>NC_090931.1:1318295250-1319535126 GCF_040938575.1 Ambystoma mexicanum | reverse complement strand
TAACCACTGGATGGGGAGAGCCTAAGAATGCAGGGGGAACAGCGCATGTGGAGAGGGGTGGTAAGGTACCAGTATGCGCAGGCCAGGAAGTGAGTAGAGCCTAAGATGCGAGGGAAACAGTGCACGTAGAGTAGGTGGTAGGGAAAGACACACAGGCCAGGGGGAAGTGGCACCTCAGAAGCAAGGGACAGATCGGCTAATAGAGTGACATCACCAAGAATCAAAAGGGAAGCCCTTCTAGGAATGGTACACGCCAACACTAAGCCCAACCTCTCACAGACTCCTTCCCAAATGTCTCTGGTCTTCTTGCAAAACCAAAGTAAGTGGCTCAGAGTACGACTTGCATGTTTACAGTTCCAGCACTGGTTATTCTCTGAACGGTGTCTCTTAACCATTTGTTCCTGGGTACAATATTCCCTTAACAGTAATTTTGTTCTGAGAGGCCCTCACACCCAAATTCATGCTTGTTTAAAAGGTGAAATTGACCTTTTACATCTATAGTATACTTTCACATAAATTTAGAAATGAAATGAAAAAATATTACTTGAAAGGGAAGTGAGCTTGATGTTGATTCCAGAATTGTCGATGATGAAGCTTGTTTCTTGATTCAATGACTATAATCTTAACAATTGTCAATATAAAAGATATATTAGTCATAATAAATAGACCATGTAATACACTATGAATCAGTTTACGTGCATGTCAGTAGGGCTCACCATTTCGATATTTGACGTGCCTGCCATTTCCTCAGAGGTAAAAGTCTTGACTTCCATCACTGTGTTCTACATAATGACAGACATTGTAATAAGTACATTTGAAAAATAACCAGTGTACAGTTACTGCTATTAACATTTTTAGAAAGGCTCACATTGCAGTGAACGTTTTGAGTATCCCAAAAGTAGGCATTGATTCAAGGAAAATGTCTAAAATTTAAACACATGTGTAAATTGTAACATAATTGAAAAGCTTCAAACAGAAAAAGTGGTGAGGAACCTTTTCACAGTGGACACTTTTTAGAAGTAGACCTCAGCGCCTTAATGCTTTTTTAAAGAAGTAAAAGTTGTCGCATGAGCTCGGTAACAGCTGAGTTTAGTGGTTCCTCAACTCTGTTTTAGTAAAAGTTTTTTTGTGAACTTGCTTGTTGTTACCCTTTGGCATTCATGTGCCAGGTGTTTAAAGAAAAACTCCAAACAATAAAGTTGTAGAAATATAGCGGTGTATTAGGTGAACAGTTGCCCTATAGTTATGACACGTGTTTCGACGGACCCAGCCGTCCTTTTCAAATCAGGCCTAAATTGTATTACAAAATTAAATTTATACATTGACATACATTCATAATGAAACAACAATCAAGTAAATAAGGTACATGTGAACACCAACATCAGGGAGGGGGATAGGGGAGGATTGTTGAGGTTGAAGAAAACATATATCGTTGCATGTATAGACACACCATGGGGGGTGTTTGGAAAAGTGGGAAAAAAAGAGGGAAGAAAAAAAAGAGGGAAGAAAAAAAGAGAGAATACAGTAAGTACATCTGTCTGGTAAGTCACACTTTTGATAGCAGAGCAAGGTATATCTGATAGTCTGGAGAGTGAAAAGGAAATGTTCTTACCCAATAGTATTGAATTATAATTTGGAACACAGCTTGTCAGCAAAGCAAACACGAATAAGTCATGGGTTCAATCCCAACCTGCCAAGTAAACTTGTGATAGTTAATCCTGTGTTGAGTTAAATGGAATCTCATAGTTATAATACTAGGGTACTACTTTTGGAATATGTTGTGCAGAATTTTGCTATCCCCAAATGCGATTATTATTCTTTGTGTATCATATATTTCTTGCAAGAATTTCAGTTCAAACATACAAAATAGACGGACAGAAAAATTATTTCTGATGCTGATGTGTAAATTATTAATTCTCGAGGTGGAGCGAGGGTGGCACATTTTTTTGTTCAAAGCAGAGTTCTAACATTGTTATTGTATTTCGTGATTCATTATAGTCTATGATCTTCTGAAAGGCTAGAATAGTCAACTTCTGAAAGGCTATGGGGGGCAACGTGTGCCGTGAAGGCTTCGCGCGTACAGTACTCAGCTTGTTCGTGGCTTACCTCTGTCATTCAGTAACCAGCTCCGTACAAAAAGTGTGACTTACCAGACAGATGTACTTACTGTATTCTCACTTTTTTTCTTCACTCATTTTTTTCTTCCCTCTTTTTTTCCCACTTTTCCAAACACCCCCCATGGTGTGTCTATACATGCAACAATATATGTTTTCTTCAACCTCAACAATCCTCCCATACCCCCCTCCCTGATGTCGGTGTTCACATGTACCTTATTTACTTGATTGTTGTTTCATTTTGAATGTATGTAAATGTATAAATTTAATTTTGTAATACAATTTAGCCCTGATTTGAAAACGACGGCTGGGTCCGTCGAAACATGTGTCATCACTATAGGGCAACTGTTCACCTAATACACTGCTATATAACTACAACTTTATTGTGTGGAGTTTTTCTTTAAACACCTGGCAAATGAATGCCAAAAGGGTAACAACAAGTTCACAAAAAAAATAATTGAAAAGCAGACAACAAAATATCTATACCAATACTAGCTTTTCCCAGCGTAATACATGCCATTCTAGCATATTTGTAAGGTCAATATTGTTCGGTAATTCATAGGGTCACTACTGTCCCCCTTCTTAAATATAAAAATTATGAACAATCGCTTCCAGGAAGGGGGCGTAGGCCCCTGTGACTTATTAATGGTCATTGAAAAGGCTGAACGAATCATATGGAATGAGAGTTATGCGCGGTATGAGAACAGTATCTAAGTTCGATCGATCACACAGGCCTCTATGATGTGTCTTTGTAGACATGTAATTGTCAACCCTGTTCCATTGCAGAGTCCCTGTGATGGCAATAAGATTGTGTAGTAGCATAATTGAAGAGGCATTCGTCCTACACCGTTTCACTCTTTAGAGAATGAAACATTGAAGAGAGCCTGCAATGGCATAATTATTCCGAATGTTTGTGATAGTGGAAGGTGAAGGTGACCATGTAGAAGCGTGCTCATTTTGTTTGTTGAAATGATAGTTGTTGAAGTGGGTGCACTTTGCCATTTGGACAGCAGATGGCATCCTATCATCAGCTGAGTACAGAAACATACCTAAGTGTTGGATATATATATATATATATAATATATATATATATATATATATATATATGTATATATATATATATATATATATATATATATATATATATATATATATATATATATATGTATGTATATATATATATATATATATATATATATATATATATATATATATATATATATATATATATATATATATATATATATATATATATATATATGTATATATATATATATATATATATATATATATATATTATATATATATATATATATATATATATATATATATATATATATATATATACATATATATATATATATATATATATATATATATATATATATATATATATATATATATATATATATTAGATAAACACTAATCCTTTCATCCCATTACCTCTCAACACTCATGTTCAGTAAATCATATCATATCTTTTCTGAATATATATATATTACATGGCCTGCGGTAGTGGCCATGAAGTTATGGTTAAGTTGCTCATCTCATAGGAAGAGCACTTTTTGGGTGGCTTATATCTTTTCTCCCCCCTGGACGAATCCTCACCAAACTTTGCAAAAAAAAAAGTATATGGCCCACTCTGAATTCTTTTGCAAAGTTTGGTGAGGTTTGGTCCAGCGGGGGCAAAGTTATAGGGGGGTTCCCTAAATTTATTTTTTTCCCATAGACTGAATGGGGAAAAAACTTTGCTCACGCCTACAGCCCAAACCGCTGGACGGATTTTCACCAAATTTGCAGCAGGAACAGCGGCTTGGTCCCGAAAGTGTACTTTTGTATATTTGGTGAAAATTCGTCCAGTAGTTTTTGTTTAAATGACCAAAAGGTAGGTCTAAAAATATTTGTGATATCTATGTCCGCTCCGTGGACACACTTCCCTGTTCGCTCCGTGGACAGAATACCGATTGGTTAATCGGCTTGCGTCATGTCCGTGGACATGCGACGTGTTCGCTGATTGGATGGTGAAAAGCGTGAAGTGCGTCAGATTTTCGGAAACGCCTGCCATCTTGGATTCGCAGACATCAGCCGGTGTGCGCAGACATCGCAGTAAAAACATATTAAAAAACACAACATTGCACTTGTCAAACTTATCAAATAATCCCAAGGGAGGTGAGCAGTGATGAGGATGGGATGGCATATGGCTGCAAGAAGCAAAAAAACGTGTGTCTTTGCCGAGAATGTCCGTGAACAGTTCGGATGTTCGCGAACAATCCTGAAAAGTTTGCGGACACCTCAGCATTACAGGGTTGGTGAATGCAGTTCTTGAATGGCTTATAACTATGGCGCCACTTAATAGAACTGCAAGACATTTTGCATGTATATTTCTGACCTGATTCCGAATGAGTTTACAAAGTTTGGTGGGATTGTGTCAAGAGAGGGCAAAATTAGAGGGGCGGTGCCAAAATAATGTAAAGGCTTATAAATGAGGTGCCATTTGACGAATCTACACTTCATTTGGCACACTGATAATAGATCTAGATATAAATGTTTTTGCGTAGTTTGGTGGGATTCTGTCATGAGGGAGCAAAATTAGAGGGGGGTCCCAAAATATTGTAGAGGATAATAAATGTGGTGCCATTTGACAAATCTACACAAAGGTTTGCAAAAAGATTATAAATCTAGATATAAATGTTTTTGTAAAGTCTGAATGGTTTTTTTCAAGTGGGGCTAGGTTATGTGACGATTGTATGTGCATACATTTGACACTTTTGAAAAATAAAACATAGGTGGATTTCCAGCAAACTTGCGTAAGGAGCATTGGCAAGGACCTACAAGCATGGTTTTGGAAATGTGGAAGTGTTTTATTTTTTGACAAGTGTCATAATGTAGCTACAAAAAATAGCAGTATACCTTTAGTGACTGAGGGGTAGCTTGTGGCCATGGTCAGTGGCCAGATTCTCTGGGTCATTGAATAAGGTCATGATCCGGACAATCTGGCTACTGGCCATGACAACAAGGGACAAAACATAGGATTAAAGTGGCCATGTCCACCTGGGACTGGCTTTGTGGTAAAGTTATTCGAAATTAGGATAGATTTGAAAGGGAAGAAAAATGTGCTTGTGGTAATATGGCCATAGGGTTCTATTTTTGCCTTCTGCAGGCTGCCATGGAAAGCGAAGAGGGGCCCTGTATGAAACCCCTGGCTTCCCTTTCCATGGTGGAAATCTTGGAAAAGGATTTTCCTTCCTACACCTGGAGGCCTGTGGCGTCCCGGTGTAGGAAGAAAAATCCTCATTTTTAGCGCTCCGGATTCCCGCTTTGGGAACCTAGGCTGCTAATGGCCTTCATCCCCCATTTCAGGGGCTGGAATGGAATGGGGAGATAATGGTCCAGAGACCTCGTTCCACCGTTGCTTCGCTTGGGCTGATAACTTGGGCTGCTAGGCCGGTATCCACCGTTTCAGTCCCTGGAACGGAGGATGAACGCCACAATATTCCCATTAGCATAACACAAAATTCAAATGGAAATGTTTGAATATCTTATTGAGTCTATGTAGTTTACTGAGAAATATAAAGTAGATGGAGTCTATGTTTTTTTTAAATTCTATTTTTTAACTGTGAAAAGCGGTTCCTAAAGGAACATTTCTTTTGTTGTTTTTGGATGTATTTTTTTGGGCAGGAGAGCTAAGAACGAAAGGTGGGGAGGGAAATGAGGGAAGAGGAACCAAACACTAATATGGAGGGGTAGGTGGACAAGGGAAAATGTTGCGCATGTGTTCTTTCTATGTATGGGGCTGTGTTTCTCATGCTCCCTGATTACAGCAGTGGTGTTGGCTCTTGGGGAGGAGGGATGGCATTAGCTGATGCCATTTTAAGATAAATAGTAGTTTTGCTAAAAGTATGTACTGTGTACTAGATTGTTAAGGGCCTTGGTGAATGGGGAATTACCGCCCCGCCAACCTTGGAATGGGGCGGTAATTCCGCCATTCACCAAGGCGGAAACGGTAAAATACCAGCGGCAACCGTGGCGCTAATAGCGCCATGGTTACCGCCGTCCGTGTAATGAGACCCGTAGGGCCTCATTACAACCCTGGCGTTAAGGTGTTAACAGCGCCGTAAAAGGCTGCGGCGCCGTTAAACCCTTAACGCCAGATTCACACTTTAACGCCTGCTTTTTGCAGACATTAAAGTCCAAGGCGCTAAGCCACCTTGGTGCTAATTACGGCACCGTAATTTACGGTGCCGTAATTAGGGCCTTCCCCATTCCCATTGTGCCGTATGGGCCAAAAATGGGAATGGGGAAGGGCCCATGGTGAATGGGGAATTACCGCCCCGCCAACCTTGGAATGGGGTGGTAATTCCTCCATTCACCATGGCAGACCCCGGCATGGACCTTGGTGCTAATAGCACCATGGTTTAGGGCCGGGGTCGTAATGAGGCCCATAGACTCAATAAGATTTTCAAACATTTCCATTTGCATTTTGCGTTATGCTAATGGGAATATTGTGTCATTCATCCTCCGTTCCAGGGACTGGAATGGTGGATACCGGCCTAGCAGCCCAAGTTATCAGCCCAAGCGAAGCGAGGGTGGATAACAAGGTCTCTGGACCTTTATCCCCCCATTCCAGCCCCTGAAATGGGGGATGAAGGCCATTAGCAGCCTAGGTTCCCAAAGTGGGAACCCAGGGTACTAAAAAAGAGGATTTTTCTTCCTACACTTCCTACTCTGGTGTAGGAAGGAAAATCCTTTTCCAAGATGGCCACCATGGAAAGGGAAGGTGGGGGTTCCATTTAGGGCCCCTCTTCGCTTTCCATGGCAGCCTGCAGAAGGCAAAAAGAGAACCCTATGACCATATTACCACGAGCACATTTTTCTTCATTTTCAAATCTATCCTAATTTCGAATAACTTTACCACAAAGCCAGTCCCAGGTGGACATGGGCACTTTAATCCTATGTTTTGTCCCTTGTGGTCATGGCCAGTAACCAGATTCTCCGGATTATGACCTTATTCCATGACCCAGGCAATCTGGCCACAGGCTACCCCTCAGTCACTAAAGGTATACGGCTATTTTTTTTTGTAGCTACATTATGACACTTGTCAAATGTATACACATACAATCGTCATATAACCTATACCCCACTTGACAAAATCCATTCAGACTTTACGAAAACATTTATATCTAGATCTATAATCTTTTTACAAACCTTTGTGTAGATTTGTCAAATGGCACCACATTTATAAGCCTCTACAATATTTTGGGACCCCCTTCTAATTTTGCTCCCTCTTGACAGAATCCCATCAAACTTTGCAAAAACATTTATATCTAGATATATTATTGGTTTGCCAAATGAAGTGTAGATTCATCAAATGGCACCTCATTTATAAGCCTTTACATTATTTTGGGACCCCCCTCTAATTTTGCCCCCTCATGACAGAATCCCACCAAACTTTGTAAACTAATTCGGAATCAAGTCAGAAATATCCCATCCCATCCTCATCACCCCTCACATCCCCAGAGATTATTTGATAAGTTTGACAAGTGCAATGCTGAGAAAATATTATTGTCCCGAAGGTTCGGACATGCGTCTTTATGCACCGTACCTTAGTTTCCCTCTTTTGTACACATGCAAAATCTAGCAGCAGGACGCGGCCATCTTGTGCTAATCTTATCCGTTGCTGCATTGCCCTAATGTGAACTGCCCAAGCGGCACTAAATCATATGCCGCGCCCCTGAGCCTCACATCACCAAACCTAGTGATATTCTCCACCTTTCTCTGTGACGTTCCTGGGCAGTGTTGCCAAACGCGCCCAGTCGTCACCTACGTGACGTGACGCAGAACCCGAAAATCAACACACATCATCTCACAACACAGCACGTCACACTTCGGAATATTAAACCCGTACTTTAAAAGGAAACAACAAGACTTTACAATTTGTAAGGTACTTTTATTTCACAATAAACGCTCCGAGAACATCCGACTATTGCCGTATTCAATAAAATTGCAAATTTGTTTCTTCGCTCGCGATCCAAAAATGTTTATCGTGAGTCACGCGTTGTTCTTTTTGCATACACAAGGTGTTCATTTTGGGTAAAAGAAGCTCTTGGGTCGCACAGTGAATTCCAGGGCTTGTGCATCAACTTGGGTCTAGACCACCGTAAAGGATATTATGTTGCTCCTAATCGCTAGCACAGCGTAAGGGCATATGGGCCCTTGGCGATCGTCCCAAAAAAGAGTCAAATACATCCAGTTGTTCACAAGTATCTGCAGCTGCCGATTGAAGAACCCGTCAGTTGGCATCTGGAATCTATAACAATCGCAGAATGGCAGGATGTACCTGTTTCGAAAACATAATAGAAATGTGTCTCACTAGCCGATCTTTATTACAATTTATCTATTGACTTATTAATGCGGCATAGAGTTTAAACTAACAATTAGCACAGACATGAAACAATGTCAACAGAGAGAAAACAACGTGGAAAGTAGTACACAATTTGCTTCTGAGGACATTGCTATGTAGTATGATCAACTCTAAACGGGATACGGAAGCTGACGCTACAATTCGAGGTGCTCATAGATGGCATTTTAATGAAATATTAATGTTGAACCTGGGAGAACTGAGTACTGGTCTACATGCATCTCAATGCTGGCCTGCCCATTTGGGTGGTAGAAAGAACATTACACACAAAGGTTGTACTTGCGTTTCATTGCAATATGCCACATAGAACAAACAAGTAGAATGTAACCCAGAAATAATGGTCAGATAATGATAAGTTGATGCTCGTTCGGGTATAAAATCGTCGAAAATCAAACTTACATTATATTCGCCATTTCCATTTTCTTGACATAACTCAGACCGTAACGCAGACTCCGTTCGCACCAACGATTTTTCATAAACTGAATTTACATGTTCCTTAGTCCAGTTTTGGAATGCATAACCTTATCGTATCTTATATTATTACACCCCTCCTTTCATTAAATTCCTTTCGGAATGGTCCCTTTCTCTCAAGGTCAAAAAACAATTGAACCTTATGCTGTGTGTCCGATGCGTGGGCTTCCTTAGCTCGCAAGCAAAAATTCAAAGCTGGTGACCTTCAGTCAGAATCAACATACATTCTTAGTTTGCAACCACTTGCCTCACTGCATCCATGAGAACTGCAATTGTGATGCACGTGCACAGTAGGAAAAATGTGGGGGCTGCCCTTGCTCGATCATCATGGTAGGGAAACTTTGCAATGAGAAAATGGGCCTCATTACGACCCAGGCGGAGGACCATGGTGCTATTAGCACCATGGTCCATGCCGGTGTCCACCATGGCGGAATGGGGAATTACCACCCCATTCCAAGGTTGGCGGGGCGGTAATTCCCCATGCCGCCATGGCCCTTCCCCATTCCCATTTTTGCCCCATAGGGCTCAATGGGAATGGGGAAGGCGCTAAGTACGGTGCCGCAAATCCCTTTGCGGGTCCCTACTTTAACGGCTGGTAAAATCAGCCGTTAAGGTCGGGTCCCGCAAAGGGACCTCGTAATTAGGCGCTAAGAGGTTAACGGCGCCGCAGCCTTTTACGGCGCCGTTAACCCATTAGCGCCTGGGTCGTAATGAGGCCCAATGTGCCCTACTACAACATTAAAGTAGAGTGTACACAAAAAAGAGTCAAAGTGTTTCTAGCAATAGCCCCATCTATGCTTAGGTCACAGACTACTTCACTTATGTAGCCTAGGTCTCATCCCTTTTGTGGGATTGTGAGGTATTGTTAAAACTGGAATAGTTGAAAAAAAATTAACAAAGAGGATACATTTTAACAGATAAATTGGATGCTTTATTTGGACACTTCTTAAAAACATTGTTGATCAAAAAAACAGATGGTAATCATTTGTACCTGGATTTGAACTGTTCCACAAGCTCTGTTTTCAGAGGCGCACTTCACGCTCTTCACCATCCAGTCAGCGAACACGTCACATGTCCGTGGACATAACGCGAGTTGATCAGCCAATCAGTTTCCTGTCCGTGGAGCGAACAGGGAAGTGTGTCCGCGGAGCGGACATAGATATCATTAATTTTTTGAGACCTACTTTTTGATCGTTTTAAAACAAACTACTGGATGGATTTTCACCAAATTTACAAAAGCACACTTTTGGGACTAAGCCGCTATTCCTGACGCATATTTGGTGAATATCCATCCAGCGGTTTGGGCTGTAGGCGTGCGCAAAGTTTTTTTCCCCATTCAGTCTATGGAAAAAAAGAAATTTTGGGATCCCCCCTATAGCTTTGCCCCCCCTGGACCAAACCTCACCAAACCTTGCAAATAATTTCAGATTGGGCCATATATTTTCTTTGCAACGTTTGGTGTGGATTCGTCCAGGGGGGGCGAAGTTATAAGCCGCCCAAAAAGTGCTCTTCCTATGGGTTTAGCAACTTAACCATAACTACACAGCCACTACCGTGGCCATGAAATATATATATATATATATTTCTGTTAACACCATTAACAAAAACTGCTGGCTTACCAAAAAACTTGTTATCTGGTATTTACATCAAACATAACGAGAATGACTTGAAATACACTTTAAAATGGCCACCTGCAGTTACACAGGAGAGAATCTACATGGATTGGGGAAAAGTCAAAAGAGAAAAGGGACTAATTGTATTGGGCAAAACCATAGAGTTTGAAACTTTCTTCTCTGATTGTATTTAAACGCTGTGCAAATCACTCATTTTATGTGATCAAGCAACGGGATCGTTGCGAAACGCGTCAGCTCTGTTATGCCCTAAATAAAACTGGACATGGCATAAGTAACCTTGTTGGCGAATGGTGGATTTATTTTGAAGATTATCTTTGACGTCCTGACAGCTTTGAGTGCCGTCCTCGTTGGAAAAGTGGAATTATCTTTTCCTTTTGTTCTGAATATATATATATATATATATATATATATATATATATATATATATATATATATATATGTATTCACAAATTTGTATATATGAACATACATTAATCATTCCTGCTCACTACTCACCTGAGTCAGTGTGTGCTGAAATAAAGTTGGAACAGCATTGGGAAGTAATTTGTGAAGGAGTCTGGGGCGATGCTTTATAGTGAACTTTGATGGTTCGTACATATCTTCCGAGAAGTGCAGGCAGCAGACGTGTAATGGATTGCCCCTTCATGTCTTCCGAGTCATCCTTGGCTCTACTGACAATCGCGGTTACAGGAAATCCACAATTGTACAACCATGTTCTTATCAATGACATATTGTTTGGGAAAATATGCATAACTGTAATCAGAGTTTTGACATGGCTGATATTAGGGCACCCCAAAACAATACATGAAGGCATTGTTTGATAATCTGGCGGATCTAGAAAATCTAAACAAAAATTACAATTAATAAGGTATTTTTTAACACATCACAGACAGAATAAATGTATTCAAAAGTTATTCCTGCATCTACAGTCCTTATAAATAACTAAGTGTCCCTAAAAAGATATTCTCACTGTCCCTTGAGTACACTCACCCTAGTCAAGCGCTGGTGTGTCGCCTATCTAGGTGAGGGTATAGAAGAGAAGCTTGCCCTATCCTAGCTCACTACTTTCCTCGGCAACTAAAACTTAGAGCAGACTGTTTGGAAGTCAAAAAACCTCTGATTTTATTTGTATTGCTTCCATTCAGTGTGACTTATGATCAATCTTAAAATTCAACTATAAGAGTAAATATGCAGCTTTTATATATATCATACTGTTATTGATTGATTGTTATTGATATTTTATTTCTATCGCGCTCGTACACAAGTGTTTCAGAGCGCGACAAGGCAAGGGAGGGAACATGGGAGAACAAAACAGCGATCTTACTAGGCCCAGTGACATTGAGAACGCGCAAGTGCATGGGAGAGGGGGAGGGGAAAAGTGCATGGAAGGGGGGAGAGGTGGAAAGTGCGAAGCTGAGGAGAAACAGATAAATAACAATAAATAAATGATAAAGGCAACAAACAGTGGTAATGCAGTCAGCAATTTGCAAGTGCTAGGTTTAAGGCAGCAGACAGGGTAGGTCTGATAAGTGCGGGAAGAAAAAGGGGGGGCTGTATGGGTACTGATACAGACCCCAGTGCAAGGGGTGGCCCGGAGGCAGTGCAGGAGGGTGGCAGGATGCGCAGGTACCTGGGCCCAAAAGAAAGAGGGTGGCCAGGTGCACGGTGCCAAGAGAGAACAGATCAGCAGGGGAGAGGGGGAGAGAAGGCAGAAGAAAAGAGGAAGGTCTTGAGGTGCTTCCGGAACCGGAGATGGTTCTCCTCAAGTTTTAGAGTGGCAGGGAGCTGTTCCAGAGGGAGGCCCCAGCCGAAGACAGAGATCTACCCCAGCTTGTTTCTTAGAAAAACGACTGACCCTGAGTGAGTTGGATGTAGAGGAGCGAAGAGCTCAAGAGGGGAGGTATTTGCGGAGGGATAGCTGAAGGTATTTTGGACCCTGGACCCAGAAAACCTTGTGGACAATGCACAGGGTTTTGAATTTAATCCTTGCATCCACTGGGAGCCAGTGGAGAGATGTACTCTTTTCTAATAAAATGATGCAATTGTACCAGGCTCACTATTGAGCCTCTATGTGTCAACCGGTTTCAGCGGGAATAAACCACTTTCCGCTTCCTTCAGGACTATATCTGTGGACCATGTTCTTATTTCATGTCTTAAAATTACATGTGTTGTGTCTGGAGAGGGCGTCTTGTATTTTCATGGGACATGTTATTCTGTTTCAAAATCCCTAAAAGCGAATAAATATAGAAGGGGAACCATGAGAACATATTCTTATTTCTAATTTCATTTGTATATCTAATATGTGTCACTAATCTTACCTGTCTGGATATTTTGTGTGGATCCGTATATGAGAACATCAGGATCTTCACGGTCCCATCATTGATGTACTTCCAGGAGGCAACAGATCGTTACCTCCTGGAAGTACATAGTCCAGGGTCATATATCTCTACATTAATTATGCATGCACTAGTGTGTTGCTGTTGATCCTGAGATTCACTTACCCCAAATGTCGGAGTTGTATCTCAAGATATGAAGACTTGCTGAGTCACTCTCGGGTGGTCACACTTTGTTCTGGCCTCTAGTTGATTATCCAGAGGTGCTTCCCTTTCGTGGGTAAAGGGGAGGCCTGAAGGGGTGAAGTATATGTAATATTTCGGTTAAATAGCCCCTTAATCCTCATATTTTTGCATGTATCTTTTAAATTGCAGGATCCCAGGATTATATCTGCATGCCCCAGCTTGTCAAGAGACCAGAGACTCTGAGTCTTGCCCTCTCCTTGTAGTTACGGATATGCATATCTAATGAACCACTGATGAGTCATCCTTTTTCATAAATTGCATAGATATGGCGGTATATTAATGCGTCTGTCTGTTCAAGGGCCCGTGTCCAAATAGATGTACAGCGCTCAGTTTGTAAGGGACCTAGGTATTTGGCCTATTGGGCCAGACATTTTCACGGAATGCGGCCAGCCTACAGTTGTAGCAATTCTCATGAAAAAAGACTCGACACTTTTAAACGACAGAGCCCGCACACATCAGCTAGGTTTATGGATGATTTCCTACCTGTTTGCAGGTGTGCAGCTTGTCCTCGTAACGCGTTCCTATTTGCGGCCACCATGTTGGAAAACTATGGGCCTCATTACACGGTATTTTACCGCAACCGGTAAATCCTTGCCGCCTTAATACGAGGTCCCTTTGCGGGTTGGGGAATTTAACGCCTGCTTTTTGCAGGCGTTAAAAACCAACCCGCAAAGGGACCAGGGAGCTAATTACGGTATCGCAATTTGCGGTACCGTAATTAGCGCCTTCCCCATTCACATAGAGCCCTATGGGGCAAAAATGGGAATGGGGAAGGGCAATGGTGGAAGGGGGAATTACCTCCCCACCAACCTTGGAATAGGGCGGTAATTCCCCTTTCCACCAATGCGGTGCCGGTATTTTACCGGCATGAACCATGGCGCTAATAGCGCCATGTTCACCGCCATCCGTGTAATGAGGCCCTATGTCTTTTATATATACGGACACGTGACAGCGGGCTTGCAATGCAAAAATAGTCCTCTTTCTATTGTTAGTGTGGAAAATGTGTTGCTAGTATTTGCCAGCATATCTCCTCATTGAGTCCCTTCAAGTGGCTTTTAAGCCTAAAAATCCATAACTGTTCCCTTTTTAAGAGGCTAGCTCCTATATTTCCTCCTCTTTTGGGGACCAATACTTTTTCTAAAATAGTCCAACTGAGGTTGTTTTCAGAATGCTTCTGTCGTACAAAATATTCAACTAAAGGAGCGGTCATTCGTTTAGTCCTGATGTTTGATCTATGCTCACATATTCTTGTTCTTATTGCTCTGGTAGTCATTCCAATGTAGATTTTTTCACAAGGACATTTAATGAGATACACAACGTTCGTGGTGTTACAATTTGTGAGGGATCTCTGTTCCCACAGTGTGGTCCATCCGGTATCGATGGATGTGGTGTGTTTTGTGAAACGACACGCCGAGCATTTTCTGCATGGTGTATGTCCTGTGGCTTTTGGTAGGCCCCACAGCTTGGATTGATTCTTGATTTCCTTCTTCTCTTCTTTATATGTATGTACTAAGGTGTCTCTGATGTTTCTTCTTCTTTTAATTGCAAAAAGACGGACACTTAATGTGCTATCCCCTACATTGAGGATATACCACAGCTTTTGTACCTCTTTCTTAATTCGATTAATCATTGGTGAGTGGCTGAATAAAACCATGATTTGATTCTCATCTCTCAGATTTTTAGGGTGTTACAGCAGAGTAATATCCCTAGGGATGTTACGAGCCCTTTTCTAAGCATGTCTAATAATCCTTTCAGGATAATTTCTTTCTCTGAGTCTCTGAGTAAGCTTTTCTGCTTGGATGTCATATTCGCTCCGAGTGGTACAATTCCTCCTGAATCTTAGGAATTGCCCAAATGGTAAATTCTCTTTCAGGGTTCTCTGATGAAAACGATTACATTCTAACAAGGAATTTCAATCCGTGGTTTTTTGGTATACTATAGTTTCTACTCTAGATCCTTTTCTGACAAGCTTCAGATCTAGAAATGCTGCTGTATCTTTGCTGAATTCATGAATGAATTTTAAGAAAGGATTCTGGCTGTTCAGCCACTCTATGAAATTGCATAAAGTAGTTTCATCTCCCTCAAAGAACATTAAAACATTGTCTATGCAGCGACGCCAATTTAGGATGTTTTGTGCAAATGGATTGGACTGATGGTAAATGCTTCGCTCCTCAAAGTCTGCTACATAGAGATTAGCTAATGGGGGGCAAAAGTCACCCCCCATAGCGGTTCCGGGGATTTGTTCCCAATGCCTGTCATCTACCATAAAGTAGTTCTTGGTGAGCGCTATCTCTGCGAGTTGCATGATGAAATGAATGGGCATTTCAATTTCTGTTCTTATAGCACGTAATTTTGTTTTCAATTACTTTCAATGTTTCACCATGTGGAAATTTGGAGAAGAGTGACTCTATATCCATGGATACTATGTAAATGTTGTTATTAGGTAGATTCAGGTTTTCAAGATGTACTAATACGGCTGTTGTGTCTTTGGTGTAAGACCTCATTGACATCACCTCATTCTTGAGAAAAATCTACAAATTAGAAAAGGGGTTCCAATATGGAGCCAATCTGCAAGACTGTCGGTCGTCCTGGTGGGGGTCTAGTAGCCTTATGTATTTTGGGTAATTAATAGAATGCAGGGCATCTTGGATGTCTAGGACAGAGAAAATCAGCTTCTTTTTGGCTGATATATCCCTCAGATGCTGCTTCCTCAATTATCGGGTCGATTCGATTTCTTAATGTGTCTGTAGGATCTTTGCCTAGTCTTCTATAGGTAGTCCTATCATAGATAAGTTTATCGACCATAGTCTACTTTTTCCATTATTACTATGGCTCCACCTTTACTGGAAGACTTGATTACGATGCCGTCATTGTTTTGATGGTCTTTAAGTGCTTGGTTCTCAATTTTATTTAAATTGAAAAAGGGCTTAGAATCTTCTGCCTCTATTCCTTCTATCCTCTTGAGTAAAGCCTTTTCAAATGTTATAGATTCTGCAGTGATCGAGTTAGGAGTGGGGTAAAACATCGACTTGTTGTGCAGGTTGGTGACATCTTGTCCGCCTTTAAACGTGTTCTTGGGCGAAATGTTGTTTTAGGCGGATTTTTGTCATGAGCTGTGTATGCTCAATTCTAGTCTGAAAGGGATCATATTTGGTCGTCGGAAAAATTTTAATAACCCTTTCTGTAATACCCTCAATTGAGTTTCAATTTAGTGATATTGTAGATAGGTTGACTACTAAAGATTGTTCCATTAGGTCACAGCTTATTTCTCTATTTCTTTGCCAATTTAGAGCCCTGGGGCGTTTTGTTCGTACCACCCTCTTCCTCTGTTGTGGGTTATTCTGGGGGATTGGTCCTGCCACCATCCTCTCGGTCTCCCGCATCCTCTCGGTTATTGAAAACTCTTGGTATTGCCACATCTATTTTGTTCCTGATCTTCAAAGCGTAGGTTTCTTGCTGGTCTCATGGTATCCTCATCAGAGCTGCCACTGGAGAAGTTCCAGTTGTTTGGTCTTGGTCTGCTGTTACGTTGGTATTGTCGTCCTTTGGATTGACCACTAGTTTGATTCTGGCTGGTGTTTTTATCAACCTCTTCACAGCATTCTTCGGTAATGTATGGGTATTTTTTCTCATGTGAGAAGGATGCTATATCTTTCTTTAGTTTATTTATTTTCTTATCAAGGGTAAATTCTTTAAATTCTTTAATATTTGCCTCCAATGTTTCCATACTTTTTAGGTAATTGCCAACAATCATCTTTGCAGCCAGCACGTCTTGTTTAGCTATTATTTCATTCATAATTTTGTCAGAGACTGCTTTGGCTGTATAAATGATGAGGATAAACCAGTTCCTGGTACACTTGTTTGCTATAAAACTCCAATCTTTTCTAAATTGGATCTGGTCCAGGAAAGTGCGTGGCTCAATTATGATGATCAATCCATAAGGGGCGATATGTGATCTGTTTATTCTGTCATAATATCTCTGTGTAGCTCTGTTCTGTTGGGTTTTTTCCATAGAGCTTCAAGCTCATTCCATTCATCTCCCTTTGTTTGTAAGCTTGCCTGTTGGGCTGTTCCTAAAATGGAGGGATTGGCCAAGATACCCTCCACCAATTCTTCCGCATAGGCCGGATAGGTCACCTCCGCCATTTTTTATTATTATTTTCAGATGTATTTCCACTGCTGTCCCTGTCTGGATCCAGTCTTTTATATAGATTAACATGGTCCCCTGTATATTGCTGTACTTCAATTCTTAAGTGTTCCTGCTGGTACACTGGCTCATGGGGCCTCATTACGACCCAGGCGCTGGACCATGGTGCTATTAGCACCATGGTCCATGCCGGTCTCCCCTCTGCCCGACTCACTCTGCAGGGCACACTCTGGATGTTCTGATCTCTCCAAAGCTTCCCCTTTCTATCCCTCTCACCACTCCTCTCTCCGAGAGCAATCACTTTCTCCTTTCCTCCCAGCTCACCCTCTCTACCCCTCTGGCCAAGCCACCACCAGCACTGCCACCCACCTTCTCAGTTATCCGACCCATGAAGTGTGTGTCAGTTGAGGCTTTCGCAGCCACTTTCTCACTCTCCTCCCCTCCCCGTTTGGCTGACACACACTGACACAGCCCTTTCCATGCTCCACTCTGCTATATCTGATACTCTTGATGTTCTTGCCCCTGTCATGAGGATCTGCTTGAAGCCCAAAGCCAAGTGCAACTCATGGTATGACTCGGATCCCGTCACCCTCAAGCGCAAGTGCAGGGTGGCTGAGAGGATATGGGGTGCTTCTGGTACATCCTCTGACAAACTGGCCTGCCGTCAGCTCCAAATGCAATACCGTATCGCTGTCTGCACCAAGAAGAGAGCTCACATCCAAGCCTGCGTCTCTGCAGCAACTAACAACTCAGCCGAACTCTTTCAAATCTGCTGGCCAATCCTGTTGCAGTCTCTACCTCCCCTGCCCCCTACTAGGCCCTCTGCATGGCTGTGGCTTCTCATTTCATCTCTAAAAACTCTGGACATCCTGTCCTCTGTCTCATCCTCTCCCCCACCTCCCTCTACTCCCTGCTCTTCCTCTGGCCTTTCTTCTGCCACCCCTCCTCCCTCCTTCTCTGTCTTTCCCCTGTTCTCCTCAGACAAGGTTTCTAGACAAGTCAGATCTATGAAAGTCTCATCAAAACAGGTCCACCCCTGTTCCTCCAAAACCATCAAGGACCACATTGACAACCTGGCTCCTGCTCTGGCTGACTTCTGCAACCACACATTCGCCACTGCAGTTTTCCCTTCCCCTCTGAAGCACTCCCTTGTGCACCCTCTTCTTAAGAAACCCTCTGCCGACCCGTCCTGCCCGGCTAACTATCGCCCAATCTCCATCAATCTTTTCCTGGGCAAACTCCTGGAAAAGCTGGCCATCTCCCAGCGTAATCTTCACACTGAATCTGTTGGTTGTCTCCATGACCATCAGTCTGGCTTCTGAACATCTGTGAAGACCTGCTCTCCTACCTTGATTCCAATACCCCCTCTGTCCGCATCTTACTTGATCTCTCTTCTGCCTTTGACACAGTCAACCATGCCATCCTGCTCAACCGTCAACCTGGGTATCGCCGATCAGGCCCTGGCTTGGCTGGCTTCTTTCTTCTCCGATCGACCCTCCCAGGTCCAACTTGGGTCCTTCCTCTCCTCTATCTCTATCGCTACCTGCGGTGTTCCCCAGGGGTCTAACCTCTCTCCCTGGCTGTTCAACCAATTCCTGGCACTTCCTGCCCACTGCATTGCCACAATCTGCCCCAACTTTCAGTGCTATGCGGCTGACACTCAACTCATTTTCAGGTTCCCTTCAGCCACCACTTCTCCTTCTCTCATCTCTGACAGCCTGTCTGCTATCCAGGAGTGGTGTGCCACCAATGATCTCTGCCCCCTGCCTCTCTCTGGCCGACCTCTCTTGGCCCTCTTCCTGCTTTCTCACACCTGTGAGGCTAAAAATCGTGGGGTCATCTTTAACTTCACACTTTCCTTCTCTCCTCACATCTCTGACGTCTCTAAGAAGTCACACTACCAGCTGCACCTCCTCAGAGATATTCTTCCTTTCCTATCCTTCCCCCAGAAGCTCACTGTATCTCGAACTCTGGTTCTCTCTATGCTGGACTACTGCAACAGCCTCTTTCTAAATCTGCCTGCCTCTGCTCTCCACCCTCTGCACCTCATCCAGAACAGGACTGCTAGACTTGTCCTTGGCCTCAAGCCAAGGTATTATATCTCTCCAGGACTGAAATCTCTACACTTGCTCCCAGTGGCTGCGAGGATTTAGTTCAAAACCCTCTGCATTGCCCACAAGGCCTTCTGGGGCATTGGGCCTCAATACCTTCAGCTCTCTCTTCCTAAATATCTTCCTTCTCGAGCTCTTTGCTCTTCCACATCCAACTCCCTCAGGGTCAGTCGCTTCTCCAAGCAACTAGTTGGTGGTAGATCTCTTTCTTCGGCTGGGGCCTCCCTCTGGAACAGCCTCTGTGCCTATCTGAGAATTTAGGAGTACCATCTCCGGTTCCGAAAGCACCTCGAGACCTTCCTATTTGCCTCTGCTTTCTCTCCTCTCCCCTGCTGAACTCCTGGCTGAAACTGAAACTGCACTGGTCACCTGGCTACCCTCTGTTCTCGGGCCCAAGCCCCCTCCCTGCCAGTTGCACACCTGCACTGCACCTGCAGCAACCCTTGCATTCTGGGGCTAGTTCTGTATCCCTACAGCCCCCTACCAGCACTTGATACCCGATGTCTGCACTTACCCATGCACCTACCACCAGCTGGCTGCACTTCTTATTTATTGTTCCTATTTATTGTTTTCTATTTATTTATTTACTGTTATCTTATGTACTTCACTTCCCCTCCCCCATTCCCCCTCTCACTTTTCCCCTTCGCCACGCCATGCACTTGCACAATCTCAATGTCACCTGGCCTAGTAAGATCGCTGTCTTTCTTCCCTCTGTTCCCCTCCCTTGCCTTGTTGCATCTTGAAACACTTGTGTATAGGCACGTTATAAATGCCATATCATATAATTCCTGCCCAGTGTCCTAAATGGTTCTGAGTGGAGCTGGGGTCTCGTGTGGAAGGATGTTTTTCTCCGTCTTGAGCCGGGTCGTCTCAAGTTCTGCAAGCACCTCAAGACTCTCCTCTTCTCCCCCTCCTTCCATCTCCCTACCATGCTAAACCCCTCGGTTTTATTGGTGGCCTGGGCCCTTATGTGTCCTTCTGGGTCCTGGCCTCTTGTCTGATCACCTGCAGCATCCGTCTTCCCGCTGCACCTGGCACTTACCTGCTGCCTTGCAACTGGCTCTCTGGCACTGCACCTTCTGTAGGACCTCTAGCACATACCCCACTTCCCTTTTTCCTTCTCGCTCTCTGCACTTGCACGTTCCATATGTTCACATGCCCTAGTAGTACCACTTGTATGATTTTGCTCATCTTCTGTTATCATATTCCATTGTCCTGCTGTTCTCTTGTTCCCTTCCCTTTTCCCTGTGGGCGCTTCGATGCACACTTTCTTGATGTATAAGCGCCTTACAAATGACCAATAAATAAATAAATAACACGAACGATAACGATTTCAATTGCCTAATAACGTATGCATATGAATGAAATGCTTCACATTAGTGATTGACTGCCTTTTTTATTGCAAATAATACGATTTTAATCTTCAAGTCCGGATTTCTCTGTTAAAAAACACTCTGCACATTTCATCAGTTTGACTCATCGATTATTCTTGCAAATGTTAATTAACATCACTATATTACAACATGCCTCGTACTCTTTTGTTCTTACATAGTATATCATGTTTTCACTCTGTACAATAAAATGCGCACATAGACTTTAAATCATGAATCGACACGCTCCGAACACTTATCTCCATAACATATGACTGTCTCTGTGAGCTCGCAGTTTTAATTGGTTTGCTATCTTCTTGAATTCATGTACACACAATCCTGGGTTTAGTTGTGCTCCTTTGCACACAGCTTATGTTTCCATAAGATACAATTCAATAATCAATCAGAAATCATGAAAAAGACAAACAACTCCATCACTATAAAGTGTAACCCCAAGCATTGTTTATTGTCTGTGTGCTCCTCTCCTGGCCTGTAGTTCAGCCAGGTCAAGTCAACATAGCTCAAAATGTCAGGGGGTTAGGGATGAAGCCTGGTCTGCTCTATGGCCTTTGCACCACTGCAATGCATTCATCTAAGTACAGAGAAGGTGTATTCTCTGCCCCTTCCAGTCGCAGAAGTTCCACCCGAGCGACTGTGATGCTGGAAATGCATTGGAGGAACAGGGCCTCCTTGTCCTTGTCCTGTAGTCCTTTTTCATTGTGTTCTGTATTGTTTTCTGCCCCGGAGTCCATGTGGGACTCCTGGCAGTGCAGCTCTTCCTGTTTTTGGTTTGGTGTACAGACCCATGGGATACCCTTATGGCACCCATGGGTGGGGGTACAACCCTGTGCCCCTAGTGTATGTTTTTGGGCACCTGTGGGTGGCCCACAGAGCAGGGTATGGGCTGGTGGCAGCTCCATGCCGAATTTGACAGGTGCTCTGAGTATCCTCCATTTTGGGATACCCAGACCCTGCCATTGGAATCAGTTGATTCATGATAGAAAACAAGATGGCCCCTGTGGCCTCCTGCTTTCTATAGCCTGTTACCTTGTTTTCCCAAAGTCCTGGGAAGGCCTGACTCTGTCCCTTCCCCCTGTCTGGCTGTTGGCTGGAAGCTCCATATATGGTGTTGTTGTGAAGTCCAGTCCAGACTGGCTGGAGCCTTCCCAGTGACTGTATGTTATGGGTACACCCTGTGGGTGGGACCTGGGTGAATGGAGTGTGTGACCAATATGCACTTCTTGTTGTGGCTGTCTGGTTTCTGGTATGAGAAACAAAGACTGAGACAGCCCTGCCCGAAACTGGCCTGAATGCAGTGTGTAGTGTTGAATGGCTGGGTACTTGTCCCAATCAACATTCCTTGTTGTGAGTGTCTGAGAGGGAGGAGGATGGCCTGAATGCACTGTATGCCTGATTGGCTTACTGACTGCATGAATGCCCTTCTGTATGATTGGCTGCTGAGTGCGACCCAGCATTGTGGATGAGAGGCAGAATAGTATATCTGGGGACCTCTCACTACTGGAAATTGTTCAGAAGCTGTGTCTACACTTGAAGAGTAACTGGAACTGCTGATCCTCGATGCCCAGCTGGAAGAAGAAGACTTGCTGTTGCATTTGCTTCAACCTGATATGAAAGCTGCCGAATTCGTCGAAGACTGATCCGAGAGAGGACCTGGTAAGGCGCCCTCTTCCCGTGCTCCGAGGGACCATCGAGCACTGCTAACCTTCGCCGAAGCTCCCTGGAAGTCAGTCCATTGCCGTCGACCAGGGTTCGCAGGTTTGTGTAACCGCTGGAGACCCATCGAAGTTGTGTTGCCCAGATGCGGGGACCGCTTGACGCCATGCCGCCGACGACCGGAGCCGCCCACTCCTTTGCCTAAGAACATTTGAATCGAAGGACTCCCTTGTCCGCACCGACGACCGCTTTATCCTGCCGGAGAGAGTCGAGGCCGACCGACGCCCCGAGGAGAATCCGCTGGTGGGTTTCCTGCCACCTGAAGGCCACAAAGACTT
Source organism: Ambystoma mexicanum (assembly GCF_040938575.1). Lineage (NCBI taxonomy): Eukaryota > Metazoa > Chordata > Amphibia > Caudata > Ambystomatidae > Ambystoma > Ambystoma mexicanum. Next base: position 1,319,512,270 of record NC_090931.1, on the reverse strand, counting down.
TGACGACTCGAAGCCCTTGCTGGGTCACAGTTCTTCTGAAACTCTTTGCGGTCCTGAACAATCGCAGAGGTGCCCTGCACACCTCATCCTCGCAGGACCTCGCCGACGAGCACCGCATGGATCGACATCGTGGTCTCGGCACCCTCGAACTTCTCATCAACGTCGTCGATGCCAAGTTTACCTTCTTCGACGCCTCTCGACGATCCGTGACTCCTGCTTGAAAGGGGTCACTCAAGAAGGATCCGTCGACGCTTCTTCGAAGAACTCTACTCCACCAGGTACATTGGGGGGGTAAAAACATTATAGGAGAGAATAAGACTATTGAGCAATATATTGACTGGGCTTGTGCTATATATCTTTATTTTACAGGTTGCCCAGGTGGGGGGATCTCCACACAGAACTGTGTTTAAGTAACTGACTCAGTAATCTGCCTATTGTTTCAACCATCTTGCTTTCCCTCCTATCTCTATTGCTGGTTTCCTTGTTATTGATCTGTGTGACATTCTAACAGTATAGTTGATGCACTTTAATGAGATCTGATAATATTGGTGGTACCACTTTAGGATTGTATATATTTACCATCGTTGATTTCTGAGTACAAAGTGTGTTATTGTGATAGTGTACATACCTTTGAATATTAATTATATAAAGACTGTGTTTTCAGTAATACAGTGTGTGGACATTCCTTTGTGGGGGGTTGGGGACTACACTGTACTTAAGAACCAGCCTGCATCACCTCCTGAAAAGCTAGGCCTTGATTGCTCGTCCATTGCTACCTTACAGAGAATCTTGGCTGGGGTCCTCTGTGCCTCTCCTCTACCATATAGAGAGCAGAAGTACAGACCCCCCTTCCAGTCTTTACAGGGACCCTCTGGAGAATGAGAATCTGACCCTTCCTGAAGTGGTGCATGCAAGTCAAGATGTACTCAAGGTGATTGAACACTCCACTTCTAGAACAACATGAAGCCTCTCTTGAAATGCCGAAGGGACTCAAAATGGTATCTTAACGGAAGCAGACACATCTGACATTTTTATAGGCTTCTTAAAACCACAGACACAGGGTGCATGTTGACTATATAACCATGCTTCTTTGTGTGCTTATCAGTTTATCACCCAATTTAATAGATTAGCTGGCAGACCTGGGGCTGTGTAAGACATAAATGTTCAAATCCTTCAAGGGCCAAATGTCAGCATCTGACGTCGATTAATAGGGATATATTAGTCTGGGAGCAGGGTTAATAGAGTGCTGAGGAAGCTCAATTGTTATGTTCAATTGACAGGTTTAGACACACACAACTTGACATGACACAGAAGCTGTTGTGGGCTGGCCTGGCACAGATCTGCTCCCCTTACTTTCTTCTATTCACCTACAGAATTCTCATTTGTCTCCTCGTCCCTCCCCTTACTGGTTTTTTCCTCCCTGCCCGCACTATCTGAAATGTTGTCAGGCCTAGTATGATAGTAGCTTGTTTTGTTCCTCCCCTACCTCTCTGCACCCTTCTCCCTCACCTCTTGTTTTTCTCTGGCTCTACCAGAAATGTTGTCAGGCCTAGTACGGTAGTCGCCTGTCTGTTTCCATTTCCTTCCCACTCCCCCCCACCCTTCCTTATCTATGTCTTAGCTCTTGCACTATCTGAAATGTCGTCAGGCCAAGTACGATAGTTAATTTCACATCCTTACTGTTCAAGGCCTGTAGGAATGTCATTGGCCCTCATTACGACCCTGGCGGATTTTTTCCGCCATCGGCGGACTTTTCCGCCATGGCGCAAAGTCCCTTTACGCCATGGCGGATGGCGGACTTACCGCCCCATTCCGAGGTCGGCGGGGCGGTAAGTCCCCATTGACCCATTTACCCTTCCCCATTCCCATTTCGGCCCCATAGGGCTCAATGGGAGTGGGGAAGGTGTTAATTACGCCACCGTACACTACGGTGGCGTAATTAACACCGAGGTCCCATAGCGCCATGGATTTTTACGCCCGCAAAAAGCGGGCGGAAAAATGACCATGGCGCTATGGGAACTCGTAGTTGGCGGTAAGGGGTCGGCGCAGCTAACGCTGGCGCAGACCCCTTAGCGCCAGGGTCCTAATGAGGGCCATTGTATTTTCCCTTGTTCCCTCCCTTGCCTTGAAGCACTTTGAAACACATTGTGTATTGGCGCTATATAAATAAAGTATCATATCATATCTTCCAAATCCAAATACACTGGTTCCTAGGTGTGTCCAAAAGATAAAAGGGCCAGGGGGGCACTGGGCAGCAACTCTATTTGCATGTTATTCAGATTACCAGAGCCCTGGGGAGCAATTAGTCCAATAATCTACAATGGCGTTTCTATTTATGTGGGCATGTGAGTGGCTACTCATTCATTTTAGTTCATTATAACACAGACAGAAGCCCTCATTGGCACTATAACACTAGGGAACCGTAATGCTAAGTGATGACAGGACACGTGTGCGACTCGAAGGAGTGGAAACGATTGCAGTGATTACCCCATTTTATATCCTGTGCTATTTACTGCATTCTTCCTATGTATATCCATGCTGTCCTGCCTTTCACTACTGTCTTTCCTTCGTGATTTTTCTCATTTCTTTTTCAGTTCATTTTTTCTGAAATGATGTGCTACTGCTGCAAAACTTTGTTTTTACTTCCTCCTTTGCATCTGCATGCGGATTCTTCCCTCATTTTAAACCTGCTATTGCAGATGACACCTGTTCTCTCCTGGTATGTGCCTGTCTCGTTGTGCCCTGGTGCCCATGCCGTATATGGTTCTCATTGCACAGTGCCCTGATGCCCCAGGTGTGCTAATCACCATACCGTGCCCCAGGTGTGTGTATCCACCGAGCTGTGTCTCCCTAGTGTTTGACAGACTCACCCCTGCTGCTGTGCTTTCATCCCCTCTCCCCCCTCCCACCAGTGGTACTGCGCCATGCGGTTTTCACAGGCACCCCCCCAGACCTCACAATTGTGTCAAACTGAACCCAGGAACCCTCATGTATTCTGCCTGCGGAGGTGCTTACAGAGACTCCCTAGCACTAGCAGAAGAAGGTATTAAGGAGGTCAATGCAAGGAACCTACAAATGGACAAGCGATGTGTTCTTCCGGGAGCCGTACTCACAGCGGTGTGTCCCTTCTAAGTGCTGCTCTACTTCTCCCAGTGCGCATCTCCTGGAGTGGTACTGGAACACATAGCTCTGCCAGCCACAACAGTGATGAAGAGTTAGGTTAGTTGTGACGGCCGGAGACTAGCTCTCCACAGTGGCCTTGGGCAAAGTGACGTCCAGTGCTAAATCGCTCTGTAAACTCAAAGAGTGGACGATTAGGAGGATACGATCAGACGGACTGTGCCTCGTCTGCCTGCCCCTCTGCTGCTTGGCAATTTTTACAGGTTAGGCCATGTACAGTCAGTCACAGTGAGAGGGAGAAAAAGAATCATCAATCATCAGCGATTGAATGAGTACTACTTGCAATTGGAAGTTCACCATGGGCAGGTAGCCCGGTATGATCGATCGGCTCAGATTAGACTTTATTTTCACACTTATTTACTCTTTCACCTTACAGAGACTAGAGCCGACTCAGCCGAGCCCAAGAGTTCTGGGAGCTGGTTGGAGCCGGAGGACAGGAGGACTTTCGCAGTGTCACAAGCTAAGCTACCCTGCCTCATCACCTCCTCCATCATATTAGGAGCATTATCACTTAGCCTAGCTACTAAAGTTAGCATACTGTCCCACAGCACCAGGCCACTCCCTACCCACCTCCCATACCACACCATGCCGATATCACAACAAATCATAGGACCTATAATGAACCAATATCAGGAAGATACTATCTTACAAATGCCTTGTAGTACCACAGACAGAAACCTTAAATTTCGTGCACGCCTACCTAAATTGCACGAATTACCAGCCAAGAAAATTGAACAACTCAATCTCCACAAAAAAAAACACCTACTGTCGAAGCCAATTATAGAACATACTAATAAATATAGCAATCTCAAAAAACTCACACAAAACTGCTCCAAATCTATCACCACTGCGAGTCTCAGTACCACGAACCCCATACCTGAAAGTCACAAACATCAGCTCAAAGGTGCGCTCATTAACGCTAGGTCACTAGTAGCACATGCAACAGAGATTTCATACATAATTCTCGCAGACAACCTCGATTTCCTGGCTATCTCAGAATCGTGGCTTCATGATGCAGCAGGCCCTGCCCTATCATTAGCAGTTCCAGACAATTATACCATCTTACGAGCAGACAGACACACCTCTCGAGGTGGGGGCCTAGCTTTCATAGCCAAGCTTAGTCTGGACATGAGAATTAAAACAACCCCTATTTCGGAATCTTGCGAATGCCTCGCGGTCAAAATTGCCACCGCTAACTCCCAAACACTGAACCTCATCCTTATCTATAGACCTCCAGGTCCTACTGGAACCTTCGCTGAGGATCTATCTACAACCATATCCAACAACCTAAAAAGCACCTCCCAAACAATAGTGCTAGGCGACTTCAACCTAGGCTATAATGATGCTAAGGATATTCAGTCCACAGCTACAGCTTTGATCCTTGAAGAACTGGGTTTCTCCCAGAAATTCTACCTTCCCACTCATGACAAAGGCCGCATCCTAGACTGGATAGCGGAACATAACTGTGGAGTAACCATCACAGAGACTGTACCCCAGATCTGGACTGACCACCATCTATTAATATTCACAGTAGCTACGAACTCGGCCACGACTCAGTCCCCACTTGCCCCTCCCATGCCCACGAGGAACAAAAAACTTATGACGGCGGAAAAATTGCTGCCCATCATACTACCACATCTGAACTCGCTCCCAGCGGACACGGATCCAAATGTGCTAGTCAAACAATTTAATGAAACTATCAACACAGCCCTTGACCACATAGCTCCGCTCAAGCTACGTAATAGTAAACCGATGAAACATCTCAACTCATGGTTCACTCCTCACCTAAAAAAGCTCAGGCTAAACAAAAGAAATCTTGAAACCACCTGGAGACTCTCTCCCTCAGCCGAAAACAAACTCAACCTAGCTAAGGCATCTTCCCAATATAAGAAAGACATCTTACTAGCCAAACAGGAAACGTACAACACCAGAATATCACAATCTAAATCTAGTGTCAGAGAATTGTTCAGCATCCTTAAAGAACTGGAAACTCCTATTGACCCCCAAGAATACTGCACCAAGGATAAAAATTGGTGCTCCAGCATACAGTCGGCCCTCACCAACAAAGTAGCCAATCTACAAACTAAAATTGCCCTCAAAAAAGCTTCTCTTACACCTCACATCCCACAGACTATAGGTCCACCGTTAAAACCTAAACCTAAACAAGAATTACGTTTCTGCTTCGCTAAGGTATCGACCATTGAGGTAGAAAAAGTTATCTTGGGACTTAAACCATCCAACTGTAAAGGTGATCAATGCCCTGCCCAACTGATCAAGGATGCTGCGAGAGAATTCTCGCCATTTATAACCAAACTCATCAACTCATCCTTTACCACAGGCACTGTACCGAATAACCTAAAGGAGTCCTGGGTACTGCCACTCCTAAAGAAGCAAACCCTTGACCCGGCCATTCCTACCAACTTCAGGCCTATCACGACCGTGCCCTTTCTTCTAAAAATCTTAGACAAAGTGGCATACATGCAAATACAAAACTTCCTTGAAGCTAACCTTTTACTTGGAACACGACAATCCGGATTCCGCCCACAGCATGGGACTGAGACAGCCCTAATCGATCTCAAGGCCCAAATAGATCAATGCAGAGACAACGGCCAAGCAGCCCTTCTCCTACTGCTAGACCTCTCAGCGGCCTTTGATTTAGTCGACCATACAGTATTATGTAGCCACCTAGACTCCGCAGCCCACTTCTCCAAAGAGGCCATAATATGGATCAAGTCTTTCCTGAGTAACAGAACTATGAGAGTCTTTTCTCCCTCAGCCTCAGCAGACCCGATCCCCATAACATGTGGGGTACCTCAGGGATCCTGTGTGTCACCCACCCTCTACAATGTATTCACAAAGCCACTTTTTGACGAAATGGATCATCTGGGTATTGCCTACACTAATTACGCAGACGATACCCAGATCCTCCTCCCGCTTTCAGGTGACTACGTCAGGGATCTGGCCTTAGTGAATAAAGTCTACAGCATCGTTCAGGCATGGATGGCCACACACGGCCTATGCCTGAACGATGACAAAACTTAACTCATTATCCTAGGCACCCCTACATACATAACCAAACTCAGCCCGGATTATGCCAATTTCATCATCGATGGGAACATCATAAAAGTAGCTAAGGAAGTGAAGACCCTAGGCTTTTACCTAGATGCCACCTTGAACTTTGCTAAACAAGTTAATTCCCTAGCCTCAGCTACCGCATACACATGCAAACTCATCAGAGCGAGCAAACAATTCCTTTCTACAGACAGCTGCATCACGCTCGCCAGAGCCCTCATACTTTCCAAATTGGATTATTGCAATGGACTCTACATTGGGGCAAATAAACAGACTATTCATAAAATCCAGGTCCTCCAGAATAATGCCCTGAGAGCAGCTCTCAAGATTAGCAGAAAGGAGCATATATCCTTGGTAAGAAGACAACATAAATGGCTATCCACACAGGATAAAATTCAACTCAAAATTGCCTCCCTCACCCACAAGTGCCTCTACAACAAAGCACCACCATACCTTAAGGATAGGCTACACCCTAGAACCTCGACCAGACCCACAAGAACAGCAAATGCTAACTGCCTACAAGTCCCGCGATTTAAACTCGCGACTATAGGAGGACAGAGCTTCCCAGTCAAGGCAGCACAACTGTGGAACTCACTACCCCTTGGCATCAGAGAACCCCAGCCCTTTGCGAAATTCAGGCAGAACTTGATCAATTGGCTGAGAGTAAATGACGCCTAACTAACTTCCCTGCCCTGACTGTTTCCACTGGTAAACTAACTGAAGCTCCACTGGCACCCCTATTCCAGACTATCTAATTCAACTTCCTTCTGCACTGGAATGTCACTGGAATGATACCTGTATATTACTGCTGTATATATTATTGTATACTCTATATTGTATGTATATTACTAATGTATATACTATTGTATACTCCCGATAGTATATCCACACCTGTAAAACTGTGTTGGCTCTGGACCTAGTTCCGGCCGTGTATATATATGCCTACTATATAATGTACATTGTATGATACCCTTGCACTGTTATTACTTATTATGTACTTGTAACTAAGCTGAGCATATTCTTGTCCTGTGCGCCCTGATGCCCCAGGGTATGGCGCGCCCTATAAATAATAAACTAAACTAAACTAAACTAAACTAAACAAATGAAACGTATACACACAACAGATGCAGAATACTAATTACTGAGAGAACATGGGCGAACTGTTGCTATAGGTTTGTGCATCAGGATCATCATCCTTTCCAACATAGATCTTGCAAGGCAAGCTGCCCTGAAGCCATGCAGCTGTGCAACACAATGTGGTGGAGGCTCTTCTTGGGCTATGTAGGCCAAGCAGCCAGAGTTTACTCTGCAACAATATTTCTCCCCCAAAGTTGGCATTACCTCACATTGATGGCAGGTTCAACAAATGGAAGTGTCTTCCAGGCGATGAGGATCAGAATCGGGTGATTGATCGACACATCTTTCACTAGGTTCACCATCTTTTCAGCTTTATTCTTCAGTGTACTAAGGGTCCTATAGTTAGGGCTGTACAGAGGCCACAATTCAGGAGTATTGAAGAATTAGAAAATCAAATTTTGGAGAAAAATAAAAAAATACTAATTTGGATAAATGAATGAACTGAGGTCTTATTTTAAAATGCCAGGTAAAAGAACATTTTGTGAAAAAACAGACATATTGTAAAAAAAAACAAAGACAAGAGAAATAGGCCCAAACTTCCAAAGTTCCAAAGTTTGCATTGGCACATGGAAAAAAAGAAATGATGGAAATATACAATTTAAATATGATTTAGTAAAGACATTTGACAATTATGTAGTCATTTTTTTAAATAGAAAACCCTTACAGAGTAAATTAATTTGAGAAAGTGTAAGTACCTTTTCTCAGTATGTCATAGTTGTTAAGTAGCTGAACAGAGGAAAAAGAAGTTGTGCGCGCTCGTAATGAAATCGACTGGCGCTAAGGAAGAAGAAACTCCAATGTTGTCTGATGAGAAAATAGCTTGTTTATACTTATCGAGGAAAGAGTTGTCTTTGCATTTCCATGGAGACACATCAATAGATTGCGCACAGAGGATGTTGAAATGAGACATGCACTGGTGTTGTGACAAGAGCATAAGCGTCTAATGGTGTCAGCTTGAGGGGTGGGTGATCTGATCTACTGCTGCATGGGCACTTGAACTTAAGGCAATGGATAAACGGATAAGATTAGCACAAGATGGTGGTTTCCGACCCTTGAGTTTCGCATGTGTAAATGTGTGAAAACTGAAAGATGTACTGGACATTTTTTTCAGATTGATCTATATATGCTGAAAAATACATGCCATATCCATTAGGCCAATACAATTCCTGAGAGAACTTCCCCTTTAAATCTGCCTTTGGGTTCAAGTGTGCTTTTTAGAGCAATTCTACAGCACATGTGAAAATGCATGGTTGAAACACTTGGAAGACATTATTTCACCAACAAATGACTATCAAGAAATGTGAGTGCCTCCTCAAGTACTCTAATGTGGTGTTTCTGGCTTTGTTGCTCTGTTTTCAGGACAAACAGTTACCCCCTGAGCTACCCTCCCAGACATGTGTGCGTTTTAGTTGTACAGCGCCCTGCTGCCTTTGGGTTGCACTTTATGATATATTATTTTTAAATGCTACAATAAGTGCACCAATGCTGCATCAGGGTTCCCCATTGTGATGGTGTCACAGTGTAGTTTCTATTGACTGTCAACTGTCTCATAGTGGTCACAGTTAAGCATGTTGCACAGCTTTCCAACAGCTGCTCTGAGTGCATGTAGCTCTGAACCCATGTGGTGTAGTTGCTCGACTACTTACAACCTGTCACCATATCTAAAACAATGCTTGAACTACTAATTGAGTATGCAGACCGTGAACATAAAGGAGCAATCGTAGGTATTGATGCAATTATGGATGAAATAGAAACATACAAATCCCCACTAAACACGAAAGCGAAAAATTACAAATTAATGTATGAGATCCTACATAAACATCAGGATGAGGTAAAACTCAGGAAATCCACCAAATTTTCTGGAGATGAAAGAGACTACAAAGATGATAGGGTGTTCCCCTTCCAGCCCAACTATGATGACTACTATGAGACCTTGTCAAGAGAAAGCACACCCAACACATCACCAGGTAGCTCTGATGCAGATAGCGAATCTGACGCTGCTAATATTAAGCGGAATCAGCTGGGGCACAGAACCTATAGCCAAATATATCAATGAAGTGATTGAAAAGGAGGTTCCCAAACCTCCGACATATCTTAGGAACATCATGCACATTCTACAAATATTGGAGATTATGGACTGACAACTGGGATACCTACTCGTCACATTAGACTTCAAGCACATTACACGTCAATCAAGCACAAACTAGCCATCAAAGCACTTGATTACACCTATGCCAAAATGTCAGTGACCTTCTACACACACACCTTGAAAAGACAAAAGAATTCTTGGAGTTTGCCCTGACCAACAACTATTTCCTGTTCATTGACACATTCTATAGCCAAAAGAAAGGTGTGGCAATAGGGGCAAAATACACCCCAGCTGTAGTTAATATATTCATGAATTTCTTTGAACAGACTCATGCCTTCAACAATGTAGACTTCACCTGCCATATATACAAGTGGCACAGATTTAGAGATGATATACTCATGATCTGGTCCAGTACAGCAGACAAATTCATCAGCTCCAAGGATTATTTGAACAGCAATCCACTTGGGATACAACTAATAGAGTGTCACAGTTATGACACAATAGACTTCTTGGATATGAAGATAGTAGCAGACCCTGAAGGACTACATACCAGGACTTTCAGAAAACCAACAGAGGTCAATTCAGTCCTCTCTTCCACTAGTTGTCATAGGCATTCTGTTATACAGAACATCCCTTAGGGCGAGTTCATAAGAGCTCAAAGAAACTGCAGTAAAGATAGCACTTACCAATCAGAGTGCACAGAACTGAAATCTAGGTTTTTAAACAGAGGATACCCTAATCAGACCATAGACAAAGCGACAAGATTAGCCACTTGGCTGAGCAGAGACTCGCTTCTCACACCAAAAGTGAAAGCCAAACAAAATGAAGCAACAATAAGACACAATACAGCCAGGACTGCTATACATTTCAGAAAATCATCAGGAAACACTGGCATCTATTTACCATAGGCGAGGATATCAGCAAATGGATATCGGACAAACCAACATTTTTCATTTATGAAGGCACCCTCTTTGAAAAAATACTAAGTCTATCATAACTAACACCTTTGGTATCAAGTAATATGATCCCCACCAATAATATCGGCATAGATATATTTGTCAGGAACGGCCATAGGCAATATTATTAGTGGGGATAATTTTTGGGTAAATGGGAGCAGGGGTTGCGGGGTTATCCCCTGCTCCCTTACAAATAAGATGGGGGTGGCGGGGGTGTCCCCCGCAGGTTTAATGGGTTAGTATCACCACAAAAATATGGCACCATTCTTGTATGGCAATATTATTGCGGGGATATTAACACATGGAACCACACCTTTATCAGACTAGCTATTAAATTGGCTGACCAAAACGAGAATGGTGGGATTCCACAAATGCGATACTTGTTCCATGTGCCCCTATGCCAGAAACAGCAAAGAAGTCACTTTTATTGGCAACCAAAAGCACACAATAGACTAATTCATAAATTGCAAATCAAAATATGTTGTATATGTGATCATTTGCATATGTAATTTGATATACATTGGAAGCACCATCAGAGAAATAGGGACTAGAATACGCAAACATCTAAGCCTTCTCAGCTCCCAGGATGCAAGATACCCACTGATGGAACACTGGCAAGAATACAAAATAGCTGGAGAATAAAAAAGACATTCAATTTGCCGGCCTGGAAACTGAAATGTGATGCTAGGGGAGGTGACATAGAGAAGCAAAACTGATTTGTAAATACAGATGTGTAATGTATGGATTAAACACTGGCCATGATTTGTATTTGTTTTTGTATTTATTTTATTTGTATAGCGCAGACCAGGCCCGGAGGCTACCGGGCGTATTCCTTAAGGCAATGGTTACATAAGTTGCATAAAGTGATGATATATCAACAATAAATATGGCACAGAAATAGACATAGGTAGGTGGTACAACGATACATGGGATGTCAAGTAATACTTCCTTACATAGGTTTTTGCAACACGTTTTAGAATGAAGCTTAGGCATTGGAGGAGGCGAGCCAACATTTGGCTCTATGTTTGAAAAGGTTGAGGGAGGGGAGGTTTCTGATAGTCAAGGGGACGGTATTCCACAGTTTGGCTGCCAGGACTGGGAAGCTAGAACCACCAGCTGTTTGGAGCTTGTATCTAGGTATCAGTAGGCTCTGGTTCAGGGTAGATCTAAGTGAGCGAGCTGGAGTGTACAGCGTGAATCGTGAGGAGAGATAAGTGGGGGCCAGATTGTTCATGCATTTGTAGGTAAGGGCAAGCGATTTTAGTGAGATCCTTTGGGTGACTGACAGCCAATGAAGGTTCTTCCTGGTATCCGAAATGTGTGCAGATCTGGGGATATTGAGGGCTGCCCTGATGGCATTATTTTGTATGATTTGGAGCTTGTCTAGGTTACACTGATTAGTGCCCTGGTACAATGCATTGCAATAGTCAAGTTTAGACATGACCAGGGTCCTAGCAAGGGTAGTGCAGTTGTGCGAGGAGAGGAAAGGGCGACATGCTGTGATCAACTTGCAGGTATAGGCGGCGGCGGCCGCAACTGCATTGGTTTGTCTGTGAAGGAAGAGGGTGGAGTCGAGGTAGATTCCAAGTGTTTTTGTGTCTTTGGAGACTTTTGTTATATTTCCACCGATGTTAAAGGAACTGAACATAGGGTTCAGCTTGTTTAGTCTTTGCTGAGTACCTAGGATGAGGAGCTCTGTCTTGTCATCATTGAGACAGAGGTCATGTTGGGCCATCCAAGTTTGAATGACATGGTAAACATCATTCAAGGCTTTTGAGTCTAATGTGTAATCACCCGTGATGGGGATGAGTATCTGGGTGTCATCAGCATAATTTGTGTAGGTGACACCCAGATAGTCAAGCACATCAAATAAGGGTTTAGTGAATACATTGTAAAGGGTAGGGGATACACACGATCCTTGGGGGACTCCGCACGGGACTGGTGCAGGGTCAGCCACGGAGGTGGGCGAGAATACCCTCATCTGTCTGTTATCCAGGAAGGATTGAATCCAGTTTGTGGCCATGTCGGAGAAGTGAGCTGCAGTTTTCAGGTGGTGACAGAGGATTTGGTGATTAACCAGATCAAAGGCAGCAGATAAGTCTAATAGTAGTAGCAGGGCTAGTTTACCTTTGTCTTTGAGATCCTCAATTTGGGTCTTGAGATCGAGGAGGGCTGTCTCCGTACCGTGCTTCGGTCTGAAGCCGGATTGTCTCGTGCCTAGTAGGTTGTTAGATTCCAGATAGTTCTGTATCTGAAGATAGGCTGCTCTATCTAAGATATTTAGCAGAAAAGGGACCGTTGTGATGGGTCTGTAATTGGTTGGAACCTCCGGGTCTAAGGTGGGTTTTTTTAGGAGAGGGATAACCCAAGCATCCTTTAGGTTATTGGGGACCACTCCCGATTGAAAGGAGGCGTTGATGAAAGAGGTTATAAAAGGAGCGAGGTCATGAGCCGACTCCTTAATGATCGGGGCTGGACAGGTGTCCCCTTGGCAATTTGAGGGTTTTAAATTGCAGATGATTTTTTCAACCTCCGGAACGGTGAGTGGTGTGAAGCTGAACGGCACCGGGGAGTCAAGGGTTGTTATTTTAGGTGGCCTGGTATTGCTAAATGTAGGGGTGTGGAGGGTATTTTGTTTGGCGTTGATTTTGGATTGCAAGGTGGATATTTTGTTGAGAAGGGCATTTTGTATAAATGTATTCTTACAAACAATGACCTCCTTAGGCATTTAATTTATTAGATATCCCTTAGGGCTTTGCTCAGGACACTGTTACCTCAGCAATTATAATGTCACACACTGAACCTAACAATATCCAATCACTTCTCATAGGATGCCATCACCGCCGGTTACCCTTATGATAATCATGAGATTAGTTCCTCTCCACGTGACATTGTCACTTGTAATTTCTGTAATGTTACCCTAAGCAGCCGTTTACACTGGCCGGTTGGACCTTCACCACAGCTAAGCAACAGTCCAGATGCCTGCACGCACTTCACACTGCTGTGCACACTCTGGACCACAGCCATGAAAATCTGGCCACCTGGTTTTTTAAAATTCTTGTGAGTTTATGTTGCTTTCACTTCACATCATTTCCTCCCATTTAGCAGTCATCCCAGCTGAGCACCAGTTCAGATGCCAACAACAAACGTTACACTGCTCTGCACACTCTGGCCACCAAGTTCATCAGAGCGATTGTGCTCATTTATTAATTTCATGATCTAACTCCCTATATGGCTCTATGCTCTATGTCGCCATTTGTTTTATGTCCCCGATATGCAGCTGCACCAAAATTGTGCATCCTAATTTTTAACTCATCCGCCTGTTTACGGCTAAACTGTGCAATTAAAAATCACCAACATATACGACAACATCGAGCGTTTTCAGTTATCATGGTTTCCTACAACATCACAAACGTCAAGATTTTGAATCTTTTTCTACATCATAGAACCATGTAATCAAAGGGAAACTACCAACCAACCTAGTGCCATTGTGACACAGGTTCAATACCCACACCCTTTGCATATGTGTCTGCCATTTTTAGCTACCCCACCACTTTTCCTGACCTGGCCACTAAAGAGTGACGGGATGTCTTATTGCTTCTCAGTGCTTTCTATTAGACATATTTTACATTGAGCCAATGAAGTGAATTCCCGTGGTTCCTTGGGTTTCTTGATTGTGCTGCGCCCCTCAGGTTCAATCGCTCAGCATGTTGGGATCACAACCGCCTCAGTTTCCCCACTTGCACCAGTTGTGAGGATGCCCTCATTGGCAAAATCCACACACTGCTGGCAGACAACATATTCTTCCTCCATCATTCACTACAAGCATAGGCTTTCCTTGACCGTAGCCACCACCAGGTTCTTCATGCACTTCCTCAGCATCAATATGTAAGGACATGTGAGGACATGAATGTTAATTTACGTGGAGGCACTCATGGAGGACACGCTCCAGCACAAATGGAAGCCGTTCCCAATGTTGGCAAACATCCAGTGCTTCACTGATTCCTGCTGTAAGGAGTCGATCCCCCTAACTTCTTCAAGGCTTTGGTGATCAAGGTCGCCAAGACCTTCTGCTCAACTGCAACATAATTTGGGGTTACTAGCTTTGTGCCCCCAGTACCTATGCAGCTTTCCTTTCCCTGTAGATGTTTCTTGCAGACCCTTGGCCTCACATTGCACCATTTCCTTTTCATCCCTTCAATCACCCTATGGGTTTCTAAGGTAGAGTTTTCCCTTTAGTTTGACCACCTGGTGTGCCTGAACTCCAAAGAGTTATTGCTCAAGCACTCAGTTATGGTGGCCTCATTCCCGTGCGTATTGAGGGCGTCTTTGCAAAGTGGACTTCCTTTTTCCTTTTTAGTGGCATGTGCTAGGTAACAGCAGGACGGGCTAGTGACAAGTAGCCTGTACCCTATGAAGTTGCAATGGACAACATTCCAGTTGATGAGGTGCCCTGTTTTGGTACTTAAGTACTGTAATTACTTAAGTACCAAAGTACTGTATAAAAGAAACCTAACCTAGACACCGCAAAAAGCCTTCAAAGCAGATAATAAAATGTACAAATTGACTATTATTAGTCACAAAGCGAATGTGTACAATACACGCATCTCAAATGCGAACTCCAATGCCAAAGAACTCTTCAATATCCTTAGAGAATTGGAGAACCCTATTCCAAACTCCACCCCAATTAACTCAAGCAAAGCCTGGTGCACCACCATACAAAGTGCCCTAGCCTCTAAGATTGACCTACTTCAAAGCAAGATCAACAAAAAAAATAAACTGCTAGCTGAAAAAAAAAGGTAATACGAATACCTCTAAAGTGCCACCTGCCAGTGCCAATTCACTTATTCACTTCACACCAGTCACCCAGGAACAAGTATTAAAAACCATAGCCAAACTAAAAGCCTCTAACTGTAAAGGGGATACATTCCCAGCCCACCTAGTCAAACTTTGTGCATCTACCCTCACCCCCATCATCACTGAATTTGTCAACGCATCATTCAGCTCCAACGTGGTCCCAGCAAGTATTAAAGAAGCTTGGGTAACCCCACTACTAAAAAAACCTTCCCTGCTTCCTCACCCCCCCAACTGTCCCCACTAACTACCGTCCCATTACCACAGTCCTCTTCCTGCTAAACATTATAGACAAAATAGCCTATACCCAAATCCAGCACCATCTATAACAAAACTAGCTTCTAGGTGCCAGACAATCAGGATTTCGCCCTAGCCATAGTACGGAAACAGCCCTTCTTGATCTCAAAATCCAGATGGATGCCATTAGAGATGCAGAGAAACTATGCATTCTGTTACTATTAGACCTATCGGCAGCATTCGACCTTGTCGATGATGATAAACGTTGTACTACCGTAGCCAATGATTTTAGTTTCTCTAATGAAGCAACCCTCTGCGTCAAATCCTTTCTTGTGGACCGCACGTCCAGAATCTGCATAGGAAAAGAAGCAGCTGACCCCATTCCAGTTCCAATAGGCATCCCCCAAGGTTCATGCCACTCCCCCACTCTATACAACGCTTAAACCAAACTTCTGTTTGCAGCTTTGGATGACATGGGCGTCATCTATACCAACTTTGCCGATGACACCCAAATACTCATACCAATATCAGGGAACTACGAGCTAGACCCTATCCTAATAAATACCATTTACGCAATCATACAAAACTGGATGGCCCTAAACAGCCTCTTTCTTAACGATGAGAAAACTGAGATCGTCATTGTGGGCTCCCCAACTAAAATCAATGCCCTCCATAC
The DNA here is from genome assembly GCF_040938575.1 of Ambystoma mexicanum. NCBI lineage: Eukaryota > Metazoa > Chordata > Amphibia > Caudata > Ambystomatidae > Ambystoma > Ambystoma mexicanum. The sequence goes on along the minus strand of NC_090931.1, from coordinate 1,319,496,069 downwards.
AGATTACAACTCCATCAAAATTGATGGCACCCCCATACCTGTCCTCAAGCAAGTTAAAACACTTGGTGTGTACCTCGATGCCAACCTAACCATGACCAAACACACAAATGCCCTTGCTTCGTCCACCTCTTATACAGCTAAACGTGTAGCCCTCAGCCGCCAGTTCCTCACCCCAGCCAATTGCAACACATTAGCCAGAGCATTAATACTTTCCAAAGTAGATTACTGTAATGTTCTCATAATAGGGACATCTAAGGCAATTATAGCCAAACTCCAACTCATACAAAATAAAGCCTTACGAGCATCCCTAGGACTAAGAAAATCAGACCATATCTCTCACATTAGAGAGGCCAATCAAATCTAGAATCTTATTTAAAGCATTATGTCTTACCCATAAATGCATCAACAATAAAGCACCTAGCTACCTCAACAAATCCGTCACAAAAAAAGTACTAAACAGATTACTGAGATCCAATGCAAATTCACTCCTGACTATCCCACGCTATAAGAGTAGTCGTACTGAGGGCAAGAGCTTCCCAGTCCTAGCACCCACTCATTGGAACACCCTCCCAATTAACATGAAAAATGAAACCTCCTTCCCCGTATTTAAGAAACTACTAAAAACATGGCTATTTAACCTAGACTAATCAACTAGGACTAGATAACAGCCCTTTGGTCCATATTTATCCATTAATGAACTATGTAGCCTTTGGTAACTGTCCTGAACTTATTTCTGCATTTACCCTTGATTGTATTGATTCTGAATAATTGACTGTATATATTATGCCAAACTGTTTGTAACTGAACACCACCATGTATTTTGTAATTATATTGAATAATGCCTGTAATCATTTTCTTAAGCTACCTGTAACTACGCCGTGATAACCCACGGTCTGGGCGTACAACAAATGCAATAAATAAATATCAAGAAAAATCAATGGAAAGGAGGAAGAATTGAAGCTCAACTAAATAATTCCTGCCAAATTGTTAAGTGTCTAAATGAAAAGAGAGGAAATAACATTGTGATAGCAGAAAGCACATCAGAAGCGACTAATAATAATGTGGATCAAGTCTCACCAATGTGTTCACATACTATAAGAGAACTCTAATAAAATGTTCCCACTTGGCAATCCAATGGGTACACTAGATTAAACCAAAGGAGTTGAAATTAACCTCAAAACAAGATCCCAGTAGTCGAAACGTCAAAGTTGAGGAAAACTATTGAATTTTAGTGAATGAATCAGAACAGAATGACCCAAGTTGTTGAGACAGATGGCTTGGCTTCAAAAAATCAGCACCTACAAACTATATGTGCTGAGTCAAAATCCTACAGTAAAAGCACTAACATTGAGGTTATTGAACAATTTGCTTCAGCTGATAGTGTATTTTTAAATCAATAACATGTCTTACATATTTTCACAGCATACTGCACTTACACCTTATATCCACTAAAGATATGGCTCTGCTGGAAGTCCTAAACTCACCTCTTGAGATAAATTGGGTGAGTAATCCATTTATATCGCCTGTCATTTCTGAATTGATAATGTCCAATTATGAGGAATTCTTGAACTTGGGTTTTGAAATTAAACATGTAAATGACATTTTGGGTGAGCCTAAAGAAACAATAACCATATAGGAGAATTTTGCCCCCAAAGAAATAGAAAGTATTACTGCTAAAGTAACAGTAGTCCTGAGGGAGATCACTGCACCAATCGAAGAAAACCAGGGTTAATAAAACAAATTAAATCAGACAGATGGTTTGACCAAGCAAGAGTACAAAAGGGCATGTATCCTTGTTATCATGGAACACAAGAGGTTATAGCTTGTTCACAAAAAATCTGTATGGTCAGTTGCAATTGTCTGATTCTGACATTAATTATTCAGGAAACTTGGCTTGCTGCCGAGTTTAGTTTCGATGGATTTAACACCATCCAGCGAAAGGTACAGGTTTCTGTGACTGGTGGCCCTTTGCAAGGCCTCACCATGGGAGTAAAGAATACCCACTCAATTAGGTATAATCACTACAAGCATAGGATCCCATATTGTGGTCATTATTGTATATGACCCTCTGGGTTCACAAGAAACTCTAAACATGATCTCTTACGTTGAATTAATTGTTAATGAATGGCTAATAACCAAACCACACTACCCTTATATCATTGGAGCGGATTCAAATTTTCAGAGATATCCTGCCAAACCTCAAACTAAGGGCACAGATAATAGTTATGTGTTAAATAGAAATTGTCTTGAAATTGTGACCTGGACTTTGATTTTGAAGATAGTGTACAGATAGTGAGGTTGGCATCAATGAAGATACATTGATGCCAACCTCACTATGCACAAACAAATATTAGCCCTCTCTTCTTCTACAGCTTACACAGCTAAACTTATAGCACTCAGCCGCCAATTCCTTACTCCCACAAACTACATTACATTGGCCAGAGCGCTGATTTTAACGAAATTGGACTATTGCAATATCCTATTTCTAGGAACATCCAAATCTAACATAAATAAAATTCAATTACTTCAGAACAAAGCTCTTAGAGCGGCTCTAGGTATAAAGAAATCCGATCATATATCCAATATCAGGAGAGAAAACCACTGCCAATTGAAGCCAGAATTATCTTCAAAACACATATAGGCCGATTCATGGAATAATTAGCGCGGCACAAGTGGGCAAAAACATGCGAATCGCAGTGGAATAGCGAAAATCGCAGTGCAAGTGCGAAAATCGCACGAAAAGCAGCGCACGTCGATTCATGGAAGGCCGTGCGCGAGAAAACCAGCGGATGTGCGATAAAAAAGTGCGCGGCGCACGTTGGCGCACGTTGGCGCACAGGCCAACAAACAGCGTGCGCCAGGTCACAGCGAAAATCGCACAGGCCACAGCGAAATTCGCACATAGCGCGGCGCACGCAACAAAAGTAGGCGGAACACGGGCGTAACACTCGGAATGGGGAACAACTTGCAAAAACGTGGGCGTCACGGGGGAAGCACAGGGCACAAGTGCGCGGAACGCCCACACGCTCGCCTACAACACGTATTCATGGAATAGAATAGGGCAAAAAAGCGCACGCTCAAACCAGCGCACAGGCACAAACACACCGCCACAAGAAAGCAGGCGGTAGCGTCTCTGCGGCTGTAAGAAATGTGCGCCAAAAGGTGCGCCAACAAATAGCACCCATATACTGCCATAATGAATGTCCTATACTGTGGCCCTCCAGGACAAATGACGTGCAAAGGGGTACCCACAAACACGGACACGCTGACAAAAAATACGTGTGCGTGTATACCGGGGTGCGCGGGAAGTCTCACACGCGATTTGGCCGGGTACGTGGATTTCAGGGGTGCGCGGGAAGGTCCACACGCGATTCCATCAGGGTAGGTGTATTTCAGGGGTGCGCGGGAAGTCCCACACGCGATTACAGCAGGGTACGTGTATTTCAGGGGTGCGCGGGAACTTCCACACGCGAATAGCCTGGGCGCGTGTATTTCAGGGGTGCGCGGGAATTTCCACACGCGAATAGCCTGGGCGCGTGTATTTCAGGGGTGCGCGGGAATTTCCACACGCGAATAGCCTGGGCGCGTGTATTTCAGGGGTTCGCGGGAAGTTCCACACGCGAATAGCCTGGGCGCGTGTATGTCAGGGGTGCGCGGGAATTTCCACACGCGAATAGCCTGGACGCGTGTATTTCAGGGGTGCGCGGGAATTTCCACACGCGAATAGCCTGGGCGCGTGTATTTCAGGGGTGCGCTGGAATTTCCACACGCGAATAGCCTGGGCGCGTGTATTTCAGGGGTGCGCGGGAAGTTCCACACGCGAATAGCCTGGGGGCGTGTATTTCAGGGGTGCGCGGGAATTATCACACGCGATTTGGCTTGGTACGTGTATTACAGGGGTGCGTGGGAAGTTACACACGCGATTAGGCTGGGTGGGTCCTCACAGGTGTTCCCTGTACACCCTCCACGGCCCCTGCAGGCAGCCCACAAAACAGGGGACTACTCTGCACACCTGCTCATGTCCCCTTGCACCCCCACCCCCCAGCAGTGTAGGGGCAGCCTCCACCAGGCCCCCACCCATGTCTCCCACCACCCCCACCCCCCAGCAGTGCAGGGTCAGCCTCCACCAGGCCCCCACTCATGTCCCCTATCACCCCCACCCCCCACCATCCAGGGTCAGCCTCCACCAGGCCCCCACTCATGTCTCCCACCACCCCCACCCCCCACCATCCAGGGTCAGCCTCCACCAGGCCCCCACCCATGTCTCCCACCACCCCCACCCCCCAGCAGTGCAGGGGCAGCCTCCACCAGGCCCCCACCCATGTCTCCCACCACCCCCACCCCCCACCATCCAGGGGCACCCTCCACCAGGCCCCCACTCATGTCTCCCACCACCCCCACCCCCCACCATCCAGGGTCAGCCTCCACCAGGCCCCCACTCATGTCTCCCACCACCCCCACCCCCCACCATCCAGGGTCAGCCTCCACCAGGCCCCCACTCATGTCTCCCACCACCCCCACCCCCCACCATCCAGGGTCAGCCTCCACCAGGCCCCCACTCATGTCTCCCACCAACCCCCACCCCCCACCATCCAGGGTCAGCCTCCACCAGGCCCCCATCCATGTCTCCCACCACCCCCACCCCCCAGCAGTGCAGGGGCAGCCTCCACCAGGCCCCCACGCATGTCTCCCACCACCCCCACCCCCCACCATCCAGGGTCAGCCTCCACCAGGCCCCCACCCATGTCTCCCACCACCCCCACCCCCCAGCAGTGCAGGGTCAGCCTCCACCAGGCCCCCACTCATGTCCCCTATCACCCCCACCCCCCACCATCCAGGGTCAGCCTCCACCAGGCCCCCACTCATGTCTCCCACCACCCCCACCCCCCACCATCCAGGGTCAGCCTCCACCAGGCCCCCACCCATGTCTCCCACCACCCCCACCCACAAGCAGTGCAGGGGCAGCCTCCACCAGGCCCCCACCCATGTCTCCCACCACCCCCACCCCCCCACCATCCAGGGGCACCCTCCACCAGGCCCCCACTCATGTCTCCCACCACCCCCACCCCCCACCATCCAGGGTCAGCCTCCACCAGGCCCCCACTCATGTCTCCCACCACCCCCACCCCCCACCATCCAGGGTCAGCCTCCACCAGGCCCCCACTCATGTCTCCCACCACCCCCACCCCCCACCATCCAGGGTCAGCCTCCACCAGGCCCCCACTCATGTCTCCCACCACCCCCACCCCCCACCATCCAGGGTCAGCCTCCACCAGGCCCCCACCCATGTCTCCCACCACCCCCACCCCCCAGCAGTGCAGGGGCAACCTCCACCAGGCCCCCACTCATGTCCCCTATCACCCCCACCCCCCACCATCCAGGGTCAGCCTCCACCAGGCCCCCACCCATGTCTCCCACCACCCCCACCCCCCAGCAGTGCAGGGGCAACCTCCACCAGGCCCCCACTCATGTCCCCTATCACCCCCACCCCCCACCATCCAGGGTCAGCCTCCACCAGGCCCCCACCCATGTCTCCCACCACCCCCACCCCCCAGCAGTGCAGGGGCAACCTCCACCAGGCCCCCACTCATGTCCCCTATCACCCCCACCCCCCACCATCTATGGTCAGCCTCCACCAGGCCCCCACCCATGTCTCCCACCACCCCCACCCCCCAGCGGTGCAGGGTCAGCCTCCACCAGGCCCCCACTCATGTCTCCCACCACCCCCACCCCCCACCATCCAGGGTCAGCCTCCACCAGGCCCCCACCCATGTCTCCCACCACCCCCACCCCCCAGCAGTGCAGGGGCAGCCACCACCAGGCCCCCACCCATGTCTCCCACCACCCCCACCCCCCACCATCCAGGGGCACCCTCCACCAGGCCCCCACTCATGTCTCCCACCACCCCCACCCCCCACCATCCAGGGTCAGCCTCCACCAGGCCCCCACTCATGTCTCCCACCACCCCCACCCCCCACCATCCAGGGTCAGCCTCCACCAGGCCCCCACTCATGTCTCCCACCACCCCCACCCCCCACCATCCAGGGTCAGCCTCCACCAGGCCCCCACTCATGTCTCCCACCACCCCCACCCCCCACCATCCAGGGTCAGCCTCCACCAGGCCCCACCCATGTCTCCCACCACCCCCACCCCCCAGCAGTGCAGGGGCAGCCTCCACCAGGCCCCCATCCATGTCTCCCACCACCCCCACCCCCCACCATCCAGGGTCAGCCTCCACCAGGCACCCACACATGTCCCCCTGGCCCCAGGTCCTGACGATACACAATCATGGCAGTAATGGGCAGCATACCCAGCACAAACACCCAGGCAAGGATAGCATCCACCCACATAGTGAATGCAATTACATGATACAACCCCAATGGCAACAATGTAAATGGACACATGCCCGACACACACACATACACAATGGGTGCAAGTGAATGTCAAAACACATATCATGACATGTATGAAACCAATGAGAAAATAACACAAGTGAAAGTAAAAATAAAAAATGTATTATAGATTAAAAATAAGTAAACAAATCAAACATACAACTATGTGGATAAGCAAATTAATGGTCGATGTCCGAGAACAAAAGTCATAATCAAAAAAACAAAGGAATAAAAAAAAATTTGTCGTCCAAAGCAATATCATGTAGTATGAAAAAATATGAAAAACCATTTCCTCATGATGAACACAATAAGAAATGAAAAAGAAGTATCTACAAAAAGCAAACTATATACAGGAATGTTCCAGGGTCCATGAGCCCAACACCATAAATGAAACCTACTACTACCTAATCTAAAAAATATATACAAAAAAGTGGCCATTGTCCGAGCGGTCCAAAATAATAAAACAAAATAAAGGAAACCTAACACTAACTAACTAAATAACTATATACAAAGGCAGCGGGCAAGTCCTGCGGCTCACTTGTTGATGTTGCTGGCCAGGGCATCATCGAACTCCATGTCGATGTCTTGGAGGCGGGAGGTCTCGCAGGGATAACCCCATGTTCAGCTCAAACTCCCTGCGAGCTTCCTCGAGGCACTCAGCCCGCCTCAATGCCCGACGCATGGAGAACTCCGCCCTGACCATGGCGAGCCGCTCCTCTTCCGCCCGCTGCCGCTCCGCACCTATCCGCTGGACCACCTCCTCCCACACGGAAGACACCACCATCCCAGGGTTGCCCTGCCCTCCGGTCGATGGCTGCCCCTCTGATCTTGATGGCCCCGAGCCATTATGCCTCCCACGTCGAGCCCGCTGCTGCCTCCGACGCCACTGCCTCTGCCAGCACGACGGCATCCAGGCTGATGGAAACCACCGACGCCGTCGTGCACGTGCCCTGCCTGATGATGCTGTCACATCTTCCATCTGCTGGGGTCCAGTTGCAGTGTTGTCCACCCCTGCTGGACCTCCGACTCCCAACTGTGGCAGGGATGGGATCCCCACCGAGCTGGCTGCATTGGTCGGGGCAGGTCCACAGGGGGCCCTGGTGGCATCTGGCCCGGAAGACGGCAAGGAGAACGACTGGTGGATAGCCTGCACAGAGGAGGAGAGGGCCGCCACATTGGCCAACACATGCAGGAAACCCCCGAACATGGCCGATCCCAATTGGGCCACGTCGGCACGGTGCACTTCGTGATGACGTGCGTGCTCCTCCCGGGAAGCACGCACGGCATCACGAATCACAGCCGTGCGCATCGCGACCCCAATCAGGACCTTCTCCACACGGCCAGGGGTTCCCACGTCCGCAGGTGGAGGGGAGTCAGGTGACATGGACATCCCCACTACCTGCGGACGGGCCTGGGACGGGGCATCCCTGCTGGTGCATGGTGGTGCACTCACAGGGTCAGGGACAGCGACATGCACAGGCCCCTCCACGGTGACCTGTGTTGCCTCCTGCCCCTGGCCCTGGACTGCACCACTTGCACCAGCAGGGATGCCCCCACCAGGCCCCATGTGTGCCCCAGTGGCGGCCTCCTCCTCCTCTGTGCAAACCACCAACCTGGATGGCTCCTCACCGTCTCCCGCCGTAGCAGGCCCCTGTGGGGGCTCACCCACCCCTTCCGCTGCAGCCGTGGGTGCATCCCCGCCGCCTTGCTCCACAGCGCCGTCTCCGCCCTCTTCTTCACTAGCCGCTGCGTAGAGGGAGACAAAGAACACAAGCATCAGGGTACTGCACAATGGTCCCCTAGACAGGAAGCAATAGCAGATGAGCACCACTGTCAAAGTACACTTCCATCATGTCCCTCCACAACACATGGGTCAGTCCAGGCAAAACACACACAGTAACAGGCATGCTGCATGCCATGGATATTTCCATGCATGTCCAATGGACTCTTGAAACATTCAATGATATGCAACTCACATGCATCATGGCTCATGCATATCACATGCACACACTTCACCTCAGTCACATCCATCTGGCCCCAAACACACCAAACACAGCCAAAACAAGGGTAAGTTGGCTGCTTCACTGAATCTGTGCATTGTCACACACATGTGTCATGCATCCATGGCATGCACAAGTCACAGACACGCAGGTCAGGCACACAGACATGGCTACCATATATGTACCTGGCATCAGCACCCATCCCTCACCCCCACCCATGTCCAGGTTCAGAGACTGGCATGCTCTCATGTTCAAAATCTGCATAGGGCTCCCCATGCCGCATTTGGACACATGCAACAACCACGTGGGTCACACATCACTGGTCGCACATGCATTACCATGATGTCCCTGCACACATACATGCATACATGGCCTATGGCACACATACAGGCAAGTATCATAGAACCAGCACACCGCAACATGCCCTGTCTCACACAGTAATGCTTGGACACTTACCGCTCAACTCCAGACTGGCCTCCCTCTCAAGGATCTGGGCGTGGAGCGCTGGGCGTACGCGTTCCAGGACCCTCTTCTGGATGGAACTCATGTGGCCCCGGCCCCCCTCCACGAGGCGCCGGGCCTTCACAAGGGTCCTGGACCTCAAGTCCTCCCAGCGCTTCTTGATCTTCTGGACGTTGCGGGTTGCCACCCCCTCCGCGTTGATGGCAACCACACAGTCGGCCCAGATCCTCTCCCGTCCTTCCTTGCTGGCGCGGGACGATCCAAAGAGGGCATCATACTGCCCCAGGACATGCTCCACCAGGACACCAACTTCGGTGGCAGTGAAGCTGGTGCCCCTCTGCCCCTCTGGCCTGGGGTTGCCACTGGTGCCAGATGTGGAAGTACCCGACATGGCAACCCCAGAGGCAGGTGTGGGTGGGCAACTGGGTCCTGGGGCTGGGCTGTGGAGCGATGTAATCCCAGTTGGGAGTCTTCAGTTCCAGCAGGGGTGGACACAGCAACTGGACCCCTGCAGATGGCTGATGTGCAGGCACCAAATGGCAGGGCACGGTGGCAGCAGGCAGGCAGGCAGGCAGGCAGCAGCAGATGGCACGTGGGAGGCTGCTCGGGGCACTGGGGGGCAGTAACTCGGCCTTCTGGGCAGGAGCGTGGTCTTCCGTGTGTTTTCGGGTGGCCAGCTTGATACGGAGTGATTTGGCACGTGAAAATCCTGCACGTCAGCGTGAAATCCGAGGAAAGGCCCTTCGCGCGTAAGCGCGTCAGCACGCATACGCGATTCTATTGGACCAGAGTCCCTCAGCGCGTAAGCGCGTCTGTGACGTGACCCGCACGGGTGTTCCCCACTCAGCACGTGATGACGGAGCACACGTGAAAATACTGCACGTCCGAGTGTCATCGCGTGTAATTGGACAAAAGTGCGCTTACACGCGATTGGCCTATGTACGTGTATTTCAGGGGTGCGCGGGCACTTACACACGCAAGTACGTCAGCGCACCTGTATCCCGTGGTGCGTGGGAATTTCCACACGCTATTGGACTGGGAACTAGATTCCAGGGGTGCGCGGGTCACACGCTCGCCTAGTACACGCGCAAAGCATTAATTTGCGCACTTATCAAATGACAAGCCAGATGCCAGGATGAACATACCGTTCCTAGCAGCAGTGGCAGTGGGCTACCAAAGGAGGAGGAGGAGGAGAGTCAGGGCCAGAATATTCACACCCAGAACCAGCCTGTTCGGGATGCCTGATGACCAGGTGTATGGAAGGTACAGGTTTCCACCACACATAATACTGGACCTGGTGAGTGAGTGGGAGGATGACCTCACATCACCCACCCTGTGCTCCCAAGCACTCAGCCCCCTGGAGAAGGTCCTCAATGTACTGCACTTCTTAGCCACTGGATCATTTCAGCGGACAAGTGCCATAGTGGGTGGGGTGTCACAGGCCACCCAGTCACGCTGCCTACACCAGGTCTTGGACATCATCACTGCACGCCCATCAGTCCGCAGGCACATATACCTGCCCAGAACACCTGCAGAAAGGCATGCTGCGGCCCAGGATTTTTACGGTGTGGCACAATTCCCCAAAGTGCTAGGTGCCATCGACTGCACCCATGTGGCTCTACGTCCCCCCAGGGCATCTGAGCACATCTATAGGAACCGCAAGCACTGGCATTCCATCAACGTGCAGGTAGTATGTAATGCCAAGGGAATCATCACCTCAGTATATGCCAACTATCCCGGGTCCACCCACGACAGCTTCATTTACCGAATGTCCACCCTATGCCGGGACATAGATGCTGGGCGGCATGGCGATACATGGCTGCTTGGTGAGTATGTATGCCACTGCACATGCATGCATGTTGGATACTGAGCAATGTCACAACCCCACCAATGATACCAATCACCACCTCCACAGGGGACAGTGCCAACCCTCTGTCAGCAAATATACAATGTTAGATATACATATCAATTGCTCCAGGTAAATAGAGAAGGAAAAACAGAAAATCACCCACCTGGGCAGAATGAACGAAGGGAAATGTCCTATGGCCCGATGGGTACCTGTAATGGATCTCGCTGACTCTCCCTGAAGATATTAGGAATTCCCCTGAAAACCCCTCCGGAGTCCTGCTCAAAGGCTTGATCCCCGAGAGGTGCCCAGGGAAACCCTCACGGGGGAAAAAACCCTGTGGAGAGCTGCTTGAGAGCGTTGTATCTCCGGGATGTTCCAACGCAGGCTGAAGATTCACCTTCAGAGTTTGGGAGCTCCTTAGCGATTGATATTAAGTTCTAATGAAGAATATAAAGTAGATTAGAATATAATTTCCTTTGTCTAGCAGAAGTCAGATCCCCTTAGAAACTTTAGTTCAAATTCTTACCCCCAATTAGTAGAAAGGGAGAGTTCGATGTGGAGGAAGGACGAGATAGCCTGGAGTCCCTAGAAGTATTGAATGGCTGGGCTAAGGAAAATAGCAGAATAGAAAAGGACGGTGAGAGAGAGAGAAATAGCTGACGATCACTACCAATAGTAGAAACAACCATAAAAATATAAAGCCTACCCGTTCGTAAACAAAGGTAGTCTCCTGGAGACTGCTCAAAGAGTTACGGCAGTGACCCTTGGATGTTGAGGTAGGTATCCGTGCTAGAATGACAACGTGAAGAAAACAAATAAAACGATAGCTAGATTCCCTAGACTGTTAATGAAAGAAGAAAGAATAAAAGATGTATGGAATACCTCGTGGAGGGCGAGGATCTGTATTCCTGAACCGAAGAGAAACTGAGCTGGAACCGCTCTCCAAAGGGGCGTGGTTAAAGTCGTCCAAAGTCTGACGAGTATTTTCCCGTGTTTTTGTAGCGGTCTGAAAGTAAAGAGTAAAAGGGAAAAGTAACGAGATGAGAGAGTGTCAACCGAAGTCAGGGATAAGGATTAAGGACACACAGAGGTAAACTAACAAACTAACTCACGAAGCGCTTGTATACTCCTAAGAGAGTAGCAACGCACTGGACTCCTGGAGGATCCTGTTGATAAGCTGCTTGGGAGGATGTGACATCAGAGCGCTGCAATGTGTTCTGGGAAAGAACATCTAGACTGTTGCGTGTGCTATAATCGCCAGCCATGGCGGCCATGTTGAAGTGCCTCCCGGGAAACGGATCTGCCGAACAAAACATGACAGTATGCCCCTTCTTAGGACCGCTCCCTCCTGGTTTGTCAGGATGCAATAGATGAAACTTTTTTACTAGTTTGGGCGCATGTACAGCTGATTTAGGTTCCCAACTCCTATCGGCGGGTGTGTAGCCTTTCCAGTCAATTAGATATTGTAAGTGACCCCGGTGAAACCGTGAATCACATATCTCTTTGATCTCGAATTCAGGTCCGGAAGCAGCCATAACTGGTGGAGGACGGGTAGAGGTTTTAGGGTGAAAGGAACTCCGATTGTCTGGTTTTAATTGTGAAACATGAAACACCGGATGGATGCGAGCCCATGTGCTCGGTAGACGGAGTTTGAAGGAAACTGATCCTATTGTGGCGATCACCTGAAATGGTCCAAAATATCGGGGAGAAAGTTTGGACGGGACTAGATGTCGAGGGAGAAAACGTGATGACAGCCAAACCCAGTCTCCTGGTTTGATTAACGGGGTTGGGGACCGGTGACGGTCCGCAAAATGCTTTGTTCTTTCCTGGGATTGTCGAAGCGCAGTGATAGCTGTGCGATGACCCTGCCGGATTTGATCCATCAGGAAATCTACATCAGGAAATTTGGACTCAGACTTCTTCAAGGTAGGAAATGACGATGGGTTGAACCCATAGGAACAATGGAAAGGAGAAGTACCGATTGCCGAGTGAAAAGAATTGTTATAAGCGAACTCCGCTAGAGGTAATAGATCCTTCCAATCATCCTGAGCCGCGGAGACATAGCTCCTGAGGTATCCTTCCAAGGTTTGGTTGAGTCTTTCTGTCTGGCCGTTGGATTGGGGGTGATAGCCTGAACTGAGGGCCCGTGAGATTCCAAGATGACGGCAGACAAGTTTCCAATACTGGGAGGTATATTGTGAACCTCTGTCCGAAATGATTGTCTCTGGTAAGCCATGTAAGATGAAAATATGGTTGATGAAGAGGCGAGCCATCAAGGCAGCAGACGGCACTCCAGCAAGTGGAATGAAGTGTGCCAACTTAGTAAAAGTATCTATAGTAACCATTATGGCTGAGCATCCTCGTGATGGTGGTAGATCCACTATGAAATCTGTGGAAATTATTTGCCACGGTCGTGAGGGCAAGGGCATCTTGACCAAGAATCCTAGAGGAGCTTGTCGAGACGTTTTAGTTTGGAGACATATGGGACAGGATTTAACATATTCCTTTATGTCCTTTCTTAATGATGGCCACCAAAAGAAACGAGAAACCAATTCTTGGGTGGAGAAAAAGCCCCTATGTCCAGCTGATTTTGAACTGTGGCACATATTGAGAACTTCTTCCTGAAGTGTTCGTGTCGGAATATACGCCCTGTGCCCAAAGAAATAGCAACCGTCTTCCAAGGTTAACGCCAGTTGTGTAGACCGTGGTAGTTCTTTTTTGACAATAGGACAGGATTGTGATTTCAGACGTGAGAGGAAATCAGGTACAGTATGCAGTTCCAGAGCCATAAAAGGGAAGATGGGTTCAGACCTAAAAGGGTTGTTCGGGAGCTGTTCCTTACGGGATAGAGCATCAGCCTTGAGATTTTCCTTTCCTGGAATAAATGTGAATATGATTCGAAAAGGAGAAAAGAAATGTGCCCATCTGGCTTGACGGCTGTTACATGTTTGGGCATATTGTAGGATCCGGAGGTTATGATGATCTGTCCGGACTTCCACTGGAAATTTGGCTCCCAATAGTAGATGGCGCCATTCTTCGAATGCTCGTTTGATAGCCAATAATTCTTTCTCCAGTACCGTATAGTTTAGCTCCGCCGGAGCAAGGGTTTTAGACAGATACGCTACAGGTCGTTCAAGATCTGAGTGGTCTATTTGAAGCAAGACCGCCCCTAGAGCGTATTGAGAGGCGTCAGTTTCCACAATGAACCGACGGTTCTGATCAGGGGTTAGCAACACTGGAGCTGAGGTAAAAAGATCCTTAAGCCTCTTGAAGGCTTTATCCGTTGTTTCTGTCCAAAGAAAAGGAACCCCTTTCTTCAGAAGATTTGTCAAAGGCTGTGTAAGTCTGGAGAATTCGGGTATAAATCGTCGGTAGAAGTTCGAAAACCCCACAAAACGTTGAATGTCTTTACAGGAGGCAGGTGTAGGCCAGTCCTGAACGGCAGACACCTTCTCTGGGTCCATAGCTATTCCTTTGGCGGATAGAACATACCCCAAATAAGAAACCTGGGGCTGATGGAAAGAGCACTTTTCCAGTTTACAGTATAAATGATTCATCTGGAGTCGTCGTAGAACCTCTTCTACATGTTTCTCATGTTCCTGTGCTGTGTTGGAGTAGACTAAAATGTCATCTAAATAAACAATGACATTGTGAAGGAGGAGGTCGGCGAACAGATGGTCCATAAATCGTTGGAAGATAGCAGGAGCATTAGAAAGGCCAAAAGGCATCACTCTATATTGGAAGTGGCCAAAAGGGGTTCGAAATGCCGTTTTCCATTCATCCCCTGATTTTATTCGGATAAGATGGTAAGCTCCTTTTAAGTCTAATTTTGAGTAGATGGTGGCCCCTTTAACAGCCTCTAAGATGTCATGAATCAAGGGCATCGGATACTTATCGGGGACTGTGATCTTATTCAGTCCCCGAAAGTCTATGCAAGGACGGAGTTCAGTAGTGTTTTTCTTTGCAATAAAGAATAGGGAAGCGGCTGCTGGTGAGGTTGACTCTGTGATCAATCCATTCATTAAATTGGTTCTAAGGTAGTCTCGTAAAACCTCTTTTTCGTTATTAGATAGGATGTACATCCGACCAAACGGTAAAGGTTGATTTGGAATCAGCTCAATGGTACAATCATCTCTTCTGTGAGGAGGTAATTGATTGTATTCAGTAGCAGCGAATACCTCTCGGTATTGTTGGTATGCTTCTGGAAGACCGGCAATCTGGTTTAGGGTCGTAACCCTTGGTGAATCCTGGAGAGTGGACATTGAGTCTACGAGTACCTTTTGTTGATCCTTTATGCAGTGTGTCAGACAATATTCAGACCCTAAGAAAAAAGAGCCCGCGGTCCAGTTTATGAATGGATTATGCTTTTTGAGCCAGGGTATACCCAAGATGATGGGATGATGAGCTGCTCGGATGATATCCAAGGTAAGGTTCTCCCGATGAGATGCAATGGACATCAACAGAGGGCTGGTCTGATCTTTGATAGGTCCTGAAACCAGTGGACTTCCGTCAACGCTTTCCACTGGTATTGATTCTGCCTTTGAGGAGCGTGGGATGCCATGTGAAGCAGCCCAGTGGTCATCAATGAAGTTCCCTGCAGCTCTGCTATCGATAAGTGCTGGGATATCCCGTAAGATTCTATCTTCAAAGGAAAATGAAATCCTTAACACTACCATGTTGGTATCAGGATGGCTAGTACACATAGAAGAATGAAAGGACTGTGAGGAACCTGGCTGAAGAGTGGAATCCCGGTTCGTGGTTCCTCTTACGACCGGGCGCTGGCGTTTCCCGAGCGCCTAGGGGGTGTAATCGGGCAGTCTTGTACCGTATGAGTATTGGCGCCACAATACATACACAAGCCTAAGGTCTTTCTGCGATTCCGTTCTTCTGGCGTTAAAGGCCCTCTTGCTGTTGATCCTAACTGCATAGGTTCTTCTGTAACCTGAGTCCGGGGCGAGTGGGGAAAGTTAGATGTGAATCGAGGAATCCGGCCTTTTCTCCTTTCTAACAGTCTCTCCTTCATACGGTAATCTAGCTGTAAAACTAGGGCGATGAATTCTGTTAGATCGGTGAATCGCGGTACTCTGGACACTTCGTCTTTAAGTTCTTCCGATAACCCTCTCCTAAAGATCGTAACCTGGTCATCGTCGGACCAGGTGGTCTCACTTGCCATCTGCTTAAATTTAGTAATATAGGTTAGTATATCAAGGTTTCCTTGTTTGAAATCAAGGAGATGTTCTTGAGAGGCCACCCGGATTTCCTGTCGGCTGAAAATGGTGCGAATACTGTTACAAAAGGCAGTATGAGAGTCCAGAATGGGATTATTACTAGTAATCAAAGGGGTTGCCCAGGCTAAGGCTGGTCCTGTCATTTGTGAGACCATGTAACCCACACGGTCTCGATCGGTATGAAAAAATGCCCCCTTGAACGTAAATTGTACGGAACAAGAATCTAGGAATTCTTTGACCTTATGAGGGTTCCCATCGAACTGACCGCCTGGTAGTGGTCCAGGCGGAACCTCTGAACAATGAGGTACGCGAGAGGCTAAAGCCTGTTGAGCTGCCTGTTGTTGGTGCTGTCGGAGGGAATTATTCTCCTGCTTAAGTTGTTGTACCTCAGTCGTTAAAGACTGTACCGCAGCAATAAGCTGCTGGATCTGCTGCTGTTGAGGATCCATTATAAGGGATTTCTCTGAATCCGACTCTAATCACTTGGAGCTAGTCAAAGAATCTGACTACTTTCTTTTCGGGCGTTGCTAACTGTCAGCAAATATACAATGTTAGATATACATATCAATTGCTCCAGGTAAATAGAGAAGGAAAAACAGAAAATCACCCACCTGGGCAGAATGAACGAAGGGAAATGTCCTATGGCCCGATGGGTACCTGTAATGGATCTCGCTGACTCTCCCTGAAGATATTAGGAATTCCCCTGAAAACCCCTCCGGAGTCCTGCTCAAAGGCTTGATCCCCGAGAGGTGCCCAGGGAAACCCTCACGGGGGAAAAAACCCTGTGGAGAGCTGCTTGAGAGCGTTGTATCTCCGGGATGTTCCAACGCAGGCTGAAGATTCACCTTCAGAGTTTGGGAGCTCCTTAGCGATTGATATTAAGTTCTAATGAAGAATATAAAGTAGATTAGAATATAATTTCCTTTGTCTAGCAGAAGTCAGATCCCCTTAGAAACTTTAGTTCAAATTCTTACCCCCAATTAGTAGAAAGGGAGAGTTCGATGTGGAGGAAGGACGAGATAGCCTGGAGTCCCTAGAAGTATTGAATGGCTGGGCTAAGGAAAATAGCAGAATAGAAAAGGACGGTGAGAGAGAGAGAAATAGCTGACGATCACTACCAATAGTAGAAACAACCATAAAAATATAAAGCCTACCCGTTCGTAAACAAAGGTAGTCTCCTGGAGACTGCTCAAAGAGTTACGGCAGTGACCCTTGGATGTTGAGGTAGGTATCCGTGCTAGAATGACAACGTGAAGAAAACAAATAAAACGATAGCTAGATTCCCTAGACTGTTAATGAAAGAAGAAAGAATAAAAGATGTATGGAATACCTCGTGGAGGGCGAGGATCTGTATTCCTGAACCGAAGAGAAACTGAGCTGGAACCGCGCTCCAAAGGGGCGTGGTTAAAGTCGTCCAAAGTCTGACGAGTATTTTCCCGTGTTTTTGTAGCGGTCTGAAAGTAAAGAGTAAAAGGGAAAAGTAACGAGATGAGAGAGTGTCAACCGAAGTCAGGGAAAAGGATTAAGGACACACAGAGGTAAACTAACAAACTAACTCACGAAGCGCTTGTATACTCCTAAGAGAGTAGCAACGCACTGGACTCCTGGAGGATCCTGTTGATAAGCTGCTTGGGAGGATGTGACATCAGAGCGCTGCAATGTGTTCTGGGAAAGAACATCTAGACTGTTGCGTGTGCTATAATCGCCAGCCATGGCGGCCATGTTGAAGTGCCTCCCGGGAAACGGATCTGCCGAACAAAACATGACACCCTCTCAGCCCCCACATGATGACGCCAATTCGGAACCCCACCACGCCACCCCAGGTAAGATATAACACAGCCCACATTACAACCCGGGGCATAGTGGAGCGCACATTCGGAGTGCTAAAGTCACGCTTTCGCTCCCTTGACCGTTCTGGCGGGCAGCTGTTATACGCTCCCCCAGTAGTGTGCAGGATCATAGTGGCAGCATGTGTCCTGCACAACGTTGCAACACGCCGGGGCCTGGCCGTGGACATGGTGGTGGCCCCACATCCCCAACCACATGCACAGCCGCTGCGCATGGGAGGGGAAAGGGCACGGGGGGAGGCAGCCCGTACACAGCTAGTGGCTAATTACTTCACATAGTATTCACTCCCCTGTGGAGTGCACACTGGCCTGGCACATTCCATCTGACAGTCAATGATGACTCAACCTGACACTGATCCTGAATGTCTGGAGATTCAACCGTGAAAAGCATATCAGCCTGAGATTGTTCACCTGGAAGTGTTACAATGTGTGCATCCCTACCCACACACAACACCAATGCAGTTTTGTGAAGAAACACATTCAAGCAGCCAAAATGAATACCCACTTGCTAAATGCAACAAGAGGACAGTGCCATGTCACCCAACCCATCCCCAGCACCGCCACACAACACACCGTGCCATGTCATGCTATGTGCAGGTAAACAACGTAATCCCCACAACATGACAAGTGTTGCAATGTACAGTGTCCCCAATTGAAACTTCCTACACCTGAAATGCTCACTGTAATGCAGGACCAACAACAAACTTGAGCAGGTACTACCATTAACATGACTTCAGTAATGTGATAAATCAGTTGTCTCACCACCTGGATATGCCTGCACTCCCACCACTTCCAACTGAACAGTGTTGGTGCCATGTAGAGTTGTAGGTGCACTGCTGCCAACAAGGACCCCATCTCCAGACTAGAGGGCCTTGTGTAGACATGAGGAAGGGACCTGCAAATTGGGAGGCAGACACAGATGATGAGTTACACATCAATGCAACATGCAGTGTACAACACAACAGCAATATGAACTAGGAATGTATACACAGTATTGACTAGACTACCCACACATGTAGTGGGAGTCCAATTTCACCATGTACTTCAATGTCACTTGGGCACACCCTTTGCAAGCCCATGGAAACGGGAAGCAGGAGGGGTGTGTGTGACTCAAACCCAGGCATCTGAACCTAATACATGACAAGCCTGCATGTGCCCAGCCACAATGCAGCGTATGCCCACAGGAACCACGGAAGCCAACAAATTGTCCCAAAAAATTGGGAAAAATATAAAAATAAAAATAAAAATAAAAATTAAAAAAAAAATTTAAAAAAATCAAAAATGGCCATTAAAGGGCCCGGGGGGTTGGGGAGGCCACCCAGGAGGTCCGAGGTCAGGGTGCACACCAGAAACCACCTTTGTGGATCCTGGGGAAAAAAAACACCTCCATGGGCTCATGGCCCACACGGCTACCCTATTGTGGGAGTATCACTGCTGTCGCTATTATCACCCTGTGCAGCTGCATCCGGAGGTGGTTGCACTATGGGAGGCAGCCCACGCAAGGCCCTACTCTGTTCCTCCATGGCTGCAAGCATGCGGGTGTGGTAGGTCTGGTTCTGGAGGATGAGGGTGCGGAGGTCCCCATGCAACAACTCACGGGATGCCCGGACCTCCGCCCTCGTTGCTTGCATCTCAGCTGAGAGCGTACGGGTGAGACGCTCCAGCTGCTGTTCTGTCCTTTGGTGTGTTGAAGCCTCAAGCTCAACTAGAGTCGTCCTGAGTTGATGTAGCTCCTGCCTCAGGGCTTCCCTGTGGCCCTGGGACTCTATGGAGATGGCCTCCTGCAGAGTCGCCAGTGCCGCCCGCCTGTCCCTGTTGGACGCCAACATGTCCTCCCTGTGTGACTGGCAGATGGAGTCGGTTGCCTGCTCTAGTCGCTCCATCAGCCTTTCAGGGGGGACAATGGAAGTGGCCACCCTATCCATGGCCTGAGCCATCATCTCAGATGATGCTGCCTGTTGGGTAGCCATACCGTAAATGGATTGCTCCCATGCGGTATTGCCAGGTGGCGTACGGCCACCACGTCGGCGGGCACCACACCTGTCTGGGGCAAGGTGGACTGCGCGTTGCTGTGCCGGCACTGCCTGAGGCTGCAGGACTGCATTCCCCCTCTGATCTGCTGGCCCAGGAACAGGATCAGATGTCGCGGAGTGTGACCCTGCATCCGTAACCACCAAAGGCCTAGCTGCCAACACTGACATCCCCATTGAGGGTTCTGACCCTGGTGCAGGTGGGTGGGACAGAACAGATTCCCTCCCTGGAACACTCACCTGCGATGGCACGTAGGTCTCATCATCCGAGTCAACAGCTGAGTACAGCTCGGGGGAGGTGCAGCCAGAGACACCCCTTGAGAGCACAACCTGTAGCACTTGTGGGTTTTCACCCACCAGCACACCACGTCCCTCACTGGTGGTTGGTCGGCCCTCGGACCCCTCCTGGCTCTGCACCATCTCCACAACCCCAGCAGTATCAGGTGCGTCTTCCCCTGCAATGACATAATAACAAAGAAATGGAAACCCGCATTAGCACCATGGCACACAATGAGGGCTGAGAAGCAAGAGAACCAGTACTTGATTGACACATGTCCCACATGACTAAGACCCTCCCATGCATGCACCCTCACTGCGTATGAAGGGCAGGCAAATGGCACACACTCATTACACAAAGATGGAAGATGAACACATTTTCTGCATGCTGCCTGGCAGTGGCATAACACATTGCCCTGTGATTGCCAGGTGACACACAAATGCCATCACAGAGATGGCATGTGCCATTGCTATTGAGTGTAGATGGAGAGGAGGGCAGCACTTATTCATTCTGTCCAGTTCCCACATGCAATAGCTTTTCTAATTGAAACAGGTCTGCTTTATCACCTGGAGCTGCCAGTCCAATATGGTCCAATTGCACAAGACATGTGTGAACATATGATATCCAGGTAACAAAGTCACTCCACTTTACCATGGCCATGCCAGACATGTGACTAGAGGACTGAGGAATGCCTAGTATAAGTGGTGGAATGCATACAATCTGTCTGATTGAACATAGGAAAATAAGCAACAATGTTGTGGCAAGGTGACACTTCAAGGGCAACTGGGGTGCTGTTGTGCTAGATGTCTACTGTTGGCAGAAGGGATACTGCAATGGCCAATTGCAGCTGTGCAGGATGTATTGCATGAAGCACATGGCTGACAGATTCGACTCAGGCGCACACACTCTCACCTGGCACACAAACAGATGCCCTCACACACACACAACATGCACATGGATGACACACACATGCATGTGCACTCACCGGACAATGCCTCGTAATCAGGCAGATCTCCCACGCCTTGGATCTGTTCCTCCGTGACGTAGGTCCCAGCGACTGACTCATGTGGAGTGAGTTCCATGTCTTCTACTGGAGACCCACCTCCAGTCACTAGAGTTGCGGCATGACTTGAGGCCAGCTTCTTCTTTGCCCTGCGCTTTAGGTCATTCCAGCGCTTGTAGCAATCATTGGCTGTGCGCCTCACGATTCCAAGGGCACTTACGATGTCCGCAACGGTCTGCCAGTGTGCCTGGCGTTGTGCAGGTGTGGTCTTTGATCCTGCAACAATGACCATCTCGTTATCATGTCGGAACACATACTCGACAAGTGCATTCAGTTCGTCATCCGTGAAGCTGGGCTTCCTCGACGGACCGGATTGTGTAGCCGTGTCTAGGGCATCAGCCTGTGCCGGACGAGCACTCTTCCTCTTCCGCTTGGAAGGTGGTGGTGATCCTGAGTGTCCTGCGCCGCTCTGGACACTAGGGGCAGGAGCCCTGGTGGGCTCTGTATCAGGTGTGTGGGATTGCACACTCAGCATGGGAGTTGGTGCAGGCATTGGCTCAAGTGTAATGGTGTCATGGGGAATGTCAGCAGAATGGACTAGGACGGACACTGTCCTGGCTGGGTGTGTGAGAGCTGGGGTGGATGGAGCCGCAGCTGCCCCTGCAGCCTCTCCGCCCTGCCTACTTGGGGCAGCAGATGACCTTGCTGCCCCAGATCCACGTGGCATGATGGCATCAAAGTGCACCAGCGCACGTGTGGTAGCCCTGCTAACCTGGAAGTCAGCCATGGAGTCAGCCAGGTGTGGTGCCACAATGGGCTGGTCCAACAAGGGCTGAGCATGGATGGTGTCAGCCACATCAGCCTCAACGGGAGGGGGGGGCAGGGGGGGGATAATGGGTGCCCTTGACTGGTCCTCCGCACATGGGGGGACAGGCTCACCCTGCAAGTTACGACCACGTCCCCTACCGGATCCACCACGGCCACCACTTGTGGCTCTTCCACCTTTGCCACCCTTACGGAATCCTCGCCTCCCAGCCATGGCACTGATATTAATGTGCGTATGGGAGTGGCTGTAGACTATAGTCCTGGGCAATTGGGGGTCAAAGGGGTTGGGTACCAGATGGTAATTGTACCCTAGTGCTCTAGCAAGGCTGATTGTAACCCCTGGGGAAAGATGACGGGTCACGCAATGCACAGGAGGCCCAAAAAAGGGAGATGACGTGCACGCAACCCCTCCTAGACCACGTGTGCAGAAAGAAAAACCTGCACTACGCTGTGGCACCCAGTAACACAAGAATGAACGTATGCGTGTCACACGCAGCCTAGCATGACCTCTGAAGGGGTAGGCTACACACGGGGCAAGCACAGAAGTTAGATACGTGCGTGACTCACCGTCTGCCAGGTAAAAGAGCGTGAAAAATGAGCGCGTTTGGTTGGCAACACCCCCGCCAAAAGAAGATATGTACACTGTCTGAGGAGACAGGACAACAGTAGAAGGGGACACTGTTTGAGGGAACAGGCCCAGGTAAACCAGTACGAGAGAAAAAAGAGAAAAAGCTGTCAGAGGTAACAGGGAGTACGAACTGGAAACGCCGTGAAGTAAATCGCGTGTGAAACGACAAGAAGTACAGAATTCACCCACTCGCTCTCCACGAAAAGCACGTACAAGGAAATGGTGTTCTACACGTACCTTATATACAGGCCCACACGTACAGCGTCACTTACGCGGCGTGTACGTGCTAGGCCCATTTTCACCAATCGCACGCTTTGTCACTTCTGCGTGTAGATCCATATTCACCAATCACACGCTTTGTCACTTCTGCGTGTAGGTCCATTTTAACCATTTACACGCTTTGTGACTTCTGCGTGTAGGTCTATTTTCTCCAATCACACGCTTTGACACTCGGACGTGTCACGCAACATTTTCCTGCACGTGCACGTGACTTCATGGACGCGCATATGCTGTTGATGGGTTTACGCGCTAAGGGCCTTTCTTCGATTCACACACAGACGTGTGGGATTTTCACGTGCAAAATCACTCCCTATCAGGCTGTCCACGCGTAAGCACACGGAAGACCACGCTCCTGCCCAGGAGGCCAAATTACTGCCCCCCAGAGCCCTGAGCACGCTCCCACCTGCCATCTGCTGCTGCCTGACTGCCTGCTGGCCACGTGCCCTGCCATTTGCTGCCTGCACATCAGCCAGGGGTGCTGTTGCTGTGACCACCCCTGCTGGAACCAAAGGCTCCCGACTGTCACCCCACAGCCCAGCACCAGGACCCAGTTGCCCACCCACTCCTGCCTCTGGGGTTGCCATGTCGGGCACTAAGACATCTGGCACCAGTGGCAACCCCCGGCCAAGGAGGCAGAGGGGCACCAGCTTCAGTGCCAGGGAAGTTGTTGTCCTGGTGGAGCATGTCGTGGGGCAGTATGATGCCCTCTTCGGAAGGTTGCGCGCCGATGGACGTCGTGACTGCCATCAACGCGGAGGAGGTGGCAGTCCGCGACTACTAATGTGTCAGGAAGCGCTGGGAGGACTTCAGGTCCAGCACCCTCAACAAGGCCCGGCGCCTCATGATGGCAGCAGATGCTAAGGGGCGGGCGGGGCCACTTGTCGGAAGATCAGATGAGGGTCCTGGAACGCATATCCCCTGCGCTCCACATCCATGTCCTTGAGAAGCAGACCCGTCTGGAGTCGAGCGGTAAGTGTACATGCATACTGATAGTAAGTTGTGCGTGTGGTGGTGTGCCAGGAGTGTGCAGGTTGAACATGTATTTTTATGTGGCCAAGTAGGGGGGGTGTACAGGGCTGTGAGGGTGACACATGCGAGGGGTCTCATGTGTGACACATGGATGGTGCTTGTGTGTGTGGGCTTGCATGGCACAGGATGTGGAGGAATGATTGTCAGGTGTGACATGGATGTCGATGGAGACACTGCGACAGTTGGCGGAGGTGTACACATGCATGCAGGTTTGGTGTTGTGTGTGCATGTGTAGTGTACTCCCTATGTTGCATGTGATGTGTGGATGACCTTTGGCTGCACATGCTGTTGTATGTGAATGGATGGTGCTGGCTGTTGCATCATGGCTGTGGTATGGCTCATGTGTGCAAGTTGAAATGACATGTGTGTTGGGGATTGTGATGCCATGTCTGAGGTTTACCTATGCCACTCATGTATAACTGTCATGTGTGTATGAGTCCATTTTACAGTGCCCTGATGCCTGTGTTTTCTTTCTCCCTGTCTGCACCGTCAACTGATGAAGAGGACGGAGCAGGTGCTGTGGAGCACAGCGGCAGGGGTCGCACCACCAGCCGGAGACGCAAGGGCCAGATCCCCTCCCAAGTTGTGATCTCGTCTGGGAGTGAGGAGTCTGGTGCCGCGTCCCAGGCCGCAGCTGGCAAGGGGAGGTCCAAGAGGCGGAGGTCGGAGTTGGACTCCTCAGCAGCAGAAGAGGCAGCTGGGACCCCACAGGGCCCAATGAGGGGAGATGGCACGGAGTCATCCAGGTTGGTGGGGTGTATGGTGGTGGGTGCCCCTGCACTGCTGGGGGGTGGGGTGGTGGGAGACATGGGTGGGGGCCTGGTGGAGGCTGCCCCTGCACTGCTGGGGGGTGGGGTGGTGGGAGACATGGGTGGGGGCCTGGTGGAGGCTGCCCCTGCACTGCTGGGGGGTGGGGTGGTGGGAGACATGGGTGGGGGCCTGGTGGAGGCTGCCCCTGCACTGCTGGGGGGTGGGGTGGTGGGAGACATGGGTGCGGGCCTGGTGGTGGGTGCCCCTGCACTGCTGGGGGGTGGGGTGGTGGGAGACATGGGTGTGGGCCTGGTGGAGGCTGCCCCTGCACTGCTGGGGGGTGGTGTGGTGGGAGACATGGGTGGGGGCCTGGTGGAGGCTGCCCCTGCACTGCTGGGGGGTGGGGTGGTGGGAGACATGGGTGGGGGCCTGGTGGAGGCTGCCCCTGCACTGCTGGGGGGTGGGGGAGTGGGAGACATGGGTGGGGGCCTGGTGGTGGGTGCCCCTGCACTGCTGGGGGGTGGGGTGGTGGGAGACATGGGAGGGGGCCTGGTGGAGGCTGTCCCTGCACTGCTGGGGGGTGGGGTGGTGGGAGACATGGGTGCGGGCCTGGTGGTGGGTGCCCCTGCACTGCTGGGGGGTGGGGTGGTGGGAGACATGGGTGGGGGCCTGGTGGAGGCTGCCCCTGCACTGCTGGGGGGTGGGGTGGTGGGAGACATGGGTGCGGGCCTGGTGGTGGGTGCCCCTGGTGGCTGGGGGGTGGGGGTGGTGGGAGACATGAGTGGGGGCCTGGTGGTGGGTGCCCCTGGTGGCTGGGGGGTGGGGGTGATAGGGGACATGGGTGGGGGCCTGGTGGAGGGTGCCCCTGCACTGCTGGGGGGTGGGGGTGCAGGGGGACATGAGCAGGTGTGCAGGGTAGTCCCCTGTGGTGTGGGCGGCCTGCAGGGGCCATGGAGGGTGTACAGGGTACACCTGTGAGGACCCACCCAGCCTAATCGCGTGTTTTACTTCCCACGCACCCCTGTAATACACGTACCCAGCCAAATTGCGTGTGATAATTCCCGCGCACCCCTGTAATACACGTACCTGCCCAAATTCCGTGTGATTATTCCCGTGCACCCCTGTAATACACGTACCCAGCCAAATCGCGTGTAAAACTTCCCGTATACCCCTGTAATACACGTACCCAGCCAAATCGCGTGTGATAATTGCCGCGTACCCCTGTAATACACGTGCCCTGGCTAATCGCATGTGAAACTTCACGCGTAGCCCTGTAATACTAGTACCCTGGCCAATCGCGTGTTGAACTTCCCGCGTACCCCTGTAATACACGTACCCTGGCTAATCGCGTGTAAAACTTCCCGCGTACCCCTGATATGAACGTTACCCGCTTTGCGTTCCTTGTTTGGCTGCCCTGTAAACTGGTCCAAGGTTAGCGCAGCCCTTTGCGATGATTTGGCGATTTTGATGGCTTTTCCTTGCGCAAGGGCGTTCTTGGGGGCGTTACTGGCGCTGCTGCAGGGTCGCTGCGATACTCTGCACCACGGCTGGTTTGGGAGCCTAGAATCCATGAATACGCTGTGCGCGGAAATCGGTTTTAGCGCACGTGCCTGGCGCAGACAATCGCACGCGGACACTCTGCGCCAGACGCTTGCGACACTTTTCTGCGAAATTCTATGAATTACCCTGACAGTGTTCATGGAATAAGACAAGAATTGGTCTACTGTGCTGGAACGTTCAAATTCACTATAAACTCACAAGAAGATCCACAATAATTTCTAATGTACTTACTACAAGTACTGGAAAAAAACACACCTATAAATGAAATCTTCCAGATTTCATACATGCACTCTGTGGCACACATATGGCACAGGAACATATCTCTAATGAACGCTTCGTGTTGGTTTACAATGATTTTCCCGCATCAAAAGGTTCGCATGAACCTTTTGTTCTAAAAATGCTACCACCAAAGGTTTGAACACCAAAAGTTTGAACCTTTGGTGGTAGCATTATAAAAAAATAATGGTGGTTGCGGGGGGTGTCCCCCGCAGCCTTCTGTTTAAAAAGAAAAAGAAACGGGGGCTGCGGGTGTGTCCCCCGCATAGCCCCGCTCACTATACTTTATGGTATCGGTGAGCGGGTGGTTCGGGGGACACCCCCGCAGCTTTCCGTTTAAAAAACAACAGAGAAGAAAAGGACCCTGCACCGCCGGTTCCCGATCACAGAAGTGAAAGGGAAATGGCGCTGCAGGAACCCAGCGTGAAGACAAGGTAAGTGTGGTTTGTTTATGTTGGGGGTCTGGGTGGGGGTGTGCTGAGGGTGTGGGTGGGGGAGTGTTATAGGTATGTTGTGTGTGTGGGTGTGAGTTTGTATGTGTGTTCGCATGAGAAAGGTGCAGACTTTTGGTAGTTCACACCTTTCTCATGCGAACGATTTGCCCGCTGTAATTTCAGCCGCAGGCAAATCACTTAGGGCCTCATTACACAGATGGCGGTAAGGATTTACCGGTACCGGTAAAATACCGGTACCGGTAAATCCTTACCGCCTTACTACGAGGTCCCTTTGCGGGTTGGGGGATTTAATGCCTGCTTTTTGCAGGCGTTAAAAACCAACCCGCAAAGGGACCCAGGGAGCTAATTACGGTACCGCAATTTGCGGTACCGTAATTAGCGCCTTCCCCATTCCCATTGAGCCCTATGGGGCAAAAATGGGAATGGGGAAGGGCAATGGTGGAAGGGGGAATTACCGCCCCGCCAACCTTGGAATGGGGCGGTATTTCCCCTTTCCGCCAAGGCGGTGCCGGTATTTTACCGGCATGAACCATGGCGCTAATAGCGCCATGGTTCTCTGCCATCCGTGTAATGAGGCCCATAGATTCTTCATGTATGTATCCATACCTAACTGTGAATCCGTTCCATTTCAGCAACTTGTACAAAATGCAAACCATGGCAGATTATGTACTACCTGCAATTCAGATAATCGCTCCACCTTACAAATACAAACACATAGTAAATACGTAATATTAATGCTTCTACGTTACAATTCAGATGGTACCAAAAACAACTGCAAACTGACTGGATTCACACATAGTCAATTATCACTTGGTAAGAAAATCTTCAAAACAATTGGTATAACCTACCATGCAGGAGCCACAACCAATGCAGGTCATTACACTGCATATATAAAAAAGAATTCTGGATGGTTCGAATGTAGTGCTAGTACCATTACTCTAAAGCAGAGATTACCAGCAAATCTTATAAACGCTTATTTAATCTTCTTAAAACCAACATTTTATAGCTAATCTGTACATAAACATTAACAAAACTTCAATTAGAAAACTACAAATAGTTACAATACGCCAACAGGTATCTAACTGCCCCAAGATTTTGCAACAACCAAACAGATAAATCAATACCACTAAAATATAACAAGAAATAAACAGTTAGGATACGCCAACAGGTATCCAACTGCCCAAAAATTCTGCAACAACCAAACAGATAAATCAATACCAATAAATTATAGGAAGAAATAAACAGTTAGAATACGCCAGCAGGTATCTAACTGCCCCAAAATTCTGCAACAACCAAACAGATAAATCAATACCACTAAAATATAACAAGAAATAAACAGTTAGAATATGCCAACATGTATCTAACTGTCCCAAGAATCTACAACAATCCAACAGATAGATTACAATTTAAGAATTTAAATAAAAAACAATAACCAGTTACAATTCAACAACAGTTATCCAACTATCTACAACAAACCAATAGATAGAACATTAGCCAGAAACAACAAGTAAACACTGAAAACAAAGAAAGAAATGTACTGTACCATAACAAAAAAGTTTTTTTTTAATTCAACATGGATTTTATTTCCCACAGACCCAATGATTTAAACAACAAACACAGAAACTGAGCACATTGCACATTACACTGGTTTGTACACTACTAAATATGAGGGTCGAAATAAAGCAGAAATGTCTATTATGCAATGTAATAAGTCTTTATAAACTACATACACTAACATGATCTTTTCTTTTAACACAGAAATTGAAAAAGAATATATGCTCCAGTTACCCAAGCCATGAAAAAAATATATTCAATCACAAAAAATCAAACAGTAAATATATTGCAAAATAAATACAACTCATAAATACTGCCCCATAACACAACCATTGGAGCAAACATCTAACCATACACCACAATACAAAATGTTTAGTTCCATTGATATGTTATACTGCAGAGCTTATCAAACTCTAGAATCTTAATGACATCACATAGCCCAAACTTCACATACAAACTATATAAATCAAACAGTACACAAACTGTACATTTACAAATATTTCATAGATGTTTGATTCTATGTGTGATATGCTGCGGTGGTTGTGGCCAGGGCCAAGAGTCTTGGGTGCATGGCCAAAGACTCTAGGCACTGGCCTCAATCACTGCAGCATATCACACCCATAGATCACAACCATAGAATCAAACATTTTAACTGGCTATATGGGCCACTAGATTGCATTTTTTATGTCCGCGGACAGCCGTGGTGTCCGCGGACATGGCAAACACATCAGGGGAGACTGCCACCTAAATAAATACAGCATTTCACCCATCTCTTACTTCCCCACCCTACCCAAGCACTCTTACACACAAACACACTAGCCAAATTTGTATTTTGCCCCATTCGTCACCGCACTGACCGCGATGGCGGGCGCATCAAAACAATGCGACGCACCTCATGCTTCATTCCAGCCAATCAGCGAACATGTCGCATGTCCGCAGACATGACGCAAGCCGATTAACCAATCGGTGTCCTGTCCGCGGAACGAACAGGGAAGTGTGTCCGCAGAGCGGACATAGATATCACTAATTTTTTGTGACCTACTTTTTGGTCATTTTAAAAAGACTACTTGATGGATTTTCACCAAATTTACAAAAGCACACTTTCAGGACCAACCCGCTGCTCCTGCTGCAAATTTGGTGAAAATCCGTCCAGCGGTATGGACTGTAGGCGTGAGCAAAGTTTTTTCCCCATTCAGTCTATGGGAAAAAAGACATTTTGGGAACACCCTATAACTTTGCCCCCCCTTGATAAAACCTCACCAAACTTTGCAAAAATCATAGTGGGCCATATACATATTTTGCAAAGTTTGGTGAGGATTCGTCCAGGGAGAGCAAAGTTATAAGCCGTCCAAAAAGTGCTCTTCCTATGGGATTAGCAACTTAACCATAACTACGCAGCCACTACTGTTGCTGTGTTATATATATATAGACACATACATTACACGGCCTGTGGCAGCAGCCATATGGTTATGGTTAATTTGCTCAACCCAGAGGAAGAGAACATTTGGGACGAATCCTCACCAAACTTTGCAAAACAAGTTTATTGCCCCCTCGGATTGATTCTGAAAGTTTGGTGAGGTTTTGTCTTGGGGGGAAAGGTTATAGAGGGTCCCAAAATGTGTGGTTTTCCTCATAGACGCAATCAAAAATAAAATGTGCTCATGCCTACAGCCCAAACCGCTGGATTTTCACCAAATTTCTGACAGGAGCGGCGGCTTGGTCCCGAAAGAGTGCTTTTGTAAATTTGGTGTAAATCTATTCAGTCAATTCAGTTCATGGTGAGTTTTATTAGTTGATGGTGTACGGTACAAACTTGGTATATAGTTAATTGTATTGTGGTGGTTGTGGCCAGCGGCCCGATGCTTGGGGGCATGGCCGCAGACCATGCCCCCAAGAATCTGGCCAATGTCTACGGCCACCCTAGTAGTGATATGTGTATAGTAAACCATAGGTAATGTAGTAGGAGTATGGCCAGAATCACCACAGTATTAATATGTGCATAGTAATTATAGGTAATGTAGTGGGAATTTGAAGTGTTTATAATATGGTGGAATGATATAATTGAACTGTATACAGTACTTATGATTGTAGTTCACTTGAGCATAGTGCTTATAGAATAAGTATTTGATTGTACTTGTTATGTTTACTTAGTTCCATATCGTTATGAAGCTGGAATCTCTGGTTCTTTTTCAGTGGACAAAAACAGTATAATTTGTTAAGCAGGATAGGTTAAAAGCTTTAATTGCATACAGTTTTACATGTACATTTACTTTTATAGATCCTCATAAACAATACATTCTAAGTAATATGTTTGGAACAACATTAGTGTGCGACACACTGCCTTTGTATTGACATTAAATAATCATTGGGTCACTGGGATCAGAATTACAATAATTTCAATTCTACCACCCCACGCCTGGATTTTTTTTAGATTTCTGCAGACCTATGCAGGCTCCAAAGGTGTCTGTGACTTTTTTTCTCACTTCTATTTTTTAACTGTAAAAGGTGTCTCCTAAGGGAACCTTTTCTGTGTTTTTTGCTTTTGTAATTTATTTTGTTTTTTTTATTTGCAAGAGAGTCAATGTAGGGGAGGGAGGGTAGGGGTACCAACCACAGAGATGAAGGAGCAGGTGGACAAAGGAAGTTGTTGGGCAGCCTTAAATTTAAGGTGGCGGACAGTGTATCTTGTGTTTCGTGACTGCAGCCTTGAAAGCACTCCGAAACTGCTGCCCCATACAAATCGGTGCTTCACAGTACAAACATAGTAGTGTGACCCTCAAAAGGTAAGGGTCAACAGCGTTTTGTATGGCCTATGAAGCCGCCGCTGGGATCCTCTGCCCCAAAACAGTATCCCGTGTGGTAACAGGAGCAGCTGAATATAATGGGGTGGAGGATGTCAACCTACTATTACCCGAGAAAGGTATCGCCTTCCTCAGAGCGATTGGGTGGTTAGATTTGGTGTGGCACCTCATGGAAGTTGTTCCGAAGGAATACAAGCCAGGTTTCCTGTGACTGAGTACACTAAGTGCATTTCACCTTGCTTGCACGGGCCTTCAGGACATTTCCAACAGTCGTAAAAAATTGCCACGACCAGTACTCACTCCGAGTACTGGAGATAGGGACTTCCTCCACCCCATCCTCTTCTTCCTCTTGATCCTCATCTGTATCCCTGTCCAGGCCCTTCAGATGGTGATGGTTGTCAAGGGGGTGGTTGGGAAGCAGTGATGGCCATAGCAGATGCCATTGATGAAGTACTGCAAGTACTCTCCAAAGACGGTGATGCAAGATGTGCTCTCCTGGATAGCCAGATTGAGAATGAGGAAAAGTAATGGGTGTTTCCCTTCTGAGGAACCGTCCATGGACAATCATGCTGTCTGTGGACTACTGAGTCAAAAATAGGCCTTGAAAAGTTGTAATAAGTTGCCCGATCAATCAAGAATGGTTCTGGGAGCTGTGCAAGGGTAAAGTGTCATCTTAAAACAGCCTGAATTGGCAGAAAATGCAGTTTTAAACTGTCCTTGATCACGAACACCATTCCCGGACACCCCAGTCATGCTGCACAAGTGCAGTCACATGATGACGTCCGTGGTTATCCGCCGCGGCCCTGACTGCCGTCCACGGACACCCATTGAGCATGAATCGCAGGGTGCATGCGTTGGGTGTCCTTAGGACAGGCACAGTGTCCGCTGACTAATTCAAAGTGCCTCATGCAAAACCGGACATGTCCGGACATCGCACCTGACAAGGGGAATCTCCATTTTTAGTACAGACACCCCTAACAGTCGTAGTGTCTGCAGACTCCTAATGGGGCTTTTAGAAGAAGAACACAATCACACAATGATATACAACACATTTATAGTTTAAAAAATACATGTATTCATGAAAGGGGTGTGGTATCGAAATGGGAAACATAAATAGGCGAATTAGGAATTTCTGTACAATAATAATGAGGGGAGGAAGGTAGAGCGGTCTCATCAAAACGTCTTTGATTAAAATGTTTAGAATTTTATGGGGATGATTGCTGGGGACAAGGGGGACCGGTGCAAGAATGCCAGAGATAGGGAACATTTTTAATGACAGGATTTTTCACATATTGTAAAAGTTCTTTAACATCACTACTTAGTTCACCCAATTTTGAAGACAAGTTCATGATTTGATTATGTACAGTTGTGGATAGGGCTTCTCTTTGTGATTTTTGGGATTGTGCATAATTAAACTGGGGCGTGGTTTCTTCATGAAAACTATGTACAATAAAACCCAGAAATTATTATTTTAGTAAGGTGTGTACAAATTACATTATTTGTTTACATTAAAATATATATTGTGTACCATTAGAGATGTTATAGGCATTCATTTATTCTTTTAGAAAGTTCTCCTCTAGCCACTCAATTGTGTTTGCCATTTCTGTGAGAAAATAAAGTGCTTGTCTTATAACACATGTTTATATAATGAAAGCTTATAATAGAGAAATAAATACAATGCACTTACTATTTAGAGAGAATTTGTTCTCCAATAAGCACCTAGTGTTTGTCAATTTAATCTGTATGCAGAGTTCTATTGAGGAGATTATATGTAGTGTGCAGTTATGTTTTTGATTGGTGCATTCCATTGTAATGTGTGCTAATTGAAAAACATATTCAGATTTTTTTAAGTAAGTGCTTGTACAAAAAGTTATATTTGTGTGTCTTAAACATTAGCAATGATTTTATGTACATGTGTTTGTTGGTTGATGGGTACAACTTTTTTGGGTCTCCCCTATGATTCTGGGCTTTGTGAATGTTGTCTGACGTCTGCGGACTTCCGCACTGTCTGCGGACTCCATATCTGCCACATTGGGGGTGAGTATAATATAAGGAACTTCTAACAGATTTAGGGTACACTAGCAAAAACCTATGAAATTCACTGAAAACACTTTGCTAAAGGGACATTATGGTTAAGTTGCACTAATAAAAACCTATGAAATTCAGTCAAAAAATGTTGTTAAAGGGATGTTATGGTTACAAGTAAAAGCGAAAAACCCTTCAAATTTGCCAGTTATGGTACGCTAAGCAACTATTACTTGCGCCACCTCCACGCACTGCTAAGACTAAAACCCAGGACATCAAAGATGACATCACAAATGTCACTGATGACATCACCGATGATATCACATATCCAGGCCACTTGTTTTTGTTCGCTGATATATCTGGAGCAGGTATTTTCGTTCACTGACAGTCAGAATATGAAAATTCTAAAGGTGCTAAATATATAGACGTTTAACTTGTTGTATGTTCTTAAAGTATTTTCCTTAGGGTTTGGTCTCAGCTCATGGTGCACATACACAGGGCAATAAGCAGGTCTCAAACATACAATTCATTTGTATACATGAAGATGAACTTTAATGCTATTGACAATTTCTGGAGATGTTGTTTCTTTCTTCCTCACTTTAGTTTCCCTGTATGTACCTCTAATTTATATGCATTGTGGCTCAGCCTATGTATTGTTTGTACTAACACAAGTGAGTAGTAAGCCGTCGATTGTTTATTCTATGTTTAACATTACTCAACACTCTGATAAGGTAGCATTTATTATTTTACTATCGAAAATTACCAGATTAAAAATATTGTACTTCTATGGTGCATGCTGCAGCCATTGCCTATATGTATGTATGATTGGGTTGCTGTATTGAGAACAACACTCCAATATAATGTTTTGTTTAGATAAGTACATTCTGTAATACATTAAGTAGTTCATGATAGGTCTCCCGATCACCCCTGACATCTTTTTACCAACATTATAAACACAACATTTCTGATGTCATCTTTGATGTCCTGGTTGTTAGTTTCAGCAGCGCACGGAGATGGCGCAAGTTATGGTTGCTTAGCGTACCATAACTGGTGAATTTCAAGGGTTTTTCGGTTTTATTTGTAACCATAAAGTCCCTTTAAAAAAGTGCTGTATTTTGTTTATGAATGTCAGCTGTTATATCATGTTTTTGTTACCAGTATTTGTTAAAATGTCCTCAGTTATGTATTTTCTTTTCTTACATATCAGAGGGTGAAGATGATTTGTTCAAACATTAATTGTATGGAGTAAGCTCAAGCTCAAAATGAAAATGTGCTGTAGTATCAAGAAAGGAGCTCCACTTCTGTTTTCCTTGTTTCAAGGATTGCCCTTTTTTTGCTGTTTACTATTACAATGGGGTGCATTGTCCATATGGGGAGAGATGGGGGGGTTGCATATGTTCTGCATGGCTGCTGAAGTTCTGATAGACTTTTGTAAGGGACCATAGGACCAGAATGCAGTGTACAATTGTGTTCTGATTTTATATTTTCTGTTAATATTTTTGCATTTCTGCATATTATAACAAATGCACATATTCAGCAGCACTGCCAACCAATAGCCAGCAAGCAAAATTAAGCATTTCATGGTTCTCACAGAATAAACATGGTTTTAATCTGAGAACATTCTTTTCAGTGAATGAAGGACATTTTAGGAGACAAAAGCATGTGCAAAGTCAGCAAAAATAATTCTATTCAAAGGTATTTAATTATACCAACATAGTAAACTGGCTCTTTTTAAAATTTCAATGCTCATTCCTAATGCTCAATTTCAGTATATATTCGAATCCTAATTAGAATGCTACAGTCATCTTACTGAGGAAAGTACATTATCAAACTTATCATAATCACATCAACTATTTTCTGATAGAAGGTTAATTTTCCAAGATGGACAGTCTGATATATTCATATTGTACTTCAAGTATGTTTATAAGAAAAGGCAAAGAGACAAATAGCACCAATGAGGGGTTCTGACTGCCTTGCATAACATTTAAGAGTATTTCAGAAACATATGCATGACCACAGATACATATATTTGACAAACATGTTTGTTATAAAAGGTTTTGTAAGCATGAATCACTAAGTGCATAATGCCATATATAGTCATTCAGGATGTCTCAGAATGTGGTTGTCAGAATAAAATCGTTATGGCACCTGAGCTCCTCGATATACAGCTAATCTTTTTCACTGGGAGCTTCTACGAATTTAAGAAGATTGAGGACTGGTTCTCAGCGTACGGATGGCTGTGCGAATGCACATACATTCTAAGGCAATGATATGTCTAGGGAATGATCAAAGAAAAACTGAGAAGGTGCAAAATTCATCCGGGGGAAAAGGATGCCCGAAATATCCATATTCAGCAGAATCCGCTTCATTGAGGGCGCCGCTCCCTGTTCAAATTGCCAAAAGCGTGCGCTTCATGCTGATGCACCTTCCTTCAGACACGTCAAGCGTAAAGACCAAGCACATCAATACAGTTGTTTTTTAATGCCATACCGGTGTTAAAAGCTACGGTGATATTAAGTGAGCATGCCAGCAGTCGGCTAGGCTTGCACTTTAATTTCATGCTTGGGAACATCACCCGGCAGGCAGATGTGACCTCTGCTTTTGCAAGCAATTTTCAGGGAAATATACAAAATAAACACAAAAACGCCGGGTCAGTCAAACAACAAGTATATTAACTTTATGGTACAATCTCCTCGAGCAATGATTCACACTGGTGAAGGCACAGTTAGGCAACACAGTGCACACACTTTTCCCATTCTCCTTTATGTGACAAATTCCAGCAGGATCTAAAGGCAGCCCACCTTATTCTCAAAGAAGACCTGAATGGAGTTGAAGGGACTGGCTATGAGTGCAAGTAAAGTGCAGTCTGGCATCTGTTGCCCATGTGAGGGTGGGGGCGAGTGCATGCCACTCAGACATCTATTGGCCCCTATCCCCCACACATGAGTGCATGTGTAGTATAATGTGGCTCCTGATCAGCTTTATTGAAACAGCCAGCACAACTGTCAATGAACTCGGGGGCAACAGGCCCTCAACAATGCTTGAAACAACATGGGAAATAAAGTCCATAAATGTTTTGATGTCAGTTCTGAAGAGGAGCACCGGGAGTTGAACCTGCTCCGTCCTCTCTGCTCCGGTCTGCTCCGGCTTCTCACGCTTCATGCTCTTGTGAGCTTTTACTTCCGTGTTTCGCGAGATCTCTCGAGACTACGTAGTCTTGCGGTATCTCTACAGCATGGCTGCGGCCTATGCATCTCAGCAGGTTCTCAGCACCCCACACACATTTAGACATGAGCTGTTCATTTTAGTTCATTAAAGGGTCACCTGAAACACCACTTGTATATTTCCACCGCAATTTCAGGGATGGAAAGGTGAAACTAATTAGAAGCACTCATGCATAGCACCAGCTTTTCAGTTTTGGATATTGCGGGACAGGCGGGGTTTGAAATGGTTCCACTGCACCTCACCATGGCATACCAGACCTGGCTCAGGGGGAAGCTGCCGCAGTTGAGGGTTTCCATGAATCCACCGCTCTGTGAATCACGGATGGGCTCAGGAATGTGCTGCTGACTCAAATACTCTGACCCCTTAATGCACATTCTGCAATCGGGACAACTGCATGTGCCTAGTCTTTTGCGCATGCCATGATTCATTATTGCTAATCACCACAAACACAAAGGGCATCATTAAGAGTTTCCCGGTATCCCGCCTGTCATACCGCCGGGATACCGGGACACTGCCCTTACCGTCTCCACCACTTGATAGCCCAGTATTACCGGGATATTATGGGCAGCAGAGTGCTGGTAAATTCCCATTCCCATGGAGTCCTTGGGATTTCCTGATTCACCGGCACCGTGGCCCTGAAGTGTGCTGGACTGGAAAATATGACAGAGCCAGCATTTTTTCCCAGCATTTATTCAGGACCGGCACACTTGCAATGGTCCTCAGAGTGTGTGTTTGTTTTTACTACTTACCTGAGCGTTTCCTTATTCAAGAAGGGACATACGTTAGTGGATTGCACCCATTACACATTTGTATTACCACGTTAACAGATTAACAGATTACCAATTGTCTAGATGAAGACCTCCAATCACTTTAATTTTATATTTTATTTTTATTTGATAGGTTAAAGTGCAAATCTAGCTCCAGAGCAGCAGAGTGCTGCAAAGGAGGTGAGTAGCCAGCATTTGGGCTAGCGTCTTTTAACAGTAGCGCAGTACTGTGAGTTGTGTTCTTTGCTTAAATATCAGACTGCACCGGGTAGTCCTTGGTCAGGTATTGTTGAATAAGCTACGTTTTTGAGACGTTTGCAGAATTGGAGAATTGTTGGAGCATTCAGCGCCGATACAGGGATTGAGTTCCAGAGGATGAGTGCATGACAAGAAAATAATGGTTTGCAGGTCCTCTCTTTTTGGGCGAATTGTGATTCAAGCCGGTTGGTTGATTTGCTGCACGAGGATCATGTGCCAATGGATGTATTCAGCTAAGCCAGCAGTTATGCTGGTGTGTTACTCATGACAGCTTTCTAGATGATACATGCAGTCTTGAACAGTAGCCTGACCTGGACAGGAAGCCAGTGTAGTTCGAGTAGGACACAGGCGATTTTGTCCATTTTCTGTACACCCTAATGACGTGTGCTGCAGCATAGTGGACTACTTTTATGGGAGCCAGATGAGTTGCTGGGAGTCCCATTAGGAGGGGGTTTCCCCCATTAATGAGTGAAACCACAAGGGTCTGCACTACACTTTGGAAGTCCTGCGGCTGGATCAAGAGTTTCATTTTACAAAGGGTGGACATTTAGAACCAGGCCATTTGGGCTTTCTTGGCTATGTGTTTCTCGAAGGACAGGCTGCTGTCGATGGTGAAGCATAAGTATTTTGCTGAATCTGTGAGTTACGGATCAAATCCTTCTAGGCACATATCATTGAGCCATTGTTGATCAAGTTGTTGTTTAATAGGGGGTGATGAGGATGAATTTGGTCTTGGAGCATTTAATTTAGAGGTAGGCAGTTGACATCCAGGATTGGATGGTGACTAGGTAATCGCAGAGATGACTGATGCCTGATGGCTTTTTACTCTCACGGACAACTGAGTATCGTCTGCGTATTGGTGGATGGCTATAAAAGGATCTTTGAGGAGGCTTCCCAGAGGCACCATTTAAAGGTTAAAGAGGATGGGTGAGAAGATGGTGCCTTGGGGGACTCTGCAGGAGACTAGACGTTAGTTATAGAGTGCAACATGTTCATCTGGATGCTATGGTACCTGCCCGAGAGGTAGGAAGAAAACCAATTCAGGACAGTACTAGTGAATCTCATTCTGTCAGCAAGGAGGGAGAGGAGGATGTGTTGGTCAATGTTATTGAATGCAGCTCAAAAGTCCAGGCGCATGAGTAGGCATGAGTCACCCGTATCCGTGGTTTCGGAGGGCATCACCCACTGCCTAGGTGGAGGCTGTCTCAATGCTGCACTTGGGGCGGAACCCTGACTGATAGTTGTGTCGGAGGTGTAGTTGTTCTGATCTGGTAAATAGTTTTGCAGCAACTACTTTTCCAAGGTTTTACTGATAAACTGGGGGTTCATAATTGGCCGGTAGTGGGCAAGATCGTCTGGGGGTAGGGTTTGTTTTTTCAAAAGCGATTGTACGAGACGAGTCCTGTGGGTGTCCGGGAATGATCCTTCAGTGAGGGAGAAATTAATTATGCTGAGGAGTCCATTGAGTGCTTGGTCCATTAATAGTTTAATGATGCAAGCCAGAATGATACTGAGTGAGTAGAAGATAGGTTTGAGGGAGGAAAGTCTTTTTAGGAGGTGTGGGAGAGAGAGAGGAGAGAATTCAGTCAAGAGCGGGAGCAGCAGTGTGCATGCTGAGGTACAGTGCTTTACTACTTGGAAGAGGGCTTTGCTCCTGTTGGAGGCTTCTGCAATTGAGGTGGAGTAGAAAGCAGCCTTGACCTCAGTGATCAGAATCCTGCAGTTGGTCCAGAGAGATTTGAGGCTTGTGAGATCTCAGTTGTTACAGTGTTTGTAAAACCATTTCTCAAGGGCTCTGATTGAATGTTTGTTAGAGGCGAGCCTTGGGGTGTAACAAGGGCTGGGTGGGTTTGTCCTATTGTGGATGGTTTTTAAGAAGGCATCAGTGTCTACCAGTTTCATAGCAGAGTAGCTGAATAATTCTAGGAGGACCAAGGCATTCTCTGTGACAGGGAAGTCTGCGAAGTTTGCTTCTGGCTCATTATTGGTAAATTTTTGAATGAGCGACGCTGAGTGAGGAGGCATTTAGCCTGACAGTTGTGGCCTGTGGTGGAATGGGTGATCGACAGTGGTATGGCAGCAGGGTCAGATGCATTTAGTGGAATAGGTTCTACGCAGGTAATGAGGGGGATGATGTAAAGACTCATTCTAGGTTTCTGCCTTTGGTGTGCATGCGGAAAGCACAATTTGCTTTAAGATCCATGGATCCGGTTAGTGTGAATAGTATTAATTGAGTGTTGTTCATGGAGTGATACTGAAGATCATTAAAGTCTCATAGAAAGTCATTATTAGTTTGTGCTGATTTGACAGACAAGAGTACGTTTTAGATGGCTTCAATTAAAGAGTCTCGCCTGTGAGGTGTTCTGTAGATGATGTGGAAGGTTATGGATTCTTTGTGTGATAAAGGGAACAAGCAGGCGAGTGAATATAACAAGTTTGTTGTGGGGAAGGGAATAATGGAGCATGGCCATTCTCAATTCTGAATAATTGCCACTCCACGATCTGCCCTTCCTGGCCAGTCTGCATGTTGGATGCAGTAGCTGCGGGGTAAGAGGGCATCGAAAACCTGGGGGGTGGGTGACGTAAACCATATTTTGTTGGTGAAGGGGGCATCTAGGTTATTGTACGAGATGAGGTCAGCAATCTAATGAGGTGTGAGCGACTGCCGAGTGAGTATTGATCAACATGCAGGGGCGTGTGCATGTGGTCCACTGGTTTTGGATCGTCAGGAAGGGGATATTGATGAGGTTTGCCAGGGTAGCTTGCTGGGGTTGCCCAGGCCGCTTGGTCATTCCGACCCTAGTGGCATAACTGGATGTAACGTTCATCTGTCGATTGATACAGTGTGATTCTTTCATTAATGCAGGCAGTTTTGTAGCTGGTATCTGTTGTCCAGGTGGACCTAAACCTTATGTCCTTTGGACCGTAAAATGGGGCTCATGCAAGATAATGGAGCTATAAATAGATATTTCTCCCAAAAGAACTGCAGTGTGGGTCTTGGCAATGCTGCAGTTGTTTCGCAGTAAAGAACTGCACATACAGTAGAGGAGGGAGGGTGTGCTGCAGAAGGAAGAGGGAAGAGAGTGTTGTGGAAAGGGTTTGGGGGGAGCAAGTTGTAAAGAGGGGACAGGGAAGGTGCAAGCGAGTCAGTCCATGTATAAGGGAGCATCCCCCCTCCAGTTGAGAGAGGCTGGGGGAATTAGACTGGCAGGGGTGGGGAGAAAGAGAGAGAGATGAAAGGAGGACCCAAATAAAACACAAAACTGATTCCTAGTATCAGTATATAAAGCACTATTTACTCATTGTATTTCATAATAAAGAAATGTATATTTAAGTTCCAGAAGTCACCGAACAATACTGTTGCCCTGTGGAACACACACTAAGCAATGATATCTTGAAAATTCCAGTGCAGTATGGAAACCACAGTCAGGAATCCTATTACCTCTCTGGTACAAGTTTTCGATTGCCACAACCAAGGTCCAGGAACTCTATCGACCTCACCCTTCCTGAAACATCAAACCACCCCGAAATGGTTTTGATGACTTTGTGTAAAGGGACTCTATAAGTAAGGCATCCTCAAGATATCCTTCATCAAAGCGATCCAGAGGCTCAAAGGCTCCCTCACAGCCTCCCTCCTACTGATCCAGTCCTGAGTGTCCCGTTCTTACCTGAAGCTCATCCCCTCCAAGATCAATTTCCAACTGCTGACCAACAACACCGAACAGCCTGACATCTATACCTGGCTCTCTGCTATGAACCATGAGCGATTCAAACCCCAGCTGACCACCTGCACCAAATCCTTTGGAGTCAGAATCGAAAGACACCTCTCCTTCAAGGATCACATAGCAAAAATACAGAAATGGTTTGATACCAACCATCCATCTTGAAGATAATCATGCCCTTCATCCCAGCAAACAACTTCAGATCTGCTGCCTGGGCCTTGGTCCTCTGTTACCTGGATTGTGGCAACACCCTTCTATCTAGCACCCCAGAGATACATTCTACATGCTGCAGCACAACTCATCAAAGAACTCCAGAATTTTGAACACATCACCCCGGCCCTCATAAAACTGCATTGTCTCCAGCTCCAAGCAAGTATCATCTTCAGGTCCTGCTGCATTATCTACAAGGCTGTCACCCTGAAGTCCCGAAGCTGCCTCGCTAAGAAACTCAGCATCTCCAGAGTCCTATGATCCACCAGAAGTAAGGT
Source organism: Ambystoma mexicanum (assembly GCF_040938575.1). Classification (NCBI taxonomy): domain Eukaryota; kingdom Metazoa; phylum Chordata; class Amphibia; order Caudata; family Ambystomatidae; genus Ambystoma; species Ambystoma mexicanum. Next base: position 1,319,454,339 of record NC_090931.1, on the reverse strand, counting down.
AATGTGCATACATGAACTCTGCTGGAGCACGATGGAAAAACCCAAAAGACATGTCTGTCTGCACTCCAGAACATCCTTTCCATCAAGATGAAACTCTTCCCCTCTCTTCTACATTTCAGGAAGGAGCTGATGACCCTCTTCCTTAACCGTGATGTCCACACACCTTCTACTGTCTACTAGCCTGAGAATGGGTGATCCGCTCCCTCCCTGTTTCCTCCACAGGTTACTTGTAGAGCACTTGCTGCTAAATTGTCACCCCCCCCGACCACATCAGTCGTTAGCTCCCCTCCCCCATGATGTTCAGTCCACACTCAATAAATACCCCAATAATAATGAGAATAGTAATATTCCATATAACACATGTCACCTCTTTCCATAACATGAAATAACCATAAAAGTAGGAAGAAAGATACAGAAATTTGCCAGCATATTACATACAATGGCCCTCATTACGACCCTGGCGGAAATCGAAAAACGATGGCGGAAATGGAATACCGCCATCGAATAGCGCTCGGTGCGATTATGACCCGTCACCGTAAAGTACGATGCCATTAGCGACACCGTAGTGAACGCCAACGCTAACTGCACCAAGTACGCGCACGCGCGCCATGCCAAACTGTAATTGCCACCATGGCGCAATGGTACGCGAATTCTGACCCTAGCGGACATGTACCTAACGCCATCAAGCATGGCGGAAAGTACCATTCCGCCATGGTGAGAAGTACGGCATCGCGAATCAACCGTAAACGGCCCTACTGAGTGCCTGTACACCACTCCCTGGCCACATTGCACAACTCCTCGTAGGTGCAATGAAGTCACACAATGCAACCAGTCAAATGTACAAGTCACCCATGCATGCCAACGAACAAATGAATCTAGGGGCTCCAAGTGCCTTGTGAGTGGCCATCCATATTTGCCATGGCACCATTGCCGCACTGATGCAGCACAGGCATGTGAAGGTTCAAGTACAGCAACATGAGCAGAAAAATGAGACAAACAAAAACAGGCCCCCCCCCATCGACTGACACCAGTGTAAGGCAACATTCAAAGCAGTATCCTGAGTGAGACTGCACCAGCCCTGTACTCCTGCCAGTAAACAAACCAACCATCAGCATAAGCATGTACCACACAAGTTGGCAGAGTGACTGAGCAGCCAGGCACATCTCAAGAGGGGCCAATGGGAGCTGCAGGGCACAGATGGCACGAATACAGAAGCTATTCCAATGGACATGACCTCAGTCTCCCTCCAAGAAACGCACGCAAACACAGGCACCTGTGACCAGCCATATACTGATAATCACATCATTCCACCAATCCACCTGGCTGACCGGCATCTGTTACACAAAAGCTAATCCCCCGCCCCTGAGCATGACATCATCAAAACAGTCATAATGGTAGCCCCTATCCCTGACCACACTGGGCTTCGTAGGCAAACGCGGCCAGTACAGTACCACGCAACTATACTCAGAAGCCGGAACCCAATGCAGATCTACTCACAATACATCGCTCCACAAATAGGAATATGCTACATTACTTGCAAAGAATAACGCTACACGGTTAATATCAGAATAGAAATTTAATGCACCACAAAATCACCAAGCCCATACAGCCATTAGGTCATGAACCCCAAAATATATTTCATCATTGTGGGCTGCATCCGCAATAAATGACCAGCTTCTTCTTGTGTGACGCCCTGTTCCTTCATGGTACACAGGGGCTACATTCACGTTCAAAAAGGCAACATGGAAGCGCCTAGAACCGCAGGGCCGTCCCATCGCTTTCTGCATTGCTGTGGGTTGCGGGGTGCGGTCCCCACCGCACTTACCCGCTGTGCCACCAGGGCCCATATGGCCTTCTTGTTCGCAAGTGCCGTCCTGGTCATTTGCGTCGAGAAGACGACGGCAGCATTCTCCTGGAGGGTCTCTGTGAGCACGGTGAGTTCCTCACGGGAGAAGTGGACCTGCCGCTTGCGGTCGCACGCTTTTTTCGCTACTTTTCCCATTTTTATTGCTTTCACTGGGGTGGATGACGGGTTGGGATGTGTCTCAGGGTAGTATTTTTTATGGTTGTGTGGGAATTCAGATTTTATAGGTGTACGCCGTGCTGTTTCCCGTTCCGGGACCATTTTTTAACTTCCGTTTCCGTATATTTACGGTCACCGTACTTTCCGATTGCCGCTCATTACGGTGACCGCTCAGATGGGTGGCGGAATTGCACCTAGGGCGCCGTACGACGGCGGTGAGGGGCGTTTTGGGGACATTTCCGCCATCGCTGACTTTGCACTTCCGCCATGGCGTAGTGCTCGTGCACGATGGGTCGGAATTAGCCGCACTTTGCTACGTCGTGCAATGGCGGAAACGCTATTTACGCTATGGCGGTCAGGTCAGTCACTTTCCGCCAGGGTCGTAATGAGGGCCAATAACTTTTATACAACACTGCAATTTTTGCTCCAGGTGCTTTTATCCTCAGTTTCAAACACAGCGCTCATCACCCGTATCACTCTTTTGGGCCCTGAATTTAGACCACCTTTTCTCACACATCTGTGTTTTTTTATTTGCAACCTATCACATATATTACCTTTGATCTCTTTGTATAGTAAGAGTTTCTCATGCATTTCATGTATGTTACCCCTTTCTTCATTAACACGTCATCATTAAATCTGCACACCTCATCCTGCAAACCGAACGTGACATTTCTCCTCATTATATGGTATTAATTTTTTTTGGTTCAATGTGATGCAATTTTTCAATCACACTTGTGAATTTGACACTGTCCATAATGGTTGGATTAAATCGTTCTATTGTCACATTCATTTCTGGGTAATACCGGCATGTCCAATGATGTCAATGGGCAATAAATCTGGCATTTTACGAGAAACCAGTTGCACGCTGTTATTTGTTAATATCTACCTTGGATATTGTTTAGTTTTAGATTTCAAGAAATCAAATCACCCCTTTAGATTCTGGGCATCCTGAGAACACAACCAACGGCAGTAAAACAAATATGCAGCCACTATAATGACCTCGCAGTATCTACAAGGCATTCAGTACTACAACTACCCACAGCAATTTAGCTTGTTCCATCTGCCTCAAAGAATGTGTGTTCATCGTCTGGAGCACGTTTTTCCTTTCCAGACACTCCCAACAATCCCTCCCCAATTCTTCTATTGCCACCAAAAATCACAACTCACTCTCCCTTTCAGCTTTGTCCTTCCCAGATTAACTACATGACATCTGGCAGTAGAATTATCTTTCCTTCCTTGCAAACAAACCTGTCCTCAATTCATTGGATTAATCCTAACCGTGTGAAATTGTTTAACTCCCTTATCCTGCTACGAGCCATTCATCAACCCCACACAATGCTTCTCTGAAAACAATGGGCCTCATTATAAGTTTGGCGGTGGCCGTGCCCTTTTTAAGGGCATGGCTACCGCCAAACTCGCTATCGGCCCTGGCACCTGCGAATGGCCCATTACCGGCCCATTACGAGATGAATGGCCCGGTAATTGCCCATTCGCGGGTGCCGGTATGGCCGGCCTCCCGATCCCCATTCTACCCCATAGGGCAGAATGGGGGTTGAAAGCATGGTTTCACCGGCACCGTTAATAACGGTGCCGGTGCAATCACGAGTTCTGCACGTGAGTGCCGCTCTGCACGATTGGTCAGACCACGCGTGCAGTCCAGCACCGGCAAGCAGAACTCGTAATGTGGCGGAGAGGTAACAACGGCGCTGGTAGTTGCCTTTCTGCCACATTCATAATGAGGCCCAATGTCTTGCGCTCAGCTAGCTCACACTCTGCACTTTGACAGCAATTTCCTACACTTAAAAATGTGCTAATTGTTTAACTCATCCACACAATCTTCCTACTCTATGGACTTCCTGAACAACATATCTGCAGCAACATGTTTTACTTGTCCGTGATATGTTGCGCGGTGCGATCACGTCCTTGCATGTTGCTGACCCGTCGTGTAATTCGCCAAGACACCCCATCAAAACCGTTTTCATTAAAGACCCCTAGCAACAGTTTAAGATCTGTTCTGATAATGGATTTAGGGCATCATTAGAAGTTCGGCAATGTGGTAAAAAAGAATTACCACCTATTTTACTGCACTGTGGAATTCCGAGGTCAACCTTGAAGTGGAAGTTTTACTTTTAGCATGATGCTGGAGACAAATCCTCCACTTTAAGGCCAGAATTTGGCAGTTTTTCCATACAGAATTACCTCTTATGGTACATCATCCGAAAAACCCCAAGACAACAACATATCACCACTCTTAATGGTATGGTAATGCCATGAGAGCGAGTGGCAGCAATGGTAAATGATTTTGGCAGTAAATTGGCAGATTTACTGCCAAACTCGTAATGACGAATGTATTCCCCCATGGAAATGTCTATATGCGTTCACAGAACTTAAGGCTTCTTTAGGGAGTACTTTCTTTCGGAACCTTTTAAAGTTTGGGCCGTGAAGCAATCACCCTTTCTACACCACCTTGCACTTTCAGCAGCACAGCCCCCAGGCCATACCATTAGCAAAAGTCATAACAACATTCTTACATCTGACTTCATACCTTAGTAGTACCAGCAAACTTGATATTCCAGACTTGATCCCCTGAATCTCCTTCCTCCACTCTTCCCACTGTTCTGAGGCTCCCCTTATGTTTTAATTGAAATCTGAAAAATGCTTCAAAAATGTAGAATCATATTCTACTAGTCACACTATGTGTTGCCTCCTGTGGACTTGTTGGTCTGTCCATGTCAATAACAGCATTCAGCAAGCATTCTTTGCTTCTCACAAACTCTTTGGATAACTCATGACCAAGCTACACAATCACTTTCTTTACAAAATGTGCATTTATTTCCCTCATTTATTTTATTTTGTAGATTTCACCCAAGCAAGTTCCCACCTCTTTTCGACGCATACTTTACTCTGTGCCACGCAGCCCTCGAAGCAGAGTTGCACTTCAAGCATTCCTACAATGCCAATAGCTGTTCCACATGCACATCTAATTGAATGCCTGCACTTTTTGTTTTAATTCCACCCTTAGTTGTAAGCAAACTTTTCTACACGTCAAATCCAATGAAGGTGTAGCCTGCCCAAGAGTTCACCAACATATTAGTCCCTTCACCGTTCACTGCAGCGATAACAAGAGGCATTTTGTTCTCTTTCCCACGTCCTACCGCACCAGCAGAGAAAACACCAACAGTGTCCTGAACTTTACTTCTACAGCTTCCTTCACACAACCACAGCCAGAAACTTTCGTAACACAGCGCTGTGTCCCTTTCTCCCAATTCACGTCAATTGAAGGATGAACTCTAAGCCCGATTTCTTCCATAATCCTCTTATTAGGACACCTTATCATATCAGCCAATCCTGGAAGTGCTCTTCATAAGTGATCCCAGTGTTACGTGTTGGAGCCAAACACTCTTAACTGTAGAGCACATTTCTCAGCAGCTTCTGCCCCTCTCTACCCGGCCACACCAAAATCTTAGCATTCCAAATGTACACAAATGTTTAGATATTACGGAAGATTCAACTTTTTCAGGCAGGTTTCACAATGATTGGGGGCCTCATGCCCTTCCTCTTCTCCTAAATCTAGAAGACTCTTAAAACATGTTGATCATTGAAACATAGGTAGTGTAGTACTAGTGCCTGAGAAAGGAAGGATTAAAGCAGGTCTTGGCAAGCTTTGCTTTTATTAGATTTTGATTCTAAATTACAAAATTGCAGAATTCATCAGTAAATACATTTCTAGCAGTACTCCACTAAATATTCTATTCAAACCATCAGACAAATATGGCACCTGTGTCCGAACCAGCACTCAAGCCCTGACTATTATGTATGAATAACAAACCAATAACTCTTGGAGACTCTTCTCAAAGAGCATTGAAATAGATGTTGCTTTTCTAATGTGCTCCTAGAGGGAAAGGTAGGTAGACATTGTGGTCCCTCTTCACTGTTTATCCTCTTGTGATGATCATTGCAGAATGAACTGTGCCTTAAATATGCGCATGCGTCAGGAATGCCCAAAAGTCTTTCTTCACTGTTTATCCAACAATCATTGGTCAAACAGAATTGAATATCACAGTTTCCTACTTTCTTTCCCACTGCTGCATGCCTTGCAGAGTTTCGATGGCTGCAGTGCAAACGGCTCCACATCTTGCAGAGCACTGCTGACTTGAGGGGAGATTTTCATTTCTCACTCTCCCTAGAGCTTCCACTCAAATTGGTGACCTGCACACCACAGCGCAACAAAATACAGATGCTGGTAAATGTCACGCATGAGCGTTGAGCGTGGATTATACTACCTGTGCACTGCCCAGCTGAGAGATTAGCCAATTCACTGAATAGCATTTGGAGATGACCAACCTCAAAAAACACCTCACCCCTTGCCCAAGTGCCACAAATTGCCTCGAAACTTTTTATTGCGTGTTATCATGAACTGATTGTTGTTAAACTTCTACTATTTTGCCAAACTTAACACTTTTAACTGGTCACACAATATTACAAGTAGAACCAAAGCACTTGCCGCACTCCTTGGGGTCTACGTCACTCGACACCACTACTACAAAGAGGAACACTCATCAGTCGATGATAACTTGCAATTTCATCTTTAATCAGCACAACACAAATTCCAGACATGGGTACAAAAAAAGGGTATAGTATTCTGTGTGTTCTATGCAATTTCAACGACGGTCGTAATTTCGATGGGTTCGTTTACGAGTATTTTTTAATAAAAAACCTCATCAAAATTAATTTATTTTTTAAAGCCCCCATCCCATATTGATTTTTAATCATTCCCTGCCCCACCCCTTCTATAAACATTTCCAGCCCCACCTATATATTTTGATGAGTTTTTTCATTAAAACATACTCATTCAAAAAAACATCGAAATTACGACAGTCGATGAAAGGAAATAGAACCCAAAAAGACCCCCAGAAGGCTTACAACTGATACCATCACATCCCTAGAACTGTCAAGCCAAACACCCTTTCAGAACCTTCAAACACTGCTAGATGGTTGCACTTGCTCTGTCTGGATAAAGTGGTTCTACAGTACATGATTTGAATTGTAAATAATATAGTAACATTTGAAAACAATAGAGTAATACTGTAGCTCCGGTCCTCTGGAACATCATCCCTGTGGCAATCCAGAGTGCTCCAAGTGTCCTTCAGTTTCAGAAAGAACAGGACCTTGGTGTAACGTAGATTCTGGAGGTTTACAGTGTTTATATCGAATTCTTTATATTGAATGCCCATATATTTAATTTTGTATATTGAAAACATTTAATGGTCAGTAAAGGGTTACATATTTTTGGGAAACGGTCAGGGTGGGTTTTTAGGGGTTGGAAATGGGGATTTGGGGGGCCACCCTAAAAAAGTGTATTCACTATAAAAGTTTTAAATATAAAATATTCGAGATATGTGCATTCAATAGACATGTAACTGATTCTGGATTCTGGAAAGCTTGGAACACTTGGATCTGGATATTGTACTGTAATAATTATTGCTAATGTTTACATGATGTCTTGTTGATTTCTCTTTATCAATGTGTTTTGCTAATACCTGTACAGCGCGTTGTTTCTCCCTATGGTATATTTCATCTAGAAGTATATACTAATAATAATAGTAATAAACCATGCAAAAAACATATGTCGGCGTGAAGAGCGTCAGTAATCTTTAATAAATCAACTGTAACTTTAACATATAATTAAATGAACTGAAATCACCATCACAATCAAGCACTTCAGGCAGTGCGTGTATGTATTAATACTTCGGACAGTAAATACAATAATCACCCGAGACAGTACATGCATCCATGCCCCCATGCTCCCAGAGCATATTCCATTATTGCCAGTTAATATAGTAGGGGCAGATATTCACAGTACATGCATCCATGCTCCCAGGGCATATTCCATTATTGCCAGTTAACATAGTAGGGACAGATATTCACAGTACATGCATCCATGCTCCCAGAGCAGATTCCATTATTGCCAGTTAACATAGTAGGGACAGATATTCATTTACAATGAACAGAGAAGGGCCATAATCCATTAGGGCCAGCCAGATTCCGTTATTCTCACTTAGTACCCGAGAGGCAGAGTCCATTACTCCCGGTAAATGCAGCAGAGCCAGTTTCTATCACTCCCAGTCCACACAGCAGGGTCAGATTTTATTATGGATAGTAAACACATCAGAGCCAGATTCCATTTTCCTAGTTTAGGACAGTAGGACCAGACTACAGCATTCCCAGGTAATACAACAGGGCTTTTTATGCAATTCTCGTTTAATATAGATGGACCAGATTCTATTATTCACAGTTAGCAAGGCGGACCCAGATTCCATTATTCTCAGTTAGTACTGCCCGTCCAGATTCCATAACTCCAAGTTAGTACAACAGCACTAGATTCAATCCTCCCAACAAATAAAGGAGGACCAGATGCTCTTCTTCAGTATAACAGAGCCATATTCTAGTGGCCATGTACCAATTGCCATCCCTGTCTGTAGACAACTCTTACCAGTCTTGTTGCCTGACACCATGCACCACAACTGGCACACATACTGGCAGACACTTCTGGTCTCATTCTAGAAGTGATTAGTGCGTGGTTAAGATTTGTTTCCCAGTGTCCCGACAGTCAATAGCTGGTAGATCTGAGGACAGTGGCTTGGCGGGTTCAGGGTCGGGCTCAGGGCTGATACAGGGTGCTTTTTTTCAGAAGTGCCTCTAATTTTTGTTTCAGGCTTTTGCACCAGGCGCTGTGGGGGTGCAGGGCACAGGCCCTATTACCCATGCCAAAGAGCACAGCCTAGTGGCCAGCCCAGAAGACAACATTAAAAACATGGAAGGCACCCAATTATGGTAGCCACACACACAATATGCGGTACAGGGTAGTTGGTGGGTGAACAGCCTGATGGGGCCCACTCTTCTGGCGTTACAAGCCTCTGAGGGACCGATTAAAAGCACTGATGTAGATTAGCTATGCTGCTGGCGTGGAGAATGTTAGGGGGTATTCAAGTACAAGACTTTGCCACATCTGGGCTGTAAGACCCGGACTTAATGCCAGTAAAACCGAGAGTCTCCTCATTGGCACACCTGCTCCTTCCTTTCTTGTCTCTCTCTGGCCGGCCTCTCTTGGCCCTCTTCATGCTCCCACCTGTGAGGCTGAAAACCTCGGGGTCATCTTCGACTCCACACTCTCCTTCTCTCCTCACATCTCTGACGTCTCTAAGAAGTCACACTACCAGCTGCACCTCCTCAGAGCTATTCTTCCTTTGCTCTCCTTCCCCCAGAAGCTCACTGTCTCTAGAGCTCTTGTCCTCTCTAGGCTGGACTACTGCAACAGCCTCTTTCTAAATCTGCCTGCCTCTACTCTCCGCCCTCTGCACCTCATCCAGAACAGGACTGTGAGACTTGTCCCTGGCCTCAAGCCCAGGGATCGTTTCTCTCCAGGACTGAAATCTCTGCACTGGCTCCCAGTGGTGGCGAAGATTAAGTTCAAAACCCTCTGCATTGTCCACAAGGCCTTCCTAAATATCTTCCATCCCGAGCTCTTCGCTCATCTGCCAACAACTCCTTCAGGATTAGTCGTTTCTCCAAGCAGCAAGTTAGTGGTAGATCTCTTTCGTCTGCTAGGGCCTCCCTCTGGAACAGCCTCCCTGCCTCTCTGAAACTTGTGGAGAACCATCTCCGGTTCCGGAAGCACCTCAACCTTCCTCTTTGATTCTGCTTTCTCTCGTCCTCTCCCCTGCTAATCTCCTGGCTAAATCTGAAACTGCAGTGGTTTACCTGGCCACCCTCTGATCTCGGGCCCAGGTCCCCCGCCAGTTGCACACCTGCACTATCCCACCTGGCAACCCTGCACTCGGGACTGTTTCTGTATCCCTACAGCCCCTATGTGACTTGACGCCTGATGTCTGCACTTACCCTTGCACTTGCCACCTGCTGGCGGCACTTTTTATTTATTGTCTTTATTTATTTTACTGCCATCCTATGTACTGCACTGCTCGTCCCCTTTGCCCCTGCACTTTTCCCCTTCGCCCCTCCCCTGCACTTGCGCAATCTCAATGTCACCTGGCCTAGTAGGATTGCTGTCTGGCTTCCCTCTGTTTCCCCTCCATTGCCTTGTTGCGCCTTGAAACGCTTGTGTATAGGCGCGTTATAAATGCCATATCATATCATATCATATCATATCATAAGGAGGACATTGGGGAATTCAAATACACCTTTAAAAAGGGGATCATGGTGAGTTTAAAAGCAGATCTGCCTTGGATTTTTGTTGAAACAACAAAGCACTTAATGGACGGCTGCTAATGGAGGCTTGGGGTGATGGTCGCGCAAGAACCAAAAGGCTGTGCTTTTTTAACACAACTCTGGCACAAAGAGGCTGTTTGAAGACACAGCTGTGAGAGCACAGCATATTCACGAATATTTTGTTTTAAGATAAACAATTGTAGGGACGGCAGTTTCATTCCGTTGGGTTGGAGGTGGTCTAATATAACATATGGCGACTGAATTCGTCAGGTTATTGCATGCTTTGAAAAACAGGTTACTTTTCACAAGCATATGATTTTTGACATTCACATGGTATCCCTCAATATTGCAAAAGCACCTGCTTCCTCATGAAGGGATGCACACGTGCAACAATGTGTTACATTTCTCAGCAATACACACTGCCCTAAAACGAGGTAGTGTTTCCTTATTTTATTCTGAATACCCGACTATCGAAGGAAAATAAGGTAAGGGAGATGACGTTGGATGATTTTGGATATGCAGAAAAATAACAAGGGGTCTAGTAAGAACAAGCAGAAAGCATCCATCTTCCTGAATTGAGAGCACCCTAGACTTGCCATGCTCTTGCCTGCCTAGCAATATCTCTCATCTCTCATGTAGTACATTGCAGCCTTCAAGAGCCATGGCAGTGCCTGTAAATAACGTCCTTATTACTCATCTGATATATCTGCAATAGTCATCCTTTCTTCTTCATGTTTCTTTGTTCTCTCTTTTTAATTCTATCCTTTTTATTTTCGTTATATTGTTCTCCTTTCTTCCTTTAGTTGATTTTCCAATGTTCTTCTTTTCTTTCCTCCCATCCTTTTTATCTAGCTTTCTCTCGCCCCTTCGTTTTGCTTTCCACCTCTTTTCTTCTTATTCCAACATTCCATTAATTCTATGCCTTCTCTTTCTTTGTCTTTCTATTTCTTTCTCTCTTTCCTCATCCTTCCTTTCTTTAATATACTCATTATTTTCTTCATTGTGTAATTTTTGTATTTCTTTCTTTCCTCCTCCATCCTTTCTTTAATGTAATCCTTCTGTTCTTTCTTTCTTTCTTTCTTTCTTTCTTTCTTTCTTTCTTTCTTTCTTTCTTTCTTTCTTTCTTTCTTTCTTTCTTTCTTTCTTTCATTCTTTCTTTCTTTCTTTCTTTCTTCGGCACTTCCCACCCTACCTGAGACTTGATGATCTAATCCCCACTGGTTCCTCCCCTGGTTGCTTGTAGATCCATTGCTGACAACTTGCCACTCTCCCCGTTGTTAGCTTCCTACTCTCTTGTTTCTCTGCTCCCTAACCATGTTCTTTCCCCTATCATTCTAAAGCGCTCCGTTGCTCCTCGAAGCTAGGCCACTGCTCAATAAATAGCCTAATATTAATTCTTATATTGGCAGGAGAAACCAGGAATAAGACCAGGGTCGGATTGGCCCCTCGGCCTCTTGGCCCGTGGCCGGGCCAAAATCGTCCCTTGGGAGTGGGGGGCCCATGCCTGGGCCGGTTTGAAAAAAAACATTTGAAAAAAAAGAAAATAAAAATGTTGAAGAAGAAAAAAACCCACCTGCAATGGCATAATTCATCAAAGCAAGGTAACATGTTACCTTGCTTTGATGATTGATTTGCATACATCATAAATTAAGTTGAGGGGCTGGGGCCGCTGCCGGCCAGCGGCTGTCACCGTGCTGCCACTCCAGGGGGCACAGTGCCCCCTGGAGTGGCAGTGCTGTTGTATTAGTAATAAATATGTATTAGTGCTATTAGTGACAAGCAACCAATTTTAGAGTAGAATAAGCATCCATTTCGCACTATGTATTTTGCCTTTCGCAAGTTGCAGTAATAGCATGTTTTTTTTTCTGCCGTTGTCTCTGTTAGGATCATCACAATACATTCCATCTCGGTGTCCTCGGTCACTTGTCAAAATCCTTGTGCCTAAAAGCTTCTGTACAGTGTAGAAATATTTGACCATAGCACATCAAGTGGCCATTGACTTCATTGTGCCACAATGAATGCTGTGATTGAAATGTGTCTATCTTTCCCATCTCCCTGACCTGCTGTTCAGGATGTTTGTTTGCCTGTATGAGGTAACAAGTGCTCAGATGTCCTGTGAGTGTGCTGCTTTCCTTATTTTGCCAACCTCTGAAGCCTGAAAGTGGATGCATGCAGGCTTCAAACAAAAACTGCAGTTATCCGTGGATAAGCTGCACAACCTCCTATAACTGATTCATATACATTTATGCGTAAAGACGCTGCATGATCCCCTCCAAGATAACAACCCTACTTAAAGAGTATATGTTTTAGACTTAAGACAGCATGCCAGAACTCATTTATTTCAGATTAATTTAATCATGTTTTAATTATAGAAAACTTTTACAAAAGAGCATATCAAATATATTAATAACACATCTATAAAAAACAATTGTCAAGAACACACATTTTATCACATCAACAAAAAAGCTCACATCACACATATCATTGCCTTCCATACTCTTTCATCCCCATACATACAAAAATCACTCATACTTGTGCAAAAAACGCAATCCTGGTAATTTTGTTCTGTAACTCAGAACATCCCATCCATATGGGTTTGATATTTTACTAGTTCCAAAAGTGCCTATTTGACAATATTTTTTCTATCAAAAGATGTAAGAACACTGGTTGGGTATTCCAAAGCTAATTATTCATGGACCCATATTAATCCCCATATTTGTCTATAAAAACCCAAGTTAGAGCCAACTCTGGGAGGAGTAGGCTCTGTGGTGTTGTCGACTCGAGTTTCGGGCTACCAGAACGGTCTATACAGCTTCCGTCTGGTGCACTTCATCAGGACGTATACATTACAAACAAAGACACAATTACTAAAAACAGAATTCAAAGAGCCAATTTCTTTTGCTTCACAGGGTGTTCAATAGTGGTAATCCAAATACGATTTTTTCCAAAAGCCACATCTTGATTCGCAGAGGTGTTGTTTCCTCCCCGCTGGATATGTTGTAGGCCAATTGGTTCGAGTGCACTAAACCAATGGCACAAGATCCCTGTATTCTTCCCCAAACAAGGAAAACACTGGATGTGCACAGTGTCTCACACTCAAGGTGTCAGCAGTCACTGATGTATGTGCTTAAATGTCAGCCAACCATCTGGGAAAAGCGAGTCCCGTTGTGCAGCACTGCTGTTTGGTGCATGCAGGCTTGACATGCGGCCAACTATGCACCAGACCTGCAGATGAAGTCAACTGGTCTGCTGTTAAATTTCAGTTACCAGTTTAATTGTATCCACTACAGAATAATTGCTAATTTTACTATAGCCGATATGATAGGTCAGTGGGTTGAGCACTCACTGCTGCGATGTGTGTGTGATCTGCACGTTCGAATCCCACCAAGGCCATCTCAGCCTTTCATCCTTCTTAGGTCGATAAATGAGTACCAACACTGGTTTGGTGATATTGTATGCATATTTATTCTTTAAAAAAAAGAGCTTAAGCGTAAGTGCTATACAATAACATATTATCATTTGGCCTTGGACGTCTGCTTGCATTCACAGTAATTTGACAATATGGATCTATACACACAGATATTAATGATACATATGGTGATCCATTCTTGTATGAAATGTATATCACATTAGTGAAATCATAACCATAGTTTTCGTAGTGTACTTAGGAACAATGATATTTGATGCCAATTCCTGTTTTATCAAAGGGTGAAATGTCAAGTTTCATCGCTTAACAGGATGTCACTTTGGGGTAGGGTCAAATGACATTACTTCCGGTGATGTCATCAGAGGTCAAGGATCGTGAGGCGAGGGGTGGCCAACTTTTTTTTGGGTGTCCGGGCCTATTTCTTGTCCCAGTCTGACCCTGATATAAGACCATATGGCAGAGGAAAAGATTTCAAGACCAAACCGTGGCATTGTGAACCACTGAGAAAGTGAGCACGAGGAGAACTGCTTCCAAGTTTCTACAGTGCATTGAGAAAGTGCGCATACAATGAAATGCTGCAAGCTGGATCTTGCATTGAGAAAATGAGCACAAGTAGGGCCGCTGTATGCTGCCACTCAGAGTCAAAGGTCCTACAGCACATTGAGAAAGTGAGCTCAAGGAGAACTTCTGCATGCTGGAATTTGGAGTCGAAGTTCCCAGAAAACCTTGAGAAAGGGACTGCAAAAGGGGAAGTTGAACAATTTGACTGTAAGTGCAAGGTCCGAAGAGTCATTGAACAAGTGTGTTCTGTACCCTGAGACTAAGTCCAAGTTCCAAGTGACAGTTTGTGTATATCAAGACATAGATTGCACTGCGGGGTCTGAATTCCAAGGTTTTTATGGGAGACCCATTGTGACTGATCAAAAGTTCTAGACTATTTGATACCGTTCCCCATTTACTTTAAGAATATAATCTTTTATCTCTGTGCTATCGTTAGCATGTGTCAAAAGAAACAAGCCTTGGCGATGCCAATAGTTTTGGCGTTTATTGATGTTGTTTGCATGTTGCATTTATAGGCACGTTTTAAAGGCGGATGCGATAAGGGGTGCAGTATCAGATGGGGAATAGTGCAAGGGAAGAAGCCATTGATAGAGGGCGCCATTGATGATGAGCAAGAGGAAATAAGTGCGAGAATGGGTCAGACTGAGGGTAAGAAATAAAGAGAGTGTGAGAGGTAGGATGGGAGGGGCTAGAGTGGGGTAAGGTGTGTGGGGTAATAAAGGGTGTAGAGTGGGTAGAGCCAGAGAGAGGGGGTGTAGTGCATGGTGGGGGTAAAGAGAGAAGAGGTACGCTTGGGTAGAGAAAGAAGGGTAGGAAGGGTAGTGGTACAAAGAGTGGGGCCGTGTTTTGCATGGAATTCTGGGATCGTGTCGTTTTTTTAATTTTAAGCTTGTTGTTATAAAACAAGTCCAGAATTGAAATGGGAAAAAACAGGACTGGGAGCTCTGTGTAGTTTTAAATTTAAAAAAATCACAAAAGCGAGACTGCTGAGTTGGGACTGAGGAATACTTCTTGTAAACGTGTGTTAAGCGGATGGAAAACGTGTCTGTGTGGGAGGGGTGAATGTGCTCGCTGGTCCAGCTCAGCCCACTTTCCCCTGGCCCCTCTCAGAGCTCTGATGCTGCTGGCAGCAGTCTCTAGGCTCCTTCCTGTGCTTCTTGGAACCCCTTTCTTGTCTGTAGCAGTGGTGTGTTGGCGATATTTTGGTGGCTTTCACAGGCATGACATTTGGAAACTTGAGCCCTGCAATGTGCTCTGATGCCCCAATGGAGGTCTTGCCCGTATAAACGCTGGCATTTATACTGAAAACAAATCATTGGCAAAAGGTGTTTCTTTTACGGAATAATTTGCCATTTTTTTGTTCTGAATATTTTGGTAGAACAGTTCCAGAAAACAATCTTGCGTTTCAAAAAATGCTACCAAACTCCAATCTTGACACAGAAAACCACGCCCCATAAGAAATTAACTCGACCTGCACTTATTGCCCACATCAGAATAACCACATTCATATAAATGGCCTTTTCTAGCACTGTGTAACTTGGCTGTTCTAAATCCACTCCTAGCAAATTTGGAGCTACCTGGTTGATAGTTGATTTGTTCAATTATTTTCACGCCGAATTTACGGGTTGGCAATATTACGTGCATTTACAGAATACTGCTGAGGAGATGCTGGTTCCGAGGTTCTGAAACGATTCAGTTTTGGACACAAGAAAAGTCATGCTATTCATTTATCACACGGCAGCCCACTATGCAGCAGACCAGCAGCACCAAGATTCAGTGCTTTTGTACAGAGTACAATTAGGCGCTTGCTTTAAATCACTTTCATCTATGAAGGATAGGTTATCGAAGGCATTATTCACACTGACTGAGAAGAGGTGTGGGTGAGGAGGGTCAACACTTTTATCTACACTGCTATTTTAAAGTCTAGACAATGCGATATTGATTAATGGCGCATCCGCAATGAAAGACACGCATAAAACCAATAGCTCAGATTACAAACAGTGTTTGTCCAAGATCACAAGACTGCAGTGCAACGCATTCCATCTGCATCCCTGCTGATTGCTTGCCTCACCAAGGGGCTATAGGCGAGGAAGTTCCACAGAAAAATGTATATTTAATAGCCCTAAAATGTGTGCTCGGATTGAAAGCACTTGCGCCTGACATGGTCGGACTGGGACAAGAAATAGGCCCGGACACCCAAAAAAAGTGGCCCACTCCTCGCCTCAAAAAAGTGGCCCACCCCTCGCCTCAAAAAAGTGGCCCACACCTTGCCTCAAAAAAGTGGCCCACCCCTCGCCTCAAAAAAAGTGCCCCTAGAACCATCATCCGTAAATCGCTTCAGTTCACGACTTTACAGAAAATGCTACTTACCGCGGGTTCATGTGTCTGTTACATTACAACACAACTCATAAAATAACATAACTTTGCATACAGTTCTGTGACAGGGTCAACAGCTCCGGAGTGCAGGAGTGGCATGAACCAACCACCCCCACTGCGGTTTTGAGACCTGCTGCAAGTCGATGCTTAACAATAGAGGATGATTTGTGACGTGTTGATGTATTCCTTGTTTCATTTAGAGGATGCAAATTGCTAAAGAATTTCCAGATGGTAACGTGCTAGTGCAGGAAACTGGGGTGGCAGTAAACAGGTAAAGGTGATTTGAATATAATCTTAACTACAAGGGCTTGTAAAAAACAATGTATGTGTGTGTGAGTGAGACTTGATACAGAGTGAACACTGACTGAGGAATCTGTGCCCAGCAAAGCGCAACGCTATACAAAGGAATGCAGTGCCTACCACGCTTCTCACTGCGCAAACACAGATGTTTCTACAGAATCAGTCCCCTTTAATGAAACACGACCTTTCACCTCTTGACAAAACAGGAAGTGGCATCAAATAGCGTTGTTACACTATGAAAAACAAGGTTATGATTTCACTAATGTGATATACATTTCATACAAGAATGGATCACCATATTCATCATTAATATCTGTGTGTATAGATCCATATTGTCAAATTACTGTGAATGCAAGCAGACATCCAAGGCCAAATTATAACATGTTATTGTATAGCACTTACGCTTAAGCTCTTTTTTATAGAACAAATATGCATACAATATCACCCAACCTGTGTTGGTACTCATTTATTGACCTCAGAAGGATGAAACGCTGAGATGGCCATGCTGGGATTCGAACCTGCAGATCACACACACATCGCAGCAGCTAGCGCTCAACCCACGGAGCTATCATATCGGATATAGTAAAATTACCAATTATTCTGTAGTGGATTATACCATTAAACAGGTAACTGAGATTTAAGAGCAGACCAGTTAAGTACATCTGCAGGTCTGGTGCAAATGTAGCCGCATGTCAAGCCTGCATGCATCTACTTTTCAGGTTAGGTTATTGTCCCATCTTCAAACGAAAGTCTTCCATTGCATGATCCAAAGGAGAGCTCCAGGCAGAGAGCAAAAACTATTGTTCCCATTCGCCATTGTGAATCAAGCTGTGAACTGAAGAACCAAAGCAGGGCAGACTCCCCCTTTGTAAGCATGTAACGTGTGCTCCCGGAAGGGATACTGGCGTGGGCAGAGTGCAGGAAGCATGGCCTCCTGCCAGAGTTCTGAAAAAGGGCAGGCAAGGGTTCAACGAGTCTAATGACACCCTGAAGATGCCTAGCTCAGCTGTCTGATGATACAATGCTTCTGTTTACCCCATAGGCAGTCATGAGTTTAAAATGAGCATCGTCGTAAAGATGTTATTTTAGGTTGAAGGCTGTGAGTGCTGTGAGCTGTTGCAAGTTAGAAATGCTGGCCGAGAAGACACTCCTCCCAGCTTCCTGGTCAGCTCTCGATGGCTTCCCAAAAACACATCCACATCACAGCTCAACTTAAAAGAACTAGGAGTGCGTTAAAAAAAAACACACACACATTCACGCCCTTATGGGACACCAGACAGCAAACGACCAAGTTGGAAGCGTTCCAAAGGAGTGCTGGTGATTTCTGTTAAGTGACTTCAATTCAGCAATCCCACTAAGTCAGTGCATCATCTGGGAAGCCCAAGGGAAGCCCTTATTTATATATTTTTATGACAAGTTATACTCTGGATGATAAACCCTCATATAACGCCCCACTCTTTGAATCCCCCTGAACTCACTGAGCCAAGAAGTAAGTTTGTTTTGCAATTTAAAAGATTTATTGGAAAAATTAAACAATATATATATATTACACTTTTATAATAAATTAATATTTGATATCACACTTAAGAATACGACAGTGATCAACAATGGATAATATTACAATTGTACGCTTATTTAATTACTTAGGAGTTGGTATAGGAAGGAAAAGGTAACTGAGAATGCTTTTATGGTTTCAAGGAAAAACAATGATGAAAAGAATGCAGTACAGAAATAAACTGATATGGTTTCAACCAGAGATAGAATAATCACTTTTCCCCTTGTGGCAATTCACTCCCCCCCCCTATGCAATATAAAAAGATGGAAAGGGGAGCACACAGTTCTCAGGAATACAATCAAATGTAGTTCAGTTCCCGTTCCCCCCAGCAAGCTTAGAGAACCAGGGATAATTTTAAACACAGGCAAAAGTACTTTTAAATGTGGTATGCAAAGAAGGGAAAAATATGCTAAAAATGATTTTAATTCCCTGTATGAGGTTCAGAGTAGGTGATAGCTATTTAAGATTAGTTCAAGTCACACTGGCAATACTCAATGAGGGATTAGTAGGTTGAAAACAAATTTCAGCAGTTCAAGCAAAAGCGGCTATTTTGACAGGCGAAGAAATGTGAGCCAAATCGCAAATAGCGGCACTTTTTCCAAGTGCGTCGAGCACGATTACGGAAAAACTACAAGGAGTAGAAAGTCGGTTTAGAGCTTGTTGGAAAGCTTAGATTCTTAGCTTTAAAAATGAAAGTTAAATCTCGTTCCTAGCACACGCGGTTGCAAAGATATGGATGATTTTGAGAAGGTAGTTTTTCAGAAATAAAATAATGATTCAAAATGGCAAAATGACACTTTTACAGGTTTAAAATCAGAGAAGGGACACACGATTCTATGATGCAGTTCTGGACAGGTTAAAATGGTTTGAATCATATTATTTTAGACTAAGAGATTTGTTCTGGCACAGTTCTAGCTGAGTACTCACACTATAAATTTGAAATAGGCCGTCAAGATCTGGTCAGTTTGGCTGCAGTTCTCTCGCCACGGACGGTCTTTAGTACCGGTTCTACTCACAGCGATCTGGTCTGGGTCTGCTAGCGACACTGCGGTCTGGTCTGGGTCTCTGGTTCTGCTGGTCTGGATCAAGTGGATTCTGGATACAGCACTGCTTTCTGGGTACTGGCACAGGGTTCTAGGCCAGAATCAAACAGCTTGCCCGGCTGTTGAATACTTTGGTTAGGTTTGCTGGATGCTGAGGCCCGCTGAGAAGAGTTCAGCTGTTTGGGTTAGGCCTCTCTGCTTTAAGTTCTGGCTTGGTTCTGGATCTATCTGGAGTTGAGTTCTGGATCTTGAAGTCGTCCGGCAAAATGCTTTGCAAGAAAATGGAAAGTGAGTGTGTTGCCTGTCCAAAGCAGTCTCTTTTTATGTGTTTTGAAAATGGATGTGTGCGTGGGCATAACTAAGCCTGCCCCTCACAACTTATCATTGGCCAAGCTTTCCTCTCTCCCTTGATTGTGGAAGGAATGGAGCGTAATCAGGCATCGATTTTATGTCATACAGAAAGAACACTCCCCTTGTCAACTTGCACACAAATCTATTTTTGATCCAAATACATATTTATCTATGTACCATTTTTCTAATATTATATGTCCAGTTAACATATTTTCTGTAGCACCAAACCATCCGATCCCTGTCTTTGCAAGATGTCGTGTCCACTTATGACAGAATTCTGCCCTTTTCATCAAGAACACAACCGCTAAACTTTTCCAGAATTTACACAAACATGCACAAGGAATATGGGCATCAGATGATAAAGTGTCAGATTCTTAACATACAGACATTCGGAGTAATACCTTATTTTCCGCTACTACCCCCCAGAACATACCACAGACTCCCAACACCTCTTAAAATGTGCACAGAAAAATCACAAGAATAATGATATTAATTATATAATTTTGACAAGTCCGTACTATGAATTATCCATCTTTTTAAAATTATGCTCTGGCCCAGAGGGGTGTGGTTTCCCAAAGCACATGGTGGAATTTCTTGTTTATCCACTTCCTCCAACTCAGGTTGCTCACAGAGGCACTGCTCCTCCCAGTTTCTTCCAAGATGAAGCCATTTACGACCCCCCTAATTTAACATTTGACTGAGCCAAGGAAAGCTCATTGTTCTGTTTCCCTGCTCCCAGGTGCTCCTCCCCTGATTCAATCAGAGAGGTGTAATCTCCTTTTGGTGGGAACAGCAGAAGGCAGCCAGGCCTGCGAATGCAGTGGCTGGGCAAGTTTCAACTCCTGTCGGGGGTAGTTGCCGGGCTGAATTCAATCTCTTCAAGCCAGGCTTCAGCCAAATGTCACTTTTGTTCCCAGTTTTTCTTCATTCAAATCAAACTTACAATTTTTACACATGCAGCTAGAACGCTGATTCTAAGTTCAAAACTATAACATTTAAACAGTTGCAACCTATGTGACACTCAAAGTAGGTCACTCATTTATTTTAAACATTTCAATTTTAGTGGCTTTAAGTCCAATTTCACTTCAGTTGCTGACATCCACAGCTCAGCCAGTTTTGTTATAAACATTGATTGGGCTCTTCATCTTTCCAGATTTTGTATGCACACAAGACTACATTCTGCCAAATGTCTGCTGGTGTTCAGTGAGATTTTTGAATATCTTGCAATGTTTAAAATAGGCATTTTTAGCTTGCATTTCAGAGAAACAACAGTGATTTCAAAGCGCTTTTTTGAGCTAACAGGCACTGCTGTTTTTCCTTTGGCACCACGTTTCACTCATCACGCTCGCACTGGTGGGTGGCAGGTCAGGCGACCATTTTGGTGTGCGCAAAACTGCGCGGTTTTCCTGGTTTCTGGCGCAAATGTGGGCTTTTCGGCCATCTTGGATTTTCTAAGCCCACAGCACCAAATGTTGCAGCATAATAACTTGAACGTGGGTCAAGACACCCAACATTTCCTATTTGCTACAAAAAGCCTACCTCAAAGACTGGACTCCTTGCTGTGCAAATGCATGCGACCCTCGCCGGTGTACCTCTAGTCTGGCCACTCTGATTCTGTGGACTGGACAGCCGCCACCATGTAGAAAAACCCTGAGGCAAAGTGACCTACCTTTGACTCCTGTCCTGGCTCATGCTGGATGAGGCTGGGGAAGGCGGCTGCTCTGTGCATCCGGTCTCGCTGTCCTGCTCCATGCTGTCTTCCATCCCACTGTATCTCTATTTATCAGCACAGGCACAGCATGCATGGATTAAAATACCCACTCCGCACACCCACTACTGCAACTTGGCGGAGAGCAGCCAGATTCTGTAATACAAAACACTGGGAGGGAGGAGGCCGGGCTGAGGCAGCCCCGCCCAGCCCTGCCGCTCCCTCCAAGTGCTTTCTAACACTGACTGCTGCTGGCGCCAAGGTGTCGCGGGCCGCGGCAGTTGGCCGCCGGCCGACCGCGTTTATCAAAGAAAGGTAACACTTTGGTGTTACCCTTCTTTGCATCTGAGGCAGGCCGGGGGTGGTGGGTGCGGGGCTGCAATTGCAAAGGATCTGTTAGTTACTTACTTTCACATCCTTTGCAACTGGGTGCCGGTTCTTGAAGTGTGAAACCCAAGCCTGGGCCCGAGACCAGCCCACGTGGGCTTCAGGAACCGGCCCCCAGGTCTCTCGCCATGATTTTGCATCGGCCACGGCCGACGACCCAATACGACCCTGGCGCCTGACCTCCCCCATCGAGGTGTGAATGTATCCCGCTGAGCTCAGCCTGAGTCGGCTGAGACAGGTGAGTGGAGACTTCCGGCCCATTCACTGCTTGGTCTCCCTGCCCAGACTTCATGCCAGTTGTAGCTGTGCTTTTTTGGTAGAAAAGGCAGGGAAGTGTATGGAAATGAGGTTCTACTGGTAGCAAAGACAAATACATATTGATGCTTAACCCTTTCCAGTCCACTCTTTCCTGCATTGTTTCACAATGTTGTAAATATATCATCAAATATATTTCAAATGTATTGGCATTTCGTAATTGTGAATATAATCCTTGATCCATTTCCGATCACTAATACGGCCGCACTTAATCAAGTTGGACTACATTTATTTTTGTTTTTTTGTGTTATGTTTCATCTCTGAAATGTGTTTATAGCGCTGAGATGCTGATATAATAACTTCTATGCGTGGTTAGGCAATTACTTCTTGGTGCTTTCTAGCCTGCTTATGAAGAACGGAGTACACAGCTTCCTGACACAGGTCTGAATAAACAATTCAATTAACCTTTGTTCCAATTTTGAAGCTTGCGCCTCCTCTTTTTGTTTCAGAGGATGGGGCACGTCACTTGTGTCAAGTGTAATTCCCCCTTTTCATTCTGCAGGCCTCTGAAATTCAAGACTGCTCATGCCATTCTGATCCATTCCTGGTTTTGCTTCAGACCCGGTCGTGTGTGTTTAGGGATACATGTGGCACAATTTCTCCCCCACAGCTGTGAGATGGGGTGGGAGACAGTAGAGGCAGTGGTGGAATTGGGCGGGAGCGGTTGGGAGCAGTGCTCCCCTACTTTTTTTAATTAAGTTTTACGGTTCCTATACTTTTAGTTTGAAACAAAACAGTTCCGGTATGGTTTCCATTTAAAATAAAAGTGTAGGAAGAAGTTAAAACTTGCACTTTCAGTGCACTGCACTGAATGTTCCCTTAAACTGCAGGTGCATGTTTTTGGGGTTTGTATTGTGGATGGGAGGGGGCATGGTGATGGGGTTTGTGCAGAGTGGGGGCAGGCCAATAGGGAACATAGTTCCACTACTTTTCATACACTTCGACCGCTGAGTAGAGGGTTCCTTTTGTTCTCCAAACAAACTAGTTCCCAAATATAGTATCCCTTCATTACCTCCCCTCCTGAGGGCTAGTAAAATCCCAATTTTAAAGTCCATTGTTGAACAGTAATACCTGAGGGTGCACGTTCTATGGTCCTAAGAGGCGTGCCTTGTGCACTGTCACAAAACTCTCCACCCACACTTGCAAGCTCGTTGAACATTTGTTCACTCTGGTGGCTCCCTCCACCAGCACAAAACTCACTAACAGCGTTTCAGGATCTCTGCTTCCACTACAGAGCTATGCAGCCGACCAGGTACCTTTACCTGACTGCAAAATGGCAGACTGGTTTTAAGCTCTCCACACAGCCTGGTAGATAACAATTTCAGCCATTCGCGGGAGTGCAGGAAATATGTTCCAAAAGCATGGAAACCAACGCGGGAGAAACGAGGCACCTGAGAATCCCCACACAGGATCAGAACAGTGAGGCAATCACGAAACAAGATTTAACCAAAGCTAGAAATGCACAAATCAGGATTATTAATGGGTAATCAGAATAATCAGGTGAACTTTAAAAGGCCCTGTGAGCTGCAGATGGCTACAAAATCCAGTTTGCTAACTAGTGGGCACAAGACAGAGAATGAGCGAGAATGGAAAGGGCAGAGCCCCAGGATGAACACTGAAAACCTGGGCTATATATCAAACTGATAACTAATGGGGGCTACGTATGGGTATGTTGCAGCTCATGGATCCTTGCCGTGACGTTGGGTGTTTCAACTCCCATCTGCCTGCTGCTCCTCCACCATGTGGCCAAAAGTAAGGTCTAGGCAAAGCAGACCAAACATAGATCACTCTGCTGCAGACTATAAACATAGCCCGACAGGAGTTCATCTGACAAAAAGCATTGGTGCATACAAATGATAATCTACTGGGCATCTGGTTAAGTGCAATCATTGAGCTCCTACTTGAGTAGCACGCACAGATCACCGGCAACAGCAGCAGGCCAGCAGACATTAGCGACAGGGTGAAGGCCCAGTTGGTGCTTTGGCTATTTCATAGCCAAGCATCTGCAAGTTGTCATGCCAATGCCATACACGGCTCTCGAACTCCCCATTCTCATTTTTTTAACATTTATAGTATTAATGTTTAAGCGATTAGGTAGCTTACTTGGGGTGTAGTGCTGAAACTTAGAAACGTATGCCAAAAGCCCCTACTCCTACCTGTGTCTCAGAAAGACTTTCATAATTGGATTTGTATAGTACTTATGAACAAGGTTGGTCTTAGACCAAATGACACCCCAGATGGGAAGTGTCATTGGGCACCCCCCTCAATCGGGGTAGAGGTTTAGGGGTGAGGCATCTCATCAGCCGATAATTGTACTTATTTTAAACTGTGGACCAATATTTGATTGTGAACTGGCTGCCATTTTAAAATGACCTCCCATGCTCAAGGTATGAACATCAGGTTACAGGACAGCAGCAACAGGAGCAAATAAAGAAATTGTGGGCTTGTCTAGGTCACAGAAAAACAATATGACATTCCAAAGACAGAACCTTATAAACTACCTCCAACACAAACCTTCTGCAAAACGCCTAGAGCTAAGCTCGATGTGGTGGCACAAGAGTCTTTCAGTTATGCAGTTCCAAAAATATATCAAAAAGGTATTCTGACAAAATGCCACTCAGTGTCTACAAGTGGGTGCCTCCTGGGTGGCTTCAGAACTAGCCACTAAAAACCAACACACCAGAACCAATAAAGCACTACAATCTGCATGGAATCAACAGATCAAGTAGGTATTGGAACAAAAGACCGGGGCACTCAATTAGTGCTGTGTTAAAACATTTCAAAATATATTTGGTTTCAATCTAAAATTTCATAGTTACAAACATGGACGTACTGAGAAACTTCAGAGTCTAGGAGTTAACACTCCTGTTGTCACCACGACTTCCACTCCAACCTCAGGGCTTCATCAGGTGCAGTTTTACAATAATTATTTCCTGGCTCAATTTTATAGTGGTTTCCTTGGTCATACCCCTATCATCTGACTCATTTACTATGTCATCATAATTTAAAGATGGTGTTCCACTTACTGCTAAACCGGGCGCAATCTTGGAGTTTCTCTCAGTCCATATTTGTCAGTTATAATCTCATGTCATAGAGTTAACAGACCATCATGTGGATTATTTAAGGGTCAAATTCAAACCTAGATAGTACGGGTATTTCAGAGAATATTCTAACACATACATTGTTGATTCTGCCTGAATAAATGATAAATCATTTGGGAGACAGCAATTACCACAGCTGCAAATATAAATTGCTAGTGCGCATCTAAGTGCAGGTAACTTCCTCCATTGCTCCTCAGAGGAAAAAACAACTGCTTGTGGCCACCACCCATCACACTTTCAAACCCCCTAAGAGTGCAATGCCTCAGTGGGCTAGCACCTAACTTTTGCATTCAAAATGGCTTTTGCCCAAGTGGGCAGAGAAGCTGTGTGCTACCAACGATTCATTCAGATTTTATAGCGGGAACTCCTCCCCAATCTGGTGGTTCTCCACCAGTATGCCCGTCGAGATCTCTGTATAATAGAATAGAAACATAAAGTTCACATATAGGGAAATTCAGATGTAATCATCCATCAGGTGTACTGCCAACTCTTCTCCTGTGTTATGGCCTCTAGGTTTTTGAGGGTTGAATCTGGTGATCAACTTAGACTCCAACTGTCTAAGATGTCTTTATTTGTTTCCTTTTCTCCAATGTTCAGGAATATGGGCTAGGGCAGTGTAGCTTAACATGGAGGCATCACTAGAAGGGTCATCCTCAAAATGCCAGGGGATAGTTAGCATCTTTGTTCTTGATGGCTCTGTAATGTTACAGTATTCTTATTCTGAGGGGACAGATGGTCAATTCAATGTACATGAGGTTACATGGACATAATATTGCATATACTACAAACCTAGTAGTACATGTGATAGACTCTTTGATCTCCCAAATGTCTCTACTGTCTTGATCATATCTGATCTCAGAACCTGGTATTGCCTGGTTGCAAATTGTACAGTTGTGACATTGTTGAAATCCGTTTTTAACTCTCAACCAATTCTGGCCTCTGTTTTTAAAGGAATCACTAGGTGCTATACATTCCTTAATAGATCTTGCCTGCGAAAATGCCATTTTGGGATGGGGTCCAATATATCCACCCAGATCTAGGTCTGCCTGCAGTATTGGCCAATGTTTCTTGAGGAGAGATCAGAGTTGCCCAGCTTTTTTGGAGAAGGGGGTGATACATCTTACTATATCCTTTTCAGTATCTTTCATCTTGCTTTTGCTCTTGTTCTGCCACATTCATATATTTGTCCTACTAGCCCCTTGCTTTAAACCTTATAGCATTGCTCATGGATTCTTCTTCAAAATCTAGATTCCTCAAGCAATTTCTTTTCACTCACAAGACTTTTCTAAAGGGGAAGCTTCTGATCATCTAATCAAAGTCTTAGGATGATGACTATTGGCATGGAGAACAGACTTTGATGCTGTAGGTTTTCTGTAGAGTTTGCTCTGCAATAGACTACTTTCTGGAAACAAAACCACATCTTGAAATATCAACTCTTCCTTACTGTTGGTCATAGTTAGATGTAAATAAGAGGAATTGACATTCAATTCTGATATATATTCATCCAGTTGCTGGGGAGAACCTTTCCAGATAATTAATAAATCGTCAATGAAATGAAAACGAACAAATTATGTGTTGCAGATGGCAATCATATTTTTCAGCCCAGGTTGTTGTGAGCTCCCACAATCCCATATATAGATTGGCATAAGTGAGGGCTACACACAATCTCATGGCTGTTCCACATTTCTGCCTGTATAGTTTCTCTTCAAATAGAAAAATATTATTTTCAAGGCAGAACTGTAGTGGTGTTAAAATGAGTTGATTATGTTGTTTAAAACTCACTGATTTGCTAACCAGAAAGTATTTGCAGGCTTTCAGCCCTTCTTGATGTTTTATACTTGTGTAAAGGGATGTAACATCCAGGGACATCATGATATAGTCAATATCACATTGCATTCCCTTTATTTTGTTGAGCAAATCACCTGTGTCTCTAATATAGGAACTGAGATCTCTAACAAATGGTGCAAGAATCCGTCAATATACTTAGAGGCATTTTTCAAAAGAGATCACTTAGATGGGACAATGGGTCTCCCAGTGGATCAATGGTACTTTTATTAATTTTACGGACAAAGTAGAGAATAGGTGTAGTCGGAAACTTGTTTCTCAGAAACATAAGTTCTTCCCAATCAATTAGGTTAAAATAAGACCAGTTGCTAAGCAGCTCATCAAATTCTTTGTTAGTGTCCATCAGTAAAGAGTTATCACATTCTTCATAGAATGTGCTATAACTCAAATGGCACGTATCTTCTCTCAAGTAAATATTTCTATCCCAGAGTACTACACCTCCTCCCTCATCAGCTTGTCGTATTATTATGGAGTCATCTGTTTGGAGATTCTCTAATGCCAACCTCTGTTCTTTGGGTAGTTTTTTTTAACTTTTAGCCTTGATGGTAGGCAATTTTCTTAAATCCTTGATAACAAGTTCTTCAAAGATTTCTATATTGGTTATGTTAATATTCGGACAAAAGGTGGACTTCAATTTCTACCCACTCTCTGTAGGTGCATCCATTTCTATTCCATATCTCTTTGAGATTCCTGTGATTTCCATCGTTGTAATGTCTCTAAGATCTTCATCTGCTATTGAGTCCAAAGTGAATAGCGCTTCCAAATCTTTTACTGATAGAGGATTAGGTGTAAAATGCTCAGTGTCATTGGTTTTTTCTCGAACTTCAGGTTTAAGCAGGAAGAATTTCTTAAGTGTAATTTACTCAGGAATTTGAAAAGATTAGTCCTTGTTTGTACTAGATCAAATTCTTGGTGAGGCCTAGTTCTAATACTGATAATTGCATTGGGGTGAGTTGTTTTTCGCAGACATTGAAGACTTTGACTTTCAACTCCTCATGCCTCTGCCCTTCCCTCGAGATTTCTGTCCTCTGCCTGAGCGAGCTGTCATACTTTGGCCAGAAGATATTCCTTGATTTGTTGCTCCACCTAATTGGTTTCTGTCATCTCATGTTCCTCTTCCTCTTCCTGGAGTGTGTCTTCTGAGCTTCCTTTCTGCTATGTTGGACAGGTGAAGGAGCCTGAATTCTACTAAAAAATTAAGTTTGACAGGTCTTATATCCGGATCTGAGACTTCTATTCCCGATGAAGAGGATGAACTTGGTACAATTACAGCTTTAGCTTCCTGTGTTATTCATTGAGTTTGATTTCTATTCAATTGATCCTTAATGGGTTCATCAAAATGTCTAGCAATTATCAGTCCCTGTTCATAGTTCTTTTTGTCTCTCTGGAGGTTTTGCTGTTTCCTGAGACTTATTTCTCCCTCATATCTCTCCAAATTCTCTTCCATTCCTGGCACCTCACGTTTACATTAATCTCCTTCAGTAGAATTATATAATTGGTCTTCTTGTCTTGAAATTTCTATTAGAAGTTTCTCTCTGTCCGTTTTGGCAAATTTGATCAGGGTCTTCATCATAGAAAATGAACAGCAGTTTGTGTGGTCAGTCCATTCTACTATTAGTTCTGGATAGATTTCCTCTTAAATCAGAATGTTGAGAATTCTTTGAGGTTGAGAGGTGAGGTCATTCCTTTGGGACTTCCTCTATAAAGCCCCTCGCACTGCATATTACCTAGCTGTTTTTTATAAAATTGTCATTGCTTCTTTTTATAATGGTGCTCCATGCTTTTAACGCTGTGAAATTACTTTGTATTCATTTGTGCAAACTTCGCTCAGTGCTTCTATTGTTTTCATTGAAGACTCTGCTTTGGTCGGCGGGAGTCCTCTTTCTGTGTTCACTCTTGAAGTGACCCCCCCCACCTGATATTCTCCCTGGCACATATTTGCCGGAGAGATTGACGCATTGGTTGAGAAATGAGGCCGTTCCTTTGGGACTTTCACTTAAAGCCCCTCACACTGCATATTACGTAGCGGTTTTTTATAGAATTGTCATTGCTTCTTTTTATAACGGTGCTCTATGCTTTAACGCTGTGAAATGACTTTTATTAATTTGTGCTAACTTTGTTCATTGCTTCTATTGTTTTCATTGAAGACTCTGCCTTTGCTCGGCGGGTGTCCTCTTTCTGTGTTCACTGTTGAAGTGACACACACACCCCCTGATATTATCCCCGGAATATATGTGCCGGAGAGATTAGCCATATTTGTTGAGAGGTGAGGTAATTCCTTTGGGACTTCCACTATACAGCCTCTCGCACTGCATATTACATAGCCGTTTTTATAGAATTGTCATTGCTTCTTTTTATAACGGTGCTCCGTGCTTTTAATGCTGTGAAATTACTTTGTATTCATTTGTGCTAACTTTTCTCAGTGCTTCCATTGTTTTCATTGAAGACTCTGCTTTTGGTTGGCGGGAGTCCTTTTTCTGTGTTCACTCTTGAAATGACACACACTATCCCTGATATTCTCCCTGGCATATATTTGCTGGAGAGATTGACGCATTGGTTGAGAGGTGATGTCGTTCCTTTGGGGTTTCCACTTAAAGCCCCTCGCACTGCATATAACATAGCTGTTTTTTATAGAATTGTTATTGCTTCTTTTTACAAAAGAGCTCCACACTTTTAACACTGTGAAATTACTTTTTATTCATTTGTGCTAACTTCGTTCAGTGCTTCTATTGTTTACATTGAATACTCTGCCTTTGCTTGTTGGTAGTCCTCTTTCTGTGTTCACTCTTGAAGTGACACACATGCCTCCTGATATTGTCCCTGGCATATATGTGCCAGAGAGAATGCCCGCGCAGCCTATCCGGGACTGCTCAGGGCCATGGGCTATTGAAATTAACACTTTCACCAATGAAGATAGGTGTGCACAGATTTTACCGCACAGCACTCTTATTGGGTTGGTGCCTCCCAATACTATCTGGCTTTAATACTCATCAGCTTTGTGATGCACTAGTGAACTAGGTTAATCCACCCTCTAGCCTAAAAGGCCTTCTTGTCAATGCACGCTCAGCTGTTGCTCACCGTGATGACATCTTTGCTGTACTTGACGAACATACACCAGATGTCTTCTGTATTACAGAGACTTGGTTTACTGAGACCTCGAGACCGGACATGGTTCAGATGCTTCCTCCTTTATATGACATCTTGCATCTAGAACTGGTGGGGGTGTTGCTATCATATTCAGAAATCATCTGTGCTGTTCTATTGTTGAGCTTAATCACAATCTCATCTGTGAGCTCCTTCTCCTAACAGTTCAGGTGTCTCTGGAGTGGTCTCTTCACTTTCTGAGTCTTTATCGTCCCCCTTGCTATGTTACTGTTGGATTTCTCAAAAGTTTCACTCAGTTGAGCGCTGATCTCTCCTTGACCTATCCCAGACTTATCATTTCAGGAGACTTTAATCTCCATCCAAATGACCTGCTTGACCAGCAGGCTGCTAAACTCATTGCAGCCTTCTCTGATTGTGTCCGTCATCTCTGTAATCACACTCCCACTCACCAGGCTGGCAATTTGCTTGATCTTATTTCCTTCAATATTTCTGATGTTCTCTCTTTTGCTCCTCTGCCAGTATACTGATCTGACCACTTTCTGGTTCCTTTCTCTTTTCCTCTTGCTCTACCTAAAACCAAGCCTTCCCCCTCTGTTAAATTCCAACGTCGGTGGCCAAACATTTCCCCCAGTGATATTGTCATGTCTTATGAAAACTTCATTTGTCAAGATTTGACAGCTGACTCTAATCCTTTTGACTCCCTGATTGAGGCTCTACAGTTCCCGGCGGATGATGTGTCACCCCCTAAACTCTCTACATCTTGGGCAAAAAAATATGCTCCATGGTGCTGCTCTGAATTGTGCTCTCTTAAACAGAGATGCAGACAAGCGGAACACAGATGACATCGTTCCTCCCTTGACCCCACTGCTAAATAAGCCTACGTTGAAGGCCGAAACATCTATCAAAATACTATTAAAAAAACACAAAGCCCAGTATTTTTCTGAGTGAATCATGAATGCTTCTTGCTCTTCTCGTGAACTTTTTCGGGGGGCGAAGGTGACCACCCCTACTCACCCACCTAATCGTACTCTTCACAATCAAAAACACTGCAATCAAATTGCACTCTTGTTTAAATTTGCAAAATTCTACAGCAGATTAATGCTGAAAGATGGATGTCTGGCATTCCCTCTGACATCTCTTCTATCCGGACCTCTTCCACTACCTTTCAGTTTATCACTGTGACTGATGCCATGGTGACTGCTGCTCTTCTCAAACTTAAATCGGCTTCCACTGCTGACCCTATTCACCTTCAAATGTTTCTCTCTTTCCTATAATCTTGTCCCACTGCTTACTTCAGCCCTTCACCATTCCCTCTCTACCTGACATATCCCTGATTCTCTTAAACATGCAGTCATCTCCCCTCTTATCAAAAAGTCTCATCTAGATCCTGCCATGGGTGCTAACTATCGCCTGATTTTGCTGTTTGAAGCTATTGTTACCCCTCAGCTTTCTGCCTATCTTGAGAGCAACCATCTTCTTCACCATTTCCAGACTGGTTTCCGTCCTGGGATGGGCACCAAGTCGGTTGTGGTCTCGCTACTTGATGACATCGCTTTGCTTCAGGACCGCGGAGAGACTGGGGTTCTTATTCTCCTTGATCTCTCTGCGGCTTTTGATACCACTGACTCCTTCATTGCCTTCATGAAGCCGGAATGATGGGCGTTCCTCTGAAGTGATTTTCATCTTTTCATTCTAGTCGAACCCAGACGGTCGCTTTTCCTCCTTTTACTTCTTCCCCCTTTACTTTGACTTGTGGGGTTGCACAGGGTTCAGCTCTCTCTCCTCTTGTCTTTAATCTATATATGCTGACTCTTGCCAAACTTATTTCTAGTGACGGCATTCACTTTTTTTTATATGCCGATAACACTTAAATTATCTTTCTTCTTAATGCTTCATCTACTGATCCCCCTTCTAAACTAAAGAACTGTCTCTCTGCTGTTGCTGACTGGATGTCAGAAAATTGTCTTAAGGTCAATGGGGACAAGACCGAAGTTTTACTGGTCGGTTCTATTTCCCCCGAGTCCCCCTGGACCTCCGAATATTGGCCTTCGTCTCTTGGGCCTTGTCCTGAACCTGCTCTTATGGTTAAGAGCCTAGGCATAAACATCCTCTCTTCTGGTTCCAGGCCAACCCAAGTGTCTGTCATCTGCTAAACGGGCTTTGCCAAACTTAAAGTCTTAAGAAAGGTCCTCCCATTTCTTCCTAACAATGCTTGGGCCAAAGTGGTCACTGCCTCTATTATGGGGCTGATTGACTACTTCAAAGGGATGTACTTAGGCCAGCCTGAATTTATTTTACACCGCCTCCAGGTCCTCCACAATTCGGCAGCCTGCTTGGCTCGAAATGCCCACAGACTGGCAAACACCCGGGAACTTCTTCTCCAGCTTCACTAGCTCCCGTTAAAAAAGTGCATTGAGTTTAAGGCACTGTGCCTTGTTCGCCGAGCTATTCATGGTAATGGAGCAGAATTTCTACAATCCAAATTTGTTCGGTACAAACCCACCAGAGATCTGCACTTAGCAAGTCTCTCACTTCTGTGCATCCCATGATATCAACGCTTTTGGGCTGAAGGAAGATCATTCTCGGTCCTAGGTCCCACTCTGTGGAATGGTCTACCAGTTGAATTGCAGAACACTGCCCAATTTCTGCCTTTCCGTAAACACTTAAAAACCCTCCTGTTTTAAATGTTCTTCCTTGGATATCTCATTCTCACTCTCATACCTAGCGCCTTGATGCTTCACTGGTATTTGTTCACACTCTAATAAGTACTCGCACAATACAATACAATACAATTCTGAGACTCCATGGAATTCTTTTCATTTCGATATATGTTGTTAGAGGCATGACATCACACCATTTGCTGATTTTTCGTTTCTTCAGTCTTTCCAACATATCAATTTTCTGCTGGGCTGTAAATACGCTGAATTACACTCTTGGGTCTTGTCGTTCCTGGCTCCACTGGATCTCCCTTGAACAGCACTTGGGCAGCAGCCCTCCTCTTTGCCTCCTGTTCCTCTGCCATGTCTGATTCTGTAACTATATTGAAGAGCTGATGCAGATGTACCAACTGTTGGTGCTGGGGCACAATCAAATGTTTGCCCTAAGACTCACCAGCACAAAGAAGTGTCTCGTAAATCTAGATCCACTAATTGCCTGCAGGTTAGTAGAATCACCACCAGCATAGCATAAAATCAGAGCACTTTCACCGTTTTAAATTCGTTTACAGGAGATTGGGGCTGATGGACCTGTGGACACCACAGTCCTCAGTCCTCAGTCCTTCTCAAATCCGCAATATTGGTATTTCCATGGAAAAACATATTGTTTGCAACTGGGGGCGGCTGCCGTGAAACATTAAATATATCAACAAGGTATTCTGTAAAAGGCGGCACTCAGCCTCTACAAGTGGGTCCCTTCTGGGTGGCTTCAGAACTAGCCACTAAAGACCAACACATCAGTACCAATAAACCCCTAAAATCTGCATGGAATCAACAGAGCAAGTAGGTATTGGAACAAAAGACCAGGGCACTCAATCAGTGCTCTGTTAAAACATTTTAAAATGTATTCCGTTTCAATCGAAAATATCATAGTTACAGACATGGACTTACTGAGAGACTTCAGAGTCTTGGAGTCAACACTCCTGTTGTCACCACGCGTTCCACCCCAACCTCAGGGCTTCATCAGGTGAAGTTTTGCAATCATTATTTCCAGGCTCCATTTTACAGCATTCTCCTTAGTCATACTCCTATCATCTGACTCATTTACTATGTGATCATACTTTATAGACGGCGTTCCACTTACTGCTAAACTAGGTGCCATCTTGGAGTTTCTCTCACTCCATATTTGTCAGTTATATCTCATGTCATAGAGTCAACGACTCCCTTGGAGATTATTTAAGGATCAAATCCCAAACCTAGATAGTATGCGTATGTAAGAGAATAATCGAACACATACATTGTTGATTCTGCCTGAATAAATGTTAAATCATTTGGGAGACTGCAATTACTGCAGCTACTAATATAAATCGCTATTGCATGTCTAAGGTAACTCCCTCCATTGCACCTCAGAGGCAAAAACAAGTGCTTTTGGCCACCACCCATTGTGCTTTCAAACCGCTTGAGAGTGCAACACCCCAGTGGGCTAGCACCTAACTCATGCATACAGTCCTTTATTTTTGCATCCCTATGCAGGTATACGAAGCTCGTATTATGTGTTTTGCAACCTACTGGTTGCTCGGTCAAATACAAAACAAACTGTATGGAGTACACTCTATATGCATGACATTGATCTCTATGGTCAAGTTGAAATGCGCAATCCATTCTTGATGTTTGTCCATGTCTATCAGTCCCACAGACTTTATGAAAGCACTCGGCCATGTTGGAAGGTTGAGTTTACAGTGACCCTATAACCATGTATTCAACAATTGCAGGTGCCAGTGCTATTTAGCAACATGTAAGTGGGACCATATATTTATAAAGTGCTGGGTGCATCCTTCTCCAAATCATGAATGATGAAACTCTCTGTTCTCAGTTATACACCATGGCCTACTGAAATGGGTCATTGGACACCATGAATGGGATGAGGCGGGGCTGCTGTGCATAAAGTATGCATTGGGTGGGGTTTCTGAAGCACATGTGTGAATACTTCCAAAGATTCCACTTACAATATCAAAAAATAAAATACAGGTCGTCCCAAGTCTTACTTACGGCACTGAAGCGATGCCCTACCTTCCGGACACCCTCTGGTCAAAAATTGAGGGTCTGTTCTGGCGGAAGATGTTAAACCTGCCACAGTCATTACCACTATATTTAATCAGAAGAGAACTGAGTTTACAATCATTAAGAGCAATCATAGCACGGAACGAAGTAATGCTATATAGAAAATTAATTCTCCCTTCTCCACCACTGATCCTTATGACTATCAATAAGGAATTAGAAGCCGGAACCTGTAAGATGTTGCAGAAATGGTCAATGAAAAGCCAACTCCTCCTAGACTGGGTGGACAGCTCTGAAGAAGAATTAAAAACCAACACGACCAAAGTAACAAAACGTGTTCTCCAAAGAGATTGGATCAGAACGCTGGAAGAAGCGGGATCTTTGCAATTGACAGTACATTTGCCGCTGAATACGAGGAAAGTAAATCATCCCAGAGCATACCTGACTAAATGCCCAGAGAAAAAAAACTATGGGAAGACTTTCTGCGAATTCGTTTAAACTTGTTCTACACCAAAGAAGTCCTTGCAAGAAGAAATCAATCAGAAACCAACACATGCCGCTTCTGCACACAACCTGAGGAGATAGAAACTATAAGACATCTCCTACTGACATGCCCAGGGACAAATTCAGCTCGAACAACCCACCTAGGCCACCTTTTTAAAAACTTGAATTATTACGACGAAGAGGGATGGTCGTACAGGTTGATGAGTGGCGAGAAAACGCAGTGGGTAATAGGTGTAGTTGTTTGTTTTTGAATCTGGTTTAAATAGACTCACCAAAACTACAATTACCACTCAGGACTGAATCACACAGGAAGATCATATGTTGACAGCAAAAGCTCAACGCTGCCATTTTAAAGGAACCAGTACCTTTTCACTAGAGCACTACACAAGACTAAATTAATAAAGCCGACCTGGCTTAGTTCCTTCCTAGAATCAGAAAGACTGGGGAAATGAACAAGGGAGGAGGATGCCTTCGTTGTTTTCTTCACTTTTCACACTTGTAAAAATTGTTTTCCTTTTCAATTGAAGCAAGTTTAATTTTAAAAAAAAGAAGAAAATACAAGGCAACTCTGAAGGAGGTAAAATGCAAGTAGGAGGTAAAGTGCATGGTGCTTACCTATGGACGCAAACCCATATTAAAGTGCAGAGTGCTTGCTTATGGGTGAAGACCCATTTTAAAGTGCAGAGTAGTTGACTCTCAACATCCACAATAAAGTGCATAGTGCGCTTAAGTGACATGTGCGTCACATCATCCAAAGGATAACTATGTTAAGGTGTATAGTGCTTGAACCTGAGTGTCTCCAGTGGGAGTCATACAGTTGTCATTGTGCAGATATGCAAATTAGAGCCAATGACTTCATACCTGATCAGATTACTATTAAACATACAACATACACATCCGAAAAAGTACTGCCATAAAAGCCATTATTACATTCAATGAAACGTGGGCTCCATCACGCAGTTCTAAAAGGCGAGACACATGAAAAAGAGAAACCCATTACTATTTATATATAGCCGAGACTCCAACTGTAAAACCTGTAGCGTGTCCAGGTGGTACAAGTAACAAGAAACCACCATGTCACAGGAACCCGTGAGAGACATTAAAACTAAGTACAATTACAAATAAACTAACCTAATGGAGCAGTGCTCAATGCACTAAAAGATGGGCTGATGCTAACTCAGTGTACATGATGCCCATCATTTGCTATGGAAAGTAATACATGTGCAAATAAGTAAATCAACAAAACGAAACTAAAACAAACACCAAAAGAGCAAAGCCAGTGATAGTGAAAAGTGTAGAGAATATATGAGGACATCTTATTAGATTACTTGGTGAGAAATTAAAAGTATTAAAAATGACACAAGAAAAAGGGAAAAAGCAAGGAAGAGAAACAGCGCCAATCAGAAAAAAGAGCAACGAGCTCAAAGAAAATTGAAAAAGGACGATATCTGCCGCTGACTTAACAAGGTCAGACCACATGATCTTATTATATAAGGGCATTATTCTGATTTTTAAATTCTTACCTTAAATATACATGCTATAAATGACATTCCAATAAAATCAATACATAGGATCTTTGAGAAATCACAAAAAAGTATTCACTTCTTTGTCTATGTTATGTCCAAATGGGATTTGAGTCTCAAAATCTAATATAGTCTTGAATGAATGATATTTGATTTGTAACACGCTCATACACCAGGGTTTGGTCCAGTATTGGTCACAGCTTGGTCTCTTGCTGTCACATATGAGTTCACGGTTACCTCCTCTGACTCATATATATATATATTCATTGAAAAAACTTTGTTAAAAGGGACATTATGGTTAAGTTGCGCTACTAAAACCTATCAAATTCAGTAAAAAAACGTTGTTAAAGGAACGTTATGGTTCAAAGTAAAACCGAAAACCCCCTGAAATTCGGCAGTTATGGTAAGAGAAGCAACCATAACTCGCACCACCGTGCACTGCTAACACTAACACCCAGGACATCAAAGATGACATCACAAATGTCATTGATGATATCACTGATGACATCACATGTGCATTTACTTTTCATGAAAAGTCTGTAGGAGTGATTCTTATAATGTTGACCAAAAAGTGTGAAGGATCATTTGAATAAATATCATGAGCTAATTAGTGCATTAAGCATTGCATTGATATAAATAGCATTTTATTATGAAGTTCTATCCAGTATACTAAGCAACTCATGCAGAAACTTAGGCAGTGTGTGCAGTATACATGATGAAGGTGCAATATTCATAATCTTGCCATGTAGAATAATGAAATGATAACTGCTTTCTTATTAGAGTTTTGCGTACTGTGAAACATGTAATAAGTAGCTAATAAAAGCCACTTAATACAAAATTACACTTAATACAGACAAAACACAAAGAGACAACAACACATACAAATATGAGTATATACACGGACAGAGAATTAAGGAAAAAAGCAGAAGTAGTAGCAGAAAGAGTTCATAACCTAACTGATTATCTTTATGCAGAGAATTGATTGCTCTGTTTCAAAGCTGCTACTTACTGTATGTATGTGTATCAAATGATGTCAGTGAACGCTAAGGAAAGGAGTATGAGTACAATGTATACAAATATGAACATGTACAGGGAAGGTATAGTAATAAAAATAAAACTATGAGAAAGTGCTGATAACTCTAATGATTATCTTCATGCACAGAAAGGATTGCTCTCTTTCAAGCCTGTGTCTTCCGCTATATATATGTTTCATATGATATGACTTGACCCTAAGTCTACAAATATAGTACCTTTTCAATTTTTACTTCCTGACTGTTACTGAAGAAAACTATGTGGCTTAGATATGTCAGTAAAGGAAAAAAAGAGAGCGCCAGCCATGTGATGTCATCAGTGATATCATCAATGACATTTGTGATGTCATCTTTGATGTCCTGGGTGTTAGTGTTAGCAGTGCACGGTGGCGCGAGTTATGGTTGCTTATCTTACCATAACTGCCAAATTTCAGGGTTTTTTTGGTTTTACTTTGAACCATAACGTCCCTTTAACAAAGTTTTTTTACTGAATTTGATAGGTTTTTAGTAGCGCAACTTAACCATAACGTCCCTTTAACAAAGTTTTTTTACTGAATTTCATAGGTTTTTAGCAGCGCAACTTAACTATAACGTCCCTTTTAACAAAGTTTTTTCACTGAATTTCATAGGTTTTTAGTAGCGCAACTTAACCATAACGTCCCTTTCAACAATGTTTTTTCACTGAATTTCATAGGTTTTTAGTAGCGCAACTTAACCATAACGTCCCTTTTAACAAAGTTTTTTCACTGAATTTCATAGGTTTTTAGTAGCGCAACTTAACCATAACGTCCCTTTAACAACGTTTTTTTACTGAATTTCATAGGTTTTTAGTAGCGCAACTTAACCATAACTTCCCTTTAACAAAGTTATTTTTACTGAATTTCATAGTTTTTTAGTAGCACAACTTAACAATAATAACTTTGACTTTATGTACATGTAATATGGAACATACTGAACCCTTTCTACTAAATTTGACGCTCCGCGGACATGTTCGGACAACAGTACCAGCACCTAAAAACTCTGGGGGGGTATGTGTAATTGTTATATCATAACATAGGAACATTTAACAAATTCACCAAGCAGCACACATACAAAGTATATGTAGTAATACTTAAGAAATGTAACCCATATATGTAACACACTAACCATTCATTTAAATACAATATGTTCTAAAATGGAATATACAAAAAGAAGATAAAGTGGCTTGCAACATAATTACCTCACAGACACTCCACAACTAACAGCAAGACCAGACGTATAGACTACTGATTACATATCTTACCAGGAATAGTAAGTGCACTTCATTTTACTCATATATTTATAAACTTTCTATATTAGAAAAAAAAACATATTACTTTTTTGTTTTCTCACAGAAATGTGTAGTACTCTGGACTGGCTAGAGGAGCATTTTCCACGAGCCGCAATGTTAAAAGATAGTCCACCTAATGGTACACACTTTACTATATAAACCAATTAATAAATATTATTTTGTGTACATTCAACATATACATTTTTTTTTTTACAGACCCTACAAAAATTGCAACTTCCAAAGAAAAAGAAGCAGTGGATAATACTCTTGAACACATTACCCACAAAATGGACCAACTTATGGCAAATTGTACGGATTTAAAGAACTTTGTGGAAGATCACCTAAAACCACCAACAACATACCATTGTCCCACCTGTACTTGTCCCCCCTCACCATATCCCATTCATTTAACCCCAAACTCTCTCCATGGACCACAACGTTTTGATGAGATTTCCATCCCTTCTTCACCTGATCCCACTTATATTGAAAACCCTAATTCTCCTGTTTTTGTTTCCATTTCTGCCCCACCTTCTCAGTCATAAATTGTTTATATATGTTAAATAAAGTTACTTTTTTATATTGTGTTGTAATTACTTTCACGTCTTTGTGGTAAAACCAATTTAGGTGTCCACGGACAGCGCAATTGTTCGGAAATGTTCGTAAATAAACGAAAATGTATGTGTCCTGAGGACACTATATCTGTCCGTAAAGTTCTCATGCAAGTTGAAAATGTTCTAAGAACACTCGTAGTGTCCTGAAATGTTCGTAAATAAACGAAAATGGAGGTGTCCTTAAGAACACTATGCCTGTTCGTAGTGTTCGCTAGCAAGTTGAAACTGTTCTAAGAACACTCGTGGTGTCCTGAATTGTTCGTATATAAATGAAAATGGAGGTGTGCTTG
This sequence comes from Ambystoma mexicanum, assembly GCF_040938575.1. Lineage (NCBI taxonomy): Eukaryota > Metazoa > Chordata > Amphibia > Caudata > Ambystomatidae > Ambystoma > Ambystoma mexicanum. The sequence goes on along the minus strand of NC_090931.1, from coordinate 1,319,414,036 downwards.
AGACGCTATGTCTGTCCGTATTGTGCACAAGTAAATTAAACTGTGCTAAGAACAAACGGCTGTCCGTAACTGTTTGTTTTACGTGTGACACACTTTTAATTAGTTCAGGACCCGAACACTGTCCGTAGAACATCAACACGCATGCGCAAAACAATGTCCGTACATTGGGTGTCCTGCGGATGGCTGCTACCTTAGCGAACATGCTCATGAAACAATCATGTGACCGCGCCCACGCTGATCGCGTGTTCTGAATGCGGACACTGTTCGTGTCCCCGAACCCTTTAAAAGTACATTTCCAAGTAATCCACAATATTTCTCATTGAAAACTCAACATACCACAAATCCCACATACTAATCCTAAATTTCCACATAGTTTTTGTGACTTTTTGAACCTTTTTTGGTGTTCGATCTGTCTTGCGGACGGCGCGCATGTCCGCAAACCGCACACAAGCACCCCTATAAAAGACCACGCCCTAGAGCTCATTCTCATTCTGTTTCTGGCTATTCTACAGAGCACAGAGATTTTTTCTGCATTCTGCAGATTTCCATCTTCAACCTGATGGTTTCTGTGGCTCCACTGCTGCCACCTGGTGCTGTATCTGCCTCAGCACCACCCACACCCCCTCCACCACCACCACCTTCCCAAGGGCCTGAAGAGGGGAACAGGAGTGAGGATACAGAGGAGGAGGAAGAGGATGACGAGAATGAGGTAGAGGAAAACCCTACTACCCGCCCTCGGCGTGATTCTTGGGTGTGGTGGTTGTTTACCGTTCATGGGAATGGTCCTAAGGCTCGTGCGAACTGTGTCACCTGCAATGAGTGCAAAATGGTACTCAGTCGCGAGAGGCATGGTTTGTATAGCTTTGGGACTACGACCATGAAGCGACACCTGAACTCATTCCACACTGGGGCCATTCGCAAGGTTGCACCTTGCAAAGAGCGTAGTAGGTTGATTGCCTCTACTTCATCCTCCATTTCTGATCCTGTCACCATAAGGAACACCTCTCTGGGACAGCGTCTTCCTCAAGCTGCCTCACAGGCCATACAGCATTCTGATGACCCTTACCTTTCGAGGGTCACAGTTGTATGTATGTACTGTGACACAGTACTCTGCAGGGGGGAGCAACTTCACAGTACTTTTGAGACTATCGTCTCAGAGCACGAGAAGACCTGCTCACTACCGAAATAAAACCCACTCTACATCTTCCTCTCTCAGCTCGCCCTTTCTTATCCCTGTGGTTGGTGTCCCCCCCTTTTCCCTCCTTTCCCCTCCTCTCCTAGTGTGTCGTGTGTAAAAAACCCAAAAAAATACAAAATAACAAAAACAAAAAAATAAAATAAGGCTCTTTTCAGAGCCGCCTTTCACAGTTAAAAAAAAGGAGTAAAGATAAATAACGCAGGGCCCTTTCTATATCTTGAAAGTCTGCGGACTGTTCGCGAACATAAAAAAAAATGGGATGCTACCCTATTGTAACCATTGCATTTTTCTCTGGGAGGAAGTGTTGGCTCTGAAAAGAGCCTTTGGGAGGTGTTTGTATGTCAAACATTTTAAATACTTAACACCTACTTCGAAATGCATTCTGCATTTCTAAAAAAGGTCGCCATGCATTTTGTACATTTCTCAGAAAAATCTGATTGCTCGCTTAGGTAAGATGGACTCCATCTGTGTGAAAAATGTATGTACTACGAAACATAAAATTTTCATTCTGAAAAGAGGACATGCCAAAATTTCTTAGGAAGGCACAAACAGCCTTATTGACATTACGCCTTGCTTGCTCCATTTGTGGACCACATGAGAAAGAACAAAGCCACATTTGTCTCTGCGCAATCCGTGAAAGAATTACTTTGGAGTTTGGAAACATGTCCATGATCTTCTGAAGTCCTTCTTTCATTGCAAATTGCAAAGAAATTCCAGACACATGTCCTAAACTGTTCCCTCCACAATGAATTACAATTATGTCTGGATGTTCCTCTATCTTCAAAGTTGCACAGAGAGGTAGCAAGTCCAGCCACTTCATTCCACGCACTCCATGCCAGTGCACTTCCACATGTGGGAATACAAGATCTATAGATACTCCACAGCTTTCTGCATGCACCTTCAACCAATGTATCCACGAGTCTCCCAAAATCCACACAGTCTGTTTTTTAAAACATTCAGCCATAGCTATCTGTTCTTCTCTCAGCAAAAAGAATATCTGAGAAAACCTCTCCGAGCACAACACACTCACTAAATTTTACTGACCAATCCCTTGCTACATTAAATCTCATTTGCATGCCTCCCCACCCCAAATCCCCCGGATGTAATACGCGGTGTCCTAGAACTACCGCCATGTCCGCGAACATATCTTAACATGGACAGCCCTTCTACCATTTCCACTTCACTCTCTGTGCCATTCCCTCATTGGATGTAGCTAGGAAATCACATGACCATCCACCAATCAAATCCAAGACCTCTACATGTAACTGCATCATCATAGATCAGCACTGCAAATGTACGGTGAATCTCTCGGACTACAAGTCTCATACCATTGGCAAGCACGATCTACGAAAAATACTAGACAAGTCTCCAAGATTTCTACTTGTAGCTTCGTCCATATCCATATGCATGAACACAAACTACAGGTATGCATATTTTCTATACAGTACATGAACACATTTTCTAACCGACTTTTACCTTGGATAATCTGTAAAATGAATCTACGATCATTTTTTCATTCTCCTAAAATGAACTGTGACTTACAAACCTTTATACCGTTTAATTTCTTTGTACACACACACACACGCAAATAATGTTAAACTAACATTTTTGAAATAAAATATATAGACTACATATGATCAAACAAAATTACATGCACACTCTATCATCAAATCTCAAAGAATAATATTTGTACAAACACATACTTGGTTTTAATTTTTTTAGTTTATATAATTACTTACATTTATATAGGACAAGCAGGCTATGACATTGACTCCCTCTTACGTGGAAAAGCAGGCTATCACATGGACTCACTATTACGTGGAAAAGCTTAGTTACAGGAATAGTGGTATACAGTGGTACATTATGATTTTGACAAGCCATAGTAAAGATATTTTCTTTCCTACAGTTAGTCATAAGATAGTTTTAATGGTTTTGAGGAAGGCACTGAGCATTTCAATTTATAAAATCTATGTCTAAATTAAAAACAGTGCTATATACAAACCGAATTACTAATTTCTTTCTTTAACAATTGCAGTGAAGACCATGCTCCTGAAAATAAGCAGCCGAATTTGAATTACAAAGAACAACTAAGAAGCAAACTGCTCATTTTAGAAAAAAAGTAAGTAGATTGTTACCATAATATTTGAATTATTACTCAAACACACTCTTATGTTAATGCATGCTACTTCTGTGCCTAAAAATAGAGATTCTGCACCATTCTGACCAAAAATCCTCCCGTCTTAAACAGTGATTTACTGGCAGAATGGCCCACAAATTCCTATTTTTCGCCACACAAATTACCCAATTCAGCCACTAGAATTTAGATGTTGTAGAAGAAACAACTGTTTTAATTGTATAGCTTTAGATATACTATTTATACTTCTCCACACCACTGGCTTACTTTTTTCTGTCATCTGAACCCCAGTTTATTAACACATTAATTCAAGAATACCCTCCCTAGTAGTTGTACTTCCCAATGCACAATCACACACCATTACATACGTCTTTATCATCTCACTCAAACACTCATGCACACAACACACATGCATTGCAGAACACCCCAACCAATACCTTCTGTATTTTTTTCAACAGACCCTAAAGCATGCCTACCAAAAAGCAACTCCATAGAAAGGAACGCAGAAGTAGAGCAAATGAAAAGAAAAGTCTCCAACATAAACATCCATCTATAGCAGAATTTGTAAAAGAAAGTTGAAACACAACAGCTAATACAGTCATGTAGTGAAACAGAAGAAGTTTCTAGTACAAAAACGTTGCCTCCTCTATCAAAAAGTAAAACAACCCAAAAAACAATTAACAGAAAATCAACTATCACTACAAATAAACCTTCTTCTATAAATCTTGATATAGTACAAAGTAAGCATACCAAGAAAAGTATTTTAGCCAAAATGTTCTGTCACAAAGTCCTTCAAAATCTTATAAAAACAGGAGAGAAACCAGGTTCAACACTTCAAACCTATCGTAGGAAAGTAATCTTAGAAGCGTTGATAGACAGTGCACTTCTTCTCAAAAGAAAGTTATTTATTTTAGTGTTAAACAGAATTAAACCACTAACAAAACTAATAACTAAATTACAAAAAAGACTTCTCAATAAACAAAATGTCAACAGAAATAATTTCTTAAATATCTGTGGAGGTGAATGGAGTCACACTACAAGCACAGAACCATACTTTAATGAAGAAGCCTACAAACAAAAGCAAACAAATACAATTGCCATACATAGCAGTGGTCGAGGTTATGAAAAAGTTAATAATACCATAATGGAACAAGAAGTACTCCTTACAAAAATATGCCCTGAAAATGTAGATTTAACCCTCCATTCAACTGAATCAGAACATCTAGTGTACAAATGGCCATGCACGTCAATGTGTAACATTCCCAACAAATGTTCAAGTCTTTACGCCAATTCCTCAATCAATATGTGAAAAGCAAAGACAAAATCAAAATTAAACTACTGCAAAATATGGATGCTTGTCCAGTACGCAAGTACACAGGACTACAAGGACATTTATTGGCCTGCATTACAGGACCTACTTGCAAAACACCCTTCCATGATATCAAAAGGATATCAAAACATCATGCAAGTATATGAAATCTAGTCCTGCTTCAGCACTGGCCAATTTAAATAACATTCTTCTACATGGTACAGCAAAAGACCTACTAGAAGAAATCGACTATATCCAGACAAAATATTCTGGAAGTGAAACCCACTTACAAGATGAATTAGCTGTAAACCAACTTCGAAAGAAATCTGCACATGGCAACCTTTCACTACACACATACAAAAAAGAAATACTAAAATTTGAAAGTACTTCAGCTGAAGTACCAAACCACATGTGTGTATGTTGTCGCAGAACTTGTTATAAAAGTAACACAAAAACTGTAGACCTATCATACAAAATAGAAGACAATGAAGATTCTAAATGGTTTGAATTAGCTTTCTACCTTATGGCAGAAAACAAATACGAAATAACTGACCCCATAATACTTTGCAGTTACTGCACTACAAAACTTGACAACAACCAAACTCCTTCACGTGCTATCACAAATAACTTGGAATTATATCCACTACCAAAACCCCTTCAACAACTTAATTTATATGAGAGCATCATAATTCAAACAGCGCACCCATTTCAAGCAATAATACGCCTTCAACCAAAAACTGTTAAATTACCTCCCTCTGAATTAGTAAAAGGTATTCGTGGAAATGTAGTGTATTTATCATTAGATCTAAAAGAAAATGTGCCCACTCTAGGAGTGCAACGTCCAATGCAGCAATCTTTAATTATCTTGGTAAATGGAGTACCTACAAAAGACAAAAAAAATTGGCAACAACTGGTAGATTTACATAAAGTTAGAAAAGCCCTGCAATATCTTAAAGAGAATAATGAATATTACAAAGAAATTAATATTGAAGAAAACTTGAAAGATACAACTGAAATAATTCAAGAGACACAAGAAGCTGGTCAATTTGAGCTCCTAGATCCTGCAACAATATCAAACACTTTAGACCATTATACAATTCATCCATTGTACTCTAATGACACCATAGAAGATGCACTGGAAATGTACCAAATGCGTCAAACAAAAGGATCACCAATCAGCATATGGGAAAAAAGTATAGAAGCACGTGCTTTTCCTCTACTCTTTCCTACTGGCAAAGGAGGAAGATACAATGATAGATCTATTCAAATATCAGCATCAGAATATCGCTCATTACGAATGTATTTTGAAGATCCCAGATTTCGACAAAATGTGGAATACATATTCCACCTACTCTTTGAAAGTGAACCAGCAACTTTATGTTACGGAGTTGCACACGTATTAAAATCAGGATCACACTTTCAGAATATGACAGCTACACAGTTATTACAAAAAGTTCAACAAAAAGATGAGGTTTTACAAGCAAATCTTACAAATCTATTAGCAAATATGCGTGGTACTAAAGAGTTCTGGTTTCGACATCATGGAGATGTACGTTGTATGATCAGAAACCTTGGCCCACCCACTTGGTTTGTTACATTAAGTTGTGCAGAATATGCATGGGAAGATTTACATGCTTTCCTAGGCATATCAAATGAAAACAAAACAAAATTAGATATACTAACACCTGGAGAACTTTGTTCACAGGATCCTGTTAATGTTTCAAGATATTTTCACCATCGCTTCATTGCTATGCTACATTTTATTTGTAACAAAAATGTTCCTCCCCTTGGAGAAGTGCAACACTTCTTTTGGAGAAAAGAATACCAAGCCAGAGGAGCACCACATGTCCACATGCTTTTATGGATTAAAGATGCTCCTAAATTTGGTCAAGACAGTGATGCCACTGTTTTACAGTTTATTGAAAAATATGTCACTTGTGAAATTCCATCAGAATCCGCAAATAGTGATCTTCATGCAAAAAGTTTACAATTCCAAAGACACAATGTGGCAAATATTGTCGTCGCAAATACAAAAACAAAGGGAAATACTACACCAAATGCCGATTTGGTTTCCCTAGACCAGTTACAAATACAGGTCAAGTGAACAACCTCATGTCTTCAGTTAGACATAGTGTTAAAGGTAAGTCACCTAAAAATACATATTGCATAAAAAGAAAAGAAGAAAAAAATATATCAATGATTACAATGCAATCATTGCCCACTTATGGAATGCAAACATAGATGTACAATTCTACTGCAGTTGCACGATATGTCACAGCATACTTAACCAAATCAGAAAAGACAGAGCTCCAAGACCTCTGGAATGACCTGCCATCAGATAAAACAGTGTCTCAGAAATTATACAGCTTGGGCATAAAAATGCTGTCCCATAGAGAATGTGGATCCTATAAAGCAGCTGATCGATTAACTGGTACTGCATTGTATGGTAAATCTGCAAATATAGTATGGCTAAGTCTTGGTCCAGCTAAATCTAGAAAAAGAGTTCTAAAATCATACGAAGATATAGAAACAATAGCCAAACATGATCCCAACAGCCAAGACATTTTAAAAAACAATTTATTGGACACATACTACCCAAACAGGAGTACCACTTTGGAAACCATGAGTCTATACCACATAGTCCAAAACTACACATACAAAAATAATATAAAACCTGATGAACAAAACCTTAAGTACAAAGTGACAAACTGTGAAGGCAGCTTAGTAAAACTCACCAAACCAAATTTAATTAATCATATCAAATTGTCATTAAAGACTCCTCAACATAAAGAAGTATATTACATGTCCCTGCTACAACTCTGTAAACCATGGAGAAAAGAAGAAGAAATACTAGATAACTATGACTCATATGAAGACGCTTTCAAAGCAAATGAAAGCAGTATAACTGGTGTAAACTTTGCACAGTACAAAACAATGTTGCACAATGAACAACAACACGAAGAAGAACTCCAGGCCCAACTAGATAAGGACACTCCTGACAGTAGTCAACCTTCTGTCACAGGAAGCCAAGAACCACTGGGAGACCCACTAATAACAAATGAGGCAGAATTAGCTATGATAGAAGTAGAAAACACCTTGTGTCAGTATGAAGAAAAAGAAGACTTAACTATACTACAATCAAAGCTAAACAATGAGCAACGTAGCATTTTTCAAGAAGTAACAAAAGAAATTGCACATGGTGTACAGCATGAAAACAAAGAATGCACCTGTCAAAATTACAAACCTATACTATTGTATGTCAGTGGTGAAGCTGGTTCTGGCAAAACATTCTTAATCAAAATCATCAGTACGTTCCTTCAACAACTGACAAACAACAAACTGTCAGCTGTTGTCACTGCCCCCACAGGTTTAGCTGCCTACAACATAGGTGGTGTCACTTTACACCGATTACGACTCCTACCAAAACAAATTAGATTATTACAAACTTTCTGCAGAAGCTGCAATGGAACTACGCCGAGTATTGAAACAAATGAAAATGCTACTAATAGATGAAGTGAGCATGGTGTCCAACCTAATGTTGGCTTTGATTCACCTCAGATTACAAGAAGTACTCAAAACAAACTATGAAGAGCTCTTTGCAGGAAAACACATTATTGTTTTCAGAGATCTTCTTCAATTGACACCAGTAAAAGGTGAGCCTATTTTTAAAACATTAGGACACAAACTCTGCTGTAAAACTGTTGGCAGCATTGGAAATGTCAACCTTTGGCAACATTTCCAATACAGAGAATTAACAGAAAACATGCGCCAATCTGCAGATCTCACTTATGCCAACATCTTAAAAAGTATCAGAGTTGGTATACTTTCTAAAGAAGCAGAAGCAATATTGAAAACCCGGCACATTCATGCACTTTATGGTGATAATGCATGTGCTACAGATGTTATGGAACAATTAGCCCACAAAAATGTCAATTGTATGGCCTTAATGCCAACTCTTGCAAGCTGTTTCAAATTCAATGAAATAATGTTAAGTAAAGAAATGCAACCAATAATGGAAATTAGCACCACAGACAAACTAGATGTACATGGAATGACACTACCCATGTGTGACCAAGCCACAACAAGACTAAATAGTTTAGAAAAATCAATCTCAAACACAGCAGGCTTGGAAAAGATATTAAAATGATCCTTAAATTGCAGAGTAAAGCTGAAAACGTAACCTTGACGTGGACCAAGGACTAGTTAATGGAGCACTGGGTACAGTTGTTGGCTTTCAAACATACCCACGTGACAACAAAATTCAGTTTGTCAATATTCTCTTTGCCAAACTTTCAGAAGTAAAAAGAATAGGACGCTCAACAGCTCGATTCCTTCTCTTCAAAGACATGTATGTACGCAGAGAACAATTTTCTCTAACTCTTGCATAAGCAATCACCATTCATAAATCACAAGGTCTTACCCTAGACAAAGCAATGATAGACATTGGTAATACAGTCTTTAAAGAAGGCATGAGCTACGTAGCACTATCACGCTTCCGTACACTTTAGCGTCTATTTCTAATCAACTTTGATGCAAGTAAAATAAACGCTGATATTCCTTGCATTTTAGAATACAATAGACTTTGTTCACTATACACTCCCCATCTAAACACATATTCTGTTCCACAAAAAGTAAAACATTATAAAAGAAAAATAAATCAAACAGAAAAGCAACAGGATGTCACTGCAAATCCTCCAAAGAGAGTAAAAGAAAGTAATACTTCATCAAGTGCCACAAGCAAAAAAGAATCAATTAGGGAAAGTAAACCAGGTACTTCTTCAAAGAAGGAAGACACACTCCAAAAAAAGCAGTCAGATACAGAACTACCTGATCCATTTAAACTCTCAAATATAGTTGGTGCAAGTTGCTATGCAAATGTAGCAATGAATATTCTATTTCAATTACCATCAATTGTTCAGAACATTTACTTACACAGTACAGACCCATTGTGTTTGCAAATGTTAGTACTTCACAGAAATGCAGCAAACAATCCTGACAACACGTATAGTGTTTATGGAATAAGACAACAATTGGACTACTGTGCTGGAATGGTGGAATTCACTATAAACTCACAGGAAGATCCACAAGAATTTCTAATGTACTTACTATTAGTAATGGAAAACAAAAACATACCTATAAATGAAATCTTGCAGATTTCATACATGTGGAAACATACATGCACTCTCTGCAACAATGTGACACAAGAACAAATCCCCAATGAGCGCTTTGTGTATATATCAATACCTAATTGTGAATCTGTTCCTTTTCATCAACTTGTACAAAATGCAAACCACGGTAGATTATGTTCGACCTGCAATTCAGATAATCGCTCCACGTTAGTAATACAGTAAATACGTAATACGAATGCTTCTACGTTACAATGCAGATGGTACCAAAAAGAACTGCAAGCTGACTGGATTCACACATGGTCAAATATCACTTGGTAGGAAAACCTTCACAACAATAGGTATAATCTACCACGCAGGAGCCACAACCAACTCAGGGCACTACACTGCATATATAAAAAAGAAATGTGGATGGTTTGAATGTAATGATAGTACCGTTACTCTAAAGCAGAGATAACCAGCAAATCTTACAAACGCTTATTTAACGTTCTTAAAACCAAAATTTGATAACTAAACTGTACTTAAACCTTAAGTACACTTGTAGTAAAAAGATATAAACTGTCACAATATTCCAAAAGCTATCTAACTGCCCAAAGATGCTACAACAACTAATCAGATAAATTAATACCGCTCAAATAGAGCAGAAAATAGACAGTTAGAATACGCCAATTGGTATCTAACTGTCCCAAACTTTAGAAATATCCAAATAAGAGCAAAAAATAGACAGTTAGAATACACCAATTGGTATCTAACTGTCACAAAATTTAGAAATATCCAAATAGATAAAGCAATACCATGAAATTATATAAAAAAATAAACAGTTAGAATACTTAAGTAACTTGTAGTAAAAAAAATATAAACTGTCACAATATTCCAAAAGCTATCTAACTGCCCAAAGATGCTACAACAACTAATCAGATAAATTAATACCACTCAAATAGAGCAAAAAATAAACAGTTAGAATACGCCAATTGGTATCTAACTGTCCCAAACTTTAGAAATATCCAAATAAGAGCAAAAAATAGACAGTTAGAATACGCCAATTGGTATCTAACTGTCCCAAAATTTAGAAATATCCAAATAGATGAAGCAATTCCACAAAATTATATAAACAAATAAACAGTTAGAATACGCCTACTGGTATCTAACTGCTCCAAAATTTTACAATATCCAAACAAATACCTAATATCTTACTGCTCCCAAAAACTGGAACAATCCAATGTAAAAAGCATTAGCCAGAAACAAATAAACTGTAGCATAACAGAAAAAGTTTTTTTTTTTAATCCAACAGACCCAATGATTTTAGCAGCAAACACAGAAACTGAGCAAATTGCACAGTACTCTGGTTTGTCATCTACTAAATATGAGGGTCAAAAAAAAGAAAACATTGTGATTGTACAATGTAATAAGTCTTTATAAAATACTAATACTAACATGCTATTTTCTTTTATCACAGAAATGAACAAGAAAAACATGGACTCCCGTTACTAAACCAAATAGTAAGTATAAAATGATAAATACAACCATCGTAGCATATCACACCCATACTGGCTTATAACATTGTTCCTTATAAATTTGTTTTTGACACAAAGTTATAAGCCACTATGAGTGTGATATGCTGCGGTGCTTGTGGCCAGGGCATAGACTCTTGGGTGCATGGCATATGAGTGTGATATGCTGCGGTGCTTGTGGCCAGGGCATAGATTCTTGGGTGCATGGCATATGAGTGTGATATGCTGCGGTGCTTGTGGCCAGGGCATAGACTCTTGGGTGCATGGCATATGAGTGTGATATGCTGCGGTGGTTGTGGCCAGGGCATAGAGTCTTCGGTGCATGGCCAGATGGCCATGCACCCAACATTCTATACCCTGGCCACAACCACCGCAGCATATCACACCCATAGATTCAAGCATTTCAACCATTTTAATGTCTGCGGACACAGGGAAGTTCCTAGAACACATTCAACTTGCCAGAGGACGATACGGACAGCGTCATCAGGACACCCCAATTTTCTTTATGTACGAACATTTCAGGACACCGCGAGTGTTCTTAGAACACTTTCAGCTTGACAACGAACAATACAGACAACGTCTTCAGGACACCCCCTGCGAACATTTCAGGACCCCACGTGTCTTCTTAGAACACTTTCAACTTGACACCGAATCCATTCTGTTTATTTACGAACATTTCAGAACAGCCGTGTTGTCCGCAGACAAATCGAACACAACAAAAGCATCTAGCACATAAAAAAAATACAACATTGCACCTATCTCATACTCCCCCACACTCCCCAAACACTCTTACACACCAACACACTCCACTAAATACAATTTTTAAACCAAGTTTCACCTCGCTGTCCGCAGTCGTCCGCGAATGTAAGATGGTGGGCGCCACCAAAAATCTGACGCGCTCCACGCGGACATCGCGCAAGCCGCTCGGCCAATCAGGGCACTGTCCGCAGAGCGAACAGGGAAGTCCGTCCACAAAGCGAACGGAGATATCACTAATTTTTTTGCCTTACATTTTGGTCATTTTAAAAGAAACTACTGGACGGATTTACACCAAATTTGCAAAAGCACGCTTTCGGGACCAAGCCCCTGCTCCTGCCGCAAATTTGGTGTAAATCCGTCCAGCGGTTTGGGCTGTAGGCGTGCGCAAAGGTTTATCAATGACATTTGTGATGTCATCTTTGATGTCCTGGGTGTTAGTCTTAGCAGTGCACGGTGGTGGCGCGAGTTATGGTTGCTTAGCTTACCATAACTGGCGAATTTCAGGGGTTTTTCGGTTTTACTTTGAACCATAACGTCCCTTTAACAAAGTTTTTTCACTGAATTTCATAGGTTTTTAGTAGCGCAACTTAACCATAACGTCCATTAACAAAGTTTTTTTACTGAATTTCATAGGTTTTTAGTAGCGAAACTTAACCATAACGTCCTTTAACAAAGGTTTTTACTGAATTTCATAGGTTTTTAGTAGCGCAACTTAACCATAATGTCCCTTTAACAAAGTTCTTTTACTGAATTTCATAGGTTTTTATTAGTGCAACTTAACCATAAAGTCACTTTAGCATATTTGTTTTTACTGAATTTCATAGTTTTTTATTAGTGCAACGTAACCATAACATCCTTTTCAATGGAGGAAGACCACTAGCATCCTAGGTTCTCAAAGTGGGAACCCGGGGTGGTAAAAAAAAGATTTTTCTTCCCAAACCAGGACACCGCAGGCAGGCGTCCCGGTGTAGGAAGGAAAATCTTTTACCAAGATAGACACCAGGAAAGGGAAGGCAGGGTGTATAAAGAGAACACAACAGGGCATCGGCAGGGGGTCGGGAAGACCAGGAGAGAGACACGGGGCATGAGTGGGGGGTAACACAAGGGAGACACGGGGCATGAGCAGTGGGTGGAAAGAAGGGAGACACGGGGCATGAGCGGGAAAGAAGGGAAACACGGGGCATGAGCGGGAGGTGGGGGTGAACAGGGGAGACACGAGCCATGAGCAGGGGGAAAAGGAGGGAGACAGACATGGAGCATGAGCGGGGGTGGGGGTGAACAGGAGAGACACAGGGCATGAGCGGGGGTAGGGCAAGGTGGGGCCCCCACCCCGCTCATGCCCCGTGTCTGCCCTGTTCCAACAGAGCAGAAACGAGGCATGAGCGGGGGTGGGGGTAAACAGGGGAGACACGAGCCATGAGCGGAGGGAAAAGGAGGGAGACAGACATGGAGCATGAGCGGGGGTGTGGGTGAATAGGAGAGACACGGGGCATGAGCGGGGGTAGGGCAAGGTGGGGCCCCCACCCCCGCTCATGCCCCGTGTCTGCCCTGTTCCAACAGAGCAGACACGGGGCATGAGCTGGGGGTGGGGGGAAAGAAGGGAGACACGGGGCATGAGCATGGAGTGGGGGGGGAAAGGAAGACACAGGGCATGAGCAGGGAGTGGGGGGAAGAAGGGAGACACGGGGCATGAGCGGGGGGTGGGGGGAACAAGAGGTCAACAAGGGGCATCATAGGAGGGGGTGACAAGAGGAAGACACGGGGCATGAGCAGGGGGTGGGGGGCAACAGGAGAGAGACACGGGGCATGAGCGGGGGGCAACAGGAGAGAGAAACGGGGCATGAGGGGGGGTGGGGGGTATAGGAGACAGACACGGGGCATGAGCAGGGGGAAGGTGGGGGGGTACAGGAGACAGACATGGGGCATGAGCGGGGGGTGGGGGGCAACAGGAGAGAGACACGGGGCACGGAGCAGGACATTTCGGGACAGTAGGTTGTGCCCGGGACGATTTGGCGCAGCCGGTTCGGCGCAGGAGCCGGTTCGGCACGGCACGACAGCCCGCGCCGAATTGGCCGCACATAAATGTCCTGCAAGTTCTTCATGCAGGCACCACAGCCGTGCAGAGTACACAGCCGGGCTCGCGAAGGTGGGGGCTGTGCTGCTCGGAGCAGTCTGCTCCGAGCATCACAGCCCCCACCCTCGTGAGCCCGGCAGATCAATTCTGCTCTGTGCGCCGCACCCCAGTATGGGTAAACACACGGGGCATGAGCGGGGGGCGGGAGGGGAGAGACACACGGGGCATGAGCGGGGGGTGGGCGGTCGGGAGAGACACACGGGGCATGAGCGGGGGGTGGGCGGGAGGTAGAGACACACGGGGCTTGAGCAGGGGGTGGGCGGGAGGGGAGAGACACACGGGGCATGAGCGGTGGGTGGGCGGGAGGGGAGAGACACACAGGGCATGAGCAGGGGGTGGGCGGGAGGGGAGAGACACACGGGGCATGAGCGGGGGGTGGGCGGGAGGGGAGAGACACACGGGGCATGAGTGGGGGGTGGGCGGAAGGGGAGAGACACACGGGGCATGAGCGGGGGTGGCGGGTGGGGAGAGACACACGGGGCATGAGCGGGGGGTGGGCGGGAGTTGAGAGACACATGGGGCATGAGCGGGGGGTGGGCAGGAGGGGAAAGACACACGGGGCATGAGCGGGGGGTGGGCGGGAGGGGAGAGACACACGGGGCATGAGCGGGGGGTGGCCGGGAGGGGAGAGACACACGGGGCATGAGCGGGGGTGGGGGGAGGGGAGAGACACACGGGGCATGAGCGGGGGGTGGGCGGGAGGTCGAGACACACGGAGCATGAGCGGGGTGAGACACACGGGGCATGAGCGGGAGGTGGGCGGGAGGGAGAGACACATGGGGCATGACCGGGGGGTGGGCGGGAGGGCGAGACACAAGGGGCATGAGCGGGGGGGAGGGGAGAGACACACGGGGCATGAGCGGGGGGTGGGCGGGAGGGATAGACAGACGGGGCATGAGCAGGGGGTGGGTGGGAGGGATAGACACACAGGGCATGAGCAGGGGTGGGCGGGGGGGTGGCCGGGAGGGATAGACACACGGGGCATGAGCGGGGGCTTGGGCACGAGGGAGAGACACGCGGGGCATGAGCAGGGGGTGGGCGGGAGGAGAGAGACACACGGGGCATGAGCGGGGGGTGGGCGGGAGGGGAGAGACACACGGGGCATGACTGGGGGTGGGCGGGAGGGGAGAGACACACGGGGCATGAGCGGGGGGTGGGCGGGAGGGAAGAGACACACGGGGCATGAGCGGGGGTGGGCAGGAGGGGAGAGACACACGGGGCATGAGCGGGGGTGGCGGGAGGGGAGAGACACACGGGGCATGAGCGGGGGGTGGGCGGGAGTTGAGAGACACATGGGGCATGAGCGGGGGTGGGCAGGAGGGATAGACACACGGGGCATGAGCGGGGGGTGGGTGGGATAGACACACAGGGCATGAGCAGGTGTGGGCGAGGGGTGGGCGGGAGGGGTAGACACACGGGGCATGAGCGGGGGCTTGGGCGCGAGGGAGAGACACGCAGGGCATGAGCGGGGGGTGGGCGGGAGGGGAGAGACACACTGGGCATGAGCGGGGGGTGGGCGGGAGGGGGGAGACACACGGGGCATGAGCGGGAGGTGGGCGGGAGGGGAGAGACACACGGGGCATGAGCGGGGGGTGGGCGGAAGGGGAGAGACTCACGGGGCATGAGCGGGGGTGGCGGGAGGGGAGAGACACTTGGGGCATGAGCGGGGGGTGGGCGGGAGTTGAGAGACACATGGGGCATGAGCGGGGGGTGGGCGGGAGGGGAGAGACACACGGGGCATGAGCGGGGGGTGGGCGGGAGTTGAGAGACACATGGGGCATGAGCGGGGGGTGGGCAGGAGGGGAAAGACACACGGGGCATGAGCGGGGGGTGGGCGGGAGGGGAGAGACACACGGGGCATGAGCGGGGGGTGGCCGGGAGGGGAGAGACACACGGGGCATGAGCGGGGGTGGGGGGACGGGAGAGACACACGGGGCATGAGCGGGGGGTGGGCGGGAGGTCGAGACACACGGAGCATGAGCGGGGTGAGACACACGGGGCATGAGCGGGAGGTGGGCGGGAGGGAGAGACACATGGGGCATGACCGGGGGGTGGGCGGGAGGGCGAGACACAAGGGGCATGAGCGGGGGGGAGGGGAGAGACACACGGGGCATGAGCGGGGGGTGGGCGGGAGGGATAGACAGACGGGGCATGAGCAGGGGGTGGGTGGGAGGGATAGACACACAGGGCATGAGCAGGGGTGGGCGGGGGGGTGGCCGGGAGGGATAGACACACGGGGCATGAGCGGGGGCTTGGGCACGAGGGAGAGACACGCGGGGCATGAGCAGGGGGTGGGCGGGAGGAGAGAGACACACGGGGCATGAGCGGGGGGTGGGCGGGAGGGGAGAGACACACGGGGCATGACTGGGGGTGGGCGGGAGGGGAGAGACACACGGGGCATGAGCGGGGGGTGGGCGGGAGGGAAGAGACACACGGGGCATGAGCGGGGGTGGGCAGGAGGGGAGAGACACACGGGGCATGAGAGGGGGGTGGGAGGGAGGGGAGAGACACACGGGGCATGAGCGGGGGTGGCGGGAGGGGAGAGACACACGGGGCATGAGCGGGGGGTGGGCGGGAGTTGAGAGACACATGGGGCATGAGCGGGGGTGGGCAGGAGGGATAGACACACGGGGCATGAGCGGGGGGTGGGTGGGATAGACACACAGGGCATGAGCAGGTGTGGGCGAGGGGTGGGCGGGAGGGGTAGACACACGGGGCATGAGCGGGGGCTTGGGCGCGAGGGAGAGACACGCAGGGCATGAGCGGGGGGTGGGCGGGAGGGGAGAGACACACTGGGCATGAGCGGGGGGTGGGCGGGAGGGGGGAGACACACGGGGCATGAGCGGGAGGTGGGCGGGAGGGGAGAGACACACGGGGCATGAGCGGGGGGTGGGCGGAAGGGGAGAGACTCACGGGGCATGAGCGGGGGTGGCGGGAGGGGAGAGACACTTGGGGCATGAGCGGGGGGTGGGCGGGAGTTGAGAGACACATGGGGCATGAGCGGGGGGTGGGCGGGAGGGGAGAGACACACGGGGCATGAGCGGGGGTTGGGCAGGAGGGGAGAGACACATGGGGCATGAGCGGCTGGTGGGCGGGAGGGGAGAGACACACGAGCATGAGCAGGGGGTGGGTGGGAGGGATAGACACACAGGGCATGAGCAGGGGTGGGCGGGAGGGGAGAGACACACGGGGCATGAGCGGGGGGTGGGCGGGAGGGGAGAGACACACGGGGCATGAGCGGGGGTGGGGGAGGGGAGAGACACACAGGGCATGAGTGGACATTAGTTTGTGTGCAGGCGGCAGATCCCGCTCCTCAGCCCTCCGCTGGCCACCGTGTGCCGATGGCGTGTGCGGGGGGCTGGAGGAACAGGGGAGACACGGAGCATGAGTGGGGGTGGAGGGGACAAGAAGGACACATGGGGCATGAGCGGGAGGGTGGGAGGAACAGGAGACAGACACGGGCATGAGCGGGGTTGGGGGACTTACTGTGCAGGCGGCAGATCCCGCTCCTGCTGACCTGACAAAGCCTCTCATGCGAGGAACAAAGATGGCGGGCGTCTCTGAAGCCACGACGCACTGCACGCTTTCACCGCATCCAATGAGAGAAAACGTCAGATGTCCGCGGACATCACGCAAGCTGCTTGCCCAATCACCGTCCTGTCCGCGGACCGAACAGGGAAGTGTGTCCGCGAAGCGCACACAGATATCACGAATTTTTTTTACCTACTTTTTGGTCATTTTTAAAAAAACTACTGGACGGATTTTCACCAAATTTGCGAAAGCACGCTTTCGGGACCAAGCCGCTGCCCCTGGTCCAAATTTGGTGAAAATCCGTCCAGCGGTTTGGGCTGTAGACGCAAGCAATTTTTTTTCCCATTCAGTCTATGGGAAAAAAAAAAGTTTTGGGACCCCTCCTATAACTTTGCCCCCCCTGGACGAATCCTCACCAAGCTTTGCAAAACAATTCAGAGTGACCCAAATACTTTTTTTTGCAAAGTTTGGTGAGGATTCGTCCAGGGAGAGCGAAGTTATAAGCCTCCCAAAAAGTGCTCTTCCTATAGAAACACCAACTTAACCATAACTACATGGCCACTACCGTGGCCATGTAATATATATAACAGAACATCAGTAGGCGAACCACACTCCTGGTCAAAAAGGATGCCACATCAATCAAAACAACGACCAAGATAAAATAGCTTGAAACGTGTTTATTGGTCAAGCGCTGCATGCAGAAAGCACACTGGAAAAGGTTACGCGTTTCGCGTTCGCAGAGTGCTTGATCACACAATGGCTTCAGCATTGAGCACACAATGAAATAGCGTAAGGTCAGTTCGTGAATCAGCGGCAGACATCTTTAAACATGTGAAGACCAAAGTGGGCAACACAATGAACAGTAAAATGCTGGCTGAAAGGTGCACTCAAAAACAAGAGGAAAGGGTCGAAATCAAAGATGCTGCATATTATGATGGCATATACATTCATATCGCAATCAGTATAAAATCGGCATGGGAATGGAACACCTTATATTAAAGTGCAGGTGCAAGCAGCAAGATAGAACTGTCAATGAAGAATGGTCATAAAGTACAAATGCAAGCCATTACAAAAGCCAAAATGGCAATAAAGTGCAAGTGCAAGCAACACAATGCAACCCACTTTAAATCAGACATGGTATCATGTGGGCACAACCTTCAAAGCTAACCATGTGGCTAATAAAGTGCCAAGTGCCTACAAGAGTGCAAAATGAGCTGATGGCCAACCATCCATTAAATTGCTAGTGCATAATATAAACTGCATTAAAGAAGCAAAATGCAAGAGCGATCCATGCAATGCCCCAAACGGATACACATACCTCCTCCCTAAATGCCACAGAGAAAAAAGACCCCAGAGACAATGAAACAGGACTGCCAACCATAGATGCAATACACTGACCATAATATATATATATATATATATATATATATTGTAAGAGGATTCAATTCAACACTACAGCTAAGTCAATGCCTAGTCTGGGATACTGAATGGAAACCCTTATTGATATATCTTCATGTCCAGTTCATGGGTTCTGGATGACTACCCCTATATAACACCCCTCTCTTGGAATCCCCCTGACCCCGCTGAGCCAAGAAGTAGTTCTGTTTTGCAAGTTTAAAAGGTTTATTTGATAATTTAAACAATAGATATATATATCACACTTTATAATAATTAATAATTGGATATCACACTTAATCTGAGCAGTAATCAATAATGGATAGTCTGGCACTCGCACACTTGTGAATAGGAACAGAAGAATAAGGTGGCAGAGAATGCTTTATATAAGTTCAGATGGATGTAATGTTGAATGAAATGCAATACAGAAAATACTCAATATGATTTCAACAAAACAATGTAATCACTTTTCTCTGGCAATCCCCTCCCCCCTTTCATGCAATGCAAGGAAATGGAAGGAAAGCACACAGTTCTCAGAAATGCAATCAAATGTAATTCAGTTCACCCCAGCAAGCTTAGACTACAGAAGTTGGAAACACAGGCCCAAAATGCTTTTATATGTGCTGGCAATGAAGTGAAAAATATGCTAAAATGCTTTTAATTCCCTCTTGAGGTTCAGGGTGAGTGGTATCAAGTTAATATTAGTCCAGGCTCACTCTAGCAATGATTCAGGGATGATTCTTAAGAGGCAAACGAAATTTTAGCAAGGAAAGCAAGAACTGCTGTTTTCATACGTGGAGAAATTTGCAAATCGCGGCAAATTCGCGAGTGCGTTTTTCGCGATTGCGGCGAAAGTGTATGGAATAGGAATGCGGTTCTAGTTTCGTTGAAAAGCTAAGATTCTAAGCTTTCAGAGGAAAGTTACTGCAAGTTCCTAGCCCAAACGGTTACGGAGTTATGAACAATTAAATAAAGGTAGTTTTTCCGATTTGAAATGTTAAAAGTTCAAAGCGACAAGTGCCAGCTAGCAACTAGAAATGACAGGTGACAGCTTTACAAATGACAGGTGACAGTTAGGAGGCAGTTCTACTTAGATTAAAATAGATTGAATTATATTATTTTAACTAAGAGATTGGTTCTGCACAGTCTTGCTAGGTACTCACACTATATTCTTGAATTAGAATGGGCCTCGCCACGGATCTGGTCAGGTTTTAGACTGGACTCTGGTCTGGTCTCTGCACTTCACAGTGATCTGGGTCAGCTCTCTGGTTCTGCTAACAGTGGTCTGGGTCAGCTCTGCTCTCTCTCTGGGTACAGCACTGCTTCTGGATCTTTCTGCACAGCTTTCTCTGGAGATTGATGGATTTGAAGTCTGGATCTCTGGATGTGGTATGGTCCGGCAGAGCGCGTTGCAGCAAATGGAATTGAATGTCCCTATCTGTCCTGACTGTCTGCTTTTATGTGTTTTGAAAATGGGTGGAGAGGCTAGCTTCCTAGGACCTACCCCTCTCCACTTGTCATTGGCCACTTCCTCCTCTTCCCCTTGATTGGGGGAATGAAATGAAGTGTCATCATGATGAGGTCTGTTTATGATACAGAGAACCCACCCCTGTCAAATTACACACAATCTATATTTTGACCCAAAAGACATATTTGCACAGGTACACATTTGTTTAAAATTACATGCACCCATCACATATCACAGGAGGTATACCCTGTCCAAATCTGCTCTTCCTGGGAGCTTGCATTCAGAAATGGCAACATATTTCACTTTTTGGTCAGGTTACCAATATCAGATTCTTACTCAAATTTACCCAAATGTGTGCAAGGCATGCAGGCATTAATTGATGAAGTATCAGACTTTTAACTTGCATACATTTTAAGTAATACCCTCTTAACTGCTAGTTTGCCCCCAGATCATGCCACCGGTTCGAAAAACCTCTTAAAATGTGGGCAGAAAAATCACAAGAATTATGGTATCATTTAAATAATTATGACAAGTCCGTACTATGAGTTATTCATCTTTTTCTAAAACCATATTCTGGCTACAGGGGTGTGGTTTCCCCCCAGCACAAGGTTGAATTTCTGGTTTTTCCAGTTCTGCCAAGCCAGCTTGCTCTCCCAGGCAGTGCTCCTCCCCTTTCCTTCCAGGAGGAAGCCACTTTTTACGGCCCCCATAATAAAACATTTGCCTGAGTCAGGACAGGGCTTTGTTCAATTTCCTGCAGAGCCCAGGTAATTCAATCAGGGAAGTGTCATATCCCTTTTGGTGGGAGCAGCAAAAGGGCAGCTAGGCCTGGGAACACAGCTGTTGTGCAAGTCTCATCTCCTGTCGGGGGTAGCTGGTGGGCAGAATTCAGTTCCTTAAGCCAGGCTTCAGATAAAATGTCACTTTTTGTTACCCAGTTTAAGTCAAGACAATGTTTACATATGCAGCTAGAATGCTGATTCTAAGTTCAAAACTATGGCATTTCAACAGTGACAACTATGTGCCACTCAAAAGTAGGTCACTCAGTTAATTTAAACATTTAGATTTTTAGTGTCTTTCAGTCCAAATTTACTTAAACTGCTGAAATCCACAGCTCAGCCAGTCTTGTATAAACCTTCAAGTCACTTCAGAATATAACTTTACATTGGATCCACCTCTCAGTAAGTCTTTCGTTGGCCTGCTTTGGGTTCATTTATTCAGTTTTACACGAAAAAGAAAAAAGTCTGGTGTTATTTTAAAACGCCGGCTTTCTGATAGTGGTGAGTACTGGTAATGCACCCATTTTTGGGATTTAAGAAAATGAATTCCCCACAATTCTAGGTTGCTTTTGGCAATCAGCATTGCCATTCCCAATGGTTTCAGACTACTGTGTGGGTAGTCCAATGGTGGTTTTAGGCAGTGCCCTTCTGTGCCCATAACATCGGCAAAAATGAGTGGCAGCCTATTCTTCATGCACTTCCCTGGGCATTTTCTGGGAATCTCTGGCCATCATGATGTTTTCAATGCCAGCACTGCACAGTTTTTTTAGGTAGGGCTCGGATGTATGGGTAAAAACATCCCACAAGCCCCCCTCTTGCGATGGCCATTCTGTTTCACTGATGGAACTCGCAAGACCTGGGATGTTTCCTCATCTTCTTCCAATAGATGGCACAGTTCAGCATCTTTTTCTCCATCCGGTCGGATCGATCGGTTCTCCTCGCCGGTCCTGATGGGAAGATTGGGCGGTACCCCGGGCCCCTTGCGTCTCTGCTCCCGGTCTCCGGATCGTCCTCCTTGGCCAGTCTCGAGGTTTTCTTTCTCCTAGGACGACAAAGGAAGAGCGGCAATACCTATTCATCGACATTTTTCCCCCACCATTGATATAGTGGGGTGGCATATAAATTTATAGTCAAAACATATGGACATGCACATTTCTTTTTGCATTCAAAAACGAAAACACCCACATTGAGAAACTCAGAATTTGATAGGCGATATGTAGGATATTTTAAGTTAGAACTGAATTAATCTGAGACAGTACCCTCTAGGATTCCAGAGGATTCCTCCAGTTGTTGCAGAGTGTGCCTGGGATGGCAACACTTCAACTGGTTTATGTGGACCCACTTGTCTTCCCCCTCTGCCAAACCGCCTTTGGGGATGCGAATCTTGTAGGCCACAGGGGAGATTTTGTCTATAATCTCAAAGGGTCCCTTCCATGTAGGCAAAAATGTTCGCTGTTTGGCCTGGTTCCTTTGGAAATTGCATAGATAGACCCGGTCCCCCACCTGATATTCCTTCCTGGAAGTTTTCAGGTCATAGTGGGTCTTCATGCTATCAGCTGATCTTCCTAGATTCCGCTGAGCATAAGCAAAAGCATGTTGAAGGTGTTTCCTAAATTCTCCACATACTCATGAGTTGTGGAGGCATTTATCAGTGTCTGCTCTTGGGTCCGGTAGAGCAAATGCTGAGGAAGCACCATCTTGCGCCCAGTCATCAACTCAAATGGTGACATTTTGGTTGCAGATGAAGGGGTAGATCTGATGGCCATTAGGACCAGAGGTAATCGGATATCCCAACTTGGCCCAGAATCTGCCACAAACTTCTTTAATATGCTCACAATGGTTCGGTTATATCTCTCTACTGCCCCAGAAGAAGCTGGCCGGTAAGCAATATGCAACTTCCTTTTGACCCCCAGTATCTCCCACATCTTTGTCATCACTTCACTGGTGAAGTGGCTACCTCTGTCTGACTCAATCCTTTGAGGTAGACCAAAACGGGAAAAGATGTGGTTAATCATCAGGGCAGCTGCAGTTTCTGCCTTGCAATTTGGGGCTGGGAGACATTCCACCCACTTGGTAAACAAGTATGTCACAGTCAACATGTACTTATTCCCCCTAGCAGAGCGAATCACGGGGCCTACAAAGTCGATTTGTAAATCTGACCATGGCAGTGTCATCCCCCTCTTTTGGAGAGGCGCACAGTGCGTGAGGGATGATGGCTGAAATTGTGCACACACAAGACACCCCTTCAAGTATTGGTCGAGGTCCTGCCCCATGTGTGGCCAGTATGCAACCTCTCTTAAGATTTCCAGTGTTGTGTGAAACCCCCTATGACCAGCGGTGGCCGCATCATGGGCGTGACTTAACATCAGGCTTCGGAATGAGGTAGGAACCACCCACTGATCGTGGCCAGCTTTGGATTTCCTTACCAACAAACCGTCTTGGATCCGGAACATTTTTGGACATTTCATCAACACTCTTAGGTCCTCTTTCCCAGTGTAATCGGTATCCGTCAGGGGAAAGTTCTCAGGGTCCTCAAGGTGCTGGTAAAATATACCAATTATTGGATCCCCCTTCTGAGCGGTAATCAAATCAGCATCAGGGGTCTCCTTACTCCATTGTGCAATTGAAAGGTCGTTGTGAGCATTTGTCTGGGACCTAGTGATAGCAGTGACCTGGATTTCCCCCAACAGGGACTCAATCTCAATTAGATCCCCTTGGATGGCCCCGGTTTTGGCCAGCTGATCAGCTAAGTCATTTCCAGTTTTGTCTGTTCCCTCTACTTTGGAATGACCCTTGATCTTTTTCCAATAGATGGTCATCTCATTCGAGGTGACCAGATCGTCAATGTTTTGGATCAACTTCCCATGTTTCAAGGGTTTGTTGTTAGCACATAACATGCCTCTGGTTTTCCAATTAACCAGGTGCTCCACGAACCCGTTCCGTACATAATCAGAATCTGTGATTATGACCAGTTCGTTGAGTTGATGTTGGACAGCAGTGAGGATGGCTTGATGCACAGCCATCAATTCTGCCACCTGACTACTTCGGGGACCAATTTTGTATCCAGCGGAGGGTTCTGGAAAATCCTTCACCCATGCATTCCCTACGCCAGCCACCAGTTCTTTCTCCCCGTCGTTGTCAACATGGTAAGAGCATCAATCCACATAGACAGTGGGCATTCCCTCACACTTGTCTTCTTCAAAGACTTTGTGGGGGGAATTAAGGTATGCCTCCATGTTGTCCTTTATTTTTAGACTTTCGTCCTCGAGACAGTTTTCTCTGGCACAATCATGCAAGTCAGCCAGACCTTGCGCGAGGGGACTCTTCTTGTTTTGGCCATATCTGACCTCCACAGGAAAGCCTTGCATTGACAGAATCCAGGAAGTAATTCGGGAATTACTCACATTTCCGGCCCGGATTCTATCACTTTGGAGATATTGCAGAGGCTGGTGTGGAGTCTCCACTATGATGTGTTCCCCCTGGATAAACGGGCGGTAATTCTTCAATGCAAACACCGTTGCCAGGAGTGCCTTCTGACAATCGTTGAATTTTTCCTCCACAGAGGATAAAGTTTTGCTCGCATAGGAGATTACTTTATTGATCTTGTCATGCTTTTGGTATAATACTGCTGTCAAGCACGTATTAGAGAACCCTGTCTCCAGGAAGAACTCCTTGTTTCTGACAGGGTAAGCTAGGCAAGGCGCTTGTGAGAGGCTTCTTTTGAGTTGTTTTACTGCCTCGGCTTGTTCTGGACCCCATTCCCACTTGACCCCCCCCTTCAGGAGATGAATGAGGGGTCTGGTGATCTCTGCGTAGCCCTCAATGAACTTTCTGCTGTAATTAGTCAGTCCAAGGAGGCTCCTTAGTTCCCGCAGAGTTGTGGGGTCTTTCAGTTTCTGAAGTGCTTCCACTTTCTTTTCCTGGGGACAGAGACCCTGAGGAGTAATCTCATGCCCCAAGAAATTAACACGGGTTCTACACCACTGTGCTTTCTGAAAGGAAAGTTTTGCTCCGGCGGCCCTCAACTGCGTCAGAACATAACGGATCTCCGCTATGTGTTCCTCCACAGATGAACTTTTGATGAGGACATCATCTACATAAGCCAAGTTACCCCTTGCACCCAGGTCAGGCATGGCCTTGTGTAGGAAAATGTTGAATTCATTGCCGGAGTTGAGGTATCCGAAGGGAGTCCGGGTCCATGTGTACTGCTGGCCCCCAAAGGTAAAAGCCAGTTTGTATTGGTCCTCCCTGCTGACAGGCACGGTCCAGTATCCATTGGTCAGGTCTATTGCAGTGAATACCTGTGACCCCTGGATCTGGGCCAGCCCTTGGTCAATGTAGGGCAGAGGCCATCGGGAAGTATGGATCCGTTTGTTGAGCTCCCTGAGGTCGGCGCAGAGTCTCCACTGGCCGTTTGGCTTCAATATTCCCAGCACCGGATTATTGAAGGTGCTGTGAACTGGACGGATTATTCCCCGGGACTCAAGGTTCTTAATTATTTCAGTAAGGGACTCCATGGATGCGAGAGGCAAATGATATTGCTTCACAAACACTGGAGTCATGCCAGGGTCCGTGGGGATTGTTGTTGTGTGGATGTCGGTGCGACCACAGTCATATGAGTCTACCGCAAAGAGATCTTGGAAATACAAGAAAACTTGTTTCAACTTTTGCTTTTGTTCCAGAGTCACACAGGCATCAGCTAGGTTGACTCTCTCTTCCACCATCTGCCTGAAGCCTGGAAAGACTTCTGGTTTGGCTATCTCAGCGGCCTCCTCCAGCTGGGTGGAGAAGTCCCTGGTCAGAGTGCTGATTTGGACTGGAGGCTTCAGGTGGGAAAGGCAGCCCTCATGGACCTGGAAAATCACCTCATCCCTTCTGAAGTCACAAGTCACATCTTCCTTACCATAAGGGCAAGAAGTGTACACCAGGAAGTTCCCCCCATGCCGGGTAAAAATCCTGTCTGGTGTTGTATTGTCCTCACTGTCACTGTCAAAACAGTCCTTGGCGATTGGTCCTAACAGTTCATTACCTAAATCGATGGAAAAATGTCGGTCATCAACCGCCATTCCAATAATGGTGCCTGCGGCTAGAGTAATACTCTTTAAGTCGCTGTTATCCACCTCTATTGGAATGGTGTCATGTTCTATGTTGACTAATGGAGTTGGGTTTACCCCCAACCCTTGCTGTTGGAGAGAAGCGTTTAGATGTATGTAAGCATCAGGGTTTTTCAAATGTTGTCCTCTTTTAGCTTTCACTTCCAGGGAGAATTGTCGGGTCCTTTCTGGGATGGTGACTTCCTCTTTGATCTGAATTTCAACTGCATAAGGTAGCAATTGACCTAATTGCTTTTTCTGGATCATCAAAGCCCATGGGATTATCCGCTAATCGGGACCAAGCTTTGAAGTTGATTAGGTCCAAACTAATGGCAAAGCGATTGAGAATGTCACTGCCTAAGTAAAAAGCGGCAGTGACGTCTCGCACGACCCAACAATTGTGGACTATGCTCTTGTTGCCAATGGAGATTTTGAGCATACAGGAGATGTTTGGAATTAGGTGCTTCCAGGTCCATTTCCCATTTGTCTATCAGTTTGAATGTGGGAATGGCTGGATCTTTTGGGAGTTGGCGGAACATGGCTTCGCTGTTGAAGCTCTTACCGTTGTTCACACACACTCGAGCGAGAACAGAGTCCTTCCCATCATTTAACTGAACAGGGATGAACAACTGCTCTCCAATTTGCTGAATATCAGCCAGGCTCTGAGCTGATTTCACATCTTTCTGGACTATAGGAGTGGGAGTTTCTGATTGTGGATTAGTATAGAATCTCAGAGTGTTTCCTTCCAGCGTGGAGTACCACTTTAGACTGGAAGGAAGGTTGATTTTCAGAAATAGAGAGGACCCTCCATCACCAGTCTGTTGTCCTACTGCTATTACTGTCACGTCTGGAATTTGGTTGTTCTGGAAGTGAAATTCTACTTGGTCAGATTTTTGTTCAACCATGTGGCAGGTGCCGTTTAAACTAACATGGTTGACACTCTGTTTTAATTTTATTGGTCGGCTAGTCTGGGTCCAGAGGACCTTGTTTACGCAATCTATTAGGGGTGACAACCTCCTCAGGAGGTCATTCCCCAGTAAACAAGGGGTGCCCTCTGGAGTCACTACTATGACCGGGTGTTTCACCGTGTGTCGCCCGATCTTAATGTCCAAGTCTGCAGTCCCCTCAACGGGAATTTCCTTCCCGTCAAAGTTCTGCAGTTGTCCAGGAAGTGAGGTGAGAGGAATTTGGTAATTCCCTCCCCTTCCTGCATTCAGTTCATCAAAGGCCCTTCTGGACAGAAGGGTAGCTTGAGATCCCGTGTCCACCAGCGCTGAAATCGTACCCTGCCCCTGTACTTGTACCGGGGCATAATATCTTCCCTCCTTCTCCTCAAGGGGGCACAGATAATGCACATTTTTGGACAACTGGTGGGCTAACTTTCTGGTTTTGGACATCGCTAGCGAAGAGATTTGGGCAGAATTCTGTGGAGAGCCTTGGGAATCTGAAAGAAGAAATTGGCAACTGGAGATCAGAGCCATTGTGGGTTCCCCTGGCTCCGGTTCTGGGCCGCCCCCCCCCTTTTTGGAGGCAGTCATCAGGATGGGTTTGAACCAGGGGATTTTGGCATTGTTGGTTCTGGGATAAGATAGTGGGCGGCGGTAGCTCAGTCTCCACATCTCCCCAGTCTATATTGGAATCTTTTGGGACCCATTTTTCCTTGGGAGGAGTTCCCCCATCTCTGAAGGACAAGATCCTTTCCCCAGGATCCTCTGGGGATCCCTCTCCTTCAAATTGGAAGATCTGTATTTCTTCCACAAAACGGGTCTGTTTGGGTCCTTTGTTTCTCCTACCCCCCCTCTGCTCCTTGGGAGGCAGGCTTTCAGGGGCAGGAGATTTTGTTTCCGGTTCCTGGTTTTCCAGGGGCTGTTTACAAGTTGGGAAGGAAGCTTCCTCTAAGGCTTTACACCCCCCTTCCCCTTGTGCCTCCTCCCTGGGAACCGGTGTGTTATCGGGGTGCTGCCCCCGTCATTGTTCTGGAGCACCAGGTCCAGAGTTGGGTGCGTTCTGCGCCGGCATGCCGATCTGAGGGTTCTGCTGAGCCCTCAGTATGTGACCCAGATCCCGCGCCATGTTTTGAACCTGGTGCTCTAACTGGGAAACCCGCTCGGGCTGATACGGGGCCCTGTTTTCTCCCCTGGGCTGATCCCGGGAAGGGTAGCTATCCCTTCTTTGGTAGTACCCCTGGTTGGGAAGATTTGGATACCCCTCCACCCTTGGCCTCCCCTCTCCCGGATTTGGTTGTCTGGGCTCAGGGAATTGGGGAAAGAAGGGTGGAGGATTTTGGGGCTGGAAATTGGGTGGATACCTGGGGAAAAAGTTCTGCCCAGGATTCGGAGAATTTCTGCCCTCCGGTGGGAAGTTAGGAGGAAAGTTCCCTGGATTAGGTTCTTGGCTGGATCTCCCCCCTTGGGCTGGAGGAGTCCACACATAACCCAGGATGGGTCGATTTCCCTTGTAACGGGGACTTACATAATCAGGAGAGCGAGGGACCCCATTTGTGGGGCTGCCTCCTTGGCTCCCTGTCTGTGACTGGCCCGAGGATCTTCTGGGCCTAGCATTATTAGGTGCAGGTAGGTTTTTAGGCCCCCCCATCTCCAAATCCAAAACGGGGGTGACCTTTACCTCTGCCACCTTGGCAGCAGCAGGGGTGCTGTTGGTTTTGGGATTTTTCTGGGTATTGCTTTTATTTTCTATGGGCTTCTGCATCTCATAGATCCGGGTAGCCTGTTCAATGACCCAGTCTAAAGATCTTTTCTCGTGAAAATCCCTCACGAGCTGGGTCATTATGTATTTGGGCAAGGCATGGAAAAACGTATTAATAAATTCTCTGCTATCCGTGCGCACCCTTCTTGTGGTCTGTGCAAAAGCACGCTTTAACTCCTGCACAAATTCTTGTGGGGCCTGATCCTCCCCACATTGTAAATTGTAGGCTGCCTTGCGAGCCTCTTGAGGATTTCTATGAGTAGAAAAATGTTTCAAGATGGCCGCCTTATAGGTGGACCATCTTAAATGATTTTGGTCCTCCAGCCCCGCAAAGAAACTGGAGTATTCCGGGGAGAAGGTCCACTTTACATATTGAATACAGCTTTGGCTGTCTTTCAAATGGAAAGTCTCCATCATTTGCTCAAACAACTCTAAGTGCTCCCAAACAGAATACTTGGCGTTCTTATGATAAGGCGTGATGACGCTCCTGATTGCCTTAACCTGCTTTAAGGGGTCCTTAAGCAAGGCCCATTTTGTCTTATTGGCCCTTTTGGTCAGGGTAACCCTGGTCCATTCATCTTCTGACTCAGAGGCACTGCTCCCAGAGGTTCCCGTCTGTTCTTCCAGGTTTTCCCGGATTCTGCGAGCCTGGGAATGGCTGGCAGAATGTGGGGACCTGGTCTCCTGTGTCCTGTACCACTCAGAGGAGTCTTCAGATCCCTCCTTGCTGCCAGGATTTGATGGGTACCCCCCCCCCCCACTGACCTAACTGGGCAGAGGTTTTCAGGATGCCCTTAATGGGCCTACTCTCCTGGGGTTCCCCATTAAATTGCACTGTGCTTGGGTGCCCATACCCGGATGCCCACCCCTCCATTCCTGGGTGGTACTGGCCTATGAGCCCCATGCTTCTGGCTGGATAGTAATCTGCCATCCCTGTGGCCCGGTGCTCATGTGCGCCAGGGGACATGGGGGTGGCAGAGTCCAGGGACTGAGAGAGATAAAGGCCTCTGGTACTAGGGCTCCTGAGGTTATGCTCAGGAGTTTCCCTTTCCCAGCGAACTTGGTCTCTATCCGCCCCTGCTCCCTGTTGCAATGCAAGAGCCTGCGCCTTCAGTTCCTCAGTTAAGGCCTTACTAGACTCTATCAGTCTCCCTTGCATCGCTACCTGTTGTTGGAGCCTATCATTGTGCTGGCAGAGAGCCTCATTCTCTCTCTGCGTTTCCTGATTGGTCCTGGAGCACTGGGCCAGTCTTTGCTGCAGGAGGGTTACCTCCTGAGCTGTGTCCCTATTGGCCTGCTCCTTTCTTGCCAGAGCATCCTCCACCTTCCTGGTGTGCTCTAACAAGTTATGGTGTTCTTTTTAGAGGTCACCCAGTCCCTGGAGGGCCAGGTGATTTTCTTCCATTTTCCTTTTTAAGTGGCAGACTTCCTGGCCTAAGGTATCCCTTTCCTGACTAAGAGCCTGCATCTGTGCCGCCAGGTCGTCCCTTTGCCTTTGGAAGGCACCAGCTTTCTGGCGCTCCTGATCAAACTCTGCCTGGGTATCCAGGTCTTTCAGAATCAGTTTATTGCTCTCTACCTTCTCCCTATCTAGGTGGCTTTGCAGGGTGACTACCTGCTCAGCACATACCCTATTGAAGTCTAACTGTTGCTCCAGCTTTTTCTGGCTCTGCAGTAGGGAGTCCAAACCTTCTTGGTACTCCTTCTGCAAGGCCAGAAATCTGGTATCCTGGTCAGCCTTTTCCTGTTGCAGGATGTCCATATCCTTCTTTATTTTAATGATGTGCTGTCTACTCTCATTTTCTGACTCCTGGCTCCCCTACAGCCTCTGCTCAGAAGAGACCAGGTCAGATTGGACCTTCTCTAACGCCATCTGTCGCTTATTCGCCAGATCTTGGCTTTCAGTACATTTATCCTGCATGTCTCCCATATATAGGTACAGGTATGCCGCTATCCTAACCATCTTGTCTTGTTCATCCTTAGCTTTAGGAGCCATGTATAGTTCACTCAGGGCCACATGTAAGGGACCCTGATCTCTCCATATATCTGACCCTGTTTCCGTGACCTGTTGCGTGATGGCCTGCAACCAGACCATGCGGTCCTGGTGAGTCCACTCACCTCTCACAAATAACTTATGTAAGAAGTGCTCTCTGGCTATTTTCATGTCTACTAAGGTCGTCATTCTAGAGATTGGTCTCTGTCCTGACTTACAGAAGTTTATATTATATTTTTGCAAAACAGACCTTTTCCTTAGAGCGTTCCTTTGAGGAGTGCTTTACAGCGTAACACAGCGTGTGCTCCGACCGGATATGTGTATCTGGTCAGCTGGCACGCTGTATTAATCTGCACAAGTGATAGATCTAATCCAAACGTCCGGCACGAGCCCCCAATTTGTAAGAGGATTCAACACTACAGCTGAGTCAATGCCTAGTCTGGGATACTGAATGGAAACCCTTATTGATATATCTTCATGTCCAGTTCATGCGTTCTGGATGACTACCCCTATATAACACCCCTCTCTTGGAATCCCCCTGACCCCGCTGAGCCAAGAAGTAGTTCTGTTTTGCAAGTTTAAAAGGTTTATTTGATAATTTAAACAATAGATATATATATCACACTTTATAATAATTAATAATTGGATATAACACTTAATCTGAGCAGTAATCAATAATGGATAGTCTGGCACTCGCACACTTGTGAATAGGAACAGAAGAATAAGGTGGCAGAGAATGCTTTATATAAGTTCAGATGGATGTAATGTTGAATGAAATGCAATACAGAAAATACTCAATATGATTTCAACAAAACAATGTAATCACTTTTCTCTGGCAATCCCCTCCCCCCTTTTATGCAATGCAAGGAAATGGAAGGAAAGCACACAGTTCTCAGAAATACAATCAAATGTAATTCAGTTCACCCCAGCAAGCTTAGACTACAGAAGTTGGAAACACAGGCCCAAAATGCTTTTATATGTGCTGGCAATGAAGTGAAAAATATGCTAAAATGCTTTTAATTCCCTCTTGAGGTTCAGGGTGAGTGGTATCAAGTTATTATTAGTCCAGGCTCACTCTAGCAATGATTCAGGGATGGTTCTTAAGAGGCAAACGAAATTTTAGCAAGGAAAGCAAGAACTGCTGTTTTCACACGTGGAGAAATTTGCAAATCGCGGCAAATTCACGGGTGCGTTTTTCGCAATTGCGGCAAAAGTGTATGGAATAGGAATGCGCTTCTAGGTTCGTTGAAAAGCTAAGATTCTAAGCTTTCAGAGGAAAGCTACTGCAAGTTCCTAGCCCAAACGGTTACAGTGTTATGAACGATTAAATAAAGGTAGTTTTTCGGATTTGAAATGTTAAAAGTTCAAAGCGACAAGTGACAGCTAGCAACTAGAAATGACAGGTGACAGCTTTACAAATGACAGGTGACAGTTAGGAGGCAGTTCTACTTAGATTACAATAGATTGAATTATATTATTTTAACTAAGAGATTGGTTCTGCACAGTCTTGCTAGGTACTCACACTGTATTCTTGAATTAGAATGGGCCTCGCCACGGATCTGGTCAGGTTTTAGACTGGACTCTGGTCTGGTCTCTGCACTTCACAGTGATCTGGGTCAGCTCTCTGGTTCTGCTAACAGTGGTCTGGGTCAGCTCTGCTCTCTCTCTGGGTACAGCACTGCTTCTGGATCTTTCTGCACAGCTTTCTCTGGAGATTGATGGATTTGAAGTCTGGATCTCTGGATGTGGTATGGTCCGGCAGAGCGCGTTGCAGCAAATGGAATTGAATGTCCCTATCTGTCCTGACTGTCTGCTTTTATGTGTTTTGAAAATGGGTGGAGAGGCTAGCTTCCTAGGCCCTACCCCTCTCCACTTGTCATTGGCCACTTCCTCCTCTTCCCCTTGATTGGGGGAATGAAATGAAGTGTCATCATGATGAGGTCTGTTTATGATACAGAGAACCCACCCCTGTCAAATTACACACAATCTATATTTTGACCCAAAAGACATATTTGCACAGGTACACATTTGTTTAAAATTACATGCACCCATCACATATCACAGGAGGTATACCCTGTCCAAATCTGCTCTTCCTGGGAGCTTGCATTCAGAAATGGCAACATATTTCACTTTTTGGTCAGGTTACCAATATCAGATTCTTATTCAAATTCACCCAAATGTGTGCAAGGCATGCAGGCATTAATTGATGAAGTATCAGACTTTTAACTTGCATAAATTTTAAGTAATACCCTCTTAACTGCTAGTTTGCCCCCAGATCATGCCACCGGTTCTAAAAACCTCTTAAAATGTGGGCAGAAAAATCACAAGAATTATGGTATCATTTAAATAATTATGACAAGTCCGTACTATGAGTTATTCATCTTTTTCTAAAACCATATTCTGGCTACAGGGGTGTAGTTCCCCCCAGCACAAGGTTGAATTTCTGGTTTTTCCAGTTCTGCCAAGCCAGCTTGCTCTCCCAGGCAGTGCTCCTCCCCTTTCCTTCCAGGAGGAAGCCACTTTTTTACGGCCCCCATAATAAAACATTTGCCTGAGTCAGGACAGGGCTTTGTTCAATTTCCTGCAGAGCCCAGGTAATTCAATCAGGGAAGTGTCATATCCCTTTTGGTGGGAGCAGCAAAAGGGCAGCTAGGCCTGGGAACACAGCTGTTGTGCAAGTCTCATCTCCTGTCGGGGGTAGCTGGTGGGCAGAATTCAGTTCCTTAAGCCAGGCTTCAGATAAAATGTCACTTTTTGTTACCCAGTTTAAGTCAAGACAATGTTTACATATGCAGCTAGAATGCTGATTCTAAGTTCAAAACTATGGCATTTCAACAGTGACAACTATGTGCCACTCAAAAGTAGGTCACTCAGTTAATTTAAAAATTTAGATTTTTAGTGTCTTTCAGTCCAAATTTACTTAAACTGCTGAAATCCACAGCTCAGCCAGTCTTGTATAAACCTTCAAGTCACTTCAGAATATAACTTTACATTGGATCCACCTCTCAGTAAGTCTTTCTTTGGCCTGCTTTGGGTTCATTTATTCAGTTTTACACGAAAAAGAAAAAAGTCTGGTGTTGTTTTAAAACGCCGGCTTTCTGATAGTGGTGAGTACTGGTAATGCACCCATTTTTGGGATTTAAGAAAATGAATTCCCCACAATTCTAGGTTGCTTTTGGCAATCAGCATTGCCATTCCCAATGTTTTCAGACTACTGTGTGGGTAGTCCAATGGTGGTTTTAGGCAGTGCCCTTCTGTGCCCATAACATCGGCAAAAATGAGTGGCAGCCTATTCTTCATGCACTTCCCTGGGCATTTTCTGGGAATCTCTGGCCATCATGATGTTTTCAATGCCAGTACTGCACAGTTTTTTTAGGTAGGGCTCGGATGTATGGGTAAAAACATCCCACAATATATATATATATATATATATATATATATATATATATATATATATATATATTTAGCTCACATGAAGATCTTAAACCTCAGCAGAAAGAAGTCCTTGTAAGGAGGCAAAAGGAGATTGCATATAAGATTAATATGTGTTTATATAGTGCTTTATTCCAGATTATTCCAGTCTCTATATGCTATGTACCTAAAGAACCCTCTTGCAGTCAAGGGTGGGACGCAGTCAGCGGCGACCTCCTGTAGTGCCCGTCTGAGCTTCTTGGGACCCCATGTAGTGCTAGTGTTCTATGGATGCCCACTTTGTCTAGGGTGTGGGTGGGTGATCTGTGTGGTGGCATTCTACAGGACCCCAACCACCGTGCCATGTGCGCTGTCAAGATTTCCCAGTAAACAAATGTGATGCTTACCATAGGACCACACTCGAGCCTATCTGAGTATTTTCAAAACCTGATCCATTAACATTTAATAGTTAACCCATTCTGCGAGTTTAGAATGTACCTACAAGGGGCAGTAACCTTTCCAAATCATAAAGAGACAAAGAGACAACCTCATACACAGTCACCATATCTCTAAAGTGACCCTCATTTTTGGGGTCTGGCCCTCCTTTCATCTTCTCATGTCAAAGGAGCCTAGAGGATGTAATGAGGAGCTTAGCTCGTGACAGAGCATTAAATGCCATGACATGCAAGTGAACCCAAATCATAGTGTTGCATGTACAGCATATCAATGAAATCGCTGATGGCATGTGCACAACACATCTGTTTTTAAAATGTCTAATATTCCATCTCACTCTCGTCCTTGAACAGGCCCCTCTGAAGCTCTACGGTGTTGTCTTTTGCTGGTCGCAATTACATTATCACCAAATTCTTTGCTGACAATTGTGAACTCATGAAGACTTAGGGGCTCATTACATGTTTCCCGGTATCCTGCCGGTAATTCCGGTGGGATACTGGCAAACTGCCCCTACCATCTCTGCCGCTTAATATCCCAGCATTACCGGGATATTATGGGAGGCAGAGATGCTGGTACGGTCCCATTGGACTCCATTGATGGGATTGCCGGAAATTACCTGCAGCAGTACTACCGGTGCTGGGGATTCCCGGCGTTTATTTGCCAGTAGGTGCCAGATCTACCAGCAGGTCAGACCTACCAGTAGGTCTGTGCCCCCACCGGCAAACTTGTGTTTCCCTGGTCCATAAAAAAGGCAAGTGCCGGAATTACCATATTTTTACCGCCTTTTATTTCAGACCGGGGACCTCCTAATGGGCCCCTTAATGTCACTTTGCCTCAGGAACAAATGTGAATACAACTTTGATTCAATCAAGGATTTAGGTTTCACCATTCGGGTTGGCGAATCCCCCAGATCCAGCCAGGAAGGCATTCTGGAAAGTGGCGAGAGCTCAGGTCTCGTTGGCCTCTCTCTGCCTGCCTGAGCAATTGAGTGAGCGCATAAATGCACAACCAGAAATAGGTTCCAGGCCATGCCCAGCAGGTACATTTCTTACAGTGTAATTATTGAGTAGCTGAGCACTTCGACCGAGCACAGCATTGTTGCTTGCTCCGTGGCGGGCTCAATGTAATCTGGTCTTAACCTCAGAGAGTACTTGGGTTCGATGAATAGCTCTGAGAGACGGTTTATAGTGATAATATCGAATACAAAAATGTCGAAAGTCATAATCTCGAAATGGGGGGTTCCCCCCAAACCCCCTTTTTTTAATTATTTTTTTTGTTTTACCCATTTTTTTATTTTTATTCCTGGACCCCAAAAAAAATATATAAATAAAAAAATAAAACATTCGACTTTTTTTTTTTCGACATTATTGTTTTCGAGATTATGACTTTCGACATTATTGATTCGATATTTTGACTGCACACCCTGAGAGACATGGAATGGCTGTCTCTCCTAAAATCCTACCCTAAACGACAACCTGACTAGAGCACAGCCTGAAAAGATGAAATTTGGAATAAAAAGGCCACTAATCAGAGAGAACAGAGGACTCCTGCCTGATGTGGAGCCAGATTCCAAAGATGATGGACAACCCCGCTGGCAAATGCTCCATCCAATGTCCTTCCAAAGATCTGTAATGGATTTGGCCCATGCCCACCTCAATGCTGCACATTTGGGAGAAGTCAAGCCTGAGATATATATATTTATGAAAAGGTACTGTCTGATCTAAAGAAGTTGTCAAAAGTCCCAGCCACCAACCCACCCACCTCCCTCTTTTGCAGACCCACCAGAGAGCCTGCAGACCATGCAAATGGCAGAGGTGTGCACTATCAACCCTGGTAACATTCACATTTAGTGAAGGAAGGTGCCCTTACAGCTGTTTGATTTGATAGCGCGAGATCCTCCACACAGAAATGTGCCACCACCCCTGCTGCACTGAGGGGCGAGTAAGGGAGTGCCTGCTCTCCCCCATCATATATGCATGCATTTTACAAGGACGTACATGATGTAAGCTGACAGCACAGTGGACAGGCAATGATATTAGTATATTTGTAAGGGCAAATGGATAAGGTACACTGAGTAGTAGGCAAGAGCAATTACGTTTGGCAAGGTGGCATTTGAAGAGCATGGCCTTCAAATCCTTTCTGAATTGAAGGCGACAGGGGCATGTGCAGATGCGCGTAGTTAGTTTGTTCCATAGTAATGGCGTCTAACAGGGGAAGGCCTGTTTCCTGTTTTTGTCTGCAGTTTATGGCTTCTACGTTGGCAATGTTTTGGCGCCCGGTCTTGTGCGGGCTTCCAATCACCCTGACTTTCTCATCCGGGTGAATGTTTTCAGTGCTCCATAGGTGATTCGGGGTGTCTTGAAAATGATGTTCACTTGGGTGGTAGCCAATGCACTCCACGTGCAAACTGCAGCTTGGTCAACTGCTTTCAGGGGATCCAATGTCACTGCCAGGCTGCAGTGAAAGGTGTTTTTCCACCGGAGAGAGAACCAGAAATTAGATGGCGTTTTGAAGCCTGAGGGGGGAGAACGGTTTTGATTTTGTGGAGGACTGAGATCAGACACCAGTCATCTCTGAGTGGCATGGATCCTGAGGGAGTGAGCAGTAGTAGCCGAAGGTGAATCTGTGGGATTTTGTCCAGGGGAAGAAATGGGGTAACAAGACATTTAGTATCATGTCCATCAGCCGTGTCTGGACTTTAGCACCCTTCAACAGGTTACCGAGGAAGATGAACTCAGTCTTATTGTGTTACATTTTTGGTAGTGGGGCTAAACAGTATTATTATTATTATTATTAGCGCATTTATTGTGTGAGTGCCCATCTTTGGGAAGCAAAGGAGCACTTTACAAATCATCGGTGGACAGACACAGTGAAGGAAGCAGAGATACAAGGAAGCAGGGAGGGGGAGGGTGGTCAATTTGGCAGCAAGGGATCTACAACAACCAGGTGAGGAAACAGTGGCGAGGAGATCATCCAGTCTCAGGCAAGGTGAGGTGTGAAGGGTGTGAAGCTAGGTATTAGGGGATGCCATTGCTTGAAGATGGGGTCTTGAATTCCATCCTGAAATGTACATGGACGGGAGGGAGGCAGGTGTTTACAGGGAGGAGGTGCCAGAGTCTTGGGGGAGTAGATAGAGAAGGCCTGTCTTCTGGTTCCTTCCTGCACCGCTGGAGTTGAAATCTGCACATGTACAGACATAGAGGCATGACTAAGGGAAGGAAGATGTTTCCATGGGCAAATATCATTGAGGGTGTTGCTCCTTCGGTCGAATTGTCTATCATCTACAGATTTGGGGATCGCATTGTTGAGGTTGCTGAGTGTTTCATCCAGGTGTCAAGGGTGATGTGCGAGAGAATTGGGAGCCTTTAGGTATAGCACAGGTGATGGGATGCCAATGGAATCTGTTGGAAAGCATCTTAATGAGCTAATAGCTATCTGATAGATAACAGGTGAGCCAGATTAAGACCGCTTTATCAAATGTCTGGCATTTGGTGAAGATGTTGAGGAAGGCCTTGTGGTTGATGGTGTCCACTGAATCAGAGAAGTTGACTGGGACCAGAAGAAAAGGACCCCCTTATGAAAGATGTGAAGGGGGTTCTCCACTATGTGGAAAGTGATGTATTGGCATTGCATTAGTACCCGGCAAGGGTCAACCAGAATCCAACAAGCATTCTGATTGGCCCTCGCCGGGGAATTACCAGGCCGGGAATCCCTTGCACGCATGTATGTGCCTTTTGTTCCCGGCGGTGGGCGTGGCGGCCCCTTAGGCAATGAGGAGGCTCGAAACGGGGCCATCCCTGCTCCGAGGCTCCCCATGGCTGGAGGCTGCCTTCGTCCCCTGGTGGGGACTCAGGTACTTTTTTTTCCTCCACCCCCCACCCCTGCAAACTCTCCGGTCCCCACCTCCCAACCCCACTTAGCTTCTTTTTTCTTCTTTTCACAATAGAAAACGTGCTGGGATCACTTCTGTTCCCAGCGCGTCCGCTCCCAATGGCTGCTATGGAAAGGGAAAACTGACTACGTTTTCCCTTTCCCGTGGCCATTTTATTTGACAGTTGGAGGGCAACGGTGGTCTTAATAATCTTTCTCATGGGCAGGTGGTAAGTGATGCATAAGTAGTTCACCAAGTCATCTGTGTTGAGTGTGGGTTTTCAGAAGTGGCTGCATTTGGCTATTTTTGGGTGGGTCTGGGAAGATGCATTGTGCAAGTGAGGTGCTGATGTTATGGCGGAGTGGTCCATGCAGGTCTTCCCATGTCCTCTTCGCTTCCCTTCCCTCTCTGACGTTGCCACAGGACTGGGTGGATCAGTAGGGCATGATATGGAAAATAGCTCAAGTATGGGTGCAACTGGACATTTGAAAGAATACCTAGCAAAAGGGTGCCAATTCCTTCCAGGTGATAAGGGTTTTAGCCCATATGAGGGTAATAACTGGTGTATGCTAGCAGTACTTGGTATATGGAAAGCGTACCTTGGCTGATTACGGCACTACCTGGTAAGCAAAGGATGTACGTGGGCAATATTGGCATAGAATAGCAGATGTGTCTTGCATAATAGGGTGAATGATGGGTGTCTGGCGCTCTAATGGCAAAACCTGAGCCATCGTAAGCAGAACCTACCATACGACGGCACTATTCGACAAGCAGTGCATATGGCGTGTGGCGGGAAAACCTGGTGTATGATAACAATGCCTGCAATATCTTGCGAGTAGCTCAGTATATCATGATAACATCTTGCAAATGATCGGGCATCGTTTGGCAAAAGGTGGTACACGATGTGAGTACCTGGACATAGGGTGAAAGTCCCTGGAAAATATTGTGAGTATGGCAGTCACACTTGGCATAAAATACACAATTTCACCATACAAAATCTTGTTGCTTTGTCAAAGCGTGTTATAGTTAATCTGTAAGCAATTGGCCCATTTGACTGACCCCAGCGTCTTCAGTATCCTGTGAAATATGCAATCGTGCCAATGTCATGATGTGTCCTCCAGCCAGCGCCATTCCAAGCCTCGCGCAGCCGCAGGAGCGACTTCAGACTGCGATTGGTTTCCGCGTGAATCTTCGCGAGCCTAATTCAATCTCCCGCGACGGCCGATGGATTCATCTAATTAGAGCCTTTGCAGGTGCGCCTTCTGCAGGAGCAGGTCAATGCCGGCTGCCTGCATCTCCTCCTTTCAAGCAAGGTCGGCAAAAGGAGAGGTTACCCCTGCGAGCAGCCCAATCAATTCCTATTGGCCGCTGCAAATCACTAGCGCGCCCTGGCAAGGTGACCCGATCAATCACCCCCCTGTTTGCTATCGATCCTTCTAAATCTGGATATGATTACAATGATTTCCGGGAAGCTGCACTTGAACGAGTTGCTTTGCTCCAATGGGGGTCAGGCGGGAGTGGGGGGTAATAGACCCCCGATCCCAATGCCTTGTCGAATCGCGGAACCCTCTCACAAACAAACTTTAGACAACTATTGGAAAATAAATACTGCAAAGGCAAATGTAATAGACGTGGATGTGGGCAAATTCTATACTAACAACAACAACAACAACAACAATAATAATAATAATAATATTAATAATAATAATAATAATAATACACAAATACTACTATTCAAACTATTATTAATAGTCACGTTTTGCATAATAATAGTAACACATTTTCTTTTAGCACTTCTTGCCAGAGTCCTCGCACTTCTAAGCACTGTAGGAAATTGAGTTTTTATTGCCAAGTTTAATGGTACTCGGAAAGATAAAGGGCTAAATCAGGCCTGTTTGGATTCGAATTTGTGAAGTGCGGGCTGGACCCATGCCGGAAGAGGTTGATTAACTCGCTGAGCTATCTCCGTGGCTATAGCTCATGCAACTGCAGTTTTTGCTATTTTGTGTCACTGTGAATACTAGGTATTACTTTTATCAATGTTGATGGTACTTAATTCACAACCCCAGAAGGATGAAAGGCTGAGTCAGCCCTGCAGAGACTGGAGCTGGTGACCTGCACCTTGAATAAAGATGTCTGCAGCCACCTGACCCACGATAAGAGGAGTACGTGCCTTTTTATCGGTTCATGTAGGAAGGCAAAGCTTCCTTTACGAAATGCTTCAGCGAGGGTGACTTATTTTGCTGGCACCCACTTTAGTTGTGTTTGCAAACCTTCACATGTGAAACGTTTCTATACTATTCAAACGTTTCGCAAAATAATGTACAGTGCCTTTTCGAGAGTGAAAGGGCATTTTAGAAGTAAAAATACGGATTGCAGAAACGCAATCAACATTAGTGTTTGTAAATATGAATATTAGAGATTGGGATGTTGACTATTGTGTAATGGGCTGCCTGATGTGGTAGTCTGGCCGCCGATGCTCGTCCTGAATTCCCTTGAGAAATCATTGCAGGCTCCGCCCATTCCCGCAGTTAGAGACACTGACAGGGGTCACCGGCTATATGACCTTGAGGAATGTTCAAGCCACAGGTTGATGCATATAACCCAGCCCAAGAAGGATGCATGTAACCGGTTGTATCGAATAATTTATGCATTTGCTGCATGAAAATCTGTATGCAACAAAACATATATGTAAGTCCTGTGGCATGACTGTAACATCACAACCACAGCAAATAGGCATGTAACCACATCCTTAAGCAAAGCACCCAGATGCCCCAGGGCTTGGCTGCGTGCTACAAATGTACAAATAAATAAATCAAACAGGTAATGTAAGCGATATTCAATCAACACTACAGCTAAGTCAATGCCTAGTCTGGGATGCTGAGGAAAACCCTTATTGATGTATTTTTATATCCAGTTCAGTACTCTGGATGACAACCCTTGTATAACAACCCCTCTTAGAATCCCCCTGACCCCACTGAGCCAAGAAGTAGGTTTGTTTTGCAAATTTAAAAGGTTTATTTGGACAATTCAACAATATACATCTATCACACTTTATAAATAAATTGATAACTGATATCACACTTCAGAATATGACCGTGAGCAACAATGGATAATGTTACAGGGGTACACTGATTTGGTTACTTAGGAGTAGTGTAGAGGATGAGCTAGCTGAAAATGCTTGATGGTTTCAAGGAAATGCAAGGTGGAATAAAATGCAGTACAGAAATAACTTGCTAATTTAATTTAATTTATTATTAATGTGTTACAGCTTATTATAAGCTTTTCACATAACATAAGAAATTACATTCAACAAAAAGAAGACAGTTGATCATAAAAGTAAATACTGACATATTAAATGCATAAAAAGAAAAGAAAGTAGTAGCATAAAAAGCAGATTTAGGAAAGATAAACAAGAAAGAGAAAAAGAGAGGATAAAAAAAATTATGAATAAAAAGTGAGATAAGTTACATTCAGAATTCAAAATTAAAAGGATGTACAGATGTATTCATAGTCCACCAGTAGATGAATATTAATGCCTTTATATGTTGAAGACTACAAGTCCAAATAGATATTGCTAATGAGGAGATTATAAAGAGTTTTTTTTTCCTAATAAAAACTTTCCCATAATAAAAGAAGGTGGCCATCCATGAGTTGACAGTTCGCTATATGTTTATGTCCAATAATTTCTCGATGGTCGTCCAAACATTATACACGGCAATGTATAATTTCATTCCATTTCCCTTTGCATTGACGGCTCTATGCCAGAATTCGTTACTACCAACATGTTCCATGTTATGGACAAAATCTATGTAGAATGATGTGTATACCTTTATCATAGCGATACATCTGGTAAGAACATGTTTGCCCGTTTCTGATTTCGTTATGTCCTTACATAGCCTACAGAAACGTTCAGGTAAGGGGAGATTATTCTTAATCCCGCTTATGGCCAGTACGGGCAACTGATCGATCCTTAGCAAAAGAATAAAACGACGTAGCCGTGGCGAAGGACATAAATTCAGATAAGGCAACGGCTTCTTGGG
This sequence comes from Ambystoma mexicanum, assembly GCF_040938575.1. Taxonomy (NCBI): domain Eukaryota; kingdom Metazoa; phylum Chordata; class Amphibia; order Caudata; family Ambystomatidae; genus Ambystoma; species Ambystoma mexicanum. The sequence continues at coordinate 1,319,371,122 of NC_090931.1, read as the reverse complement.
GGTGTAATTCATGAATTGCACAAATTTATAGCGCTTTAGATTTTCCAAATGTGCAAAGTTGCTAATCCAATCGTGCAATTCAGATTTCTTGGTTAACGCCCTCAGTACAGGAATGGAGACCTCTTGTTGTTTTTGGGTCCACCCGATCTCTTCAAGATATTTAACGATGTTTTTTTTCATAATACAATATGAGGATGCTTGTTAATTTCACAATGAATCGCCGCTAATAATAAATTGGCTGTATCCGGTGTTGCTTTTAGGTATAGTTCGGCTCTCTTCCTGAGTACAAGAGACTTCCAGGAAGTGAGGCCGAGCTCTAATCTAAGGATAGCCATAGGGATGCAACCCGGAAGGCCGAGTATTTTTTTCCAAAATTTTCCTTCGAGGATTTGAAGCCAGTCCAGTTCTATTAATTGTAATGCCTCCAGGCCATAGATTATCATTGGTGTTAAGACCTGTAGGTATAGTTGGCGTGCTGCCCAGATGGTGTAGCCACAATAGGTTGTAGAAAAGCGATGGATAAGTGCTGTTACTTGGGCAGCTCTTGTAGTTCTAACTTGTTTGCAGGTGGTATAGTGCCCTTTGTGTTCAATCTCGACACCTAGGTATCTATAATATGGGGTATATTTGATTGCAGTCCCGTATATGTTTAGCCCTGTTCTTGCTATCTTCTTGGAACTGAACATTACCATCTGTGTTTTATTTAAGTTAATAGCCAGCCCGTTGACTTGAGTATAAGTCCATAGTGCCTCAGCTGATCTACGAATACCGCTGATAGTGTGGTCCAAGATGACTAAATCGTCAGCGTATGCTAGTACTACACAGTGGGTGGATCCAATCTTAGGGGGGCAGTTGTTTTCCAGTGATAGCGCTTTAGGTATGTCATGTACAAACAGGTTATACAGTATGGGTGCCGTAACACATCCTTGTTTCACGCCACAGTTTTGGTTGATCTTGCTGGTCATATTCCCTTTTGCGTCCAACTTCAGGGAAACTGTGGTATTGTAATGCAATAGTTTAAGATAATATAGTATTGCTTTAGGGCATCCCAGTTTTTCAAGTTTAGCCCAAAGTAGTTCCCTGGGGACTAGATCAAAGGCGGACTTAAAATCTATAAACAAGGCGTAAAGAGGTGGGTTACCTGGTGTTCTAGCCTTGTTGCAGAGGATATCCATTACTACCAAGTTATGTGTAGTGGAATATCCGCTTCTAAATCCACATTGGAAACGATCAAGGATTTTTTCTCTGTCTGCCCATATTTGAAGTTCCTGAAGAAGATATGCTGCGAATAGCTTGCCCGTGCAGTCCAACATTGAAAGTAGGCGGTAATTTCCAGGGTCAGAGCGGTCACCTCTCTTATATACAGGGATCAAAATTGCCGTCTGCCAAGATTCAGGGATTTTGCCTTCATTCAGAATCTTTTCAAAGAGGATCTTGAGTACCTCTGCCCAATATTCCGGGTTGCTCTTTAATACTACATTTGCTAAGCCGTTGGGTCCCGGAGCTCTTGAAGATTTGAGCTTTTTTATCCTAGTAATCAGAGATTCAACTGACACTTTGAAAGGGAACAAAGGTGGATCCTGGGGCATCCTCTCCTGTATCTTTACCTGGTCCGTGCCGTTCCGGGTTTTCAAAAATTCCTCCCATTGGCTGATGCCAATTGAGTTAGTTAGGGGGATGCTGGTATCACCCCGAGCCATGCTCAATAATCCCCATATAGTTCGGGAGTTACCCGTACATAACGTTTGGACTGTTGTTTGCCATTTGAGTAATTTTATTGCATAGCGTTTCAGTTTTAGCCATGTTCTGTAGGCATTTTTTAGCTTCTTGCTTAGGGTTAAGTAGTTGTGCAGTGTAGTGGAAGCTTTTCGTAATTTCCTCAAGTCAGCTCTTAGAGTTCGTTTAGCATCTCTGATTTCGATATCAAAGTTATTCGTGGTCTTAGTCTCAGGGGCCCGCATAATTATTTTAGTCGCTGCATAGGTGTTAGAAAATGCAGCGATCCAATCTTCGATCTCCTGGCTGGTCATGGCCGAGAGTTCTATATGACACAGATTTGGATAGATAGTTGTATATTCTATGGCACGTTTAATATTAATGTCAGACCATCGTATCATGGAGAGAGCATGATTCGTCTTCAGCTCACCAATCGGTTTATACGGTGTGAATTGTGTAATATATTTGAAGGAGAGTGTGAGAATAGCGTGGTCGCTCCATTCATTATCCTTAATCTTCATGTCTGTAACCCAGGTGGTCATGGTAGGGCTTGCGTACATATAGTCCAATGTACTGCTGGATATGAAGTTTCTCCATGTTGCTTTTCCCGGATAGTCACTGATGGTTCTGCCATTTAATAGTTCAAAGTTCCATGATTTAAAGAAGTTAAACCATAATTGTCCCTCCGCATTTACAGTTCCATGTTTCAATTTGCCTATTTGCTTCAACAGGGGATTATTGCTGGTGCTCGGCTCACCAATTAATTGGCAATTAAAATCACCAACAAAGATGACCATATTTTTCTGTGGTTCAGTCAGCCAATTGATCAACAGATCATGGCAAGCTTCCTGGATAATCTCGCTCTGAATAGATTCAGATGGATTATATATATTAACCAGGAGGATGTGTTCCGTTTTATCTTCGCCAGGGAGCTCCAGTTCCACTGCCATTATGAATTCGTCCATTTTCGTATAAATGCGGATGGATCTTAACGGATGCAGGATGCCAATTAATAGACCGCCATATGGTCTTCCCCTTGGTCCTTTTTTTGCTAGTTCCTGATGTATAGTGTACCCATTTAGTAGGGCTCGGGAGGTAAGCCATGTCTCTTGTAGACATATACAGGTATGGCCCACTAGTAAGGGCATTGAGCCATCAGGAGATAGCAAATGGCCGAATCCCCGGCAATTCCAAGAAATAATGGTTTGATCTCATCGGTTTGCTGTTGCTTTTGGTAGGGACTCTATTAGCCATTTAAGGACCTTCTGTATGTCTACCAGCTGTACAGAGTCATCTTTAGGTGGCTGTATTATGGTCCTTTCTTCCATAGTGGAATTTGACATCTGGGTCGGCCACTGTGGATCGATGACGTTCGGGTCAACATCTATTTCCAGGTCAACTTCCCTCAGGTTGGTTTTAAAGTTACGCAGTAATTCTGCAGTGGCTAGAAATTTGCAGTGAAGGGCCGATGTGCTTGAATTCGTCACTTCTAATGGTTCGACAAATGCAAAATCCTCAGATCGTAGTACTCTCAGTTGCGGAATGGTATGTAATCTGGTCATTAATGCTGATCTGGAAATCCAGTCGTGGTTACTAGATTGATAGAGATTTTTGATCAGGCAGATTCTTCCGCCTCTGGGTACCATAAGGTTACCCTTTTCTTCAGCTGATAATATTGTTGTTAATTGCGGCTCGTTGATCAAGGGTATAGAGCTAACTGATATGTTATTTGTATTATTCTGGGATATGTTTACCTCCTGTTCTTTTTCACATAAAGAAGATTCAGATTCTGGAGGCGCTGTTAATTTAGAGGTATTGCATTTGTCATTAATAAGCCAGCTAGTTAGCTTTCCTTCTTTTGCTGCAGTGCGTTTGCGTGCCCGTGCCGCTCTCCGTTTGACTTTTCTTTGTCCTTTTTTGGGAGTGCTACCTACTGTTGGCCTCAAGATTTCCTCCGCTGCCTCTGCTGTATCCGGTAGTATAATCATTGCAGTTTGACGCTTTCTTCTTCCAATCGCCTTTTTTGTCAGGTGTTTCTGTTTACGTGAGAGGTAGATTTCCGAATTATTGGTGATGTTTGGGTCCTGGGTCCCAAAATCAGTGCCATCTTGCGTATTAATGTTGATGGGTTCCGGCTCATTCTCCATTGGGATGTTTTTCTCAGTATCGCTTGTTGCGATTGCGAGGGTAACGTCAAGTATCTTCCCGCACATCTTCAGTAGAATGTTTAATGCAAATTGTACAGATGCAACAGATGCTTGCAAATCCCCCAGGCTCGTGCTGCCTTCTCTAAGGTCACTGATATTTTCAGATTCCTGAGACCCTAAGTGGACTGCAAGGTTAGGGGAAGCAGATAATCTATCTATCGCTTCCCGTTGTGAAGTTGTCGTCTGGGGTTGGTAACTATTGATTTGCTTGCTTGTACTGCTTCGCGGTAGCGGAGTCATGGCTCTCTGCATAGAGAGACAGAGGTCAAGCAATGAGTTGTTGTCAATTATACTCTCCCCTAGGCACGCTGAATTGATCGTTCTGCTGTGAATACTCGGCTCCTTCTCCTCGCTTGGCGATGGATTTATGATATTTGAAGTAGATGGAAGTGGGAAGAAATCAGTAATAATTCCTCTTTCCTTTGGAACAGTTTTCATGCCCTTACCCTTGTTCGGGCCTGTGGTAGAGGTTCTGTCCTTCTGATTCCGAAGGTTGTATCTCGTGGCAGAACACTTCTTGACAGTTAGCATAGTAATGCTATTCCTTCGCTACCTTGTCGGATCCGGGTAGAAGGGGAATGTGCCGTGGGCAATATGTCCAATAGGGTTATTTTTAGCTGTTGGTATATGATATTCCCTTGGTTCTATCAAAAACGCTAGGGAGCGCAAACGGGGTATATTAGGGGTGGTTGAGCAAATCCACGGGTAGTTAGCACCGTTGCTATGGGGACACAAATAGAGCTTTCAATTAGTGTGCCGAACAGGTGTGTCCTAAATTCGGGAAAAATGTCCGAAAGTTTCCCCGGTACACAGTAAAAAGCCTGTGTCATTAAGTTGCATCTACCCTAAACTCTGACTAGCATGCCGTTGTTCTAAATACAGGCAGAGCAGGTAGTAGGGCAAGGGGACTGTGCAAGGTTCCTGTTGTGAAGTTGTCAGCTGATATGCAGAGGTTCCGGCAACAGTGCTGGATGCAATAACAGAGCACGTGTGCCAAATGGTAAGAAGTAGAGACCACCAGGCAGAAGATGACACAGAAAGTTCTTTTGCCAATTCGAGGGGGGGGGAAGGGGGAGGGGAAGGAGTACGAAGGGGGCCGGAGGCAAGGAGAATCCCTGCTCAGTCCCCTATGGCGCCGCTCACTGTGCCTCTCCTTCGCTGCACACGTCAGCGCAATTTGTTAAAGCTCGGGAGCTGTCAGAGCCTCAGATCAACTAGGCTCAGCTCCGCTCCACTTACACCTCTCTCAGCTGTCCCCAACCCCTATTTCGACCCCAGGAGGAGGGGGGGGGGCGAAGGGGAGAGAGAGGCTAATGGCCGCGGTGAGAGGTGAGAGGGGCTAGGGGTGAGGCAGTTCCTAACTCTATCCCCCAAATCCTCCGTGTCATCACTTACAGGGTCTCATCTCTGCCGCTTTCGTCCGCGTCCCAGCCAGAGGTTGTGGGTAGCTTACCTCGGCTACACGGCTCTCTTCTCTTCCAGCCCTCCGCAGCCTTCTACGGCCCCCTCTCCAGGCCCCGTCCTGGTTACTCGCGCTGGGCTGCGCCGGGCTGCGCCCGCTTCGCCTCGTCGTACGGTCGTCGAACGGTGCTGGTTGATGTTAGAGGAAAGCACCCAACGACTTCAGTACCAGCGTCTAGGCGTCCGAGCGTCAGAGCGTCAAGCCGCACCTACCGGAACACACACACAAACTCCAGCAAAGTGGTGTGACGAGGCCGCTTCCGACGCAAAAAACAGTAATGTTGCTTTTTGGTCACACAACTTGCTAATGCAATACACAGTTCCAGTTCCCCCAGCAAGCTTAGAGAAAACAGGGATGAGTTTTAAACACAGGCAAATTACTTTAATGTGGTTTGCAAGGAAGTGAAAAGGTGCTAAAATTGCTTTTAATTCCCTCTAGAGGTTCAGGGTAGGTGATGGCTACTTTATATTAGTTCAGGCTCACTTTAACAATACTCTATGAATGATTAGCAGATTGCAAACGAATTTTAGCAAAGAGAAGTAAAAAGCTGCTGATTTCTACAGATGAAGAAATCGGGCCAAATCACAAATCGCGGTAAATTTCGCGAGTGCGTGTCTCGCGATTACGGAAAAAGTATAGGGATTAGGAAGTCGGTTCCAGGTTCGTTGGAAAGCCTAGAATCACAGCTTTAAAGTTAAATTTCGTTCCTAGCCCAAACGGTTCCAGAGATACGGACGATTAAATAAAGGTAGTTTTTCATATTTAAAGTAAACTCAAAATGACAGGTGACAGCTTGCAGCTGCAGAATTGACAGGTGACAGTTGTGCAGCTTTAAAAATGACAGATGACACGATTTCTAGGAGGCTGTTCTACTTAGGTTAAAATAGTTTGGATTAGATTATTTTAACTAAGAGATTGGTTCTACACAGTTCTGCTAGGTACTCACAATATCAATTTGAAATAGGCCTCGTCACGGTCTGGTCAGGTTGGACGGGACTTCCGGCGGGTGGTTCTGAAGTCCCGGCTATTGTGGGTCAGCTCTGCTCTCTGGGTCTGTCAAGCACCGGATCTGCTCACAACGGTCTGGTTTGTGGTTCTCCCGGGTTCTGGATACAGCACTGCTTTCTGGATACTGCTACAGGTTCTTGCAAAAATTCTTGGCAAAAATTCAAACAGCTCGCCTGGCTGTTGAATAGTTTGGTTGGTTTTGAGGCCTGCTGAAGAGGATTCAGCTGGTGGATTCAGGCCTCTCTGCTACAAATTCTGGAGTTAATTTCTGCTACAGGTTCTGGAGATTGATGGATTTGAAGTCTGGATCTCTGGATGTGAAGTCGTCGGTCAGCATGCTCCGCAGCAAATGGAATTGAATGTCCCTACCTGTCCCAGCAGTCTCTTTTTATGTGTTTTAAAAAGTGGGTGGAGCCTGGGCCTAGCTAAGCCTGCCCCTCTCTACTTGTCATTGGCCCAATTCTCCCCTCTCCCATGATTGGGGGAAGGAAATGGATTGTCATCATGATGAGGTCTGTTTATGGGTCAGAGGATCCTCCCCTGGTCAATTTGCACACAAATCTATTTCTGACCCAAATACATATTTATCTATGTACCATTTTTCTAATATTATAGGTCCAGTTAACATATTTTCTGTAGCACCAAACCATCCGATCCCTGTCTTTGTACGATGTCGTGTCCACTGATGACAGAATTCTCCCCTTTTCATCCAGATAACGACCTCTAAACCTTTCCAGATTTTACAAAAATGTGCACCAGGGATATGGGTTACAGATGATAAAGTGTCAGATTTTTAACATGCACACATTTGGAGTAACAACCTTTTTTCCGCTACTATCCCCAGGAACATACCACAGGGTCCTAACACCTCTTAAAATGTGCACAGAAAAATCACAAGAATAATGATATTATTTATATAATTTTGACAGGTCCGTACTATGAATTATCCATCTTTTTCAAAGTATACCCTGGTCAAAAAGGGGTGTGGCTTCCCACATCACATGGTGGAATAACTGGTTTATCCACTTCCCCCAAGCTCAGCTGGCTTGCAGAGGCACTGCCCCTCCCAGTTTCCCCTAAGAGGAAGCCACTTTACGGCCCCCCCAATATAACATTTGCCTGAGTCCAGGACAGGCCTTTGTTAAACTTTCTGCAGTTCCCAGGTCCCCTCCCTTAATTCAATCAGAGAGGTGTCAACTCCTTTTGGCAAGGGGCAACAGGATGCAGCTAGGCCTGGGAAGAGTGGCTGAGCAGGTTTCAACTCCTGTCGGGGGTAGTTGTCAGGCAGAATCCAGTTTCATTAAGCCAGGTTTCAGCTAAATGTCACTTTTTGTTCCCAGTTTAAATCAAACTTACAATTTTTACATATACATTAAATAATTACTTCCTTCAAGTCATTTCAGAATATAGTTTTACATTGTATCCACCTCTTAGCAAGTCTTTCCTTGGCCTGGTTTTGTTTCATTTGTTCAGTTTTACACAAAAGTCTGGTGGTTTTAAAACGCCGGCTTTCTGATAGTGGTGAGTACCGGTATTGCAACCATTTTTGGGATTAAGAAGATGAATTCCCCACAGTTCTGAGTTGCTTTTTGGCAATCAGCATTGCCATTCCCAATGGTTTCAGGCTACTGTGTGTGTAGCCCAATGGTGGTTTTAGGCAGTGCCCTCCTGTGCTCACGACATAGGCAAAAATGGGTGGCAGCCTATTCTTCATGTTTTCCCTGTGCACTCTCTGGGGAGTTCTGGCCATCATGATGTTTTCCATGCCAGTACTGCACAGTTTTATGGTAGGGCTTGGATGCATGGGTAAAAACATCCCACAAGCCCCCCCTCTTGCGATGGCCATTCTGTCCTTTCACTGATGGAACTCGCAAGATCTGGGATGTTCGCCTCCTCTTCTTCCAATTCCATAGATGGCACAGTTCAGCATCTTTTCCTCCCTCCAGTCGATCAATCAGTTCTCCTTGCTGGTCCTGATGGGAGGATTGGGCGGTACTCTGGGCCCCTCGGGTCTCTGCTCCCGGTCCCCGGTCGTCCTCCTTGGTCAGTCTCCATGGTTTCATCTCTCCTAGGATGATAAAGCAAAGCGGCAATACACATTCCTAGACATTTCTTCCCCACCATTGATATGGTAGGGTGGCATATACATTTTATAGTCAAAACATTTGTGTTCTTATTTTAACCAAAACAAGATACAATTATAAGACATTTTTTTTCAAAATCATAATATTTTAGAGACTATATGTGGGATATTTTAGGGTTGGAATTGAATTACTCTGGAGCGGTCCCCTCTGGTATTGCAGAGGACTCCTCCAGTTGTTGCAGAGTGTGTCTGGGATGGCAACACTTTAGCTGATTTATATGGACCCACTTATCTTCCCCCTCTGCCAAACTGCCTTTGGGGATGCAGATCTTATAGGCAACAGCGGAGATCTTGTCTATAATTTCAAACGCTCCCTTCCATGTAGGCAAGAATTTTCGCTGTTTGGCCTGGTTCCTTTGGAAATTGTATAGATAGACCCGATCACCCACCTTATATTCCTTTCGGGTAGTTTTCAAATCATAGTGGGTCTTCATGCTCTCGGCTGATCTTTCTAGATTCCGCTGAGCATAGGCAAAAGCATGTTGAAGGTGTTTCCTTAAATTCTCCACATACTCATGAGTTGTGGAGGCATTTATCAGTGTCTGCTCTTGGGTCCTGTAGAGCAAATGCTGGGGAAGCACCATCTTGCGCCCCGTCATCAACTCAAATGGTGACATTTTAGTTGCAGATGAAGGGGTAGATCTAATGGCCATTAGGACCAGAGGTAATCGGATATCCCAACTTGGCCCAGAATCTGCCAGAAACTTTTTTAATATGCTCACAAGGGTTCGGTTGTATCTCTCCACTGCTCCAGAAGAAGCTGGCCTGTAAGCAATATGTAACTTCCTTTTGACCCCCAGTATCTCCCACATCTTTGTCATTACTTCACTGGTGAAGTGGCTACCCCTGTCTGACTCAATCCTTTGAGGTAGACCAAAACGGGAAAAGATGTGGTTAATCATCAGGGCAGCTGCTGTTTCTGCCTTGCAGTTTGGGGCTGGGAGACATTCCACCCACTTGGTAAACAAGCATGTAACGGTCAACATGTACTTGTTTCCTCTAGACGAGTGAATCACAGGGCCTACTAAGTCGATTTGCAAATCTGACCATGGCAGTGTCATCCCCCTCTTTTGGAGAGGCGCACGGTGTGTGAGGGATGATGGCTGAAATTGTGCACACACAAGACACCCCTTCAAGTATTGGTCAAGGTCCTGCCCCATGTGTGGCCAGTATGCAACCTCTCCTAAGATTTCCAGTGTTGTGTGAAACCCCCTATGACCGGCGGTGGCCGCATCATGGGCGTGACTTAACATCAGGCTTCAGAATGAGGTAGGGACCACCCACTGATCATGGCCAGCTTGGGATTTCCTTACCAACAAACCGTCTTGGATTCAGAACCTTTTTGGACATTTCATCAACACTCTTAGGTCCTCTTTCCCAATGTAATCGGTATCCGTCAGGGGAAAGTTCTCAGGGTCCTCAATGTGTTGGTAAAACTTACCAATTATTGGATCCCCCTTCTCAGCTGTAATTAAATCAGCATCAGGGGTCTCCTTACTCCATTGTGCAGTTGAAAGAGCATTGTGAGCATTTGTCTGGGACCTAGTGATAGCAGTGACCTGGATTTCCCCCAATAGGGACTCTATTTCTATTAGATCCCCTTGGATGGCCCGGTTTTGGCCAGCTGATCAGCTAAGTCATTTGCAGTTTTGTCTGGTCCCTCTACTTTGGAATGACCCTTGATCTTTTTCCAGTAGATGGTCATCCCATTCGAGGTGACCAGATCATCAATGTCTTGGATTAACTTCCCATGTTTCAGGGGTTTGTTATTAGCACATAACATGCCTCTGGTTTTCCAATTAACCAGGTGCTCCACGAACCCGTTCCGTACATAATCCGAATCTGTGATTATGACTAGTTCGTGGAGTTGATGTTGGACAGCAGTGAGGATGGCCTGATGCACAGCCATCAATTCTGCCACCTGACTACTTCGGGGACCAATTTTGTATCCAGCGGAGGGTTCTGGGGACTCATTCACCCATGCATTCCCTACGCCGGCCACCAGTTCTTTCTCCCCGTTGTTGTCAACATGGTACGAGCATCCATCCACATAGACAGTGGGCATTCCCTCACACTTGTCTTCTTCAAAGACTTTGTGTGGGGAATTAAGGTATGCCTCCATGTTGTCCTTGATTTTTAGACTTTCGTCCTCGAGACAGTTTTCTCTGGCACAATCATGCAAGTCAGCCAGACCTTGCGCGAGGGAACTCTTCTTGTTTTGGCCATATCTGACCTCCACAGGAAAGCCTTGCATTGACAGAATCCAGGAAGTAATTCGGGAATTACTCACATTTCCGGCCCGGATTCTGTCACTTTGGAGATATTGCAGAGGCTGGTGTGGAGTCTCCACTATGATGTGTTCCCCCTGGATAAACGGGCGGTAATTCTTCAATGCCCACACCGTTGCCGGGAGTGGCTTCTCACAATCGTTGAATTTTTCCTCCACAGAGGATAAAGTTTTGCTCGCATAGGAGATTACTTTATTGACCTTGTCATGCTTTTGGTATAATACTGCCGTCAAGCTTGTATTAGAGAACCCTGTCTCCAGGAAGAACTCCTTGTTTCTGACAGGGTAAGCTAGGCAAGGCGCTTGTGAGAGGCTTCTTTTGAGTTGTCTTACTGCCTCGGATTGTTCTGGACCCCATTCCCACTTGACCCCCCCTTCAAGAGATGAATCAGGGGTCTAGTGATCTCTGCGTAGCCTTCAATGAACTTTCTGCTGTAATTAGTCAGTCCAAGGAGGCTCCTTAGTTCCCGCAGAGTTGTGGGGTCTTTCAGTTTCTGAAGTGCCTCCACTTTCTTTTCCTGTGGACAGAGACCCTGAGGAGTAATCTCATGGCCCAAGAAATTAACACGGGTTGTACACCACTGTGCTTTCTGGAAGGAAAGTTTTGCTCCGGCGGCCCTCAACTGCGTCAGAACATAATGGATCTCCGCTATGTGTTCTTCCACAGATGAACTTTTGATGAGGACATCATCTATATAAGCCAGGTTACTCCTCGCACCCAGGTCGGGCATGGCCTTATGTAGGAAAATGTTGAATTAATTGCCGGAGTTGAGGTATCCGAAGGGAGTCCGGGTCCATGTGTACTGCTGGCCCCCAAAGGTAAAAGCCAGTTTGTATTGGTCCTCCCTACTGACAGGCACAGTCCAGTACCCATTGGTCAGGTCTATTGCAGTGAATACCTGTGACCCCTGGATCTGGGCCAGCACTTGGTCAATGTAGGGAAGAGGCCATCGGGAAGTATGGACCCGTTTGTTGAGCTCCCTAAGGTCGGCGCAGAGTTTCCACTGGCCGTTTGGCTTCAATATTCCCAGCACCGAATTATTGAAGGTGCTGTGTACTGGACGGATTATTCCCCAGGACTCAAGGTTCTTAATTATTTCAGTAAGGGACTCCATGGATGCGAGAGGCAAACGATATTGCTTCACAAACACTGGAGTCATTCCAGGGTCCGTGGGAATTGTTGTGGTGTGGATGTCGGTGCGACCACAGTCATATGAGTCTACCGCAAAGAGATCTTGGAAATCCAAGAAAACTTGTTTCAACTTTTGCTTCTGTTCCAGAGTCACACAGGCATCAGCTAGGTTGACCCTCTCTTCTACCATCTGCCTGAAGCCTGGAAAGACTTCTGGTTTGGCTATCTCAGCGGCCTCCTCCAGCTGGGTGGAGAAGTCCCTGGTCAGAGTGCTGATTTGGACTGGAGGCTTCAGGTGGGAAAGGCAGCCCTCATGGACCTGGAAAATCACCTCATCCCTCCTGAAGTCACAAGTCACATCTTCCTTACCGTAAGGGCAAGAAGTGTACACCAGGAAGTTCCCCCCATGCCGGGTGAAAATCCTGTCTGGTGTTGTATTGTCCTCACTGTCACTGTCAAAACAGTCCTTGGGGAGCGGTCCTAACAGTTAATTTCCTAAGTCAATGGAGAAATGTCGGTCATCAACCGCCATTCCAATAATGGTGCCTGTGGCTAGAGTAATACTCTTTAAGTCGCTGTTATCCACCTCTATTGGAATGGTGTCATGTTCTATGTTGACTAATGAAGTTGGGTTTACCCCCAACCCTTGCTGTTGGAGAGAAGCATTTAGATGTATATAAGCATCAGGGTTTTTCAATTTTTGTCCTCTTTTAACTTTCACTTCCAGGGAGAATTGTCGGGTCCTTTCTGGGATGGTGACTTCCTCTTTAAGCTGAATTTCAACTGCATAAGGTAGCAATTGAGCTGACCTAAATGCTTTTTCTTGATCATCAAAACCCATGGGATTATCCGCTAATCGGGACCAAGCTTTGAAGTTTATTAGGTCCAAACTAATGGCAAAGCGATTGAGAATGTCACTGCCTAAGTAAAAGGCGGCAGTGACGTCTCGCACGACCCAACAATTATGGACTATGCTCTTGTTGCCAATGGAGATTTTGAGCATACACCTGCTTGGCAGGAGATGTTTGTAATTAGGTGCTTCCAGGTCCATTTCCCATTTGTCTAGCAGTTTGAATGTGGGAATGGCTGGATCTTTTGGGAGTTGGCGGAAAATGGCTTTGCTGATGAAGCTCTTACCGTTGTTCACAAACACTCGAGCGAGAACAGAGTCCTTCCCATCATTTAACTGAACAGGGATGAACAACTGATCTCCAACTTGCTGAATATCAGCCAGGCTCTGAGCTGATTTCACATCTTTCTGAATTATTTGGCTGGAAATGTCTGGTTGTGGATTGGTAAAGAATTTCAGAGTGTTTCCTTCCAGTTTGGAATACCACCTTAAACTGGAAGGAAGGTTGATTTTCAGAAATAGAGAGGACCCCCCATCACCAGTCCGTTGTCCTACTGCTATTACTGTCACATCTGGAATCTGGCTATTCTGGAAGTGAAATTCTACTTGGTCAGATTTTTGTTCAACCATGTGGCAGGTGCCATTTAAACTAACATTGTTGACACTCTGTTTTAATTTCTTGGTCGGCTAGTCTAGGTCCAGAGGACCTTGTTTACACAATCTATTAGGGGTGACAACCTTCTCAGGAGTTCATTCCCTAGTAAACAAGGGGTGCCCTCTGTAGTCACTACTATAACCAGGTGTTTCACCTTGTGTCGCCCAATTTTAATGTCCAAATCTGCAGCCCCCTCGACAGGAATTTCCTTCCCGTCAAAGTTCTGCAGTTGTCCAGGAAGAGAGGTGAGAGGAATATGGTAATTCTCCCCCCTTCCTGCATTTAGTTCCTCAAAGGCCCTTTTGGACAGAAGGGTAGCTTGGGATCCAGTGTCCACCAGTGCCAAAATTGTACCCTGCCCCTGTACTTGTACCGGGGCATAGTATCTTCCCTCCTTCTCCTCAAGGGGGCACAGATAATGCACATTTTTGGACAACTGGTGGGCTAACTTTCTGGTTCTGGACATTGCTAGTGAAGAGATTTGGGCAGAATTCTGTGGAGAGCCCTGGGAATCTGAAAGAAAAAGTTGGCAACTGGAGATCAGAGCCATTGTGGGTTCCCCTGGTTCCAGTTCTGGGCCGCCCCCCCCCCCTTTTTGGAGGCAGTCACCAGGATGGGTTTGAACCAGGGGATTTTGGTATTGTCGGTTCTGGGATGAGATGATGGGCGGCGGTAGCTCAGTCTCCACATCTCCCCAGTCTGAATTGACATCCCTTGGGACCCATTTTTCCTTGGGAGGAGTTCCCCCACCTCTGAAGGAGAAGATTCTTTCCCCAGGATCTTCTGAGGATCCCTTTCCCTCAAATTGGAAGACCTGTACCTCCTCCACAAAGTGTTTCTGTTTGGGTCCTTTGTTTCTCCTACCTCCTCTCTGCTCCTTGGGTGGCAGATTTTCAGGGGTAGGAGATTTTGTTTCCGGTTCCTGGTTTTCCAGGGGCTGTTTACAAGTTGGGAAGGAAGCTTCCTCCAAGGCTTTACACACCTCTTCCCCTTGTGCCTCCTCCCTGGGAACCGGTGGGTTATCGGGGTGCTGCCCCCGTCATTGTTCTGGAGCACCAGGTCCAGAGTTTGGGGCATTCTGCGGTGGCATGCTCATCTGAGGGTTCTGTTGAGCCCTCAGTATGTGACCAGATCCCATGCCATATTTTGGACCTGGCGCTCAAGTTTTGAAACCCGCTCAGGCTGATACGGGGCTCTTTTTTCTCCCCTGGGCTGATCCCGGGAAGGGTAGCTATATCCCTTCTCTGGTAATACCCCGGATTGGGAAGATTTGGGTACCCCTCCACCCTTGGCCTCCCCTCTCCTGAATTAGGTTGTCTGGGCTCAGGGAATTGGGGAAAGAAGGATGGATGGTTTTGGGGTTGGAAATTGGGTGGATACCTGGGAAAAAAGTTCTGACCAGGATTTGGTGAATTTCTGCCCTCCTGGGGGAAGTTAGGAGGGAAGTTCCCCGGGTTAGGCGCTTGGCTGGATCCCCCCCTTGGGCTGGAGGAGTAAACACATAACCCAGGATGGGTCGGTTTCCCTTATAGCGGGGATTTACATAGTCAGGGGAGCGGGGGACCCCATTTGTGGGACTACCTCCTCGACTCCCTGTCTGTGACTGGCCCGAGGGCCTTCTGGGCTGTGAATTATTTGGTGCAGGCAGGTTTTTAGGCCCCCCCCCATCTCCAAATCTAAAACGGGGGCAACCTTTACCTCTGCCACCTTGGCAGCAGCAGGGGTGCTGTTGGTTTTGGGGTTTTTCTGTGCATTATTTTTATTTTCGATGGGCTTCTGCGCCTCATAGATCCGGGTAGCCTGTTCAATGACCCAGTCTAAAGATCTTTTCTCATGAAAATCTCTCATGAGCTGGGTCATTATGTATTTGGGTAAGGCATGGAAAAACGTATTGATAAATTCTCTGCTATCCGTGCGCACCCTTCTAGTGGTCTGCGCAAAAGCATGCTTTAATTCTTGCACAAACTCTTGTGGGGCCTGATCCTCCCCACATTGCAAATTGTAGGCTGCCTTGCGAGCCTCTTGAGGATTTCTGTGAACAGAAAAATGTTTAAAGATGGCCGCCTTATAGGTGGACCATCTTAAATGATTTTGGTCCTCCAGCCCCGCAAAGAAACTGGAGTATTCTGGGGAGAATGTCCATTTGACGTACTGGATGCAGCTACTGCTGTCCTTCAAATGGAAAGTCTCCATCATTTGCTCATAGAGCTCCAAGTGTTCCCAAACGGAATACTTGGCGTTCTTATGATAAGGAGTGCTGACACTCCTGATTGCCTTTATTTGTTTCAATGGGTCCTTAAGCAAGGCCCTTTTTGCCTTATTGGCCATTTTGGTTCGGGTAACCCTGGTCCATTCATCCTCTGACTCAGAAGCACTGCTCCCAGAGGTGCCCGTCTGATCTTCCAGGTTTTCCCCGATTCTGCGAGCCTGGGAATGGCTGGCAGAATGTGGGGAGCTGGTCTCCTGTGTCCTGTAATGCTCAGAGGAGTCTTCAGACCCCTCCTTGCTGCCAGGATTTGATGGGTACCCCCCCCACTGACCTAACTGGGCAGAGGTTTTCAGGATGCCCTTAATGGGCCTACTCTCCTGGGTTTCCCCATTAAATTGCACTGTGCTTGGGTGCCCATACCCGGATGCCCGCCCATCCATTCCTGGGAGGTACTGGCCTATGAGTCACATACTTCTAGCTGGATAGTAATCTGCCATCCCCGTGGCCCTGGGCTCATGTGCGCGAGGGGACATGGGGGTGGCAGAGTCCAGGGACTGGGAGAGATGAAGGCCTCTGGCACCAGGGCTCCTGAGGTTATGCCCAGGCGTTTCCCTTTCCCAGCGAACCTCGTCTCTATCAGCCCCTGCTCCCTGTTGCAATGCAAGAGCCTGCGCTTTCAGTTCCTCAGTTAAGGCCTTACTAGACTCTATCAGTCTCTACTGCATCGCTACCTGTTGCTGGAGCCTATCATTGTGCTGACAGAGAGCCTCATTTTCTCTCTGTGCCTCCTGATTGGTCCTGGAGTACTGGGCCAGTCTCTGCTGCAGGAGGGTTACCTCCTGAGTCCCATCCCTACTGGCCTGCTCCTTTCTTGCCAGAGCCTCCTCCACCCTCCTGGTGTGATCTAGCAAGCCCTGATGCTCTTTTGGGAGGTCACCCAGCCCCTGGAGGGCCAGGTGATTTTCTTCCATTTTCCTTTTTAAGTGGCAGACTTCCTGGCCTAAGGTATCCCTTTCCTGACTAAGAGCCTGCATCTGTGCCGCCAGGTCGTCCCTTTGCCTTTGGAAGGCACCAGCTTTCTGGTGTTCCTGATCAAACTCTGCCTGGGTATCCAGGTCTTTCAGAATAAATTTATTGCTTTCCTCTTTCTCTCTGTCTAATCGAATTTGCAGGGTGGCTACCTGCTCTGTGCATGCCCTGATGAAGTCCAGTTGTTGCTCCAGCTTTTTTTGGCTCTGCAGAAGGGAGTCCAAACCTTCTTGGTACTCCTTCTGCAAGGCCAGTAATCTGGTATCCTGGTCAGCCTTTTCCTGTTGCAGCCTATCCATATCCTCCTTTATTTTAGTGATGTACTGTCTGCTGCCATTTTCTGACTCCTGGCTCCCGTGCAGCCTCTGCTCAGAAGAGACCAGGTCAGATTGGGCCTTTTCTAACGCCATCTGTTGCCTATTTGCCAGATCTTGGCCTTCAGCACATTTGTCCTGCATGGCTCCCATATATAGATACAAATATGCCGCTATCCTGGCAATCCTATTGTGTTCATCTTTGGCCTTAGAAGCCATATATAATTCACTCAGGGCCACATGTAATAGACCCTGATCTCTCCATATATCTGACCCTGTTTCAGTGACCTGTTGCGCGATTGCCTGCAACCAGACCGTTTGGTCCTGATGAGTTCACTCACCTCTCACAAATAGCTTATGTAAGAAGTGCTCTCTGGCTATTTTCATATCTACCAAGGTCGTCATTCTGGAATTTGAGTTCCTTCCTGATTTACAGAAGTTTGTATTTTATTTTGCAAAACAGACCGTTTCCTTAGAGCGTTCCTTTGAGGGATGCTTTCACAGTGTAAAACAGCGTGGTGATCTAACCGGATATGTGCATCTGGTCAGTTGGCACACTGTATTAATCTGCACAAGTGGTAAATCTAACCCAGAATATCCCGGCTCCGAGGCCCCACTTTTGTAAGCGATATTCAATCAACACTACAGCTAAGTCAATGGCTAGTCTGGGATGCTGAGGAAAACCCTTATTGATGTATTTTTATATCCAGTTCAGTACTCTGGATGACAACCCTTGTATAACACCCCCCTCTTAGAATCCCCCTGACCCCACTGAGCCAAGAAGTAGGTTTGTTTTGCAAATTTAAAAGGTTTATTTGGACAATTCAACAATATATATCTATCACACTTTATAAATAAATTGATAACTGATATCACACTTCAGAATATGACTGTGATCAACAATGGATAATGTTACAGGGGTACACTGATTTGGTTACTTAGGAGTAGTGTAGAGGATGAGGTAGCTGAAAATGCTTGATGGTTTCAAGGAAATGCAAGGTGGAATAAAATGCAGTACAGAAATAACTTGCTATGATTTTAGCAAAAGGTAATATGATCACTTTTTCTTTTGACAATTCACTCCCCCCCTATGCAATACAAGAAATGGAAGGAGAGCACACAGTCTTCAAGAATCCCAACAAATCACACTTTATAATGCAATACACAGTTCCAGTTCCCCCAGCAAGCTTAGAGAAAACAGGGATGAGTTTTAAACACAGGCGAATTACTTTAATGTGGTTTGCAAGGAAGTGAAAAGGTGCTAAAATTGCTTTTAATTCCCTGGAGAGGTTCAGGGTAGGTGATGGCTACTTTATATTAGTTCAGGCTCACTTTAACAAAACTCTATGAATGATTAGCAGATTGCAAACAAATTTTAGCAAAGAGAAGCAAAAAGCTGCTGATTTCTACAGATGAAGAAATCAGGCCAAATCGCGGTAAATTTTGCGAGTGAGTGTCTCGCAATTACGGGATTAGGAAGTCGGTTCCAGGTTTGTTGGAAAGCCTAGAATCACAGCTTTAAAATGAAAGTTAGATTTCGTTCCTAGCCCAAACGGTTCCAGAGATACGGACAATTAAATAAAGGTTGTTTTTCGGATTTAAAGTAAACTCAAAATGACAGGTGGCAGCTTGCAGCTGCAGAATTGACAGGTGACAGTTGTGCAGCTTTAAAAATGACAGATGACACGATTTCTAGGAGGCTGTTCTACTTAGGTTAAAATAGTTTGGATTAGATTATTTTAACTAAGAGATTGGTTCTACACAGTTCTGCTAGGTACTCACAATATCAATTTGAAATAGGCCTCGTCACGGTCTGGTCAGGTTGGACGGGACTTCCGGCGGGTGGTTCTGAAGTCCCGGCTATCTGGGTCAGATCTGCTCTTTGGGTCTGTCAAGCACCGGATCTGCTCACAACGGTCTGGTTTGTGGTTCTCTCGGGTTCCGGATACAGCACTGCTTTCTGGATACTGCTACAGGTTCTTGCAAAAATTCTTGGCAAAAATCCAAACAGCTCGCCCTGCTGTTGAATAGTTTGGTTGGTTTTGAGGCCTGCTGAAGAGGATTCAGCTGGTGGATTCAGGCCTCTCTGCTACAAATTCTGGAGTTAATTTCTGCTGCAGGTTCTGGAGATTGATGGATTTGAAGTCTGGATCTCTGGATGTGAAGTCGTCGGTCAGCATGCTCCGCAGCAAATGGAATTGAATGTCCCTACCTGTCCCAGCAGTCTCTTTTTATGTGTTTTAAAAAGTGGGTGGAGCCTGGGCCTAGCTAAGCCTGCCCCTCTCTACTTGTCATTGGCCCAATTCTCCCCTCTCCCATGATTGGGGGAAGGAAATGGATTGTCATCATGATGAGGTCTGTTTATGGGTCAGAGGATCCTCCCCTGGTCAATTTGCACACAAATCTATTTCTGACCCAAATACATATTTATCTATGTACCATTTTTCTAATATTATATGTCCAGTTAACATATTTTCTGTAGCAACAAACCATCCGATCCCTGTCTTTGTACGATGTCGTGTCCACTGATGACAGAATTCTCCCCTTTTCATCCAGATAACGACCTCTAAACCTTTCCAGATTTTACACAAATGTGCACCAGGGATATGGGTTACAGATGATAAAGTGTCAGATTTTTAACATGCATACATTTGGAGTAACAACCTTTTTTCCGCTACTATCCCCAGGAACATACCACAGGGTCCTAACACCTCTTAAAATGTGCACAGAAAAATCACAAGAATAATGATATTATTTATATAATTTTGACAGGTCCGTACTATGAATTATCCATCTTTTTCAAAGTATACCCTGGTCAAAAAGGGGTGTGGCTTCCCACATCACATGGTGGAATAACTGGTTTATCCACTTCCCCCAAGCTCAGCTGGCTTGCAGAGGCACTGCCCCTCCCAGTTTCCCCTAAGAGGAAGCCACTTTACGGCCCCCCCAATATAACATTTGCCTGAGTCCAGGACAGGCCTTTGTTAAACTTTCTGCAGTTCCCAGGTCCCCTCCCTTAATTCAATCAGAGAGGTGTCAACTCCTTTTGGCAAGGGGCAACAGGATGCAGCTAGGCCTGGGAAGAGTGGCTGAGCAGGTTTCAACTCCTGTCGGGGGTAGTTGTCAGGCAGAATCCAGTTTCATTAAGCCAGGTTTCAGCTAAATGTCACTTTTTGTTCCCAGTTTAAATCAAACTTACCATTTTTACATATACATTAAATAATTACTTCCTTCAAGTCATTTCAGAATATAGTTTTACATTGTATCCACCTCTTAGCAAGTCTTTCCTTGGCCAGGTTTTGTTTCATTTGTTCAGTTTTACACAAAAGTCTGGTGGTTTTAAAACGCCGACTTTCTGATAGTGGTGAGTACCGGTATTGCAACCATTTTTGGGATTAAGAAGATGAATTCCCCACAGTTCTGAGTTGCTTTTTGGCAATCAGCATTGCCATTCCCAATGGTTTCAGGCTACTGTGTGTGTAGCCCAATGGTGGTTTTAGGCAGTGCCCTCCTGTGCTCACGACATAGGCAAAAATGGGTGGCAGCCTATTCTTCATGTTTTCCCTGTGCACTCTCTGGGGGAGTTCTGGCCATCATGATGTTTTCCATGCCAGTACTGCACAGTTTTATGGTAGGGCTTGGATGCATGGGTAAAAACATCCCACAGTAAGGATACTTAGGAAGTGGTGTTACACCCAGTGGTCGAAATGGGTGGGAGCCGTTGGGAGCAGTGCTCCTCTACTTTTTTTTAATTAAGTTTTACTGTTCTTATACTTTTAAAAGAATCCGTTGCGGAATGGTTTCCTTTTACAATAAAAGCGTAGGAAGAAGTTGAATCTTGCACTTCAGTGCACTGCACCGAACATTCCATTAAACAGCAGGAGCATCTGTTTAGGAGTGTGTATGATGCATGGGAGGGGGCGTGGTTATGGGCTTTTTAGGGGCGCGGGGACAGGCCAGCAGGGAACATAGTTGCACTATGTCTTTTCGTACACTTGGACGACTGCTTACACCTGATGACTAGTGGTTTCCAGACACCAACAGAAAATATTGGCCAAAGAAGTGACAGCCGCGGTGAAGAACAGCTGCAGGAACATGCTGCGAATTAAGTATGATCGCAAAGATTTCCACTGAGGAAATCAGGAAGTAGCCGTACGCATTGCTTCTGTGCACCTGCTACCTTATACCTGATTCTTAAAGCCGAAAACTAGAGCAAATCCGGTGGTGCCAAGATTACCTCTGAGATGCCCCTTGGCAAATCATTGTGAATCACATTTGCACGTGAGCATCTTAGATATGCCCCCGACACAGCCAGGTCTTATTTCAGTTTCACTCTTCGAGAACCAGGTATACTGTAGCAGCTGCAAATATACAATGTTCACAGGGTTCACCTGATTTGCTCTGTTCCAAAATCTTTGCTAACAATCTCGCCCTGTTTGTTATAAACAATGCTGTTGGAGGAAATACTTAGCAGTGGACAATGGTGAAGACTTCTCCAGTACCACGTGCAAAGTTATTTGTAGACACTCCAGCACAGGTATCGCTTACTTGTTTGTTTATCGTGTGTGTTAGGTAACATTTCCACAGAGCTGGTAAATCTTCCTTTCGTGGTTCAACCCCGGAACCTTTTGCTTTTCTAGTGGGATATTTTTCATTAATACCTCAGTGAGTGGGAACCTTTTTCCACACTCACCTAATCTTTAACTCTTTTTATGGGTGTCATTTTTAAGACACTCCATAGTGTCTTTTTAAAGTTATCATGCCTGTTGTTGCTGGGTTGCCTTATGGGCTCCCTCTTCCTTGTGCTAACCTTGAGTGAACTACAGTTCCCAAGGGTAGAAAGGATCTTTGGATCCCTTTTACATTTTGTTAGGTGAAACCACTACACCCACCTTAAGTGGAGTGCTGGGGAGATGCAATGTATCCCCTTTCACATAAAAACTGTAACAAATCTGTTACAGTGACAAGCTTACCTTTAATGGCTAGTGGCAGTGATACCTTTTACTAATTTGGTGCACCTTTACCACGGGGTGTGATCACAGCTGCAGTAAAGGCACCTAAGGTGGCTCATTTTACCAAAATGCCCCATATCTTCTTTTTCTGCCATTTTAGTGTTTCTTGTCATTACTTCTTCCCTCCCCTAGCAACCAGGGTGGGAATTTCCTTTGTGTGAGTTTTGTCTTTGGCTAGACTCCCCTGGACAACCTGCCCAGGCTCCAGTCAGTCTGTAAGCACAGGAAGCGGGGGAGGAGTCCAAAACTTCCCCATCCTTTGTTTTACACCTTGCTTCAACTAGGCAAATCCCAGTAGGGGGGCTGGCTGTCCTGATTGGACAACCAGGCGCCCCTTTCTTGTAAAATGCAGGGAGAGAATGTAGAGGTTGTGCTGTAGTTCCTGATTAATACTGGAAACCTGGAAGTTGAAGTCATGTGGACCACTGAAACTTAAACCAAAGAGGATGATGAAGGAAAAGCGGCAGAGACGATCTCCAGCGCCCAGAGAGCCTGCTGTGTAACCCGAGCCTGCTGCAGCCCTTCCTTCCAATTAACCTGGGGACTCCGAAAACAATGACCTGAACCCAGTGCCTGATGTGACCCACTAGACTCAAGACGACCTGCATTTCGAGCCATACCACGAGTTTTTGCGACCTTGCGTTCTTGCAATACCCCAATACCCTGGGACCTCCAGCCACTGTGTGCTGCATGGTCTTCCTAATTCCAAATCTCACTGAACCTTTTTGGGCATCTTGGTGTATCTCCAGAGACATGAATCAAGACAAAAAGTCCCCTCACACGAGTGCTGGACCTTTAAAATGATGAGAATTCAACCACGATTTTCTGTCTTCTTCTGTGGTCCTTAAAAGGTGCCAAAATCTGCAGAACCGTATTCAGCCATGAGAGAAATCTTGCCGAGAGCCTTCTTCATCAATCCCTGCTGCAAAGTCCCTTCTGAGGTCTTGTGTTCAGTCTCCAGGACAAGGAATCTACTGACCGGGTATTTGGCTGCAGTCAATGAAGTTCTCCTGCTGCAATCTCTTCTTCATTGCTGAGGTACTGTGTTGGCTTGGGTATATACTTACCTTAAGCCTGTTGGGATTTCTGTGTAATCCTGGGATGTATTCTGTGATTGCTAGGTCCCTCGTCCAGTGCACCCAGTCCCACTGCTAGAATCCTGCTGGGGTGTCTTCTGTGAAGCCCCTGGACCCTCCTCTAACCCTAGAAGTAAAGTACTCACCTGTTTGCCCAGTTTTCCTAAGGAACTCTGACTTTTGCTACTAAAGAACTTATTCTAATACTGCCTGCTGGTCACTAGTTCTAGTGACCCCCCTTCTGCCACTGAGAATACTCATGCTCCAAGAACAAGGGAAAGACTTTGAAGGGGCTGGGACTTCTGCCTAGAAAAGAAATCAAGTGTTTTACTTACTTGTAAAGAGTTGGTTGGTAACTGTAATTCTAAGAGTGAACAGTTACAAAAGTTCTTACTGATCTTGAATGTGTGTTGCACTATTCTTAAAAGTATGGTTAACATCTTTTCTTCCTTAGCCACTGTTTTGTCAGTCTAATAGAAAGTAGATGTGACGGTATTTTACTCTGCTGTGATTAGGCTGTGCCTCTTTACAAAAGTAATGTGTTGGTTTCACCAGATTATTCCTGTAGGGTAATTGTATGAGTTTCTTCCAACTGTTGGTATCACCAGGTTAGTCCTGTTAGGATAACTGTATGAGTGTCCCCCAACTGGGTCTTGTTTCCCCTAACTTGCTGCTAACCTGTCCTTAATAAGTCTACATTAGGTTGTTGCCTACCTAGAATAACTATTCAGTAAAGTGTGACATTGGGTTTTACTTTCCCCTTCATTGTGAATTTAAAGTATTTGGGTTTTACTTACCTTGTGTTAGCTGTGTGCCAACCAAAATAAGTTACCAGAGTTATTGCTTACCTCAATCTGGGGTTGCCTGATTTCAAAAGCATCTGTAATTGTATATTACATCCTTAGGTTTTACTCACCTGGTATAACTGTGCGTTATGACAAAAGTAGTTATAGGTTTTTACTGCACCTACGATTAGTGTTTCACTATTCACCAAAAGTATATTGTCCAGTTGACTGTTTATGTGATTTGTTCCAAGAGTCACTGTACAACTGGAAGAGCCTACTGCCCTTGTATTACTGAATGTAATCTGAAAGTAACCATTGGTCTTTTTACTCCCAAAGAATAGGCTTGACCTATACTAAATGTGTATAACAAGGTTTTGACTTCCCTAGAACTACTGTTAGGTGTTCCAAATAAGGTTTATACTTGGGTCTGTGGATTTAAAGTATAGTGTTGTGTTTTTATATTGTGATTTATATAATGTGTTAGTACTTACATAACCCCTAGATTTATCTGGGCCTAACTGAATTTAAATAAATCCTTTATTTTTACAATATACAGTAGGACCCTGGCGCTAAGTGTTTAACGGCGCCGTAAAAGGCTGCGGCGCTGTTAAACACTTAGCGCCTTACTATGAGGTCCCTTTGCGAGACCCGACCTGAACGGCTGGTCTAGACCAGCCGTTAAAGTAGGGACCCGCAAAGGGACCTTGGTGCTAAGTACCTATCGCCTTCCCCAGTCCCATTGAGCCCTATGGGGCAAAAATGGGAATGGGGAAGGGCCAATGTTCAATGGGGAATTACTGCCCTGCCAACCTTGGAATGGGGTGGTAATTCCCCATTGAACATTGGCGGACTCGTTACGATACCGGCACCAACCATGGTGTTAATAGCGCCATGGTTTAGCACCAGTATCGTAATGAGGGCCACAGTGTTTCAGTGTTTCTCTGGACACTTTGTATTACAATTACACTTGTACTGTATCTACTGCCCTCTCTCACTCCTAAAATAAGCCTGGCGGCTCTGCCTACGCTGCGATGTACTCAGGTGGTACAGTCTTATACAAAGAGTGGAGTCTTGTACTGCCTCAGTTGAATGGTTTTGAAGAAGTTGGTAGCACTTCAGAAAAACTGTCCTAACAGTGTGCCCCTGTGCACACTCCCTTTTGTGAGAAACCAGAAGGTGTCTTACCCACTAGACCCCGGGGATCTGTAATCCAGATGGCCAGGACCCAAACCATCACTTGTGGATCGAAGTTCCTGCGGTGGACCAGTGCGGGAGGATCAACTGGGTGAGGGGGTCTTTAGGGAGTGGGAGTGGGACACCAGATGATGAGACACAGTATCCCCTTCCTGTAACACCTTTCTCCTATCCTATCATGTAGGATATTTGGGAACTCTACCCGCCCCCTCCCCTTTTACAAAACAAGGGGCCTCATTATAAGTGTGCCGGTCTGGAAAAACAGTGCTGGTAAGCTTACTGGCACCGTTGCTTCCGGACAGGCACACTACTACTCTGCCGGGCGGGCGCCCTCCAGCAGAGTTTTCATGGGAGCACACACACCGTTATTAACGGTGCCGGGGCTCCCGTGTCCCCATTCCCATAGGGTCCTGTTGGACTCTATGGGAATGGAGACTAATGAAATTGCCAGCAGCTAACTTCCCAGTCGAAGGACTTGGAATAGCCCGGTGGCACCAGGAAGTCCGGCGCAAGTACTTTTTTACAGGGTTACTGCCGGACCCATAATGAGGCCCAAACACTTTATCACGGACATTTCACTATGAAAGAAAACAGGCTAACACTAGAGCCGTATACCTGACGTGTCCCAATACAATGGTCAGGCGATGTCAGGCAATTACTGACCATCACACACACCTGACTACCATTAAGCTTCCCCACACAGGTAAAAGGTGGCACACGAGAGCATACTCTGAGCGAGGCAAAGCACATGAGGAAATAGCAGTTTCAGAATGGCAGCTGAACTCGAGAGGAAAGACAGCAAAACAGAAGGGGATCGCAAGGAGGGAAATTTCCTTGACCTTTTTGACAAGGAACCGTTACTTTTCAGAACCCCAAAAAATAGAAAGCGTAAGACCGGGAAACCAGGCTGAAGAATCCTGTATTGTGTATCGGAGATACCCAGGGCCCACCCGCCTCAATAATGAAGGCGGGGAGAAGCACAAGCTGCCGTGTTACCGACCTTAGCTCCAAGAACAAACCCGCATCCGCAAAATTAACACAGCCAGAGAGTTGGGGAGACCGATACATGGCCGGTCTGTGTTGAAGCCAAGGTTTCAAGTGGCAACATTGTATGGTGAGCACTGCAAGAAACATTGTTTGAAACGCGTGTAATAACAGACGCAGGTGAAGCTGAACTGCTGATGAGTCATTGAACTTTGAAACCAAGATACAATACCTTTGACAGAGTGGTCCAGCACTGCTTGTGTGTGCTCAATCGTAGGTCTCTGTAAGGTATCCAGTAGAGAAGTGGCAAAAGTGAAAGAGTTGGAAAGAACTCTGAATCAAAGTGGTCCTGAGCGAGTCTAGAAAAATCCTGTGCATAGTCTAAAGTTAGGTTTGAGTGGGCACCGCTTTGTTGTTACTGTCAATTCATACATAATGGTTTGTTCTGAGTATTATTTGGTCCTGTTGCCAGATCATGCTCTACTTGCACAGTGTAGTCAGAAGCAAATTAGGAAATATTTGGTTTGAGTATGGTCACCCATACGGCTAGCAAGACCCGTATGAATTTTCACTCAAAGTTCATATTCTTTTTTCATGTATATTCATGCAAATCATTGTGAATCCCATTTGTACGTGAGCATCTTAGATATGCCTCAGACACAGCCCAGTCTTATTTCCAGTTTCACTCTTTGAGAACCAGGTATTCTGTAGCAGGTGCATATTTGAGATTGTACTGGAGGACTGAGCGACCTCTGAACGGGCCCCTGAGATTCAGAGCTCACCCTTCGACACCTTAAAACAAGATAGCCGCACCTTGAAGAAGATGTGGTGCGGAATTCACTTACTCCAACACCAATCAATAAGGACAAGTCAACGGTTTGGCAAAGGGAAGTTTAATGACAAGTACAAAAAACAGGGAAACAAATGGTAATCAACAGTGATGCGATCGCCTGTCTCGCTTCAACTCCCAAATTCTTCATGCAAACAGTAACTTTTATAGCAAATTTGTGTCATCATTGATGTGTAAAACTCATAAGTTTGACATGCAGTTCTATTGGTTGGAAAAGGTAACTTAAATATAGGTGCTATATCTGTATATGGTAATAGAATGTGAGGATTGGATAACTCTTATCGGGTGGGTGTCTACGCCCATCCCTCTACATCACTTGTGATAGACGTCACTACAACTACGACGTCTTATTGGTTGTACAGCTATAGGACCCTAGATTATTTGGGTCATTGTGATTGGGTGGGTTACACCCCTAGGCATAAATCTCCTCTTTAATTAGCAGCATGCAGAATATATACAGAGCTGCCTTGTGTCCCAAGATTCACCCTGCCTCCCTTCCATCAATCAGTACCTTAGGGGTATGTGCCAATTAGTTGGCCGAGGATGGCCTCGAAACGGTAGCTTCTTATCAGGAAAAGTTATGGCATCCTCGGGTTCTGGGTGACATCAGACGTTGGTGCCTCTTAGCGTCTGGCTGGTCACGTGTTTGTTCACCGTGAATCTGCTTCATTTTCCTTCTTTTCGTGTATTTGATTCTATGTTCAGCCTCACCACCTGCCTAGGGCCTCCTTATCTCGACCTTCACTGGTTGCCAGTCATGCTCTGAAGTTTCGATTCCTCCGAGTTGCCGCTCTCCTCCCTTCCTGGAGTTGAGCTTGAATTCCCAGGCATGAGCTACTTCTTACTGAGTTTCAATTCTGCTCTTCCCTTTTGGTTTTAGCTGGAATATGAATTTCAGCCTTTTCTGCCCCTTGCAGTCTGGGCTTCATTCTGCTTTACAAAATGGAGACGCACTTGTATAATGTGCCTCGTTGAGGTAGATATATAGTTGGCGCTTGCCGCTCTATTCTTCTACTACGCATTGCAAGCAGTACCATTCTCTTAGCTTCTTGCGTTTCTATTTACATGCATTTCAGTCAATTACGTGTGTTCATCTCACTTCATGTTTACGTTTATTTACATTAACATCTTTTCTCTTACACGTCCATTACAACATTATTCCTAGCATTTCGCCCTTGTGTGTCAACTTTCGTTCATCGTTTATGTTCATGTTATCCTTTTCGTTTGTCATTTATATGCATCTGTACGACTGTCCGGGCTCTTATGTCGTCACCATTTGCCCTCCAGTAAGACTCCTTGGGCCTCTTCGGGGACAGTTTGTAAGTAGTCTTAATTTTGTGTCAGCTGCTGGTACGGTTGTCTCAGTGGGTACCGAGCTGCCCATGGCTGTCTGGTTATAGGCACTTCGACAGGTCTTGTATTTCTGATGGGCACTGGGCAGAGGCCTAGAATTGCTCTCTGTTGGTTCATTTGGTCCTCATATGTTCCATATCTCGGCGAATAAGTCCCTGGTACCTCGAAATGGGGGCTGGGTGCATGCCATGTCTGGGACCTCCTCTACACTCCCCCTCTGGTCGGTTCATCAACCACTTCTGCGTCCTCTTTTGGGTTTGTCTTTTTTGGCTCTTCTGCTTCTCGTTCATCGTCTTCTGGGGTTGTACACAATGGTGTGAACGTATGTATCTTTGGTGTCCATATTTTTATCACTCCTTTCAAAGTTCCTGCTGTCTTTACATGTTCGTCTTTGTTCCAGGTTATGAGCTGACATTGTCCATTTGGGCTGCAATAGATCAACTTTCCTTCGTACCTTTGTCGTTTTCTGGAATACACAAACATTGTTCCTTTTGGCGCAAATTTGCTAGCCCTCACACAGTCTCTAATTGCTTCATCAGTCAGGTCTCTGGGCTTCCATCCTGGTTTGACATCAACCGTGATCCTCATTCCAATGGCTTTCTTCGCAGTTTTCTGGAATTGAGCGATGATTATCTTGATAACATGAAATCCTAGTTGTATCATTACTAGCAGGGCTCCTAGAATTTTGAATATGTCTGAAATCCATTGTGGGACCCATAGAAATAGTGTTCCAAACCAGCTGTCATCATCAACCTCGTCAGTTTCATTGATCATCTGGTTCTGTAGGTTTGTCATCATACTTATGGCTTCTGTCAAAGTTCCATTTTCTTCATCGTGCGACGGTATAAACGTGCAACATGATTCTCCTATTTTTGTTCAAACACCTCCATCCATTGCAGTGATCATGTCGAGTACATATCAGTTCTGGAGGGTCATCAATCAGATTGCTCTCAATTCTTCTTTGATCGCATTAAATCCTTTTATGGTGGTATTGATGGTTTGCATAAACTCCCATCTGGTTATCTGCAACCATTTCGTATTTACTCCAACTTGGATGTGTGGCAAGAGGATTGTTGTGAATACTGATGAGGTGAGGCTAAACAGCCTGTGTTCGTATGGTATTGCATAAAATGCTTCTTCCGATTTGGCAGAAAAGTAATTCTCTCTCTTCATTCGGGATACCAGTTCCACAGACCTCCACTTCCTCATCTGAGCATTTGCCTTTGGAAAGCTATCAATACTTAGGTCACTTTTTGGGATCACCAGTGCAGGAACGTGGATGTTCACTATCGTGCATATGCCTCCCCAGTTTTTCGGCAACTTTATGTATGCTTTTGCTTCACACGCCCAGTAATGGTCCATAATTACTGCTGTTCCGTGAGTCATACCTGGAGCTTCAAAGATGCGTCCGAAGTTCTGATTCTCTTCCATCTTCCTCGTGCCATTGTTCCTGAAGCACAATTGTGTGCTTTATAGTGGCACTATCTGTAGGGGTCCTCCTCTGTCTTCGACCCATGTTAGTAACTTTACCAACTTTGGCCATAGAGGTTTGCACAGTCTTTGTGAGTTTTCTATTGCTTCCTTGCAGGCTCCAAGGACCATCCATGCTCGGCATATCAATACTCCTTCCCATCCATTTGGAGAGAGCACTGTTCCCCAAATCTGCATCTGGCCTCTATTCTTCCAAATTTGGGCTTCTTCTGGAGTTTTTCCTTGGATGTTCAGTCTCGGGTTTATCTCCCATCTTGTTCCTGCTCCTTGCGCCTCTGGCTTTGCATACCTGATCATGTGATTCCTGGTATGGGCTCTGTTTCTTGTCTTAAAGTCTTGGACATAGGCGGTCATTACAACCCCGGCGTTAAGGGTTAACGACGGCGTTAACCCTTAACGCCGGATTCCCGCTTTAACGCCTGCTTTTGGCAGGCCTTAAAGTCCATGGGCCTCATTACGACCCTTGCGGAAATCGACTGACCGGAGCGCCACAGCGTAAATAGCGTTTCCGCCATTGCACGAAGGAGCAAAGTGCGGCCCATTCCGACCCATCGGGCACGAGCACCACGCCACGGCGGAAGTGCAAAGTCCGCGATGGCGGAAATGACCCCAAAACGGCCCACACCGCCGCCGTACGGCGCCCTAGGTGCAATACCGCCACCCCTCTTAGCGGTCACCGCAGTGTGCGCCTACCGGAAAGTACGGTGACCGGAAATATACGGAAACGGAAGATAAAACATGGGCCCGGAACGGGAAACATCCCGGCGTACACCTATAAAAACACTAAAACCACACAACCACTAAAATCACTACCCTGAAACACACCCCAACCCGTCAACCACCCTAGCGAAACCAAGAAAAATGGGAAAAGTAGCGAAGAAAGCGTGCGACCGCAAGCGGCAGGTCCACTTCTCCCGTGAGGAACTCACCGTGCTAACAGAGACCCTCCAGGAGAATGCTGCCGTCGTCTTCTGCACGCAAATGACCAGGACGGCACTTGCAAACAAGAAGGCCATATGGGCTCTGGTGGCACAGCGGGTAAGTGCGGTGGGGACCGCACCCCGCACCCCACAGCAATGCCGCAAGCGATGGGACGACCTGCGGATACGCGTCCGCAGCATACTCTCTGCCAACCACAACATTGCCACAGCCACCGGGGAAGGTCCTGAATCACCCATCAAGTTGACCCCCTGGGAAGAAATCTGTGCCTCCACCATCGGAATGGAGAGCATAGAGGGAGTCGGAGGGATGGAGAAAGGAGTGCAGACATCCGAAGATTCAGGTAGGTGGGCCAGATAAAACAATGCCAAATCCACACAGTCCATCCATGTGAAGTACCATGCGTCCACATAGTGCAACAGAAACACATGTCCAGGAGAACGTCCACACACATCGGCCTGATAGCGCACGTTAAAACCCACAATAAATACATAAATAATTAAAAACCCCTAATACACGCACTACACGTGCAGCAGGCACACCCTAACTGCAGGCTGCCAAACAACTGCACCCTCACTCCACACACAAATCAAAGCACCTCCAAGGCCCCGACCCAAATCACCCTCAGGTACCACCCCAAAGCATGTGATACAATGCCATTCCAATTCCCACAGACCCATCAATAACCCTCGCCCTCCTTTACTCCACCACAGGGTCCGATCCAAACGACGAGCTACAGGACACCCCTACCAGCACACCTGCAAAGAGGGCCAAGACCAACGGCCAGAGACCCTCCACCTCAGCTGCACGCATCAAGACACGGCAGCAGCACAAATCAGGTGGCAGCACAGAGGAGGGAACATCAACAGGCACCCCAGCAGCCAGCATGCCCACAACACCACCACCACAGGTCCCCCCAACGGATGCCACAGAAGGCACTGCCTCTGGTGGCAGCAGCACCATAGGTGACACCCCATTGATGGCAGCATGCTCCGACACAGAAAACGGGGATGCCGAAGTCAGATCCATCCATGACCTGTCCCAATCCCCCTGTCTGTCCCATCCCGTACAACATGAGGATACCACGCAGGGGCACCCACAAGACGACGACTGCCCATCCCCCACAAGCCCTGTGGCAAGGCAACATGAGGACAACAGCCCCTCTGTGACACACCCGCAAATGGCCATGGCCCAGCAGAGGCAACAGTCCCTCGACCAGTTGATCGAACAACAGCAGCAACTGGCCACACTCCTCAAGGACCATGCCGATGAATGTGGGGGCACTAAGGCAGACATAGAAACATCAACTGAGACACTTAGGGCAGAAATGGAGAGAGGTACAGAGACGCTAAGGGCACAAATTGAGAGAAGCACCGAGAGCCTGAGGGGGGAACTGCATGCGACGTCCAAAGACGTATGTGCCGAACTTGCCGCAGTGCGCCGTGTGCTCACTGAGCTCTCGCAAACCCTTAGGGACATGCATGGACGTGAGCAGGCAGACACATCATCCGTTGCAAGTTCCGTCCAGGGCAGCCCCCAACGTAGATCTGGAAGGAACCTGCGCTCCACAGGCAGGGGTGCCCCTGATACCCGCAGAGGGGGCTTGCAATAGCGACAGCCCACTGACAATGAGCATCTTTGGACACTGGTGTTCGGGGGGAGGTAGGAGGGTGGAGGGGGTGTGTTGGGCTCACTTGGGTGGCGGGTCGATAGGGTGTTCAACATGACATCACATATGCCATTAAAAGTGCACGATAAACCAATGAGATGTGTGGACATTGATCTTTGTGTACTAGGCCATCATAGGCGTAGAGTCCATATTGTGCATGTCCCAGACACACGCAGTGCCACGAGTCCCGTGTCCATGTATCAGCCACCAGGCGTGAGTGCTAGAAGCATACATCAATGAGATGCTGACGAATGTCACGGGCCTCCGGTGCCTCGCAGACTCCATGAGGTGCTGCCACAGCCCCACCCTCATCATGACCATCATCAGGTGCTTGCAGTTCTGCGTCAGGGGGCATGGGCACATTTCTACGTACGCACATGTTGTGGAGCATGACACATGCCATGACCATCCTTGCAACCTTCTCATGGCGGTACAGGAGTGCCCCGCCAGACCTGCTGAGGCAGCGGAAACGGCCCTTCAGTAGGCCGAATGCCTGTTCTATGACTACACGGGTACGTGAGTGGGCATGGTTGTAGTCCTCCTCATGCTGGTCCCGTGGGTTCCAGACTGGTGTGAGGAGCCATCTCTTCAGTGGATATCCAGCATCACCTGTATGTGGACGAGAAACGTAGGATGTGGAATGCCATCGATACGTACGCACCCCACCCCTTCCTGCCAGGTCATTGCGAATTCACATACCCCACATCATCATGCATGTAATGAGACTCACCGAGTAGCCAGGATCTGTTCCCTGCGTGTCGCTCCATGTAGCGTGGTATTGTAGAGTTCCTCAAGACCATAGAATCATGGGTTGATCCAGGGAATCGGGCACGACAATGTGTAATGATCCTGTTGGAGTCACACACCATTTGTACATTCAGGGAATGAAATTGTTTTCGGTTGCGGTACTGGGCCTCCATGGCATGTGGCACGACCAATTCAACATGGGTGCAGTCGATGGCACCAATGCAACCCGGTATGCATGGAATCGCACTTTTGTGTTGGTAATTTCCTGCTCCGAGCGTGGTAGAGAGATGTAGTCGTCTGCGTGCTGCAGGAGGGCATCGAGCACTTGCAATAGTGTCCGTGAGAACAGTGGCTGAGAAATGCCATGCAACTGCCCGACTGTGTGCTGGTAGGTGCCTGTGGCCAGGAAGTGTAGTACAGACACCACCTTCAGTAGGGGTGGGATGGCGGTTGGGCTATCTATCATGCTGACAAGGTCAGCCTGTGTCATGTCCACAATGGCGGCTATGGTGTCCCGGTCCAGACGGTAGAGGGTGTGGATCTGCTCATCAGTGAGGTTGAACGGATGTGCTCGGAGGCGTGGGATTGCGGGCTGCCTGCGTGGTGGTAGTGGCTGTGCTGGCGGCCCTTGCTGGCCCTGCCTTGCCCTCCTCCTCCTCCTGCGTCTCCTCCGTGCGGCTGGTTGTAGTTGGTGTTCGTCTACCTCTTGGAGTCGGAGCACTTGCAGTGCTATCAGGTCCCCCAGGGCCAACATCGCGAGTCCTGCCGGTAGCATTTCGGTGTGGTTGTGGGAGGAGACTGGCTGTGCAATTTATGTGTTTCCAGGCTGTATGGCCTCCACCTGTGGTGATTAATTCCACCTGTGCAAACTGCTCTCCCCTTTGGCCGAGCACGTCCCGCGCACAACGCTGCAATTCGGGGAATGGTATCTTGCTATTGCAATCATGTATTTGTACCCGATGGGCGTGTAAGATTGGTTGATATGTTCATTCTGCTGTGGTCCCATTGTTTCACATACCATCTGTGCAGTCGCGAACAGACTTGTGAAGGGTCAGTGGAACGTAGTACTCGAGTAACGGTGGGCCCTCATGCATCACTGTACCGAGTTGCAACGACGGGCGGGGCGTCCCATTTGTGGGTGAAGGCAGTTGCCATTTTCACACACAGCCGCACTCGATGGAATAATTAGTGATTTCAAACGGCCACAGATGCCTTTTCGACGTGATGTTGCAAATGAGGAATTCGAAGGGCGGCGCTTTCGGTTTCCAGCTAGCGGCGAGGAGATGCCCACAGGTCTGACTGCAAATGTAACGTTCTATTGTTCAATGTCCTTGAGACAGGGCCCATGGCGAGGGAGCAATGATTGATATGAATAGTTCGGGATGCGCAATAGCTACGTGGGCGATGAGGCCGACCGTTCCCAAATACATGTTACTTCACAACACTGGAATTACGGGCTGGGGCACTGTGGATTTAGCAGGCTGCATAACGCACAGACTCAATGGATGTTTCTAATGTAATGTGAGTAATTATTCAGGCGTTTTGATCCCGGGATGAGGGAATGATGAATGGATGCATGGGCAGGTGATTTGATACAGAGTTTGCCATGTACAGGGCTTCTTGGGATCTATCCGCCTCCCCTACGCTATGTGATGCAGGGCTGCCATAGTGGGACCATCGTCTATCTGGCCTTGTTGAGCCCTCCCTGTCTCGAGGCGCCCTCAGACACTTTTGTCCATGCACGTTAACATTCCCATCTGATGGATTCTGTTTTGACAGACGCATGCACAGGTACACTCGTTTGTGATGGTGTGTTTGCACCTCGATATAGATGGTTATGAGTCGCAAGTGGTTTTGGGGTGGTGATGATGCTTTTGAGTGGGCTAGCATGCATATGGCTGTGGATTTCGTGTGATCATTGAAGTGAGTTGTTCGAATGTAGTTCTGATGGCCATTCTGTTCTTGTTCTTTTCTTTTGGTTGACAGGTATCTCCTCCCCTTTTGCCACTGCCATCTGTATGCCACTCCTGCAGATGGATTTTACTCCCGACACCTGCTGCTTCGTGTTAATCAGTGGAGCAGCATTACGATCTTATGGGACGATCGCCAATGGCCCACATGCCCTTACGCAGTACTGGTGGCTCGGAGCAACATTTCGGCCTTTCAGCTGGACTAGTGCCTCCCCATTGGGTCGGCCCTGCGGTTCTGTGCGCTTCCATGTTGCCTTTTCGTACGTGAATGTGGCTCTGCGTACCATGGGGGAACAGGGCGACACACAGGTAGTGGCTGGTCATTTCTTGCGGATGCAGCCCACAATGGTGATTAGTGTTTTGGAGTTCATGGCCTGATGGCTGTATGGGCTTGGTGACTTTGATGTGCATTAAATTTCTTTTCTGATTTGGCCCGTGTAGCGTTTTTCTTTGCAAGTGATGTGGCATATGCCTATTTGGGGGGCGATGTATTGTGAGGAGATCTGCATTGGGTTCCAGCTTCGGGGTTTAGTTGCGTGGTACTGTGCTGGGCGCATTTGCCTACGAAGCCCAGTGAGGTCAGGGATGGGGGCTGCCAATATGACTGTTTGAATGTTGTCATGCTCAGGGGCGGGGGATTGGGTTTTGTGTAACAGATGCCGGTCAGCCAGGTGGACTGGTGGAATGATGTGATTTTCGGAATATTGCTGGTCACAGGTGCCTGTGTTTGCGTGCGTTTCTTGGTGGGGGACTGTGGTCATGTCCATTGGGATGGCTTCTGTATTCGTGCCATCTGTGCCCTGCAGCTCCCATTGGCCCCTCTTGTGTTTCTTTTGTTCGTTGCCATGCATGGGTGACTTGTACATTTCTATGGTTGCATTGTGACTTCATTGCACCTACGGGGAGTTGTACTTTGTGGGCAGGGAGCGGTGTACAGGCACTCAGTGGGGCCGTTTACGGTTGATTCGCGATGCCGTACTTCTCACCATGGCGGTATGGTGCTTTCCGCCGTGCTTGATGGCGTTAGGTACATGTCCGCTAGGGTCGGAATTCGCGTACCCTTGCGCCATGGTGGTATTTACGGTTTGGCATGGCGCGCGCGCGCGTGCTTGGTGCAGTTAGCGTTGGCGTTCACTACGGTGTCGCTAATGG
Organism: Ambystoma mexicanum; assembly: GCF_040938575.1. Lineage (NCBI taxonomy): Eukaryota > Metazoa > Chordata > Amphibia > Caudata > Ambystomatidae > Ambystoma > Ambystoma mexicanum. The sequence continues at coordinate 1,319,334,888 of NC_090931.1, read as the reverse complement.
CTTCGTACTTTGCGGTGACGGGTCATAGTCGCACCGAGCGCTATTCGATGGCGGTATTGCATTTCCGCCATCGTTTTTGGATTTCCGCCAGGGTCGTAATGAGGCCCCATGGCTCTAACCCGCCATGGTGCTAATTACGCCGCCGTAATTTACGGCGGCGTAATTAGCGCCTTCCCCACTCCCATTATGCCCTATGGGGCAAAAATGGGAATGGGGAAGGGAAAATGGGAAATGGGGATTTACCGCCCCACTCACCTTGGAATGGGGCGGTAAATCCGCCATCCACCATGGTGTAAACATAGTTTACACCATGGTGGTAAAGTTGGTGCACTTAGCACCAAGGTTGTAATGACCTCCATAGTCATCTTCATCGGTATATGCTGTTTCTGTTGCCCATATTAGTGAGGCATCTCTTCCCATAAACTGTCCTCCTGTGTTGCACATTGCTACGTGTGACAAACAGTGTGATGTTGGGATATCAATTTCTACAGCTACGAAGATCTTAGATTTTCCCATGCTGTATGGTAGGAGAGCACAGACGCAGCATTCTCCTTCAGCTTTTCTTCTTCCGACCTCTTTCATGTGTTGGTACCAAATGTTGTTTCCTAGATGTGCTGTGCTATCCAGGTAATCGTTTAGCTCATTGTTATCTTCATGTGGGCTTCTCTTGATTCTTAGTGTCTTTCTGTAGTTTGCCATAACTACATCTCTAAACGTGTCAGTGTTTCCTAGCTGGAGGACTCTCAGGCATGTTTGTAGGTGGAGTAGGTTTCATTGTCTGTTTCACTGTGATAAGAGGCGGTTTTGCAATTTTCTTCCCCTCCACTTGTGTCCTTTCGCAGAGTGCCTCTATCCACCATCCGCTTGGCATCGGCCCAACGTAAGGTCGTATCGTGGGCCTGGCGTTTGTCATTTTTGTTGGAACTGGTATGCTTGTCACTCTAATCTCATAGTTTTATTTTTCAGTTCCTCGTGTAGTTTCTTTGCTTTAGCTATAAACGGGAATAAATAATCTATCAGCATTTGTGTCTTTGCAGTGAATTCTCTCATAGCCGTTTCTGTCTTCTCTAGGGCTTTTGCTATATCTTCTTTTGTTGGTCCTTCATGTGCTTCTTTTCGGTCGCCTTTATTATTTTCAGGTACTGGTTGTTTGGTAGGCAGTCTTGTGCTTTCTGTGGTCCTTGTTTGAGGTTCAGCAGCCATTGACACTTGCCCCTGTTCGTGTGCATTCAGTTTGTGTGTGAGTGTTGTGGTCAGTGCTCCATTTCCATTCATTTCGTGCTGACCCTGTCTCTAGCTCTTCTCTTCATTTGTTACCTCGTGTGTGTATGAATCACTGCTAATTACATTCAATTTTAGTTCGTTTACCTTACCATCAGATTTTCTTGGAACCGGAATGACTATATAGGCTCTGGGTGCTTTCGTGGGATTCATGCATACATTATCTGGTGGGTGCACTGAAATTGGAATGCTTCGTGCACCGATAAAAAATGCAGTTCTGATAGTTAGACAGAAAAACAATAATAATCACTATGCATAAACACATATCTGTGCAATACAACAATTTGCAGCATTTTCTTCCAGGAAAGTGGGGTTGCCCCTCTGTTTGTGGGAGGACCAGGTTACTGTCTGTGCCCCCATCTCAATCATGTCACTGTCAGTGTTTAATTCCTTTCATTTTACTCCTTTATTGTCTCTCAGACTTTTTGTAACATAAAGTGTCTTGTGCTTTGTAAGTGTCCCCCCTCTTGCGGGTGACGATTGTCTTTGGTTACGGGATACAGTTCCCTTGCTAGACTACGGAAAAAAGGTTAGACTAACACCTCTGGTGAGGCATGTTCATTATGCATATTCAAAATAGGTTAATTCCCAATGCACTCATCGAATCTGCTACACTCCTGAGGACATGCTGCAACCTGGTCAAATGCGGAAAAGATGTAAAAAGTGGTATCATTCAAAATTAAACAAAATAAAAAAATAAAAATAAGAAAAAATAAAAAATAAAACAAAACGGTGAAGTTCTCTTCTCTGCTCTTCTCGATCTGTCCCACGGCGGAAGATGAAAAACTGTGTCTCTGTCCTTCAGCGGAAAGATGGAAAACTGTGTCTCTGTCTCTTGGATCTGTCTCCCGGAGGAAAGATGGAGAGCTGTGTCTCTGTCTCTTGGATCTGTCTCCCGGCAGAATGATGAAGAGCTATGTCTCGGTTTAGATCTGTCCCTCGACGGAAGGTTTCACTGGACTCTCTGTAGATATTCTTGCTGAAAGTTGGACAGCTCCACCTGGAGCATGAACCCATGGAGGAGCGTTCCAATGTGTGTGACGTTAGCTGGATCTCTGAGGAAGGTGATGATGTCAACCTCTGCAGGCCTTCCCACCATTTCTGGATAGTCAGTGACTAGATGGAATAGGACATTGTGAGCCAGCTAGCTGTCCTCGGGTGACAGGGACATTGTCCTGCTTTGCTGGTTTGATATGATATGATATGATATGGCATTTGTAACGCGCCTATACACAAGTGTTTCAAGGCGCGATGAGGCAGGGGGGGGGGCAGGGGAGACAGACAACGATCCTACTAGGCCAGGTGTCATTCAGATCACGCAAGTGCAAGGGTAGGGGTACTGGGAAAAGTGCAAGGGGAAGAGGAGAGGGGAAAGTGCAGTACATGGTTAGTAGAATACAAGATAAATAATAGGGCCAGCTGGTGGCAAGTGCAAGGAAAGTGCAGTACATGTTTAGTAGAATACAAGATAAATAATAGGGCCAGCTGGTGACAAGTGCAAGGTAAGTGCCGGGAGAAGGGGCTGTAGGATTCAGAGACAGTCCCGTAGTGCAGGTAGGCAGTGCAGGGAAGGGTGGCTGGGCCAAGGACCGTGATCGGTGAGTGGCCCAGTTACAGATTCAGTGCAGGTTCAGTGATTTTAGCAGGGGAGAGAGGGAGAGAAAGCAGAGGCAAAGAGGAAGGTTTTGAGGTGCTTCCGGAACCGGAGATGGTTCTCCTCAAGTTTCAGGGAGGCAGGAAGGCTGTTCTAGAGGGAGGCCCCTGCTGCGGAGAGAGATATACCCCCAGCTCGTTGCTTGGAGAAGCGGCTGACTGTGAGGTAGTTGGAGGTGGATGAGCGAAGAGCTCGAGAAGGAAGATATTTAGGAAGAGAGAGTTGAAGGTATGTTGGCCCAAGGCCCCAGAAGGCCTTTTGGACAATGCAGAGGGTTTTGAACTTAATCCTCGCAGCCATTGGGAGCCAGTGTAGCGATTTCAGTCTTGGAGAGATACGGTCCCTGGGCTTGAGGCCAAGGACAAGTCTCGCAGTCCTGTTCTGGATGAGTTGCAAAGGGAGGAGAGTAGAGGCAGGAAGATTTAGATAGAGGCTGTTACAGTAGTCCAGCTTCGAGAGAACCAGGGCTCTGGAGACAGTCAGCTTCTGGGGGAAGGAGAGGAAAGGAAGGATACCTCTGAGGAGGTGTAGCTGATAGTGTGACTTCTTAGAGACGTCAGATATGTGAGGAGAGAAAGAGAGTGTGGAGTCAAAGATGACCCCGAGGTTTTTTGCCTTGCAGGTAGGAGCAGGAAGAGGGCCAAGGGAGGCCGGCCAGAGAGCTGCAGGGAAGGAGGGAGTGGGTGTGCCGATAAGTAGAATCTCAGTCTTGCTGGCATTAAGGCAGAGGTCGTTGGCGGCACACTATTCCTGGATAGCAGAAAGACAGTCAGAGATGAGGGAAGGGGAAGAGGAGGCCGAGGGTAGCCTGAAAATGAGCTGGGTGGCATCCGCATAGCACTGAAAGTTGGGACAGAGAGCGGCGATGCGGTGAGCAAGAAGTGCCAGGTATTGGTTGAACAGCCTGGGGGAGAGGTTAGATCACTGGGGGACACCACAGGTAGAGAAAAAGATGTCAGAGAGGAAGGAACCCAGTTGGACCTGGGAGGGTCGATTGGAGAGGAAGGAGGTCAGCCACGCCAGAGCTTGACCAGTGATACCCAGGTTATCACGGAGACGGTTGAGCAGGATGGTGTGGTTGACAGTGTCAAAGGCAGAAGAGAGGTCGAGCAAAATGAGAACACAAGGGGTGTTAGAGTCAAGGTTTGAGAGCAGGTCCTCACAGATGTTCAGGAGAGCAGTTTCCATGCTTCTGGCAGCTCTGAAGCTAGACTGATGGTCATGAAGACTACCAACAGATTCAGCATGGAGATTAAGCTGGGAGATGGCCAGTTTCTGCAGGAGCTTGCCCAGGAAGGGAGTGATAGAGATTGGGCGATATTTAGCCGGGCAGGAGGGGTCGGAAGAGGGTTTCTTAAGAAGGGGGTGCACAAGGGAGTGCTTGAGGGGGGATGCGAAGACTCCAGAGGCGAAGGAGTGATTTCAGAAGTCAGCCAGGGCAGGCGCCAGGGAGTCGATGTGGTCCTTGATAGTTTTGGAGGAACAGGGGTGGACCTGTTTTGATGAGACTTTCATAGATCGGACTTGTCTCGAAACCTCGTCAGCAGAATAAAGGGGAAAGGCAGATAAGGAGGGAGGAGGGGTGGCTGCAGAAGGGCCAGAGGGAGAGCAGGGAATAGAGGAATAGAGGAGGGGAGGTGATAGGAGGAGAGTGAGGACAGGATGTCCTGAGTTTTTTAAATGAAGTGAGAGGCCAGCGCCGTGCAGACGGTCTGGGAGGAGACAGGAGAGGTGGAGACTGTAGCAGGGTTGGCCAGCTCCTTGCAGATTTTAAAGAGTTGTTAGATGCTGCAGTGATGTGGGCTTGGATAAGGGCTCTCTTCTTAGTGAGAACGGAGAGCCGGTATTGCCTTTGGAGCAGGCGGCAGGCCAGTTTGTCAGAGGATGAACATGAAACACGACATTTCCTCTCTGCCACCCTACACTTGCGTTTAAGGGTAACGAGATCCGAGTCATACCAGGAGTTACATTTGGCTTTGGGCTTCAGGCGGATTCTCATGACAGGGGCAAGGATATCAAGGGTATCAGATATAGCAGAGTGGAGAGTGGAGAGGGCTGTGTCAGGGTGGGAGTCAGCCGGAGGGGGAGATGGGGGCGAGAAGGGGGAAGCGAAAGCCTCAACTGGCACACGCTTCATGGGTCTGATGACCGCGAAGGTGGGTGGCATTGATGAGGGTGGCTTTGCCTGTGGAGTAGGGAAGGTGAGGTGGGAGGATAGGAGAAAGTGATCCCTCCAGGAGAGAGGAGTGGAGAGAGGGACAGAGAGGGGAAGGTCAGAAGAGATCAGAGCATCAAGAGTGTGCCCTGCAGAATGGGTCGGCCCAGACGGGAGAATAGAGAGTGAGAGAGAGTCGCAGAGGTCGCGAAAGAGTCCAGAGGGAGGACAGGAGGATATTGAAGTCTCCAAGAAAGAGGAGTTGAGTGGTTGAGGACAGGAGTGAGGAAGAGAGGTCAGCCCACTCAGAGAGGAAGGAGGAAATTTGACCAGGTGGCCAATAGATAGTAGCCATGGTTCAAGATCATAGGCCTTTCTTTTGACGTGAACAGTTTTTACACTTTCCTGCTGCATGGATTGTCACTACGTAGTTCAGCTTGATCCATAGTTGGTTCAAATGTTCAGCGTTTCTTGGGTTAGTGTGTCCGTGGTTCTCCCGACGAGTCCTGGGCACTCCTCTATTATTCGAAAGAAAAGCGTATAAGTGATTTCATCAATGACTACCTGTGGTGGAAGCATTTGCGTCCTTATCACTGTAGTCGGGTAATTCTGCGAAGACCTCCGCGATGACAGCAGTTGCCCGATTACTTTCTTGTTGGCAGGATCTTGAATAAAGTCTGTGACACTGGTGACTCTCCCTACAAGTGACGTGTATGATATTACTAGTAACTGGAAGTAGGTGAGTACATCCCATGTGAGATTTCTGCTAGGAGATACCATGAATTCTGCAAAACAAAGTCTTGGTGTGGGTTGCTTCAGGTGACTGTTTTATGCTCTTAAATGAGAAGATTTTGCTCTCATTCTATCAAAGTCTTGTTTTCCAATAATGCTTAAGTAAGGTTTAATTCAAAAGTTCGTACTGTCAGTGTATTGTGGCTTAGATGCGCAATTCTCTTCTTCACCCTGCAACTATGATGCACAGAGTGTCCATTATGTCCTTATCCCCTTTTTGCTTAGAGGAAATGTCCGGTTTTAAGCCACAACTTGCAAATGGGTTCTTTGACTTGGCTTTCCTGCTCATGCGTCCTTCTTCCTCGTCATGGATCTCATCTGCACGTGCTGTGGTTCTTCCCCGTTGGCTGTAGGTTCTTGGCGGTGGGGTGCAGCTAGAGGGTTCTTGCCAATATAGGGTTTAATGTCATTAAGGAAGATCCATGCTCGCCTGCCTTGCAATTTAACGGCGGATGGAGTGCAGTCCTCGACGATGAAAGGGCCGTTGAATTTTGGCTCGTCCCACCTTTTTCTCGTGTGGTTCTTTACCAACACGGCATCACCAGGGAAAATGATTGGCACACATAGATCTTGAACTGTGTCTGTTTCAGCACCTCCTGCTGGGTCTTGTGTTGTGCTGCACCCTTTTCGTCGTCGCTGTACTTGGTCTGAAACGATAAGAAGGCTTGATGTCATGCAGTTCAGGTATTCTGATAATTCGGTTCCCAGGACCTCTCGGGTTGACTGGGCATCAAATCTAGCTCTATTTCATGGGGTAAGAGGGGTGTTCATTCTCCTTCCTGTAACTATCTTGTGCGGCGTAAGATGATGGTCGGAGTGTGGTTGGTTCCGAAGAGCATACAAGAGCATACAATGCTAGTGGTAGACAGTGCAGCCATCCCTTTTTTAGAGTAAGCTTCAACTTGGCTATCCTTTCCTGTAACAAGCCATTGAGCCTCTCACAAATCCCATTACCTTCCGGATGATACGCCAACGAGAACTTGTGCTTTATACCAAGCAGTAAGCTAATCTGCTCAAAGACAGAGTTTACAAAATGAGCCCCATTATCTGACCTCATTACCTCACACACCCCCATCTAGGGAACACTTCCCTCACCAGGAATTTGGCAGCACAGGTTGAGTCTGGGTGTGTACAGGGACCTGCGTCTATCCATCTAGAGAATGGACACACCACTACAATTAAATACCTGTACCCGTTACACACTTGAATCATGTCGACATAATCAATATGTAAGTGCTGAAAAGGCCCATTCGGCCGGGGGATGACTCCTCTCACTACTTTGAATGTGTGCCCAGCGGTGAATTGCTGGCAGACTATGCAGTTCACCATGAAGAATGCAACATGCTCTGCTAAATTTGGTATAAACCAGTCTTCTGCTAGCATTGCAGCAAGATTTTCTTTTGTCATATGATATGGGTAGTGCACCTGTTCCAATGCTATCTTCAATAGGGCTACCGGCATGACTGGTTTACGAGTGCCTACTTGCCGCCACAGCCCATCTGAGGGGTTTAAAGAACACCCTCAACGCTTCCACAGGTTCTTTTCGTCCTGCGGTGCCTCCCCTTGAAGCTCCATCAGTTGAGTCTGCTCCATATTACTGTAGGCCTCTGGTGTGGCTCGAGCTACCATAATTCGTTCATGGTTGTGTGCCACTTCTACTTCCATGATCGTCTCATTTTTGGATGCCACACGCTTGGCTTCCGTGTCTGCTGCGTGATTTCTGCGTGACACAAAATCTGTCCCGTGAGTATGGGCGGCGCATTTCATGACCGCTATGCCCACTGGGAGCTGTAGTGCCTTGATCAGCCTGTCCAATAAGGCTGCATGCTACACTGGCGTGCCGTTCGCTCAGAGGTAGCCCCTCCTTTTCCAGTGGGCTAGCCCTGCGTGCACTGTGGACGTCACATAGGCGGAGTCACTGTAGACTGTTACTTCCTGGTCTGCATGATTCTCAATGGCGAGTATCAACGCCAATAGCTCTGCAGCCTGTGCTGAATAATGAGATGGTATTCGTGCACTTACGAGTATTTGAAAATCTCTGTTTGCTATGTGTTTCATTACGGCAACGCCTGTATATCTTTGTCCGTCCTCTTGGTCGATTCTCAAAGAACCGTGAATGAAGACAATGTCACCACCCACCAGGGCATTCTCTCTCACCCTGGGATTTTCATCATAGAATTCTTCATAGTTTGCACAGTCATGTATCGGCTCTCCTTCTGCGACTGGCTCAGCTATGAACGTGGCTGTGTTTACTGTTTTACATCGAACTATTTTGATCGATGGATTTGATATGATCAACTCATAGGCAGAGGCCCTTTGAGATGTCAATGTACCTTTTGGTTTCTCCAAGATGGCGAATAATTAGTGCTCGACGTATAACGTCATGGAGCAGCCCATTACAATGGTTGTCACCTTCTCTATGGCAAATGCTGCAGCAGCTAAACTTTGTTCGCATGGGAACTGGCCTCTCATCACTGGGTCCAGAATCCCACTGTAATACGCTAGGGGCGTGTACCCCAATGAGGTTTTTTGAGCAAGTACTGGCGTCATAACATTGCCATTCGTGTGCGAGAACATGTAGAATTCCTCTCCATAATTACGAATCCCGAGAACTGGTCCCACGCAAATTGCTCTTTTGAGTTCTGCGAACCCTTTTCCATTGCTTCAGTCCATTCCATTTTTCCTTTTGTCGCTTGGGCCTTCTTTAGGGCCTGGAGTAAGGGCTTGGTATATGAGCTGTAGTGAAAGACCCATGCCCTATCATAATTGCACAGGCCTAGGAAGCTCTGCATTTGCTTTATCGTGAGCGGCTTAATTGTGTTCATGATAGCTTCAGCCCTTTCTGGGGTGACCTTTTTTCCCTCATGCGAGATCAGCTGGCCTATGTACAGCACCTCTTGTTGACAGTATTGTAACTTTTCTTTGTCAAGCTTATATCCTTTCTCAGCCACTATAGTCAATAGCTGGATAGAATCGCGCCTGCATTGCTCTTCAGTGATGCTGCCCATCAGAATGTCATCCACATACTGCAAAACAACACTGTCTACTGCAATATTGCTTAGGTCCATTTGCAGGACTCTGTTAAAGATGGACGGGGATTCACAATACCCCTGTGGCAACCTCGTACTTTTCAGGTGCATTTGTCTGAAAGTGAATGATGTTAAATCTTGTGAATCACGGTGCAGCGGGATTGAGAAGAAAGCATTTTTCAAGTCAATCACAGTGAAATATTTTACCTCAGTTGGTATGTTACATAGAATTGTAGATGGATTAGAGACTAGAGGGAACTCGGCTTCGACAATATCGTTTAATGCCCTTAAATCTTGGATTAAACGCCAAGAGCCTCCCTTTGATTTCTTGACGGGATAAATCAATGTGTTACAAGGTGATCCTGACGTCACTAGGATGCCTTGTTCCATCATGGCGGCAATTGTATTTGGAATCCCTTCATCCGCTTCTCTGGACATGGAATATTGTCGCGCCCTTGGTAAAATTGCTCCTGGTTTTAGTTTAATTTTCATTTCCCCCGCCCCTTTCAGTATGTCCACATCATAGGGCCCTGTAGTCCATACTGAGACAGGCACCTGGGCCATATCGTCATCAAAATATGCGGGACGGATCAGCGCTAACATCATTCTCTGTGGCACTTCTCGTTTGATCATTTTGACCCAGAATATGAGATTACTTTCACCCTTGTCTCGTCTGAGTCAGGGTGTTCTTCGAACAGATCATCATCGGTGACGTCAGTCACTCGAAATCCTTCTTCAATGGCAATAATTGCACACCATTGTCTGCCTTCATCGTCAAACCCTTCGACCATTGCTACTTTCCCTCGTACTGCTCCAATATGTATTGTTAAGGGAAATACTCGTCCCCCTTCTTCATGCATAGGTATTCTTGGTATGAATAGAAACTCGTCAGGGGTTCTCATGGTCCTATCTGCAAGACCTGGCAACCCTGCCATAAGCACACGTATGCCATATGCGAAGACTTCTGGTTCTAATGGTATAGCTCTCATGGCTATGTGTCCTGAGTATAGCCTGATCATTTCGCACACGTTCGAATAATGCATGCCTGGAGTGGAGCATACTATGCCCTCCTCTGTGAACGAGATAGTCATATTCAACTTTGTCATTAAGTCTCAACCCAAAATTTTTACTGGGGTCTGACGTGAATATAGTAAAGGTACTTTCATTTCAAAATCTCCCACAGAGACTGGGAGTTTGTCCGTAAAGGGAACTCTCCTGTGAACTCCTGTAAAAATCTGAGTATTTATGGCCTGGCCGGCCAAGGAAAACTTGCCTTCTCGTATGCACGAGCGTGTTGCACCCGTGTCAACTAAGAAGGAATATTCTTTCCCCCCTATGATGACATTTACCCTTGGTTCCCTGTTAGGGTCTAGTATCACTGATAGGATAGAACACATCAGGGTGCCCAGCGAGCTGTCCTTTTGAATGTATAAGTTTGGTCCACTGTATGCTTGTGTATTTTCTCCATTCCCAGGGTTGCCTCACCTTCCGGGGTTTGTGCCCTGAGACAATTGCGGCGGTGCTTCTTGGGATTGCCCCTGTAGCAGGTTCCCCATGTTTGATGGTTGAACCCCTTGCTGCGCATCTTGCTGCAAGCCCGGCGCTTGCTGCTGCACTGTGTGATTCGGTGCACCTCCCTGTTGTGGGATAGCAGGCAGATTCATCTTGCCTGCTCCCATTCCTTGTCCATTTTGCCACGTGCCTTGGCTTCTGCACGTGCATGCCACATGCCCTGTCATACCACACAGCCAACATACTGGGATGGTAAGGCTATCTGTCCATATGACATATCTGGATTGCCCATCTGCACGTTTTGAAAGCCTCCTGGATTATTCTGGAAACCTCCCTGATTACTCTGCCATCCTCTTCCTCTGAATCCCCTTCCTCTCGGGTAAAATCTGTGTTACCCTGGTTATTCTGCGATGGGTTAGTCGCCTGTTGTACGTTCGACTCAGCTGGGCTGGTCAGCATAGCTCCTTCAAGAGCATACTTTGATAATTTCTTTTGCACCAGCTTCGCTTCCTCACCCTTACGAGTTGCCTCCTTTTTTCGATTCTTTTCTTGCAATAATCTACAGTAATGTGCAATAGTGAACTGTATTTCGGCCCATGGTTTAGCTTCTACTCCTACTGATTTCCTGAGCTGTTTCTGCACTGGTTCTGGTAACCCTTGGCACAATATATGGTAGAATACAGGGATAGATTTCGTCCAAGATTCATGCGCTTCGGGCACCCACGCGTCTTGAAAATTCTGGATGTAAATCAACGGATCTTCTGACTCCTTCATTTTTTGAGTCATTATAGCTCCCATATCGGAAGTGTCTGGGTACAGCAATCCTAGCGCTTTCCACACTGCTGCTCTACAGTTATTAAATGATGCTCCGTCATTGGTAGTGTTAATTATGGTTACACCAGGGTACCCTGCTCTTTTCCATACATTTTCTGCTCTTTCACCAAGTATGGCGACCAGGAAGCCCTTAATGTCCCCTATAGCTAATATGACACCCCCTGTCATTTTTTCTAACTCGTGGATCCACTTCCCGGCTCCCGATGTCAACATTGGAAGCTTGTTTTTCAGGTTTTCTCTGTCCATGTGTGGCCATGGAATATATTGTGGTCTTAGTCCCCCTTTTCTAGTAGCGGGAATTGGAATGCGCAGTCCTCCTTTTCTTTCCCCATAGCTCTCCTGTCTATCGCTGGGGTAACATTTCTGCATCGCCGTCTACCTGGCAACATCCTCAATCTGTCTACATAGGCAGGTGCTGACACCCCCCTCTGACCGTGGGGTGTTCCTTTATATCGACCAGTCTGCGCGGCAGACTCTGATGCCCTAGATGCAGACTCACTGGCATCTGACCATCATACCGTCTCCCTTCTTCGTGTGCCTCGTCCTCCGTCTCCTCACCGGAGTTGGACATTGATTGTTCCGAATTCACACAACCCCTTGCATCTGCATCGTTCTTACTAATTTCTAGCCTGTCCAGGGACAATCTCCCGCTCGCACTACTTCGGGTGACCTCCTCTGTATCATATAACTGAGTGGTCTCCAAGCGCTTGTCTTCTTTTTCCCAGTGGGATGTTGGCTCCAACCCCATTTCATTACATATTTTATCGATCATTTCCCTGATGCTTCTGGTGTCGAAGTCATCTTCATTATTCGCCCCACTTGTGCCTGGTACTAAGTCATACGCAGGAAAGAATTCTTTGATATCTTCCCATTCTACAACAGGATTGGGTTTCTTAACTTCCCGATCCAAATATTCAAGATCGCGTGCAATCTGTCTATGCTTACGTTCTATATCATCGTCAACTTCTTCTCTAGTCCTTTCTTCTTCCCCTTTTCTTTCATTCCTACATTCATTTACCCTTTTAACTTCCTCATCCTTTCGCCTCTTCATCCTTTTTTCACGTACTCTTTTCTCTCCTCCCAAACATTGCTGATTCTGTCTGTACTGTTCATAGGCTGCCTTCTGTTTGCGAACGAGCTGTTTTTCTTGCTCTTCGCAATATAACTGTTCTTGCCTCAGCCTATCTTTCCTTTTTATCCTTTTGTCCCTTATTTCCTTCTCCTTTTCTTTGTCCCTTCTTTGCATCTCATCAGACTTCTCTCTCGGTCTCACATCATCACTTCCCTTACCATCGAGTTTCAACAATATCTGTCTTCCCATCCATTCGTCTTTTGCAAAGGCTGTCTCATCCGTTCTGTCTTCACTTCCTTTCCACTTCTTTCCTTCTCTCTCTTTATCGAGAGGTGCACCAATCTGTGCCTGGTCCTTTCTTTCATTATCGCGTCTCTCCCTGTCCCTTGGGACTGCGGAGGTAAGATTAATTTCCTGATCCTTCCCCTTGATTTCGTCACTACTGTACATAGGTGACACAGACGTGGGGTTGCTATACCCAGTGGCTACCTTAAGCTCTCCTAATGGGTAGAGTCCCTCTGACTTACTTCCCTCCATCTCTGGCTCAGGCGAGGCTGGTGGCGTGGTAGGCATCTCACCCTCTTCTGTGCATACGTTTAATATCCAATCTGCGGGAGGTTACAGAATCGCGTAAAACCCAAACTTTGTATCAAACAATCACTGATACACAATTCTTTGCATGTGACATATAACAGGACACGTACAATAGACATTTGCCAGACCAGACAGTCACCAGCTGGACACATATATCTTTGCCTTCTAATCAATACCCGACCCCCTTTTGTGACATCTTTAATCATCACAGTAGCCTAATAGTCCCCTATTATATGGGCTCTGAGTTCATGTTTCTTCTGACCGCTATATTAAAGCGCAGGATCAAGGCGAATCCTCTCTCGGGTGTCCTCCCTGTAACCTACTTTTTCTCTCGAGTGTCCTCCCGGTAACCACTGTTTTCACTCGGGTGGCCTCTCGGTAACCACTGTTTTTCTCTCGGGTGTCTATCCTGGTAACCTACTTTTTCTCTCGGGTGTCCTCCCGGTAACCACTGTTTTCCTCTATTATACTAGAGTCATTATCCCCTTATATATATACAAGTCTCTGCTTCTGATTATTTTATTTTCCGCAACCCTCCGTTACCTTTTCCCTTACTTGTTCTAATGTCTACAAAACTTTTGCCAAAGTATTGAGTCTTCTCGTTCACTCACTGCTCGCATGGTTCCTCTCTGGATCTTCGGGATAACCAGCCCCTCTGTCGTTACCGCCTCCCTGGTCTTTTCGTCCTATCGGCTGCCCGTAGGAATGAGAAGGGTTATGCTCTATAAGGCACGTTCCTTCAGACCCACTGCAGATTTTATGGACTTACACTATCATTGTCCACGGGAAGCTTCTCAGTCTACTCAGCCGAATGGCGAAGGACTCGATGGGTCAATAGATGTCTTAGTAATAATTAATCAATAGTTGATGGTCAAATCATCCTCGTCACTACCAAGTGTACTGGAGGGCGGAGCGACCTCTAACCAGGCCCATGAGAGTCAGAGCTCGCCCTCCGGCACCTTAAAACAAGGTAGCCACACCTTGAAGAGGATGGGGTGCGGGATTCACTTACTCCAACACCAATCAATAAGGACAAGTCAACGGTTTGGCAAAGAGAAGTCTGTTTAATGACAAGTACAAAAAACGGGGAAACAAATGGTAATTCACAGTGATGCGATCGCCTATCTCGCTTCAACTCCCGAATTCTTCATGCAAACAGTAACTTTTATAGCAAATTCGTGTCATCATTGACGTGTAAAACTCATAAGTTTGACATGCAGTTCTATTGGTTGGAAAAGGTAACTTAAGTATAGGTGCTATATCTGTATATGGTAATAGAATATGAGGATTGGATAACTCTTATTGGGTGGGTGTCTACTCCCATCCTTCTACATCACTCGTGATAGACGTCACTACAACTACGACATCTTATTGGTTGTACAGCTATAGGACCCTAGATTATTTGGGTCATTGTGATTGGGTGGCATACATCTCCTCTTTAATTAGCAGCATGCAGAATAGACACCCAGGTGCCTTGTGTCCCAAGATTCACCCTGCCTCCCTTCCTTCAATCAGTACCTTAGTTGGCAGAGGATGGCCTCAAAACTGTAGCTTCTTATCAGGAAAAGTTATGGCATCCTCGGGTTCTGGGTGACATCAGACATTGGTGCCTCTTAGCGCCTGGCTTGTCACATGTCTGTTCACTGTGAATCTGCTTCATTTTCCTTCTTTTCTTGTATTTGATTCTTTGTTCAGCCTCGCCACCTGTCTAGGGCCTCCTTATCTCGCCCTTCACTGGCTGCCAGTCATGCTCTGAAATTTCGATTCCTCAGAGTTGCCGCTCTGCTCCCTTCCTGGAGTTGACCTCAAATTCCCAGGCATGAGCTACTTCTTACTGAGTTTCGATTCCGCTCTTCCCTTTTGGTTTTAGCTGGAATATGAATCTCTGCCTTTTCTGCCCCTTGCAGTCTGGACTTCATTCTGCTTTACAAAATGGAGACGCACTTGTATAATGTGCCTCGTTGAGGTAGATATATAGTTGGCGCTTGCCGCTCTAATCTTCTACTACGCATTGCAAGCAGTACCATTCTCTTAGCTTCTTGCGTTCCAAGCCTATTTACATGTATTTCAGTCAGTTACGTGTGTTCATCTCACTTCATGGTTACGTTTCTTTATATTAACATCTTTTCTCTTACACGTCCATTACAACATTATTCCTAGCATTTCACCCTTGTGTGTCAACTTTCGTTCATCGTTTATGTTCATGTTATCCTTTTCGTTTGTCGTTTATATGCATCTGTACCTCTGTCCGGGCTCTTTTGTCGTCACCATTTGCCCTCCATTAAGACTCTTTGGGCCTCTTCGGGGACAGTTTGTAAGTAGTCTTAATTCCATGTCAGCTGCTGGTACGGTTGTCTCAGTGGGTACCGAGCTGCCCATGGCTGTCTGGTCATAGTCACTTCGACAGGTCTTGCATTTCTGATGGGCACTGGGCAGAGGCATAGAATTGCTCTCTGTTGGTTCATTTGGTCCTCATATGTTACATATCTCGGCGAGTAAGTCCCTGGTACCTCGAAATGGGGGGATGGGGTGCAGTCCATGTCTGGGACCTCCTCTACAAGATGTTCACAGGGTTCATTTGCTCTGGTCCAAAATCTTTGCTAACAATCTCGCCCTGTTGGTTGTAAACAATGCTGTTGAAGGAAATCCTTAGCAGTGGGCAATGGTGAGGCCTTCTCCAGTAACACGTCCAAAGTTTTTTGTAGACACTCCAACACAGGTATCGCTTACTTGTTTGTTTATTGTGTGCCCCTGTACACACTCCCTTTAATGAGAAACCAGAAGGTGTCTTACCCACTAGACCCCGGAGATCTGTAATCCGGGTGGCCAGGACCCGAAACATCGCTCGTGGATCCAGTTCCTGCGGTGGACCAGTGCGGGAGGATCACTTGGGTGAGGGGGTCTTTAGGGAGTGGGAGTGGGACACCAGATGGTGAGATGCGGTATCCCCTTCCTGTAACACCTTTCTCCTATCCTACGAGGTAGGATATTTAGGAACTCTAACCGCCCCCTTTTACAACACAAAGGGCCTCATTATAAGTGTGCCGGTCTAGAAAAAATAGTGCTGTATTTGTATTTGTATTTATTTGATTTATATAGCGCAAGCCAGGCCCGGAGGCTACCGGGCGCATATCTTAGAAAAACAGTGGTTACAAAACAGTAAAGCGTTACAAAGGACATTTAAGTTGAACATTGGCGTACATTGCAGGTTTAGACAAATAAAGCATAAGTAATCATGTTTGTCAAAGTGTCGCTCGTTCGTCTGAGGTAACTAGCCAGAGTTTGGCTTTGTGTTTGAATGAGTTGAGGGTGGGCAGATTTCTGATAGAGAGTGGCACAGAGTTCCACAGTTTGGCTGCCAGAACTGGGAAGCTGGCCCCACCAGCTGTTTGGAGCTTGTATCTAGGGATCAGTAGGCTCTGGCTATGGGCGGATCTAAGTGAGTGAGGTGGGGTATACTGAGTGAACCGTGAAGATAGATAGATGGGGGCCTGGTTATTCATGAATTTGTAAGTCAGGGCGAGAGATTTTAGTGAAATCCTTTGGGAGACTGACAGCCAGTGAAGGTTCTTCCTAGTTTCAGAGATGTGGGCTGATCTCGGGATGTGTAGGGCTGCTCTGATGGTGTTATTTTGTATGATTTGGAGTTTGTCAAGGTTACATTGGTTAGTGCCTTGGTACAGTGCATTAAAGGAGTCAAGTTTGGACATGACCAGAGTCCTAGCCAGGGTTATGCAGTTCTGAGTAGAGAGAAGAGGGCGACAAGCTGTGATCAGCTTGCATGTGTAAGCAGAAGCGGCTGCGACTGCATTCGTTTGTCTATGGAGGGAGAGAGGGGAATCAAGGTAGATTCCTAGGGTTTTAGTATCTTTGGAGACTTTTATGGAGTTTCCGTCGATATTAAATGAGTTGAACATGGGGTTCAACTTGTTAAGTCTTTGCTGTGTACCTAGGATGAGGAGCTCTGTTTTATCGTCATTGAGGCAGAGCTCTTGTTGTGCCATCCAGGTTTGAATGACATGTTATATGTCATTTAAGGATTTCGAGTCTACCGAGTAGTCGCCCGTGATGGGGATGAGTATCTTGCTGTCATCGGCGTAATTGGTATAGGTGACACCCAGATAGTCAAGCACATCAAACAAGGGTTTCGTGAAAACATTGTAGAGGGTCGGGGATACACACAATCCTTGGGGGACCTCACAAGGGACTGGTGCAGGGTCGGCAGAGGAGGTAGGGGAGAATACCCTCAGATGTCTGTTGTCCAGGAATGATTTAATCCAATTAATGGAATTGTCAGAAAAGTGGGCTGCGGTTTTTAGATGGTGGCAGAGGATTTGGTGGTTGACCAGATCGAAGGCTGCAGATAAGTCTAGTAGTAGTAGCAGGGCTAGTTTACCTTTGTCTTTTAGATCCTCAATTTGGGTTTTGAGGTCTAAGAGGGCTGTCTCCGTACCATGCTTGGGTCTAAAGCAGGATTGTCTAGTGCCTAAAAGATTGTTAGTTTCCAGATAGTTCTGTATCTGAAGGTATGCTGCTCTGTCTAAGATCTTTAGGAGAACCAGAACTGTTGTGATGGGCCTATAGTTGGTTGGGACCTCAGGATCCAAGGTTGTTTTTTTTAGAAGAGGGATGACCCACGCATCCTTCAGATTGTTAGGGACCACTCCTGATTGAAATGAGGAGTTGATAAAGGTTGTAATGAAGGGGGCAAGGTCATGAGACGTTTCCTTAATGATCGGCGCTGGCCAGGAGTCCCCTTGGCAATTGGAAGGTTTTAAGTTGCAGATGATTTTTTCAACCTCAAGGGTGATGAGCGGCATGAAACTAAATGGCAAAGGAGAGTCAGGAGCAGTTGTTATGAGTGGCAGTGTTCTGCTTAAGAGTGGAGTGTGGAGAGAGTTTTGTTTAGCGTTAATTTTAGTTTGCAGTGTGGTTATTTTGTTGAGAAGTGTATTTTGTATATTGTTGGACTTGTTGGACCAGGTGCTGTCTTTAGTGCACGAATCGGGGGCAGGTGAAGGGGATTCTAATTCTTTGAGGATTTTGAATAATTCTCATGTATTAGATTCCGCTTGAGATATGCGTTGATTATACGTCTCTTTTTTGGCTTGAAGGATGGCTTCCTTATAGTTAAGTGAGGTGATCAGGAGGGAGGCTTTATTAGTCGTACTAGGATGACTTTTCCAAAGTGCTTCGGCCTTACGCTTTTCTTTGCGCAGAGCGTTAAGCTGCGGGGTGAACCAGGAGTTCAGGTGGGACTGTTGTTTGGCTTTGCAAATTTTTAGCGGGGCTGTGGTCTCAATGGCTTTGAGCAGGGTACTGTTGAAAGTGTCTACTAAAACGGTGGGGTCCTTGTGCTGTGTGGCACAGGAGTTCAGAATAGGGAGGATGAGAGGGAGCAGTTTCTCCCTGGTAATGTCCTTTTTATTTCTGGTGGGTATAGCGGGGGCTATGGTGGGTGTAGGTTGACGGTTAGTGGCTGGTATGAGGAAGGTGATAACGTGATGGTGTGACCAAGCGCAGGCAGTGTTGGAGCTGACAGTGGTGTTGCAATTAAAGTCTGCTAACCAATCAAGTGTTCTACCCTTGTTGTGGGTAGGATCACAAATGTGATGCTGGAAGCCTAGGTTGGTGAGGGTAGTGGCAACTTCGGTAGCCATATGCTCCTTAGGATCGGATAGGCCAAGGTTGAGGTCACCTAATAGCAATACCTGGGAATTAGGCTTTGTGTTGGCAGACAAGGCAGATATAACCTCGTCAGTGAATGAGCCAAGAGGTCCTGGAGGTCTGTAAATAAGGTGGAGTGTTGCTGTGTTAGTGGGTGAGAGGGCTAGTTTCACTGATAGGGATTCTGCGGAGCTAAATTGAGCATTGGCAATAGTTCTCATAGTGATCTTGTCACTGTGTATGAAAGCGACTCCTCCATCTTTAGACAAGTTGGATTGTCGATCATTTCTAATGATGGCATAACCCTTGGGTAAGGATAGGGCGAGGAGTGGGCCAGAGGCATCATGTAACCAGGTTTCAGTAATGGCCAGGAAGTCAAGGTTTTGGACAGTGATAAGGTCTGCAATGTCAAGGGCGTGAGCCGTGAGGGATCTGGCATTGATAAGGGCTCCCTTAAGTGCTGAGGTAGGTGTGGTGGCCGAGGGGTTCGGTGGCGTAGGTGGAGTAGGCTGTAGTAGGGCGGTGTGGCTACGCTGAGTGCAAGGTGGTCGGGGCAGTCTAGATCTAAGTCTGGTGTTCCTGAGTTGTGTTGTGTATGGCCGATTATGTGTAGGTTTAGTGGCAAAGTGCTTAAGCCACAGGGCTCGGTCATTGAGGTAGGGGTTCGAAGGATGGTCGGTGCAATGGAGCATAGTGGAAGGAGGGGTGTGGTGGAGATCGTGGATGTGCTTAGAAGTGCTGGCTGGGTGGGTGCCTGCAGTGAAGGATAAGGCACCTAAGACGGCAATGTGGGTGAGGTAGAGGCTGGCAAAGGGCAGCGACTGCATGTCGTGGCCTGATAGTTCACGTGATCAGTATGGTGCCGAAGGAGGGATTACAATTAAGGTAGCAATGTCTGGGTAGCTAAGACACAGTTAGCCTCAAAGCACCGGAGGTACATCTAGATTTGGGATATTACATTTGGGCTAAATTCAGCAATTCTGCAGGCAGTTCGACACAAAGCAAGGAGGTAACATCTAGGTTCAAAATATAACTAAACATATGCAGTGTTGGGCAAGTTAAGTTTTGCTAAATATATGCAGAAGTGGGCAATTCAAGACTAACCAGGTGTAGAAATGGGCAAATTCAATTTGCTGAACATATACAGAGGTGGGTAGGTTCAATTATGCTAGATATATGCAGAAATGGGCAAAATCAACTTAGCTAAACATAAGCAGAAATGGGCAGAATTCGACTTTGCTGAACATATGCAAAAATTAGCAGTTTCAACTTAGCTAAACATAAGCAGAAATGGGCAGAATTCAACTTTGCTGAACATATGCAAGAATGAGCAGTTTCAACTTAGCTAAACATAAGCAGAAATGGGCAGAATTCGACGATGCTGAACATAAGCATAAATAGGCAAAATCACTATGGTCGTGCAGTATATACACGGGCTGCTTCAATTGACTAGCAGGTTTGGAAAATAAGCCGTTAGGCTAATTCCGCTTCGTTAATCCCGGGGTGTGATGCTTCACTTCTTAGGTAAACTGTATTAGACAGCTGGGTATTTATACTAGTATGAAACCAAAACTAGGGATCATTGGGTGTGATGCAGGTCACATAGGCGATGCATGATGGTTAGCGAGCACAATGAGAGCGAGGATCGGGAGCAGTAAAACAAGATATGGGATACAAGACGTACTGGGTCTACAAAGAGTTATCCGGCGTACACGCCATAGGTGTAGTGAGCGTCTAGATTAGTAACAAGTACAGGTGTTCTTGATTGGATTACTTTCGGGCAAGTGTCGTAGACAGCTGGTGGTTTTGAACTAGCAGCGTCAAGGGCGGGTGAATCGTGACGTAGTGTTGCGTTACTCAGTATGCTGCAGCACGCCAGACCGAAGATGTTCGATGAGCGGGGTCGGTGTGTCGGCAACTGGGTACGGGCAATGATGTAAAGGGGGTGGCACGCTTACCCTGGCTGTATGATGAACGGTGTAGTAGGGGCAAGGCTTGTGGCCCTCGGCGCGACGGCGGAGACAGGCACGAGACAGGCGCTGTGCCTTCGGATGAGTGCCTTAGGATATGGGCCGGCTCCAAGCCTGCCGGCTTGTGGTTGGCTACAAATGCCAAAGAGGGGCCAATCACGATGAGCGCAGTTCTGTAAGGCTGGAAAGAAGGTTGAGGAGATGGCAGTCGGCCATTTTAGAGGGTTTTAATCCTCGTGGCTTCCAAATGCTGGTAAGCTTATCGGCACTGTTGCTTCTGGACTGACACACTACTACTCTGCTGGGCGGGTGCCCTCCAGCAGAGTTTTCATGGGAGCACCAGCACCGTTATCAACGGTGCCGGGGCTCCCATGTCCCCATTCCCATAGAGTCCTATGGGACTCTATGGGAATGGGGACTGATGAAATTGCCAGCGGCTAACTTCCCAGCCACAGGACTTGGAATAGCCGGTGGCACCGGGAAGTCTGGCACAAGTAATTTTTTACAGGGTTACTGCCGGACCCGTAATGAGGCCCAAACACTTTCTCATGGACATTTCACTATGAAAGAAAACAGACTAACACCCAAGCCGTATACCTGACGTGTCCCAATACAATGGTCAGGCTATGTCAGGCAATTACTGACCATCACACACACCTGACTACCATTAAGCTTTCCCACACAGATAAAAAATGGAGCACGGGAGCACACTCTGAGCGAGGCAAAGCACATGAGGAAATAGCAGTTGTGAATCACATTTGCACGTGAGCATCATAGATATGCCCCAGACACAGCCAGGTCTTATTTCCAGTTTCACTCTTTGAGAACCAGGTATACTGTAGCAGGTGCAAATTTGAGATGTTCACAGGATTCACCTCATCTGCTCCGGTCCAAAATCTTTGCTAACAATCTCGCCCTGTTGGTTGTAAACAATGCTGTTGAAGGAAATCCTTAGCAGTGGGCAATGGTGAAGCCTTCTCCAGTATCAAGTCCAAAGTTTTTTGTAGACACTCCAGCACAGGTATCGCTTACTTGTTTGTTTATCGTGTGCCCCTGTACACACTCCATTTTGGGAGAAACCAGAAGGTGTCTTACCCACTAAACCCCGGGGATCTGTAATCCAGGTGTTCAGGACCCAAAAAATCGCTTGTGGATCCAATTCCTGCAGTGGACCAGTGTGGGAGGATCACCTGGGTGAGGGGGTCTTTAGGGAGTGGGAGTGGGACACCAGATGGTGAGACGTGGTATCCCCTTCCTGTAACATCTTACTCCTATCCTACCAGGTAGGATATTTAGGAACTCTACTGCCCCCCGCCCTTTTTACAACACAAAGGGCCTCATTATAAGTGTGCCGGTCTGGAAAAAGCAGTGCTGCTAAGCTTACCGGCACTGTTGCATCAGGACCGGCACACTACTACTCAGCCGGGTGGGTGCCCTCCAGCAGAGTTTTCACGGGAGCACCAGCACCATTATCAATGGTGCTGGGGCTCCCATGTCCCGATTCCCATAGAGCCCTATGGGACTCTATGGGAATGGGGACTAACGAAATTGCCAGCACCTGACTTCCCAGCCGCAAGACTTGGAATAGCCTGGTGGCACCGGGAAGTCTGGTGCGAGTCATTTTTCAGAGGGTTACTGCCGGACCAGTAATGAGGCCCAAACACTTTCTCATGGACATTTCACTATGAAAGAAAACAGACTAACACCCGAGCCGTATACCTGATGTGTCCCAATACAATGGTCAGGCGATGTCAGGCAATTACTGACCATCACACACACCTGACTACCATTAAGCTTTCCCACACAGAAAAACGGTGGAGCACGAGAGCACACTCTGAGCGAGGCAAAGCACATGAGGAAATAGCAGTTTCAGAATGGCAGCTGAACTCGAGAAAAAAGACAGCAAAACAGAAGGGGATAGCAAGGAGGGAAATTCCCTTGACCTTTTGGACAAGGAACCGTTACTTTTCGGAACCCCAAAAATTAGAAAGTGTAAGACCATGAAACCAGACTGCAGAATCCTGTATTGTGTATCGGAGAAACCTGGGGCCCTCCCGCGTCAATAATGAAGGTGGAGAGAAGCATGAGCTGCCGTATTACCGACCTTAGCTCCAAGAACAAACCAGCATCCGCAAAATTAACACAGCCAGAGAGTTGGGGGGACTGATACATGAACGCTCTGTGTAGGAGCCAAGGTTGCAAGCAGCAACATTGTATGACGAGCGCTGCAACAAACATTGTTTGAAATGCGTGTGATAACATACACAAGTAAAGCTGAACTGCTGATGAGTCATTTATCTTTAAAACCAAGATACAATACCTTTGACATAGTGGTCCAGCACCACGTGTGTGCTCAATCGAAGGTCTCTGTAAGGTATCCAGCTGAGAAGTGGGAAAAGTGAAAACGTTGTAAAGAATTGTGAATGAAAGTGGTCCTGAGCGGCTCTAGAAAAATCCTGTGCATAGTCAAAAGTTAGGTTTGAGCGGGCACCGCTTTGTTGTTATTGTCAATTCATACATAATGGTTTGTTCTGAGTATTATTTGGTCCTGTTGCCAGATGATGCCCTACTTGCACAGTGTAGTAAGAAGCAAATTAGGGAACATTTTGTTTGGGTATGGTCACCCAAACTGCTAGAAGGACCTGTATGAATTTTCACTCAAAGTTCATATTATTTTCTCATGTATATTCATGTATTTTTCTTTTCTTTTCATTCCAAAAAAGAAGTGGGGCAAACTATTGTTCAAATTTTTTTTTCACATATATGTGATATATTTGAAAATATATCACATAGGACTCCATGGTAATAGGGACAACAGAAGCACCAGCACCGTTATCGACGGTGCCGGTGCTTCTGTAAAACTCTGTGGGCGGGTGCCGTTCCGCCCGTCACAACAGATTTGCGAACTCTCTTGTTGAAGGCAATATATTCCCCTGCGCTGAAGGCGAGAGAAAAGAAAATAATGTTACTCTGTAAAGTTGTGCAGTTATTGGTGGACAGTAGGGTGTTGTAGCTGAATTGAGGGGCAATTATTGGGCCAGGGACGGAAATCCCTTAAAATAGACTCCCACACCACACTGGTTGATGTAGTGTAGAAATTGGGTGTCATTCCCTGTGACTGTGCTTGTATTCCCCATAACCATGGCATTCTGCTGTGTCTTCTGCGTGAACCCTCAAGTCCAGAGAATACAGTTACTCCTCAGGAAGACAATGCACACCATGTGCGTAGTTCCACACAAGAAGGAAGTCCTTTCTGGAACGGTTTGATGGTGTGAAAAGTTTTCACTTCAATTGTCTGAACAGGGAGTTGGTTCTTGGGTGTGTTGTCTCTCCAGGAGCATATACACTTTTGTAGTGTTTACCAAGGTTTGTGTCAGAAAGAAGTGTGGTATAGCACCTTGAAGTGTCTCTTGTGCTAGATGGAATTACCAATAAAGATCTCAGACCCAAATAACTGACTCAAAGAATATGGCAAAGTACTACTTTCTTATTAACATAGAAAAAAGCAGGGCAATCTGGTGAACAATGGGCTGTAGTCCACACACTCACACACAAACCTGTTTATACAGAGGCTTTATACTTCAATGTATTCATTTATGTCATCATCCTACGTGGCAAACTAAGTAATTCTGCTTGTAACAGCGCCATGATGCCTCCGGGCTGATGCACGCTTTATAAATGTGAATAAATAAATAATCAATAAATGAAACCTATTGAAGGGAGGGATTGGTTAAGGAAACATGTACACCTATAGTATACATAAGTGTTAATGACACCATTGGCTGCTCCTTATCTGTTCAGCACGTCTCGAACCACCTCAAATATTGATTAAAGCAGAAAAATGGCAGTGGGTTGGTCTATGCAACACTGTATAGCATATTGCTTCACAGACCCTCTCATTGCTTGGCATGCTGTCCCAACCTTGGACTTTTGGCTCGTTAGCAGCATGTAAGCAGAATGGACCCCAGGTGCTTAGAGTAATCCCAGAGTACTCCCCACTTTCCCAATTATTCCATTGTCTCTTATCGGCCTGGCCGAAAGACAAGGCTTCTCATTTGTAGTTGACCTTGCAGTCTGTTTTTGGACTTTTAAGGGAGTGTAGGCACACCACTGTCTTCATCCGATGCTTAATGAATAGCCCTTGTTTTCGACTTCTGAATCACATGTGAGGAGACTGCAAATGTGTTTATTTTGACCTTTCTTTTACTGCTATTTAATTCAATTATACTGGGTGTCATTACTCCTCTTGGCCTAGGGAGACTTGCTCACTACACCTTGTTTAGGCTTTGTGCATCTTTAATTGTCCAATACTAGGCTCTTGCAGATGTTTTCTTCTTTCCTAAGAGAAATATGTCTTACGTATATGCACTTGTGGCTGCTATCATAGGGCGGCCGGGTGCCGCCCCCCCTGAAAGCAGAGAAGCTAAAAAGAGATTAATTGAATCGAGATGCATTGATGCATTTCCTTTGCCAACAGCGTGGTGGCACTGTGGCAAGGCAACAATACCAGTGTGTACAGTGGGCCGGCCCTGGCTTTCACAGCGAGGCCCCTCCCGATTTACGCTTTTTTTTTCAATAATAGAGTGCGTGGAGCTTGTAGCTCCACGCACTCTACGTAAGCCCCTTTAATTAGCTAGCTGGCGGGGCGCTTCATGGGTGGCCCCGCCAGTATGAAATGTGTACAAACAGCACACTGAAAATTCCCACCGTCGAGTCCCCCTCTTACAGGGATACAGTAATGTCATTGGCTGTTTGCCAGCCAATGACAACCCTTGCATTGGCTGGCAAACAGCAAATGACATTACTGTATCTATGCAGGTGGTCACTGGTGCAGCAGGGACCCTCGCCCTGATTCTTTCTTTGAGGACGATGCCCAAGCTGAGCTGCTGCCCTGCCCTTTCCTCCAGACCACACCAGCCCAGCAGAGGCGACGGCCTGGTCCACGGGAGCTTGCCGGCGGACCGGTAAGTGTACCAGCAGAATGATTGATGTTTTTGTGTTTGGGGCTGGGCCCGGAGAGTGTAACACCACGGCCCCTCAGCACTGAACGACGTGTAGGCCAGGGCCTACACGTCTTTCAGTGTTGCTGACTGCTCTGTAGGTAGGCAACTGGGCCTGTGACTGTCCCACTCCCCGGGCCCGCTACTACCAAGGTGGGGGCCGCCTGGCCTGGCCTTTCTTTACCCACGGACCGTAATAAAGCAAGGCCCAGGGCCAGCAGCCGTGCTGCACACCTGCTGGCCCTGGGCCTTGCTTTATTACGGTCCGTGGCCCAAGCCCCTTCTGTTAATACTGTTCTAAAAGAAACATTGTTTACAATGTAGGGAGATTTTTCTGACTGCATCACACAACCCCAACCCCTCCCAAGCACTGTGGGAGCAATGGTGAAGATTAGAAAGAAGGTATTCTGATGTTTGAAAGACTGTGGGATTTTTCATCTGTAAAACAAATTACTGTATGCCATTCAACTGGAAGATACCAGGACATCATGAGGTACGTGGGAACCACCACCCAATCCTATCCTTCGAAAAATAGTTTCCAAATGGACAGGTTTGCTTCAGTTGAACCATAAGCAGGTCTTTTTGCATTATATGTATGACTTTCCGTTTTCACATGCCACCCTCTCAGCTAGTCATAGATGCCATTCTGTAGTCTGTACTGTTCATCAGATTTTCCCCCACCTCATTGATTCCAACAAACATGGGGGGCTTCTTTTCCAAAAAAAATTAAACAAGATAGGTGTGCCTTCTTTACTACAGATGAACACAAACAGAGTTGGAGTGCCCTGAGCACCAAACCCTACAAAAGACTCATGCTAGCTCACCTCGTTCTGGAGAATGGTCACTGCAATGAACTCCTTCACAGGCTATGGGAAATCCAAATCCCGGAAGGTGCACTGTGGAGGTTGAAGTCCGATGGTTTTAGTTTCACAGTTACCCTGGACTGGTTGGATTTTTTCATGTAAGGTGTTGCTGATCATCTGTAAAGAGAAAGCGAGAAACTGATCTGAGAAAGGGCAACATAGGTTCAGAGCAGTATTAAAATGGTTTTCACACATGAAGGAGAGAGAGTTAACTGCTTGTAACATTGAAGCTGCACCAGAATAATCATTAGTACAATTTGTAAAGAAAGCACCAGCAACTACCACCATGTGCCAGTCATCAGTTGTATAACGCTGCAATATATACATTTTTGTAATGTTTTCGTTCTGGGGCTTTAAAAGTGCGCTTTGCAGAGCTCACATTACAAAATTAATTTGCTGCAGCCCTTCACGCACCAATTTATAAGCACTCTGCATGTCCTTCGCTGAAGTCCTGTTAAAAACAGCATTGGCAAAGCCACTGAGATCCTGTTCAAACACAAGCATTGACAAAGCCAACATTTTGGCCTTGTGCATACGGTGTAAGCTTCTGCCAGGCACTGCTATTAGATGCCCAGGAACTTGCACCATGTTTCTGCTTCTACAACAAAGGGTAGTTAATTCTGCTACAGCTGTGCCTGGCAAGTGCCTTTCCCATGCTTACACAAGCATACCCGTGGGCCTCCCTCCCCCAGAGCCCCTCATCCATCCCTCCGGTGTCCTCACAGTGCTCCTCAACTCCCCGGCCTCTCGTGTCCACAATACCTCATCTCCCAGTATCTTTCATCCCGGCCTTCCACCCTTCATTCCAGAACCTGTTACCTGTCACGTGCTGCACATTCTCTGCCTTTGAGTTTTTTTGGAGCTCAAAGCATTTTTTGTCCCTTAATTTCCCCCAAACCCTGTAATTATCTTTTCAGCAGCCTTTCCCACAGATGGATAACACGTTCATTTAGCAGAAAGGATGGGCCGGGTATGGTCCCACCTGAAATCCACCCCTTTGTTTAATGCACTTGTTTGGCTTCAATATGGTCAACATTGATGTTTTTGCTGGGTGCTATCCCTCTTTACATTTTCCTATTGCTAACAGAATAAGATGGTTATGAAACCAGAGACCCCCCTCCCAATCACGTGGTTATAGGCACACTTTGACACCACGGTCTAGATATGAATTAGTGGGATTCTTAAGTGACATACACTGCAATTCATGGGTACAAACTACACAAGCACAATTTATGTTTACGTGCCTTCATAACTATTTGGTAATCCACAGATATATCCCCTTTTTATAAAACATTTATTTTGTAAAGGATACAAAACTGAGAACAAATAAACGAAGAAAGGGGCCTTATATGTAACAAAATACCTACAAAGTCTGAAACACAATTTAAATTGAAATAAATGCAGGTTGCACAATCCTCAGCCCATTTCAGAAGCATTGCCCTTCTATGTTTCCCACCAATACAATTGTACATGTAGACCTGGCCCTCAACAGGACTCAATTTAACCACACAAAAGATGCACAATTTGCATCATATCTTCCAAAAAGCTCCCCCTTGGGTACTACTCAAACAGTCTGTCTCAAAAGGAATGAATCGCCATTTGCATCCGTGGGCCATGTTTTTATTGGTGCCCGACCCTGCCTACAGTCCAGGAATCTAACCACAACAGTGACATGTAAACACGCCAACATCTGCAATTTCTCTCCATCACCTGAAAGCGAAACTGGGTTTACTGGGGTGGTGGCACATCCCACCACCCACACCCCCTAACAATGCGCCCCAGATCCCCAGGACCGCCAGCCGCCGAGAGGTCCGGGGCGAACTGGGATGAACACTGGGCGGTGGGTAAAATTCAGGCGAGTTGCGGTGACATCCGTTGGCGGTGGGCTTTAGCCAGCGTGCAGGAAAGGAGACCGGCTGCTGGAGGTGAATGGCATTGGCAACCCCATGTTCAGACTGACGCTGGCCAACATACGTTCTTCTGTCCCCATTACATGTTCTCATGTTCCCCCACCACTGCCACCTTTTTCCTATGTCCACCTACCACTGCATTTTCATTGTTAAAGCACCAAGTGATGGGTGTGCACTGCTGCTGACCTGCTGTACAATGTTTCTGATAAAACCACTGGTTGCTGGTTGTAACCACAGTCATATGGGCTAGCAGAAATATTTATAAGACATGCAGTTGTGCATTGCCCATGCGAGTTAGCACAACAAATAGGAACTGTCTGCTACCGTAGGCACATGTGTAAGAACGAGGTCAGGCACGGCACATTCGGTACACAGATGGGAGTCACTTCCTGCCCATGTGAGGAAAGCACCTAAAATATACTGAGAAGCTACCTCACACAAACGGGAGAGAGGGAGAAGGCAAACCAGAGACATCTGAGGAAAGCACCCTCGATGCGCAGGGGTGTCAGGTTGGAAAGCACTTTGGATGCAGGGAGCGAGTGGGGTGGCACATCAAACATGCAGTGACGGGAGTACATTTTGACCCACAAGGCAAGTAAGAAAAATAGAAGCAATGCACATGGAACACATAAGGGCAGGCCAGTCTTTATGGAAATGTAAGAAGAAGGAGTTTGAATCATGCAGTGAATGGAGGGGAAGGGTAGCCTTGAAATACAAGAGAGACGAATAAGCCACATGGGAAACATGGAGAATGGTCAACATGATACCCTGGTAAATCTATAGGGCACATCATTGGGAATAAAAAAGCACACCTGAGGAAAGTCAAATGTAAGACACAAGGATCTGAGCATTGGCAACCCCATGTTCAGGCTGACGCTGGGTGACATACTGGGCATCATGAAGAGCTGCAGGGGCCCACTTCAGGCTGTGCACTTTCTTAAGGTTCTGTGCCGTTTTATATTGGGCCTTGTTTCTCAGACACAAGGCCAAATATAAAATGGAGCATTTTTTTGGAGATTCGATGTGCAGCAGCACGCGTTTCTTTACCCACGCTCCGTAGCCCAAGCGGCTTGGGCCACGGACCGTAATAAAGCAAGGCCCAGGGCCAGCTCATCTGTGGAGTATGAAGGGACTGGCATTGCAGCGCAGGCGGGAGAGCGTGCCATGCAGCCTTCTGTATTTACACACCCGACCCGTGCCCGCAGACACAGGGAACACTTTTACAGCTATTCAATTAAAAGCACGCCTCCCACCACCCCCTACATTTTCCAAAATATATGGAGGACCGATGCAATGACAGGTGTTGCAGAAAATGTCAGAACTTCACCTCACCCGGTTTTAACATATTGCATGCACAGCACATCCCGGTATCATTATGCCCTTGGAGGACTGGCAGGCAGTAGTTTAGAATTCTGAAGCACCATTCACTTGCAGGGACTTAACAGAAATCCCTTTTGATGACAAAGCAGGTAGCACAACCCGGCGCTGGTCGCGCAGTCTGGGTTACTTTGCCAGCGTGACTGCGAGCTGATTAAAGAGTGTTAAGGCAGTCATTAGTGCAAGCGAAAAGAAGGCTTATGCTGACGCGGAAAACAACAACAACCACACTGCCTAGTCATCAGAGAGGGTCCCCACCTCCCAGTCACGCTCCAGCAGCTACCTCTGGGGCCACGTTAGTGCTAGGCTCCTCAAAATGCAGAGTCAGCTTCACAACTAGGGATATGCAGAGAGCCTGCTGCGTTTACACACACCCCTCACCCCCACTCCTGCTGCAAGTGTAATCATTCACAGAGGTGATGCTTCAACCACGTGGCTATATTTCCATTCATTTCCATTCTTGCCTCATTTCTTCCATAAGTACTCATTTGCCAAACAAGCTGCAATATGTACTGTGTGGCTGGTGTCACATTTGCTAATGGGCATGTGTGTTAACACATGCATAGATAACATCGGCAATTATACTCAACTGTACTGGTCGATGATAAGTACAGCAGAGTTGTGTATAATTGCAGATGTTATCTGTGTCTAGTACCAACAAATTATACTTATGTGTTATTAAAGAGCATACCTAACAATGACTACATGATCCCATATACATATACATGTACATAATCATTTTGCTTATTAACAGGTGTCACTCTTGCAGAAAATGAATTTAGTGGACCAATTACTCTGAAAACCATTTTCCGGTCTCGCACACAGTGAAAAAATGAAGGTGAAAAGACTAGGGCCTGATCGGCCAGATTTAAAAATGGAACAGTCCGCAAAAGATAGGGGAAAGGCTTACACACGCACATTTTCCATGGTGTGGTATGAAAAGAAGACATGGCTCACTGGTAGCATTTCTAAGCAGTCTTTGTTCTGCTTCTCCTGCCTGCTATTTGGAGGTGAAACGGCCTGGACAAAAACAGGAGTCACTGACTTAAAGCATTTTTCAGAAAAAAGCAAGAGACATGAATCGTGCAAATCTCATATTGAGAATATATTACAGCTGCGCATGTTGGCAAGTGTAAACATTGCAACACAGTTGGATGATGCCTAATGCCGGAGCGTGATGAAGCATAATGAGGATGTGGATAAAAACCGATACATCTTGTCAAAGTTAATCGACTGTGTGCGTTTTTGTGGTGCGTTTGAATTGGCTTTGCGTGGCCATGATGAAACTGAAGATTCTTTGAATCCTGGTGTATTTAGAGGCCTGGTGGATTTTGTATCCAGCATAGACAATGCAATGGAACTACACTTAAAAAATGCAACAGTATTCAAGGGCACTTCAAAGACAATTCAGAATGAACTGCTGGACTGCATACTCACGGTCACCAGAGAGATCATTGTAGAGCAGTTAAAATGCACAGATTATGTGGCTATTCAGGCAGACGATACAACTGATGTTTCCACTAAGACTCAGTCTGTGCTAGTCTATCGCTACATTGATGAACGATACAGAATTGTTGAAAGGTTTTATGGATTTACTCATCTGAAAGACTCCAGTGTGCAGACCATTGCTACTGCCGTAATGGAACAATTGGACAAAGTATTCCCTGAAGATTGCCACAAAAAAAGTAATTGCACAAACATATGATGGTGCAAGTGTAATGAGGGGGGTGTCTGGTGGAGTCCAAAAGAAAGTAGCTGAAGTGTATCCAAATGCACATTATGTACATTGCTATGCACACCAGCTTAACCTCATCATTGAACAGGCTGTTTCCAAAATCTCAGAAGCTCGAGTTTTCTTTTGTGATATCTCTGGCGTCTGTACATTTTTTCTCGTACTCCAAAAAGAACCAAAGTTGTAGATGAGGTATCAGATAAAATACTTTCAAAACCATCTTGCACTCGCTGGAGCTACCATATTCGGGTAGTAGAAGCCATATTAGCACAGGCCAACACTCCGTAGATGCTTTGAGATCATTGAAAAACAGACTGATTTTGAGGGGGTTACTGTGCATGAGGCCTGGTGACTCATTCAAACTCTGAAAGAGAAGGAGTTCCTTTTCTTCCTTTTTTTGTTCAATGACATAATGCCCCATGTTGACATTCTATATAACCAGTGTCAGAAGCGAGACATTGACTCTGTGTATGTGCAGAAAGCTACTGCAACTTTTATCAAGTGCATTGGCAGAGTACGTGAAAGCACCGAAAATCTGGAAGCTAAACTTCCATCAGAGGCAACTTTTGCAAGTCGCAATGTAAATATGAACACTTTGAATCGTTTGGCTAAAGAAGTATGTGATATTATAGTTACACAAGCCCAAGAACGCTTTGCATTTACTAACCACTTGGAGGGGGCCAAATTGTTGCAGAGTGACCTATTTCAAACACATGGACAGTCTTTTCCCAATGATGCACTGAATGTAACTGTCCAAGCATACCTGTAACGCTCATTTGATATCCACGGGGATGTCACTCAGCCTGTTCTGACATCTTACGACCTCAAACCCTTCCCTGGAGGCTATTCGACTGTAGACTGGGCCTGAAACACAGGATTGGTAGAGTTTAACTCCCTATTGTCTCTGTGTGCTTGAACCCCTTCTACCTCGGGGTCCAAACCTTCCCTTTGATCCACAGCTCACCTTGTTTTCTTGGATAGTGTTCTCTCTGTCCTGCTTTCAGCGCAGGGGCGCGTTGATTGATGCAGGCTCGTTGCTGCCTAGTTACTTCACTGGCAAGAGTCTGACAGGTAAGTATAATGAGTCTCTTGAACAGTTCTCTAACTTTGTTCCTTTCCTTCCTTAGATGATGGCCGGCGTGCGGGGATGGCGGCGTGCTGCTTAGATGAGTAGCGCTGAAGGTGAGTGAGAGCGCGATGCGCGATGCACCCCTTTCATATTTGCATTGAACTGAGTTCTTTTTCTGTGTCTTTTAGGTGCTGCAACGTTTTCAGCTTGAATGCCGTTTATGAAGAACAAATGCGGTGGGTAAGCGCGGAATGTGGCGCCTCTAGATGTTTCCACGCTAACCTGGAGTATCTTGTCCCTCTTGCAGATGGATGAGAAGTTCCGCAGACAGAGTTCCCCCATAGCGGCTGGGATTCAGGTAAGCGTTTGAAGCTCGTCCAGTATTTAAAAATAAGCGAAGATTTGCAGAATGCTTACTAATGCCTTTTTTTCTGTTCTTTTCACTTTTCCTTAGGAAGCGGCGTGCCGGGATGGGAATGACACCGCCGAAGATGCCCGCAGAACAGAAGGAGCGATGAATGATGGGCAGAAGCGCCGCAAGGTAAGGCTGTTCCTAATAGTGTTCTTGTTCTTGCAGGAGCTGAGCACAGAAGAAAGATGCAGGCCTACTGGAGACCGATCCGAACACGGTAAGTGTCACGCTGCAGGTGCAGAAAACGCAAAGCATGTTTCTCAGCCTGGTTGTGGCTTAAATAGTCTCTGGATATCCCAGGTGTCTCTGGGCTGAACCACACCCAAAAGACTAGACCGCACATGCAGTTCTGGGAACCGAAATATATGGGGGCATCCATCTTATCCCCATCAATGCACTACAAGTCCAATCCCCAATGTTATCCTATGGGAGTGAGTGAGTCTGGTGCCACAAGCACCACGTCTGACTCCAAGTGGGTCTTTGGAGGGATGGAGAGGCCCTTGAGGGGCATGTAGGTGATCGTGGCCTGGCTCCAGCCAGACATCTTGGAGGGCTGGAGACATGAGGGGCAGGAATCATGACAGCACTCCCCCCCAAGGCCCCTCTTAAGGTGGCTCTTCTGTCTGGTCCTTGTTTGGTTGGATGGTTTTGATGAAATCGTCTAAGCAAGCAAGGTGCATGGATGTACTCACAAGGCTCCCATGTCCTGTCTTGTGGACCATACCCCTTCCAGTCTACTAAGTAGTATAATTTGGATCTGACGTACTTTGAATCTAGGATGTCCTTGACTTTGAATTCTGGCTCCCCGGCGACTACTACTGGTTGCGGTGGCGTTGCTACCCGGGTCCCATGTTGAACAGGTTTAAGGAGAGACACGTGGAACACAGGATGAATCTGCATGTTTGACGGCAAAGCTAGTCTGACCACCACAGGATTTATCACGGAGGTGACGGTGAATGGACCCAGGTATCTTGGACAAAAAGTTCGGGCTCCTTTAATGGACACGTGTTTAGACGCCAGTCAGACTTTGTCTCCCAATTGGTAGTTGGGGGCCTTTGCTCGGTGTTGATCAGCAAACTTCTTTTAGCGATTCTTAGCT
Source organism: Ambystoma mexicanum (assembly GCF_040938575.1). Lineage (NCBI taxonomy): Eukaryota > Metazoa > Chordata > Amphibia > Caudata > Ambystomatidae > Ambystoma > Ambystoma mexicanum. The sequence continues at coordinate 1,319,300,866 of NC_090931.1, read as the reverse complement.
TGAAGTAGGTGTTCAGCTGCCCTTTTAAAGGTTTGAGAAATGGTCATGTGCAAGGTTTTGACTGCTGGCATTTCCAGGGTTGTAGGAACGTCCGACTCAGAAGTACGTGGGTGCCTGCCATACATGGTATAAAAGGGTGTCTGCCCAGTGCTGGTGTGTAGGGAATTATTATAAGCATATTCAGCTATCCATAATAGGTCGAACCAGCTTCCTTCAGCTTGGTGTAACATGCAATGCAGATACTGCTCGAGCGTCTGATTTGTCCTCTCAGTTTGACCATCCGTTTGGGGATGGTGACTGGTGGATAGCCGGATGTCGATCTGGGCCATAGAGCAGCATTTTCTCCAGAAGTTAGATACGAATTGAGTACCTCGGTCTGAGACCAAAACTGAAGGAAACCCATGGAGCCATACGATGCCTTCAAGAAATACCTTTGCCAGAGTGGAAGCATTTGGGAGCCCCTTAAGAGGAATGAAATGTGCCATTTTTGAAAATAGGTCCACGACCACAAGAATAGTGTTAAACCCTTGACTGGGTGGTAAGTCAGTAATAAAATCGAGGGACAACGTGTGCGAGGGTGCTGGTGGGATCTCCAATGGTTGTAATAGCCCAGCTGGTTTCTGCTTGGATGACTTGTTTTGAGCACACACTCCACAAGATAGGATGAATTGGATAATGTCTTTATGCCACGTGGGCCACCAATAATTTCGTTTTTACCTTGGCTAGGGTTTTAGCGATTCCGGGGTGGCCCTCGATCAAGGAATCATGATAACCACACATGACCTGTTCTCGTAGTTCTTGGTTTGGTAAGAATAAACGATTCCTGAAGTAGGACAACTGATCTTTTATCATGTAATGTTCTCCTTGGGCACTCCACGCTTGTAATTGTTCCGGACTCATCAGGTTTTGGATTTCTTCATGTAATTCTTTCTAAGTTATGGTTGCTGTGATTCCTAGGAGCTTGTCACTCGGGATGATTGCTATTGGGTCAACGGTCTGGTACCCTTGCTCTTCCACCCCCATACGGGAAAGGGCATCGGCCTTCCCGTTTTTCACCCCTGGTCGAAATGTAATCACATAGTCATATTCAGCAAAAAAAGAGCCCAACGTAGTTGTCGTGAGGATTGGGCCTTTGCCGTTTTTGGGTACTGGAGGTTCCGGTGGTCAGTTATTATGGTAATTGTGTGTCTGGCGCCCAAGAGGTAGTGCCGCCATGCCTTAAAGGCTGACTTAATGGCCAGGAGGTCTTTGACTGTGATAGCGTAATTGAGTTCAGGGGGTGTGAATTTACACGACCAGAAGGCAACAGGGTGTAACTGACCCATTTCAGGGTCATTTTGTGAGAGGACGGCTCCCATAGCCATGCTCGAGGAGTCCGTTTCCACCAGGTATGGGAGATCAGGGCGAGGTTGGCGTAAGATTGGGGCAGATGTGAATCTTGCTTTGAGTTCCTGGAAAGCCTCCTCGGCTTCTGTTGTCCACTGGAACTTTTTGTCGCTTTTCCTTAGTAATGACGTGATGGGATGCACGATTTGCAAAAATCCTGGGATGAACCGGCAGTAGAAGTTTGCAAAACCCAGCATACTTTGAACCCCCTTGAATGAATTTGGGGATGCCCAGTTCATGATAGCATCTACCTTGTGTACATCCATTCGGATTCCATTCGGGCTGAGAATAAAGCCAAGGAATTCCACCTCGGAGACGTGGAATGAGCACTTTTCGAGCTTGGCGTAGAGCTGGTGTTCACGGAGTTTCTCCAATAGAGATCGGACGTGTTTAACGTGGTCCTGCTTTGATGCGAAATATACTAAGATATCGTCGATGTACACTAGAGCACAGACATCAATCAATTCCCGTAGGACATCGTTGGAGTATTGAAATGCAGCAGGCGCATTGCAAAGGCCAAAGGGCATTACTTGATATTCGTACAAGCCGTATTTGGTGCGAAAAGCGGTTTTCCATTCGTCCCCCTGTTTTACGCGAACAAGGTGATATGCCCCCGTCAGGTCTAGTTTTGTGTAGATTTGGGCATCTTTGACTTGATCAAGCAATTCAGGGATCAGTGGCAGGGGGTAGTGATTTTTTACAGTAGTCTGGTTCAGTGCGCGATAGTCGATGCACGTTCTCAAGTCCCCCTCCTTTTTTGGTACGAAGAATAGAGGACTGGCTGCCTGAGACTTCGAGGGACGGATGAACCCGTTGGCCAGGTATTGGTCAAGATAGGCCTTCAGGGGCTGGTTTTCTGGTTCCGTGAGTGCGTAAATTCGCCCACAAGGGATTTGTGCGCCGGGTATCAGGTCGATTTGGCAATCGTATGGTCTATGCGGTGGCAGGGTATTAGCCTGTTCTTTCTGAAAGACATCTTGAAATTCCTGGTATTCACTTGGTAGGGTGCTGATTGCCACAGTCGCAAGCGTGGAGGTTCTGGTGTCTATTGGTTGTTTCTCTTGGCGATAACATTTGTGGGCGCAAGTCTCGGGAAAGGCCAATTCTTTTGCTCGGCAATCGATTCGAGGATTGTGAGCTACCAACCATGGCATTCCCAAAATCAACCGGAACTGTGGTGCCTTAATGAGTTGGAAAACGATAGATTCTTGGTGTCCATCCTGGCACAGAAGGGTTAAAGCTGCAGTGCATTGGGATACTGGACCAGAAGCTATTTCCGTGCCGTCGACAGTGGTAACAGTGTCGGTGGTTGATTTAGGGCGTAACGGAAGCCCCATCTTTGCCGCAAGATCCTGGTCGATGTAATTCCCAACGGCTCCACTGCCTATGTACGCTCTTACTGCGTGCATCTGAGATGGTTGTTGGTGATTGATCAAGACCACAGATAGTGCAAAATGGGAGGTCTCTAGTTCACTTTCTTCGCTCGACAAGTGGACCCCTACACTTGCCGGACTGGGGAGTTTTCCGATTCCTTGATGGTATCTTCTTTGTGCGTGGCCCCTACCGTACTCCTCGTGGCTTCATAGGGCACTCTTTAAGGAAATGACCTGACCTTCCACAGTACAGACATAACTGCTGCTGTCTCCTTTTATCCCATTCTGCTTTAGTCAAGAGGGATCTGACCCCCCCAATTTGCTTTGGTGCTCCTGAACCTTCCATTGTTCGGGCAGTATTGTCCTTTGAACGTCCTTTGACCAGATGTCCGGTCTGGTTCGATCTGCTCTTCGGTCCTGCAACCTATGATCCAGTTGAACAACAAGGTCAATGAATTCTGAGCAGTCTTTCGGGGGGTTCACTACTTGTGTGAGAACATCCTTGAGCTCCCCCCGCAACTCCCGATGAAATAACGTGGTTCTCTTCTCCACTGGCCATTCTGCTTCAACTACGAGTCTATTGAACGTGGCTATGTATGTTAATAGGTCTTGATTCCCTTGGCCTAGGGACAGAAGTTCGTTGTCTAATGCCTGCCCATGAGTACGACGGGCAAACAGCTTTTCCATCTCCTGCTGGAAGCCCCTGAAGTCATGCAGCAAAGGATCATCTTGGGCCACAAAGGGTACAGACCAGTCCGTGGCGCTACCACTCAGGTAGGATAGCACAAAAGCGACCCGTGATTGGTCATTCGGAAAGGCCCCTGGCCAACAAAGGAAGTGCAGGCGGCACTGGTTCATGAACGTTGCAAACCTCTTGGGATCCCCTGTAAATCGTTCGGGCGGCGCCAAGGGAACTGCCCCAGGAAGGGTTATCTGAACGGGATTGGCTGTTGGCGCTGGCATTGAGGGCACGCTTCCCGGCAATGGTGCATGCCCTGCTTGTGACTGGAGAAGTTGCCGGCTTAAATCATCAGTGTGTTCTTTGGCTACTATCAGCTCTCTCCTCACGGTGTTGGCCTCCTGCCTGGCTGCATGTACTTCGGAACATAGCTGCCCCAACATGTGGGCTAACTGGTTGGTTTCTGACGTTTCCATGACGCCCAGGTGGATTTTGATGTGAGGCTTTGCGTTCCGTAACGCTCACCTGGTATCCACGGGGACGTCACTCAGCCTGTTCTGACCTCTTACGACCTCAAACCCTTCCCTGGAGGCTATTCGACTGGAGACTGGGCCTGAAACACAGGATTGGTAGAGTTTAACTCCCTATTGTCTCTGTGTGCTTGAACCCCTTCTTCCCTGGGGTCTAACCCATCCCTTTGATCCACAGCTCACCTTGTTTTCTTGGTAGGTGTGCTCTCTGTCCTGCTTTCAGCGCAGGGGCGCATTGATTGATGCAGGCTTGTTGCTGCCTAGTTACTTCACTGGCAAGAGTCCGACAGGTAACTATAATGAGTCTCTTGAACAGTTCTCTAACTTTGTTGCTTTCCTTCCTTAGATGATGGCCGGCGTCCGGGGATGGCAGCGTGCTGCTGAGATGAGTAGCGGTGAAGGTGAGTGAGAGAGCGATGCGCAATGCACCCCTTTCGAATTTGCAGTGAACAGAGTTGTTTTTCTGTGTCTTTTAGGTGCCGCGACGTTTTCCACGTGGATGCCGGTTATGAAGAACAAATGCGGTGGGTAAGCGCGGTATGCGGCGCCTCTAGATGTTTCCACGCTAACCTGGAGTGTCTTGTCCCTCTTGCAGATGGATGAGAAGTTCCGGAGACAGAGTTCCCCCAGAGCGGCTGGGATTCAGGTAAGCGTTTGAAGCTCGTACAGTATTTAAAAATAAGCGAAGATTTGCAGAATGCTTACTAATGCCTTTTTTCTGTTCTTTTCACTTTTCCTTAGGAAGCGGCGTGCCGGCATGGGAATGACACCGCTGAAGATGCCACAGAACAGAAGGAGCGATGAATGATGGACAGAAGCGCCGCAAGGTAAGGCTGTTCCTAACAGTGTTCTTGTTCTTGCAGGAGCTGAGCACAGAAGAAAGATGCAGGCATACCGGAGACCGATCCGAACACGGTGAGTGTCACGCTGCAGGTGCAGAAAACGCAAAGCATGTTTCTCAGCCTGGGTGTGGCTTAAATAGTCTCTGGATATCCCAGGTGTCTCAGGGCTGAACCACACCCAAAAGACTAGACCGCACATGCAGTTCTGGGAACCAAAATATGTGGGGGCATCCATCTTGTCCCCATCAATGCACTACAAGTCCAATCCCCAATGTTATCCTATGGGAGTGAGTGAGTCTGGTGCCACAAGTGCCAAGTCTAACTCCAAGTGGGTCTTTGGAGGGATGGAGAGGCCCTTGAGGGGCATGTAGGTGATCGTGGCCTGGCTCCAGCCTGACATCTTGGAGGGCTTGGGAAATGAGGGGCAGGAATCATGACAGTATCCCATGTTAAACAAGGAAAGACTGCGCACTGAGCTTTCAATTGTTTTAGAGAGACCAGAATTCTGTTGTTCAAGTGGGGCAATTTCTTTATTAAAATTGTTAATTGAAAACAATCTCGAAGAAGCATTCAGTGAGACAATGCAGTTATTAATAATTCTGATTGCTACACCCATGACAACAGCTGAGTCTGAGCGCTGTTTCTCCACCCTGAAGCGAGTTAAAACATTCTTGAGAAACACAATGACTGAGGATCGTCTGAAACCTTTGGCCATGCTGTCATTGGAAAAAGAACTAATTCAAGAGATCCCTGACTTCAATACACAGACTAGTGATAAATTTGCCTCTCTGAAAAATAGACGTGCACAATTTGTGTACAAACTTTCAAAATGATTGACCAGTGAATGTTCTGTTACAACAAGCTATTTGTAGTTATTTTGTGGGTTACCTTGAATTCTTTGTTTCAATGGCCTTATATGTAAGGATTTTGTGTAAGGTTGCAGTGATATATTTGACAGAACAGTGAGAAATGCGAACTATGTTTTGATGTTTTGGTTGTTGGTTGATAATAAAGCACTCAATATAATAAACTTAGTAAACTATTTCTGTTGCATTTTTCTCCATGCTATATGTATGTGCTATTTCTGAGACCTGTGCATTCCACGTGTTGCATCTTTGAGCAACTGAAGCAATGGCAACTCAGCGAGGCAGACAGCCTTTAGAGGTAGGATAAATGTCACATTAAATGGTTAAAAACTAAAGTAATATTTTAGCTTAGTTTCCCCCTTTCAGAAAAAGCCTAAAATCCCACCTCAGTAAGAGGATGAACACATGTGAATGCCAGTAACAGCATGACAAACATATGTTTCCATCATTACTGACTATATAATGAATTTCTTTATGCATACACCATAGTACCAGCTATTCTCAATACAAGCTGCTGTAAACTACACCATCACACTTGCACACGTAAGAATAGTGTACCACCATTAATATGTAAAACCTAATGCTTTTTTTCATATTTCAGTGGGTTTTTTGGACAGTAAATTGCACATTTTGTAGGCCATTTTTCCAAACATTTTGCGGGGTGAGGACACCCCCGCACCCTGTTTGGGGGTGGGGGTGGGCTTGTGCACTACGCGCGTTCACTACAAAATTCACCCTGGGAAATGTATGCCCCACCAGCTTTCAAACTCACCAGCCGCCACTGCGTATATGGTTCCTTTTGTGCCCCCCCCTTGTGCCTTGCAAATAATCCTTGAAATAGCATCCTTGATCCAAGGCCAAATAGACTCCTCTTTATTTCTTACACAAAGCTGTTTTTCCAACATCTCATAACTCTGCAGCCCTGGTCTGACATCCTTGCTCCGGCCCTTGCTGATTTTTGCAACCACACCTTTGCCTCAGGATCCTTCCCCTCCCCTCTGAAGCACTCCTTTGTGCATCCTCTTTTCAAGAAATCCACAGCTGATCCTTCTTGTCCAGCTAACTATCGCCCAATTTCCATTACTCCCTTTCTTAGCAAACTCCTGGAAAAGTGGCCATCTCTCAGCTTAACCTTCATTCCAATTCTGTTGGCTGTCTCCATGACCACCAGTCCAGCTTCAGAGCTGCCAGAAGCACGGAAACTCCTCTCCTGAACATCCGTGAAGATCTGCTCTCCAACCTTGACTCTAACATTCCCTCTGTCCTCATCCTCCTCGATCTCTCTTCTGCCTTTGACACGGTCAACCATACCATCCTGCTCAACCGTCTCCGTGAAAACCTGGGTATCACTTATCAGGCTCTGGCCTGGCTGACCACTTTCCTCGCAGATCAACCCTCCCAGATCCAACTTGGGTCCTTCCTTTCATCTATCTTCCTCTCTACCTGTGGTGTTCCCCAGGGGTCTAACCTCTCTCCTTGGTTTTTCAACCAATACCCGGCAACTCTCGCCCACTGCATTGCCACTTTCTGCTCAAATATCCAGTGCTACGCTGACAATACTCAACTCATTTTCAGGCTGCCCTCTGTCACCTCCTCTCCCTCTCTCATCTCTGATTGCCTAACTGCCATTCAAGATTGGTGCTCCGCCAATGATCTTTGTCTGATTGCCAGCAAGACAGAGATCCTCCTCATCGGCACACCTTCACCATCCTTTCCCCTCACTCTCTGGCCGGCCTCCCTTGGTCTTCCTCCTACCCCCACTTGCGAGGCTAAGAACCTCGGGTTATCTTTGACTCCACCCTTTCCTTCACCGCCCACATATCTCAGGTCTCTAAAAAGTCACATTTCCGACTGCACCTCCTCAAAGGTACTCTGCCTTTCCTCTCCTTCCCTCAGAAGCTCATGGTATCCCAAGATCTGGTTCTATCTAGCTTGGACTATTGTAACAGCCTCTTTCTAAATCTACCTGCCTCTACTCTCCGCCCTCTGCAACTAATCCAGAACAGGACTGCAAGACTTGTCCTTGGCCTCAAGCCCTGGTATTGTATCTCTCCAGCTCTGAAATCTCTCCACAGGCTCCCAGTGGATGCAAGGATTAAATTCAAAACCCTCTGCATTGTCCACAAGGCTTTCTGGGGCCTGGGTCCAAAATACCTTCAGCTATCCCTCCGCAAATACCTCCCCTCTCAAGCTCTTCGCTCCTCTACCTCCAACTCCCTCAGGGTCAGTCGTTTTTCAAAGAAACGAGCTGGGGGTAGATCTCTGTCTTCGGCTGGGGCCGCCCTCTGGAACAGCCTCCCTGCCACTCTAAAACTTAAGGAGAACCATCTCCGGTTCCGGAAGCACCTCAAGACCTTCCTCTTTTCTTCTGCCTTCGATCCCCCTCTCCCCTGCTGATCTGTTCTCTCTTGGCACTGTGCACCTGGCCACCCTCTGTCCTTCGGGCCCAGGTACCTGCTCACCCTGCCACCCTCCCGCACTGCCTCTGGACCACCCCTTGCACTGGGGTCTGTATCTGTACCCATACCACCCCCCCTTTTTCTTCCTGCACTTATCAGACCTACCCTGTCTGCTGCCTTAAACCTAGCAATTGCAAATTGCTGGCTGCATTACCACTGTTTGTTGCCTTTATTATTTATTTATTGTTATTTATCTGTTTCTCCTCTGCTTCACACTTTCCACTTCTCCCTCCTTCCATGCACTTTTCCCCTCCCCCTCTCCTATGCACTTGCGCGTTCTGAATGTCACTGGGCCTAGTAAGATCGCTGTTTTGTTCTCCCCTGGTCCCCTCCCTTGCCTTGTCGCGCTCTGAAACTCTTGCGTACGAACACGATAGAAATAAAATATCAATCAATCAATGTAATAAAACTGCTTGACATCAGAGGTCTGCATTATGCAACGTATTGCTAATGTCAATGCTGGTTTAAAGGTTTTGTGCAACATCATCCAATTAGGTCTATTGAGAATGTTTTAATAGATTGTTGCTGCATCTTCATAAAAGTGATTTACAGTGACCATACAAGCCTAGATTGTGTCTGCAGCTTCATAAACGTTATATACATTTACCATGATGGCATACTTTGTGGTCACACAATTAAAGTGCTTAACAGTAGGACTGCTGGCATTTATTATGGACTCACCATCATGAAATTATTTATACTGGAAATGATGGAAATGATGGGATATATTGTGTGTGCAGCTTCATAAAAATGACCCACAATGGCAATGCTGGCATATTTTGTGGACTCAGGTATCATGAAAATGTCAAATGCTCAGGTGTACTGTTAGTGACATGGCATCTCCTAGATTGTATGATGCATTACCCTAGATAACCAATTGTATATTGTATTATTATTTTCAAATAATATGCAGTAAGGTGCACCTTTTGAACAGATTATTTAAAAACAATTCTTGGTAGAAACACCAGAGTTCCCCACCATTACTTAGTGCTCTCTTACTATGCTAGCTCGCTTGTACTTATTTGTGGAAGATGTTAATGCCTGTGCAGTAAAGATATTCACCTGTCACCACTGACCTTGAATTGTTTGCATTGCCAGTGGCCCCCCAGGAGTCACCCAACACCCTACCACTTAAAGCTGCATCCACTTCTTCCAAGTCCATAATCATTTTCATGGTTAGACACAATGACGGCTGGAACATTTGGATGCCAGGGACAAGTCTCAACCCCCTTTGTTTCTATGTTAGGTGAAACATGTATTGGCATGAGTGGTGTCCCGCGCCAGCCAGAGAGTTTGTGGCACAGAATAAGCTTCTTTGATGTGCTCATTGAGTCCCCATTAGCAGGGCGTGCATGGGTATCGCCTCAGTTTGTGTTATGCCACTAGCTAGACCCCTTTTTCCTCATCCTGCACCTTTCCTCTTCTTCATCCTTGTCCCTTGTCCTAATTCCTCCACCACTTCCTCATCCTAGTCCCTCTTCCTCATCCTAGTCTCTGTTACTTATTCTTCCTCCTCATCCTAGTCCCTTTCCCTGTCGTGGTCTTGGTGTGTCTGCCCAATTCCTGTCCCCCTTTCTAGACTCTGTCAACATCCTTGTCTCTTGTCCTAATACCTTTTCGAGGTGCCTTTTCCTCATCCTCATCATAGTCATCTTGCCTCTCTTCTTGGTTTCTCTTCCTCATCCTAGTCCTTCTTCCTCATTCTAATCCCTCTACCTTCTTCCTAATCCTATGCTCTTTTACCTCATTCTGGTGCCTAAGCCTAGTCCCTCATATTCATCCTACTCCCTCTTTCTCTTCCTCAACCTCATCCCTTCTGAAATCCCTGCAGACACGTTGAAATAGACTCATGCCCAAGAGGATGCTGTGGCGGGGCATTCAAAGTGTAGTAGTATGATCACCGCTGGCAAATCAGAAGGTCCATAATACTCACTGTATGGGTGTCAGATAATTTGCCCCTCTGCACTGACATATTGCAATTTCTGCCATCACCATTACCCAACAGGAATGGTAGGAACTTTCAAGGAAAAAGGTCATGCTCCCGGGAAAGCAAGTCTCTCCTGGAAGTAATTTTCAATTGGAAGATGTTACCCACCATAGAAACCAACTGCTTTCATCTAGTGGAGTCATGCTTCAGGATACACAGCTGTTTTCTGAAAGAGGGTCTTCTGTGGTAGCGCTTGCACATTTGGAATGTTGGGTGCTTCCGCTTTGTGGGAGTCAAGGTTGATAGGAAACAGCTGTTTCTGGGAAGCAGTTCATTTGTGGTAATGTTTATACAATGGGAACAGTGGGGTTTGTGGCTAGAGCAGGGTCATGCTTGAGGGGCAAAAGCCAGTATTTGAATACACTTTCCCTTGCATCAAAACACGATAATTGAAGCACACAAAGTGAACACATTGAAACCTGTCTTATTTAGTGCTGCTGGGTGTTGAGTTTTTTTGTCGTTCCTACATTTTATGGTTACTTTTTCGAGTTTATATCAAGCAAGGAAGAAAATGAACATGTCAGCAACCCCTGCTCTAATTTAAATGAAAACAAATTACAATTCATGTATTTGACACAATACAATCTGCTTTTTAGAAACTAATCTCTCAAGCTTGCCCTGTTCTCCATCGGTCATATCATGTGGCCACTCACCAGGCAGACAGACCCTACCTTCCACGCAATGGTGTCCTTGTCCCTACTCTCTAGGAGCCTTACACTGGAACCCAACCTCCCTAGCATGGTGCCTGTCATTGATTCTGCCATCATGCATGGGTTGGGATGCCTGGCGAAGGTTAAGCCGAAGGCCACCACAGTGATGTTCTCATCTAGGCTTCTGTGAAGGCTCAGCAAAATCTACAGTGCTGCACTGCTGGCCAGAGGTTTGGGGTGAGATAATTAGGAACAGGGTGTTACAAAGTGCTTATTATGGTATAATAAGTCAATATACACTTTCATATGTGTAAATTGTAGGTTTATTTTGAGAGGCCCCCAGGAGACCAACCTTCATCAAACGGACATCTTCATGTATGGTTCCTATTGACATTCTAGAACCATACATGAAGATATTACTGAGGCAACAGAACTATATACAGGTTATGCAATGTGGAACTATGTACACAGCAACATTCTATGTATTAAACATCATAACATCTCCCCCTCTATATTCATTTAATCAACAATAACATGTTATTATTTTTTGTGTTGAGATTATTTTGTAAGGTAACATCAACTCTTTTAACCAATCACTGGTAAATATATATGATATACTGTTAAGTGACTTCAATTCAGCAATCCCACTAAGTCAGTGCCTCGTCTGGGACACCCAAGGGAAGCCCTTATTTATATATTTTTATGACAAGTTATACTCTGGATGATAAACCCTTATATAACGCCCCTCTCTTTGAATCCCCCTGACCGCACTGAGCCAAGAAGTAAGTTTGTTTTGCAATTTAAAAGATTTATTTGAAAAATTAAACAATATATATATATCACACTTTTATAATAAATTAATATTTGATATCACACTTAAGAATATGACAGTGATCAACAATCGATAATATTACAATTGTATGCTTATTTAATTACTTAGGAGTTGGTATAGGAAGAAAAAGGTAACTGAGAATGCTTTTAACAATGTTGGAAAGAATGCAGTACAGAAATAAACTGATAGGGTTTCACAAGAGATAATATGTTCACTTTTCCCCTTGTGGCAATTCACTCCCCCCCTATGCAATATAAGGAGATGGAAGTGAAGCACACAGTTTTCAGGAATACAATCACAATACAATACGAATTTCAGTTCCCCCCTAGCGAGTTTAGAGAAACAGGGATGGTTTTAAACACAGGCAAAAATACTTTTAAATGTGGTATGCAAAGAAGGGAAAAATATGCTAAAAATGATTTTAATTCCCGATAGGAGATTCAGGGTAGGTGATAGCTACTTAAGATTAGCTCAAGTCACACTCGCAATGCTCAATGAGGGATTAGCAGGTTGAAAACGAATTTTAGCAGTTCAAGCAAAAGCGGCTATTTTGACAGGAGCTAATTGGACCAAATCGCAAATCGCGGCACTTTTTCTGGGTGCGTCAAGCACGATTACGGAAAAACTATAAGGAGTAGAAAGTCGGTTTAGGGCTTGTTGGAAAGCTTAGATTCTTAGCTTTAAAATGAAAGTTAAATGTCGTTCCTAGCACAGATACTGACGATTTTGTGAAGGTAGTTTTTCAAAATTAAAATAAACTTCAGAATGACAAAATGACACTTTTACAGCTTTGAAATGACAGAATGAACACACGATTCCTATGATGCAGTTCTGGACAGGTTCAAATGTTTTGAATCAGATTATTTTAAACTAAGAGATGGGTTCTGCACAGTTCTGGCTGGATACTCACTCCTAATTTTGGACAGGAATCCGACTTTGTCATGGATCGGGTCAGGATTGGACTGGACTTCTGGCGGCTTCTGGTACTGGTTCTGCTCACAGCGATCTGGTCTGGGTCTGCTAGCGGCACTGCGGTCTGGTCTGGGTCTCTGGTTCTGCTGGTCTGGATCAAGTGGATTCTGGATACAGCACTGCTTTCTGGGTACTGGCACAGGGTTCTAGGCCAGAATCAAACAGCTTGACCGGCTGTTGAATAGTTTGGTTAGGTTTCCTGGATGCTGAGGCCCGCTGAGAAGAGTTCAGCTGTTTGGGTGAGGTCTCTCTGCTTTAAGTTCTGGGTTGGTTCTGGATCTATCTGGAGTTGAGTTCTGGATCTTGAAGTCGTCCGGCAAAATGCTTCACAAGAAAATGGAAAGTGAGTGTGTTGCCTGTCCAAAGCAGTCTCTTTTTATGTGTTTTGAAAATGGGTGTGTGCGTGGGCATAACTAAGCGTGCCCCTCACAACTTATCATTGGCCAAGCTCTCCTCTCTCCCTTGATTGGGGGAAGGAATGGCGTGCCATCAGGCATCAATTTTATGGCATACAGAAAGAACACTCCCCTTGTCAATTTGCACACAAATCTATTTTTGATCCAAATACACATTTATCTATGTACCATTTTTCTAATATTATATGTCCAGTTAACATATTTTCTGTAGCACCAAACCATCCGATCCCTGTCTTTCTAAGATGTCGTGTCCACTTATGACAGAATTCTGCCCTTTTCATCAAGAACACAACCTCTAAACTTTTCCAGAATTTACACAAACATGCACAAGGAATATGGGCATCAGATGATAAAGTGTCAGATTTTTAACATACAGACATTCGGAGTAATACCTTATTTTCCGCTACTACCCCCCAGAACATACCACAGAGTCCTAACACCTCTTAAAATGTGCACAGAAAAATCACAAGAATAATGATATTAATTATATAATTTTGAAAAGTTCGTACTATGAATTATCCATCTTTTTAAAATTATGCTCTGGCCCAGAGGGGTGTGGTTTCCCAAAGCACATGGTGGAATTTCTGGTTTGTCCACTTCCTCCAACTCAGGTTGCTCACAGAGGCACTGCTCCTCCCAGTTTCTTCCAAGAGGAAGCCATTTACGACCCCCCGTAATTTAACATTTTCCTAAGCCAAGGAAAGCTCATTGTTCTGTTTCCCTGCTCCCAGGTGCTCCTCCCCTGATTCAATCAGAAAGGTGTAATCTCCTTTTGGTGGGTACAGCAGAAGGCATCCAGGTCTGGAATGCAGTTGCGGGGCAAGTTTCAACTCCTGTCGGGGGTAGTTGCCAGGCAGAATTCAATCTCTTCAAGCCAGGCTTCAGCTAAATGTCACTTTTGTTCCAGTTCTCTTCATTCAAATCAAACTTACAATTTTTACACATGCAGCTAGAACGCTGATTCTAAGTTCAAAACTATGACCTTTAAACAGTTGCAACCTATGTGACACTCAAAAGTAGGTCACTCATTTATTTTAAACATTTCGATTTTAGTGGTTTTAAATCCAATTTCAGTTAAGCTGCTGACATCCACAGCTCAGCCAGTTTTGTTATAAACATTGTTTTGGGCTCTTCATCTTTCCAGATTTTGTATGCACACAAGACCACATTCTGCCAAATGTCTGCTGGTGTTCAGTTAGATTTTTGAATATCTTGCAATGTTTAAAATAGGCATTTTTAGCTTGCATTTCAGAGAAACAAAGGTGATTTCAAGGTGCTTTTTGAGCTAACCGGCACTGCTGTTTTTCCTTTGGCACCACGTTTCACTCATGGCGCTTCTGGCCCATCCCGCTCGCACTTTAGGGTGGCAGGTTAGGCGACTATTTTGGTGTGCGCAAAACTGCGCGGTTTTCCCGGATTGTGGTGCAAATGTGGGCTTTTCCGCCATCTTGGATTTTCTAAGCCCACAGCACCAAATGTTGTAGCATAATAGTTCAAACATGGGTCAGGACACTCAACAAGCCCCCCCCGCCTGAGTGCACTTTGATTTCGAGTCGAGGGGAGTCGGGTGCAAAGGATGTTTTGATCCACGCGCTGGGATGTCTGCATCATCTTCTTCCGATTCCGTAGATGTCAAAGTTCGGCATCTTTAACTCCATCAGGGTGGATCGATCGGTTCTCCTCGCCAGTCCTGATGGGAGTATTGGGCGGTACCCCGGGCCCCTCAGATCTTTGCTCTCGGTCCCCGGGTCGTCCTCCTTGGTTAGTCTCCATGGTTTCATCGCTCCTAGGATGACAAAGCAAAGCGGCAATACCTATTCGTAGACATTTCTCCCCCACTATTGATATAGTGGGGCGGCATATACATTTTATAAATCAATAGACATTTACATTCTTATTTTAAAAAAACAAGATATAATTAGGAGACATTTTCATTCAAGAATCATAATATTTTAGAGACTATATGTGGGATATTTTAGGGTTGGAACTGAATTACTCTGGAGCGGCCCCCTCTGGTATTGCAGAGGACTCCTCCAGTTGCTGCAGACTATGCCTGGGATGGCAACACTTTAGCTGATTGATGTGGACCCACTTGTCTTCCTCTTCCGCCAAACTGACTTTGGGGATGCGGATCTTGTAGGCGACTGGCGAGATCTTGTCTACAATTTCAAAGGGTCCCTTCCATGTAGGCAGAAGTTTTCGCTGTTTGGCCTGGTTCCTCTGGAAATTGTATAGATAGACCCGATCTCCCACGTTGTATTCTTTCATAGTAGTTTTCAAATCGTAATGGGTCTTCATGCTATCAGCTGATCTTTCTAGATTCCGTTGAGCATAGGCAAAAGCATGTTCAAGGTGTTTCCTTAAATTCTCCACATACTCATGAGTTGTGGAGGCATTTATCAATGTCTGCTCTTGGGTCCTGTACAGCAAATGCTGGGGAAGCACCATCTTGCGTCCAGTCATCAGCTCAAATGGTGACATTTTGGTTGCAGATTAAGGGGTAGATCTGATGGCCATTAGGACCAGAGGTAATTGGATATACCAACTTGGCCCAGAATCTGCCACAAACTTCTTTAAGATGCTCACTATGGTTCTGTTGTATCTCTCCACTGCACCAGAAGAGGCTGGCCAGTAAGCAATATGTAGCTTCCTTTTAACCCCCAGTATCTCCCAACATCTTAGTCATTACTTCGCTGGTGAAGTGGCTACCTCTGTCTGACTCAATCCTTTGGGGTAGACCAAAACGCGAAAAGATGTGGTTGATCATCAGGGCAGCTGCTGTTTCTGCCTTGCAGTTTGGGGCCGGGAGACATTCCACCCATTTGGTAAATAAGCATGTCACCGTCAACATGTACTTATTCCCCCTAGAGGAGCGAATCACGGGGCCTATGAAGTCGATTTGCAAATCTGACCATGGCAGTGTCATCCCCCTCTTTTGGAGAGGCGCACAGTGTGTGAGGGATGTTGGCTGAAATTGTGCACACACAAGACACCCCTTCAAGTATTGGTCGAGGTCCTGCCCCATGTGTGGCCAGTATGCAACCTCTCTTAAGATCTCAAGTGTTGTGTGAAACCCCCGATGACCGGCAGTGGCCGCATCATGGGCGTGACTTAACATCAGGCTTTGGAATGAGTTAGGGACCACCCACTGATCATGGCCAGCTTGGGATTTCCTTACCAACAAACCGTCTTGGATTCAGAACATTTTTGGACATTTCATCAACACTCTAAGGTCCTCTTTCCCAATGTAATCGGTATCCGTCAGGGGAAAGTTCTCAGGGTCCTCAATGTGTTGGTAAAACTTACCAATTATTGGATCCCCTTTCTGAGCCGTAATCAAATCAGCATTTGGGGTCTCCTTACTCCATTGTGCAGTTGAAAGATCATTGTGAGCATTCATCTGGGACCTAGTGATAGCAGTGACCTGGATCTCCCCCAACAGGGACTCAATCTCTATTAGATCCCCTTGGATGGCCCCAGTTTTGGCCAGCTGATCAGCTAAGTCATTTCCAGTTTTGTCTGGTCCCTCTACTTTGGAATGACCCTTGATCTTTTTCCAGTAGATGGTCATCCCATTCACGGTGACCAAATCATCAATGTTTTGAATTAACTTCCCATGTTTCAAGGGTTTGTTATTAGCACATAACATGCCTCTGGTTTTCCAATTAACCAGGTGCTCCACAAACCCGTTCCGTACATAATCTGATCTGTTATTATGACCAGTCCGTGGAGTTGATGTTGGACAGCAGTGAGGATGGCTTGATACACAGCCATCAATTCTGCCACCTGACTACTTCGGGGACCAATTTTGTATCCAGCGGAGGGTTCTGGGGACTCATTCACCCATGCATTCCCTACGCCGGCCACAAGTTCTTTTTCCCCATTGTTGTCAACATGGTAAGAGCATCCATCCACATAGACAGTGGGCATTCCCTCACACTTGTCTTCTTCAAAGACTTTGTGTGGGGAATTAAGGTATGCCTCCATGTTGTCCTTGATTTTTAGACTTTCGTCCTCGAGACAGTTTTCTCTGGCACAATCATGCAAGTCAGCCAGGCCTTGCGCGAGTGGACTCTTCTTGTTTTGGCCATATCTGACCTCCACAGGAAAGCCTTGCATTGACAGAATCCAGGAAGTAATTCGGGAATTACTCACATTTCCGGCCCGGATTCTGTCACTTTGCAGATATTGCAGAGGCTGGTGTGGAGTCTCCACTATGATGTGTTCCCCCTGGATAAACGGGCGGTAATTCTTCAATGCCCACACCGTTGGCAGGAGTGCCTTCTCACAATCGTTGAATTTTTCCTCTACAGAGGATAAAGTTTTACTCGCATAGCAGATTACTTTATTGACCTTTTCATGCTTTTGATATAATACTGCAGTCAAGCATGTATTAGAGAACTCTGTCTCCAAGAAAAACTCCTTGTTTCTGACAGGGTAAGCTAGGCAGGGCGCTTGTGAGAGGCTTCTTTTGAGCTGTCTTACTACCTCAGATTGTTCTGGACCCCATTCTAACTTGACCCCCCTTCAAGAGATGAATCAGGGGTCTGGTGATCTCTGCGTAGCCCTCAATGAACTTTCTGCTGTAATTAGTCAGTCCAAGGAAGCTCCTTAGTTCCCGCAGAGTTGTGGGGTCTTTCAGTTTCTGAAGTGCTTCCACTTTTTTTTCCAGGGGACAGAGACCCTGAGGAGTAATCTCATGCCCCAAGAAATTAACACAGGTTCTACACCACTGTGCTTTCTGAAAGGAAAGTTTTGCTCCGGCGGCCCTCACCTGGGTCAGAACATAACGGATCTCCACTATATGTTCCTCCACAGTTGAACTTTTGATGAGGACATCATCTACATAAGCCAGGTCACCCCTTGCACCCAGGTCGGGCATGGCCTTATGTAGGAAAATGTTGAATTCATTGCCGGAGTTGAGGTCTCCGAAGGGAGTCCGGGTCCATGTGTACTGCTGGCCCCCAAAGGTAAAAGCCATTTTGTATTGGTCCTCCCTACTGACACGGTCCAGTATCCATTGGTTAGGTCTATTGCAGTGAATACCTGTGACCCCTGATTCTGGGCCAGCCCTTGGTCAATGTAGGGCAGAGGCCATCGGGAAGTATGGACCCATTTGTTGAGCTTCCTAAGGTCGGCGCAGAGTCTCCACTGGCCGTTTGGCTTCCATATTCCCAGCACCGGATTATTGAAGGTGCTGTGAACTGGACGGATTATTCCCCGTGACTCAAGGTTCTTAATTATTTCGGTAAGGGACTCCATGGATGTGAGAGGCAAGCGATATTGCTTCACAAACACTGGAGTCATGTCAGGGTCCGTGGGAATTGTTGTTGTGTGGATGTCGTTGCGACCACAGTCATATGAGTCTACCGCAAAGAGGTCTTGGAAATCCAAGAAAACTTGTTTCAACTTTTGCTTCTGTTCCAGAGTCACACAGGAATCGGATAGGTTGACTCTCTCTTCCACCATCTGCCTGAGCCTGGAAAGACTTCTGGTTTGGCTTTCTCAGCGGCCTCCTCCAGTTGGGTGGAGAAGTCCCTGGTCAGAGTGCTGATTTGGACTGGAGGCTTCAGGTGGGAAAGGCAGCCCTCATGGACCTGGAAAATCACCTCATCCCTCCTGAAGTCACATGTCACATCTTCCTTACCATAAGGGCAGGAAGTGTACACCAGGATGTTCCCCCCATGCCGGGTAAAGATCCTGTCTGGTGTTGTATTGTCATCCCTGTCACTGTCAAAACAGTCCTTGGGGATTGGTCCTAACAGTTCATTTCCTAAATCAATGGAGAAATGTCGGTCATCAACCGCCATTCCAATAATGGTGCCTGCGGCTAGAGTAATACTCTTTAAGTCGCTGTTGTCCACCTCTATTGGAATGGTGTCATGTTCTATGTAGACTAATGGTGTTGGGTTTACCCCTAACCCTTGCTGTTGGAGAACAGCATTTAGATGAATATAAGCATCAGGGTTTTTCAATTTTTGTCCTCTTTTAACTTTCACTTCCAGGGAGAATTGTCGGGTCCTTTCTGGGATGGTGACTTCCTCCTTAACCTGAATTTCAATTGCATAAGGTAGCAATTGAGCTGACCTAAATGCTTTTTCTGGATCATCAAAGCCCATGGGATTATCCGCTAATCGGGACCAAGCTTTGAAGTTTATTAGGTCCAAACTAATGGCAAAGTGATTGAGAATGTCACTGCCTAAGTAAAAGGCGGCAGTGACATCTCGAACGACCCAACGATTATAGACTATGCTCTTGTTGCCAATGGAGATTTTGAGCATACACCTGCTTGGCAGGAGATGTTTCGAATTGGGTGTTTCCAGATCCATTTCCCATTTGTCTATCAGTTTGACTGTGGGAATGGCTGGATATTTTGGGAGTTGGCGGAACATGGCTTCGCTGATGAAGCTCTTACCGTTGTTCACACACACTCGGGCAAGAACAGAGTCCTTCCCATCAATCATTTAACTGAACAGGGATGAACAACTGCTCTCCAATTTGCTGAATATCAGCCAGGCTCTGAGCTGATTTCACATCTTTCTGGACTATCGGAGCGGGAATGTCTGATTGTGGATTAGTAAAGATTTTCAGAGTGTTTCCTTCCAGTGTGGAATACCACCTTAAACTGGAAGGAAGGTTGATTTTCAGAAATAGAGAGGAACCCCCATCACCAGTCTGTTGTCCTACTGCTATTACTGTCACGTCTGAAATTTGGTTGTTCTGGAAGTGAAATTCTACTTGGTCAGATTTTTGTTCAACCATGTGGCACGTGCCGTTTCAACTAACATGGTTGACACTCTGCTTTAATTTTATTGGTCGGCTAGTCTGGGTCCAGAGGACCTTGTTTACGCAATCTATTAGGGGTGACAACCTTCTCAGGAGGTCATTCCCTAGTAAACAAGGGGTGCCCTCTGGAGTCACTACTGTCACCGGGTGTTTCACCTTGTGTCGCCCAATTTTGATGTCCAAAAATGCAGTCCCCTCGACGGGAATTTCCTTCCCGTCAAAGTTCTGAAGTTGTCCAGGAATCAAGGTGGGAGGAATTTGGTAATTCTCCCCCCTTCCGAAATTTAGCTCATCAAAGGCCCTTTTGGACAGAAGGGTAGCTTGGGATCCCGTGTCCACCAGTGCCAACATTGTATCCTGCCCCTGTACTTGAACCGGGGCATAGTATCTTCCCTCCTTCTCTGTAAGGGGGCACAGATAATGCACATTTTTCAGACAACTGGGGGGCTAATTTTCTGGTTTTGGACATTGAGAGAGAAGAGATTTGGGCAACATTCTGTGGAGAGTCTCGGGAATCTGAAAGAAAAAGTTGGCAACTGGATATGGTTTTGGGTTCCCCTGGTTCTGGTTCTGGGCCGCCCCCCCTTTTTGGAGGCAGTCACCAGGATGGGTTTGGACCAGGGGTTTTTGGTATTGTTGGATCTGGGATAGGATGATGGGACGTGACAGCTCGATCCCCACATCTACCCAGTCTTGGTTGGAATCCCTTGGGACCCATTTTTCCTTGGGAGGAGTTCCCCCATCTCTGAAGGAGAAGATCCTTTTCCCAGGAACCTCTGAGGATCCCTCTCCCTCAAATTGGAAGACCTGTACCTCCTCCACAAAATGGGTCTGTTTGGGTCCTTTGTTTCTCCTACCTCCTCTCTGCTCCTTGGGTGGCAGACTTTCAGGGGTAGGAGATTTTGTTTCCGGTTCCTGGGTTTCCAGGGGCTGTTTACAAGTGGGGAAGGAAGCTTCCTCAAAGGCTTTACACCCCCCTTCCCTTTGTGCCTTCTCCCTGGGAACCGGTGGGTTATCAGGGTGCTGCTCCCGTCATTGTTCTGGAGCACCAGGTCCAGAGTTTGGGGCATTCTGCGCTGGCATGCTCATCTGAGGGTTCTGCTGAGCCCTCAGCACGGGACCCAGCTCCTGTGCCATATTTTGGACCTGGTGCTCAAGTTGGGAAACCCGCTCAGGCTGATACGGGGTTCTGTTTTCTCCCCTGGGCTGATCCCGGGAAGGGTAGCTATCCCTTCTCTGGTAGTACCCCGGGTTGGGAAGATTTTGGTACCCCTCCACCCTTGGCCTCCCCTCTCCCGGATTAGGTGGTCTGGGCTCAGGGGATTGGGGAAAGAAGGATGGATGATTTTGGGTCTGGAAGTTGGGTGGATACCTGGGGAAAAAGTTCTGCGCAGGGTTTGGTGAATTTCTGCCCTCCTGTGGGAAGTTAGGAGGGAAGTTCCCAGGGTTGGGTGCCTGGTTGGATCCCCCCTTGGGCTGGAGGGGTCCACACATACCCCAGGATGGGTCGGTTTCCCTTGTAGCGGGGACTTACATAGTCAGGGGAGCGAGGGACCCCATTTGTGGGACTACCTCCTTGACTCCCTGTCTGTGACTGGCCCAAGGGCCTTCTGGGCTGAGAATTATTCGGTGCAGGCGGGTTTTTAGGCCCCCCATCTCCAAATCTAAAATGGGGGCAACCTTTACCTCTGCCACCTTGGCAGCAGCAGGGGTGCTGGTCGATTTGGGGCTTTTCTGAACGTTATTTTTATTTTCTATGGGCTTCTGCACCTCATAGATCCGGGTAGCCTGTTCAATGACCCAGTCTAGTGACCTTTTCTCATGAAAATCTCTCACTAGCTGGGTTATGATGTATTTGGGCAAGGCATGGAAAAATGTATTTACAAACTCTTTACTGTCCGTGCGCACCCTTCTGGTAGTCTGCGCAAAGGCACGCTTCAATTCCTGCACACATTCTTGTGGGGCCTGATCCTCCCCACATTGCAAATTGTAGGCTGCCTTGCAGGCCTCTTGGGGATTTCTATGCACAGAAAAGTGTTTCAAGATGGCCACCCGATATGACCATCTTGAATGGTTTTGGTCCTCCAGCCCCGCAAAGAAACTGGAGGATTTTGGGGAAGAATGTCCATTTGACATACAGAATACAGCTACTGCTGTCTTTGAAATGGAAAGTCTCCATCATTTGCTCAAAGAGCTCCAAGTGTTCCCAAACAGAATACTTGGAGTTCTTATGATAAGGAGTGATGACGCTCCTTATTGCCTTGATCTGCTTTAAGGGGTCCTTAAGCAAGGACCTTTTTGCCTTATTGGCCTTTTTGGTTCGGGTAACCCTGGTCCACTCATCCTCTGACTCAGAGGCACTGCTCCCAGAGGTGCCCGTCTGATCTTCCAGGTTTTCCCGGATTCTGCGAGCCTGGGAATGGCTGGCAGAATGTGGGAACCTGGTCTCCTGTGTCCTGTGACGTTCAGAGGAGTCTTCAGATTCCTCCTTGCTGCCAGGATTTGATGGGTACCCCCCCACTGACCTAACTGGGCAGAGGTTTTCAGGATGCCTTTAGTGCGCCTGCTCTCCTGGGGTTCCCCACTAAATTGCACTGTACTTAGGTGCCCATACCCGGATGCCCGCCCATCCATTCCTGGGTGGTACTGGCCTATGAGCCCCATACTTTTGGCTGGATAGTAATCTGCCATCCCTGTGGCCCTGTGCTCATGTGCGCCAGGGGACATGGGGGTGGCAGAGTCCAAGGACTGGGAGAGATGAAGGCCTCCGGTACTAGGGCTCCTGAGGTTATGCTCGGGTGTTTCCCTTTCCCAGCAAACTTCATCTCTGTCAGCCCCTGCTCCCTGTTGCAATGCAAGAGCCTGCACTTTCAGTTCCTCAGTTAAGGCCTTACTAGACTCTATCAGTCTCTCCTGCATGGCTACCTGTTGCTGGAGCCTATCATTGTGCTGACAGAGAGCCTCATTTTCTCCCTGCGCTTCCTGGTTGGTCCTGGAATACTGGGCCAGTCTTTGCTGCAGGAGGGTTACATCCTGAGTCCCATCCCTACTGGCCTGTTCCTTTCTTCCCAGAGCATCTTCCACCGTCCTGGTGTGCTTTAACAAGTTCTGATGCTCTTTTTGGAGGTCACCCAGTCCCTGGAGGGTCAAGTGATTTTCTTCAATTTTTTCTTTTAATTGGCAGACTTCCTGGCCTAAGGTGTCCCTTTCCTGACTAAGAGCCTGCATCTGTGCCACCAGGTCATCCCTTTGCCTTTGGAAGGCACCAGCTTTCTGTCGCTCTTCCTCAAATTCTGTCTGGGTATCCAGGTCTTTCAGAATCAGTTTATTGCTCTCTGCCTTTTCCCTATCTAGATGACTTTGCAGGGTGGCTTCCTGCTCTGTGCATGCCCTGTTAAAGTCTAGTTGTTGCTCAAGCTTTTTCTGGCTCTGCAGTAGGGAGTCCAACCCTTCTTGGTACTCCTTCTGCAAGGCCAGAAATCTGGTATCCTGGTAAGACTTTTCCTGCTGCAGGATACCCATATCCTCTTTTATTTTAATGATATACTGCCTACTATCATTTTCTGACTCCTGGCTCCTGTGCAGCCTCTGCTCGGAAAAGACCAGGTCAGATTGGGCCTTCTCTAATGCCATCTGTTGCCTATTTGCCAGATCTTGGCCTTCAGCACATCTGTCCTGTATGGCTTCCATATATAAATATAAATATGCCGCTACCCTGGCAATCTTGTTGTGCTCATCCTTGGCCTTAGGGGCCGTATATAGTTCACTCAGGGCCACATGTAATGGACCCTGATCTCTTCATATGTCTGACCCTGTTTCAGTGATCTGGGGTGTGATTGCCTGCAACCAGACCGCCTGGTCCTGATGAGCCCACTCACCTCTCACAGTTAGCACACTGTATTGATCTGCACAAGTGATAGATCTAATGCAGAATCCCCGGCTAGAGCCCCCAATCTGTTAAGTGACTTCAATTCAGCAATCCCACTAAGTCAGTGCCTCGTCTGGGACGGCCAAGGGAAGCCCTTATTTATATATTTTTATGACAAGTTATACTCTGGATGATAAACCCTTATATAACGCCCCTCTCTTTGAATCCCCCTGACCTCACTGAACCAAGAAGTAGGTTTGTTTTGCAATTTAAAAGATTTATTGGAAAAATTAAACAATATATATATATCACACTTTTATAATAAATTAATATTTGATATCACACTTAAGAATATGACAGTGATCAACAATGGATAATATTACAATTGTACGCTTATTTAATTACTTAGGAGTTGGTATAGGAAGGAAAAGGTAACTGAGAATGCTTTTATGGTTCCAAGGAAAAACAATGATGGAAAGAATGCAGTACAGAAATAAACTAATAGGGTTCACAAGAGATAATATGTTCACTTTTCCCCTTGTGGCAATTCACTCCCCCCCATGCAATATAAGGAGATGGAAGTAAAGCACACAGTTTTCAGGAATACAATCACAATACAATACGAATTTCAGTTCCCCCCTAGCGAGTTTAGAGAAACAGGGATGATTTTAAACACAGGCAAAAATAATTTTAAATGTGGTATGCAAAGAAGGGAAAAATATGCTAAAAATGATTTAAATTCCCGATAGGAGATTCAGGGTAGGTGATAGCTACTTAAGATTAGTTCAAATCACACTCGCAATGCTCAATGAGGGATTAGCAGCGTGAAAACGAATTTTAGCAGTTCAAGCAAAAGCGGCTATTTTGACAGGAGCTAATTGGACCAAATCGCAAATTGCGGCACATTTTCCGGGTGCGTCGAGAGCGATTACGGAATATCTATAAGGAGTAGAAAGCTTAGATTGTTAGCTTTGAAATGAAAGTTAAATGTCGTTCCTATCACACGCGGTTCCAAAGATACGGACGATTTTGTGAAGGTCGTTTTTCGAAATTAAAATAAACTTCAGAATGACAAAATGACACTTTTACAGCTTTGAAATGACAGAATGAACACCCGATTCCTATGATGCAGTTCTGGACAGGTTCAAATGTTTTGAATCAGCTTATTTTAAACTAAGAGATGGGTTCTGCACAGTTCTGGCTGGATACTCACTCCTAATTTTGGACAGGAATGCGACTTTGTCACGGATCGGGTCAGGATTGGACTGGACTTCTGGCGGCTTCTGGTACTGGTTCCGCTCACAGAGATCTGGTCTGGGTCTGCTAGCGGCACTGCGGTCTGGTCTGGGTCTCTGGTTCTGCTAGTCTGGATCAAGTGGATTCTGGATACAGCACTGCTTTCTGGGTACTGGCACAGGGTTCTAGGCCAGAATCAAACAGCTTGCCCGACTGTTGAATAGTTTGGTTAGGTTTGCTGGATGCTGAGGCCCGCTGAGAAGAGTTCAGCTGTTTGGGTTAGGCCTCTCTGCTTTAAGTTCTGGCTTGGTTCTGGATCTATCTGGAGTTGAGTTCTGGATCTTGAAGTCATCCGTCAAAATGCTTTGCAAGAAAATGGAAAGTGAGTGTGTTGCCTCAAAAGCAGTCTCTTTTTATGTGTTTTGAAAATGGGTGTGTGCGTGGGCATAACTAAGCCTGCCCCTCACAACTTATCATTGGCCAAGCTCTCCTCTCTCCCTTGATTGGGGGAAGGAATGGAGTGCCATCAGGCATCAATTTTATGGCATACAAAAAGAATACTCCCCTTGTCAATTTGCACACAAATCTATTTTTGATCCAAATACATATTTATCTATGTACCATTTTTCTAATATTATATGTCCAGTTAACATATTTTCTGTAGCACCAAACCATCCGATCCCTGTCTTTGTATGATGTCGTGTCCACTTATGACAGAATTCTGCCCTTTTCATCAAGAACACAACCTCTAAACCTTTCCAGAATTTACACAAACATGCACAAGGAATATGGGCATCAGATGATAAAGTGTCAGATTTTTAACATACAGACATTCGGAGTAATACCTTATTTTCCACTACTACCCCCCAGAACATACCACAGAGTCCTAACACCTCTTAAAATGTGCACAGACAAATCACACTATGAATCATCCATCTTTTTAAAATTATGCTCTGGCCCAGAGGGGTGTGGTTTCCCAAAGCACATGGTGGAATTTCTGGTTTGTCCACTTCCTCCAACTCAGGTTGCTCACAGAGGCACTGCTCCTCCCAGTTTCTTCTAAGAGGAAGCCATTTACGACCCCCCCACCCCTAATTTAACATTTGCCTGAGCCAAGGAAAGCTCATTGTTCTGTTTCCCTGCTCCCAGGTGCTCCTCCCAGGATTCAATCAGAGAGGTGTAATCTCTTTTTGGTGGGAACAGCAGAAGGCAGCCACCCTGGAATGCAGTTGCGGGGAAAGTTTCAACTCCTGTCGGGGGTAGTTGCCATGCAGAATTCAATCTCCTCAAGCCAGGCTTCACCTAAATGTCACTTTTGTTCCAGTTCTCTTCATTCAAATCAAACTTACAATTTTTACACATGCTGCTAGAACGCTGATTCTAAGTTCAAAACTATGACCTTTAAACAGTTGCAACCTATGTGACACTCAAAAGTAGGTCACTCATTTATTTTAAACATTTCGATTTTAGTGGTTTTAAATCCAATTTCAGTTAAGCTGCTGACATCCACAGCTCAGCCAGTTTTGTTATAAACATTGTTTTGGGCTCTTCATCTTTCCAGATTTTGTATGCACACAAGATCACATTCTGTCAAATGTCTGCTGGTTTTCAGTGAGATTTTTGAATATCTTGCAATGTTTAAAATAGGCATTTTTAGCTTGCATTTCAGAGAAACAAAGGTGATTTCAAGGTTTTTTTTTGAGGTAACCGGCACTGCTGTTTTTCCTTTGGCACCACGTTTCACTCATGGCGCTTCTGGCCCATCCCGCTCGCACTGGTGGGTGGCAGGTTAGGCGACTATTTTGGTGTGCGTAAAACTGCGCGGTTTTCCCGGATTCTGGCGCAAATGTGGGCTTTTCCGCCATCTTGGATTTTCTAAGCCCACAGCACCAAATGTTGTAGCATAATAGTTCAAATGTGGGTCAGGACACCCAACAATACAACTCAAAAGGATACAGACAGCCGGTACGTGATGTGGAACCTCCAATGAGTCTTAATTCTGTTATTTTCTCAATATATATATTTTAATAGTATAAATAGTCTTGTTTGTGATTCCACACACTTTTCCTGGACCTTGAAGAAGTGCGATTATTCTCAGTCAACCTCCCATGAGATTCTCTACTTGTTATCTTCTCCTGTATATTTCCATAACTTACACATCTTGAATCATTATATTTGTCCTTAAATATTTCTCCATTGATATTTTGTTCTCTTTCATTTCTCAATACTTCCTCCTCCTTTGCCAGAATTATATCATTGCAAGACCGCTTCTTGCCATCCTCTAAAATTACTGATTATTTTGAACAATCCAACACTTGCTGAGATGCATGGATCCTTGACTCTCCTTTCATTATACGTTTCGGTTCTTTCACTCTGATCCAATCACCCTTCTCAATTTTGCTCTCTTGAACATGTTTCTGTTTGTCATAGTATTTCTTATATTCCTCTTGTCGTTTCTTTACTTTATTTAATATTTCTTCCAGATTTATTTCTTTATTCCTTTTTTGTTATCCAGGCAGGTCTAAGTCTGTTTGTGGCAATTCTACCTTTCATTAAGGTGAATGGTTCTTCCTCTCTTAGTTAAGTTGCTCCCCACATAACCTTCATTGGCAATTTTCATAATTCTCTCCCTCATATTTACTGGAGGTATTATTCGATCTCATCGAAAAATACATGCATTGTCACTCGTCAATTCATCTTTTATCTTTTCCCAAAATGTAATGTTTTCTTCAATGTCTTTCCAGCCATTCTCAATAGCATTTCTCAACATTCTCTGTTCATTGTCTTGTTCTCTGGCTTCAATACATTCTTCTTTTGAGAAGCTGGAATGTATATGTGCTATTATACAATCCATATTTTGATCTTCTGTTGGTTCTTCCTTGTTATCACTTTCATTGGTGTCAGTGTCACATGGCAGGTGAGAAAAACAGTCTGCTACTACATTTGTTCTCCCTGGAGTATATTTTATGTTAACATTGTATTGCATAATAATTAACATCCACCTCCTTACACGTGGAGATGTCATGGGTGGTTTTCTTGAATTTAAAACACGTATGATCGGTTTGTGATCTGTCTTAATATCAACAGGTATGCCCCAAATGAGTCCTTTGAAATGTTCTAAAATCCATTTGACCCCCAATGCTTCCTTCTCAATGGTCAAATAATTGTTCTCTGCTCCTCTCAATGTTCTAGAAGCAAAAGCAATGGGAACAATATCTCCTCCTTGTATTTGTTCTAACACACCTCCCAGCCCAATGTTGCTGACATCTATCGAAATCATCGTCTTGGCTTTAGAGTCAAACATTTTGAGAGCTGGTGCTTTGTTGATTAAGGTCTTGATCATCACAAATTCTTTTTTACACCCTTCTGACCAGTAAAACTTCACACCCTTACACATTAGATCTCTCATTTGTTCAGTCCTATCTGAATAATGATCCACAAATTTAGAATAATACTCTGTTATGCCTAAAAAACTTTGGAGTTGGTCCTTGTTGGTTGGTTCAGGAATTTTAAGAATTGTGTCAACTAAACATTCTTTAGGTTTATGCCATCAGTATTGATGCGATGGCCCAAGTACGTTACTTCATTTTTCTTCATCTTACACTTCTCAGTCTTGAGTGTCATGCCTTTTTGTTGAATGACTTGTAATACACCTAATAACTTTACATAATGCTCATCTTCAGACATTGCAGACACCAAGATATCATCTTGAAAGTAGTGTACTCCTTGGAGACCGTTAAATAAAAGATGCATTAGTCTTTGAAATACAGCAGCCGCTGATGCTAGCCCACACGGCATTCTTTTATACCTGAAGGCTCCCAATGGTGTTATAAATGATGTTAAATGCCTGGATTCTTCTTCTAATAGAACTTGGTGGTATGCAGATGATAGATCCAATGTCGTGAAATATTTTGCTGGTTTCATTGTGGTAAGCATTTCTCCAATATTTGGTAATGGGTGGCGATCCATCCAAATGTTAGCATTGAGATCTATCAGATCAACACACATTCTAATCGATCCATCTGGCTTTTTCACAATGACAATCGGGGAAAACCACTTACAGCTTTCAATAGGTTCGATGATGTCTTGTATGCATAGTTTCTCCAGCTCCTTTTGTAACACTTCTCTGGTACCAATCGGTATGTTTCTTACCTTGTGTACCACTGGTTTTGCACCCCTCTTGAGTATAATGCGATGTTTGAAACCTTTAAGAACACCAATGTTATCATTGAACACTTTGGGAAATCTTTTGCCTAGGTTTTCTGATGTGTTACAACTGTTCTCAGTTATGCACAGAATGGGCACACTTTCGCCAGGATGTATCCTGATTTTCAATGATGCTTGTTCCCACCATCCAACTATGGAGAATCAATTTTCGGCTACATAAAGCCTGCAGTATGTCTTTCTTCCTTCAAAGTTCAAGTGTACCCAAGTATACCCTATGATATTGATTGGTGTCTTACCATATCCAGTCACCTTTATTTTGGTCAATTGTAATTCTTCCATTCTCTTTTTAAGTATATTCAAGTATGTTTCCACATCCACCATAGTATATGGAGAACCTGTGTCAACCATAACTTGTAATGTTATACCATTTATAGCCATCAGCACCCATGGACCAAAACCACTTTCATTAGGTGTGAAAGCTATTATTTGTACTTCATTCTCAAATCCATTTGTAATTGCTAACAAAGTACTTGGACCACCAATTTCCTCCAAAGCTTTTATACTTGTCATATTGTCTCTTCCTCTTGCATAACGACCAGCATTTCTAACATATTGTGTATTGAATCTACAGCTTCCTCTGTTATTGCGACACACTTTGCCAAAATGACCAATCTGTCCACATTTATAACATTCAGCCGTGTTAGCTGGACAATCTTTTTCTACATTCAAGTGTCTGTACCACCCACATTTGAAACATTTGTTTTGTGGTCTATATGTATTCTCCTTCTCTTGTCTGGAATTGGCTCCAATATCTGACGTGACAACCCTTTTACTATGGCAACCAAATCTTCTTCATTGCAATATTGTCCATCACTTACGCCTTGTACTGATTTTATTTCGACACTCTCGACTTTATTCTGGATCTCTCTCATACACTTTTTACCCAGCTCTATAGATCTGGCGATCTCAATTGCTTGCTCCAATGTCGGATTCTTTGCCTGCCACAAGCGTTGTTGGATGCGTGGATCTGCCACATGAAGAACTAGTTGATCCCTCAAATATTCATCTGCTACTCATGTGAAAGCACAGGTGGACAACAGACCCCTTAAAGCAGCTACATAGGTGTCAATGCTTTCGCTTTTATTGTGTTTCCTCGAGAAAAATCTGTACCTCTCTAAAACAATATTGGTTTTATTTCCAAAATGTTTGTTTAGTTTTGCAAGTGCCGTTTCATATTTCTTGGTCCCACTTGAAGAATCTCCTGAACCTTCTTCTGTGCTGTCCAAGTCTGGTAATGTCCTGAAAATTCTAAGTGCCTCTACACCCACACAATTGAATAGTGTGGCTTCCTTTAAGTCATCACTTGATTTGGAGCCTCCAATTGCTCTTAAGTAGACTTGGAAATTGTCCTGCCATTTTTCCCAAGGACATATTGGGTTTCCAGGAAGTGGCAAGAATTTGATCGGGCTGCAAGGTTTTGCATTTTCTTTTTTTTTATTTCAGTCTTTGTAACTGTTTACTCTGTAGAGTGCACTCTTTCACTTTTCCTCTTTTTATTATGCCGCCTGTTCCACTTCACTTGTATAGTAAATGTTTGTCTCACTGTAATAGATTATACATGTTTACTCTGTAGGGTGCATTCTTCAACTTTTCTTCTTTATATTATGTCACCTGTTCCACTTGTATGGTAAATATGTTGTCTCACTGTGATCAATTATACAAAGTCTGAGGCACACTTATTTTTCCTTTAATACGCGTGCGCGTAATCTAGTTTTCCTAATAAAGCTTTCGTGTTACTTTATAACGCTCCGTCAAACAGTATCCATGGTGATCTATAAACCAAATGGCGGCACGCAAGTCACGTTGCAGGGTGCTTTACTCTAGTACCCGGAAACCTCTCATTCTGTTCAATTTGTAAACGTTCCCACGTAGTCATGCCGTAGCGTAATGTTGCCTTTCTCTAATAGTCTTTGGTTGGCCTCTTGTTCTCATGCACACCATTCAAAGAATGCATGTAAGTAAAATCATTAAATGCACTCCTTGTTCATTTGGTTTTCACTCATTCAGACATCGCACACCTTGACTTGCCTGAAATAGTGCGTGGATTCAGTTCATATTGCGTTTCATCAAATTTTGCTTC
This sequence comes from Ambystoma mexicanum, assembly GCF_040938575.1. Taxonomy (NCBI): domain Eukaryota; kingdom Metazoa; phylum Chordata; class Amphibia; order Caudata; family Ambystomatidae; genus Ambystoma; species Ambystoma mexicanum. Next base: position 1,319,269,677 of record NC_090931.1, on the reverse strand, counting down.
CTGTACATCACGGCCAAGTCACGCAGCGACAACTCTCATCTGGCGGCCCCCTCCTTTTCACAGCTCCTCGTCTCCAATTGTTACGAAGTGCTTATTATGGTATAATAGGTCAATATACACTTTCATATGTGTAAATTGTAGGTTTATTTGGAGAGGCCCCCAGGAGGCCAACCTTCATCAAACGGACATCTTCATGTATGTTTCCTATTGACATTCTAGAACCATACATGAAGATGTTACTGAAGCAACAGAACTATATACAGGTTATGCAATGTGGAACTATGTACACAGCAACATTCTATGTATTAAGCATCATAACACAGGGATACTTGGTACAGGTGGTTGAGAGTCTCATGGAGGTACACAGTGAATGTGTGTTAGGAAGATTGCGCCTAAGAACACACACGCATCCACACACCTGTTTCAACGTCTGTTAGATTATCCTAAGGCACCATCAAAGATTCACACACGGAAGAAGATGATGGTCCGGGGCGAAGAATATGATGGTCTGGGGGCATACCTCCTCCCCTCCTTAAACTTAATGGGCTCATTTTGACTATTCTCTCTTCAGATTCAATTTAGAAAGTGAACGGCCCATCTGCATCAACACTGCTCCGCTCAATGCTGCTCTTCTCCATATGTATCAGATGCCAAAGAACACCAGGCCTCTTGCTCGTAAAAGACCACACCAAAATACATCCACAATCGCGAGCACACAAAGGATGTTAGCATAAAGGAAATCAACAGATGCAAATGACAATTAACTCTGCAAAATGCACCATCTAAAGAAAATTAAACTTTAAGATGTAAATAAAAATGCAACAAAGAAAGGTGTCCTCTAAATAAATACAGAATATCAAGGCCAAAATAAAAAGCAGCTAAAAAACAATCCTGACGAACCCTACAATTGTTGAGCAATCCTGATTTACACTTCTGTAGCCAAACCAACCCCACAAAAGAATCAAGAAGTCACCAGTTTACTTATTGTGATAAAGTGGACCATAACCCCAGACAAGCAAATGATAAGGTACATAAAAAACAACGTTTCATCAATGCTCTCGCTCAGAGCAAGTGACAAGATTGCCGACCGTGTTTATTTCATTTGGCATTCCCCGTCAAGTGAGCTGGTCCAGAAAGAAGTGCATGATGGGAAAAGGCAGCAGAGCTAAAACACCCAAAGCCAACCGAATTTAAAAGCATGGCGCGGTAAGCGCCCTAGTGAGCAGGTCTCGATTGGCTGGGTATAATAAGGCTTGCTGGAAGGATGGGGGTCCTCATCTGGAGCTGAAGGAGTAACCATTGTGCTGCTGTACTGAGCGGCTGCTGGAGGCAGCTTCTGGCTGTATCTGGCAGCTCTGCAGCAACCCTGATGCTTGAAGAATCCCCTGAGAAGGTTTATAGAGTGTGTGCAGACTGGGAGGGTCCTATATAGCCTGAAAGATGCCTAGAATCCAAGAGGGGAGTTGAAGTTTTAGAAAGCACCTGGTGCCTGAGAGGGGCACTGAGAAACTTTCCAAAATGACTAGTTCCAAGAGCGGCAATGAGAAATCTGAAAGACATCTAGAAACTACAAAGGGCCTTCAAAAGTTTAGAAAGCGCCTTGAGCCTGTGAAGGGTGCTGAGAAGTATGAAAGAAGACTAAATCCTGAGGGAGGTACTGAAAAGTCTGAAGAATTACTAGAATTTCGGAGCCTTCCGTAATGAAATGTCACAAACATGGAGCTTTTGGTCAAAGTGTGTTCATTGCTGAGGTGATAGAAACAAGCAGTCCATACCCTGACGTTGTCGACAGAGAGGTCCACTCGAGCCAAACTGTTTGATGAATGAGTTCCTGCCCAGGAGCACGCGCTCTGCTCATGCGTCATATTATCAGTAAATAAAAGACTGCTGACTTGAGAGATTGGTATATCCTTAAAATAGCCGCGCCGCTTTATAATGCACTGATGTAGCTCGCTCTCTCTCTCTCTGCACACTCTCTATCTCTTACTCTCCCCGTCTCGCTCGGTGTCTCTACCTCTGTAGGGGTGAGACTTGCATTGTCAGGTGTAAGTTTGCTAGAGCCACATCAGCTGCGTGGCCAGAGAAACATCACAGACTTCTTGCGGGAAGGGCTGTGTTTTTATTGGAAAACCATTTATGAAAAAAGTGAAAGAGGACATTATTCATTTGCACTAACATCGTAAACTGCCACTTTTTAAAACTGTATAATGATCTATTTTTATTTATCACCACCAGCCTATATTTCAGTCATAAAAAGAAGGCAACATTTCTGTTCCTGAGCAAACACCGTTATCAAAACCTGGAATAACTATGTCAATGAATGTTTGTTGGTGTGTTATCATTCCAAGATGGACAGTCTGGTACACTCCCGAGAAAGAGGACTGACACAGACAGTGCTAGGAAGGGTTACATCCTGCAGTGCATACATGCAAAAACCATTTTGGGATCTTACGAAGGATAACAGATATTTTAAAATGTGGCTGTGATAACAGGGGTGGTGTGCTTGATTCACTTAGCACATAATGCACACTGGGTTTGATGGTCATTACATTTTTCACAGCATTAACTGTAAAATTAAACAATATATGCTGATAGGGACTGCCTCAGGGCTAGAAGGCGAGGATAAAATGACTGCAACACGAGTCACTGCACTCGGGTTAAAGGTCTGTCTGGAGACGATCTTTCTTTGAAACAGAGTTTTAGTCGGGTCTCAAGTTAAAGATGGTTTCACACAAGCTCCGTATCCAAATGCACCGACATTTTAAGAGAAATATATTACAGTGCGGCAGTCGCAGTTGTTAAGCTGAGTATCAAGTTCCACAGGAAACCCCAACATTTACTTGCTAATAACATTTGACTTGCATGACTGATTTGGCTGATATGGTGCAAACAAAAGGTTTGTCACAGGCACCCCGAGACTGGAAATTATGGGACACATTTGTTAAAAAGTTAAGAAAGCAAAAAACGCTGTTCGCGCGCGTACTCCCATTAATTTCCCAATAGAGAAAAAGTCAAAATGTGCACTCTGGAGAGGTACAGTCTGAGCATTTTGACCTCTTGTCTTGGGAATGCAGTGCTGTATCCCATTTGAACCCGAAAGCTCTACTAACCACTCAGAGAAATAAATCAAGAAAAATCAGTGCTCTTACTTCATTTTTGCAAGACTGCTGGTGTGAACTTTCAAACCGTGTGGGTGCAGATCCTTATTTGCACCCAGATGCCTCCATTTGGCATAATCCAGTCTTGAAGTATCAAGGTAAAACTTTATTTTGGTCAGAATGGTTTGTGGCCGGTATTAAATACATTGGAGATTTGTTTGAGGGGGAAAACTGGTTAACATTCACTCAACTGGACCAGATGTATGATAGGGCGGACTTCTCATTTGCTGAATATCGAAAGTTGAAGATTATTATTTCGGCTTGTGTTGAGGAGTCACAATTGACTGTTCAGAATCCAGCCTGGGCGGCTTTTACTGTATGCTGCAGTGCATCACACCCTGCTTCTACCATGTATGGTATCATAAAAGCCACTCGGATAGGTGATCCGAGGTTACCTGCGCTGTGGGCAGAGGAACTGGGGGAAGATGTGAACTTCAGATGTTGGCGCAGGTGCTGTGAGAACACTCGGTTGGTGAGTTTGGATTGGACCCTCAGAGCTTCTCAAACGAAGTTGTTGTTTAGGGCCTATTGGACACCAGAGAAGCTATTCAGAAGACAACTATTGGACAACAATCTTTGCTGGAAGTGTAAATGTTCTAGGGGATCTCTAAGCCACTTGATTTGGTCCTGTCCTAAAACAATGCAGTTCTGAGAAAAAGTATGTGAGAGATTAAGTTTGGTCTTAAACATTGCAATCCCTATAAATGCCTCATTACTGATTTTGGGCGATGTCTCCTTGATGGAGGAAATTGACTTTGGTAAGAAAGTTTGGTTGCTACATGCATGTATGGTTGCTAAAAAATTCATTTTAAGGTCCTGGAAGTCAAGTAATTCTTTCAACATTGATGATTGGATAGAGGAATTTCTTACAATTTCAACATATGAAAAAGCCATTTACAAACTCACTGGTGATGTTGAGAAATGTTGGGACATTTGGAGCTGCTTTCTTGATGCCTATGGGTAGATCTGAACTCTTGTCTGGGACAATATAATATATCCATATCCTTGTTTGCTAATGATCTGTATGATACCTATAGATTGTGTATTGGTTGTAACATTCTGTGTTTGTTGTTTGGTTTCATGCAATTAGAACTTTTGGTCCTTGTCTCCTGCATTGTCTGTCCTTTTTTCCTTTCTCTTCTTTTTCTTTTCTTCCTCTTTTTTCCTTTTTGCAAACTGTTCTATTTTTAATATTGACAATTTCTTTTTGAATTGGTTATGATGAATGTTTGCTGTTTTGTAATGATTAACTATGTGTAGATTTAATGGATTATTGCTGTTCTTGTTCATTTCTGTGAAAATAAAAATTTTGAACTCTCAAAATGTGCACAGCACTAACTGCTGCATGGAATTGGACCAGGTACAAAACAACTTGGGCACGAAGCATTGACACAATTTCCGGGAGGAGTCTGGAGTTATTTCATCCAGTAGTTTTTAAATCATTTGATGGAGAAGGGGGTGTCACCATCTCAATAAATTATGGCTATATATGTATACCACAATGCATCAGCAGGGCTTTTCAGAATGACAAATCTGCTTTTTTTTTTGCTGAATGCAAGAGATAACTGGGATTATTACGGGAATAACCAGGGTTAGCAGAAAATGAAAAGTGGAAAAAATGCCATTTGGAGGTGGAAAAGGATGAAATGACATCAGGCTAGAGGTGGGGAGGGGGAAAGAGGACACCATGTGAAATTGGTGAGTTGTGGGGGGAGGGGCAGGGGCTGGAAGCAAGTTCAGAACTCATATGTTTTCGCAGAACAAGGGTTATTTTCGCATAACTGGGTTATAGTAGGAAACGGGGTCGGGAATGAAAGCAAATCACCTGAATAACCAGGGTTATTTGACAAATAACCAGGGTTATTTGTAGTACATTACAATTATCACAGTTATACTTACTGCAGTCAAGGGAAAATGTTTAAAAAAATAAGATTAGTTTAAAAAAAGTGGAATCTCACAGCCACAGTGAGGTAGGGGTACTGGATGTGGCTGAACACTACGGCTGCTGGGTTACTTTAAGGAATCGAATGGTGCAATATGGTAAGTGGACGCAGCCAAAGGCCATGGCTAGTGAGCCCTGACAAAACCTATTGGGGCAAAATATCAAGGGACCATGGTGAAAGGCTATGGCCACTGGTCATGGCCAAAGGCCATGGGTAGTGGTCCGTTTAGGAAACCTATTGGAGCAATATGTAGAGTGGCCACGGCCGACGGCACCAATGGTCATGAGCGAAGGCCATGGCTAGTGTGCGCGAAAGAAAGGTAGTGTTTTAAAAGATACAGTAGGCACGGTCGAAAGCCATGCTCACTGGTCAGGACTGTAAATCCTGGCTAGTGGGCCAGAAAGACGTGTCCAAACATAACATATCGGGGAAACATGTATAGTGGACAAAGGCATGGTTGAAGGCCATGGCCAGTGGCCCATAAAAAAAAACGATGGTATAACAAAACCCTTGAAATTCTCTCAAAAAGCCTTGGTTTAGGTGCAGTCAAGTTGTGCAGATTTAACGCACCAAAACCGTTGAAATTCCGCGGATGTGGGAAGTTATGACCAGCGCGTTTCCCGTTTCAATCCCCATGAAAACATACATATTATAAGAGAAGGGATTCACAATGACATATTAAATGGCATTATGGGGGACATGGCATTATGGGGGATATCAATGGGAACGCGCCACAATAAGCTAGTCATGACTTCCCATCCGCTGAATTTCAAGTGTTTTGTTGCATTAAATCACACATATATATCATGCTAGACAAATATATAAAGTAGGCATTACCTTCACAATTCTATTTCCACTGAATAGCAAATGTGCTTATAATTTTACAGTGGCTATGCACATAGAAAAACTGATGCATGTTTTCCATAACTGTGAACTGTAATGTGAAAAGCACATTTATTATGTATATTTTGTTTGTAGCAGTTTATCCTTTCACCTCATGTGCTCAAATTTCCCTCAAGTTGGCAATTGACATTAAATGGCAGTACCAAGCACCCCTGTTGATAGTGGATGACCTTTTCTACAGAACGTTTCTGTCATTGAGCTCATACTTCCTGCCTGCTCCATCAACCCCACTACTTGACTGTCAATCTTGCCATATTTTTCATAAGCAACATTGAGCTGTTTCAGTCCACTATCGCTTCCCAAGCCAAGGTGTTTACATTCTCCCCACCCGTGACTGCCATTGCGCCCACCTCATTCTTCAAATCTTTCAACAGTGTCTCTTCCACAGACATCATCATCTATGTTATGAAGATGTAGGCGTTATCTGAACAGGTCTTCCGCTGCCCAGCCAGCACAACTGAAGAAAGCATTGTCACAATGGCCCCAACTCTGCCTGACCTGTCTAATTGCTCCTTCAAAACTGGTGTTTTCCCTCAACAACTAAAGAGAATCCTTGGCTATCACCCAATTGCTGTCACCTACTTTAATGGCAAGGGGGCTCATTATGCCGGTCTGCAAATAAGGTGCTGCTAACAATAGGCCTGATTCAGAGAATCTTGCGCAGGAAAAGGTGCACACACAGCGCACCGAGAAGGAGTGTGCGTCACGCGTGTGCCAGCCGTGGCACAAAGAAACAATTGCGCTGCATGCACAAGGAACATCAAGCTGTGCCAGCAATGCCCCTAACACGCCCCCACATGCAGTAAAAGATCTAGCGAAAATGTCTAACATGGCGAGAGCCCCCACGTCATCCCTGGTCCAGCATATAGCCCCCCCAGCCAAATCGCGTGAATAACTCCGTTGCAGCCGGTGCACATGCCGAGTTACCATGCGATTTGGCTGGGGTGCGTTCGGGGTACGCGATGAGTTTCCACGCGATTAGGCTGGGTTGCGTCCGGGTTACGCGATGAGTCTCCACGCAATTTGGCTGGGGTGAGTCTGGGGTACACAATGAGTCTCCATGCGATTTGGCTTGGGTGCATCCGGGGTACGCGTTGAGGTTCCACGTGATTTGGCTGGGGTACATCCGGGGTACGCGATGAGTGTCCACGCAAATTAGCTGAGTGCGTCCGGGCTATGCAATGAGTTTCCACATGATTTGGCTGGGGTGCATCCAGGCTATGCGATGAGTTTCCACGTGATTTTGCTGGGGTGCATCTGCACTATGCAATGAGTTTCTATGTGATTTGGCTGCGTTTACACGCTGAATTTACATGCAATTTAGCTGTGGTGCATCCGGGGTATGCGCTGAGTTTCCACATGATTGGATTGGGGTGCATCCAGGGTACGCCCTGAGTTTCCACGCGATTTGGCTGGGGATGCGTACGGGGTACGTGATGAGTTTCCACGCGATTTGGCTGGGGAGCGTCCCGGGTACGTGCTGAGTTCCCATGTGATTTGGCTGGGGTGCATCCGGGGTATGCTCTGAGTTTCCATGCGATTTGGCTGAGGTGCATCCGGGGTACATGATGAGTTCCCACGTGATTTGGCTAGGGTGCGTCCGGGGTACGCAATGAGTTTACATGCGATTTGGCTGGGGTGCGTCCGGGGTACACAGTGAGTTTCCAGGTGATTTGGCTGGGGTGCGTCCGTGATACGCAATGTGTTTCCACGTGATCACTCCACCTGCACCCCAGCCAAATTGCGTGGAAACTCAGCGCGTACCCAATGAAACACGCTCAAATCCACTGGAAGCTGACCCCTCCTGACAGGATAGTCACACCCCAGCCCCCATCACCCGTGTCCACAACCTGCTCACAGCCCACACCACTGGGACCCCCTTCACCCGTGACCACACTCCGCTGGCAGTACACACCACATGGGACCCCCCATCACCCATGACCACATCCCGCTGGCAGCTCACACCACATGGGAACCCCCATCTCCTGTGACCACACCCCGCAGGCAGCCCACACCCCATAGGACCCCCATCACCTGTGACCACTCCCCGCAGGCAGCCCACACCACATGGGATCCCCTATCACCCATGACCACACCCCGGTGGCAGCCCACATACATGGGACCCCCATCATCCGTGACCACACCCTGCAAGCCGCCCACATCACATGTGATCCCCCATCACCCGTGACCACACCCCCCTGGCAGCTCACACCACATGGTACCCCCATTACCCGTGACCACACTCCGCTGGCAGCCCACACCACATGGGACCCCCATCAGCCATGACCACACCCCACTGGCAGCTCACACCACATGGGACCCTCATAACCCATGACCACACCCCACTGGCAGCCCACACCACATGGGACCCCCCATCACCCATGACGGCAACCTGCAGACAGGTCCGCCTCATGTGCCCCCCCAACATCTGTGACGGTAACCTGCAGGCAGGCCCGCCTCATGTACCCCCCAACACCTGTGACTGCAAACTGCAGGCAGGCCCCACCTCATGTCCCCCCTAACACCTATGACGGCAACATGCAGGCAGGCCCCGCCTCATGTCCCCCCCAACACCCGTGACGGCAACCTCCAGGCAGGCCCTGCCTCATTTGGCCCCCCCAACACTCTCATGTACCCCCTCAACACCTGTGACGGCAACCTGCAGGCAGGCCCCATCTCATGGGACACCCCCACCCCCAAACACTGTGAACCAATATACATGTGAAATGAAATGCCACCACACACTGCTCACTCCAAGTGCACCTTAACACGCATCCATTGGTCATGCACCCCAGAACATGCCCTATGGCATTGGTATAAAAAAATTACACATACATGCATATGTGCACACACATGAACAACATTGGTCATCATCAGGGACACAGAACTGAGTTAAGGAAGAGTGAAACTTGCACTAAACCATCGGGACCACACACCACTTTGATTTTGCAAGGTGAAAAATACATAAAAAATCATTATGAAAGTCATTCTTAGTCAAATCAATAAATAAAATCAGCATGAAATAAATCAATAAATAAAAGATTGTGAAAACGGAAAAACATTGGATGATAAAAAAAATAAACTCAAAGATGCGGTCAAATGAAAACACAAATGAAAAGAAAATCATTCCTCCATGGTGAACAGAAAAGGATCTGGGAAAAAGACAACTATGTACAGACAACCACGGTCAATTGTCCCAAACCATGTTAAAAAAATCATAAAAAAACCTATTAAAAAAGAACTGTGTACAAAATGTGGAGTAAAGTCCAGAAACTCCAAATAAAAGTGAAAAATAAATGAAACCTACACCTAAAGGACTATATACAATGGCAGGGGCTAGTCCTTCAACTTACCATGTCCCCTCAAAGTCTCGGGCCAGGGCATCACCGAACACTGCGTCTACTTCCCCTTGGCAGGCCTCAGCTCTCCCCTCGAGGGCTTGCAGGGACTCAAACATGCTCCTCTCAAACTCCCTGTAAATCTCCTTGAGGACCTCAGCCCACCTCTATGCCCAACGCAGTGTATTCTCCGCCATGGCCATGGTGAGTCTAGCCTCCTGTGCCCGCTGCCGCTCTACCCAGATCTGCTGGTCCAAACGCTCCAACACGGAAGACATCCGTGTTGTAAGGTCCATGTGTGCCCTCTGCCTGATGGCCGATACCTGCCCCTCTGCTGTTGAAAGCCCTGAGTCCTGCTGCCAAAATGCCTGGTGCCTGCGCATCAAGGACAGCCTCCGAGATGATGACAACCCCCGGGGCTGTGTGCATGTGCCCTGCTCATTGGTGCCTGCTCTACCTCCAATGCCGCAGCTCCTGTCACTGTGCTGATTCAACCTCAACTCCCGACTCTGGCAGGGACGTGATCTCCACCAGACTGGCCGCCGGGGTTGAGACAGGTGCACAGGGCGCCATGGTGGTATCTGGGCCAGAATACAGCAGGGAGGACAACTGGCGCACAGAGGAGGAAGACGAGAAGGGGGTCACATAAGTGGCCAGCCCACGTACCCATTGCGAGACCAGGAAATGTGCTAGCCAGTTCAAGAGACACCAGACTTCATTGTGATGACGTGCAAGCCCCTGATTGGAAGCCTGCACCTCATCACAGATGGTGCCTGTATGCCTCATGACACCGGCTAGCACAGGTTCCACCCTGTCCCGAATGGCGACATTCGCAGGTATTGGTGTTTCCGTTTGCGTGGAAACATCCACCACTTGCGGATGGGTCCGGCCTGAGGCATGCCCGCAGGTACATACTGATGCAGTCGCTGTCCCAGGGGCAGGAATAAGCAGAGGCACCTCCACAGCGATCTGCGCTGCCTCCAGCCCCTGTGTCTGGACTGCAGCAGTCACATCTACGTCATCACCACCGCCAGGCCCATGAACTGGGCTGATGTGGCCTCCTCCTCCTCCCCTGCCAACCTGGATGCCTCACCACCGTCTTCCGCAGTGTCTTGCCCCTGTGCGGGCTCACCTGTCCCCCCCACTGCTGAGGAGTCCTCCACCACATTCGCCCTCTTGGTCCTACCATTAGTAGCTGCGGCCGTTGACTCTGACGCGGCACCAGCCTCCTCGCTCCCGGAAGATGACAGTACCTAGGAGGATGACTGGGCCTTGCGTCTGTGCCTGGTGGAGGCATCACTGCTGCCTGGCTCCACAGCGCCTTCTCTGCCCTCTTCTTCCATTGCCGCTGTGGATGGGGAAACAAAGAACACAAACATCAGTGGACTGAACATATGTGTGTTTGGCACAATGCAACTGTACATCAGTGGCAATGTCAAAGGTCAAAACCATCATCACCGTCCACTACACACCGGGAAGTGCCATTCACACACATGCACAATCATGTACGTCATGCGCAACAGACATTCACATCCATGTACAAGGTACTGTCATCACATCAAAATTGTGGATCCACCTCACATGCATCATGTGACATACACATCTCATTCACACACATCACCTGACAGTCATGCATTAGGCCATGGAGCAATCACGTCAGAGTGCACTTGAGGACAACTTGGCAACATGAGTCAATCACACATTGAAATGCTCATGTGTCATACATCCATGAGTGTTGGCCAGTCACACACTACCTTCCCTGACACATGCACATGTACACCATGCATACCTGTGATTTTGCCGAAAGCACACATGTGTCACACCACTCACATGCCCCAGTACAGACACATGTATGAAAACATGTGCAGGTCGCTACATGCTTGTGCGCATCACACATTGCAACCCAAACACCATTGCTGTCACACATGTTTGAATGGACTCACATGATGCACTGTCTGGGACATGTACACAGACATCTGTACAAGAGGCATGCCAGACATGAGGCCAAGGTGCACACTTCAACCTTACATCAACATGCACATACACCATGGTGGACAGGAACACATGGACACTTACCAGTTGACTCCAGACAGAGCTCCAATTCCATGACCTGGGTGTACATCGCTGGGTAGCACCATTCCAGGACCGGATAGTTGTCGGTGGTCAACCGGCCTATGCACCTCCCTTGGTTCTCACCAGCCTTGAGGAAGCGCTGCGGCTTGTTGTGGGTCCTGGCCTTGAAGTTCTCCCAGCAGTTGTGGACATGTATGTAGTCGCGGGGTGCCACCCCCTCTACGTTGATGGCGCCCACAATGTCCTCCCTTCCTCCGTCCTTCCTTGCCGACTTGCGATAGTCTGTGGAAGAGGGCATCATAATGCCCCAGGACTTGCTCCACCAGGATGCCAACTTCCCTGGCTGAGAAGCTGGCAGCCCTCTGCCTCACTGTCGGGGGGTTGCCACTTGCCTCAGATGATGTTGGGTCAGACATGGCAACCCCAGAGGCAGTTGTTGGTGGGCAAGGTGGTCCTGGGGCTAGGCTGTGGAGCGGTGGTATGACACGTCAGGAGTCTCCTGGATCAGCAGATGTGGTCACAGTGACAGGAGCACTGGCAATGGCTGTGCAGCAGGCACCAAATTGCAGGGCACGTGGGCAGTAGGCACACAGAGTGGGCAGGCAGCAGCAGATGGCCTTGTAGGAAGCAGCTCAGGGCACTTGGAGGCAGGTAAATTGGCTGGTTGGCAGAAGCGTGGGTCTTCTTTGTTACTCACGTGGCCAGCCGGAAACAGTTACTCTGCACGTGTGGAACCAGCGCATTAGCGTGGATTTAGAGAAAAGTATCTACGCGCAAATGTTATGTGACACGCGCTGTACATTGGGCATTGGATTTCAGCATCGGGTTAAAGGTGTGCGTAGGACACCATTGCAATGTACGTGTCATTCGTAGCCGACAGACGGGTTGAATTCGGAGTATTTTGGGGTCCCACGCAAATTGTTCACTACTGTGACAGTGCATACTTATTGTTTTGGCGGGGGCGTAGCCTCCGTGCACAAGCGCGTGTAATATATATTTTTTTCTATGAGGCAAACGATGGGTCGTGTAAGCATTTTTCATACTGTGGTTTCCCCTGTGTGTCGCGTACCCCCATTTTCGAGGTCTTAGTACCCTATGTGTTCCTCGCATACTCATATTTTGTGTTGCTGGGTGCCACAGCGTACTGTGCAATATTTTACTTCACATGTGGGCTACCGAGGGGTCGTGTACACGAACATTTTTGTTTTTGGGGTGCCTGTGCATTACGCGACCCGTTATTTTTTCCCCAGGGGTTACATTGAGCCTAGCTGGAGCACAATGGTACGTTTTACATCATGTACGCTGTCCCATCACTGAAATTGCCCAGGACAAATGATAGCTGAACCTCCCATTGCGCTAATCCATCAGTGCCTTGAATGGGAGGGCAACAAGTGGGAAGGGAGGCAAAGGTGGGCGAGTTGACCAAGGTGGCGGAGGTGAGCAAGGTGGCAGAGGTGGCCAAAGTGGGCAAGGTGGCAGAGGTGGCCAAGGTGGGCGAGGTGTCAGAGGTGTCTGAGGTGTCCTGGTCTGGGCAGGGAGAGCTATGCCTCCCACCCAACAGGATCAGGGAGATGCAGCTGATGCTGACGTCCCCAGCACTGTTGGGTGTCCTGACCCACGTTTGAGCTATCATGCTGCAACATTTGGTGCTGTGGGCTTAGAAAATCCAAGATGGCCAAAAAGCCCACATGTGCGCCAGAATCCAGGAGAACCACGCAGTTTGTGCGCACACCAAGATGGTCACCCAAGGTGCCACCCATTTTTGCCTATGTTGTGAGCACAGAAGGGCACAGAGCCTAAAACCATTGTAAAAGGGGCAATGCTGATTGCCAAAAGCAACCCATAACTGTTGGGAATTCGTTTTTTTCAGATCAAACATGGCTAATTTATGGGCACAAAATTATTTTACTGCAGAACTACACCAATGCCATTTGTTGAACCTGGACAATATACTTCCATGTAATATCTCTTGTTTGAAATGCTTGAATTCAAGACTTATCCAAATAAATGCATGCAGTACCCGCTTTTGACTGAGGGCGGCGCTAGCGGTCTAAACTCTGACAGGGAAACTGCATGTCAGGAGTTGCAGGAGAGGCCTTTACATCAAAGGCTGGGAGTTAATTAAAATCTTAACCACATGCTGTTCCCAGAAGACAATCTGATTTAATTAACAGGCCAAAGGCTGGGAAACCTCTCACCTCCAGAGATTCACACCAGGAGTCAGAATCTCACATGACCTCTTGATTGATAGAAGGCAGACTGGCTGGCAGCCTCCTGGAGACCACACAATAGGCTCTTGCACTTGAATAGAATATGCTGATGTTGACTGTTGACTGTACACAAAGAGCTCCCAGCAGAAGACACATGTGATCACTGACCCATCCAAGTCTTGGAGGCGGACTCCAACACTCTGAGAACTGAATTGAAAGCAAAATATATATTTTACAGAAACACTGATAACTCTTTGTAATCAAATGACAGGAATGTATAATTTTGAGAGCCTTAATTTAAAATATTTACCTTCGATTCAAGCCCAAACTCCAATTTGTGTGATGTTCTGGGGCAAAACCCCGCTATTTATGGATACTACAGACTCTGTGTTTAAGCTAGAGACATGGGAATTTACTGGAGTATGTATGGACAGGCCGTGTATATGTGTATAATTTTTAATGAAAAACCAATATTGCAAAACCAGTTAAAAAACGCAAAATGTTGCAGTTTCTGAATGCAAGCTCCTAGAAACATCAGAGTTTGAACAAAGTATACCTCATGTGATACGTGATGGGTGCATGTAATTTCAAACCACTGTGTATCTATGAAATATGTCTTTAGGTCAAATATAGATTTGTGGGCAAACTGACCAGGGGAGGATCCTCTGACCCATAAAACCTACAGCATCACTCTGACTCACATTTCCTTCCCCCAATCATGGGAGAGGGGAGAATTGGGCCAATGACAAGTAGAAAGGGGGAGGCTTAGCTAGGCCCAGGCACACACCCACTTTCAAAACACATAAAAAGAGACTGCCGGGACAGGTAGAGGGATTCAAGTCCATTTGCTGCGGAGCATGCTGACCGACGACTTCACATCCATAGATCCAGACTTCAAATCCATCAATCTCCAGAACCTGTAGCAGTACCCAGAAAGCAGAGCAGTATCCAGAATCCAGAGAGGCTAGACCAGCAGAGCAGAGCTGACCCAGACCGCTGTTCGCAGAACCAGAGAGCTGACCCAGATCACTGTGAAGTGCCGAGACCAGAACCGGAGTCCAGTCCAAAACCTGACAAGATCCGTGGGGAGGCCTATTTCAAAAATATATTGTGAGTACCTAGCAGAACTGTGCAGAACCAATCTCTTAGTTAAAATAATCTAATCCAAACTATTTTAATCTAACCAGAACTGCCTCCTAGAAGTTGTCACTTGTTATTTTGCAAAGCTGTCACCTGTCATTTTCTAGCTGCAAGCTGTAACCTGTCGCTTTGAACTTTTAAAATTTCAAATCCGAAAAACAACCTTCACAAAATCGTTTATAACTCCGTAACCGTTTGGGCTAGGAACTTGGTTTAACTTTCCTCTGAAAGCTTAGAATCTTACCTTTCCAACAAGCCTAGAACCGACTTCCTACTCCTTATACTTTTTTCTGCAATCACGATTCACGCATTCGCGAATTTTGCCGCGATTTGCGATTTGGCCTGATTTCTTTACTGAAAAAATCAGCAGCTTTTGCCTGAACTGCTAAAATTTCGTTTGCTTCTTAAGAACCATCCCTGAATCATTGCTAGAGTGAGCCTGAACTCATATTAACTAGATACCACTCACTCTGAACCTCCTGAAGGGAATTAAAAGCATTTTCAGCATATTTCTCACTGCATTGTCACCATATTCAAAGCATTTTGCCTGTGTTTCAAAACTCCTATTGTTTTATAAGCTGCTGAGGGGGAATTGAACTGAATTCTATTTGATTGCATTTCTAAGAACTGTGTGCTCTCCTCTTCATTTCCTTACATTGCATAAGGGGGGGGGGTGGATTGCCAGAGAAAAGTGATTACATTGTTTTGTTGAAATCATATTGAGTATTTTCTGTATTGCATTTTCATTCAACATTGCATCCATCTGAAACTAGATAAAGCATTCTCTACCACCTTATTCTTCTGTTCCTATTCCCAAGCGTGCTACCTCATCTTTTACACTACTCCTGGGTAATCACATCAGTTTATTAGTAGAACATTACCCATTGTTGTTAACTGCTCATGTTCTGAAGTGTGATATTAATTATTAATTTATTATAAAGTGTGATATATATATATATTGTTTACATTCTCAAATAAACCGTTTAAAATTGCAAAACAGAACTACTTCTTGGCTCAGTGGGTTCAGGGGGGTTCCAAGAGAGGGGTGTTATATAGGGGTAGTCATCCAGAACTCATGAACTGGACATAAAGATATATCAATAAGGGTTTCCATTCAGTATCCCAGACTAGGCATTGACTTAGCTGTAGTGCTGGATTGAATCCTCTTACAAAGTGGGGGCTCGAGCCGGACATCTGGGTTAGATTTATCACTTGTGCAGATTAATACAGTGTGCTAACTGACAGGAGACATACATCCGGTCGGATCACCACGCTGTGTTACGCTGTAAAGCACTCCTCAAAGGAAAGCTCTAAGGAAACGGTCTGTTTTGCAAAAATAAAATACAAACTTGTAAGTCAGGAAGGAACTCAAATTCCAGAATGATGACACTGGTAGACATCAAAATAGCCAGAGAGCACTTCTTACATAAGCTATTTGTGAGAGGTGAGTGGACTCATCAGGACCAAACGGTCTGGTTGCAGGCAATCGCGCAACAGGTCACTGAAACAGGGTCAGATAGATGGGGAGATCAGGGTCCCCTACATGTGGCACTGAGCGAACTATACATGGCCCCTAAGGCCAAGGATGAGCACAACAAGATTGCCAGGGTAGCGACATATTTATATTTACATATGGGAGCCATGCAGGACAAATGTGCTGAAGGCTAAGATCTGGCGAGTAGGCAACTGCTGGCATTACAGAAGGCCCAATCTGATCTAGACTCTTCTGAGCAGAGGCTGCTCAGGAGCCAGGAGTCAGAAAATGACAGCAGACGGTACATAACTAAAATAAAGGAGGATATGGAGGTGCTGCAACAGGAAAAGGCGGACCAGGATACCAGATTTCTGGCCTTGCAGAAGGAGTACCAAGAAGGTTTGGACTCTGTACTGCAGAGCCAGAAAAAGCTGGAGCAACAGTTAGAATTCAATAGGGCATGTGCTGAGCAGGTAGTCACCCTGCAAAGCCACCTAGATAGGGAGAAGGCAGAGAGCAATTAACTGATTTTGAAAGACCTGGATACCCAGGCAGAGTTTGACCAGGAGCGCCAGAAAACTGGTGCCTTCCAAAGGCAAAGGGACGACCCGGCGGCACAGATGCAGGCTCTTAGTCAGGAAAGGGATACCTTAGGCCAGGAAGTCTGCCACTTAAAAAGGAAAATGGAAGAAAATCACCTGGCCCTCCAGGGACTGGGTGACCTCCAAAAAGAACACCAGAACTTGTTAGAGAACACCAGGAGGGTGGAGGATGCTCTGGCAAGAAAGGAGCAGGCCAATAGGGACACAGCTCAGGAGGTAACCCTCCTACAGCAGAGACTGGCCCAGTACTCCAGGACCAATCAGGAGGCACAGAGAGAAAATGAGGCTCTCTGTCAGCACAATGATAGGCTCCAACAACATGTAGCGGTGCAGGAGCGACTGATAGAGTCTAGTAAGGCCTTAACTGAGGAACTGAAAGCGCAGGCTCTTGCATTGCAACAGGGAGCAGGGGCGGATAGAGACCAGGTTCGCTGGGAAAGGGAAACTCCTGAGCATAACCTCAGGAGCCCTAGTACCAGAGGCCTTTATCTCTCTCAGTCCCTGGACTCTGCCACCCCCATGTCCCCTGGCGCACATGAGCACCGGGCCACAGGGATGGCAGATTACTATCCAGCCAGAAGCATGGGGCTCATAGGTCAGTACCTCCCAGGAATGGATGGGCGGGCATCCGGGTATGGGCACCCAAGCACAGTGCAATTTAGTGGGGAACCCCAGGAGAATAGGCCCATTAAGGGCATCCTGAAAACTTCTGCCCAGTTAGGTCAGTGGGGGGGGTACCCATCAAATCCTGGCAGCAAGGAGGAATCTGAAGACTCCTCTGAACGGCGCAGGACACAGGAGACCAGGTCCCCACATTCTGCCAGCCATTCCCAGGCTCGCAGAATCCGGGAAAACCTGGAAGATCAGACAGGAACCTCTGGGAGCAGTGCCTCTGAGTCAGAGGATGAATGGACCAGGGTTACCCGAACCAAAAAGGCCAATAAGGCAAAAAGGGCCTTGCTTAAGGACCCATTGAAACAGATTAAGGCAATCAGGAGTGTCATCACGCCTTATCATAAGAACGCCAAGTACTCTGTTTGGGAACACTTAGAGCTCTATGAGCAAATGATGGAGACTTTTCATTTGAAGGACAGCCAAAGCTGTATCCAATATGTAAAGTGGACATTCTCCCCAGAGTA
This sequence comes from Ambystoma mexicanum, assembly GCF_040938575.1. NCBI lineage: Eukaryota > Metazoa > Chordata > Amphibia > Caudata > Ambystomatidae > Ambystoma > Ambystoma mexicanum. Next base: position 1,319,251,697 of record NC_090931.1, on the reverse strand, counting down.
CTCCAGTTTCTTTGCGGGGCTGGATGACCAAAATCATTCAAGGTGGTCCACCTATAGGGCGGCCATATTAAAACATTTTTCTGTTCACAGAAATCCCCAAGAGGCTCGCAAGGCAGCCTACAATTTGTAGTGTGGGGAGCATCAGGCCCCACAAGAGTTTGTGCAAGAATTAAAGCGTTCTTTTGCGCAGACCACCAGAAGGGTGCGCACAGACAGCAGAGAATTTATCAATACTTTTTTCCATGCCTTTCCCAAATACATCATGACCCAGCTTGTGAGAGATTTTCACGAGAAAAGATCTTTAGACTGGGTCATTGAACAGGCTACCCGGATCTATGAGGTGCAGAAGCCTATCGAAAATAAAAATAACGCGCCGAAAAACCCCCAACCAACAGCACCCCTGCTGCTGCCAAGGTGGCAGAGGTAAAGGTTGCCCCTGTTTTAGATTTGGAGATGGGGGGCCTAAAAACCTGCCTGCACCAAATAATTCACAGCCCAGAAGGCCCTCGGGCCAGTCACAGACAGGGAGTCGAGGAGGTAGTCCCACAAATGGGGTCCCTCGCTCCCCTGATTATGTAAGTCCCCGCTACAAGGGAAAGCGACCAATCCTGGGTTATGTGTGGACTCCTCCAGCCCAAGGGGGGGGGTCCAGCCAAGCACCTGACCCGGGGAACTTCCCTCCTAACTTCCCCCAGGAGGGCAGAAATTCTCCAAATCCTGGGCAGAACTTTTTCCCCAGGCATCCGCCCAATTTCCAGCCCCAGAATCATCCATCCTTCTTTCCCCAATTCCCTGAGCCCAGACAACCTAATCCGGGAGAGGGGAGGCCAAGGGTGGAGGGGTACCCAAATCTTCCCAACCAGGGGTACTACCAGAGAAGGGATAGCTACCCTTCCCGGGATCAGCCCAGGGGAGAAAATAGAGCCCCGTATCAGCCTGAGGGGGTTTCACAACTTGAGCGCCAGGTCCAAAATATGGCACGTGATCTGGGTCACATACTGAGGGCTCAACAGAACCCTCAGATGAGCATGCCACCGCAGAATGCCCCAAACTCTGGACCTGGTGCTCCAGAACAATGACGGGGGCAGCACCCCGATAACACACCGGTTCCCAGGGAGGAGGCACAAGGGGAAGGGGGGTGTAATGCCTTGGAGGAAGCTTCCTTCCCAACTTGTAAACAGCCCCTGGAAAACCAGGAACCGGAAACAAAATCTCCTGCCCCTGAAAGCCCACCTCCCAAGGAGCAGAGGGGGGGGGTAGGAGAAACAAAGGACCCAAACAGACCCACTTTGTGGAGGAGGTACAGGTCTTCCAATTTGAGGGAGAGGGATCCTCAGAAGATCCTGGGAAAAGGATCTTCTCCTTCAGAGATGGGGGAACTCCTCCCAAGGAAAAATGGGTCACAAGGGATGTCAATTTAGACTGGGGAGATATGGAGACTGAGCTACCGCCGCCCATCATCTCATCCCAGAACCCACAATACCGAAATCCCCTGGTTCAAACCCATCCTGGTGACTGCCTCCAAAAAGGGGGGGGCGGCCCAGAACCGGAACCAGGGAAACCCACAATGGCTCTGATCTCCAGTTGCCAACTTTTTCTTTCAGATTCCCAAGGCTCTCCACAGAATTCTGCCCAAATCTCTTCTCTAGCAATGTCCAAAACCAGAAAGTTAGCCCACCAGTTGTCCAAAAATGTGCATTATCTGTGCCCCCTTGAGGAGAAGGAGGGAAGATACTATGCCCCGGTACAAGTACAGGGGCAGGGTACAATTTTGGCACTGGTGGACACTGGATCCCAAGCCACCCTTCTGTCCAAAAGGGCCTTTGAGGAACTAAATGCAGGAAGAGGGGAGAATTACCGTATTCCTCTCACCTCTCTTCCTGGACAACTGCAGAACTTTGACGGGAAGGAAATTCCTGTTGAGGGGACTGCAGATTTAGACATCAAAATTGGGCGACACAAGGTGAAACACCCGGTCATAGTAGTGACTCGAGAGGGCACCCCTTGTTTACTAGGGAATGACCTCCTGAGAAGGTTGTCACCCCTAATAGATTGTGTAAACAAGGTCCTCTGGACCCAGACTAGCCGACCAAAAAAATTAAAGCAGAGTGTCAACCATGTTAGTTTAAACGGCACGTGCCACATGGTTGAACAAAAATCTGACCAAGTAGAATTTCACTTCCAGAACAACCAAATTTCAGACGTGACAGTAATAGCAGTAGGACAACAGACTGGTGATGGGGGTTCCTCTCTATTTCTGAAAATCAACCTTCTTCCAGTTTAAGGTGGTATTCCACACTGGAAGGAAACACCCTGAAATTCTTTACTAATCCACAATCAGAAACTCCCACTCCTATCGTCCAGAAAGATGTGAAATCAGCTCAAAGCCTGGCTGATATTCAGCAAATTGGAGAGCAGTTGTTCATCCCTGTTCAGTTAAATGATGGGAAGGACTCTGTTCTCGCTCGAGTGTGCGTGAACAACGGTAAGAGCTTCATCAGCGAAGCCATGTTCCGCCAACTCCCAAAAGATCCAGCCATTCCCACATTCAAACTGATAGACAAATGGGAAATGGACCTGGAAGCACCTAATTCCAAACATCTCCTGCCAAGCTGGTGTATGCTCAAAATCTCCATCCGCAACAAGAGTATAGTCCATAATTGTTGGGTCGTGCGAGACATCACTGCCGCCTTTTACTTAGGCAGTGACATTCTCAATCGCTTTGCCATTAGTTTGGACCTAATAAACTTCAAAGCTTGGTCCCGATTAGCGGATAATCCCATGGGCTTTGATGATCCAGAAAAAGCATTTAGGTCAGCTCAATTGCTACCTTATGCAGTTGAAATTCAGATCAAAGAGGAATTCACCATCCCAGAAAGGACCCGACAATTCTCCCTGGAAGTGAAAGTTAAAAGAGGACAAAAATTGCAAAACCCTGATGCTTATATACATCTAAATGCTTCTCTCCAACAGCAAAGGTTGGGGGTAAACCCAACACCATTAGTCAACATAGAACATGACACCATTCCAATAGAGGTGGATAACAGCGACTTAAAGAGTATTACTCTAGCCGCAGGCACCATTATTGGAATGGCGGTTGATGACCGACATTTCTCCATTGATCTAGGAAATGAATTGTTAGGACCAATCCCCAAGGACTGTTTTGACAGTGACAGTGATGACAAAACAACACCAGACAGGATCTTCACCCGGCATGGGGGGAACTTCCTGGTGTACACTTCTTGCCCTTACGGTAAGGAAGATGTGACTTGTGACTTCAGGAGGGATGAGGTGATTTTCCAGGTCCATGAGGGCTGCCTTTCCCACCTGAAGCCTCCAGTCCAAATCAGCACTCTGACCAGGGACTTCTCCACCCTGCTGGAGGAGGCCGCTGAGATAGCCAAACCAGAAGTCTTTCCAGGCTTCAGGCAGATGGTGGAAGAGAGAGTCAACCTATCTGATGCCTGTTTGACTCTGGAACAAAAGCAAAAGTTGAAACAAGTTTTCTTGGATGTCCAAGATCTCTTTGCGGTAGACTCATATGACTGTGGCCGCACTGACATCCACACCACCACAATTCCCACGGACCCTGGAATGACTCCAGTGTTTGTGAAGCAATATCGTTTGCCTCTCGCATCCATGGAGTCCCTTACTGAAATAATTAAGAACCTTGAGTCCCGGGGAATAATCCGTCCAGTCCACAGCACTTTCAATAATCTGGTGCTGGGAATATTGAAGCCAAACGGCCAGTGGAGACTCTGCGCCAACCTCAGGGAGCTCAACAAACGGGTCCATAATTCCCGATGGCCTCTGCCCTACATTGACCAAGGGCTGGCCCAGATCCAGGGGTCACAGGTATTCACAGCGATAGACCTGACCAATGGATACTGGACTGTGCCTGTCAGTAGGGAGGACCAATACAAGCTGGCTTTTACCTTTGGGGGCCAGCAGTACACATGGACCCGGACTCCCTTCGGATACCTCAACTCCGGCAATGAATTCAACATTTTCCTACACAAGGCCATGCCCGACCTGGGTGCAAGGGGTAACCTGGCTTATGTAGATGATGTCCTCATCAAAAGTTCATCTGTGGAGGAACACATAGCAGAGATCCGTTATGTTCTGACCCAGTTGAGGGCCGCCGGAGCAAAACTTTCCTTTCAGAAAGCACAGTGGTGTAGAACCCATGTTAATTTCTTGGGGCATGAGATTACTCTTCAGGGTCTCTGTCCCCAGGAAAAAAAAGTGGAAGCACTTCAGAAACTGAAAGACCCCACAACTCTGCGGGAACTAAGGAGCCTCCTTGGACTGACTAATTACAGCAGAAAGTTCATTGAGGGCTACGCAGGGATCACCAGACCCCTGATTCATCTCCTGAAGGGGGGGTCAAGTGGGAATGGGGTCCAGAACCAGCCGAGGCGGTAAGACAACTCAAAAGAAGCCTCTCACAAGCGCCTTGCCTAGCTTACCCTGTCAGAAACAAGGAGTTCTTCCTGGAGACAGGGTTCTCTAATACGTGCTTGACGGCAGTATTATACCAAAAGCATGACGAGGTCAATAAAGTAATCTCCTATGCGAGCAAAACGTTATCCTCTGTGGAGGAAAAATTCAACGATTGTTAGAAGGCACTCCTGGCAACGGTGTGGGCATTGAAGAATTACCGCCCGTTTATCCATGGGGAACACATCATAGTGGAGACTCCACACCAGCCTCTGCAATATCTCCAAAGTGACAGAATCCGGGCCGGAAATGTGAGTAATTCCCAAATTACTTCCTGGATTCTGTCAATGCAAGGCTTTCCTGTGGAGGTCAGATATGGCCAAAACAAGAAGAGTCCCCTCGCGCAAGGTCTGGCTGACTTGCATGATTGTGCCAGAGAAAACTGTCTCGTGACGAAAGTCTAAAAATCAAGGACAACATGGAGGCATACCTTAATTCCCCACACAAAGTCTTTGAAGAGGACACGTGTGAGGGAATGCCCACTGTCTATGTGGATGGATGCTCTTACCATGTTGACAACAACGGGGAGAAAGAACTGGTGGCCGGCGTAGGGAATGCATGGGTGAATGAGTTTCCAGAACCCTCCGCTGGATACAAAATTGGTCCCCGAAGTAGTCAGGTGGCAGAATTGATGGCTGTGCATCAGGCCATCCTCACTGCTGTCCAGCATCAACTCCACGAACTGGTCATAATCACCGATTCGGATTATGTACGGAACGCGTTCGTGGAGCACCTGGTTAATTGGAAAACCAGAGGCATGTTATGTGCTAATAACAAACCCCTGAAACATGGGAAGTTAATCCAAAACATTGATGATCTGGTCACATCGAATGGGATGACCATCTACTGGAAAAAGATCAAGGGTCATTCCAAAGTAGAGGGACCAGACAAAACTGGAAATGACTTAGCTGATCAGCTGGCCAAAACCGGGGCCATCCAAGGGGATCTAATCGAAATAGAGTCCCTGTTGGGGGAAATCCAGGTCACTGCTATCACTAGGTCCCAGACAAATGCTCACAATGATCTTTCAACTGCCCAATGGAGCAAGGAGACCCCTGATGCTGATTTGATTACAGCTCAGAAGGGGGATCCAATTATTGGTAAGTTTTACCAACACCTTGAGGACCCTGAGAACTTTCCCCTGACGGATACCGATTACATTGGGAAAGAGGACCTAAGAGTGTTGATGAAATGTCCAAAAATGTTCCGAATCCAAGACGGTTTGTTGGTAAGGAAACCCCAAGCTGGCCATGATCAGTGGGTGGTTCCTACCTCATTCCGAAGCCTGATGTTAAGTCACGCCCATGATGCGGCCACCGCCGGTAATAGGGGGTTTCACACAACACTGGAAATCTTAAGAGAGGTTGCATACTGGCCACACATGGGGCAGGACCTCGACCAATACTTGAAGGGGTGTCTTGTGTGTGCACAATTACAGTCATCATCCCTCATGCACCGTGCACCCCTCCAAAAGAGGGGGATGACACTGCCATGGTCAGATTTGCAAATCGACTTTGTAGGCCCTATAATCCGCTCGTCCAGAGGAAACACGTACATGTTGACCGTTACATGCTTGTTTACCAAGTGGGTGGAATGTCTCCCAGCCCCAAACTGCAAGGCAGAAACAGCAGCTGCCCTGATGATTAACCACATCTTTTCCCGTTTTGGTCTACCTCAAAGGATTGAGTCAGACAGCGGTAGCCACTTCACCAGTGAAGTAATGAAAAAGATGTGGTAGATACTGGGGGTCAAAAGGAAGTTACATATTGCTTACCGGCCAGATTCTTCTGGGGCAATAGAGAGATATAACCGAACCATTGTGAGCATATTAAAGAAGTTTGTGGCAGATGCTGGGCCAAGTTGGGATATCCGATTACCTCTAGTTCTAATGGCCATCAGATCTACCCCTTCATCTGCAACCAAAATGTCACCATTTGAGTTGATGACTGGACGCAAGATGTTGCTTCCTCAGCATTTGCTCTACAGGACCCAAGAGCAAACGTTGATAAATGCCTCCACAACTCATGAGTATGTGGAGAATTTAAGGAAACACCTTCAACATGCTTTTGCCTATGCTCAGCGGAATCTAGAAAGATCAGCTGAGAGTATCAAGACCCACTATGACCTGAAAACTTCCAGGAAGGAATATCAGGTGGGGGACCGGGTCTATTTATACAATTTCCAAAGGAACCAGGTCAAACAGCGAAAATTTTTGCCTACATGGAAGGGACCGTTTGAGATTATAGACAAGATCTCCCCTGTGGCCTACAAGATCTGCATCCCCAAAGGCAGTTTGGCAGAGGGGGAAGACAAGTGGGTCCACATAAACCAGTTGAAGTGTTGCCATCCCAGGCACACTTTGCAGCAACTGGAGGAGTCCTCTGCAATCCCAGAGGGTACCGCTCCAGAGTAATTCAATTCCAACCCTAAAATATCCTACATATAACAAATTCTGTGTTTCTCAAGTTTATGTGTTCCTGTCGCTTAATTTAAAAAAATGTGCATGTTCATATCTGTTGAGTTCTAAAATATATATGCCACCCCACTATATCAATGGTGGGGGAGAAATGTCCATGAATAGGTATTGCTGCTCTTCCTTTGTCGTCCTAGGAGAAAGAAAACCTGGAGACTGGCCAAGGAGGACGATCCGGAGACCGGGAGCAGAGACGCAAGGGGCCCGGAGTACCGCCCAATATTCCCATCAGGACCGGCGAGGAGAACCGATCGATCAGTACCGGATGGAGGAAAAGATGCTGAACTGTGCCATTTGCAGAATTGGGAGAAGATTATGCGGACATACCAGTACATGGGTCAAAACACTCTTTGCACCCGACTCCCCATCGACTCAGATTTAAAGTGCAGTCGGGTGGGGGGGCTTTGTTGGGTGTCCTGACCCACGTTTGAGCTATCATGCTGCAACATTTGGTGCTGTGGGCTTAGAATATCCAAGATGGCCAAAAAGCCCACATGTGCGCCAGAATCCAGGAGAACCACGCAGTTTGTGCGCACACCAAGATGGTCACCCAAGGTGCCACCCATTTTTGCCTATGTTGTGAGCACAGAAGGGCACAGAGCCTAAAACCATTGTAAAAGGGGCAATGCTGATTGCCAAAAGCAACCCATAACTGTTGGGAATTCGTTTTCTTCAGGTAAAACATGGCTAATTTATGGGCACAAAATTATTTTACTGCAGAACTACACCAATGCCATTTGTTGAACCTGGACAATATACTTCCATGTAATATCTCTTGTTTGAAATGCTTGAATTCAAGACTGATCCAAAAAAATGCATGCAGTACCCGCTTTTGACTGAGGGTGGCGCTAGCGGTCTAAACTCTGACAGGGAAACTGCATGTCAGGAGTTGCAGGAGAGGCCTTTACATCAAAGGCTGGGAGTTAATTAAAATCTTAACCACATGCTGTTCCCAGAAGACAATGGGCCTCATTACGACCCTGGCGGAAATCGCGGTGCTAAATGCACCGCGGAGCACGGCGGAAAGCTGCCGATAGCGCCATGGAGATTGGCGGATTTTCCGCCCCATGCCGACCTTGGCGGGGCGGTAAATCCCCATTCCCCATTTTACCCTTCCCCATTCCCATTTTTGCCCCATAGGGTATAATGGGAGTGGGGAAGGCGTTAATTGCGCCACCGTAAAATACGGTGGCGTAATTAACAACAAGGTCCCGTAGCGCCATGGATTTCTCCGCCCGGAAAAACCAGGCGGAAAACGTTCCATGGCGCTACGGGAACTCGTAGTAGGGCGGACGGGTCCGCCGCGAATAACGCTGGCGTAAACCCACTCCGCCAGGGTCGTAATGAGGCCCAATCTGATTTAATTAACAGGCCAAAGGCTGGGAAACCTCTCACCTCCAGAGATTCACACCAGGAGTCAGAATCTCACATGACCTCTTGATTGATAGAAGGCAGACTGGCTGGCAGCCTCCTGGAGACCACACAATAGGCTCTTGCACTTGAATAGAATATACTGATGTTGACTGTTGACTGTACACAAAGAGCTCCCAGCAGAAGAGACATGTGATCACTGACCCACCCAAGTCTTGGAGGCGGACTCCAACACTCTGAGAACTGAATTGAAAGCAAAATATATATTTTACAGAAACACTGATAACTCTTTGTAATCAAATGACAGGAATGTATAATTTTGAGAGCCTTAATTTAAAAAATGTACCTTCGATTGAAGCCCAAACTCCAATTTGTGTGATGTTCTGGGGCAAAACCCCGCTATTTATGGATACTACAGACTCTGTGTTTAAGCTAGAGACATGGGAATTTACTGGAGTATGTATGGACAGGCCGTGTATATGTGTATAATTTTTAATGAAAAACCAATATTGCAAAACCAGTTAAAAAACGCAAAATGTTGCCGTTTCTGAATGCAAGCTCTTAGAAACATCAGAGTTTGAACAGAGTATACCTCATGTGATACGTGATGGGTACATGCAATTTCAAACCACTGTGTATCTATGAAATATGTCTTTAGGTCAAATATAGATTTGTGGGCAAACTGACCAGGGGAGGATCCTCTGACCCATAAAACCTACAGCATCACTCTGACTCACATTTCCTTCCCCCAATCATGGGAGAGGGGAGAATTGGGCCAATGACAAGTAGAAAGGGGCAGGCTTAGCTAGGCCCAGGCACACACCCACTTTCAAAACACATAAAAAGAGACTGCTGGGACAGGTAGAGGGATTCAATTCCATTTGCTGCGGAGCATGCTGACCGACGACTTCACATCCAGAGATCCAGACTTCAAATCCATCAATCTCCAGAACCTGTAGCAGTACCCAGAAAGCAGAGCAGTATCCAGAATCCAGAGAGGCTAGACCAGCAGAGCAGAGCTAAACAGACCGCTGTTCGCAGAACCAGAGAGCTGACCCAGATCACTGTGAAGTGCCGAGACCAGAACCGGAGTCCAGTCCAAAACCTGACCAGATCCGTGGCGAGGCCTATTTCAAAAATATATTGTGAGTACCTAGCAGAACTGTGCAGAACCAATCTCTTAGTTAAAATAATCTAATCCAAACTATTTTAATCTAACCAGAACTGCCTCCTAGAAGTTGTCACTTGTTATTTTGCAAAGCTGTCACTTGTCATTTTCTAGCTGCAAGCTGTAACCTGTCGCTTTGAACTTTTAAAATTTCAAATCCGAAAAAACAACCTTCACAAAATCGTTCATAACTCCGTAACCGTTTGGGCTAGGAACTTGGTTTAACTTTCCTCTGCAAGCTTAGAATCTTACCTTTCCAACAAGCCTAGAACCGACTTCCTTATACTTTCTCCGCAATCACGATTCACGCATTCGCGAATTTTGCCACGATTTGCGATTTGGCCCGATTTCTTTACTGTAAAAATCAGCAGCTTTTGCCTGAACTGCTCAAATTTCGTTTGCCTCTTAAGAACCATCCCTGAATCATTGCTAGAGTGAGCCTGAACTCATATTAACTAGATACCACTCACCCTGAACCTCCTGAAGGGAATTAAAAGCATGTTCAGCATATTTCTCACTGCATTGTCACCATATTCAAAGCATTTTGCCTGTGTTTCAAAACTCCTATTGTTGTATAAACTGCTGAGGGGGAATTGAACTGAATTCTATTTGATTGCATTTCTAAGAACTGTGTGCTCTTCTCTTCATTTCCTTACATTGCATAGGGGGGGGGTAGATTGCCAGAGAAAAGTGATTACATTGTTTTGTTGAAATCATATTGAGTATTTTCTGTATTGCATTTTCATTCAACATTGCATCCATCTGAAACTAGATAAAGCATTCTCTACCACCTTATTCTTCTGTTCCTATTCCCAAGCGTGCTACCTCATCTTTTATACTACTCCTGGGTAATCAAATCAGTTTATTAGTAGAACATTACCCATTGTTGTTAACTGCTCATGTTCTGAAGTGTGATATTAATTATTAATTTATTATAAAGTGTGATATATATATATTGTTTACATTCTCAAATAAACCGTTTAAACTTGCAAAACAGAACTACTTCTTGGCTCAGTGTGGTCAGGGGGGTTCCAAGAGATGAGTGTTATATAGGGGTAGTCATCCAGAACTCATGAACTGGACATAAAGATATATCAATAAGGGTTTCCATTCAGTATCCCAGACTAGGCATTGACTTAGCTGTAGTGCTGGATTGAATCCTCTTACAGCACCCGGGGTACAGGACCAGCACTGTCATCTGCTGTCCACAGCAGCCAGGGTGTAGAAGCTGCAGGGGCAGCTGTGGTTACCACCACCTAGGCTCAGGGTCACCAAGCCAGGTCTGTAGTGGTCCTGGCCCAGGGCCAAAGTGTCTGAGGGGCAGATTTCCATCTCCCTAAGGGTAAGAGACGTGGAGTGCAAGGTACTGGCACCAGCACCCGGGGTCACAGACCAGCACCGTCATCTGCTGTCCACAGCAGCCACGGTGTGGAAGCTGCAGGGGCAGCTGTGGCTACCACCACCCAGGCTCAGGGTCACAGAGCCAGAGACGTGCGGTGCAAGCTACTGGCACCAGCACCCAGGTACAGATACCTGAAAGGCAGCCTAATGTCATACCATCAGTGGCTGATGCCATGGCACAGTCCACAAGTACTCCAGCCACTACTGAGCCAAGTGGTCCCAGCCACTCCGGGTCTGCACAACCTTGCAAGAAGCAAAAGCGTGCAGTAGCGGCACAGGCTCAAACCCAAGGCACGGCACAGGAGCCCCACACGTCGAGGAAGAAGAGCTTCTGTAATGAGGAACCAGACATCCTCGTGGGCTATGTGTTGGAGCACGAACATGACATGCTTGTACAGGCAGGGAGCACACACATGCCTGCTCAGAGAATGGCCCACTGGCAGTGTGTCACAGATCGAATAAACGCCTTGGGCCATGAGAGGCGCACAGCTCCTGAGGTAGTGAAGTGTTGGAATGACCTCTGGTGCAAAACCAGTGATAAGCTGGGTGCCGCCCATGCCTCTACTCTGGTGACTGGAGGTGGGACACAGCCAGAGGACGATGAACTCACTCCACATGAAGAGATCATCAGTGATCTGATTGATGTGGAGCAGATCCAAGGCGTGGGGGACCTGCCAATTTATGAGGGAATGTCCGGTGAGTGGTGATGCGTGTGCTTCCTGGACATGTGTATGTTGCTGGAATGAAGTGTTATCATTGTCTTGCAGTTATGCCTACATTTACATGACTGTCATGGCTTAACCATGTCATGGTGGGCTGATATGTGCTTGTTGTCATGCAGACTGCATACAGATGATGTGCTGCACACTGGATCAATCCTCATCACCACTCCTGCTCACTCCTTCCATGTCACTCTCTGTCCAGCCTCTCTTGGCCCTCTTCCAGCTACAACCTGTTATGGCGGATTGCCTGTGATGATCTTCCTCTGCACATTAGCCTTCTCTTGTCACATCTATTGACGTCTCTGAGAGGTCACTCTGCCAGCTGTACATCCCCAGAGGTATTCTTCCTTTCAGCTCCTTCCCCCAGCAGCTCACTGTCTCCAGGGGACTGGTCATTCCTGTGCTGGCCTACTGCGACGGTCTATACCAACATTTCTGTGCTTCTACTCTCTTCCCTATGCAACTCACCCAGGACTGCACTGTGTGAATGGTCCTTTTGTTTTGGGGCCAGGTATCTCCCGGGAACTGTGATGATGGCACTAGCTCCCAGGCACCACTCAGACTTTGGGGGTCTTTACTGAAGTGGAATCGTTGCAACATCTACTTTTAGTATGTCCAGTTCGCCTTCCCCAAAGTATCTTATATTTTACACAGTTTGTTGAATCAACTCTTTTTGTTAAAAGAGAACGTTTATGGTACCAAATGTTACATGGCAATAGAATGGCACTAAAAATCAGATTAATAGCGTGTCTGAAAAATATCTGTGATTTAACATAAGGAGGAACCAAAGATCTTCTAAAGATATGCCTAGTGCATTTATATTGTTGTATAACATTTGTTTTTAGAATACTTTTACGAGTTTTATATATAACCAAATGTTTTTAGGTGTTTAGTGTTTATATCTCAAATCTGTGTAATGATTTTGCATTAGGAATATGATGATGCGAATGTTTGTTTTGTTTACTGTTTAGGAATTGAAATTGTAAATGGGTTTTGTGCTTGTGAACTTGGTGATGAATTTTGAAGAATTATGTCGTCATTGTTTTAAGGAATTTGTTAATAATTAAATGTCTGTTGTTTAATGTACGTTAACAAAGTTTTATCCATATATTTTTCCTTTTCTGTCTGTATTCTTGCAAACGTTTTTATAAACTATATGCAAATAAATAAATAAAATAAAAATAAATACATTTAATAAGCATTCTACACGTTTTACAGCTCATAAGGGAACTGGGGCAAAAGGAGCTTAAGTGATTTGACTAGATCACACAGTGGAAAAAGCCTGCACTAATTTAAGTACATTGGTTACATGTTTAACATGATGCCAGTATGCAGAACAAATATGTTTAATATGAATGCACCATGAAGTACAACACTTATCGAACACGTGTTATTAAATTGTTAGGAATCCAGCTAGAATAAAATTAAAGAATCCAATAAAATCTCTTATATGATCTTCAAACAACAGCAACGGTTAATAAATTTTTTTTTTACTAAAAGGAGAAAAGAGGCACATCTCCATTATTCCCCACCAATTTCTACACCATCTATCATCATGTACCATTTCTGCACTGCAATGGAGCACATGAACCAGATATGCTTCTACTAATTGTAGTTTCATCATTCCTTACATTCATATTCTTACATTATGCCCGTTTGCAAGTCCTTCCAAATTTGAACGATAAGGAAAATAATTTTCCCAGGATTACACAATGTGCGGGAATAATGATTCAAACCCAAGTTGCCCCCTCACTATATCAAGTGCAACTCTTCCCAGGAAATAGAGACTTTCTGGCTTTTCTAGAAAAATACTTACATTTCCCAATCTGCCGCTACCTGATATGATAGGTTATTTAGAAGACACTTAATACCCAGAGGTTTCTAAGCGCGAACCGGGGATCAAACCTGTGTTGCTCCTTGTCATCTTATTTCCAAGGCGAGGACGTTGCCGCTGAGCTATCCTCCAGAGACATTAAATGTTTGTTGGTTTAGGGCAATGCCAGACTGCCATGTGCCTGATTGTGCTCCAGCTCTAGCGGCCTGTCCTAGAGGTCTAGCTAGCCTCTTTCAAGCTTGGGTGAGTTGGGTATTCATATAGGTATAGGGTGATTTGATCCAAAAGTTTTGGTCAAAAGAGAATTCATCGAATTCTTTTTTTTGACAGGTTGATTTTGCTGCATATATACAGGGCGCGACACTCGCAGCCCCCCCCCTTGACTCCCCAACCTTAATTATTTCCCTAAATCCACCTTCCCACAAATATAAGCAGCAAAATTTGTCAAAAAAACTGCGACAAATTCTCTTTCGACCAAATAAGCTGCTCCATAATCTCCCGATCCCTTCATTGGCTTATTTTGTGTTGAATGCTCACATCTAGCATGAGGCTCCTCTCAATGAACCCCCCCCCAGCAGAACGCTCATCAAGTGTAAGTTAACCTACTATTGCACAACGTTTACTTAGCCCATTGTGTGCCTTTATCAGTAAAGTTTCAAACCGACTGTTATTTTGTTGAGGAATTTTGGGTAATGCACAACATTTTTTTTAAATTTTTGATATGTCTCCTGCATTGTGCCCATGTGACTTATTTCGTGCCCTTTATATTTTTTAATTACATTTTAGCACACATTTATATCTGTATATGGGTGTTTATAAGACACATTTGTCTTACAAGGAATGCGTTTGCATTTAGGTTTTGCTTACTTACATATCAACGCTGTCCCTTTCTCGTGCAGTTTTCCACGCGGGACGCAGGCGGTAGTGATGTCATTGCGTGACATCACACTGCCTGCGACAACAATAAAACTAGGAGAGGTAATGAACGAGCATGTTGCACATTGCTCCAGCCATGAGATGCAGTTAACTGGTAAACCCACAAGGGGGATTTAGCATATTGGATACATGCTGGTAGAGGGATCAGTGTAAAGTTTAATGATTGAGGAGGTTTGGATTATAGATGTTCTGTCTTTTTCCCTCTCCTCCTCTCTCAACATTGACGTGGCCATTTCTGAAGTGCAACGTGACAATTAACCTTGAATAGGTTAGCCTGAAGACACGGGTACCGTTTGGTTCCCTTGATATAAACTCACCTAGTGTGCATTATTTTAAACAATGTACTCACAGGTACCTATATTGCGTTTTTTTGTTAAAGTCACATGAATACCAGCTGACCTATTAAGGTAACACAAATATTTATAAATGGAGACATTATTAAGTCAAGTCAAGCAGAATGCAACACGCGTTCTGATTGGCTCTCGCCGGGTCCTTACCCGGCCGCCTTGTCCTCGCGGGGGCGTGGCAGCCCCTCAGCCAATGAGGAGGCTGGAAGCGGGGCCATCCTCGCTCCGAGCCTCCCCATGGCTGAGAGGCTGCTTTCGCCACCCGCCGGGGACTCGGGTAAGGCTTTTTTTTTTATTCCCTTTCCTCCCTCCTCCCCCCACTTACCTTCTTGTTCCTGCTTCCCCGGCGAGGGACGAGGGAAGCCCGCAGCCGTGTGGAGACTCGGAGCGGGGCCATCCCTGCTCTGCGCCTCCACACGGCTGGAGGCTTCCCTCGTCCCTCGTCGGGGACGCAGGTACGATTTTTTTTGTTAACTTTTTTTTTTAATCCCCTCCCCACTCCCGCCCTCCCAACCCCACACTTACCTTCTTTTTGATCCTTTTTCGTGAGCGGACGCGCTGGGGACACTTGTTGTTATAGTCCCATGAATACCAGCTGACCTATTAAGGTAACACAAATATTTATAAATGGAGACATTATTAAGTCAAGTCAAGCAGAATGCAACACGCGTTCTGATTGGCTCTTGCCGGGTCCTTACCCGGCCGCCTTGTCCTCGCTGTGTACGCGCTGGGGACACACTTGTGTCCCCAGCGCGTCCGCTCCCGATGGCCGCCATGGAAAGGGAAACCAGACTCCGTTTTCCCTTTCCATGGCAGCCATTTTCTTGGTTGTTTCTTTTTTTTTTTCTGTCCCGAAACGCTGCAGCGTTTCGGGACAGAAAAAATGCTTTTAGTGCCTGGTCACGCACATAATGCGGGCCGGGGTACTAATAGCAATATGACCCTTGTGGCGGGGGCATTACCGACTCAGGTAATGCCCCAGGGCCTTCGTTAAGGCCCTCTCTTCACTCGGGCATATAAATATGGGCCCCAGGGTGTTACCTGAGTCGGTAATGCCCCCGCCCCTCAGGTCATAATGACTAATTATTATGTGTAAGGAACTGTATGAGATGTTTACCTCTTAGTAACTATTTCCTTTTTATGTTTTTTTCTCCCATGTTTTTTTGTTTTTTTGCCCCACGTGCTAAC
Organism: Ambystoma mexicanum; assembly: GCF_040938575.1. NCBI lineage: Eukaryota > Metazoa > Chordata > Amphibia > Caudata > Ambystomatidae > Ambystoma > Ambystoma mexicanum. Next base: position 1,319,235,757 of record NC_090931.1, on the reverse strand, counting down.
ACCATGTCTTGTGTATTTTAATTGGTGTAATTAAAGATAGTGTTTGGCCCTGAAGATGGGTTTGCATCCGAAATGCATTGGCTGAAAGACACTGTGCCTGTTTGTGTACTGCCTTTTATGGAGTAGCAACAGACTGAGTCATGTACATTGTAATGTTTGTGTGAGACATTATGTAATGTACCAAATAGTTTGAAATACATTACAGAGCTTGATTTGAATCCTGCTGTCAGGTGATACACAGAGAGCATTCTGGTAGGCGAACAGAACAGGTTAACTCTGGTCCTTTTCTTGCATGCTTCAATTATACACACAATGCTGCCCTGTTTCCACAAGGGTGCAGCTATACTTTCAACATTACTGAGGACCTGCTGTTGGCGTAGCTTTGCTAGTTGCTAATTATTCCATATACATTGTTTTATATTAGAACATATTTGTTTATGTTACAGGAATTTGTAGTCATTTCAAATAACGTGGTTCCCGCCAATGTGGAGGCTTTTTCAAGGCCAAATTGTCAGGTGCGCTGTAGTTGTTTGAAAACACATGTATACAAATATTTTAGTGGGGACGCCAGATAGACTGCCATTTCGGGAGATCCTTTAATTGTGGTAGAGCTTATACGACGTGCCAGGCCGTGAGATTTCTAATTAGGCGTCACAGACGTGTTGCTAGGTCTGGAAAAGATCAGGGGCTATGCTAATGTGGGGACTCGGGGCTAGCTAGCTTTTCGGTTGTGGCTCTTGAGCTGCTATCCAGGGCTACAATCAAAAGACCCAGGGCTATATCCCCTTCCCCACCGCCCCTAGCAACGCCTCTGAGCAGCGGCATGTGAGTGCCTGATTGCAAAGATCCTCTGTCCCTGGGTGTTTTCTGATTCCTGGGCGGGTTACATTGTCTTAGTATTACGTGTTTTTGTTTATTTGCAGTTAGTTGTATTTGGGATTTTATATAGCGCAGTATTAGCAAGAAAGCATCAGAGTACATGTCATTGTGTGTAGGTTGATGGATGACGCACGCAAGGGGGGATACAGTATGTGACAGCAAATCTTGCAGCCATGGAGCGGGAACCTACATGATATGTGATATGGAAACGCAAGGAGCCTAGGTGGCACCTATCTATTGCCTGAAGAGTAAGATCTTGTGTTCCTTTGAGTTATAGTGATCCATAAGGGAGGTGTATAGCCTACCAAGTACTGCTAAGCGACACAGGTTAGTAGGAAGACACGGGGCCTCAATACACGGTAGGTGCTAAACCATGGTGCTATTAGCACCATGGTTCACGCCGGTAATTTACCGATTCTGCCATGGCGGAATGGGGAATTACCACCCCATTCCGAGGTTGGCGGGGCAGTAATTCCCCATGCTGCCATGGCCCTTCCCCATTCCCATTTTTGCCCAATAGGGCATAATGGGAATGGGGAAGGCGCTAATTACGGTACCGCACATTGCGGTACCGTAATTAGCACAAAGGTCCCTTTGCGGGTCCCTACTTTAACGGCTGGTCTACACCAGCCGTTAAGGTCGGGTCCCGCAAAGGGACCTCGTAGTAAGGCGGTAAGGGTTAACGGTCACCGGTAGCATTACCGTTGACTGTTAACCCTTACCGCCTTCCGTGTAATGAGGCCCACAGTATTTTATATTTGCAGTGTTGCATTCATCACCATCTGAATGCTTTTTATATCTTGTTTGGGAAGCCCTCCATAGAGTGAGTTGCAGTGATGTGTATGGGAGGCCTTCAACCTACCATCTGCTGCTAAGGGGCACAGGGGTGCTGGAATAAATGGTATTCTAATGTTTACCCATTTTGTGCTTGTAGTTCTGCATTGACCAGGCCTGATGACTTTTTATATCTGGTCTGGGAAGCCCTCCATAAAGTGAGTTGCAGTGATGTGTATGAGAGGCTTTCAACATACCATCTGCTGCTAGGGGACACAGGGGTGCTGGAATAAATGCATTCTAATGTTTACCCACTGTGTTATTCTAGTGCTGCATTGACCAGGCCTGATGGCTTTTTATATCTTGTCTGGGAAGCCCTCCATAGAGTGAGTTGCAGTGATGTGTATGAGAGGCTTTCAACATACCATCTGCTGCTAGGGGACACAGGGGTGCTGGAATAAATGGCATTCTAATGTTTACCCACTGTGTGCTTGTAGTGCTGCATTGACCAGGCCTGATGGCTTTTTATATCTTGTCTGGGAAGCCCTCTTTAGTGTGAGGCACAGGAATCTAAGTGGGCCTTCACCGTGCTCTCTGCTGCTAGGGGACAAAGGTGTGCTGGAATAAATGGTACTTAATTTTCTACCCATTGGGTACTTGGGTACCCATTGGGAAGCCCTCAATAGTGTGAGTTACAGTAATCTATATGGGGTTCGGCATACCATCTTCTGCTAGGGGACACAGGTGTGCTGGAATGATTGGTATTTTATTGTGTACCCATAGGGGGTAATTCATAGAATTTAGCGTACAAGTGGCGCACGCGGCTGGCGCACAGTGTGCGCGAGCAAATCTCTGCGCCAGCCGCGTGCGCTAAAATCCATTTCCGCGCACAGCGTATTCATGGATTTCAGCTACCAAAACCAGCCATGGCGCACAGTGGCGCAGCGACCCTGCAGCAGCGCCAGTTACGCCCCCAAGAACGCCCCTCGCGCAGGGAAAAGCCATCAAAATCCCCAATCCAGCGCAAAGGGCTGCGCTAACCCTGTACCAGCACGGCAAGCGGGGTACGTGTATTACTGGGGTTCGCGGGAAGTTTCACAGGCGATTGGCCCTGTGCGAGCGGGGTACGTGTATATCATGGGTGCACGGGAAGTTTCAAACGCAATTTCAGCAGGGTACGTGTATTACTGGGGTTTGCGGGAAGTTTCACACGCGATTGGTCCTGTGCGAGCGGGGTACGTGTATATCATGGGTGCGCAGGAAGTTTCACACGCGATTTCAGCAGGGTACGTGTATTTCAGGGGTGTGCGGGAAGTTTCACACGCCATTCCAGCAGGGTACGTGTATTTCCGACTCATGTCCCCTTGCAGCCCCACACCCCAGCAGTGTGGGGCACCTGCCAGCAGGCCCCACTCATGTCCCACTCATGTCCCCTTGCACCCCCACCCCCCAGCAGTGTGGGGCACCTGCCAGCAGGCCCCCACTCATGTCCCACTCATGTCCCCTTGTACCTCCACCCCCCAGCAATGTGGGGCACCTGCCAGCAGGCCCCCACTCATGTCCCCCAAACACCAAGCCATGACTATACAGACCCATGGCCCTAATGCCAACCCAAATCCCACCCCTCGACCCCCCAGTGCAAACACCCAACGAACCACTGCACCCACTCCCTAGTAAATCACCCATTCCATGATAGTCTGAAAAGAACCAGCATGCCCATCAGCAAATGTCCTACAGAGCCACACAGTTGCAACACATGACTGTGCCAATGCTCATGGAGACATGCACCAAAATCATCACTGTACACCACACCAATAATGTTGAATAAAGAAATGTATTAAAAAGTATAACAAATGTCAAAAGGAAAAGCACACATGCAAATGAAGAAATAATATTTGAAATAAGAAAAAGAAAGTCAAATCCAAGCAAGAAAAGAAATCCAAAACATGAAAAAATATAAGTGGTGCATCCCTAAAGTCCAAAGAACGAAATCCAAAGATGGAAAGCATAAAAAAACATTACTCCATGTGAATATGACTAAAAGAAAGTATATACATGTCCTGAAAATTGAAAACGAAAGTCTGAAGGGTCCATTATCCCAAAAGCAAATGAAACCTAGCAAGAACCCTATCTAAAATACAACTATATACAAAAAGTGGAGCAAAGTCCGTGGACTCCAAATCATAATAATAAAGAAATGAAACCTAAACCTAAATAACTATATACAAAGGCGGCGGGCTAGTCCGATGGCTCACTGGTTGATGTCATGGGGCAGCGCATCATCGAACTCCTGTTCAATGGCTTGGAGGCGGGCATGTTCCCTGGCCCCGAGGTCTCGCAGGGATAATGCGGTGTCCAGCTCCAACTCCCTGCGAATACCCCCGAGGCACTCAGCCCGCCTCAGCGCCCTCCGCATGGAGTTCTCTGCCCTGACCATTGTGAGCCATTCCTCCTCCGCCCGCCGCCGCTCCGCACCTATCTGCTGGCCCAACCGCTCCCACACGGAAGACACTCCCATTCCAGGGTTCTCCTGCCCTCCGGCCGATGCCTGCCCCCCTGATGTTGATGGCCCCGAGCCATGATGCCTCCCACGTCGAGCCTGCCGCTGCCTCCGAAGTAACTGCCTCTGCCAGCACAATGGCATCGAGACTGATGGAATCCACCGACGACGTCGTGCACGTGCCCTGCCCGATGATGCCGTCACATCCTCCATCTGCTGGGGTCCAGTTGCTGGTGTGTCCACCCCTGCTGGACCTCCGACTCCCGACTGTGGCAGGGATGGGATCCCCACCAAGTTGGCTGCGTTGGTCGGGGCAGGTCCACAGGGGGCCCTGGTGGCATCTGGGCCGGAAGACGGCATGGAGAACGACTGGCGCATAGCCTCCACAGTGGAGGAGAGGGTCGTCAGAGTGGCCGACACATGTACGAAACCCCCGACCATGGCCGCTCTCAAATGGGCCACGTTGGCACAGTGCTCTTCGTGATGACGTGCGTGCTCCCCCCGGGAAGCATGCACGTCATCACGAATGACACCCGTGCGCAACGTGACACCAATCAGGACCTTTTCCATATGGCATGGACATCCCCCCTACCTGCGGATGGGCCTCAGATGGGGCATCCCTGCTGGTGCATGGTGGTGCAGTCACAGTGTCAGGGACAGTGACATGCACAGGCCCCTCCACGGCGACCTGTGCTGCCTCCTGCCCCTGGACTGCACCACTTGCACCAGCAGGGATGCCCTCACCAGGCCCCATGTGCGGCTCAGTAGCGGCCTCCTCCTCCTCTGTGGAAACCACCAACCTGGATGGCTCCATACCATCTTCTGCCATTGCAAGCCCCTGTGGGGGCTCACCCACCCCTTCGCTGCAGCCGTGGGGGCATCCCCGCCGCTTTGCTCCACTGCGCCGTCTCCGCCCTCTTCTTCACTTCGCGTTGTCTAGAGGGATACATAGAACACAAGCATCAGGGTACTGTACAATGGTCCCCTAGACAGGAAGCAATAGCAGATGAGTGGCACTGTCAAAGATCACTTCCATCATGTCCCTCCACAACACATGGGTCAGTGCAGGCAAAACACATGCAGTAACAGGGCATGGCGCATGCTATGGACATTAGCATACATGTCCAAGGGACTCTTGAAACATACAATGTTGTTTTGGAACTCACATGCATCATGGGTCATGCCTATCACATGCACACACTTCACCGTAGTTTCATCCATCTGGCCTCGTACACCCCAGACACAGTGGATGCATGGATAACTAGGCTGCATCAGTGAATCTGAACATTGTCACGGACATGTGTCATGCATCCATGGCATTCACAAGTCACAGACACGCAGGTCAGACACACAGACATGGACATCATACATGTACATGGCATCAGCACCCATCCCTCACCCCACCAATGTCCAGGAACAGAGACTGGCATGCTCTCATGTGTCCATTCCGCATAGGGCTCCCCATGGTGCATTTAAACACATGCACCAACCGTGTGGTTCACACATTACTGGTCTCACATGCATGACCATGATGTCCCTGCACACACACATGCGTACATGGCCTATGTCACACATACAGGCAAGTATCAGACAACCAGCACACTGCAACATGCCCTGTCTCACACAGCAATGCTTGGCCACTTACTGCTCGACTCCAGACGGGTCTGCCTCTCAAGGATCTGGGCATGGAGCGCTGGGCGTACGCGTTCCAGGACCCTCATATGGATGGTACTCATGCTGCCCCGGCCCCCCTCCACGAGGCGCCGGGCCTTTATGAGGGTCCTGGACCTCAAGTCCTCCCAGCGCTTCTTGACTTGCTTGATGTGGCGGGTTGCCACCCCCTCCGCATTGATGGCAACCACAAAGTCGTCCCAGATCCAGTCCCGTCCTTCCTTGTCGGCGCGTGATGATCCGAAGAGGGCATCATAATGCCCCAGGACAAGCTCCACCAGGACACCACCTTCCTTCTGACTGAGGCTGGTGGCCCTCTGCCCCTCTGGCTGGGGGTCGCCAGTGGTCTCAGATGGTGTTTGCCCCGACATGGCGACCCCCGAGGCAGGCGTGGGTGGGCAACTGGGTCCTGGGGCTGGGCTGTGGAGCGATGGTATCCCAGTCGGGAGTCTTCTGTTCCAGCAGGGGTGGGCACAGCAACTGGACCCCTGCAGATGGCTGATGTGCAGGCACCAAATGGCAGGGCACGAGGGCAGCAGGCAGTCAGGCAGCAGCAGATGGCAGGTGGGAGCGTGCTCGGGGCTCTGGGGGGCAGTCATTCGGCCTTTTGGGCAGGAGCGTGGTCTTCCGTGTGTTTTCGCGCGGCCAGCTTGATATGGAGTGATTTGGCACATGAAAAAATTGCACGTCAGCGTGTAATTCGAGGAAAGGCCCTTAGTGCGTAAGCGCGTCTGCACGCATACGTGATTTCATTGGACCAAAGGCCCTTAGCGCGTAAGCGCGTCAGCACGCATATGTGATTTCATTGGACCAAAGGCCCTTAGCGCGTAAGCGCGTCTGTGACGTATCGCGCACGGGTGTTGCCCTGGCAGGGCTTGAAGATCCCACATGGATTTCCAATGCTCTGTACGTGCTTTCCGTGGGGTGCGGTGCGTGTGTTTTCCAGGCATTGGGGTTCACACGCTATTACTTCACAGCGGGTGGGTGTTGGCTATGCGTTCTTCTACACGCAGACGGTGAGTGATAGCCCGCTTGCCCAAGGCCTATCATGTGTGAAACTTCCCGTGCACCCCCGAAATACACGTACCCCGCTCAATCGCGAGTGAAACTTCCCGCGCACCCCCGAAATACACGTACCCCGCTCAATCGCGTGTGAAACCTCCCGCGCACCCCCGAAATCCACGTACGCCGCTCAATCGCGTGTGAAACTTCCCACGCACCCCCGAAATACACGTACCCCGCTCAATCGCGTGTGAAACTTCCCACGCACCCCCGAAATACACGTACCCCCCTCAATCGCATGTGAAACTTCCCGCGCACCCCCGAAATACACGTGCCCCGCTCGCACAGGCCCAATCGCAGTATGGGACATTCATCATTGCTGTATATTGCCACTTTTGTAATGCGCAGGGACACAACCGCCTGCCGTCGTGTGGCGGACGTGTTTCGGCTTGTGCATGTCTTTGGCTGTGCGCGGCTTTGCCCTATTCGATTCCATGAATACGTGTGGTTCGAGTGCGTGTGGGCGTTCCGTCTGCTTCCCTGCAGTACATCCCCAGTTACGCCCTTATTTTCGCGCGTTGTTCCCCATTCTGCGCGTTACGCCCCGTGTTCCGCCCACTTTCTGGTGTATGCGCCGAGGTTGTGCGCTTTCACTGTGCGCGTTGCGCACGCCCTTCAGGATGTTGCAGTGACGAGTGCGCCATGCACGCGCAGGGACTTCCATGAATCGCACGCGTGCGCGTGCGCCTGTTTTTTCGCGCTTGCGCCTGCTTGCGCCAAGATTTTCGGCGCACGCTTGTTCCATGAATCGGCCCCATAGTGTGCTCTTGCTGCCTGAGGACTGATCGGATGCCCCACCTTGACATGGGCCCCAAATTGCAGTAGCAATTTAAGTGTGGCCCTACATTTGTCAGGTCAAGGACACCTGCTTGCAAATGACCGCACCCACGCTCTTCCTCGTGTGCCCAGGCCTCATGCAGTACTATTCTGAATAATCTCATATTTTGTACACATAACCTGTTGACCAAATAACGTCTCTCCTCAATTATAGCCCAGGTAACTGGGCGTCGCACTTTCTTGCTGTACACAGAGCACTCGGGCTCCTTCCATTGACCTTATATTTGCTTGTTTGAAATGAAGTAAGAACCCAATCCCAGGCACTATGGATTTTTGGGAGAATCTCTAATTAAGATCAAGGCGCCCCCTGCCTGATACTTTGCCTTCTCCGCTCGCGCCCTGGGATCCTGTAATATTCGCGTTGCTCCTAATGGAAACTGTCAGTCGCTCTGGAGTAAAATGAATGGCTTCGTGGAGCGGTGAGATGGGATGACAAAGGGCACCGCCGCGGGGCGCGATTCAGCGGAGATAGCCAATATATGATAAGAGCCGCGCTAACAACCTTGAACCTCTGGAGCGACGCAACATGGCAGCAACATGGCAGTAAAGTGACTTGCGGCAGCGCACCCGCACTGAACATTGGCCTGAGTGGCCTTAGTGTCAAGCTTTCTCTGGCACACCCAAGGACGCAATGCACCCTTTGTGCTGTGTATGTAAAGAATAATAAAATCATAGACCAATGTGGAACGAGAAGGTCAGCCAGGTTTCTTTATGTAACCAAACCACAATAAATAAATAAATAAATACATATATGAGCATACGATGCACTCTCATCATGGATGAAATAAAGACATGTCGAAGTAGTTGCTAGTTGCAATCTCCATCTTGGAGCTCAGTCAGTCAGTCGAAAACTTTATTTCCGGATACAACTATTCATAGAAGCGCAAACACAAATTACGACAAAACATTCCATTATAACAACAATTAGAAGTTCCAATAAAATAAACATATGAGGCACAATTATAGAAACAAGTATTCATACCTTCAATTATCTACAATTAATTGCATACACTAATAACCATAGAAGCCGTTCGCTGATGACAATCGGAATTTCAATCAAGCAGCTTTTAAGAGATTCAATAATAAAAGTAACATTATCAAAAAGTGATTATGCCATCAGTTATTATAGCTTCAGTTACCTAGGATTGAATTCCTTAGTGGCTCTATTTAGGCAATACTGCCTTCTGTGGAAGGCCTTACCAGGTGATAACAGCCCAGCACCTGAATGAATCGGCCCAAGCACAGGGAAGGAAGAGGAGGATGGAACAGCGCACGCTGCATCCTCTCACCACCCTCTCTGTTGAACAATTAAACTAATATTTTGATATGTAAAGTCACCATTTGGAGAAACATTCTTCTCCTACTTTGAAAAAAGTAAAATTGATGACTCCTAGGCTGCATTGTAATGTAATGTAAAGTGGTCTTGCCAAGCGCACTTCTGCCATCTTCTGGTGGACACGTGGTGCATGGTTCTGCAAAAGAGGTAAAGGCAGTGCTGGCGAGCAACGCCCCGCAGCATACACGTCCTGGCTGCTAGTTTGGTTTGTGGAAGAGAGACTTGAGTATATGGTTGACCCGGAGAGGAAAACACTCAAAATCAACGGGACACTAGTAGAGGCTCTTGTGTCTGCGTGTGTGCGTGCGTGCGTGTGCATGCATGTGTGTGTGTGTGTGCATGTGTGTGTGGGTTACATATGCAGCCTACCATCCAGTGGGCTCTGAATGATTTCGCTGAGTTTGCATGCTGGGGTGTGTTCTATCAGATGTAGGACTGCACGCGTGTCAGCTGCCATGCATGTAGTGTAAGGGTGCTAGTTAGCTGGATGGGCGAATCCATTAGCTGGGGGAAGGGAGAGCCTAGGAATCCCTGCATGACTAGGCTGAACCGGACGTGTTCCAGCCTGCTGTTGGTTTGAAATTGGAGGTCCTTTCAAGTTGTTATTCATTGGAATGTGGTGTTCTTGTTGTTCTCTGGGTTCATTTTTGTCGATGGCTGTCGGTGGTTGTTACATTTCTTAAGTCATCAGAATGTGTGTCTTTATTGCCTTTCGTCAGGGTAGGTGCAAGCTTACAATAGGCTATAACTTCTATTTGGGGCCCACACAAGGCACGCAAAGGTTGCAATGGGGCATTCGAGACAACACAAGCATACAAGCACTTCACCTGCACATCTGCATCTATACCATAGCATAGGGTGACTACAATAGCCATATGACTTCAATAATAAACACTTCATGGTGCATCTGACTTATGACAACCAAAACCTATTGGCTTTCGCAACTGAATTTTCCTGTGCCAATATGGAGTACACTGACTTCCCTTCCTGCAAAGTTTAAGATGTAAACAGAGAGTGGCAAAGGATAAGGCTGGGTGTGTAACCTGTGGCTCTCCAGATGCTTTGGACTACAACCCTCATCATCACTCACCATTGACAATGATTACTGGGGCGGATGGCAGCTGTAGTCCCAAACATCTGCAGGGCCAAAGGTTGCAGACGGCTGGGCTAGAAGATGTCATGTTTTGTTATGTTATTTCACTTATCAAGCGCCAAAGCCAGAGGGCATCCTGGCGCTATACAGATAGAACATATTCAATGTACAGGTCTTTTCATTCAAACAGTCTAGTTTTCAACAATTTTCTGAAAGCCAGGAGATCTTCTTACTTGCAGACGATAAAAACAGCTGGTGGAAAAATATAGACCGAATCAGGGAGGAGACTTCAAAACAACCATCAAAGCAACTATTTTCACTTTCTATTAGGCAGAACACAAATATACTAAAAAGCAAACTAATTCAGACATGGTTTGCACCTCAATTTCTTGTATGGTTAATTATTAAAAATAAAAAAATAAAAAGTATTGGCTATCTAGAAGTAAAAAAAGAAAAATAGAATAGGCGAATGCCTGCCCTACTGAAAAATATTGATCCATCAAAGATATTACTGGATATTTTATCGCTTCTCTAATCACCAGAAGACTACCCAAGTCTTGCCTCAGAGGCTCCGCCCACTGCCTGAAAACAATATAACCTACTGTAATGACTCTTAAAACACATTGTGACCTGATCCTTCAGTCTAGTGCCGCAAGGACACTTAGGGTGACTGCAGGGCTTGAACGCGACAGGGTCGTTTTGATGTAGGGGCCTAGCTCTGAGTTTCTGACTACGCCATGGCCGTAATGTTCCATATAATGGCATGTTACCTCCCCACAGTCAGCACACATCATATCCCACTTGAATGTAATGTTTCCATGCTGCGTAGATGCAACTGACCTGTGGGAGTTACTCGAATATATGTGAAGGAGCCTGGTTAATCAGTCTAACATATCACAATGGTGTCCAATCTATGCACACGCCCGGCCGCTGCACACCAAAAAGGCTGAATGAACAGCTCATAATTATTCAATGAGATTCTTTCTCATGTATCAAAAAGTCACTTTCCGCAGGACATACATTGCAACAAAGATTCTCTTTATTTTTCAAAAGGTGAATCAGAATTTCTAACATCCAGTTGTATTCCACTATTTCCAATCATACTTTGTATTTCAACATGTAACCCTAGTGGTCACCCTTGTGACAGGGTGATCACTAGGGATACACAGTATGATTAGCGACACTGGAAATATGTAAAACAGGATGTTAAAAAATACATCTTTTTATGTTAACATTCGCAGTTCAGCTCCTGAGGAAGGGCAATAGGTCCCCGAAACGCATAGAGCAATTGGTTAACCTTTGAAAAATAAGAGAATCTTTTTTTAGATATATCTCCTTCGGAAAGTGATTTTTTGTTAAATTAGAAGAAATCTAATTGAACAATTGTGAGCTGTCTATCTTTTCAGCTATATGGTGTGCAGGGGACGGGAGTGTCCGAGGGCACTATTGTGATATATTTGTCATGAACTTCGTGTCAGGGTTGTGATTCCTCCCCTGCACCGAGAGTTTGTTGCATTACATTTTGAAACTTTTCTGTAACATTTAAGTTAAGGTTATATTAAGTTATGTTGATTCCTACAGCACCCCGCTACCACCCACGGGCAGTCTCCAAGCGCTCACGTGGCTCTGCAAGAAAGAGCACAGGGTTGGTTAGTGTGGGTAGAGTGATACGATAAGTCCAGAACCAGGAGAAACTGACGTCTGTGTGTGCTGGCTTGCAGATGGTTGGTTGCGTGCATTGGCTTCTTGTATCTGCAGGTTCAAAACTGAGCTCAGTTAGATATTTCTTTTCCTTAATAGGTCAAATAACCATTTTGGCTGCAAAGGTTGTTAGTAGTTCTGAGGCCTGAGGGGCTGGGCAATGTCATCACTGATAGCCTGGTGTGTTGTTCCCCTGCCTTTTCATCTACTGACACGGCCACTGGGAAGTCCGGAGGCAAAAGTGTCATGTTTCTGTCAACTCATAGAGGCTGCCTACTGTGGATCTTCATCAGATCGCCACATGCAGCTGTGTCCCTATCTTTCCCCATATCATCTGAGGTCAGAGCGCAGTAAAGCTGGCCCCAGATGTGTATCCCAGTTTGACTTTGTACTTCCTATGTTCAGCGACTAGTGTATTTCCGTCTGCTCTTTAAGGAAGACCTAACACAAAGGTAGGAAGGACCATGAAGGATCTAATATCCCTTTACCAAGTGCGTGCGTCCTAGGTAAAACAGAATTCCCACATAACTCCCCAGGCAAAGCCATACAGAAGACTCAAGGGACATCAAAACAAGCATTGGCAATACCAATAGTTTGCGCTTTTGTGTAGGCATGGTAAAGGCACTTGCCAGGCACAGCCAGAGGGACAGTGACTGGCCATTGATGGTAGCAGGCCCATCTAATAGCAGTGCCTGGCAAATGCCTAACACTTATATACAAGCCAAAACTGTTGGCTTTGCCAATGCTTGTTTTTTACAGAACTTCAGTGAAGTACACAGAGAGTGCGGCTGAAGGCAGACCTGGGCATTTTCATTACACCACTTAAAACTGCAATTAAGTCATTAAGTCTCAGAACACTGCAATGAAAAAACACTGTCAGGCACTTTGAGTGCAAAGTTTGAGGGTGAGGCTTGATTAAAGCAAACTAAAAGAGTTCCCATGAGCAGGTGTTTTGGGCAGGGAGGGGCAGAAATCGGGTGTGAATGGCCATCGTGATTAGTATGGCCATCGGTTGTCAATGGGTGGGAAAATTACGAAACAACAACTACAAGCTGTGCGTCCCTCCGCTTATGCCAACCTGTACTCTAATGCAATAGTGACCCTGTAAGACTTGTGGAGGCACTAAAATGCTCAACAAAAATCAATCAGCACAGCACAGAAGGGACTGGGGAGTAGGTAAGTCAGTGTGCTCATGTTGAAACTAGGGTGGCATTTGTCTCGCAAACACTCTCCTGTTAAAGCCTGACAGATAGCGCCTAGAAACGGGAACGTGGGTTGCATTTATATTCTCGCTTTTGACTGCGATGCATGGCTCTGCTGCATCTGAACTTGATGTGCCTGCATTCAATTTGTAAATCCTTAAACAATAACAATTGAAAAAAGAAAACATCCCATGCATTGACTTCTCCATGCATGGATGCTATCTTTCTAACCTCCCGTAGCCAGGTTTCTCAATGTGGTTTGACTTAGTTCAAGACATTAAAAAAAAAAAAAATAATAAATAAATATATATATATATATATATATATATATATATATATATATATATATATTATTAAAGGTTTCAATATATTAAAATTACATGAGCAGATGCCACAATGTGACGTACCCTCGAACCACAACTAGATCAGCATACTTAAGACACATAGAAACAAAAACTTGCCCAACAGAGGTCCTCATGGATATCCACCTAATAGTTTGGAGGGGAAGGGGATGGCGAAACCAGGCCTCTACATTCAAAACCCTGAAAGGAGGAGAAGTATTTGCAAAATCTCCCTTTTAAGTCCACATTGGCCCAGATGCTGTAACCAACATGGCTCAAGGAAGCAGTGCTCCCAACTCAAGTAAGCCAGTACAAGGTAAACCAAGGCTATAAATACAAACACACTATTCAATAGAAAAGACTTGTCCAGGACAGGCGATGTTTCAGATTCAACCTTCCTCTGCCGCAGGTTACAGTATAGTTTTGAAGAGCTTTTCAGCCTTCTCAATGTCCCAAAAAATGAAATCTCTCCTCTTCCATGTAACCCTGAGTTTCACCAGACTCATGATACCTGCTTTTGCACCCCGGGCAAGAAAACTCGTCTTCGGGGTGTTCAAATTCTACCGCCTCTTTTCAGTCTCAGGTGCCATGTCGGGAACGAGGGGGATCCGCTTTTGCTACTATACCAGCGACTCTTTTTCCTTTGCCACTTTCCAGATCCGGGGGGTCATTACGACCCTGGTGCTAAGGGATTTCCGGTACCGGTAAGAGTACTGGTACCGATAATCCCTTAGCACCCAATTCCCATAACGGCGGCTGGAACGAGCCGTTATTGCAGGAACCCGCAAAGGGACCCTGGCGATAATTACGCAATTTGCGGTACCGTAATTACCGCCTTTCCCCATTCCCATTATGCCCTATAGGGGAAAAATGGGAATGGGGAAGGGCCATGGTGAAATGGGGAAGTACCGCCCCGCCAACCTTGGAATCGGTTGGTACTTCCCCATTTCACCATGGCGGACTCGTTACAATACCGGCAGCAACCATGGTGCTAATAGCGCCGGTGTTGTAATGAGGGTCTTAACATCGGACACTTTAATAATGAGTGTTGTCCCTATTTCTATGTCTCCTGTTTTGTTATTTCATGCTGTTTGATTCTGTAACACTTTTCAGTATACATGGGGTCTTCTTTCATGTACAGGTCTAACAATTCCGGAAGCAAAGTAGCTGCAAAGGATATTGGCTCATCACCTTCTAATTTGCTTTGCGCGCACCACATTTTCCAGATATTGCACTCTCCGCTCTAAGACCTCGTTTCCCTGAATCATTGCCTCTAAACATTGCCCCATCTGTTGCACGGCTGGGACTGTCGGGCAGTTTTGGATTTGCATTTCAGAGGCCTACTGCTCCAGGGTCGCTGTTCTGGTTTTCAGCTGGGCTACATTTTCACTCGAGCCATCAAGTTTAACCTCAAAGCGTCACTGTTTTATCAATGTGCTACAGCACTGACACGAGGCTTTCCTGATCAGGCGATGTGGCTCTAGATGTATGTTCCAGAGGGTTCCACTTGGTTGTTGCACTCTGTGGAGTGAAAAAAATCTCCTTCCAGAAGTTTTTTTTTGCCTTTGCCAGCGCCCATTATTGGAACACTTTTCCGCATATAGGCTTATTACAGCCACTAGACATCAGGGATGTTTAACACCTCCCGATTTCATGTAAGACTTGTGTCGGGGGGAAATTCTGCCGGGGTCGGCCGGGCCGTCCGCAGACCTCTGGGCAGGGAGGCCCCAACTCCTCCCGTATATCCCAAAAGAGATAGAGTATGAGACACACACAAGAAGCAAGGTGACTCTGCTGTTTATTAAACACAAACAGCACGGATGGGTCAAGGATCATACGCGTCTGACCTGACACACCCACAATCGTGGGGCTCGCAGGCCCTTTTTACTGTAGTATGACGCGCTACTTGCGTCACTTTAGAAAGTTAACAAAAAAAACCTATCGCCACTCTTAATTGGTTGCTCGAGTGGTAGGGTTAGTATAGCATACGTATAGAGAATAATATGAGTGGACGAGGGTTAGTCAGGTGATATATCTGGGTTGTCCCTACAATTAGATACATGAGAATTGTTACATGAAGACTCCTAATGATTGGTTAATATTACTGGCTTCAGTGATAAGAGCCCCATGTTCTGATTGGTTCGCCCGTGAGCTTCCCTGCCTGGGACCATCGCTGTTCCCAGCTCTCGGTGTACCTGCAATTTGCAACAATGTTTCACTATGGGTACATGCAGACAATGTGAAGACTTATTCATGAGCTGGACGGCCGACTACTCCCACCGTCGCAGATGTCCATTGATCCTTTCAAGTGTATCTGCCTGTGTCTTGTAACGAGGGATCCAGACGCCTCTTTCCTCCTGGGCTTGGCATCTCGTCAGGTTCGGCTTGGTCACGTGAGGTGGGACCGTGTCTGAGGCAGAATTCTGCACAATTAATATTGTTTTTCCACTGTGTGCTTGGTTTAATTTGCAGGTGCGACTTTGATGTTGGTGCACGGCGTGCAAGGTTGCAACATCGTGCCCTTGATGGTCTGCTTTTGGAATGTGAGTTTGCAACAGTACGACCTTGGCTGTCTGCTTTCGCCAGGCTCATTCTGCAGGATCAGCAACCTGACTCTTGTTCTGTTAACGTCCACGGGAGCTCTTGCTTGCGGCCTACTTAGGCCTGGTGTATAGGTGGAACCGTTTGGTGCACAGGCGCTTTAGGTTATAGTCTCATATTGTCTTATGACCAGTATCGTGTCTTCGTTATAATTCTCATTATGGCACCTAGGTTTAGAAGAAGCGTAAGCAAGCTCTTTAGATGAGTTCATGGTGCGTCTTGCGTTTCTGCATTCTGAGAGCCTAAGTGGAAAATAATAAAGATGCACGTCCGTGAGTATGTCTGTCGCCTACGTCATAGCACTGAGTATATTCTTCATGTAGATTGGTGCGGGAGTGTCCAGTGTGTATGTTGGCACAGGTGTGCTATCCGTTGGCTAGGTCGTCATGGCATCTCTAACGACGTATAGTTTTTAGTCTAGTTGATCCATGCCGCAGGCATCGGCAGGGGCAGGGCGGGCTGCTGGGCAGGCAGATGGACACATCCTTATGTTCCTGTACCAGGGTATCTGGTCGTCTGGTAGATGGGCAAACTCTTCTCGTGGCGGGTGCTTGGGCCGTGAACCTTTAGGCCAGGCGCGAGAGGGGGAAGATGGGAGCCTGTTTTTCCATTTTCCCACTTCAGTCCCCCCTCTGGTCGACTTGTCGACCACAAACATATCCTTTTCGTTATCTCCTCTTACTCTCCATACTTTAGTTATTCCTCCTAAATGTCCATAATGGTTAACATGATCTTCAAACGACCAATACATATATTCACAGGTTTCTCCAGGAGTACAGTATACCCATTTCCCTATGTAACTCCTGGGGTTTCTTGGGTTCTCGACCTTCACCGATGGTGGGTCCAGGTGGTTGGTGATGATCTGGTTGCGCAATTTCTCTCTCTCTTGTATGATTATGCCTGTGTGTTGGCCGTCATCTGCTGGCATCAGTGGGTGCATACCGACCATTTCAAGCAACTCGTCAGTGGTGCGTGCCTTCCGGGCTTTCCAAAATCTTATTATGATCAGTGTAGCTCCAGCCAAAATAATACAACCAACTATAATTTTCAGTCCATCTGACAGCCAATATGGCATCCATGACCATAATAGCGAAAACCAGCTCTCATCCTTTTTCACACCTTTACTTTCATCCACCATTTTGGAGTGCAACTGGGCCAATTGTGAAACTGCTTCTGTCAGTGTACCGTTGTCAGCATCGTTGGCAGGAATGAATGTGCAGCATGATTGTCCTATCTTTGCACAAACTCCTCCTTCCATGGCAGTGAGGAGGTCCAATACATATCTGTTCTGCAGTGCTACCATCCTTATTGCTCGCAGCTCCTCCTTTATCGTGTTGAATCCGTTTACTGTAGAATTGATGGTCATCATAAGTTCCCATCTAGTTATCTGGAGCCATTTTGCGTTTGCGTAAGCCTGTAGTCCCGGATGTATTATTGAGGAGAAGAAAATTGCTGCTCTGCTGAATAGTCTGTGTTCTGGCGGGATTGAAGTGAGTGCCGTTTCCGACCTTCCCCATAGGTAATTTCCTGTCAGAGGTTCTCCTTGTCTTTTCCGTCTATTTAGGACAGTATCATTGCCGCTGGTCCTGTTCCCTGGCTCCTCCTGAGGTGGTGCAGATCTCTTATTTCTCTTGTCCCCTTCATCCATTTTGGGAAAGTTCGCCACATTCACATGCTTCTGGGCTACCACTAGTGATGGTACATTGACGTGCACCATCGTGCATACACCATTCCACAGAGGGGGCAGTGTGTGATATGCCTTTTCTCCACAGGCCCAGTAATGGTCCATTATCACTGCTGTTCCTGCTCCCCCCTCAGGTAACTCCATCACGCTTCCACAATTGGTGTTGTATCCTACGTCCACCTCTCCTTTATGTTGGTAGCATACTTTAGGCGCAGTCAGCGGCAGTATTGTTATCGGGTCTTCATCCGTTTCTATCCATGTGAGCATAGGCACGTATTTGTTCCAAGTCGTCCAACATCTGTGGTTGTGTGCATCGATAGTTGAAATAGTTTCTTTTGTTACCATGTTGCTGCCAACCACTCCTATCTCCCATTTGTTGTCCAAGTACACTTTCCCCGTTATCGTCACCAGTGGCCTCTCCCAGCATCCTAGTTTACCAGGAACTTCAGTGGCGTACCAATCACATGATAAATACTGCAGTGTTACTTTCTTTGTTTCTCCTTTTGCAAGACCACTTGTTATGTATCTGAATGCTTCAGCATGTAAACTGCTCTTGTGGTAACTCAAATAAGTCTTGAGGAAGTTGTTTTCGTATGGGTATGAGTCTCGTGTTTTCCACGTCATATGCACCACTGTCCCTTGAAATCTTCCTTTCGTTTGGAACAGTGCCAAGTATATTATGCATCGTGCTGTTTTTTCGTCTATTTCTGTGGCAACAAATGTTCGAGAAGCGCTCATGGCGTATGGTATTAATGAGCAAACGTGGCAGCTGTCTTCTGTTGTCTGCTTACCAATGCGGGTCATGTGTTGATACCATATGTTGTTTGAGACGTGTGCTGAATCTTGTATATAATTGTCAATACCTTTATTATCTGAGTATGTGCTGCGTTGAACTCTATTTTGCTTGTGCGCAATTTTACTAATATCACCTGACGTAACACCTGTTGCAGCTGGGGATGGGGGTGTGTTAGGTTTGGGTACAGCAACAATATTGATAGCACAGCTGTACTGCCATACAGAGGCAGCTACGAACCCGGTGATTACCAAAATCCCTATTACTTTTATTACATATGCTAATTTCACCGGCATTTTGCTCTTACCTTGCTGCAGTCCGGCAGCGTATTCTTGCGACGTTACAGTTGCCCGCCTGAAAGTTCTCAATATGCTGGTTATTAAATGTTAGTTGTTGTTTTTTAAGCTCTCCCTATCAAATAGTCATTCAGTGCCCAGGCGAAGAGCTGTTCCCATGCTACTCTAAGCGATCTATCTCTTAGGGCAGGCAAGTATGGGTGGAGGTTGGGCATCGAATATTCTATGGCCAAAAGGAACGCTGTGTAGTAGACACGTACCCTTTTCCTTTTCAGGTACGTTGGCCTTTTTATTTCATATACAAATTGGTGTGAGAATTCTTCTGGGTAATTATCGTCTGAGGGTACCATCTACTCCTGGGCAGTGAATTTGTTAGTTATCTACTTTCTTAGCAATACAATAATACGCGGTTCCTGCATGTGCGAGAGAAAAGAAAAGAGAGCATTCACGTGTTTACATATGTATTTGTGCAAGACAATGTCCTTCAGTTCAGTTACTACTGTAATGGGGACAGGGGTCAGTGGATGGTGGGCAGGGGGTTTTTGGGTTCAACTGGTGGGCGTGGCTTTTACTCTTGAGCGTGTGATCATGGGGTGGGCTGTATGGGGATCACCCCTTTCTTCTTCAGTTATTGTCTCTGGGGAGTCTGGGGAGTGACAAGGTATGGGAATACTTGGGCCGCTGGCTGTGGTAGAACTTTCTTCTTCCGTTGTCGATGTTGTTGCTGTTCTCTCAATGGACCTGTCGATGGCGCTGGGGCGGGTCTGTTGTCTGTAGATCTTTACGTCGTGTAGGTGGTTCCAGGCACGCTTGTCCTGTAGCTTTACTGCTCTTGTTGATACCTCCTCTACCAGATGGGGACCAGTAAAGCGTGGGCTATTCCATTTCCTATTGAAGTTGCGAAGTAGTACGTGGTCACCTTTAGCAATCTTACACAGTCCTTCCTTTTCCAGTTCTTTATCCGCGTCTTCTTGTTGGCTTCTATTAGACCCGCCCCGTGTGCGCTCGAGCTGTTGAGACACAAACACTACACTAGTAATCAAAGAAGACACATATTGGTACATTTCATCACCCAGAAAACTTGCAGTGCTTTCGTGGTCGGTAAATGCTCTTGACGTTGGCGTTAGGGGAAGGCGCATTTGACGTCCGGTAACCACCTCATGGGGAGTGAGGTGGTGGTCGGACCCTGGCCTATTCCTTAGCTCGAATAAGGCTAATGGAAGACAATATAACCAACTCCTCTTTGTTGTTTGCTGTATCTTTGCAATTGCCTCCTTTAATAGGCCATTCAGGCGTTCACATACACCGTTGGCCTGTGGGTGGTATGCACATGCAAATTTATGTTGAATGTTCAGCAGTGATGTAATGTGCTGAAACATCTCGTTTGCGAAATGTGGGCCATTGTCTGACCTTAACACCTCGCACACTCCCCACCTGGGGAAGACCTCCCTCACTAGGAACTTAGCTGCTCTAAATGCATCTGGGTGTGAACAGGGCCCTGCCTCAATCCACCTAGAGAATGGGCATACTACTACAATCATATACCTATTTCCTTGACATATATTGATCATATCAACATAGTCAATATGGAAATGCCGGAAAGGTCCCTCTGGCCGGGGTATAGTACCTCTTATCACCTTTAGAGTGTGGCCGGCCGTAAACTGTTGACATGTGAGACAATTACTGATAAAATTTGACACATGCAAATTTAACTCGGGGCAGAACCAGTCTTCCCTAATTCGTGCTGCAATTACTTCTTTGCCTGTGTGGGCTGGATGATGTAGTTGGTTCAGGGCGGTGTTCAAAAGTGTCAATGGTATTACAACCTTTCCAGTGCCACCCTGGCGCCATAGTGCGTCGGTTGGGGACATTGTACATCCTCTTTTTACCCATATTTCTTTTTCGGCCATTGGTGCAGCCGCTTGTAACTCCATAATCTGTGTGGCTGGGAGATGGGTGTACCCTTCTCTTATCAACATCTCCTTAGCCATTCCCCTCCCTCTCCCTCTCTGTGACTCTGGGGGGTTCCATATCTCACCAAAGTATGCAGCATACTTCGCATGTGCGTCCGCTGCTGCGTTTCCCTTCGAGACGTGGTCCTCACCATTGGTGTGTGCGGTGCATTTCACTAAAGCTAATTCTTGGGGGTCATTAATTACTTCAATTAGTTCAGCCAATAAGAGGGCATGTTGCACTGGAGTGCCATCAGCTCTCCTAAACCCTCTTCTTCTCCATTTCGACAGCCCTGAGTGGACAGTGGATGTAACATATGCGCTGTCGGAATATATGGTCACCCGTTTGTCAAAGCTTTCCTTCAACGCCAAGATCAGTGCGACCAGTTCAGCTGCTTGAGCGGAGTAATGCTGTGGTAATTGTACACATTTCATTGCCACACACACCGGTACCTCCATCATTTTTACCACCGCAGCCCCAGTTCTCCTCACACCATCCCTCTGATCGATAGTTGATGACCCATCAATAAATAAGAGCTCACCCCCCTCTAGTGCGTTTTCCTCAACTTTTCTAGTACATGAGTACATTTCAGTTATTTGTGTACAGTCATGGGCATAATCTCCCTCCTCAATTACTTCAAATTATTATGTCATCCACATACTGCAACACCGTGCTTTCTACTTCAATGTTACCCAAATCCATCTGTATCACTCTATTGAAAATTGAAGGTGATTCACAATACCCTTGTGGTAATCTGGTGTGCTTCCACTTAGCGTTTCTGTAAGTGAAGCTCGTCAAATCTTGTGAGTCTGGGTGTAATGGTATTGAGAAAAAAGCATTTTTAAGGTCGATCACTGTAAATCGTGATGCTTCTGCTGGAATGCCACACAAGATTGTGGCCGGGTTTGCAGCTACGGGATATTCCGCTTCTACTATGTTGTTCAAGGGCCTGAGATCCTGTATAAAGCGCCAAGACCCCCCTTTATCCTTGCGCACTGGGTACACAGCCGTATTACATGGTGATTCTGAGGGGACCAATATACCATTATTCATAAGGGCCGTTATGGTTTCATATATGCCCTCATCTGCCTCTTTTGATAGTGGGTACTGTTTTACTCTGGGGAGTATTGCACCTTTTTTCAATTTTATTTTTACTCCCCCTATACTTTTTATGCAGCCCACGTCATAGGGGCCAGTAGTCCACAATGATTTGGGTACTTTTGACATATCGTCCTTAAAGAAAGGGACAGGGGTGCATGCGGGTGCCTCAAGTGCCATTGCAATTTTCTGTGCTACTTGTTTGTAGGCCACTCTTAGCCATATTTCCACACTCATCATAAACACCATTTCACCTTCCTCCTTTTCATCTGAAAACAGCTCCTCATCTGACACCTGGGTGAGCCTACATCCTTCTGCTAATGCTATCACTGCCCTCCATGCTCTTCCTTCTCTGTCTTGGGCATGTACAGCAATATAATCAGCTGTTGCAATAATGCTCTCAATATCCATTGAAACCACCTTCCCTTCTGGTTCATTAACAGGTGTTTCTGGTCTGAACAGATAGGCTGCTGGCCTTCTCCATATTTTCCCTTCTACCCTGGCATCCATGCAATTGCCATGTCCGTTCCATACTGGAAGAGTTCACCATCTACTGGCTCCGCCCTAATCGCTGTCTGTCCACAGTATGCCTGCATAATTTGTCGTGCCGTGAGCATGTTAATCCCCGGAGTAGAGCAAATTATGCCGTCCTCAGTAAAGGAGATCGTCATATTCAACCTGTTCATTATATCTCTCCCCAGTATATTTACTGGTGAGGCACTATAATATAAAAGTGGAACTGACAGATCGTAATCTCCAATAGATAAGGGAATGTTATCAGTAAAGGGAACCAACCCTCTAGCCCCAGAGAATCCTTGGGTGTTCATGGTCTCGCCTGACATCTTAAATTTACCTTCCCTTATGCAAGACCGGGTCGCCCCGGTGTCAACAAGGAATGATAATTTTTTGTTACCTATCGTTACCTCTATGCGTGGTTCCTCCGCACTATTAGGTGTTACTGACAGGATGGGACACACCAAGGCCGTCTGTGGGCTGTCCTATTGGGGGTACAACGACTGGCCATTTCCGGTATAAGGGTTGTGTCCCAAAACCGTCACCCTACCCAGTTGTGTTTGTGGTATTTGTGGTTGTTGTGTCATCGCTACCTGTTGTTGTGGCTGTGTTTGGGGCTGTTGTTGTGTTAATTGTGGTTGTTGTTCATTTCCTTGTGGCAACATTTGCTGTTGTGGTATGCCCTGCTGTACCTGTGCGGGCCGTGGTTGTCCCTGATCACTCCATGATGGTGTTCCTGGTCTAACTCTACACGTGCGTGACATGTGCCCCAATAGTCCACAGCTCCAACACACCGGTGGTTCCCTATTCTGCCATGGAAAGCTCCCTGTGTTGTCCTGGTATACTGGTTGCCCTGTGGGGTAGGAATTTCTAAATCCTCCCACCTGCGGTTGGGTGCCATACCCGTACCCTCTCCCTCTCATAATTCCTCCTCTTCCCCTGTTATAATTATAATACCCAGCTCCTTGCATTGGGTATCCTCCTCCCATGTTGGGCGTGTATGGTTGGAGTGGCGGCACCTGTTGTGTTGTAGTCTGTGAAGGTGGTATTAGGGTGGAATCTTGTGCAGCCACTACTTGTGTGGGGCTTTGGGTCATTGTTGTAGGTGTAGTTATTAGTGCCCCTTCCATTGTGTATTTAGTAAGCTTTTTCTGTACTAATTTAGCCTCTTCCGTTTTCCTGTCCTCTTCCTTTTGTTTCATTTTTCCTTGCCATGTCCTACAATGATGCACTATAGTCAGTTGTATTTCGGGCCATGGTTTTGCTTCCATTCCCACTACTTTCTTTAGTTGTTTCTGAACTCCTTCTGGGAGCCCTTGTACCAGTATATGGTAAAATATTGCTGGTGTTTTATCCCATTGTTCTCTAGTTTCCATGTGCCACTTCTCTTGGATTTCCTGGATATAATCAACAGGATCTTCGTTCTCATGCATCTTGCGGGATGTAATTGCTCCTATATCTGATGTGTCTGGGTACTGTACCCTCAGTGCCTGCCATAGTGCATGTCTGCAGTTTGCGAACGGTGCCCCATCGTGCGATGTATTTGTTATTGTTACCCCATGAAATCCCGCTCTCTTCCAGATGTCATCCGCTCTATCCCCCAATATTGATATTAAAAGGCCCTTTACATCTCCTACTGCCAGCTTCTGTCCTGCGGTGTGTTTTTCCATTTCATATATCCATTTACCCGCACCTCCACTTAATGATGGGAGCCTACATTTTATATTTTCTTTATCGGTATGCTTCCAAGGAACATACTGTGGTCTAACCCCACCTCTCTCCAAAAGTGGCATTAAATGATGTCTTGTTTCACCCTTTGTGTTCCATAATATTGAGTCCTCACACCCTTCCTCCTCTTCCCTTTCTTCCACATTTTCACTCTCGTTTTTATTTCCCCTGCTCATACCTCTTTCTTCTCCATCTTTTCCCCTTCTTCCATCTTTCTCTGTATTTAATGTGGGCATGTGTATACCTCTTTCCTGCCTGCGACTAGGGAGGTCTCTAAGCCGCCATGTATAGGGTGTCAGTTCGTCGGTGAAGGGCGCTAGTTTTATTTTGCGTAACGAACGTGAGGTGGTTGAGCATGTAGGGTGCGATAGGGGAGGGCGTGCTGGGGATGATGGGGATGGGGATGTTGCGGCTTCATGTGCCTGTCTTTCCTCTATTCCTTTCTTTCCCTCCTCACTCCTCTCCATCTCATCCTTTCTCCTACTGATCCATGGTGAGTCTATGTTGGTCCGGGTGATGTATAGTTTATCTAAGCTTTCCCTTTCACTGTTTCTTCCTTCATTTTCCACTCCCTCTTCCACACTACAAAAGCTAGTCATAAACGGCACCCCCCACTCGGTCTTTTTCCCCTTGATCGTTACTGTTTGTAAATCTATTAGGTCCAGTTCTCCTCTTTCTCCTTTATCAACCGCTCCCCTTTGTGCTGACGTTGTTGCTACTTCTGTGTCATCATATACATCCCCCCATATTCCACTCTCCCTTCCCCTATCTCCTCTTTCTCCTTCATACCTTTCCTCCATCTCCTTACTATTTTCCTCCCTTTTCCTTTTCAATTCCTCCATCACTTCACTTCTCATCTGTTCTAATATTCTTTCATCCTCTTTCTTCCTTTCCCATTTCGCCCTTTCTTTTTCTACAATACTCTCCATCACCCTCCCTTCTTCGTATTTCTTAGTTGATTCTGATAGTAACCTCCTCCTCCATATTGCCATTTCTTTTTCTTTTTCTTCTTCTTCCCTTTTCTTTTCCCGCAGTATTACTCTTGATACCCTTTCTGCTGCTGCTTTTACCCTGTCAGCTTCTCTCCTTTGCTCCTCAGTTCGTTCCCTTATTTTTTCCAATTCGTTCTTACCTTCTTTCCTTTTCCTCGCTCTCTCTCTCTCCTCCCTCTCAAGCTGCTTGATCAATTCATTCTGTTCATCCCTTAATTTTGCTAATCGTTCCTCCAAAATCTCTTCCTTTTGTCTTAACAGCTCTTCCCCCCTCAATTCACTCTCCCTGGCATTATCCTCGTCTGTTTTCTTTACTACCTCCTTCTCTTCTCCTGTTAATGAACCTCATAATTTTAATAATATCTGTGCAGCTACCCATTCATCATTTCCTATTTCCACAGTCTGGTCTTCTCCAGTCCTCCCCTCCCCTGCGGCATTTTCCTATGAGCCACATATGGTGGAGGGCTGTATGCCGGGTTCGAGTATCCCTCAGCCGCCCTTAACTGTCCTCTTTCTATTTCTCCCAATTCTCTTAAAGGGTACAACCCCCCTCCCTCTGTTTTTACTCCCTTTAGTATTGGTATATCATTGCTCGGTTCCTTTTTTATTTCATCTGCTTTATTATTCTTTTCTCCTCCCTCACCTCTGTTTCCCGTGGTCTTTGGGTCCTCATTCCCCTGTTTCCCATCCTCTCCTTCCTCCTTAATCTCTGTTTCTTCTGGTATTTCCCCCATAGTGAATATTCCATTTGGTCCTGGTCGGGACCCCTGGAACATCCTCCATAAGTTAAACACCTCCACGTGGTTTGCCAACTTCTTCCCTTTATATGTATTGTGCAGATGATTTAATAGTGAATGTTGGGCATATGGATCGAAGCTACCGTTAGGCGGCCACGGTGTTAACATTTTGTTATCTGTCCCCTGGGTCCATTCTATGCTATACTTAATCAGTTTCTCCCTATGGGGTGGCATTGTTGTGCATATGTATTGTAGTGGCGTGGTGAGGGTGTTCCCCCACCCTCCCGATCCTGTTCCGTATGACATAGTAGCGCTCCACTTGCTACCCTTCCCTAATCTGGTATCAGTTTATCCCTCTAGTAGTTTACAATATACAGCCTTATATCGTTACCTGGCCCCGTAAATTTGGGGACTTACGATAGTCCGCTTAGGGAAAATTATAAAAATATAGTATGTTACATTTGTAGATTTTCCTCTGCCTTTCTTCCTTTATACAACACCCTTACGGCCCCCAGCGGCCGAGGCGTACGTAGCCCCCTGCGGCTGCGTACCCCTTATTACGTTCTTATACAGTCGTCCTGTTTTCACGTGCTCCTCCCCCTTCTACACTTGCCGTGGCCGGCGTTCTCCGTGCGCAGCCACGTTCCTCGTTTCGCCTTTCCTCGATCAACTCGTTTACCGTTTATCTCCGTTTCCACTCCCTTACCACAGTTCTCTTCCCCACCACTCTCAAAACGAGAATGCCTCGTGCTTGCGATATCCTATGAAAACCCTACTGGTGACGTCACCAACCTCGTAGAGCTACTGGTAAGTTCTTCATATATTCTTTAAATCCAAAATACACCTGCAATCTACCCCCGTTAACCCCACAGCTGTCTTCCTGACACTCCTGGAACAAGGTAATCAAATCAACAATATAATCGGACTGCGCACACTGCGTCGCCTCGCGTGTGATACGCCCCTCGACAGGAGGGCTTAACCAGCCAATTATCTTCCGTATTGGGCAACTAACTAGCTACCGCCTACAGGGAAACGTCATCTACCTATCGAGTGTCTTGCTCGAACAATAGGGATTCTCATCTACTCATTGATCAATAAATGCCAAATCGTAGGAAACCACACACACACACACCCTTACACGTAGTCGCGACCTAGGCCAATCAGTGTCTACGAGCGGCCGCACGTGATGTTTTCGTGCTCCGCCCCCTTCTCTCGCGTTACGTAGCCAACTGCTCTCACGCTTGTTCAACTATCATTCATTCTATTTCTAACACTAAACTGTCAAACCTTCGCCGTTCACCTGTGCAACACCTCCCGCCTCCCGTATTTAATTCCTCCCCCCTCCCTCACAATTTCACATTGTTTGTTGTGCGTGGCATGCTCACCAAGTTCTCTTGATGCGGGGCCGCTCGACTGCGTGCACCCCTCCGAGCGGCTCGCCACCTCCCCTCGTCTGGACCACGTCTGGACACTCGCCAACCGCGGGCAGGATACTTCTCAACCGGCTCCCGAAGGCCAATATCCGGATTGCGCTGTCCGGTCTTCTCGCAGTTCTGCGATGGTCCTGTAGTCCTCAGAAGGGGGCAACGGCAGAGGGGGCCGCGCCGCCGGGCCTCCTCGCAACCGGAGTGCCTGGAAAAAGTAAAAAATAAAAATGCCGATCTTAAACAGATCTCAGCAGTGCCTCCAACTTGTCGGGGGGAAATTCTGCCGGGGTCGGCCGGGCCGTCCGCAGACCTCTGGGCAGGGAGGCCCCAACTCCTCCCGTATATCCCAAAAGAGATAGAGTATGAGACACACACAAGAAGCAAGGTGACTCTGCTGTTTATTAAACACAAACGGCAGGGATGGGTCAAGGATCATACGCGTCTGACCTGACACACACACAATCGTGGGGCTCGCAGGCCCTTTTTACTGTAGTATGATGCGCTACTTGCGTCACTTTAGAAAGTTAACAAAAAAAACCTATCGCCACTCTTAATTGGTTGCTCGAGTGGTAGGGTTAGTATAGCATACGTATAGAGAATAATATGAGTGGACGAGGGTTAGTCAGGTGATATATCTGGGTTGTCCCTACAATTAGATACATGAGAATTGTTACATGAAGACTTCTAATGATTGGTTAATATTACTGGCGTCAGTGATAAGAGCCCCATGTTCTGATTGGTGCGCCCGTGAGCTTCCCAGCCTGGGACCATCGCTGTTCCCAGCTCTCGGTGTACCTGCAATTTGCAACAATGTTTCACTATGGGTACATGCAGACAATGTGAAGACTTATTCATGAGCTGGAGGGCCGACTACTCCCACCGTCGCAGATGTCCATTGATCCTTTCAAGTGTATCTGCCTGTGTCTTGTAACGAGGGATCCAGACGCCTCTTTCGTCCTGGGCTTGGCATCTCGTCAGGTTCGGCTTGGTCACGTGAGGTGGGACCGTGTCTGAGGCAGAATTCTGCACAATTAATATTGTTTTTCCACTGTGTGCTTGGTTTAATTTGCAGGTGCGACTTTGATGTTGGTGCACGGCGTGCAAGGTTGCAACATCGTGCCCTTGATGGTCTGCTTTTGGAATGTGAGTTTGCAACAGTACGACCTTGGCTGTCTGCTTTCGCCAGGCTCATTCTGCAGGATCAGCAACCTGACTCTTGTTCTGTTAACGTCCACGGGAGCTCTTGCTTGCGGCCTACTTAGGCCTGGTGTATAGGTGGAACCGTTTGGTGCACAGGCGCTTTAGGTTATAGTCTCATATTGTCTTATGACCAGTATTGTGTCTTCGTTATAATTCTCATTATGGCACCTAGGTTTAGAAGAAGCGTAAGCAAGCTCTTTAGATGAGTTCATGGTGCGTCTTGCGTTTCTGCATTCTGAGAGCCTAAGTGGAAAATAATAAAGATGCACGACCGTGAGTATGTCTGTCGCCTACGTCATAGCACTGTGTATATTCTTCGTGTAGATTGGTGCGGGAGTGTCCAGTGTGTATGTTGGCACAGGTGTGCTATCCGTTGGCTAGGTCGTCATGGCATCTCTAACGACGTATAGTTTTTAATCTAGTTGATCCATGCCGCAGGCATCGGCATGGGCAGGGCGGGCTGCTGGGCAGGCAGATGGACACATCCTTATGTTCCTGTACCAGGCTATCTGGTCGTCTGGTAGATGGGCAAACTCTTCTCGTGGCGGGTGCTTGGGCCGTGAACCTTTAGGCCAGGCGTGAGAGGGGGAAGATGGGAGCCTGTTTTTCCATTTTCCCACTTCACTTGTCTTATAGTCCCATTGCCTTTGGGGTTGACATGTAATCTCCAGCTCCTGTGATCTTTCCCTTAATTGGTTACCTCCCAACCAGCATTCAGAGCTGGGTTCACCTCAGTCAACCAGAGAAACAACTTTCAGGCGTGCATAACCACTTTCTCCATGGAGGTTGCCTGACTCCCATATGGCCGCTCTATGTACTACTGATCAATGGGGGAGTCCCTTCACCAAGATCTGGGGCCCGCGCTGCAGCCAGGGTGGCCCTGCAAAGGTGGAAGAACATAGGAGGCTGGGTACACAGTGAAAGCCCAAGTCAGGCTTCAGTGTCTGCCCCGACAAAAAGGAGGATCGTATAGCCCAGCTTAGACCCGCTGCAGTCAGGCATCAGGCCACGATCACAGAGGCAAAAGCCAGCTGCCCCCGCGATGGGGCGCCAGGTTTATCACTAGGGAAGGAATCACGGTTCAAGAGTGGAAACACCGATCAGCACCCTTTGAGATATTTCTATTATCGTCCGTCTCATACGTGTTGTCCGTCTTGTAGTAGCAGTGTTTTATGTACAAGCGCCCTGATGCCATCGGGCTACCGGCGCTATATAAGAATTAAATACATACATACATACATACATATTATTTTTTAATTTTTAATTTTATTTAAATTAATTGATTTAACAATTTTTTAAAAATGAAGAAAAGACGAAAGAAAATCACATCTGACCTCATTAAGTCCAGTTTGTCCAATCGAAGTAAGAAGAAGAAAAAGCAGAAGAAAAAAGAAAGGGTGTGTTCAAAAGTACGTCTGGGGTAAAACTTCCTATATATCTAGTTTTGTATACAAACTTTTGAGATATTTCTATCTGGAAACCTATGAACATGAAAATGAAGCTCTCAATCACAGTCTTTCTTTTATCTCTGCCACTACGTATAATATCACCGAAACAGAGGCTGAGCCTTTCAGAATTTTTAGAAAACTCAAGCAGAAGAAATGATTCATCATAATACATCAATACTGTGATGGGGAATGCACTTGTACGTTACAGCAACATGAGGTTTAGAACATGCACATACATGTGATTTTAGAAGGCCTGGGAGGTCCAGAGATGGTGATGGCTGTACATGAAGAACCTACCTGAAATACAAGTTGACCTCATCTGCACCACTGCAAGTGGTTGTAGGCATAAGTCAATATCCATGCTCATTCTGTCCAATGGAAATATGATATGTGTCTACCAGTCGTGTATGATTTACTGTAGACCACCCTGATACAAAGCTCAATGTAATTCATCATTCGAGAGCTAACATGGCACATTCATAGAGACAAGTTTACAGTAATCTAAGAGCGGGTATTGTAATACATGTTCAATTAGCTTACAAGAACACGTTTGCATTTGTTTTATTTGTTTATTTACTCTTTCAAGAATAGTTTTCTGTTCACTGGCATGGTGTACAAACAACAACAGAATCCTGAATTGGGTGGAAGTGTTGCCCCCTTATAGCAACCTGTTACGGGTTGGTTTGAAAGGGAGTCAATCTCCTATGGTTGATCACATCTCATTTTGGGCAGCATGCATTCATGATATTATGGGATGCTGAGACGCTCTTCTGGGTGAAACTAACAATATCTTAATGTAAATTATTATAATGTACAATTGTTTGCTACTACTATTATTATGTCTCGGGAGGGTAGCTCAGGGGCAAGGTGGTCGCCCTGGAAGCAAGGTGACGTGGAGCAACACAGGTTCGATCCCCGGTCTGCGCTTAGAAACCTCTGGGTATTAAGTGCGTTATAAATAACCTATCATATCATAATAAAAGTTGTTAAAACATCTGCTTCCTGAATGGTGTAGCGTTGGAATTTCACTATACACTTTTTAAGCAACCCACCGAATTAATGTCCACTGTACTTCTTTACTCCTACCTTAATTACTCCTACTGCATGCATTATTGCCATTGTGTCCGGTTCCCTGGGGTCCTAGTGTAACTGTTCGCCACTTCATTTGCTGTTGCCCAGTACACTTCCGCTCCCACGTGTACTTCTGTAATTGTTTCCCACTGTACTCATTGTTGCTCTTTCGAACTCAGCTCCCAGTTTCCCCCAATTAACGGTTCCCCACTAGATACATTGTTGCCGCTGCATTAATATCCCTCAAGTCCAAGTATATCTCCCCCACTTCAATAATGTTCTGCTAGCGAGCATGCTAGATCAACTGCCATGCCACCAACATGTCAAGTGTTTCTCCACTGTGTTTCTGATCCCCTAAGCCCTAGATTAAAAGTGTACCCCCTATTTTAATTGTCACCCCACTGCACTAATTGCTTCCCAGCTCTATTTCTTGTTCACTGTATTCATTGTCCCACAACAGCTGTTCACCTCACATAACACTACATTGTAATTTTTCTCGTTGTACCACCTGATGTTCTTACACTGAAACATTCTTTCATGGGGGTCCAAACTAATTTTGGGGACACAAGCATGATACTTCAAGTTCTTACATGGTGAACTTACTAACTGGACGACCCCGCACTAGTTTTGGACACAGGAGTGACGCTGTGAACTCCCCAACAATGAATCACTCACATACCCCGGCATTACTACATCAAACCCATCCACTCATGAGCTTGTTCTCTCACACTACGTACATCATTTGGCAAATACCCCGACTGAGGGAAGACAGACAGATGAGAAGGGAGCCATCAATCATTGCCAGAACCATCAGTATAAAGCACCTGCCACTATGAGCAGCAGATGTCCTGAGATACACAACTTCAAAGATCATCACCAAAGACCCCCATGAATATGAGAGACTGCAACCACCATCACGACCAAAGATTTTATACATCTCATAGCACGGCAAAGTGATAAATGCCCGGGACAAGACACCACTGCCAAAATTAGCAGGAGACACTGAGAGGTCCATCATTAATCACTTGATAGGTGCATGCAAGCCCCACAACCAAAAAACACTCAGCACCTCCAGGTGAGAATGGACAACCACCTTTCCCCTCCACATGTACTAATGTTCTCAGGACAGTAACAGAATTTCCAACAACAGACACCCTTTGGCACGAGGCACTGACACACCTGTTCATCAAAGACACAGGATCCTTCGGATAACAGCAGTTTGATGAACACATGGACCCAGCACAAAACCAACAATAATTATACAACGTAGAAGAAGAGTCAACAAAACTGGTGTCTACAAACTCTAGCCCAGACGAACAGGCAAACACACGGAAACTCTGCTGTTAAGTCTAACGGAGGGTGACAAGCTGCATCACAATGGGACACAGCACCAGCGTATAAGATACACTGCAACCTAATCAATGTTCGCTCTGTGTCCAAGCCCAGAGTGCATATCCACATAATCCTCAGTGACGAAGGTGCCAACATACTGTTTATCACTGAGACTTGGTAATCAGATCGTTACAATCTGGTAGAACATTCAACCATTCCAACCACATTTAAATTCCTACATGCCAACTGAGAAGGAATGAAAGGAGGAGGGATAGCCGTGGCACACAAGAAGCATCCAAGGCTCATCACAGAAAAAACAACGCACTCCCTATATTGTGAATCGCTCCTAATCCACCTAGATCTCAAACACTAGACTAACCTCTCTTTCGTTCTTATATGTAGATCTTCTACTTACATGCTCTCAGACTTTGATGAAACACAAGCACCTTAATATGCATGGAGATTTCAAAATTTGGCTCAAAGAAGAAAATGAGGCTTAAGGCAAATCACTGAGCTCATACAGGGTAGCTTCATCTTAAACATAAATCAAGGAGGACAATGTCGAGCTGAACTCACATTGTACACAATTCTCTGCAAAGAATGTATGATATCTCCAGCCACGCATATCCACGTTCTTTTGAGGAATCACTTCATTGTACTATTTGTAATCAATGCACCAATGCACATTCTCACTACTTACAGTGGACTACCCACCATCAACAGAAGCTGGAAATCCCTCAGTCAAGAGAAAGGCACAAGTCTAAAGGAGGACACCAATAATTTCAGGATCCAATCCTCAGCTCCTTAGGGAATGCACAAAGGTGCACCATAACTGTATTATGGAAGCCGTAGACAACCTAACCCCCATAAAACAATTTATCAGAGAAAAAATGACAAAATAGCACAGCAGTACTATAAAAAACACTCTCAATGGCTAAGAAACGACACTATGCATAATGCATCAAAACAGCATGTAACCAGCAGAAAGAAACATTCAAAATCACCATGGACTGGAAAACCTAGGCCTCCTGCAAAAAAACTCCTATGCTCTCCCAGCAACTATGTGATGACATCACCAATCATTTCAGAAACAAGGTAAAAACTTCCCGAAAGCCATAGATGCTGTGCTATTAGATAGGAACAACGATATTGTTTCACAACAAAAGCTCACCAACAGTCGCAAAACTCTGAAAAGTCAAGATCCCGGTTTCAAGACCAAAAAGTCCAGGGATGCCGCTTTTGTCTCTGCAGCTCCTCAGACATGGAACTCCCTCATTCCGCCGTTGAGAGTCATTGCATCTACTGAGGTCTTTAAGAAAGGGTTGAAAACTGTTCTCTTTTCCTAAATTCTGATATTGCCTTTCTTTGACATGGCCTTCCTTTGAACCTAGTGTTATGATCTTCCAGCTACCTTTATGTTTTTTGTGTCAGTTGGTTACTTTGATGTTCAGCGCCCTTAAGCCTAAGGGTACCTGGTGCGCTCTACAAATTCAAAAACATAAACATAAAAATAAACATAAAGTGGACTTCTCTAAACCAGTTAAGGGGACGAAAAATATAGGTTCCCTAGTGGATTCCACCTACCAGACATCCATAAAGACCTCATCCTTTTTCTACCATGAACTCACACATTTCTCACCAGACACCTTCTTAGTATTAATATTTATCAAGCTAGCTTACATTAAACTACTCCTAAAAAAGACCACTAGAAACTCAACAACTAACAACCAATTTTCAAAATGCATACCAAGCTAAAATACTGGAAATCTATGTTTAAAGTTAAATCCTGGAACATGTTGAGTCCAACAACATCTTGTACCAACACAAGTAGATTTCAGACCAATGGGGCACATGCCAGCTGCTCTTTTATTGATTTGTACTGATCTTAAACTCAGAACTCAATGAAGATGCCAACACCACCTCAGCATTCATGCATCTACATACCTTAGTAGCTTTCAACACCATTAGTAACATATCAAAAATAATTAGGCTAGAAGAAGGTGGACTGTGCAAAACTGTGCTTCAATAGATGTGACCACTACTCATGGACAGAAAAGAAACCCTATGGATATCCTCTTTCATTTCAAATTCATTCAACATCAACTGTGGATTACTGCAAGGATCAAATCTACCTCTCCTACCTTTTAAAAACATACAGTGCCCCATTCATGGTACTCATTAAGAGGAATGGATTCACCTGCTACAATTAAACAGATGGCAGACAAATCATTTTTTAAAAGACCACCAACAAAGACACAGACATCACCTTAACCAATTGCCTCATTCAAGTGAACACATGGATGATTACTAATAGCCACAAACTAACCATAGACCAGATGGAAATCTAGGTTTCTCCTCATTATGTCACATCAAAAGCAGTAGTAACCTAGCCTACAGAAATGGGTATTTTTTTATGGAGATGCAGTTGAAATAAAGACAATGCCATAAGCAACCTGAAGAGCTACGCCATTTGGACACCAGTGCTTTTGAAGGAAATCGCACACAGAACACTCATTCTGAATCATATCAGAATTATAACTATGTGTTGTCATACCAAGAACTTATTTAATTATTATTAGAAGTAGGAATAGATGAAATAGAACATTTATTTTTTTAAATGTGAATGAATGCACCTTGTGATGGATTGTGCCATGTGAATTTTTAAATTGTGAGATCCCACTGAACTGAACACATATGCAATGTACACAACAGCTCTCATTACAGTAAGATTTCTCCAGACCGCTATTTAGTTATCACCTAGATCAATGCAAGGAAGATAAAGGGAATAGTTCTGTGTTAAATTTAATTTGTCTTTTGTTACAAAGTAAAGTAAAATTACACAAACATGCAACGATTATAGCTATAGGGAGAGCCTGAAACACAATCTTGTATTTCCATATCACTGCTGGTTTGAAAAATGTCAATTTCACAAAAATGGGCTGCTCTTTCAGTAACAGATGCCTAAATAGGTTTATTAACCATTGACACTGGATCAGTATTAGGTATAGTGAAAGAATATGTACCTTTTCCATTCAACCATAGCAAATGGTTGATCATGAAATCATTCTTTTGTCCAGTTAAATGAGTTCTTAAAGAACAGATGGCTACCACTGATAGCGATCAAGACACGCATATGAAATTTGGATTAACACGCCAAAATTGTACCAGAAATTAATTCACAATGTGCGCAAAAATAAATGCAGATTGAATTCTGATTAATTTGTTGAATAAAATTCATGCTATGAAGTAATTCTAAAATTAATATTTTGTAAAAAATCCAGATATATTAATAACACCAATATGCACAAAGTGACAGAAACTCCTGAAGTTATAACCTTTATAAAATTGTCACAAATGTGAACATGCCCTTTTCTCTATTACCAAATACTTTAAAAAAAGAATTATATCAAAAATGTATATTTCAGATGAGTATCAGTTGTCACTCCTGAGAAGGGACTAGTTTGCAGCTGACACATTCCCCTTATAAAACATAAAATTCAATTGGCTAACAGAATCAAGGAGTAGAGCCTTTGTAGGTCTGAGAAAGTGACAGAAAACAATTACAGGATCCATCCTGTCTAAATTGTGGTACCAAATGACGCTATATGGGTGTGGTTTACTCTAGTGCAAAAAGTGATGTCCTTATATGAAAGGGGACTGAACCATTTTCGTATAGCCTGCCAACATAATTACAAGTAGGCTTAAGGATATCAGACCAGACATTTGCAGAATGGGGGTTGTGGGGCCAGAAAGGATTTTCTAATTAAACTAGAATGGGACTAGGGCTGGGATGGGAATCAGATTACCTACATCTCCAATACCTTTACAATTTCAACCAGCGCCAACCACATGGGGACCTGCAAGATCCCAGAGACCGATTCTTGTCCATGTGATTTGATTTGGCAAACCGAAAAACAAAAGCGAATTTCTGCCCCACTTTATCTAAATATAACTCCTCCCACATGAATATAACTCAGAAGGGGAAGGTATTAAAATACAATAAAATAATCAATTCACAAGGCTTGTTTTCAGAAAGTGGATGCCCTCTGGAATTCACAGCTTCTTGATCCGATTTCACTGATTGGCAAAGGAATTAAAAAGGCAGGATGTGTCGAAACTCCCCTTTCATAATAACATTTCATGATGTTGGCTAATCCCAGAGGGATACAAAATAGGGGAAAAGACTTTGCAGCTTGCAGGCACAGTGTGTCATTGCGTGCAAGTTTCCCCTCCTTTCAAAAAGAAAGCAAATCAATTAAAAACGTTTCCTTCCAATTATTAAAAGCTACAAAATCGAATCCATTTCAATTTCTTTGCCCTTCTGTTCCTATTGGAAACGTTGAAACCATTTGAATTTCATTCACAGGTTTTTTCCCCAATACAATGATTTCCTGATAGAATTCTGAATACATAGTACATTAAAATATTTTCGCATGACTCTAAATTGTTTAGTGTGAGTCGTATATCATTTCGTACCAGAATTATAACGGATACACAGCTCATTAATTAACAGGATAACTGTCTTTTGCGCTCATATTGTGTGCGGATAAATTAGATTTGCTATTGAAAACCATTGTTCAGAATGAGAATTTCACTGAACAATATTTGAGCACATGTTCTAGAGTAGGCATTCATATTTATGTTTCTGTTTTGATGCTAGTACAAATAAGTAAAGAAAATCTGACGAATGTTAAATGAAAATGCTAGTGAGACAAAGGTAGGCAGGTCATAGTGAATTCATTATCATTCTAGTCTAAATTTATTTGTACTGTTGTGAATTGACTTACCCAGGATTGTGAGTTAGTTGACCAACTATCTTTGTTTGATTGATTGTTGGGTGGGATTGTAGGAGTGAGTGCATTTTATCTGTACTATTTCTTCATAGAAAACAAAACAATATGAATGAAATTATATATTTAATAAACATTGTACACCTCAAAGGTCTTCAAGAACCTTGGGGTTGTATGTACCTGAAAACCACAAACCAATGCATCGATAAAGAAATGTTTCTAC
Organism: Ambystoma mexicanum; assembly: GCF_040938575.1. NCBI lineage: Eukaryota > Metazoa > Chordata > Amphibia > Caudata > Ambystomatidae > Ambystoma > Ambystoma mexicanum. The sequence continues at coordinate 1,319,198,475 of NC_090931.1, read as the reverse complement.
CCCCTATGCCTAATCAGGTGCCTAGCCTCATCTTCCCGCATATTGTTATTATTATCAAGAATATATTATGCAAACCACATATACATCAGCATAGTGCATTACCTTTTTAGAAAAATTCTTCTTAGACTCAACTGGAGGGAACCCTTAAGAGTGTCCCTGTAAGCAGACCACTGGATAACAGTCAAGATACATACCAACTTCAAGGCACTCTGTATTACCCATAGAGCCCTGCAGGGCTATGGAGCTGACTTCATCCATGAAAAGATCATTCCATAGCTAGCGAGGAGAACACTGAGATATGCAATGGCGCACACCTAGAAACTGCACCAGAAAGAGATAAAGAGAAAAAGAGGATCAGCTTTCTCAAACATCATGGCACAACACTGGAGCATCCTCCCAAATAGAATCCACCCAGTCCAATTTCACCGGACGTTCGGAAATCTTTGAACATACCCTACTAGCTATAGCACCATCCCAACTGTGCACCATGCACACATCTGATGCATGCTCTAACCCACCGACTGAACTTCCTTAGGTTCCTGCACTAACATCCTCGACTTCAACTTTCAAAAGTACTGGAGGAAGACCAACAATGCTGCCCGCAAAAGGCACGCTAAATTCTCTCCAATCAAACTTCAAACATAAAGAACACCTTACCTCCACAACCAATTTACACAGCGCACAGTCCCGGACAGTGCATTCTAACACCAAAGGCACACAAGGCTTACTAGAGGAGACAAATGCCTACATGCCCTGGATAAATAACACCTCAAAACAGACTGCCATGCAGAGAGCTGTGTAAATATGGTCTGTACACTTCAACACATCATCAACGCTATCTTGCATACAACTTTTTCTCCACAATCTAAGCCCTGCTCCAGTTTAAAGTCTGCCAGAGTGCCTGTATGCCAAGTAAATGGCAGCGGTGTGCAGTATACATTTCAATAACACAGGATAACATAGCAATTCTGTGCTCCATCACCATGGCAACAAATTATATCGCACGAGACTAATCAACAGCTTTCCTTGTGGGGAATGTGTTTGCACAAACCACTTTTACAGTTAAGAACACACTTTCAAAGCTGGGGTATACTTGGCTATGGATAGATTATCCAACAGAGACAGCATTGCTAGTGATGGTCACAGAGTAAATCTTCTACTGCAGACTGTAATCATTTATTAGGACCCAAAGGCAGCCTTACCCCTTAGTTAGATTTATCACTGTACACTGAAAAGTTCATTATAGAAAGTTCTTCTCAAACGATGGCATTTTGTAACATTGGATCCAAATATGACAAACTCAGTGCCTGTTAATGGAACTATTCAATTTAAAAAATCCTTCACCATTTGCAGTTTTATCATCACTGATGGCTTCCTAATTAACTCTCTATAAATACATTAAATGAAATATTTTAAATATGGTGTTCAGCTATGCTATGGATATTCTCAAAGTCCTTTCACGCAAATCTCCAAAAACATTTGCAATTGATTCCTTTATGAATGAACAGTCTTACAAAATGTGATGCATTCTTATGCTATGCTCATATAAACAGCTTTCAGAGGGCAGCACAGTGTGTTTCCTTCAACATGTATTGGGGGGTCATTGCCAGGCCATCTACAATGTACCGGCAGGATAGCTCAAGGTCAATGTGCTTGTCATGGAAGCAAGACCACATACAGCAGCATGGATTCAATACTGGATCTTGCACTTAGAGCCTGGACTCCAACATCAAGCATGATATAAAAGCCCAATTTAATATATATTTTCTACAACGTGGCTCACTATACACTGTGGTGTTTCCTCACGCTGAGAACTACGAGAATGAATTCACTGGTCTTAAATTACATACACAAACTTAAGCTTCAAAATTGGGAAGCAATATGGATAGCATCCTTGCATTGTATTGGATTTGGAGCTACTTGGAACTCTGAATTATACATCTTTGTGAGATAAAAAAAAAGACTGGGCATTATTACGACTTTGCCGGTCCGGAAACAAGGGTTCCGGTAAGCTCACTGGCGCCATTGTTTCCAAGCAAATTACAGGTCTTGCCGGGCACAGCAGCCATGGTAGGCAGACTCTTCATGTTTCCATGAACCCATTGCCGTGGAATTGGGGGAACAACATTTACCAGCACCTTGCTTGCCAGTCCGTCAGGACTTGTAATGTTCCAGTAGCACCGGCAGGTTTACTGCCTGACTCGTAATGAGGCCCTCTGTGTTATGTGTCTTTCTATGATAAATTAGGTGATGTAACCAGCAGGCCACGACTTTAATAGGTCTAAAATATCTACATAGCAGAAGAAACATAAGAAGCTCTGCTACATTTTTCCTTAGAAAACAAATGTCTGATATTTTGGACTCATCAAAATCATGGCCTGTGCAAGGAATCCACATGAGATATGCCTTTTATAGCAACTTGCAAAGCTTTCGAGACCTTTTGTTGGCCTTCAAGAGTTTCTCAGTGTTGTATTGAAATTCATCTACTTTAATAGAGAATGTGCATGATTTGCATAACAGGGACAATTTAAGCTTATTTTCTATACTATTGTTCTGATAAGCTAGATGTATTGTTTGTAAGAATACTGTAACACACTTTATTATTTATTTAATGTGCTCAGTTCTATTGACCTTTTCACGTATAAATCTCTTACAAAACAGCGAAAATACAAATCACAGAATCACATAATTCATAAAATATTCATAAAATACAGATTACATCTTCAGAAATAACTTTATAGTGCTAGACATAACCTATACATAATCCATAACATTGTAGCAACCATTACGGCGATAAGACTTCATATACATGCTGTAAGACTTAACCATTTTCTGATTTTAAAAGTCTAAGAAGTCGTGTCCAAATGTGATAAAATGCTATGTGCAAATTCTCAAGGCCCGAGTTTAGGCAATAGGGCCAGAACTTGTCACTCTTTATTGTGTCAAAAGAGTCAAAGTTATACATATATAAGCTGCCCAGTAGCTTGCATGTGGTCATAACCTGCTTAGAAGATTCCAAAATGTGTTTTAGCTTAAAAACTGCAACAGGATCTATTTTCAGGTAGAAGCCTCAGCCTTGGACCTATCACAGCCAGAACTGGAAGTTGATTACTGTGCAACAGTAAAATCAATTTCCTGACCACTGGGTCAGGGCAGTGTGTTAAATATCCCTGTGGAGTCTTGTATTTGTGAGTCACACAAGAAACAGCGCGGTGGGACTTTAGCTTCGACGGGTGAGAATAGTTTAAATTCCAGTCCAAAATAATCTTCACCACTTTCGACATCAGTCCACCACCCAACGATTTGCCCAAACAACCTTCTGTTAAAATCCTCAAAATTGGGGGTCTTTGTTCCAGGTTCATTGCCAAAGTGTCCCCCCAGATGAGTCAGAAGGGGACATTTTGGAGAGTTATTGGCTTTCAAGTATAATTCCCCTCTCCTTCTCAAGGCTATGTGATATTAAGCCCAACTCTAGCCTTAAAGATTCCATAGGAACTCCCTGTGCAAGGTTTAATATTCCCCTCCAAAATTTCCTCCCAAGGACATTAAGACTATTTAGATCTCTCAGCTTCAAAGGCTGAAGACCATAAAGGATTGTAGGACAGAAACGATGCTGATGCAGCTTCAGCAGGATACCCAGGCTGCAGCCCGCCGTTTGCTTTGTAAAACGATTAAACATAACACAGTGAGTTGGCCCACTTTCCCACATTTGACCGAGATTATTTCAGTATAACTTGTGTTCTTACCGATCTCGCACCCAAATATTTGATGTTATCCATGTAGTCAATGATTGCCTGATCCGACTTTAGTGTCAGCTTCCTTACCAATCTTTTGGTAAACAGCATGGACTTTGTTTTTTCAAAATTAATCTCTAGGTAATTTTCCTTCGCATAAAAGCACAATTCTCTGATAGTACTCGACATACCCATATACCTATGATCCAGAACTACCAGATCATCAGCGTACATCAGGCAAGCAACATGCTGTCTCCCAATTTTAGGTGGACAGTGCAATGCCAAAAGGAGTATAGCAGGCAGATCAGCCACATTGAGGTTGAATAATAGAATGGCCAACAAGCATCCTTGTTGTACACCTCTATTTGTGGCAATCCAATCTGTAAAGTGACCATCACATTCTAGCCTAACCTGCACCTTTGTATCAGTGTGTAATGACTCGAAGATCCGAAGCAAGTAGGCTGGAAAGCCCATACTGCTTAGTTTGCACTATAGGGGTACTGCAGTTTACCTTATCGAAAGCTGCTCGGAAATCCCCAAATGTGGCATACAGACCATGCCTGCCCTTGATGTTAGCTTTGCCAGTTAAACTATCAACCAAGCGCAAATTGTGCAAAGTGGTGGATCCCGGTCTAAAGCCTGTCTGAAAATCATTGTTGAGAATATGCATACTTTCCAACCACTGCTGGAGTTTCCTTAGCATGAAGGAAGTCAATATTTTCCCCATCACATCTAACATTGATAGCAATCAATAATTCATTGTAGATGTGCAGTGACCCTTCTAATAAATAGGGGTCAGGAGAGCCTGACACCAAGAATCAGGGATAAATCAGTACTGACAGAACTTATGGAACAGTATATCCAACATTGGGTACCATCACTCCGCATCCTTTTTAAGCACCACATTTGCCAATCTATATGGCCCTGGGGCTTTGGAACTTTTCATTTCCCAATAGTGGCCTGTATACTATCACAGTTCAGGTCCAGTTCACAGTTAGTGTTGGCCATGAGTTCTCTGTTTGCCTAGCATCATGTTTTCATGGATATGGTTCATGTAGCAGTTTGCACTAATAGGATTGGTGACAAGGCGATCTTTCAAGCCCTTGGCACCCTTGTGCGTTTGCCACATGGATTGGGCATTGCCACTCTTAAGGGCTCTGAACATAGGCTGCCATTGCGCATTTTTACTACAGCGGTTCCAGCACTTTACCCAATTCCTGTATTTACATTCACTGCTTCTAATAATGAACCCCGTAAGTTCCTTATCTGTTACAGAAATTATTAGCTTTCTAATTTTCTTGCGCTTCTGACACTTGGCATCCCTTATTTGATTATCAAATGCCTTGCTCTGAAAATAAACTACGAGACGTAGTAATAGCCTGAAGTCAATCCAAATTTAGTCGCAAAGTTTTTAAGGCAATTTTCAATTTTGTTTACTGACAGAGATTTCTCATTTTGGTAGATAATTATAATCTACATTCAACAAGAAATGGGAGAACTTAGTCAAGTTTGAATCTGTCCAATTCACTCGGTTTCCACAATTACTTACTTCCAAATCTCTGACTCTGCAGACCTCTGTACCCTGAGAAGAAAGCAGCAGGCCAAGTGATAAAATATCGTGGCCACTCCATTCAGTATGGCGTATTCCTAATGATTCAACATGGCTCATCAAACCTTCACTTACCAAAAAAGTAATCTAAGGTTGCCCACGTCCTGCCATTACTCCAAGTTTGACCGCCAGGGTGGTCCCCTACAGTACGCCCATTTAACATAGAAAGCTTCCAATCTTGGAAAAATTCTAACCAAAGCCGTCTTTGTCCACGTGAGACTTTAAGTGGAATTATACTTCCCTCCATTCCATTGGGGGTAGTGCACAGCTAGATGTATCAGCTAGATGTATCAGCTAGATGTATCAGCTAGATGTATCAGCACATTTAGCATTCAAATCCTCTCCTAACAGAATCATGTCATTACTATTTCCATCACACCAATTTGAGAGGAATTCAGCTATGTGTTCCACAATTGTTACAGTTTGCTTTGCCCCCGGGGGATCATACACATTCATGATTTAAAATTTGACATTTTAGCGGGATGTCAGCCATGTCTCCTGCAGAATGAATGTTTTTTTAATTCGTTTTTATAAAGGTTGATGGCCTTGAGTGTTCCATAAAGATATCTTCCATATTCAATCCTCCAATTTAGGTCTCGTAGGTAAGAAGATCATGAGCAATTCCCACCCACAAATATTTTAATTTCCTTTAGTAACTAGAGCTTCCGTGACGCTTCTCTTGTTAGTATTAGATTTACTAGCATTATCATATCTGTGGCAACATAGGGCTGCACAAATGGTATTTATAACATCCAATTCATAGCCCATTTTCCAGAAATGATTTGCATGTGAGCGGTTGAGCGTTACAGTGTCTGACATATGGCAATGCCAATGTAGTCGAGATAAGATGTCCTCTTTTCCTTGCTGAAGTGGCTCTACAAGGTCAAAGTCTCCTGTAGTCACAACACATAGCGAGGGTATTTGCTGTACAAGGTCGAGGAAGTCAGACTCCGTCTGCTGGTTTGAAAGATTACGTGCTATTATGAAAACCTTTTCGTCCAGGGCTATTGCCATTCTCTCACCAACAGGGAGATCAATGTTAGTATTTTCTTTTGTGGGCATTATACTTCATGCCCCTCTTTCCAATGCTGTATCCCTACTTTCCATTTCGATTAGCGATTGCACATCAAGGCTGGCATCATTCTATCCCTGGGCATCTTTGTCCTTTATCACCCCCTCATTAATGTCCCCGTAGATTATGTTAGTCACTTCTTTCGATGGTTCTCCTTTTTCCTCAAATTCTTAGACTCCTGACCTGTCTCTGAGATAACAGTAGAGTTCAAAGGATCAATCTGAGCCTCTGGCCTTTGAGACTTTGTTTGCCTCACGTGCTCTTTTGCGCTTAGCTAGTCTGCATATTTGCGTGATTAGAAAGGCTCTCAGGTATTTTTAGAATCCAATAAACCCTTGCTCGTATTCGAGATGCTCAAAGCGTCAAAGGGTTTTTTCGTCCACTGTGGGGATAAGCGATGGGAGCGGTGCCTCACAGGAAGCATTATTATTTAAGTCGGCCAAGGCTTCAGGCCTTTCTTCCATAAGCTTTTCAATTGGCATCACAATTTCGCCTTGCTGTTTCTGGACTTCGTGTATTCGGCCACAAAGCTTGAGTGGGAAATTGAAGCGTTGCCATGCTAGAAGTAATATTGATATGTTCCCTACCAGCCAAGCTCGCATCGTCTGATTTCACAGAGTGAGCATATAGCTCTGGGGTGGTTGACAACGTTGGTTCATGCTGTGAAAAGTCTCTGCCTGTGCCGCTGCAGACTGTTCCTTTATGTTACCCTTAAGAGCTGCATTTATGGCCTCAACTGCCACGGTATTTTGCAGAGAATAACGTAGCTGGAGAAGCGAGTTATTGTCAATAGCAGAAATGTTACCACCATTCAGTGAGTCTGGATTAGCAACCAGCAAGGAATTTCCTTCTTCTGACTTTTCTAATAGAAGGTCTACAGCGAGCCCACCCACTTCTGGCTGGAAAAATTATTTAATTTTTCCCTTTGGCATTTTAGGTGCAACCAGCTGAGCACTCTGTGCTTCGTCCACAGCAATATGAGAAATATTCAAGCCTCTTTGTGGACTGAAGTCTTTGCTGTTTTCCGTACGGCTTATTTTTCCTCAAGTTGCAGGACTTAACTTTCAGAGTTACTTTGCCAGGCCTCTTTTATACAAGAGAAACCAACTTATTTTGAGATAGTAATCAAGCTTATACTTGGCTCAAAGCAGTGATGGGACGACTGGCACCTTCAGCTTGCCACGCTTCTTACGGCTCCAAGGTTACAAGAGCCAACAATTTGCAAGGCAGTATGCTTGATGGCCGGGCTCTCCTCCTCCCAGTCAAACTGCCAAACTGCTGGCACTTTAATGAGCACTTGCATGGAGCGCACACGCATGAGCGCCTCGCTTCTGGCTTATAAAGTTATCAGCTGTCGCTGGTGTGTTCAGCCACCCTGTCCAGTAGAAATATTCACCAACACACAGTGTAGAAGAATCACCAGAGTTTCCTGACAAACTGCTGCCACTTGAATGCGCACTTGCACTTTCGTTAAATGATGGAAAACAACATGGGGAACTGATGGCATGCAAAACAGTTTTCAGTAGGCCTTCAGAACTACATTTTGAGAAGTCTCATACTTTATGCACTACACTTTAGGTACTCCTGTAATGTTGGTGCTTGAATGGGAGCATTAAAAAACCACTAGAAAATGATGTGAGCTGATTTTCTGTGATTGCTTGCTCTCACATCCTTTGTCAGAAGCAGAGATCAAAAGTGAGCAAGGTCATGTGAAACTCACTGCTGATGGAAGAACGGACACAATCCTGAATTAGTCACACCCTGACGTGGTGGACACAGTATCATATAAATTAATTTCTGACAGATTATTGACTGGAGAGTTCTGTACACTGCCAATTAGATTTTAATCTGTTTGCAGTGAGTGTTTCAGATACACTTGTTTGTTTCTTTGTTTATTTATTTGTATTGCGTGCCAGACCCAGGGTAACCAGGCACAGTGAACAGAATATACAAAGCTTACAATGTTGCATAGAAATTACAGTGTTACAGCAAATTACAATGTTACATAATTAAAAATGTACAATAGTGATAAGTCTTTGATGGTACATATATACATTCAGATAAGTAACATAACACAAATTAAAGTCTTTCAAACCTTACATGTTGTTGTCATTGAGGTGTTTGATAAGATTCGTTCTAAAGTGAGGGAAAGGTTGGTCTGATCTAAGGTTGTGTGGCAGGGCATTCCACCATTTAGCAGCTAGCACAGGGAAGCTTGTGCCGCCAATTTTGGCAAGTTTAAATCTTGGAATTTCCAGACAGTTGAAGTTGGGAGTTCTTGTAGGTCTGCTAGAGATTTTTCTTCTTATTTTGTCCATCAGGTAAATGGGGGCAGCGTTGTTGAGGGCTTTGTGCGTCAAGGAGAGCATTTTTAGGTGAAATTTATTGTCGGTGGAGAGCCATTTGTATTGTTGTCTAGTGGAGGAGATATGTTCCCTTTTGTTTATGCCTAAGGCGGCTCTAAGGGCCTTGTTTTGTAGGATTTGTAGCCTTTTGGTGAGAGTTTTGTTAGCGCCGCTGTAAAGGGCATTGCAATAATCGAGTCGTGATAGTATTAAGGCTCTCGCTAGGATCATGCAACTGTTGTTAGATAAGAAAGGTTTACCTGCTCTTATTAATTTGCAGGTATAGGCTGTCGTGGAAGCTAAGGAGTTAACTTGTTTGGCAAAAGACATGGTGGAGTCGAGATAGAGGCCTAGTGTTTTAATTCACTCGAAACCTTGATGCTATTGCCATCTATGTTAAACGTGGAATAGTCCTTGCCTAGTTTGTTGATATTGGCCTGCGTGCCCAGAATGATCAGCTCGGTCTTATCATCATTCAGGCAGAGGCCATGTGATGCCATCCATGCCTGAATAATGAGGTACACCATATTCACCAACTCCCTGTCCTTGCTGTGACCCCAGAAAGCGGGAGGAGAATCTGTGTATCATCTGCATAGTTAGTGTAGGTGATACCTAGAAGGTCCAGATCATCGAAGAGGGGTTTAGTGAATATGTTGTACAGGGTTGGTGAAACACAGGAGCCTTGAGGGAGGCCGCATTTGATTGGAAGAAGGTCGGCTGCTGTCGAGGGGGAGAAGACTCTCATTGTTCTCTCACTCAGAAAGGATTCAATCCATTTGGTGGCATGCGTGGAGAAGAGTGCAGCAGTGTCTAAGTGTTTGCAGAGGACGCTGTGATCCACCAGATCGAAAGCAGCTGAGAGATCAAGTAAGAGGAGGAGTGCCGTTTTACCTTGAGTACCGTGGAGTGGACAGAAACCAGATTGTCTGGCTCCCAGTAGATTGTTTAATTCAAGGTGTATAGGCAACCTTGTCTAGTATCTTCAGTAGGAAAGGTACGGTGGTGATGGGCCGATAATTAGTGGGGATGAGGGGGTCAAGAGTCTGCTTCTTGAGAAGTGGGAGCACCCATGATTGTTTTAAGTTCACCGGGATATTACCTGTGACGAAGGATGAGTTGATCAATTTTGAAATGAATGGTGAAAGGTCTCTGGCAGCATCTTTTATTAGTTGTGCTGGGCAGATGTCGCCTTTGCAGTTCGATGGTTTGAGGGAAAGGATGATTTTCTCTACCTCTAGGATGGTAGTTTTTGTGAAGGAGAATTTGTTGGTTAGGTCGTTAATGGTGTTGTTAATGTAACGCTCACCTGATTCCCACGGAGGCGCTGGTCTTGGCAGGAAGGTGTCTGTGACCCGAAAAGTGATGTGCAGGACTCGATTTGCTTCTGGGGCCGAACCTCTTCGCACTGTGTGTCGAACTCGAAGAGTGAGATTTCTGCAGGTGAAAGAATCTGGGGGTTAATGATCTGGGTTGTTGAATGTCCCTCTCTCTCTCTCTCTTCCTAGCTTCTCCGTAGAGCCCTCAGGTCAACGTGCTCACCTTAGATAGGTGAATGCTGGACTCTCCATCTGCGTCTGGTGCAGGGTGCCGTTGCCAGTTCCTTCACTGGTGAAACATAGGCCTCTTGACATCAGAGGATCGCTACCGTCGTTAACTGCACGAGCGGTGAGTTTCCGGACACCTTTTTAGTCCTTATAGTCTTTAGGTGCGTGGGCACGTTAATATAGAACAGGACTCTGTATAATGCTTTTTCCTATTTGTCTTGCAGGGCTCTTGAGATAGGAGATGGTGTGAAGAGAGCCGAAGTTGGAGCCAGAGCCTTGGAATGAAGCGCTTGGAAATGCGTAAGTAAATGCAAGCGCTCTAACTGTCTCTTTTCCCTTGCAGCTGTGAGTTCGTGCTGAAGAGATGCTGGAAAACGCCGGAGTATTTGCAGGCGTTCTATTGTGGCGAGCGCGATGGACGTGAGTAAATACCTGTCTAATGTCTCTTTGTTTGTCTTTCAGATGCTGGGTTGCAGCGTTGAAGAAATCCGGAATTTCGCGGAGTGCCGGTAAGTAATAACAATGCTTTTGTCTTCACAGGCGGAGGTGCAGCGTGAAGAAATGTTCGCTGCCGATGGATCAGGTGAGGAAAGCGCTGCGTGTAAAGGTTGCCGTGCTAACCTGTTGTTTCTTGTCTTTGCAGGTGCTGCTGAATACTGGATACAGGAGTGGTAAGTATTGTTCTTGCAGGTTCAGGATCGGAAGGAAGAAAGGCTGGAACAGACTCGGTGAGCGTTCTGCTGCAGATGCAGAATAACGCGAAGCACGTTTGTTCAATCGGGTGTGGTTTAAATAGCCTTGGAGTGATGAGGCGTCTTCCTCCACGGCCCCGCCTAGGTAAGAAAAGAGTTCCAGTTCCAGAAGAGTTCCTGTGTTGTATCCAGGGAGTGGAGCTTGCCCCACCCAGGTAAGAAAGTAGTTCCTGTTCACAGAGGATTCCTATGTGGCTGGTAAGTAAGCAGCATGGTCTGCTGCAGGTAAGTCCACCCAAGCATCTTCATACATATTATGAGCCCAGCGCTTCCAGTGCCGGGACCGATGGCTTTGATGAGCCTGGTGCCACCGGCGCCAGGACAAGGTCCAAAAGGTCCCAGTGGGGACCGGCTGGTGCCTAAGATGACGGTTAGGGGCCTGCTTCCAAGGACGTTGGGCTGTTCCTGACTCCTTGGAAGCAGTGATCATGACAGTTAAGTGGCGGCTTGTTTGTGAGGTTTAGGGAATCTTTTTTTAGTTGGATTTTGTTTTGCAGTGTGGTGATTTTATTTGCTAGGGCTGTTTGGATATCTGTGCACCAGGTCTGGTCTTTGATGCAGGTATCAGGTGTGGCAATGAGGGACTCAAGTTCTTTCAAGATGGAGAAGAGTTCCTTCATACTTGAGTTGGCATTGGCAATGCGAACATTGTAGGAATTACGTTTCGCTAGACAGATTTCATTTTTATAATGCTGAGAGATATTAGTTAAGTTAGCTTTATTCTCTTCAGTTGGACATAATTTCCAGTTGGATTCGCATTTTCTTTTGTTTAGTGACAAGGCCTTAAGTTCTGGCGTGAATCACTTGTTTAAATGTGCCTTGGGTTTGCTTGTTCGCATTTTGAGAGGGGAGACTTTGTCCATAGTGGTGCACATGATGTTGTTGAATTCGTTGACCAATGCACTAGGGTCGAGGTTGTCTGGCAGTGCATTTAAGGTAGGAAGGATCAGGGGAATAATATTATCCGCTGTAATATTCTTTTTGTTTCTTGGAGGGCATGGTGGAGCTGCCTGTGGGGCAGGGCTGGGTGGTTTGGTGGTTAGTAAATTAAAGGACACCAAGGAGTGGTCTGTCCAGGAGAGGGGCGTAATAGAGGATACTGTGGCTGAGCAGTTGGAATCAGCGAGCCAGTCAAGTATTCTACCCTTTGCATGTGTGGGGGTGCTAACTTTTTGGGTAAGTCCCAAGGTGTGAAGGGTATTGACAATAGTAGAAGCATGGGCATCTGCTTGGTCATTGAAGCCAAGGTTAAAGTCCCCTAATATCAGTAATTGGGAAGTAGTTTTGGTATTGTTGGACAGAAGGCTGTGCAGGTCCTCCTCGAAGGTTCCAAGTGGACTCGGTGGTCTGTAAATTAGGTGAATTGAAAGAGTTTGGGTGTTGTTTATGGGAATTTTGGCAGTGAGAGTTTCACAGGATTGCATAGTTGCGGTAGGGACTAGGCGTAGTGATAAGTTTATTTTGGATATAATGGCGATTCCACCTCCTCGGGAGCCTTCTCGGTCCTGCCTAGATATGGTGTAACCGTCAGGAATGGCCAACATGAGCGATGGGCCTGCCGCATTGTGTAGCCAGGTCTCAGTTATAGAAATAAAGTCTAGATTGGCTTCTGTGATTAAGTCAGCTAGTAATGCCACTTGGTGTGTGTGGACTAGGATAACTGGTCGTCAAGGTACTAAATGTTGGTAACTGTGTCTAAGGCTTTGTGGCTAGATCTGTAAGGTCTAGGCACCATTCACTAGTAGGGGCCCAAGTATATGAGGTATGAATGGGCAGTGTCTAGGGTACATAGCATGGGAGGCACCTAAATACGCCTGTTCCAACAGGGCTAAGTTATAGAGACTGAGTGCACCTCGATGTGGCAATCAAACAGTGACTATAATACATAGCATGGTGGGCTAAAATACAGAGGCTAAGGGCACCTAGATATGGCAATCAAACAGTGACTATAATGCATAGCGTGTGAGGCTAGGACATAGCACAAAGCAAAAGTGTTCTAATAGCGACCTTAGGGCGCAACACAAATCAAATGTGGTCTATTAACGACCATAAGGCACAACACAAGTCAAAAGTGGTCTATTGGCGACCATAGGCACAACACAAATCAAATGTGGTCTATTAGCGACCATAAGGTACAACACAAATCAAATGTGGTCTATTAGCGACCATAAGGAACAACACAAATCAAATGTGGTCTATTAGCGACCATAAGGCACAGCACAAATCAAGTGTGGTCTGTTGGCGACCATAGGCACAACACAAAACAAATGTGGTCTATTAGCGACCATAAGGCACAACACAAATCACATGTGGTCTATTAGCGACCATAAGGCACAACACATGTCAAATGTGGTCTATTGATGACCATAGGCACAGCACAGATCAAATGTGGTCTATTAGCGACCATAAGGCACAACACAAGGCAAGTGTAGTCTGTTAGTGATCCTGAGGTGCAGCACAGGGTGCAGTGTGGCAGCATCGTACATGGGCAGGGTTAGGCAACGCCTGGGTTCGGAGAGCACTTAAGCCAATAAGCCAAAGGGTGGCCACTGAATATAGGATTGAGCCTATCGCTGCAAAGCTAGAGTGTCATGTATGAGGCAATCTAAAGGCACAAGCTAGCAGGTGCAAAATTAGGCAATACCTATGTGCTAAGGCTGGTAGCAATTGTGGACAAACAGACTCAAGTTCAAGTTATGAGGCACAACACGCATGGCGTGTGTTCTGCTCGGCTGGACGCAAGCAGTGAGGCCTTAAAGCATTAGGTGCTATGGATGAAAGGCGTGCACTGTGGATGCATAGAAAGAACGCCGTAATACAAAGTTAATAGTATAGGTTAATGGCGCTTGCAGGATTACCTTGCAATGCACATAAACAGACACCGCAGGTTGGCGGACAGGAAGGGCACTGGAAACGTGGTTGCAGCAATTTGAAGATAGGGACGTCGCCTGGCGCTGGTAGCGCTCGGTCAGCTCAGTCAGAGCCTTCTCACGAGAGTCTTACCTCGAGGGCCGGCTCTCTCGCCTGCTGGCGAATCGTGGCAGGTATGAGACGAGGTACCTGGCCAATCAGCTTACGCCTACGAGCTGTGGGGAAGCAGGCAGAAGAAAGGACAGGGTGCCTTGGTGGCGGCGGCCATCTTAGAGATTGGAACCCCTCGTGTGTTCCAATGGTGGGGGTGCAGATTTCCCTGGAATATGGGCACCTGCACGAGAATCGAATCTGGATGGCATGCTGAATGAAAAGAGACAGCTTCCCACGGCGGATTCCAGAATTTAGATAAAGTGAAGCGGAATTATGCACGAGGGGCACACAGCAGCTGGTAATATGCTGGTGGCCTACCTCTGCATCCTGGGCACATTGCAGGGGGGAGGCTGCTCCTGCAGCCTGCCGCATCGCCGGGGAGCTCCTGCTCCTTCGGTGGTGAATGGTGGGATGGTGGGATGATTTGCTAAACCATAAAATACTACAACATTTCTAAGTGTTCATGGTATAGTACCCAAATAACATGGAACAAACGTTGAATATTTGTAAAACACAATTCTGTAGCTTCTATATCCTCTATGGAATCCTTGGAAAGGAAACTAGAGGACTTAGTCAAGTAGTAGCTTAATAAAGAGCTCTTCCAACCAATCTACCCCCCTGGTTCTTCAATGTCTATATGGCTTCCCTGGCACGTGTAATTGCCACTTTCACCTCTAAGTTCTAGTGTTACGCAAATAATACGCAGCTATCTTCCAGTCTACCCTCAGCCTCCTCCTCCTCTTTGCTCATTTCCGACTGTCTTTCCACTAATCAGTCATGGGGTGCTGGAAACGTCCTCTGCATCAACACCAGTAAGACTGAGATCATTTGCATTGGAACCCCTGCTCCTGCTTTCCCACTTTCACTCTGGCCAGCCTCCCTTGGCCCTGCACCCGCTCCCACCTGCGAGGCTAAAAACCTCAGGGTCATCTTCAACTCCACTCTCTCCTTCTCCTCTCATATTTCTGACATCTCTAAAAAGTCTATCACCTACACCCCCTCAGAGGTACTCTACCTTTTCTCACTTTCCTCCAGCTGCTCATTGTCTCCAGAGCCCTGGTTCTTCCTCAACCTCCCTTCTTCTGCCCTGTGCCCTCTGCAACTCATCCAGAACAGAACCACAAGACTTATCCTTGGCCTCAAGCCCAGGGACCACATCTCTCTGGTGCTGAAATCCCCTCACTGGCTCCCCATGGCTGCAAGGATCAAGTTCAAGACCCTCTGCATACTCCACAAGGCTTTCCGGGGCCTGGGACCTACCTACCTGCAATGCTGCCTACCTAAATACTGCCCCTCACGAGCCCTCCGCTTATCAACCTCCAGCCTTCTGCGAGTGAGCCGGGTCTCCAAGCAGAGATTTGGAGGGAGATCCTTATCCTCAGCAAGTGCCTCTCTTTGAATAGCTTCCCAGCCACCCTCCATCTTCAACGTGATCTTCTTAAGTTTCAGAAACTCCTCAAGACCTTTGAGCTGGATGGACCCCAGCCAGCCCATGAGACTGGGGGTCTCCAAACAGCCCTTTAAGATGAGTAGCAGCACCCTTGAGATAAATGGGAATGTAGATTCATACTCTTGCATCAAATAATAATAGTTTGGCAAAGGGAGTCGGCTTAGTGATAAGTACAGAACACGGGGAGTTCAATGAACATCAGCAACCGCTTAATTTTCCTTCTCGCTAAATCTCCAATTAATTTCAGAAAAACCACAACATTTATACCAAAAACTCGTCATCAGTGACGTGTAATCTTAAAAACCTAACATGGAACTTCATTGGTTATACAAAGGTAACTTTAAAATAGGTACTATATCTGTATATGGTAATGGGAGAGGTGATTGGCTAATAATGTCAGGTGGGGCAACTAAGCCCTTCCTTCAAACTGGCCAGTGTAAACGTCACAAAAAGTATGACATCCCATTGGCTCTACTCTCTATAGGACCCTAGATTACATGGTCCACTATGATTGGGTTGGCATCGATCCCACACATACTTTTCCACTTGCGCTTAGCAGCATGCAGAATAATAAGCCAGGTGCAGCGAGTAAGTGTGCACCACAGCTTCCCTCAAATTTATGTTACAACCATTCATCACCTCATTGGCCATGTGTCAATTAATGCTTTATAGTTTGGCCTTGAGTCTGCTTCTTGATCTGAGAAAAATAAGGAGTATGGGTACGACAAGGCTCCATGCCTAGATGTGAAAGTCTCATCCCTTTCTGCCTGCCCTGCCACTTGACTAGGACACCGTGAAATCGGCCTCTTCTTCATGCAATTTCGTGTATTTGATTTAATCCTGCCAGTCGTTTACCATCTGTGGCTTATCTCGACCTTGCTGAACAGGAGACTCTGCCATTTTCCTCTTTAATTATAAGCATTGCTAGCCTATTCCAGCCTCATACGACCATGGCTTATTTGCTCGGTTACCTTCAGCTGGGTTTCTCTCCGTCTTTAGTTCTTGATTTGTTTGCTGCAGCCCTCTCCTCTTGAGACCTTTAGTAACCTCTATTCAATTCTGCTAATGTGCGTAGTGGACTTTCACTCACCTATAAATTGCTTTTGAGGTAGATATATGTATAGTTGGCGCTTATCAGCATTCTTAGGTCATTATGTATTCTATATGTGCGTCAGTCCGATTTCTCATGACGTCACCAGTCATCCTCTTTTAGTATCTTCTTGGCATCTTCGGGTATTCCATTCTGACAAATGTCCTATGGTCTTGCCTGTAGGTATGGTTTTCTCAGTGGGTACCTTACTGTCCAGGTTTTCTTAGGTGTTGGTACGTCAATAGGTGCTGTTATTCCGATAGGCACTGGGCAGAGCCCAACTGCGGCTCTCTGCTGGTTTATTTGTTCTTCATACATCACATATTTTGGCGTGAAAGTGCCTGGCACTTCGAAGGGAGTGGCTGGGGTGCGGATGATACTTGGCATTTCCTCTTCACCTTCCTTCTCTTCCTTCTCTCTCCCTCTGGTATGCTAAATTAGCTATCTACTCTTTCCCTCTCTCCCTCCTCCCCTTAACAGCTTTCTGACTGGTCGCCTGGTGTCCCTCAGAGTCTCACCCATCGCGGGCACCCCCGCCAATCCTCTCTTGCCCTTGCCTCAGGGCCCTACATCTCACCTACCTTCACTGTACTTGAGAACATCCCAAGCGAGTGGCTCTATCTGCACTTACCCCAGCCTCCACGGACCAGGTGCACTTGGACCTCCCCCTCCCTGTAACCGTCTGTTCACTTGCACGATCCAAATGCACTGTGCCTAAAGATTGTCTGTCTGTTCTCCCTTGTCTTCACCCCTATTTGCACTTAGTAAAACTGCAGAATCGCTGTCAGGCCTATTTGCTGTGTCTCAACTTGTTAAATGTATTAAACGCAGTTACTCTGCCTGTGCAGATTATCGTCTCCGAATTTCAAGGCCTCTGAGCGACTGTTGGTTTTCCCCATGTTCCCACCCTCCTTGAGGGCTTTGAAACAATTGCCTGTGTGTAGGCAGTATATAAATAAACAATACCATACCAATATCATAACGAAGGGGGGTACGGCCTCTCACCCATCAGTGTCTCACTTCCACTCACAGATGACCCCCTATTGAGGTGATCCTCCCTCACTAGTCCACCCCCAGGAACTGGATCCAATACGATGGCCGTGTCCTGCCCACCTGGATGACAGATCACCGGGGACTAGTCAGTGAGACTCCTTCCTGTATCTCACAATAAGCTCTGGTAATCTGATATTGATTCACTATCCTGACGAAGCCTACATGCTTATAGGTAATAACATGCTGTTTCTTTTGTTGAAGTTAAATAGATTGATTCCTGGAGGTAAAACAAGGTATGGTCTGCAATTAATTCAATTTTAGCCACTCTGGAACTACTAAGGTGATGGTTTGGGGCAGTACAAAGGCGTATTAATGTAACCTAAGATGTAGTCTAAATAGCGGTGTTTAGAACGAACCCCCTCACATCTGTGGTGCTGTTGGTCGGAAAACAAGGGCATTCCACTGCTTCATCTCTTTCCACCCAGGCATCCAGCATGGACCAGAATTTTAAGTGTGAATTTCAAGTAGCAAATAAATCTCAGGGCCGTCTGCATGCTCACTCAACGTGGGAATGCTCCTGTTTTTTTATTTAAATCGGGCAATTAATTTGTGAAAATAAATGTGTGTTGACTAATTTCAGTTGTTGCCAATTTCACAACAACAAAGAACATATCTGACTTGTCATGCCTTGTTGGTTGATAAAGGGAGTGTTGTGTAAGAAGGACCGCTATTATTATTGTGCTTAGAAACTGAAGGAATCTGGCATGAAGCACAGTGTAGCACACTGTAAAGACACAATGCTTAAATTATTATTTTCTTGTATCTCCATTACACAAACTGTCGTTTGCAGTTGTATGTTCCAGTTGGCGACTCAATGTGTGAGCGCATGCGTCTCATATCCATTAACGATGTCCTGCTGGCTAAAATCTCCATATGAGGCACACAGGTTTAGGTTGCATGGCGTTCATGACCACAACCATGATACATTTGCCTGGGGTTCTCTGTGCAATCACCTTCTTGTACACCTCCTTTCCCAGTAGAGCACAACACAGGGCACCCAAGTCTTTGCTAGGGCCACTCCCCCAGACATGCCTGTGAGGGGACTTCCGGTTATGCTCAGGTAGCACTAGGCCAGTGTCGGGAAGCATTCTCGCCGCGTACACATTACCCTCCCTCCCCCAGGAGACTTGATTTCAGAACAAATTGAAGTTAATTTCTTGCCATTGGGGAGAAAATATTTCACAGAGGGAGATTCTATTTCAGAATACATTCTCCTAGGGAGAGTTTATTGTGGCAATAAGCCCCGAGCCGGCGGGCCGTTACCGCCTAAGGTAATACCCCTGGGGTCTATAGTTATAAGCCCGAGCATAGCACAGGTCTTAACGAAGGCCCCAAGGGCATTGCCATTAGGTGGTAATGGCCCGCGAGCAAGGGGCTTATTGACATTAGTATTCCAGGGTTAAAAGTCCCGGGATACTAATGGTGTTGTTTTTTTTTTCAATCAGCATTTGTTTGTGCCATTTGAAAAGGCGGCCACTGCAGCACGTGTTAGTTCTACAGAGACTAGAATGCGCATACTGCTTCATTATCGTGGCTCAACAGGGCGCCATTTTGGGCCAAGTTGATCCGTACTAATGAATTGGGAGATAATGCAGTGAGATGTTATGCTGTTTGTTTGCAGGAAATGGCAGCGGGTGACGGCGGGTGAGGAAGGTAGGAAACCTGCGCAAGATGCACGCCGATGTGTAAAAGTGATTACACTGTGGTAATACTCGCAATTGAACCAATCCACAATCAGTGTTTCCCGTAGCATTGGCGCGCCGGGTACTAATTTGGAATAAAGTCTCCTGGGGGTGACTTTTTTAAGTGTAAGGGTTTATTTCTTGACACCGGCAACCACCTGCAACATGTTGCATTCACAGTACAACGGTTTCATTGCAGGATCGCAGCATCAAGGATATTTCCAGAGGTGATTTTCTACCTAATGATTTATGGACAGAGTCCTTGATATTTGCAGTCTATTCATTTGTATGAAGGCGATTAATCAAACTGTTTCGGTGCAGTATATGTTAAAATGTCTTGCCAGCATTTCCATATGTTTTAGTTGCATGAATTATTGTAGCGTGTGCAGAGATGTCTTTTCAGTAATCAGCAAATATTTTAACTGAATTAATACATTATCATAGAGAGGGTAGCTTTTTTTTTATGTATGTCAGGCATGCCTGCCAAAATATTCTTTATATTTTAACATACTGCTTTTGTAGCGTACCCTTAACATTGATAGTTTGTTGGGCACACATCCTGTTGCTTTTAAGTTGAGTGATGTCAGTGCCCTCGTGCAGGAAAAGCGTTACCGTTGTAACTCCTCCCCTGCCCAATTAGTTTACAGACATTAACATCACAAAGTAACAGACTCTGAGGTAATAAGGTTTTTACCATAGGTTTGGGTTAATTAAGGCTGAAACCTTTGGGTTGTAGCCCAGGATAGAAACTCAGGGGCTACAACCAAAAAGCTAGCTAGACCCGAGTCCCGACAGTGCCCACATTAGCATAGCCCCGGATCTTTTCCAGACCTAGCAACACCCCTGTGGTGGATGTGGAGGGGCACAGCCAAGGTCCAGCTGCAGATTCCTCAGTAGAACTAGGAAACCCCTAGGGGTGGGAGGGAGCAACTGCAAGACGTCTTTCCAATGTGGGCAAATGAAAGAGACACGTACCCCCACTCCGCGAGGCTCCGTTGCTGATCACTGACTGGTCCACTCAAGGTGTTTCTGGGCCACAGTAGGGGGGAAAATGTCCACCTTCCCACATCAGTCAAGGTTCCTAGATCACAGGAAGAGAAGAGCAACAGACCTATCACGACAGCGACTGTGGTACAGGGGCCAGAGCAGGAATGAAAAGACTTCTGTGGACCCTGGCACTCCTTTAGGCTGCACTCCTATCGCATTATTGAAGACACAGGATGCCGGGGAAATATGGTCATTGCGCCATGGTCAAGGTGCATGGCACTTGAACGGGGTCAGTGGCACCTGACCCTCTTCCAGCCAGCTGCCTCCCACTACTCATATCCCCTACAGGTTGGCTGCACAAGGCTTTGAGCATATCTCCTCTCTCGACTGCATTGTGTTTGCATTTTACAGAACTTTCTGTCCACCTCTCATTTTTCTTTTTGGTGCAAGCTCTAATTAAATCTCCAATCAATTTTAAGCAACTCCGTTCCCATAAAATATAATTATGTGGACTTAATAGTGTACTCTACTGATTAATGACTTATTCTCATTAAACACCGTAATTAGTTTATCACAGCGCACAGTGAAATGGTGCAGCATCCTCTGCATTTCATTGTAACAAAGACTTGAAAAAACTTTGTTTTTTTCCTATCACTGCATTTCTGTGTTACTTTCTGACACTCTTTCAGATGATATCTTGTTATTTACCATCGTTAGATATGAATGGATATGCTATGTTATCCAATATTTATACTGCGCACATCACCATCCTAGTGGTTTTACGGCACCTGGCCTTGTCAGAAAGGTGGCATATTGTGACCTTGCCAGGGTGTCGTCGGACCTTAGTCTGTGGAAAGGAAGGAGCACTTTGGGAAGTAGGTGATAGGAAAGAGGAACTAGAGAACAGAATGGCCAAAGTCCGAGAGGAAACCAATTGGGATGAGTGGGAGGGGGTATATGGTTGTTGAAGTAGGGATGAGTGTTTCTCAAATGTGATAAGTTATTGGTAAGCGTGAGTGTAGTACTCGGGAGGGTACAGCTCGGATTAGAGCAGAATGCTATTGTGATGGCAATATCTGGAATGGACAAAGCATGATACTAGATGTGGGTAGATGGTGAGTGTCTGCATGATGGACTTGAGAGGTCCACAAGTGGGCCGCAGCAGTGAGGAGGCTTTACCCAGATGAGTAGCGTTGCAAAATAAGATGTGCAGCTAGAATAGTGAAATTTCCCTGAAAGCTGAAATGAACAATGAGGCATATAGGTGAAAGACGTAAATACACTGGCTAACGGGGAAAAGTCTTATACAGAGTTAGTATATGTGGGTGATCATCCACATCACATTCTGATTGTCCGTCGAAGACACACGTATTATATATCTGGCAACCTAGACTTTTTCTGCTAGGAAGTGTGTTTAAGTCTTTTGCCTGGATGCCTAAAGGAGGGGGGGGATCCTGTAAAATAATTAAACAACACCACTTCCGCCTACAGTTTGTGCCGGCATGAAAGTGGTAGCAGTTTCCGAAAGATATGTTTGAATCTTGCCAAAGATACGGTCAAGCAGGAGTCAGGATTATCCGGTTGTCAAGCTCCTTTATCCACCTTGAATTTTGACTTCTTCAGTTGTATGTGTGTTAACTGTAAAACACTGTGTACGTCTGCTGGTTTTACAGTGGGCAACGGAAAGTGGTAAGATCACAATTCCAGTATATGTTACAGCTCAAAGCAGTACAGCAATATATTTGATTTGATTTGGGACTTGTAAAGCGCGACGTTCGTCTGTGGGCATCTTGGCGCTGGGGAAGCCCTGCGAGGCAAACAGAACAGCAAGAGATCAAAAACAGATGGGTTTTCAAGGCTCTTCTAAAGGAGAGATGGTCCTCGATAACAGGACGAAAGGAGGGAAGAGAGTTCCGCATTCTGGAAGCCTAAATGGAGAAAGCCCAGCCACCAATCCGGATGTACCGTGCCAAAGGGACAACAACTAAGCTCAAGTGAGTCGACCCCAGCGCTCGGGCAGGGGTATAATGAACACATTTCTGTGGCAAATTTGCACTCTTGCCATGGTAGGCCCAATGGACAAGACAGATGGACTTAAAAGAAATCCTCTTGTCGACGGGGGCCAGGGCAGTGCAAATGGGAAAGGATGGGAGCGACGCTGCTCTTCTGCTAGCCGATTCATGCCTAGACCCGATTTCCTGACTAATGGAACGGAAGCATGGCCAAGTGTTGGGCCATCACCATAATGGCCACACAGAGATGTCATTTATGCAAGGTATCATTTATATTCGTAAATCCTTATGCTTCAGAA
Organism: Ambystoma mexicanum; assembly: GCF_040938575.1. Lineage (NCBI taxonomy): Eukaryota > Metazoa > Chordata > Amphibia > Caudata > Ambystomatidae > Ambystoma > Ambystoma mexicanum. Next base: position 1,319,175,822 of record NC_090931.1, on the reverse strand, counting down.
TCGGCTACTAGCTGCTGGCATTTGGTACATGGTCCAGTGCTGTTATTATAGGCGGCGAGCATCAGCTCTGCGGCCACGACATTTATCCTGGAATCTTTGATATTGGCTTTTCCAGACACCTCATTTGTATAAACATGATTAAGTAAAAAATGGAACATCCCTCCCCTCATTGAGCCCACTTCATGTTTTAAATGTTTTACCAGCGGCTTGTAAGTTTCCATTTGGAAAATGTATTGCAGAGGGTAAATAGGTCCCCGAGGACTTAGAAATTGATTTCAATTATGCAGTCCTATCTGAATCAATGCATTTCAGAAAGGAGGTTAATCATAATTGTTCTAGTAAGAACATGCACTCTGGTCAAATTATGTGTCTTAAGGTGCACACTGCATTTCAGTGCTGCAAGATTAGCATCGGTAAGAGCTTAGTGGGCGAACACTCTGTTCTTTTTCTGTAATGTGTCTTTTATCCACAGCTGGCTTGTGGCTTGCATTTTACAAGCCATTCTACCGACATCTAATTTCTTTTTCTGATAAAAGTTAATTTAATCTCCCTTCAATTTGAAAAAACTTCTTCCACCAGGTGACAATAATTAGGTGAACATACTTGTGCACTCTCCTGATGTTTATTTCTCACAAAATGCCAAATTAGTTCATGATGTCACAAGTAAGTGGAGAATTGTCAGAGCATGCAACAAAGTTGTTTTCCAAGCACTCACGTTCTTCATTTTCATGTCCAACAGTGTATATCAAATGTCTAACAAAGGGTTCTCTTGTTTGTAACTATTCAAGATTATATTTCTTTTTCCCCCTAAATTGTCCTGGGAGGATAGCTCAGTGGCAACGTGCTCGCCTTGGAAACATGACGATAGCAAACAACACAGGTTCGATCTCTGCGTCTGTGCTTAGGAACCTGGGTCTGCGCTTAGAAACCTCTGGTTTTTAAGTGCGTTATAAATACGCAGTTAGGAGACATATTCCTGTAACAGCGCCTTGATGCACCCGTGTAGTGTGTGTGCTTTAAAAATGCAAATACATTTTTTTTAAAATAATGATTGGAAATGAACATGACTTGCAAAGCAGCAGAAGGGAAAGTTAATTGAAACCTGACATAAACAATTAAGTTAAGACACCAAAAACACTCACTTACAGGTAACATTGATGCCAAGTAGGCAAAACATAGAAGACATAGTCGAAAGACTGCCATCTGTTTGTGAGAATGTGGCGAGGGCCACAACCAGCTATGTTTTTCGCTTTTCTAGGCTCTGTGGTTAAACTGTGGGACCCTGAAAAGATTAAAAAGAAACCAAAAGTAGCAAGAAAACACAGTTTTTTCAATGCAAAGTCTGCACTCTCCTGCACATTGTCCTCTACCCTCTGCAAAATGGCTTTAATTAAAAATACAATCTCAGGGTTATATCTGAACTTCAGAAAAATTCAAAACTTTTGCTAGTCCTTGAATGAAAATGTGTGTGCTTCGGGGCTCGAACAATAGTTGTCATTCATGCGTACTGCCAAGTGCTCCAGCTCTGGCCTTTTGATTCGGTCACACTTGCTACTAGGACTTGTAGGTCTTTGCATGCAATGCGAAAAGTGGAACTGCAGGTTCCAGAATGCAAAGTGCTTTTGGTCAAAAGTCTGGGATAGCAGCTGGTGGAATTACATGGGGCACAGGGCAACTTGACAGCAGGTAAACAAGTGCAAGTTATAAAACAAGGTTGACTGCCCCTCATCCACATTTGGGAGCACCATTTATGTGTTGACCTTCAGGACAAGTGTTTGAATGATGGAGTGACATTAGAGATGACTTGGCGATTAGGAGGTCAGTTTACTAAGCACATTTTCATTTGGTAAAACGTCTCTGGATTGTTTTTATGGACCACTCCCTTTTCCTGGACCCTTAAATCCAAGCACTGGAAGAAACCGCTTTCTCCTCCTATGATCTACCCACAAAGTGCCATGGCCTATTTGTCGATCGTCGTGCAACATCTCTACAAACATCTCCTAGTCTACCTACTGCACCGCCAACAGACAGCCTGCAGTGCTGCAGCATGACTCCTAAGAGGAAACCCCGCCCTAGCATCCAGACCAATGCAGGATTAATATCCAAGCACGTGCCAGTAATTTAGGAGAAATCCAGGCCTTATGCCCAGGGCAGGATGCTAGGATCCCACAAGGCTGCCTTAGTGAAGATCCTTCAGTACAAACCTACAAAAACCTACAAAAACCGTGTGCTTCAGCAGACAAAAAGATGGATGCACCACCTACTACCCATGGTGCATGTGCAGGAAAATAGAGCACACCCTGCATAAATGTGTCAGTGGACACCATGACCAGCAAACAGAGTGCAGAGAGAAAAGCAGCACTTTGCAAGTGAAACCCCAAAATGGTCCTACAAATGACATGTGCATTGTTGCCAAAAACTCCAAAATGCCCATAACACAACACTTCCCCACATTCAAAATCTTGCCTGGTGCTAAAATTCATGTATCTAATGAAACATTATGAACATACAAAGTCCCAATGTGAAGAGCAAAACATTCTTCAGAAAAACTGGATTGTCTGAAAACTGACAGAATAGGCCAAAATCTGGGTGCAGTACCCAGGGCTACCTGAATGACCTGAATGAGGTCATTCACGCTGTCAGAGGAGCATTGAGGAAACTTTAAAAGAACCTTAAACTAAAAAGTCTGCTGGATTAGCAAACATAAAAAGGATTGTTGCCAAAAATGAATACAGATTTTAATAGTGTTTTTCCCACAGATTTTAAGGCCAAGAAAGAAATGTATTTATGTTTGGTGTAACAAATTTGGTTTTTGCTGGGTTTAAGAAGTTAATTAGCCTGGCTGAAGCTGCAAGAACTGGAAAAGCAGGTTTTTCTCCCAGAAGTAGGGCCTTCCTCTCAACAGAAACTCACTGGGAGGTGTTAATTGCAGATTAGAACAGAATCTTGTCTACAGAAAGCAAAGGAACAATGACAAAGCTGCAGCCCAGGAAACTGGAAATGTGAAGGGGTCACAAATGGCCTCTGGAAGGAACAAGCAAGGAGGGAGATTCCCTGGACTGCAGGGAGACAAAAAGGGGCGGACCATCTGTTGCTAAACATGAACAAAGAACACATGTTTAAAAGACTCATAACTTGCTATTCAAAATGGTGAAAAATATAAAAAGGACAGAGTTGTTAATTTAATTTGTGGCTGCACGTGTGAAGAGGCGGTAGAACTGTGTGACATGTTCTGGACATAGGAATGGCAATATATGTGGTTTTATGCAAAATGTATTATGTTAGAATTGTGAAAATTTACACGCATATCCCTATGTTCAACACACACATTTGTGGAAATTTGCATAACATTTGGAAATTGTGTTCATAGCGAAAAGGGCAACATTCTGTAGAAAGGTCAGACAAGATCCCACTGCTGTGGGGTTTTGAGGAATAGCTGCTATGTCAAATGTGGCATCTTTGTGTGTGATTTGTATAAAGGTGACCAATGTAGAAATGTACATTTAGCATCAAATCCTTTTTGAGACCAGTGGCTAAAGAGGAGTCTCTGAGGATTGTAAAGCAAATCATAAAAATCATAAAAATGTGACATCATCCGGCCTTGATCCAATCACTCAAATTGCAAGGAGGAGATGAAGTGTGGTCCTATCCCAGCTCACAGGGGCAAGCTTAGCTAAGCCGGCCTACACACCCACTTTGTGATGTCAGCCTATAGCATAAACAGAGACAGCTGACAACACATAGGGACTCACTGATCCAGCCACTTTCCTGATTCCGGCGAAGCACTCTGATCCAGCATTCTACATCCAGCTTTAATATTCTTCCAGATCCAGATGTCAAATCTCTTGCCAGCAATAGAGGCTATTGATTCCCAGCAACCCCCAAATCCTCAAATTTATTCTCTCTACCCAGTAAAGCGCTGGGTGGTGTGAGAAGGCCTTTTGAACCAGTATTCTAAAATTCTCCGGCTTGCCACCACTAGTCTTGCCTGAGGAACTCGTCATCCAGCTGATTCAAATACCCACAGACAAGGAGGGCAGATCCTGTGCAAATCCAGCGACCGGCATAGCTGATCCAGTACCGTCCCCGAGGTGCTGTCTTTCCTACACCAGACCGATCCTATGACCAAAGCTGATGGTCTATTTATCCTGTGAGTATTAATAGGAAGAACTGTGGCCCATAGTATATTTGCATTGTCTTATCCCTATTTCAAACCCATCCTATCTTTCCTTCAGAACCAGTATTGTTAGAACCATGTTTGCGCTGACCCCTTTCTCATCTGAAGAACTCGAGTTTCCTTAGTAGGCGGGTCACCCTGATCAAGTGACTGTAAGATCCCTGTGTGGTATTCACTTTTTCATAGTCATCCTCTAGTGTAAGCAAACCCATTTGTCATTTTCAAAAGTGCATTTCTGTTTTCCATTCTTGCACCTATCTCACAAAAACAACCTTTACTAAAACCTCCATAACTCCCTCAGTTTTTGTGATAGAAATGACATTTCAAATCCTACTTGTACCTAACATCAGTAGCTATCCATAGAACCTAAAACCGCAATCAGTGCGATTTTCCCATTATCACGAATATCGCGCAATGAAAAGTTTGTCGCAATTTTAATAATCTGAAAGGTTCACACGTGTGATATAGCTCTAAACTGCTTCCAACTTGGATTTTAAGATTTCAAATGTTTTCTTTGGACTAAAACATTGCTTGTGATTGTGTGCAACTGTTCACAGCAGCTCCCATAAGAATTATAACAATTTAAGTATTTTTGACCACTTTGGTGTTTTTGCCCAGTCAATTTTAAAGACAATTGTAAAAGCCATGCTGACAGCTGAAAAGTCAATTCCGTTTTTCTCTTGTGTTTATGGGGGGAAGCTGGGACCTGATATTCTGTTTGATTTGTGCTATTCCTGAATACCTGCTCTCTCCACCTATCTCTTTACATTGCCTATTGGGGGTTGAGGGGTGTTGCGAGGGAACCTCTAACCATAGTGCTATCTGATCTGAACCAACACTAAAGTATTATTTTCTGTGTTGCATTTGTTTTATTCCTTACTTATTCCTAGTGTATTAAAGATATTCTTCAGTGTTCTGTCACCCCATTGGTGATTGTTGTGTACCTATTAAAATATAGTGTGATTACATTTTCAATACATAAATAAATATTTACCTTTGCAGACTAGCCTGATTCCTGGTTCAGTGTGACCGGGGTGAGGGGGTCTCAGGAGAAGGGTGTGATATGAGTGGTATATCGTTCAGAATATTGAATTTATAGACAAAAATAAATAAGTGTTTCAGTTGTGCACTACCTGCTGGGCTTTGACTTGGGTGGGTGCCGGATTGAAATCACTTAGAGCTTGGGGGCTCGTCGTGAGATCCTGAATTAGACATACCACTTGTGACAGTCTAACACAGCATGCTAGCTGACGAGGTACATACACCTTGTTGGGTTACCATACTGTGCTACACTGTACAAGCACCCCTCGAAAGAAATACTCAAATGAGTGGGGCCTGTTTGCAAAAGTAAAGTAACCCTGAGATAAGCCGGAAGGAAATTAATATTTCCGGAATGGCGACCCCAGTGGAAATCAATATTGCAAGGGAACACCTACTGCACAAATTGTTTGTCAGAGTTGAATGGCTCGAACAGGACGAGCAGGTATGGCTGCAGGGAATAAAACAAGAAATCACTGAAATCAACCTTAATATATGGCAGGAGAAGGGGCCATTACATCAAGCACTCAGTGAGCTGTAGATGATCCCTAAAATAAAAGGGGAGCAATGCAAAATTGCCAAAATAGCGGCCTACCTGTACCTCCCCATAGGAGTCATACAGGAAAAGTACGCAAACCATGTAGACTTCACAAAGAGGCAAGGGGAAGCAATGCAGAAAATCCAGATCAATCTGGACTTTGCAGAGCAAAGGCTCCAAGATAGCCAAGAATCTGAAACAGAGGCTAGGCTGTATGCCGCCAAACTTCAAGAAGATCTGGCTCTCTTACTGCAAAAGAATGCAGAGCAAGACACCCAGATACAGACACTTCAAAAAGAGTGTCAGGAAAGGTTCGACTCTCTACAACAGAGTCAACAAAAGCTGGCACAACAGTTAAATTATAATAGAGCATGCGCAGAGCAGGTAGTCACATTACAGAACCACCTAGAATCCTTGAAAGAGGAGAATAATACATTAATTATTAAAGACCTTGAATCTCAAACATAATTTGATGAGGAGTGCCAGAAAGCTGGGGCACTTAAAAAGCAGAGGGACAACCTAGATGCACAGAGGGGCACTCTAACTCAGGAAAGGGACACCTTAGGCCAGGAAGTCAGTTATTTAAAAACAAAGTTAGAAGAAAATCACCTGGCCCTTCAGGAACTTGGTGAAATCAAAATGGATTATGAAAAGCTGTTAGAGCACACCAGGCGGGTGGAGGAGGCTCTGGAAAAGAATAATCAGACCAGTAAGGACCAAAAACTCAGGAGGTAAGTCTCCTGCAGCAAAAATCGGCCCAATACGCTCAATTCAAGCAGGAAGCACAGAGAGATAATGAGGCTCTCTGTGAAAAGAATGACAGGCTCCATAGACAGATAGCTGTGCAAGAACAACTCATAGAGACCAGTAAGGCCTTAATAGAGGAGCAAAAAGGTCAGATATTGGCATGTCATCAGGAAATAGCGCTGAAAAAGATGAGGTAAGATGGGAGAGAGAAACCCCTGAGCATAACCTCAGGAACCCTGGCATCAGGGACTTTAATCTCTTCAACTCCATGGACTCTGCCACCCTCATGTCCACTGGCTCATATGAACCAGGGGCTACAGGGATTGCAGACTTCAACACAATGGGAAATATGGGATGGACGGATCAACTCCTCCCAGAAATGGATGGACGGGCATCTATGTACAGGTTCCCAAATATTAGGGCCAACCTCTCTGATCAGGGAGACTCCAGTGAGGGGAGAATCAGAGAACTGGATCCTCAAAAATATCACCTACCAAGAGATCAGTCAGTCAAATTCGGTGGGGAATTACATGAGACTAGGCCCACTAAGAGCATCTTAAAAACCTCTTCCCAGCTAGGACAGTGGGGGAGAAGTGGGGGTTACTCAACCAATCCTGGGAGCAAGGAAGAGTCAGAAGACTCTTCTGAGTGCCACAGGTCTCAGGAAACTGGGCCCCTGCATTCTGCCAGCTATTCCCAAGCTCGCAGAATCAGGGAGAGCCTAGAGGAGCAGACAGCCACCTCTGGTAGCAGTGCCTCTGAGTCAGAGGATGGGCGGACCAGGGTGACGAGAACTAAAAAGCCCAACAAAGTTAAGAGAGCTGTACTGAAAGATCCCCTGAAGCAAATCAAGGCTATCAGGAGCGTCATAACGCCCTACCCTAAAAATGCCAAATATTCAGTTTGGGAGCACCTCGAGTTGTTTGAACAAACGATGGAGACTTTCCACCTGAAGGGCAGCCAAAGCTGTATTCAGTATGTCAAGTGGACATTTTCACCTGAGTACTCCAGCTTCTTTGCGGGGCTGGAGGATCAGAACCATTCAAGATGGTCCACCTATAGGGTGGCCATCTTAAAGCATTTTCCAATCCATAGAAACCCTCAAGAGGCCCGCAAGGCAGCCTACAACCTGCAATGTGGGGAAGACCAGGCCCTACAAGAATTTGTCCAATAACTGAACCATGCCTTTGCGCAGACTACCAGGAGGGTGCGCACTGACAGCAGGGAATTTGTCAATACCTTCTTTCATGCACTCCCTAAATACATTATGACCCAGCTGTTGAGGGTCTTTCATGAGAAAAGATCACTAGACTGGGTCATTGAACAAGCAACCTGCATCTATGAAGTGCAGAAACCACTAGAAAGTAAAAGTGTTAACAAAAGCCCAGAACCAACCAACACCCCTGCTGCTGCTAAGGTGGCAGAGGTGAAGGTTGCCCCCATTTTAGATCTGGAGATGGGGGGCCTAAAACATTCCTGCACAGAATCCTACTAACCCAAGACCCAGAAGGCCCTCGGGCCAATCCCAAACAGGGAGTCAGGGAGGTAACCCCACAAATGGGACCCCTAACTCCCCTGACTATACCAGCCCCCGTTACAAGGGCAACAGACCCATCCTGGGCTATGTGTGGACTCCTCCAGCCCAAGGGGGGGGTCCAATCAGACAGATGCCAACCCAGAAAACTTCCCTCCTCACTTTCCAGAGGGGCAGTAATCCCTCAAATGCCGGGCTGAGATTCTTTCCCCGGTACCCACCAAACTACAACCCCCAAAACAACCCTTCTTTCTTTCCCCACTTTCCTGAGCCCAGACAGCCCAATCCGGGAGAGGGGAGGCCAAGGGTGGAGGGGTACCAAAACTATCCCAACCAAGGGGTATTATGGGAGAAGGGACAGTTACCCTTGATCAACCCAGGGTAGACCAGAGGACCCCGTACCAGCCAGAGCAGGTATCCGTACTGGAGCGCCAGGTCCAGGACTTGGCACAGGATCTGGGTCGCATGCTGAGGGCTCAACAGAACCCTCAGATGAACATGGTGACTCAGAACTCCTCAAATCAAGGGTCTGGTGATCCAGAACAATGACGGGGAGGGAACCCCGACAACCCACCGGTTCCCAGGGAGGACGTACAGGGGAAAGAGGTGTGTAAAGCTTTAGAGGAAGCTTCCTTCCCCACTTGTTAAAAGCCCCTGGAAACCCAGGAACCGGAACCAGAATCTCCTGCCCCCAAAAATCTGCAACCTAAGGACAGAGGGCATGTAGGAGAAATAAAGAGCCTAGAAAGGCCCATTTTGTGGAGGAGGTGCGAATCTTCCAATTTGAAGGAGAGGGGTCCTCAGAGGATTTTGGGAAAAGGATCTTCTCCTTAAGGGATGGGGAACTCCTCCCAAAGAAAAATGGGTCCCAAGAGATCCTGATCAAGACTGGGCAGATGTGAGGACCGAGTTAAAACCGCCCATCATCAAACCCCAGAATGACCAGCAAGAAAATCCCCCTGTTCAGACCAATTCTGGTGACTGCCTCCAAAAGGGGGGGGGCATCCCAGAATCAGAACCAAGGGAGCCCAAAACTTCCCCCATATCCGATTGCCACCTTTTTCTTACAGGTTCCCAAGATCCCAAACAAAATCCTGCCCAAATCACCCCTCTGTCAGAATCCAAAGCAAAGAAATTAACCCACCAATTGCCAAAAATGTGCATTATCTTTGCCCCCTTGAGGAGAAGGAGGGAAGATTTTATGCCCCGGTCAAATACAGGGGCAATGTACAATTTTGGCACTGGTGGACACTGGATCCCAAGCCACCCTTCTGTCAAAAAGGGCCTTTGATCTGCTGAATACAGGAAGGGGGGAGAAATACCAAACCCCTCTCTCCCCTTTACCTGGACAACTTCAGAACTTCGATGGGAATTAAATTCCTGTCGAGGGGACTGTGGATTTAGACATTAAAATTGGACGACACAAGGTGGAGCACCCGGTCATAGTTGTGACTCCAGAGGGCACACCATGTTTACTAGGGAATGACATTCTGCGTAGATTGTCTCCCCTCATAGATTGTGTAAACAAGGTCCTCTGGACCCAGACTAACTGACCAATGAAATTGAAACAGTGTCAACCATGTTAGTTTAAATGGCACATGCCACATGGTTGAACAAAAACCTGACCAAATTGAATTCCATTTCCAGAATAACCAAATCCCTAACGTGACAGTAATTGCAGTAGGACAACAAAGTGGTGATGGGGAGTCCACTCTACTTCTGAAAATCAACCTTCCTTCCAGTCTAAGGTTGCATTCCGCACTTGAAGGGAACACTCTGAAATTCTATTCAAATTCGCAATCAGAAAATCCTACTCCTATAGCCCAAAATGATGAGAAATCAGCTCAAAGCTTGGCTGACATTCAGAAAATTGGAGAATAGTTGTTCATCCCTATTCAGTTAAATGAAGAGAACGACTCTGTTCTCGCCCGACTATGTGGGAACAACGGTAAGAGCTTCATCAGCGAGGCCATGTTCCGCAAATTCCCAAAAGATCCAGCCATTCCTGCATTTAAACTGTTAGACAAATGGGAAATGGACATGGAAACACCCAATTCCAAACATCTCCTGCCTAGCAGGTGTATGCTTAAAGTTTCCATAGGTAACAAGAGCATAGTCCATAATTGTTGAGTCGTGCGAGATGTCCCTGCTGCATTTTATTTAGGCAGTGACATTCGCAATCCCTTTGCCATTAGTTTGGACCTAATAAACTTCAAAGCCTGGTCCCGATTAGTGGGTAACCTCTTGTACTTTGATGACCCAGAGAAAGCATTTCGGCTAGCTCAACTGCTGCCATATGCAGTTGAAATTCAGATTAGAGACGAAGTCACCATCCCAGAATGGACCCTTCAATTTTCACTGGAAGTAAAAATTAAAAGAGGACAGAAACTGAAAAATCCTGACGTCTATGTTCATCTCAATCCTCATTTCCAAGAGCAAGGGTTGGGGGTAAACCCAACACCACTAGTCAATATAGAACACAACACTATTCCAAAAGAGGTGCATAGCAGCGACCTAAAGAGTATCACTCTGGGCGCAGGCACCATTATTGGAATGGCGGTTGATGACCGACATTTTTCCATAGATTTAGGTATCGAACTGTTAGGACCAATCCCCAAGGACTGTTTTGAAAGTGATAGCGACAATGACACAACACCAGACACGATCTTCACCCGGCATGTTGGGAATTTCCTGGTGTACTCTTCCTGCCCTTATGGTAAGGAAGATGTGACCTGTGACTTCAGGAGGGATGAGGTGATCTTTCAAGTCCACAAGGACTGCCTTCCCCACCTGAAGCCATCAGTCCAAATCAATACTTTGACCAGGGACTTCTCCACCCAGCTGGAGGAGGCCGCTGAAATAGCCACACCAGAAGTCTTTCCGGGATTCAGGCAGATGGTTGAAGAGAGAGTCAACCTAGCTGATGCCTGTGAGACTCTGGAGCAAAAGCAAAAATGTAAACAAGTTTTCTTAGATTTTCAAGATCTCTTTGCGGTGGACTCATATGACTGTGGTCGCACCAACATCCACAAAACAACAATTTGAAACCGAACGGCAAGTGGAGACTCTGTGCTGACCTAAGGGAGCTCAACAAATGGGTCTATACTTCCGATGGCCTCGTCCCTACATTGACCAAGGGCTGGCCCAGATCCAGGGGACAAAGGTATACACTGCCATTGACCTGACCAATGGGTACTGGACTGTACCTGTCAGTAGGGAGGACCAATGCAAGCTGGCCTTTACCTTTGGGGGGCAGCAGTACACGTGGATCCGGACTCCCTTCGGATACATCAACTCTGGCAATTAATTTGACATCTTTCTGCATAAGGCCATGCCCGACTTGGGCGAAAGGGGCAACCTGGCCTATGTAGATGATGTTCTAATCAAAATCTCAACTGTGGAGGAACACATAGCGGAGATCCGTTATGTTCTGATACAGTTGAGGGCGGCCGGAGCAAAAATCGCTTTCCAAAAGGCACAGTGGTGCAGGACCCGTGCCAATTTTTTGGGGCATGAGATAACTCCTGTCCCCAGGAAAAGAAAGTAGAAGGTCTCCAGAAATTAAAAGACCCCACAACTCTGTGGGAGCTAAGGAGCCTCCTTGGACTATCTAATTACAGCAGAAAGTTCATTGAGGACTACGCAGAGATCACAAGACCCTTGATCCATCTGTTGAGTGGGGTCCAGAACAAGCTGAGGCAGTAAGATAACTCAAAAGAAGCCTCTCACAAGTGCCTTGCCTAGCTTACCCTGTCAAAAACAAAGAGATCGTCTTGGAGACAGGGTTCTCAAATACATGCTTAACTGCAGTATTATATCAAAAGCATGACAAAGTCAATAAAGTAATTTCCTATGCGAGTAAGACATTATCCTCTGTGGAGCAAAAATTCAACGATTGTGAGAAGGCACTCCTGGCAACAGTGTGGGTATTCAAGAATTACCGCCTGTTTATCCAGGTGGAACACATCATAGTGGAGACTCCACACCAACCTTTGCAATAACTTCAAAGTGACAGAATCCGGGCCAGAAATGTGAGTAATTCCCTAATTACTTCCTAGATTCTGTCAATGCAAGGCTTTCCTGTGGAGGTCAGATATGGCCAGAACAAGAAGAGTCCCCTCGCGCAAGGTCTGGCTGACTTGCATGATTGTGCCAGAGAAAACTGTCTCGAGGGCGAAAGTCTTAAAATCAAGGACAACATGGAGGCATACCTTAATTCCCCACACAAAGTCTTCGAAGAAAAGAAGTGTGAGGGAATGCCCACTGTCTATGTGGATGTGTGCTCCTACCATGTTCACAACAACGGGGAAAAGGAACTTGTGGCCGGCGTGGGGAATGCATGGGTGAATGAAGCCCCGAACCCTGTGCTGGGTACAAAATAGGTCCCCGAAGTAGTCAAGTGGCAGAGCTGATGGCTGTGCATCAAGCCATCCTCACTGCTGTCCAACACCAACTCCACAAACTGGTCATAATCACTGATTCAGATTATGTACGGAACGGGTTCGTGGAGCAGCTGGTTAACTGGAAAACCAGAGGCATGCTATGTGCTAATAATAAACCATTAAAACACAGAAAATGAATACAAAATATTCATGATCTGTTCACCTGGAATGGGATGACCATCTACTGGAAAAAGATCAAGGGTCATTCTAAAGTAGAGCTACCAGACAAAACTGGAAATGACCTAGCTGATCAGCTGGCCAAAACCAGAGCCATCCAAGGGGATCTACTTGAGATCGAGTCCCTGTTGGGGGAAATCCAGGTCACTGCTATCACTAGGTCCCAGACAAATGCTCACAATGAACTCTCAACTGCACAATGGAGTAAGGAGACCCCAGATGCTGATTTGATTACGGCTCAAAAAGGGGATCCAATTATTGGTAAGTTTTATCAACACATTGAGGACCCTGAGAACTTTCCCCTGACGGATACTGATTACATTGGGAAAGAGGACCTCAGAGTGTTGATGAAATGTCCAAAAATGTTCCGAATCCAAGACGGTTTGTTGGTGAGGAGATCCATAGCTGGCCATGAGCAGTGGGTGGTCCCCACCTCATTCCGAAGCCTGATGCTAAGTCACACCCATGATGTGGCCATGGCCGGTCATCGGGGGTTTCATAAAACATTAGAAAGCTTGCGAGAGGTTGCATACTGGCCAACCATGGGGCAGGACCTCGACCAATACTTGAAAGGGTGTCTTGTGTGTGCACAATTTCAGCCAACATCACTCACACACCGTGCTCCCCTCCAAAAAAGGGGGATGACACTGCCTTGGTCAGATTTACAAGTCGATTTTATCGGGGCAGTGATTCTCTCCTCTAGGGGGAACAAGTACATTTTGACCGTAACATGCTTGTTCACTAAATGGGTGGAATGTCCCCCGTCCCCAAATTGCAAGGCAGAAACAGCAGCTGCCCTGATGATCAATCACATCTTCTTGCGTTTTGTACTACCCCAAAGGATTGAGTCAGACCGAGGTAGCCATTTCATTGGCGAAGTGATGACAAAGATGTGGGAGATACTTGGGGTCAAAAGGAAACTACACATTGCCTACCAGGGGTCCTCTAGTGGTGGATTTGAGAGGTACAATAAAACTATTGTGAGCATGTTAAAAAAGTTTGTGGCAGATTCTGGGCCAAGTTCGGACATTCGATTACCCCTTGCCCTGATGGCCATCAGATCTACCCCTTCTTCTGCAACAAAAATGTCTCCATTTGAGCTGATGACTGGATGAAGGATGGTGCTACCCGAGCATCTGCTAAACAGAACCCAAGAGCAGACCTTGATAGATGCCTCCACAACTCATGAGTATGTTGAGAATCTGAGAAAACACCTTCAACATGCTTTTGCCTATGCTCAGCGGAATCTAGAGCGATCTGCAGACAATATGAAGACGCACTATGATCTCAAGACAACTAAAAAGGAATACCAAGTAGGAGACTGGGTCTACTTTTACAATTTCCAAAGGAACCAAGCCAAAGAGCGCAAATTCCTCCCAACTTGGCGGGGCCCTTTTGAAATTGTGGACAGAATACCTGATGGCTACCAACTACTAAGAGTCGACAGACCCAATACCAGAGGAGGTGGCCTAGCAATCATCCACAAATCCACCTTACCCCTCAGATTAGCTACTACCTCGCTATTTCAATTATGTGAACTCCTTACTGCTAAACTCCACCTTTCTTGCAACTGTACTGTCACAACTGAACTTAAGGGAGGAGGATTTCAATCCCCTCTCCCGAACCACAGAAGCCGAATGGATCGACCCCTCCCACCGTGGTTGGCACGGGCGCCTGGATTTTCGAATTACAGGTAGCCACGTGGCAGCCAATGGGGGAAGAAGGAGTTAGGGAAAGGGGATGGACAAATAAAGGGAAGGAAGGGAAGACAACAAGACATAAAACGACAAAAGACCCCTACAATTCCTGACTAGATAGCTTAATACTCCTGCAACCTGACCTGACTCTATCTTCAGTAATTAGTTAACACATAACACAAATTGTGAGCAAACATGGATTAGCACAACATAATGCACATAGAAAGGCGCTTTTCTCCATGTGGAAAAGCGAATAACTGGAAATGACTTAAAACCATAATACACTGATCATGAACAGAGAACATTGAGACGTTCACATGCCTCACAAAACATGGATTAACATAATACACTGCACATAGAAAAATGTAACAACTGGAAATGCGGATTAGAAGAGTTGTATTTTCTCTGGTGCTTAGAACGTGAGGTAAAGAAAATGTGCCTGCAACCAGACTGGCATTTATCTTGCCCGAAACCAAGGATTTATGTGCCTTCACTTAACTTTTGGTCCGGACGTTTTCCTCAGACGTCCGGACATAAATACTTGAAGCTTCTGATTTACTCCATGTTAATGCCGTAAACCGGCCAAGCAAACAAACATAGAACCACTTAACTGATGGTCCGGGAGCCTACTGTGGCTGACCCGGACCTGTAGCTCAAGAGCAGATTAAGGAGCGTGTGCCGCCGCACCCCGGGATATAAAGATGCCTTGCGACATCGCCGGAGTGACTCCTTCCAGCCACTCGCTTACACCTTCAGCGTTCCTGCTTCGCTCCTGCCGCCGTCGCCGCCGCCGCCCATGCTCTCCAACATTAATCAACAGCACATGAGCACCGGCGGGCGGCCGTTAAGAGCCCAATCCCTAATTGCAAAATGCCGGCAGCTGAGTACCGACAGGCCCAAGGAACTACACATTTCCCCATGCCTGCTGGGAATTGTAGTTTTTAGATATGCCGTACCTGCTTCCTCCTGCACCACAGGCCCTTATTCCTGACATTACCTCCCCTTCCAGGGCTCTTCCCAGGACCTGCCTTTTCCGGATACTTTGCATGAAACATTCTTACCAGACGAGGTGCATGCACTGCACTAGCAGGTTCCGAGGAGCAATCTTCCTGTCCATATCTAGCCCACCGGATCAAATACCATAACACTTGTCTCCTCCTTTTTGAGTCCAAGATCTGCTTTACTTCATATTCCACATGACCCTCTTTGTGGATAGCTGGAGGTCTCTGCACGCGTGTTCCAGGCACTGTGGGTTTAAGCAGACACACATGGAATACCGGGTGGATTCTCAGAGATTTAGGCGAACACAATTTCACAGCAACTTCTGACACAATTTTTACTATTTCATAGGGTCCAATAAATTTGGGAGCAAATTTTCGAGATCCAATTAGAGGCAAATTGCGTGTGGATAGCCATACCTTATCCCCCACCTTGTACTGCGGAGCCTCCCTTCTCTTTCTGTCTGCGTACAACTTATATTGAGTTTTTGCATATTCCAAATTATCTTGTGCCTTCTGTCTGATGGTTAGAAGCAATTGTTTTCTGTTTTGGAGTGTTGGAAAATTCTCAACATTTGGTAGCTGTTCTGGTAAAATTTCCTGTACCTGACCATACAAGCACTCATTGGGAGCCATTCCCAAGGAAACATGTTCCGCGTTATTATAAGTGAATTCAGCTAACCATAAGGCTTGAACCCACAACTCCATTCCTTCATGTAAATAACAGCGCAAATATTGCTCCAGCGTCTGGTTAACTCTTTCAGTTTGTCCATCCGTCTGGGGATGATAACTAGTAGACAGGGCACAATTGATTCCTAACATCTGACAGAAAGCGCGCCAAAACCTTGATGTAAACTGCGGTCCCCTATCAGACACAATAGTACGTGGTAGTCCGTGCAGGCGAACCACATGCTGCAAAAACAATTCTGCCAATTCCCCTGCTCCTGGAATGCCTCTAAAAGGCACAAAGTGAGCCTGTTTAGATAAGTAATCTACTACCACCCAAATCGTATCATACTGATCATCTGGTGGTAAGTCTGTTATAAAGTCCATTGATATGTGTGTCCATATTTTGGTGGGAGTGGGCAAGGGTTTAAGTAACCCTGACTTCTTGGTGTGATCCGCTTTACTTCGTATGCATGTTTCACATTCCTGCACGTACTTGATTACCTCTTGTTTCAAATTGGGCCACCAAAAGTATCTTTCCACTAAAGTCTGTGTCTTTTTACTCCCTGAATGTCCAGCCAGAGGGGAATTATGGCACCAATGCATAGCCTTCGTTTGGAGTTCCAAAGTAGGCAAATATAATCTGCCATCATAATAAGGGAGATTCTCTTTAAATGTTTCCAAAGGGTTATTCACTCCCCAACTCTGATTCTTTTGATTCCTCATTGCCTGTTTCACCTGCTTCATCAACTTAGAGACTACGGCCCCTACCACCTTCTCTGCCGGGATTATAGATTTAGTTTCAGATACCATGTTGTCCATGTTTTGCTGGCGTGATAAGGCATCTGCTTTTCCATTTCTTTTTCCCGGGCGGAAGGTCACCACAAAATCAAATTCGTTGAAAAATTTAGACCACCGTAGTTGTCTAGGACTCAATGTGTGAGCCGTCTTAAAGTACTGTAGATTTTTATGGTCTGTCACTACCAACACCTGATGTTTAGCCCCCAGTACATAATGTCTCCATTCCAAGAAAGCTGCCCTGATAGCTAACAATTCTTTATCAGTGATGGAATAATTTTGTTCACATTGAGTGAGCTTTCGTGAATAGTAGGCTACTGGATGCCAACTCCCTTCTGGATCCTTCTGAGATAATACTACCCCTATGGCCACATTAGACACATCAGTTTCTACTTGAAACATCCTATCCAAATCTGGATGTCGTAATACTGGAGCTGTGGTAAATGCCATTTTTAATTCTTGAAAAGCCTTTTCCGCCCCCACATCCCAACAAAAACTTGTTGCTTTTCTTAATAATCTTGTTATCGGTGCCACAATCTGAGAAAAATTAGTAATGAATCGTCTATAGAAATTGGCGAACCCCAAAAAAGATTGAATATCTTTAACACAATGGGGTTTGGGCCAGTCCAGGACTGCTTGCACCTTACTTTTGTCCATAATTATCCCTTCTGGGGTCAAAATGAAGCCCAAAAACTCCACACTTTCACATGAAATGCACATTTTTCCAATTTCACATATAACTGATGTTCTTGCAATTTCTTTAACACTGCCCTTACATGGTTCACATGCTGTTCTTGTGAATTAGAATAAATTAGAATGTCATCAATATATACAACAACAAAAATGTCCAAAAACTCACTCAAAACCTCCTGCATAAAAAATTGAAATGCTGCAGGAGCATTACATAAACCAAAAGGCATAACCAAATATTCAAATAGTCCAAACTTAGTTCTAAATGCAGTTTTCCACTCATCACCTTCTTTGACAAGAATCAAATGATAAGCTCCACGTAAATCAAGTTTTGTGTATACCACTGCTGTTTTCACTTGATTCAGCAGTCCAGAAATCTAAGGGAGTGGATATCTGTTTTTTACTGTCACTTTGTTCAAGGCACGATAATCAACACATGTCCTCAACGTACCTTCTTTTTTAGGCACAAAAAACAATGGAGATGAGACTGGCGATGTGGAATGTCGAATGAATCCTTTCTTTAACATATCATCCAAATACTCTCTCAGATGTTGGTTTTCAGTTTCTGTTAATGCATAGATTCTGCTACATGGCAGTTTAGCCCCGGGTTCTAACTCTATAACACAGTCATATGGTTTATGGAGAGGCAATTGTTCCGCTCCTCCTTTGTCTAACACATTTACAAACTCTTGATATTGAGCCGGAACCTGTATCCCCACAGCCCCCACCACTTGCACTGCCCGTGGCTGATCTGCCAAAAACAATGCAGGACTCACCTCCTCCTCAATGTGACCAATGCATTCTGGATTATCAAAAAAAATCTCTCTAGCTACCCAATCAATTCTTGGATTATGCTGAGTCAACCAAGGAATTCCTAAAATAAAACCAAATTGGGGAGCTGCAATTAGATCCAGTACAATGTCCTCCACATGTCCAGACTGACACCTCATTTCTATGGGTTGAGTTTGCTGACAAATGGGTCCTGAAATTAAAGGCGACCCATCCACCGACTGCACCCCTTCCACCTGAGTCTTTTCTCGCAATGGCAACCCCAGTCTTTTGGCCAAATCAATGTCAATAAAGTTTCCAGTTGCCCCTGAATCTATCATGGCTGACACCATCTGTTTTGTACAAGCAAAAAATAAAGTTACCAAAATATACAAATGAGAATTACCTTTTCGTGAAGTATTTGCTACCCAAGTGGGGAATTTTTCAACCACTGAGCCTGACACCTGTGTTCCCCCTAAGGCTGGCCCAATCCTTTTCCCCACTCGCTTTTGCTCTTATCTCCACCACCTATCTTCTTGGGGGTATTTGGACAAGTACGAATATAATGTCCAGGTTGACCACAGTACAAACACAAATTATTAACCTTCCTCTGCTCCTTTTCTGTAGCCGATAAAGGTCCCCTCACCCCTCCAATCTGCATAGGTTCCCCTTCACCGTTTCTGTTCACCCTTCCTCTATCCAATCGTACAAAAGGTACCACCTCTGGTTTTTTCCTATCTCCTTTTTGTTCATTCATCCAATGGTCCAACCTTAATGCCAAATCAATCATAGCTGTACATGTGTTGGGCTGAGGCTCCACCTGTGCCATAGCGTCTTTTAATTCTTCTCTCAATCCCTGATAGAATAAAACTGTCTGTTTATTTTCTGGCCAATCTGTTTCAATTACCAGTCTATTGAAGTGTGTCACATAAGAAACCAAATCTCTGGTACCCTGTTTTAGTGCCAATAACTCCTTGTCTTGTGCCAATGACACTTCCCTTCGGTCAAATAATCGACCAAATTCTGCCAAAAAATTATCCCAATTATACTATAATGGATCATCTTTCTGTACCAATGGCATTGCCCAAGCGGCCGCCTCTCCTGTTAGATATGAAATTACAAAGGCAGTTCTTGCTTGAATAGTCTCAAAGGCCGATGGTTTACACAGGAAATGTAACCTACACTGGGTCAAGAACGTCATGTATTTTTTTGGATCCCCAGAAAATCTTTCAGGCGCAGCTAATGGCACACTACTGGGAGCTTGAACCACCACAGTGGGCGTTCTGGTTCCTGCTCTACTGGTAGAAGACCCTGCTTCCTCCAAAGGAGTCCCTTGTGCTACCAATCCTTGTACCTGATTCTTCAGAGTACTAGATTCCTGTCTGACATGTATCAATTCCACCTGAATCTCCTGAAGTGCCTTTAGCACTTCCGCTAACGAGGGAGGGTTATCCATTTGGCCTGGGTGGTTCAGTAATCCCGAAATCGGGGGCTGTTGATTCTGTCACAACTGAACTTAAGGGAGGAGGATTTCAATCCCCTCTCTCGAACCACAGAAGCCGAATGGATCGACCCCTCCCACCGTGGTTGGCGCGGGCGCCTGGATGTTCGAATTACAGGTAGCCACGTGGCAGCCAATGGGGGAAGAAGGAGTTAGGGAAAGGGGATGGACAAATAAAGGGAAGGAAGGGAAGACAACAAGACATAAAACGACAAAAGACCCCGACAATTCCTGACTAGATAGCTTAATACTCCTGCAACCTGACCTGACTCTATCTTCAGTAATTAGTTAACACATAACACAAATCGTGAGCAAACATGGATTAGCACAACATAATGCACATAGAAAGGCTTTTTTCTCCATGTGGAAAAGCGAATAACTGGAAATGACTTAAAACCATAATACACTGATCATGAACAGAGAACATTGAGACGTTCACATGCCTCACAAAACATGGATTAACATAATACACTGCACATAGAAAAACTTAATAACTGGAAATGCGGATTAGAAGAGTTGTATTTTCTCTGGTGCTTAGAACGTGAGGTAAAGAAAATGTGCCTGCAACCAGACTGGCCTTTATCTTGCCCGAAACCAAGGATTTATGTGCCTTCACTTAACTTTTAGTCCGGACGTTTTCCTCAGACGTCCGGACATAAATACTTGAAGCTTCTGATTTACTCCATGTTAATGCCGTAAACCGGCCAAGCAAACAAACATAGAAACACTTAATTGATGGTCCGGGAGCCTACTGCGGCTGACCCGGACCTGTAGCTCTGGAGCAGATTAAGGAGCGTGTGCCGCCGCACCCCGGGATATAAAGATGCCTTGCGACATCGCCGGCGTGACTCCTTCCAGCCACTCGCTTACACCTTCAGCGTTCCTGCTTGCTCCTGCCGCCGTCGCCGCCGCCGTCCATGCTCTCCAACATTAATCAACAGCACATGAGCACAAGCGGGCGGCCGTTAAGAGCCCAATCCCTAATTGCAAAGTGCCAGCAGCTGAGTACCGACAGGCCCAAGGAACTACACATTTCCTCATGCCTGATGGGAATTGTAGTTTTTAGATATGCCTTACCTGCTTCCTCCTGCACCACAGGCCCTTATTCCTGACACGTACCCTTACCATGCATGTCATCTACAGACAACCTGGACCACTAGGATCCTTTGAAGATGACCTAACTAGTATCCTAACCAATAACACAAAAGACCACGCTCAAATTCCACTATCGGGAGACTTTAACCTTGGCTTTAATTATTGTAATGACAAACATGCCTTATCTGTTGCTTCATTATTGAATTATATGACCTGACACAAAAAGTCTCCACCCCTACTCACTCTAAAGGTAGGACCTTAGACTGGGTTGCCGATCGGAATTGCAACATTAGCATCACCAACATAATGCCGCAATCCTGGACTGACCACTACTTAATTGTATTCTCTGCCTCACTTGACCTTATCTGACCCAAACCAATACTTATGGCCCCACCACTCCCCACCAGAAGTAAAAATGACATCACAGCAGAACAACTCTTACCTCACCTCCTCCCCACTCTCGACAACCTAGACAACATCACAGACCCGACATCACTTGTGGAAGCCTACAACAGTACGATGATTAAGGCACTTGACTTGATTGCCCCTACTAAAATCCGTAAAAGCAAACAACTCTCTTATCTGAACAACTGGTTCACACCACAGTTGAAAGACCTCAGAATTCAAAAAAGAAAGTTGCAGTCAATTTGGCGACATTCACCCACCAAGGAGAACAAAATTAAATTAGTCACTCTCACCAAACAGTACAAAAAGGAAATCATAAGCACTAAAAAGAATACCTTTAATGATAGAATATCTAAGGCTAAATCAGATACCAAAGAACTATTCTCCATCCTCCGTGAAATGGAATCACCCATAACCCCGACTGATAACATTCATAAAAATAAGATCTGGTGTACTAATATACAAAATGCACTGGCGGGAAAAATTAGCTTGCTCCAAACTAAAATTGCCAATAAAAAAGCTTCCCTGCCGACGGAGCCTACACCTCAGTCACAGCTTCCTCTTAACCAGCCTAGCAACACCCCTCACCCCTTTAGCTTCAAACAAATAACTATATTAGAGACAGAAAAAATGATACTCTCTCTAAAGCCATCTAACTGTAAAGGAGAAAATTGCCCTGCCCAAATCATAAAAGATGCAGCTAGAGACCTAGCTCCCTTCATCTCTAAGCTCATCAATGCATCCTTTAAGTCCAACCTAGTGCCTAATAACCTAAAACAATCTTGGGTGCTTCTCTTGCTAAAAAACAAACACTTGACCCCGCAATACCGACAAACTACAGACCCATTACCACCGTCCCATTTCTACTTAAAATCATTGACAGAGTAGCTTACCTGCAAATTCAGGACTACCTAGAAACCAACAATTTACTAGGCTCACGTCAATCCGGCTTCCGTCCCCTTCATGGTACTGAAACAGCCCTGATTGACCGTAAGACCCAAATTGACGAGTTGAAGGACAATGGCAAATCAGCTATGCTACTCCTCCTTGACCTATCTGTGTCCTTCGACCTGGTAGATCATGCAGTCTTATGCAATCACCTTAACTCCGCTGCCCATTTTTCAAGTGATGCCATAACCTGGGTACAATCCTTCCTTGCAAACCGGACAATGAGAGTCTTCTCCCCCTTAGCAGCCACTGATCCCACTCAAGTTTCCTGCGGTGTCCCTCAAGGATCATGCATATCTCTTACAATGTACAACATCTTTACTAAACCTTTGTTTGAAAAGTTGGACAGACTCGGTGTCATCTACACCAACTACGCAGATAACACTCAGATCCTCATCCCCCTTTCGGTCAACTTCTTGGAAGACACGGCTTTAGTAAACAAGATATATCGCCTCATTCAGGCATAGATGGCATCTCACGGCCTCTGCCTGAATGAGGACAAAACAGAGTTACTGATCCTTGGCTCAGAGATGGTGATCAAAAAACTTGCCCGAACTATGCCTCATTCAACATTGACAACAATGTCATCAAAGTGATGCCTGCAGTCAAAACCCTTGGGGTCTATCTCGACTCAGCGCTCACCTTTAAGAAACAAACTAATTCCTTAGCATCTTCCAC
Organism: Ambystoma mexicanum; assembly: GCF_040938575.1. Taxonomy (NCBI): domain Eukaryota; kingdom Metazoa; phylum Chordata; class Amphibia; order Caudata; family Ambystomatidae; genus Ambystoma; species Ambystoma mexicanum. The sequence continues at coordinate 1,319,152,925 of NC_090931.1, read as the reverse complement.
TGCATATACTTGTAAACTGATATGAGCATGTAGACGATTCCTAACTGAGACTAGCTGCATCACACTAGCCAACGCACTCATCATATCCAGGCTGGATTAATGTAATGCTCTATATGCAGTACATTCTTGATAAACTCCAAACACTCCAAAATAACGCTATCAGAGTAGCTCTAAATATTCCTAATAGAGCTCATATCTCCACCTCCAGAAAAAATATCCATTGGCTAAAAATTAAAGACAGGATTGCCCTCAAAACCCTCTCTCTCACTTCCAAATGTCTCAACAACATAGCTCCCCCCTACCTGGTAAACAGAGTCAACAAGAGAATCTCACACCGTCCCACAAGAATGACTAATGCTTACACCTTAGTGGTGCCCAGATACAAAAAGAGCACAGCTGGCGGCTCCAGCTTTCCGATCATAGCTGCACAAACTTGGAACAGACTCCCTCTAGATCTCAGAATAGAACAACCTTACCCTAGCTTCAGGCGGAAGGTCCTTACATGGATACGATCCAATGACATTTAGTTCGACCTCCTCCCCTTACTAGGACCCCTCGCCTTGCCACCTGCTCCTGAGACTCCTAATGATTGTAACTATGTCAACTGGTTTCTGCTCAACTAGTTTTAACTGTATCTTCGTACTCAGTTTTGTACATGTACTTTGCTTCTAACTGAACTGCATAACTGTAATCTCCTGTAACCAAGTTCTCAAGTATCCTTGTAATGTCTGCGCCCAGCTACCCTTTGGGTTTGGTTTTGTGCTATACCAAATAAACAAACAAACAAACAAACAAGAATCTCACCAGTCGCCTACAGAATCCGCATCCCGAAGGGCAGTTTGACAGAAGGGGAAGACAAGTGGGTCCACATAAACCAGCTGAAGAGTTGCCATCCCAGGCATACTTTGCGGCAAATAGAGGAGCCGACCGGAAATCCAGAGGGGGAACATCGGGAAATCATAGAAGAATCACTAAATGTTCACTGTGTATGCAGAAGAAGAGTGTTAAGACCAGTAGTAAACATAGATGGGGAATATTGCCAATTATAACCAATACAAGTGTTTTTCCCACTGCTGACATCCCCAGATGACGTGTGTACACAGTAGTGGGAAAATATCCATAACCATGTTATGTTCTATCTTATAGCATCTGGACTAAGAAGCATCCAAAGGATTACCAAGGAGGACCACTTTGGGACCTGGAGGAAAGACCCAAGGGGCCCAGAGTACCGCTCCATACTCCCGACCAGACCCAGCAATACTCCTGACCAGAACCGGCGAGGAGAGCGGGTTGCCTCCAGCACTGACGTGAGAAGCAGCTGAATTTCTCCACATGGACGAAAGCAAAAAGCATCCCAATCTCCCGAATTCCCCTTGACGGGCGGTCAAAACCAAGTCGGGAGGGGGGGCTCTGTGGGATGTATTGACCCACTCCGCTATGCTATGCGGCATCACCCTGCTAGTTATGGGGAAAGAAACAGCAACAATGGCTGTAAAACCCTTGTGTGCGAAAAAAACCTACAAAAACCGTGTGCTTCAGCACACAAAAAGAGGGATGCACAACCTATCACCCATGGTGCATGTGCTGGGAAATAGAGCACACCCTGCAGAAATGTGCCAGTGGGCTCCATGTCCAGCAGAGTGCAGAGAGAAAAGCAGCACTTTGCAAGTGAAACCCCAAAATGGGCCTACAAATGACATTTGCATTGTTGCCAAAAACTCCAAAATGCCCATAACACAACAATTCACCACATTCAAAATCTTGCCTGGTTCTAAAATTCATGTATCTAATGAAACATTATGAACATACAATGTCCCAATGTGAAGAGCAAAACATTCTTCAGACAAACTGAATTGTCTGAAAACTGAGAGCATAGGCGAAAATCTGGGTGCAGTACCCGGGGCTACCTGAATGGCAGCTGTCAGAGGAGTACTGAGGAAACTTTAAAAGGACCTAAAACTAAAAAGTCTGCTGGATTAGCAAACAGAAATAGGATTGTTGCCAAAAAGGAATACAGATTTTAGTTGTGTTTTTCCCACAGATTTAAAGGCCAAGAAAGAAATGTATTTATGTTTGGTGTAACAAATTTGGTTTTTGCTCGGTTTAAGAAGATAATTAGCCTAGCTGAAGCTGCAAGAACTGGAAACACAGGTTTTTCTCCCAGAAGGAGGGCCTTCCTCTCAGCAGAAACTCACTGGGAGGTGTTAATTGTGGGTTAGAACAGATTCTTGTCTACAGAAAGCAAAGGAACAATGACAAAGCTGCAGCCCAGGAAACTGGAAGTGTGAAGAGGGTCGTAAATGGCCTCTGGAAGGAACAAGCAAGGAGGGGGATGCCCTGGACTGCAGGGAGACAACAAGGGACGCTCCATCTGTTGCTAAATATGAACAAAGAACAAATGTTTAAAAGACTCATAACTTGCTATTCAAAATGGTGAAAAATATAAAAAGGACAGAGTTGTTAATTTAATTTCTGGCTGCACGTGTGAAGAGGCGGTAGAACTGTGTGAAATGTTCTGGACAGGAATGGCAATATATGTGGTTTTATGCAAAATGTATTATTGTTGGAATTGTAAAAATGTACATGCATATCTCTATGTTCAACACGCATATTTGTGAAAATTTGCATAAAATATGGAAATTGTGTTCATAGCGAAAAGGGCAACATTCTGTAGAAAGTTGCGACAAGTTCCCACCACTGAGGGGTTTTGAGGAATAGCTGCTATGTGGCATCTTTGTGTGTGATTTGTATAAAGGTGACCAATGTAGAAATGTATATTTAGCATCAAATCCGATTTTGAGACCAGGTGCTAAAGGGAGGTCTCTGAGGATTGTAAAGCAAATCATACAATGTGACATCATCTGGCCTTGATCCAATCACTCAAATTGCAAGGCAGAGATGAAGTGTGGTCCTGTGCCAGCTCACGGGGCAGGTTTAGCTAAGCCAGCCCACACTCCCCTTTGTGATGTCATCCTATACCATAAATAGAGACAGCTGACAACACATATGGATTCACTGATCCAGCTACTTTCCTGATTCCGGCGAAGGACTCTGATCCAGCATTCTACATCCAGCTTTAATATTCTTCCAGATCCAGATGCCACATCTCTTATCAGCAATAGAGACTATTGATTTCCAGCAAGGCCCATATCTTCAATTTTATTCTCTCTACCCAGTAAAGCGGTGGGTGGTTTGAGAAGGCCTTTTGAACCAGTATCCTGAAATTCTCTGGCTTGCCACCACTAGGCTTCCCTGAGGAACTTGTCATCCAGCTGATTGAAATACCCACAGACAAATCCGAAAACCGGCATAGCTGATCCAGTACCGTGCCTGAGGTGCTGTCTTTCCTAGACCCGACCCATCCTATGACCAGAGCTCATGGTCCATTTAAAAAAACTTATCCTGTGAGTATTAATAGGAAGAACTGTGGCCCATAGTATATTTGCATTGTCTTATCCCTATTTCAAACCCATCCTATCTTTCCTTCAGAACCAGTATTGTTTGGAGTATCTTTGCATTGTCTTATCCCTATCTCAAACCCATCCTATCTTTCCTTCAGTACCAGTATTGTTAGAACCATGTTTGCGCTGACCCTTTTCTCATCTGAAGAAGTCGAGTTTCCTTAACAGGCGGGTCATCCTGATCAAGGGACTGTAAGATCCCTGTGTGGTATTCGCTTTTTCATAGTCATCCTCTAGTGTAAGCAAACCCATTTGTCATTTTCAAAAGTGCATTTCTGTTTTCCATTCTCGTGCCTATCTCGCAAAAACAACCTTTACTAAAATCTCCATAACTCCCTCGGTTTTTGTGATAGAAACGAAAATTCAACTCCTACTTGTACTTAACATCTATAGCTATCTGTAGAACCCAAAAGCGCACAGGTGATTCTCCCTTTATTCCGAATATCACACAAAGAAAAGTTGGCCAGGATTTTAAAATCTGAAAGGTTTACACGTGTAATATAGCTGTAAACTGCTTCCAACTTGGATTTTAAGATTTCAAATGTTTTGTGTGAATGCAATGTGGTTGTATGCATTGCGTACATTATGAAGCCACAATTTAAAGTAGCACAACAGTTTGTTCAAGGTCAATGGGATGGATGTGATTTCATTCAAAGCAGCACAATGGGGTGTTGGAGTTTTCCTCAAGTAAAGCCAAAGTTTAAAGGGACGGATGTGAAGCGGCACAACATGTATCCTTTACAATAAGTGAATTATAGTTCAAAATTCCCATGAATATTTTTGCAAAGTAGTGTTACTTCACATGCAGAATGAAGTTTAATAGTTAGTGGATTTGGAGTTGCCTGCGTTGCGGATGATTGCCAGGAAGTGTGAGCTAGCTGAGTGGCTATATATAGCTTATCCTTACTATGTGTTTAAGCATAACCGTTTTGAGGATTTTTAGGAAGGACTTTTATGGACATCTAATCAGGCTCATAGGTGTGGTCCTGATAGAACCTAGTTATGATATTGGAGATGTTTAAGAAGGTATCACATGATATGTGAATGAGTGTACTAGATGTAACACGTTGAGGCATTTCAGGGTACGTTGCTAACAGTGACATGGACTTTTAGGAACTTAAAGTGACATAGTTAAGTTTGCTATTTAAATGCTGAATGTTCTAGAATGATGTGTCCATAGTGTGAAATACCTTTGGCCTGGGTGTTCTAGAAGTAACAAGTTTGAGGAATTTCAGGTTAATGTTGTCCAAAGAGAGATGGACTTTATAGCAAAAATAGGCTGCAAGAATGTGGCATGGACTCTTCTTAGAGATGTTTAGATTGACAAATTGTTGATTATTTGTAATAAGATATACTAATGTCAAAAGTAAGATTGCATGTGTGGAAGAATGGTATGTCAGTGTCTCCCGTCTGAGGTTTGAGGTTTTGAAGTTTGAAGTGGCATACCTCCCAAAGGGTAAAAATTGAAGTCTGAAGCAAGTGTAGGGATTTCGTCCCATATTATTGAAGTATGAAGTCTGAAGCCGGTATAGGAATTACGTCCCCTAGCAGTAGAGTTTGAAGTCTGAAGCTGTTCCAGGGTAGTGAAGCATCCCAAGTTGTGGATAGTGTAAAGGCTGAAGTCTGAAGTATGTGTAGCGAAGTGATGCGATAATAGTTGTATATGTGGATAATGCTTAAAGTTGCTTTACGTTTAAGAGATGTGGAAGCCTGTTTGAGATTACCAAGTGTTTAAGAAAGGTGAGAAGTGCAGTAAATTGCCATTGTTGAAGAATGCAAGAAGTTCCAAGCTAGATGAAGGTAGCACCTTCAAGAGAGAATGTAGTGCACCATGAGTGAAGTAAGTCTGAAGTTGAAGTGGGAATAGGTACCCATTGTGTGTAGGGATGACATCCCGGAGTAGTTGAGCATGAAGTCTGAACTTTGAGGGATTACATCCCCTAGGGGTAGGTTAGAAGTCTGAAGTATGTGTAGGGATCTCTCCCCATATAATTAAAGTATGAAGTCAAAAGTATGGGTAGGGATTACGTCCCCTAGCAGTAGAGTTTGAAGTCTGAAGTATGTGTAGGGTTTTCTTCCCATATTATTATTAAAGTTGCGAAGATGAAGATGTTGTAGGGATTACCTTCCATTTTAGTAAAGTATTAAGTCTGAAGTATGGGTAGGGATTATGTCCCGAGGTAGCTTTCCATGAGAGCTAGAGCGATAGCAATACTGGTGAAGCTGTAAGCGTTTTGTATGAGAAGAAGTAGGGGTTTAGAGCGTTCACAAAGTGTGATTGGTGCAGAGGCAGTACTAGGAAGAATTTGCACTAAAGGTTGAGGCAAAACATACAGGACGAAAAATGCCTAAGATCTGTGTTTAAGTGATGCATTTCAGTAAAAGAGACAGTGTATATGTAGTGAAGGTGGTCCCGACATGGAGTGATCAAGAATGCAGATGCCCATAATGTGTATGCGCTAAAGGTAGTGGCGTTATTGGTTGCAAGAAGCATTGAGGAAGAATGACGGTTGGCAATCAGGAGATACAACATGTTCCTGAGTAAAATAGAAAATGATGATGTCACTGTGTTGAGCAGTGTGTTAGTGACAGAACAGAACGTTGTGAAATGTTACATGCCAGCCGTTACGTTGGTCCAGTGCAGGCAAGATGACGCTGAGCAGGGTCAGAGCGAAGTATTACTCTGTGGACAGTCAGAGAAAAGCACCCTACAACGTAGATACAACGTGGGCAGGAAGTAGTGAGCACACCAGTGTATAAGCGAAGAAAAGGGAAGCTATGCCGATTATAGATGTCGAGCAGAGTAAAAAGAGTTCTGTAAAAGCAGTAGGGTGCCTAAAGAAAATATAGCGTTTAAGAAAATAATAATTCTCATGCAGTGCTGCAGTGCGAAGTACGATCTGTAGGAGCAAAGAAGATCGTAATGAAAAATAATCTACCGATTGAGCGGGAAGAGCACTGCTCATTTGGGACTGATACTTGCGGGTACAAGGGAAATTGTCAGTCGACAGAGGAAGCAATCTAATTGTGTCTCCACTGATGTAAGAAGTAAAAATGCCCAGATGTGAAGATCTCGTTGGCAGAGGGTAGAGGATTGTTTTGTCCAAGCCATGGAAAATGAACAACTCCTCTTTCAGATGCACTGCTTTCCGTGTAGAAGGGAAAGCATTGTTTGTATTAATTAGAGCCAATGTAGATGAACCCAGAAATATGCAAATGTTGTGATGCAACAAGAGATGTATGAGGTTAACATAACATGTAGTATGTGTATTGAGTATGAATGCACCGAGTGACATTTGAGCATGAAAGCCAGTTATGGATGGTGTATATATATTGAAGTTCAAAGATGTAATCTATTGAGGATTTTCAGGAAAATGTGGACTTCCATGGACGTTTTAAGTTTTAGATGATCTTAATAATGGTGTTTGCGTCCATGAGAGAGTGAGTTAGAACTAATGATCTTGAAGAATGTCAGGATTATGTTGCCCAGTGGCGACAAGGATTTTTAAGAAGCTGAAAGGAATGAGCAAGGTGTAAAATTAGGCTGCCAGAGGGCGGCATAGACTTTTAAGGCTCCATATGTTGGCAGTTCTACAGTTATAAGAATATGGAAATGCAAAATGTCCTATGGATGTGGTAAGAAGTTGTTGAAGTTCTAAAGGGGAGATAGAGTCTTCCCAGTGTCCTCGGTGTGCTCAAAAAGTTGAGTTGGGTAGAGGTAGCCGCCTAATGAGGTAGTCGGAGGGTGAGGCAAGTAGTGGAGGGTAGTGCCTTCCCATAGTTCGCTTAGTATGAAGTTGTGTAGGTATATCTTCTAGTGTATGGGGGAGATTGCGTAGGGATTCCATCCCAGTATAGTGGGAGGGTAGCGCCTTCCCATAATAAGTGTGAAGACTGTGTAGGGATTCCGTCCCAGTATAGTGGTAGGGTAGCGCCTTCCCTTATCTATTAAGTGTGAAGAAAGTGTAGGGATTACGTCCCGGTACAATGAAGCCTAAGTCCTCTTATAGCAATTAAGTTGGTGGTATGAAGTCTGTAGAGGGATCCCATCCCAGTATAGTGGGAGGTTAGCACCTTACCAGTGCATATAAGTTTGAAGCATGTGTAGGGATTCCATCCCATAGTAGTATCATATAGAGGTGAAGTGATGCATTAATAGGTGTATAGAGGTTGAAGTGAAGCAGGAAGTTTCCTCAGTAGGATATTCGAAGTTTGAAGTATGTTTAGGGACAACGTCGTAGTTATTTCTGTTGAGTTGCATCTCTCCAAAAGATGCCTGGCATTATGACACGTATTGTTGTGTTTGACTTCTCTTGTTCGGGTCATCATTGGAAAGGGAGGAGATGTGTTATAATGTACTTGTTGACAGTGCATGACTGCAGGAATGCTGCTGTGTCCTAGCTTGGAACGCTGTGTGAGCCTGCAGAATGTTTGGTTATGAATCCAGCTCCTGGGTTCCAGCCTGGTCAGTTGAGCCTGGGTGATGGGACCCGGTGGTCTCTCATAGTTAACAGCTTATGTAACTTATAATAAAGTACTTAAAAATAACCCTAAGAAGTCTACAGAAGCTGCTTTATAATATTTTTCTTTGGACTAAATCATTGCTTGTGATTGTGTGCAACTGTTCAAAGAGGCTCCCATAAGAATTTATAACAATTTAAGTATTTTTGACCACATTTGGTGTTTTTGCCCAGTCAATTTTAAAGACACTTGTAAAAGCCATGCTGGCAGCTGAAAAGTCAATTCTATTTTTCTCTTGTGTTTATGGGGGGAAGGTGGGACTGATATTCTGTTTGATTTGTGCTATTCCCGAATACCTGCTCTCTCCTTCTATCTCTTTACATTGCCTATTGGGGGTTGAGGGGTGTTGCAGGGGGAACCTATAACCATAGTGCTATCTGATCTGAACCAACACTAAAGTATTATTTTCTGTGCTGCATTTGTTTTATTCCTTACTTATTCCTAGTGTATTAAAGATATTCTGCAGCGTTCTGTCACCCCATGGGTGATTGTTGTGTACCTATTAAAATATACTGTGATTACATTTTCAATACATAAATAAATATTTAACTTTGCAGACTAGCCCGATTCAAGGTTCAGTGTGACCGGAGGATTCTCAGGAGAAGGTTGTGATGTGAGTGTTTGTTTGTTTGTGCATTTTATATAGTGCTACGAACCGTCAGGTATCTGAGTGCTGCTTATTTCCCACGGTGTGTGGTGCTCATTTATCGACCTTGGAAGGATGAAAGGTTGAGTTTGGCCCTGTCGGGATTCGAACCTGTGTCAGCAGGTTCTGCTCGGATGTCAAAGCAAATGCTCTACTTGCTGTGGTATATGAGCGGTATATCATTCAGAATATTGAACTTATAGACAAAAATAAATAAGGGTTTCAGTTGTGCACTACATGCTGGACTTTGACTTGGGTGTGTGCCGGATTGAAATCACTTACAGCGTCAGTCGCAGAGGAACTTTTGAAGATCCTAAAAGAAGTCAAAGACCCCTGTCCTACTAAGGTCACAGTCGTGAAAGAGAGACTGGTGCACCCAAATCAAAAAAGGCTATGTCCAGCAAGATTTCCATGATCAATGGGGACATTGAATCCAGGGTAGCCCAACTGAATCTCCCATCTCCTACTGTTCATGTTCGGTACCAGCCAGACCTGCCTAAACCATATACATTTGTAGAGGTGACTGAAGCAGAGGTTCTGGGCATATTACTCAGGATTCAACCCACTAGTTGTAATGGGGATATCTGCCCTGCCAAAATAGTAAAATCCTGTGCCCTGTCTCCTGCCCCTTTCATTAAAAAGTTTGTAAATGCATCGTTTAGAGAAATGTCTGTTCCAATAGATGTCAAGCAAGCATGGATCACCCCTCTTCTGAAGAAGCCATCATTGTATCCTTGTTTGGCAGGCAACTATCACCTGATTACAAGCTCTCCCTTTCTCGTGAAGGTTCTGTACAAGATTGCACATGGACAGATCCAGGCATTCCTGAGTGCACATAGCTTACTAGGCCATAAGCACTCGGGTTTTCAGAATGCGCACAGCACTGAATCTACCCTGCTGGATGGACATTAGGACCAACATCCTACAATATATAGATAATGGCAAAGCTTAATTGCTGATGCTCCTAGATCTTACAGCCGCTTTTGATTTGGTAGATCATTCCATCATAGCCAGCAAACTACTAGAGCAGTCTCCTCTAAGGAAGCAGTCAGCTGGGTGCTCTCCTTCCTGTCAGACTGAACTGCCAAGGTCTTCCATGAGGATGCTGTGTCAGAAGAGTATGCTTTAAATTGTGGAGTGCCACAGGGCTCATGTCTATCCCCCTCCCTCTTGAATATATTTAGGCTCACACTGTTTGATCAATTAGATGCTGAAGGTACCTGGTGTGCCAATTATGCTGACGATACTCAGTGTCCCTTCCTACTCTCAGGTGATTACATCAAAGACACTGAAGTCATCAACACCACGTACAACCAAATTCATCTCTGGATGTTGCATAATGGCCTAGCCCTGAACAAGTCTAAAACAGAGATCATAATCTTGGGCACTGGTTCTAAGTTGCGCTATTTAGATCAAGCCTACTCTTCCTTCCAAATTTTAGACTGCCTTCTCCCTATTCTCAAGAAAGTGAAGACCCTGGGATTTACCATTGATCAGGAGCTCTCAATGAGGGCCCACATCAGCTGCTTCATGTTAAACTTGTCCCACATCAAGCTTCTGGCACAAAAACCTGTACCTTGAAGCATCCAGCTGTGCCACCTTGGCTAGGGTTATTATTGGTACTTGTGCCAGTATCCTACTTGGCATTGGGAAAGGAGAAATCAACCGCTTACAAATTGTTCAGAACAACACAGTGATGGTTGTGATAGGTCTGCACAAAACTGAACATGTGTCGGCTGCACGGATATCGCTACACTGGCTCCCTATAGCAAAAAGGGTATGTTTCGTACCTTATGCATTGCACACTCCTGCCTGCATGGAAATAGTCCGTCCTACTTGGCCGCACAGGTCAAATGGCTACTGGACAGACGCAGCCTCAGATCCAATAACATTGGTCTGCTACATATCCCCAAGGCAAAACTGTCACAGGTAAAAGATGGATGTTTTCCAGTCTGGACTCCACGACTATGGAACACCCTTCCACTTGACCTGAGGTTGTGTCCTAGTCTTTCCAGCCTTAGACGCTAATTGAAAACCTTCCTCTTTGAAAGTAATTGAACCCTACTGTGCTGTACCTGTTCCCGGTTCTCATATCTGATTTTACATGTTTTCTGTTGTGTGTCAGTCTCTGTGCTCTCGTGCCTCAGGGCTTTTCCTTCAGCGCTTTACAAATAAATAAAATAAATAAATAAACTTCAACACCATACTCTGGCAGGTTGCAGCCTTCCGCACCAATTCATTAGTTGCCTTCTGCTTCAGGGGTTCACTCCTCGTGGACAGCTTCCAGAAGTGTTCAGTCCTACAGGATCCTGTAGCAGTGTTCTCCTCTTTAGATTTCGGTTCCTGCCACTGAACTGGTAAGGTGTTTTTCCCCACTTGCTTTGAATATGCATTGGTTTTGGGAATTTCAGTTGCACGCCCTTTCTCACGTATCTTAGCAGTGGCTTGCCAGTTGGTTTGTTTGATGGAGGACATAAACGTCTTGGTGGCCATTTTGAGAGTTTCTGTTCTGTTCAGGTTGGCATCTGTCCCAGTCTTTTGTGCTCACTGTGCTTTTCCATGCTTGCATCGTGGCGAATTCTGCTCCCTGAAATGAGTCCACTACTCTCAAAAATGAAACCTTGTGCCACAACTCAACTTGCACCCCAAGTGCGCAAATTGTCACTCCACGTTACAAAGGTGCCACTCAGCAACAATGTGTGCCTGCAGTGCAAAAATGAGTATGAAACTTGAATTGCAGCCTTCCACAGCATCCTCATGTTGGGGAATGGACATTTACTCTTTCATGTGTATATTTGTTTGTTGCATTCCTCGTCACTCCTTGAAGGGTTAAGCAGCTTCAATCATGATATTTGTCCATGCTACACAAGGTACAGCAGAGCCAAGGATACCTCAAAGAGCCTTTAGCTGACCTCAGCCCATACAACACGCAATGTAGTTTCTATGGATGCTCAGGCTCATCACACAGAATCATGTAATCTTTCTTCGACTGCTGCACTTGCATCAACTCCCTCAGATTGAGTAACTGTGGAACACACCTGTAACTGTGATCCACCTTAAGACTCCCAACCACTTTAGGACACTGATGAAAACATGGCTCTTGTCACAGTGCTAGATCCCTTATCTCTCCTGTTGAGACTAATAGGACTCCAGGGCCAACAGGCCATTACTAATATAACATAATGTACCTTAACTTAATGACTCCTGAGTTAACATGACATGGTAAAGATACAATTTTTATTTGCCTTTTGTGTTCAGTATATTCACGTAATGCAAGGTCTAGGGCAGAATTCATTAACTAACTGTATAGTAATAATTGGACACAGTGTTCAGAATGCCTACTGAAATTGATCACTGTTAAATGCCTCTAAGCTCATTCTGTGTCTACTGAACAGAAAGAAAATATAAAGTGAACTCTTATTCCCAAAAGCCCTTTAAGACGAGGTAGCAATATTCAGAGGTGGATGGGGGTGCAGAGGTTACTCAAACATCAATAATCAAAACGACTCAGGATGTTGGCAAAGTGCGTTTCTGTTTTAATATCAATTATCTAAAACAGGGAGTACAACGGGCATCATCCAACACCACTTTGCTCGATCTCAAAGCATTTCACAAAAAACAATTCTTTTATAACATAAATGTGTCACTGCTGACACCATATTATGTGGCAAACTAGAAAAATTATGGGCACCCGTGGTTGGCTTTCCGTGAACATCTAAGTATAAATTCTATATACCCACTGGTTATGATTGAGTACTTAAGGTAGGTGGGCATCTTAACCCACCCCCCAATAACTGGTCACTATTGCTGTCACTAAATACACAATGATTCATTGGGTCTTCAAACTACAGGGCTCTTCATTATACAGTCCATTATGATTGGTTTGGCACCCTCTTACCCTTCTGGAATATTCCTCACGCTAGCAGCACACAGACTACCATCTCAGGTGCATGGATGCTCGGCGTGATCATGCCTCCCCTCCAATTAACCCACTATCTGCCAATACTCCTTCAGTTTGTCAGACAATTAGCTTTTGAACTTGGCTCTGTGCTGTTGACTTCATCTGGGAAATAATGGGAGGATAGCTTCACTATATCTTTTAGTTTCGGTACAGCCTGACCCAAGCTATCCTGATTTCACCCATGTGACTTGAAGACCACTCTTTTTGAGATTTTTGCAGTATTTACTTCTTTTGAATGATGACCTGTAGAAACCTTCACTGTTTTTTCAAACTACTTGAAACAAGAGCATATTCCTTTCTCACATTCGTTGTAGCTTTCTTGACAGGCTTCAGTTACACTGTGGTCTTTTCCCTTGGTTCTGAGCCAGCCCCATCATCTATGAAACTTGCCATACCATCATTAATTTCCAACTGCACCACTCATTTGAGAGTCTTTTTCTTGTTCCTGAATTTTCAGTCCTGCTGAAGTGTGTGTGGAACATCCAGGTTATATACATTCCTATGTATATACATTGGCGCATTGCTGCAATCTACTTCACTACGTAGCCAGTCTTGAGAATACCTTTCCCTACTTGTGTTTCCAGCAACTGTACATGTGTAAACTGATTTACGTATTCTTCAGTGTTTCTTGTAGCATGAGCATCTTCATCTCGAGCCCGAAATGCTGCTCATCTGTACCGTCTATTCTTTAAGTCTTTAGAGAATACTTGTTATCTAGAGAATACTTCATCCAGCTTTCAGATATGTCAACTCCCTTTCATGTGACATCATCAGGCTCCTTTCTGTGTGCAAATACACATTTCCTCCGGCACTTCCCTCAAAAGAGTGCTATGTCTCTGTCCATTTAGATAGGGTTTCCTTAATGGATATCTTGTCTCAAAGGTTCTCTGCGGTATTGGTACACTGACTGGAACTGCACATGTCTTCATCTCTGGTTCCCAACATATAGGCAACATGGGGGTGGAGCTTGGAGCGAGGATGTCTGACTGAACCTCTACATTTCCCCCTCTGGTCAATTCATCAACCACTTCTTTATCAATCTTTACATCCAGACATCCTTATCCGAAAAACGGTTTCTTTAACCTAAATCTTCACAACTTCTTTCAAGCCTCATGCTAATTTCACATGCTCATCAACACTCCATGTCATAAGGGTGCAGTGCCCACTAGGGCTACAGTAAATCCATCTTCTTTTGATGTCTGGGATACCGGAACTTTGTACCTTCAGGTACGTGTATGCTGGATTTCATGTAATCTCTGATCTCTTAATCTGTAAATTCTTTAGTCATCCATCCGGATTCAACATCAATCATGATCTTCATTCCTACACCTTTCTTCGCAATCTTCTTACATTGTGAGATTATTAGCCTAATCACACAAAATCAAGCATGATCAACACCAACAGGGCTCCAAGGAACTTGAACATATCTGTCATCCACTGTGGAACCCATTAGAAATCTGCACCAAACCAACTGTCATCAGCAATGTCTTCTACTTTATCAATCATCTGGACATGTAGGTCTGTCAATATGGCTTCTGTCAAGGTGCCATTTGCATTGTCGTGAGAAGGTATAAATGTGCAAAATGATTCTTCTATTTTTCCGCAAACACCTCCATCCATAGCTGTAATCATATCCAAGGCATATCTATTTTGAAGAGTCATCAGTCTTATGGCTCTCAGCTCCCCCTTGATTTAATTGAATCCTTTTATAGTAGTGTTGATCATCTGCAGGAGCTCCCATCTAGTAATCTGCAAACATTTAGTATTTGCATCCATCTGGGTCATGGGCATGAAGATTATTGTAAATATCGACACAGTCTTTCTGAACAGTCTGTGTTCATATGGAATTGAATGAAAAGCCTCTGTTGATTTTGCTGAGAAATAGTTCTCCCTCTTCAGTCGGCTCACCAATTTTCAGATCACTTTTTGGAATCACCAATGCTGGAACATGGACATTCACTATAGAACACATTCCTCCCCAATCCTTGGGCAGCTTCATATAAGCTCTGGATCCACAAGCCCAATAGTGATCCATTATCACTACTGTCCCAACGCTCATTCCTGGCACATCAAAGATTTGTCCACAGTTCTGATTTTCTGCCATTTTTCTTGTGCCATTATTTCTGAAGCACAGCTTTGCACTTTCCAGGGGCACTATCTGCAAAGGTCCTCCTTTATCTTCAACCCAGGTCAGCAATTTAGCAAGTCTTGGCCATAAAGGTTTGCATCAATTCTGTACAATGTCAATGGTTGGTTTGTAACAACCAATAACTACCCACGCTCTACAGATTACTAAGCCTACTTCCCAGCAATCTAGAGAGAGTACTGATCCCCAGATCTGCATTTGACCTCTTTATTTCCATCTTTGAATTTCTTCTTTAGTTTTTCCTGGGTTTCCCATCTTCTGTTCACTTCCCATCAGATTCCAGCTCCTTTCACTCCAGGCTGTTCGTATCTTATCACTTGATTCTTAGTGTGGGTTCTTGCTCTGGTCTTTGTGTCTTGAACATAGTCCTCTTCATCTGGATCTGTCCATTCAGTTGCCCATGCTAAATAAGCTATTCGGCCCATAAACTGGCCTCTCGCCTTACAGCGTACTATGTGAGACAGGCAGTGTGCTGTTTGGACATCTATTGTGATGGCTATGAAGACTTTGGATTTCCTCATACTATAAGGCAGGAGTGCGCAAAGATAGCAGTCCGCCTCTGATGCTCTCTTTCCCACCTCTTTCATATGCTGATACCAAATATTGTTTCCTAAGTGTGCTGTGCTGTCTAGATAATTATTCAATTCATAATCCTCCTCTGGTGCATATCTCTTAGTTCTCCTCCGTGCCACATGTGGCTCAATGAATATATCATGCATTACATCAGCATAATTCTTTCTTAATGCAGAGATCATAGGAACATTAGTCTGTACAACTGGTGTCTTTACATATGCTACTGGTGTTGGAACAGTTGCATAAAATCTCTTTTTTGCACTATAAGCAGGTATCCATAAGTCCATCACAGTTTGCATAAATGTCATTCCATTTTTAGAGAACCCAGACCCATTCATCATAAGACCAGATGTTTTCTCATGCACCACAGGTGTGGGGTTAGTTACAAAAGACCTCTTCCTTTGCCTTTCCCTAAGGATTTCTGTCTGGCGTTCAGCAAGAATTCCCAAATGGCTCTTCTCAGAATAAGGATGTTTAGTACTATTTACCATATAGCCAGGTCCCCCCACATAAGCCCTTGGAGTAGGACCAATCACATAAGGCCTAGGATCTCTTACAATTTGGACTTCTCCCTTCTCTTTAGGAGTAGGATAAACAAAAGGAACTCTCCCTTATTTCAGACCCATAACGTATGCAGCACGTATTCCTAGGATCAGAATGACAACAAAAAACATGAAGCAGGCATAAATTATGCACCAATAAAAGATGTCCCAACAACGTGAAGATGCTGATCATCGTCGTCTCTATTTTTCTGGTGGTTTATGGACTGCACGATTTGCCTTTACTTAACTTTAAGGAAAGAAAAAATGCTTTATTTAGGCAATCTTATAACCACTCTGAGAGCTGCTGTATCTTTTCCACAAGTTCCATAAGCAACTGGCTGATTGCTTGATGATTATTTATAGGGTTCCTGGTGAAGACAAATGTCTCGTCCTTTCATCAGACAAGGTAGGGATGTGCTTCCAGTAGGTAATAGAAAATGAATGCCACTAAATGATGGACATCTTCCTTTCACAACACCATTCACTAGTTCATGAAGAAACATCATACAAACAATGAATCTTTGGATCCCTCAGAAATGTGCGTACATCATTTTGCCTTCCAACAAGATGTGGGCACTGTTAAATCAAGAAGCAGAAGACTGTGGCGCATAGTTTTTGAGCATCATCATTAGACATGATCATTGGTTTGTTCACAAAGATGCACCACATGATGAACAAGCTTGCTTGCAGGGGTGTTGCTAGGGGGGGGGGGCTAAAGGGGCTATAGCCCCTGATCTTTTGGTTGTAGCCCCGGATAGAATCTCAGGAGCTACAGCCTAAAGACTAGCTAGCCCCCAGTCCCAACAGTTCTAACATCAGCTTAGCCCCGGGTCATTTCCAGACCTAGCAACTCCCCTGCTTGCTTGCAAAGTTCACGCATCAACCAATTTATTGCAGGTCGATTTCTGGGATCCCTCAGGAATGCACAAGTGTTTGTGCACCATCCAACAAGATGAGGGTGCTTGTGAATCAAAAGATAAAGAATCAATCCAAGTAGTCTATGAAAGTCTTCATCAAGAAGAACCATCTGTATTTTCAAAGGAATGTTCAGGCAATACTCTGATCTGGTTTAGAATTGCTGCCAAAAGTCATCTAATCGCTGGACCGTTGCTAGGATCTTGGAGAAAAGTCAGAATGTCATCAGGATGGCCAACAAGAATAGGGTAAGCTCTAAGTATAAAAATGAAGACAGCAAGAAGTAGTCTGTGCACATCCAGATCAGTGAGGACCATAAAATCCTCTGAAAAGAAACTCTGATTGGAAAGCGTTTGGGAACTACTCCCTTTCCAGTCATCAAACAAGAAATCCAAATCTGGCATTCCTGTGCTCCTTCTTCTGTAGTTCAAAGTCAAATGTCAACACCTCTCTGTGCTTTTCCACTCTCTGCTGTAGCAAATGCAAAGAATGCTTTCCAGGAAAGCCACAGTCCAATGTTTTCTTTGCCTATCTTTAGATAGTCTCTGCGTCCTTCTTCCTTGTCATCAATCTTGTCTGCACATGCTGAATTGCTTCTTCTTGACTTGCTTACGAATGGGATGGGGGTGCGGTAGGCTCTCCAGTGTAGATTTGTATGTCTATTTGATGAATCCACGCTCTTCTTCCTATAACTTTAATAGCTGACAGTGTGGTAGTCTCCACAATAAACGGACTGCCAAGTCTGGCCCGTGCCACTTCCTGGTATAGTTATGGATCAGTACCTGGTCTCCTGGAAAGAACTTTGGTACAGAAACTGCACTCCAGTTGCTGAATGGTCTACATCTGTCTTCTTAGCCGACACCCCGTCTGCTTGACTTCGTCTGAATTGACAGAGATACTTGTGGTGATGCATCTTAAATATTCTTGCAGTTCAGTCCCTAATAATTCTACAGTTTTCTGGGCATCACTTCTAATCCTCAATTGAGGAGTTAGAGGCATTCTCATTTGCCTTCCAGTGACTTGTTCATGGGGTGTGAGGTGATGGTCTCAGCCAGGTTGGTTTCTCAGTGCATATAGCGCAATGGGTACGCAATGCAGGCACCCCTTCTTCGGGGTCAATTTTAGTTTGGCAATTCTTTCTTTTAATAGGCCATTGAGCCTCTCACATATACCATTTCCTTGTGGATGATAAGCCAAAGAAAACATATGTTTTATGCCAAGCAATATGCTGCTTTTTCAAACACTTCATTAACAAAATGGGGGCTATTACCTGATCTCAGCACCTCACATACTCCCCATCTAGGAAATATTTCTCGAACTAGGAATCTTGCTGCACAAGTGGCATCAGGATGTGTGTATGGATCAGCTTCAATCCATCTTGAGAACGGGCACACTACCACTATCATATACCTATACCCATTACAGGCATGCAGCATATCCACATAATCAATGTGAAGGTGCTGAAACTGACCATTTGGTTGAGGAATAATTCCTCTGACTGTTCTCAGCGTGTGCCCAGCAGTGAACCTTTGACATACAATGCAGTTTACTACATAAAATGCAACGTGTTCTAACAGGTTCGGCACAAACCAATCCTCCGCAATGGTTGCTGTGAGGCTCTCCCTAGTAACATGCACGGGGTAGTGTAGCTGCTCCAACGCCACCCTTTATAAGGCTACAGGCATTACCGGTTTACCAGTGCTGTCCTGTCGCCACAGTGCTTCGGTGGGGGATAAAGAACAGATCTTTTTCTTCCTGTGAAGCACTACCCTGTATTTCCATTATCTGTGTTTTTGCCCAATTATTAAAGCCTTCATTCACACTCATCATTATCACAATCTTCTCTTTCACATAAGGTGTATCAAAAGACATTGGGGGTCATTACGAGGTAGGAGGTAACCATGCCGCTATGAGCGGCATGGCACCCCTTTACCGGGTACCGGGTACCTGGTCCGGGTTCCTTGAATGAGGAATTACCAGGCCATTCTGACCTTGCAGGGCCTGGTAATTCCTCATTCAAGGAACCCGGACCCGGTACATCCCCATTCCCATTTGAGCCCCCATAGGGCTCAATGGGAATGGGGAGCATGCTAACAACGGGCCCGCATGCTGGGCTGCTCGTGGGACCCACTAAGGCTGCCTGGTAAAACCAGGCGTCTTTAGCGGGTCCCGCAAGCAGAACTCGTAATGAGATGGTAAGGGGTTGACGGCTGCGGCACCTTTACCGGCGCCGTTAACCCCTTACCGCCAGGGTCAGAATGACCCCCATTATGTCCAGCGAATATGCAACTCTTTGTCTGCGGCTTGGTTTCCAGATAAAATAAAATCTGTTCTCTTAGTATGTGATGCACATTTGACTATTGCAATGGCTACTGGGAGCTCTAGTGCTTTAATGGGCCTATTCAATAGAGCGGCATGTTGCACTGGAGTGCTGTCAGCTCAGAGGTAGCCCCTTCTTTTCCAGTGTGCCAATCCTGCGTGCACGGTCGATGTAACGCAGGTGGAGTCACTATACACCATCACTTTCTGGTCTGCATGTTTCTCAAGCGCAACAATAAGCACCACCAATTCTTCAGACTGTGCTGAGAAATGAGATGGTAGTCTTGCACTCGTCATTATTTCAAAGTCTCCATTAGACTTATGCTTAACCACAGAAGCACCTGTATACCGTTGTCCATCAGTTTGATTGATTCTCAAGGAACTGTCAATAAAAACTATTTCTCCCTCAGAGAGAGCATTTTCTTTTACTCTCGGGATATCATCATAAAACTCTTCATAATTCGAGCAATCATGCACTTGCTCGCCTTCTGCCAATGGTTCAGCTACAAACATGGCAGGATTCACTGTTTTACATCTAACTATTTTAATCGTCAGATTTGATACTACCACTTCATAAGCATAAGCTATTTGAGATGTCAAGGTACCCATAGGTTTTTCTAGAATTGCAAACAGAGCATGTTCAACAAATAATGTCATGGAACATCCCATTACTATACTAGCAGACTTTTCAATAGCGAACGTGGCGGCTGCCAGCGACTGTTTCCATGGGAAGTGACCCCTCATGACTGGGCCTAGAATCACACTGCAATACGCCAGGGGCTTATACCCTAACTTAGTTCTTTGCTTAAGCACTGCTGTCATAACTCTTCCATTCGTGTGTGAAAATAAAAAGAATTCCTCTGCATAATTGGGAATTCCTAAAATGGGAGCCATACAAATTGCTTTTTAACTTCATCAAAGCCTTCCTCCATGCTCTCAGTCCATTCAAGCATTTTCAAGCTCTGCTGTGCTTTTTTCAAGGCTTGCAAAATGGCTTTGTATATGAACTGGATAGATACTAACAGTAGAGGTCAATGTGCTTCCACTACTTGTCTAGGCCCCAACGTATATAGCACAAAACAGACAGTAGTTATTTCATTAAAAATACATTATTCCTAGGACTACGTCCCTATAGATAGCTCACTGGCCCTGTGTTCAGATATCTCATGTCCCCAATTGTGTGGCACACTCATCTCTAGAATAGCAATGCTTTGCCGCCTGCAAAGGGGTGTTGAGATTCTTGCCCTCAGCTCTCTCACTACTTTCCTAAAACTAATTGTTTATGTGCACATTTCTTGGTGGTCGGTTCTCTTCTTTCTTTTTACCGCCCCCAGTCTATGTGTCTTATAATAAAAAACAAACTGTTGAGGCCAAATGGCCGAATACAGCTAAAAAATGATTATTGCAATCTATCAGTAAATGTTCTTTTACTGTTGGGTAAGGTTAAAATTATGTATATTTATTCGAGCCCTGTCTTCAAATGTATGTAGGATCTCGGAGTTGAGGTCATCGGCCTGTCAACTCTTTGGGTTTGTCAACCGGTTTCAGCTGAGTTGATAACTCGCCGCCTTCTTTAGGACGGAGAATCATGCATTCTCAGTGATACTATGATTTCTTCACAAGTATCCACGTTGCGGAGGGTTGGAGAGTTTTCTCAGGGTTTCCCACGGGCAATACAGCTTGTGTCCCGGTCCCTGTTATCTCACTGGATTTTCACTATTGTTGATGGTGGCTTAATTGGTTTCACTTATGTACTTCGTGACTTCCTGCTCAAATAGCCTGTAGGGATTGTGTTCCCTCTTATCAGGCTGTCTGGTTTCTGAGTGCTGGCGTCTAAATTGCATCAGGTCCTCCTAATGCTTAAGTGTCAAAGGGAGCTTCGTTTAGCTGGGTGTTATCCCTGATAAGAGAAACAAACCGTCTGTCATCAGTCCGACTGTCGTCAGAACTGTGATCAAATACCCATGCTCTAACATAGTTGCACAGTCCTAAAAACTGCGGCATTTGTTTTATCGCATGTGGTTTTGCTGTTTTCAAAATAGCCTCAGCCCTTTCTGGTGTAACTTTCTTTCCTTCGTGTGAGATTAACTGTCCTCTGTACAACACATCCTTTTGACAGTACTGCAATTTCTCTTAATCCACTTTATATCCTTTCTTTGCAAGAACAATCATCAATTGAATCGAGTCAAATCTAAACTCTTCTTCTGACATGCTGCAAACTAAAATGTCATGTACGTACTGCAAAACAACACTCAGCAAATCGATATCGCTTAAGCCTTTCTGCAGGACTCTATTAAAAATTGATGGAGACTCGCAATACCCTTGGGGAAACCTTGTGCTTTTCATTTTAGGCTGACGGAACGTGAATGATGTCAGATCTTGAGAATCTTTGTGCAAGGGTATTGAGAAAAATGAATTTTTCAAGTCCATCACCATGAAATATTGTGTTTCAACCGGGATAATACATAAGATCGTCGCAGGGTTTTGAACTAAAGGAAACTCTGCCTCTACAATTTGGTTACTCCATCTCAGGTCCTGAATTAAATGCCACAACCCCCTTTACTTTTTTTGATAGGGTACACTGCAGTATTACATGGTGACTCTGACATCACTAGAATGCCCTTATCCATCGTGGCTGAAATAGTCTTAAAAATCTGCTTCTCTTGACATAGGATACTGCCTTAAATGGGGCAGAATTGCTCCTGGTTTTAGTTTAATCTTAAATTCTCCTACATCTTTCAATAGTCCTACGTCATAAGGGCCTGTTGTCCATAAAGAAATGGGCACCTTTTCCATATCCTCATCAAAATATGTAGGGTGTTGTTGCATGATTGCCATCCACTGTGGGATCTCTCTTCTTTCTCTTCTAATCCAATATGTGATGTTTATTTCAAACACTACTTCATCAGCTGATGGGTCGTCTTTAAACATATCCTCGTCAGTGACGTCAGTTAATCTGAACCTTTCTTCAATAGCAATCACTGTCCTCCATGGCCTGCCCTCATCATCGAATCCTTTGAGCATGGCCAATTGTCCTCGTACTAGGGCTGCTTGTAATTCTAAGGAGAATATCTGTCCCCCTCCTCATTCATGGGTATCTGTGGCCTGAATAGAAAGTCATCAGGTATTCTCATTACCCTAACCACTAATCAAGGTAGCCATGTTAACAAAATGCATACTCCATAATGAAAAACCTCGGGCTCCAATGACTTTCCTCGCAAAGCTATTTGCCCTATGAATGCCATAATACACTCACTCACATTTAAATAATGTATTCCTGGAGTAGAACACACTATGCCTTCATCAGTAAAAGAAATTGTCATATTCAACTTCGTCATCAAATCCCAACCCTGTATATTAACTGGCGTCTGTTTCGAGTACAATAATGGAACAGACATGTCACATTCTCCTATTGAAATTGGCAATTTTTCTGCAAAAGGAACTCTACTTGTAGCTCCTGTGAAACCTTGAGCATTCATGGCATTACCCGATAACAAAATGTTTCCCTCTCGTATACATGAGCGAGTCGTTCCAGTATCGACTAAAAAAGAAAGGGATTGGCCACCTATCATAACGTCAACCCTCGGTTCCTCACTAGGATTAGGCATTACTGACAGTACTGAACACATAAAGTCCCCCAGTGAGTTGTCCTAGTGTGGATACATACTTATTCCTGTACCTGTAAAAGGATTTCCGCTCTCAACAGTGACACCCCCAATCCTAGGAGTCAACAATTGTCCTGTTTTGCACATTGCTGTATTTGCATGGATTGTCCTTGTGATGTGCTCAATGGCGCTGTGATTGAAAAGCCTGTTGTGTTTACGGTGCTTGTTTCTGATATAGTGTATGATTTTGGGCAGATCCATCCCTTATGTGCAGGCTACATGCTTGATGATAAGCTGCCCCCCATATCGAGAATTGCCCACTCTGTACATACCCTTGGCTCCTACACGTTCATACTATATGCCCTGTCATTCCACATGTCTAACATACAGGAGAGAATCTCCCAATTTGTCCATCCTGCATACCTTGATTATTACCTTGATTATTCTGAAAATATCCTTGGCTATTCTGAAAATGTCCTCATCCTCGAAAACCTTCTCTCCTGCTCTGCATAAATCCATTTCCTCCTGGCTCTGGCTGCCGTTGGTTATTCACCTGAAGCATACCTGCAGTCTGTTGCAATCCCGTCCCATCTCCACTAGTTAACATCGCCCCTTCAATGGCATATTTAGATTGTTTTTTCTGCACTCATTTGGCTTCCTCTACCTTTCTAGTATCCTCCTTCTTGTTTTTCACTTGTAACAATCGACAATGATGCACAATTGTCAGCTTAATCTCTGGCCATGGCTTTGTTTCCATTCCCACCAATTTCTTGAGCTGCCTCTGTACCTGTTCTGGCAACCCTTGACATAGAATATGATAAAATACTAGTATAGATTTCCCCCATGGCGCTCGCGTTTACACAGACCACTGCTCTTTGAAATTTTGAATGTAAGTAAGCAGATCTTCCCCTTCCTGCCATTATAGCTCCTATATCTGATGTATTAGGATACTGCACTGTAAGCGCTTTCCAAACTGCTACTCTGCAGTTATTAAATGGCAGGCGCACCATTTTGTGCTATATTCTGCACAGTAACTCCTGCGTATCCTGCTCTGGACCAAATGTCGTTAGCTCTTTCCCCAAGAATGGCTGCAAGGAGACCTTTAATGTCTCCTATAGCTAATGTATTACCTCCTGTCATTTTTTCTAACTCTTATATCCATTTTCCGGCCCCTGATGTTAAACTGGGCAACGTATATCTTAAATTGTCCTTATCCATCTGAGGCCATGGAATATACTGTGGTCTGATCCCTCCTTTCTCTAGTAAGGGAAACTGTGAAATCCCAAAATCACAATCAGCTCTCATTGTTTGCATATCCATAGTTGGAACAATGGTTCCCGATTGTTTCCTTCCTGGCAATGACCTTAATCTGCTTACCTATTGCGGCGATTCGCCCCGCACACACTGAGATCGTCCTTTAGGTCGACCTGTCCGTGCCACTGGATCTGGCGTCCTTGGTTTAGGTAGGTCCTTGGTTTAGGTAGGTCTAGGTCTACCATCTAACCTCTTTGTCTGTTAATAAACATTCTCTAAACCTACATGCACCAATCCCTTCTTCCTCAAGGAAGGCTTCCCTTCCTTCATCTGACATCTCCTGTCCACAACTCATGTGACTACCCTCTTTCTCATCCCGATTCATAGTCAGCCTGTTCAAAGACAGAGCTCGGTGTTGAGAGCTAAACGGACTTCCTTCCTTTTCTTGTGATTGGGAAATCTCAAATTGATCATTTTTCCCTTGACTCTTCTATTCATTTTTCGTCTTCATTTCATTTTATGCTTTCACAATTCTGTCTCCAATAGTTTCCTCTTCAAAATCCTCCTCTAGATTTACCCTAGAAGGATCTGCCTTCGGCTCCTATGATGGGAAGAATTCTTCTATGTCCTCCCATGCTAATACTGGATTCGGGTTCCTTAACTCTTTCACAATGAAATCAATGTTGCATGCTCTCTGCCTGCTTTTTTCTTCCATTTCCTCATCAAATGCTCTCGATTCTATGCCTTCTCCCTAATTCTTTCTTCCTCCTGTCTCTTCATCTAATTTCTCTCATTTGCCCTACATATTTTATCATTTTTTTGCCTTTGTATTCTCTTTTCTCTTAACTTCTCTTCCTCGTCTTCTTCTCTTTTCCTGTCTAGCTTATACTGTTATTCGATTGCTTGCTGCCTATTATCATATTTCCTTTGCTCTTCTGCTCTTTCTTCCTTCCTTAGCTGTTCTTCTTGATACACCTATTCCCATCCTTTTCTGTCTTTTCTTTTAAGCTCATGCTCTTTCAATCATTTCTCTCTGCCCCTGTCTTTTTTATCTTGCTTGTCCTGATCATCCTTTTGCCGTACTTCCCCAATGCTCGCCCCACTCAGTTTGAGCAATATCTGACCTCCCATCCTCTCATTTTGTATGAGCGCTATCTCGTCAGTCTTGTCTTTTTCTCTTTTCCATCTCATTATTTCTCTTGCTATATCCAGGGTTATGCCTGGTCGTTCACTTCTCTCCTTGTCCCGTGGGACTGTAGAGACCACGTCTTTCTCTGGAGCTTTCTCTAAACCTTCATGACTGCTATATGCAGGAGGTTCATACGTTGGGTTACTATACCCTGCTGTGACTTTAAGCTCTCTGAGTGAATACACTCCATCATCCTTTGAATTATCATAATTTACTTCAAGGACAGTGGGGGGAGCAGAAGGCTCATCACCCCCCCTCTGTACGCTGCCTCAATATCCAATCTTCAGGAGGTGGGTATTCCCGTTCCTCCTGATACAACTCCAAAAGCTCTAAACTAGCTAGCCTTTTCTCCAGTTTTTTCCCGGTGTACGCTGCATGCAAATATGTGGTCATATGCTGTAAAACCACTTTTGACAGTGATCCTCCTTGTGGCCATGGCATGAACATTTTGTTTGCTGTTCCCTTAAGCCATTCTGCACTATACTGTTTAAGGTTGGGTGCATTTTTAGGTAAATGCTGACACATATGCTCAAAGGGATCAATATTTTCCATTGTGACAAGGCTCCCTCGCCTGTCGATACTTAATGTGCTTCACACAAATAACACTTTACACAAGCAATCACTTCCAACATGAGTGTACACCAATAGTCGCAGCTGAAATCCTCTATACCTCATTTCACTTTATCTTCTCTACTCAGTCAATACTCTAAATAACAAAAATTAACAATTTCTCCTTTTTAAGCATCAAATATCCCCTTGTCGCTCTTCGAAAGTTCACTTTTCTTCCAATTTACATACATCTAACATACAAAACATACAAAAAACTTGGCCGGCCCACATGTATCTTCTAGTCGACGCTCCTCGCTGCTCTTATCACCCCTAATTTTTATCCCTGATGGGGGTTGTAAAATATCTTCCTTAACAGACATGTCTGTTTGTCTCCTATAGATCTATTTCTAGATTTTAAGATATTTTCTTCTGACGTTCCTAAACGAAGGCCTCTGGGCTAACCTATGGAATGCTCATCGTCCATATATCTCTTATTCAATTCCTCTTATCAATATTCACACTACTAAACCAACCCTGCATTACCTTTTCACTTTGTTAGTTTTCCCCATGCATACAGTTTGCCACGTTCCCCAATCTACTCACCATTTGTCTTTCAGCTTCCGAGTCCCGGGATCGCCTCTTCCTCAATCAGACGATTCATCCTTCCCTCCGTTCAGCTTCCCGTAGAAGTTGGGTGGGGTTTGCATGGGGAAAGGCAAGCGACCCATCCTACCTAACTTTGCAAGGGTTTGGACTTTAATCTAACCGCTATCTACAGGGAGCTTCACATTCTTTCAGCTAAATGGTGGAGGACATCTGATATTACAGTGACTGCAGAGTTTTACTTAGATCAATGGGCCTTTAACCATCACCTCTGCTACTAAGTGAACTCTTATGCCCAACATCCCTTTAAGATGAGGTAGCAATACTCAGAGGTGGATGGGGATGCAGATGTTACTCAAACATCAATAATCAAAACGACTCAGGAAGTTGGCCAAGTGAATTTCTGTTGTAATATCAATTATATAAAACAGGGAGTACAACGGGCATCATCCGATGTCGCACCGCTTGATGTCAAAGCATTTAACAAAAAACAGTTATTTTATAACAAACATTTGTCACTGCTGACGTCATATTATGTTGCAAACTACAAAGTGTATGGGCACCAATGGTTGGCTCTCTGTGAACATCTAAGTATACATTCTATATAGCCACTGGTTATGGTTGGGTACTTAAGTCAGGTGGGCATCAGTACCCATCCCCAATAACTGCTCCCTATTGTCGTCACTAAACACACAAAGATTCGTTGGGTCTTCATACTATGGGGTTCTTCATTATACAGCCCACTATGATTGGTTTGGCACCCTTGTACCCTTCTGGAATATTCCTCACGCTTGCAGCACGCAGGCTACCATCTCAGGTACATGGAAGCTCAGCGTGATCATGCCTCCCCTCCAATTAACCCACTATCTGTCAACACTCCTTCAGTTTGTCAATTAGCTTTTGAACTTGGCCTTGTGCTGTGGACTTTGACTGGGAAATAAAGGAAGGATAGCTTCACTGTGTCTTTTACAGCCTGACCCAAGCTATTCTGATTTTACCCATGTGACTTGAAGACCACTATTTTTGAGCTTTTTGCAGTATTTCATCCTTTTTAATGATGACCTGTAGAAACCTTTACTATTTTTTCATATTACTTCAAAGAAGAGCGTGTTCCTTTTATCACATTTGGGGAAGCTTTCTTGACAGGCATCAGTTACACTGTGGTCTTTTCCCTTGGTTCCGAGCCAGCCTCATCATCTATGAAACTTGCCATGCCATCAGTAATTTTCAACTGCACCACTCATTTGAGAGTCTTTCTCTTGTTCATGAATTTTCAGGCATGCTAAAGTGCATGTGGAACATCCAGGTTATATACATTCCTATGTATATACATTGGTGCATCGCCGCAATCTACTTCACTACATAACCAGCCTTGAGAATACTTTTGCCTACTTGGGTTTCTAGCAATTGTACACGTGTAAACTGATTTACATATTCTGGAGTGTTTCTTGTAGCATGAGCATCTTCATCTCGAGCCCGAACTGTTGCTCATCTGTACCGTCTATTCTTGAAGTCTTTAGAGAATACTTGTTATGTTTCTTCTCGGCATCCAGCTTTCAGATACATCAACTCCCTTTCATGTGACGTCATCAGGCTCCTTTCTGTGTTCAAATACACATTTATTCCGACACTTCCTCCAAAAGAGTGATATGTCTCCATCCATTTAGATAGGGTTTCTTTAATGGATATCTAGTCTCGAAGGTTCTCTGCGGTATTGGTACACTGACTGGAATTGGAAATGTTGTCATCTCTGGTTCCCAAAATATAGGCAATATTGGGGCGGAGCTTGGAGCGAGGATTTCTGACTCTACCTCTACAAAAGGGTACCTGGTAAGATATCGGTCCCCCAGGTAAACAATGGGTATGTAAAAAAAAACAAAGGACTGAGAACAGGAAGATGGCATGCAACAATTAGGCATATTTCAAATCAATATATATATTTATTTTCATACATTGAAAATATTTGGTAGTGGTAAACAAACAGATACATTAAAACGATTGTCAAAATTATCCAAAATTACTCGTACTCCATTCAATCTACTCCAGCTGGCGTAATCATTCATTTGTACATTCGCAATAGTCGCTCACTATACATTTCATATATTGCCTAAATATCCAACTGAAACATGTGTCGATAACATCTGACAACATTTGTTGCATAATAGAGAGACACACCAGTATACATATGGGGTGTAGGGAACTTTCTGAATAAGTGTAAAGAGGCTGTGTATGTTACAGGGCCAATATATGATATGTATAGTGAGTGACTATCGCGAATGTGCGCATGAATGATTACGCCTGTTGGATGACTTGTTTGTAGTAGCATTTCCAGTGAGAAACACAAGGGTCTGAAACTATTGATTCTCCAGACGATTAGGCCTATGACTCCCATGATCCCTCACAATGAACAATGTTGGCTATCGTTGATGGATGTTGTAGTCCAAAATACTTGGTGAGCTTTGCATATCCTGTGTATATTTCTGATGCTTTACAATGATGATAGTTCAGTGGTATTGCAATTGGTGCAGGCTTTTCCAACCATTTACCCCTCATGCCCGGGCACAGTCCTGCCTTTATGTGCTTTGCAGCTCTTCTGAACAACACATTTTGCACCACCATTTCCAAGAAGCCCAAATGATCAGGCATTAAACTGCATGGAACACCACAGAGCTGGAAATAAAGGGAAGTAGAATATACATGCGGTGTGGAAAACAAAGTTAAAAACACAGCATTAAGTTGAAAGTGACAATAAACATCCAATAAATTTAAATTACAACAGACACATAGCACAGTCAAGTAGAAGTTGAAACGTAGAGCCAACGATAATTTAAAAGTGACACAGGGGGACATATATAGGTGTATGCCATACAAGGGCTATCTACCCAAGGAGCATGCTCATAGAAAGAGGATCTCACACACTGATGGGTCACAGTAACAGTGGGCTGTTGTGTCCATGCACCAGTGCACTGCCTCTGCACAATACTCTGAGCATGGGGTACACAATAAGTATATGCTTTAGCCACAGAAGAAGCTCAGATCACTGCCGGGTTCTCTGGCCGGGTCCTGGAATGGTTTGTCTCATTCCTCGCTGGTCATACCCAGTCTCTTTCTCTTCCTCCTTTTTTTCCTGTTGCGAAATACTTCACATGTGGTGTCCCTCAAGGTTCTGTTCTGTATATTCAGCCTCTTGCTAATCTAATTCATTCTTTTGGATTGCAGTGTTTCTCCTACGCTGATGACACACAGCTCTTGGTGAGGTTAGATCTTGCCATTGCTGCCTTCTGGCTATTGATCTGTGGATGGGCGTGGACTGGCTCCGCCTCTATGGCAAGAACATTGAGGTACTAGCAGTTGGCTCCTCCTCTGCATCTTTTGGCTGGTCCTCAGCTTTTTGGCCATCTAACCGTGTCCCTCTGCCCACGCCTTCCTCTGTGGTTAGGAACTTGGGAGTCAAGCTCTCTGACTCGCTTTCCTTGCAGAACCAGATCAGCGTGGTCTGCCAGTCAGTTCATTTCAAACTCTGCATACTGCGAAAATGTCTTCTTTACCTTCCTATTCACCTCCGGTCATTTGTTGTGTCCTCCCTTATGTTTGGTTCTCTAGATCATTGCAACGTGTTATACTTGGCCCAGCCGGTGTACCTTCTTCAACGGCTGCAAGTTCTACAAAATTCTGTAGCTCGATTAGCAGTAGGGGCTCCTCGGTTTTGACTGACTACCCCATCTCTGTTAAAATTGCACTGGCTCCCAATGGCCAAGCGTATTAAATTCAAGGTCCTCTGTGTTGTCCATCATGCATTTTATGGCAGAGCACTGGAATTTCTGTAGGTCAAATTTCAACCTTATGTTCCTGCTCTGTACCTGTGCTCTACTTCGTCTCGGATGATCACGTTCCCACGCTTCAAGCTTGCTCGTGTGTGGGGTCGCTCTTTCTCAGTTGCGGCAGCCACCCCGTGGAACGCTACTCCATTGCCACTCCGTGCCATTGAGGACCACCTCTCGTTTTGCTGGGCTTTAAAGTCTTATCTTTTTACAGCTTAATTTCTCAATCTTCAGTTTATCGTTTTATTTTTCTGCCAAGTTCCCTGACCTTTAGCGACATTATGCCCTTGCCGGTGTAGGTGTGTTCTGTACATTCTTTTTACATTACATACATTTCATTACATCACATTACATTACAAATACTTCCAATATATTCACATTATTTGTATTTATTTAAACGTATAAAGCACTTTCAAACTACACCAACAAACTACAGACCTATCACTACTGTACCGTTCTTACTCAAAATACTTGACAGAGCAGCATACCTGCAGATTCAGAACTACTTGGAAACTCATAACCTCCTCGGCTCAAGTCAATCTGGCTTCAGACCTAAGCAAGGGACTGAAACAGCTCTTCTTGACCTTAAAACTCAAATCGATGACCTTAAAGACAACGGCAAATTGGCCCTCTTACTACTATTGGACTTATCTGCTGCCTTCGATTTGGTCAATCACCAAATATTATATCGGCATCTGAAGTCTCCTGCCCACTTCTCTGACAATGCCTCCAACTGGATAAGGTAATTCCTCGACAACAGGCACATGAGAGTTTTTTCACCAACCTCATCGGCCGATCCTACACTTGTGGAGTCCCGCAAGGGTCCTGTGTCTCTCCAACTCTCTATAATGTCTTCACCAAACCTCTATTTTATGTGCTTGATTATCTGGGCGTCACCTACACAAATTATGCTAATGACACCCAGATACTCATACCTACCACTGGTGACTACATTGCTGACTCTAAAGCCCTTAATGACATCTACCTTGTCATCCAAGCCTGGATGGCCCAGCACGAACTGTGCCTCAATGATGACAAGACCGAGCTTCTCATCTTAGGGACGCAACAGAGACTCAACAAACTGAGTCCCCTGTTCGGCTCCTTCAACATTGACGGCAATCTAATTAAAGTATCCAAAGACACCAAAACCTTGGTTGTTTACCTCGACTCCTCCCTGACCCTCACTAGACAAACCAACGCTGTGGCTGCTGCATCTGCCTACACTTGCAAATTGATCTCAGCCTGTCGCCCGTTCCTAACCACGCAGAACTGCATCACCCTGGCCAGGACCTTGATTATGTCCAAATTGGATTACTGCAATGCTCTGTACCAAGGCACTAACCAAGGTAATCTCAACAAACTTCAGACTACCCAAAACAATGCCATTACAGCGGCCCTCAATATCCCCCGATCTGCCCACATCTCAGATACAAGGAAGAACCTCAATTGGCTTTCCGTTGCCCAAAGGATCTCCCTCAAAGCACTGGCCTTCACATACAAATGTGTAAACCATCAGGCCCCTACATATCTAGTCGCGCGATTCACCCAGTACATACCCTAGCGAGCACTTAGATCTGCACAATCACAAGGTCTTGCGATCCCTAGATTCAAACTCCAAACTGCTGGGGGAACCAGCTTCCCTGTCCTGGCAGCCAAGCTTTGGAACACCATACCGCTCTCTATCAGAACTCTACCTTCATTCAACTTATTTAAACACAAAGCCAAGCTCTGGTTAGCCACATCTCACCAATAACAGCTCTTCTGTACCTGACAGGCCACCTCTGAGACCTTGCTTTGTTGCACTCTTTCATTACTGCGTTTGCTTGTCACCTTGACCTATAACGTCAATTGTATACTCTTTGACAATTCTGTTGACCACTGTGATTTTATGTTATGCATGTATGTAACGTTCGACTAAGATATGCGCCTGGTTGCCCTTGGGCCTAGTCTGCGCTATATATATAAAACAAATACAAAAAAATACAAATACTTTCGCCAAAGTGCTGTACAATTTAATTATGATGGTACAAACGTTATGCAGTATACTTACTCATCTTCAGCAGGTTTGCCCTGGAAGGAGAGATAACACTATAGCTGAAAGAATGAAAGCATGTACACAGGTCTCCAGGAGACTCGGTACTAAACCCATTTCAAGGGCCCGAAAGCTGGTTATCCGAGGGGACATCATCTTTAAACTGCCTGTTTCCATGGCCCAATGTATCTCCCCCTACAGATCCCTCAGGTACTCAGCGCTAGACCCCTGGTCATAGACCCTTTCCTGACTCTGATCCAGCGGTGGCACACGCTTCAACATCTGGAAATCCACACCCTAGCAACTGACGATCACTGCAGGTTATACATAGGATCTGCTGCCCACTCACTCACTCCACCCCTCTCCTTCCCTTCCTCCATTCTTCTCTCACTCACAATCACTTACTAAATTTCTGGATTCCGCATTCACATTTGCACTCACCTTTCCTCTCTTACTACCACACTCAATCACACACTTCCTCCATCCTGGTCTTGCACTGGATTGCCCCCTGACTCAGGCCACCTTCACATTCCTTCCCTTTAATCCACTCTCCTCCTCGTTTCCCACCCACTACACACTAGCTGGGGCCAGTTTACCCACCCTTACTCTACGACCATGTGCCTTCTCCATAACCTCCAGTCCAATGACCTTCCCTCCTACCCCCGCGTCCTCAGCTCGCCGACCTTTGTCTGATCTATGATGAGCCCGCACTGCATCGCTCCACTCCATGCACTGCATGTTGGCCTCTTCCGGATAGTCTACAGCTTTGGGAAATTCGAATATGGCTGTGTTGGATTTTTACCCTCTATGGTACTCCTAGTGTTGGCGCCCCGTACCATGGGGTGTGGCCCCACAATACAGCTACCTGACTGTTATTATCCTTTGAAACCTACCTGCGCTGAGGAAGGGCTATCGTAGCCTGCTTAACCTTGCCAACTTGACATACATGCTGCCTGATGCAGCCCCTTGTAACTGGAGGCGAGGCTTTCCCAGCCAGTACTCAAGTATGCGTATTCATAACTTGACTGAATTGTTACTTTACAATGTAACAATCTGATTTGACCCCGCGGCCTGCGCTGCCCACCTGTCTGACTTTGCTGTGTAATTATGTTTTTTGTCCTCGTAACCTGGCGCTGTCCATATGCCATGTCTTTACAATGTCACCACCTGACTAGACTCTGCAGCCTTGCGCTGCCCACCTGCTGTGTCTATACAATGTAACCACCTGACTAGACTCTGCAGCCTTGCGCTGCACACCTGCTGTGTCTATACAATGTAACCACCTGACTAGACTCTGCAGCCTTGCGCTGCACACCTGCTGTGTCTATACAATGTAACCACCTGGCTAGTCTCTGCAGCCTTGCGCTGCACACCTGCTGTGTCTATACAATGTAACCACCTGACTAGACTCTGCAGCCTTGCGCTGCCCACTTGCTGTGTCTATACTATGTAACCACCTGACTAGACTCTGCAGCCTTGCGCTGCCCACTTGCTGTGTCTATACAATGTAACCACCTGACTAGACTCTGCAGCCTTGCGCTGCCTACCTGCTGTTTCTATACAATGTAACCACCTGACTAGACTCTGCAGCCTTGCGCTGCACACCTGCTGTGTCTATACAATGTAACCACCTGACTAGACTCTGCAGCATTGCGCTGTCCACCTGCCCTGACTTTGCTGTGAAACTACCTGATTAGACTCTGCAGCCTTGCGCTGCCCACCTGCCTGACTTTGCTGTGAAACTACCTGATTAGACTCTGCAGCCTTGCGCTGACCACCTGCTGTGTCTGTACAATGTAACCACCTGACTAGACTCTGCAGCGTTGCGCTGCCCACCTCCCTTGACTTTGCTGTGAAACTAGCTGATTTGTCCTTGCAGCCTTGCGCTGCCCACCTGCTGTGTCTATACAATGTAACCACCTGACAAGACTCTGCAGCCTTGCGCTGCCCACCTTCCCTGACTTTGCTGTGAAACTACCTGATTAGACTCTGCAGCCTTGCGCTGCCCACCTCCTGCCCTGACTTTGCTGTGAAACTACCTGGTTAGACTCTGCAGCCTTGCGCTGCCCACCTCCTATGTCTATACAATTTAACCACCTGACTAGACTCTGCAGCCTTGCGCTGACCAGATGCTGTGTCTGTGCAATGTAACCACCTGACTAGACTCTGCAGCCTTGCGCTGCCCACCTGCTGTGTCTGTACAATGTAACCACCTGACTAGACTCTACAGCCTTGCGCTGCCCACCTGCCCTGACTTTGCTGTGAAACTAACTGATTAGACTCTGCAGCCTTCGCTGCCCACCTCCTGCCCTGACTTTGCTGTGAAACTACCTGATTAGACTCTGCAGCCTTGCGCTGCCCACCTGCTGTGTCTATACAATTTAACCACCTGACTAGACTCTGCAGCCTTGCGCTGCCTACCTGCTGTTTCTATACAATGTAACCACCTGACTAGACTCTGCAGCCTTGCGCTGCCCACTTGCTGTGTCTATACAATGTAACCACCTGACTAGACTCTGCAGCCTTGCGCTGCCCACTTGCTGTGTCTATACAATGTAACCACCTGACTAGACTCTGCAGCCTTGCGCTGCCCACTTGCTGTGTCTATACAATGTAACCACCTGACTAGACTCTGCAGCCTTGCGCTGCCCACTTGCTGTTTCTATACAATGTAACCACCTGACTAGACTCTGCAGCCTTGCGCTGCCCACCTGCTGTGTCTATACAATGTAACCACCTGACTAGACTCTGCAGCCTTGCGCTGCCCACTTGCTGTGTCTATACAATGTAACCACCTGACTAGACTCTGCAGCGTTGCGCTGCCCACCTCCCTTGACTTTGCTGTGAAACTAGCTGATTTGTCCTTGCAGCCTTGCGCTGCCCACCTGCTGTGTCTATACAATGTAACCACCTGACAAGACTCTGCAGCCTTGCGCTGCCCACCTTCCCTGACTTTGCTGTGAAACTACCTGATTAGACTCTGCAGCCTTGCGCTGCCCACCTCCTGCCCTGACTTTGCTGTGAAACTACCTGGTTAGACTCTGCAGCCTTGCGCTGCCCACCTCCTATGTCTATACAATTTAACCACCTGACTAGACTCTGCAGCCTTGCGCTGACCAGATGCTGTGTCTGTGCAATGTAACCACCTGACTAGACTCTGCAGCCTTGCGCTGCCCACCTGCTGTGTCTGTACAATGTAACCACCTGACTAGACTCTACAGCCTTGCGCTGCCCACCTGCCCTGACTTTGCTGTGAAACTAACTGATTAGACTCTGCAGCCTTCGCTGCCCACCTCCTGCCCTGACTTTGCTGTGAAACTACCTGATTAGACTCTGCAGCCTTGCGCTGCCCACCTGCTGTGTCTATACAATTTAACCACCTGACTAGACTCTGCAGCCTTGCGCTGCCTACCTGCTGTTTCTATACAATGTAACCACCTGACTAGACTCTGCAGCCTTGCGCTGCCCACTTGCTGTGTCTATACAATGTAACCACCTGACTAGACTCTGCAGCCTTGCGCTGCCCACTTGCTGTGTCTATACAATGTAACCACCTGACTAGACTCTGCAGCCTTGCGCTGCCCACTTGCTGTGTCTATACAATGTAACCACCTGACTAGACTCTGCAGCCTTGCGCTGCCCACTTGCTGTTTCTATACAATGTAACCACCTGACTAGACTCTGCAGCCTTGCGCTGCCCACCTGCTGTGTCTATACAATGTAACCACCTGACTAGACTCTGCAGCCTTGCGCTGCCCACTTGCTGTGTCTATACAATGTAACCACCTGACTAGACTCTGCAGCGTTGCGCTGCCCACCTCCCTTGACTTTGCTGTGAAACTAGCTGATTTGTCCTTGCAGCCTTGCGCTGCCCACCTGCTGTGTCTATACAATGTAACCACCTGACAAGACTCTGCAGCCTTGCGCTGCCCACCTTCCCTGACTTTGCTGTGAAACTACCTGATTAGACTCTGCAGCCTTGCGCTGCCCACCTCCTGCCCTGACTTTGCTGTGAAACTACCTGGTTAGACTCTGCAGCCTTGCGCTGCCCACCTCCTATGTCTATACAATTTAACCACCTGACTAGACTCTGCAGCCTTGCGCTGACCAGATGCTGTGTCTGTGCAATGTAACCACCTGACTAGACTCTGCAGCCTTGCGCTGCCCACCTGCTGTGTCTGTACAATGTAACCACCTGACTAGACTCTACAGCCTTGCGCTGCCCACCTGCCCTGACTTTGCTGTGAAACTAACTGATTAGACTCTGCAGCCTTCGCTGCCCACCTCCTGCCCTGACTTTGCTGTGAAACTACCTGATTAGACTCTGCAGCCTTGCGCTGCCCACCTGCTGTGTCTATACAATTTAACCACCTGACTAGACTCTGCAGCCTTGCGCTGCCTACCTGCTGTTTCTATACAATGTAACCACCTGACTAGACTCTGCAGCCTTGCGCTGCCCACTTGCTGTGTCTATACAATGTAACCACCTGACTAGACTCTGCAGCCTTGCGCTGCCCACTTGCTGTGTCTATACAATGTAACCACCTGACTAGACTCTGCAGCCTTGCGCTGCCCACTTGCTGTGTCTATACAATGTAACCACCTGACTAGACTCTGCAGCCTTGCGCTGCCCACTTGCTGTTTCTATACAATGTAACCACCTGACTAGACTCTGCAGCCTTGCGCTGCCCACCTGCTGTGTCTATACAATGTAACCACCTGACTAGACTCTGCAGCCTTGCTCTGCCCACTTGCTGTGTCTATACAATGTAACCACCTGACTAGACTCTGCAGCGTTGCGCTGCCCACCTCCCTTGACTTTGCTGTGAAACTAGCTGATTTGTCCTTGCAGCCTTGCGCTGCCCACCTGCTGTGTCTATACAATGTAACCACCTGACTAGACTCTGCAGCCTTGCGCTGCCCACCTGCTGTGTCTATACAATGTAACCACCTGACTAGACTCTGCAGCCTTGCGCTGCCCACCTGCTGTTTCTATACAATGTAACCACCTGACTAGACTCTGCAGCCTTGCGCTGCCCACCTGCTGTTTCTATACAATGTAACCACCTGACTAGACTCTGCAGCCTTGCGCTGCCTACCTGCTGTTTCTATACAATGTAACCACCTGACTAGACTCTGCAGCCTTGCGCCGCCCTCCTGCCCTGACTTTGCTGTGAAACTAGCTGATTTGTCCTTGAAGCCTTGCGTTGTCTATATGCTGTGTCTATACAATGTAACTACCTGACTTGACCTCTAAGCACTTGCACTTTGTAACCACTGTGACTATACTTATTACCTATCACTTAAGCAATTCCTATTACTTAAGCAATTTCTGTAACCAATCTCCCAAGTACAAGCACCCAGATGCCTTTGGGTTTGGTGCGCTCTATAAGTGTCAAAATAAATAAAATAAAATAAATCCCTCAGTCACTAAAGGCCTGATTCGCAGATGCGTTTTATAATGGAAAACCCCATTGGAAAACGTTCTGTGAATTAGGCCCTAACTCTCTTCCTCCCTCATTCCATCCACTAACACTCCTGCTCACTCGCATCCTTGTGCACGTACTCATCCTCTTTCTGGAACTTTCCCTCTCACTCACTCCTTTCCTAAATGACCAGCTGACCCACTCACTTGCTCACTCGCTTGCTCGGTCAGTCGCGCGTGGTGAAAGCTTTTGCTGCTGTCGTTTATAAACTTTGCTTCTCTGGAACAGTGAGTTGTCATTACGTTTCCCAATCTTTTCTGATTTGTGTTGATGCACATGGGGTGGAGGTGGTGGGACAGCGCGCCACGCTGAGCCTAACACTCTGAAGTGATGTCCTCTCTCAGTCAAATATCTAAATCCAGGTTGAACGTAGAGATCAAGAGAAGCTGAGCCCAGGTGGCCTTTTGAAGAACACTTACCGATTTTGGAAGGTAGGTGTCAAGGAGTCAAGCTGTGCTGCTTGTTAAGTCTTACAGTACTGCTGTTCAATACTTCCATCAATAGACACTTTTCCAAGACCAATATGCCAGAGCAGCTGCTTAAAACGGACCATTGTTCTCGTTTATGGATAACACGGGCGGCTTGGCTTCAGAATGAATGTGTGCAGAGAGCGAGAGAATGCAAGAGAGGGACACAAATGCATTATTACAAGGTAGAAAGCTGAACATTAAATGCATAGTTAGTTAAACCAATCAGAATCCTCAAATTGCATATAAAGTTTCTTCTGTGTGCTTTTTAACAGAAAAACGGTTTCTTGTGACTGGACCTCTTTAGAATCTACTTCTGAAACACACGCGTCTAGGGCTGCCATAAAGGTACCTGCTACTACAGTTAACTTAGAGAGATTGCAATAACTCAGAACATCACATTTGCACATTGAAATACCAGTAATAGACCCACAGGGAAGAGACTAATGCTAAGGAGCTTGCACAGACCCACAGGGGACTGGTCATACCCGCCTTAGAGAGGGTTTTGCGGGCTATGTGGAATGGGTTGGGTTGTTCAGGTGAAGTTGTCAAACACAAACTGAGCTGAATGCCAGCCATCACAACCTGGGCTGAATATGGGAGGTATTGTCCAAGCGATCAGTGGCATCTGCATAACCACCCATCGGGGGAAACTGGCTCCCACATCAGGGGTTTAAGACTCACAATAGAGAAACAAAGAAGGTGCTGATCAATAAGGACAGGCAGACACAGTTTATTTATTTATTTATTTATTTTTAAATTCCTGAACTTAACCCAGGGTCATTACAGCGCAGAAATCACCACATCTGCAAACCAAATCAAAAGTAAGGAATCAAACCAAGAGCTGTTTAAATATATTACACGGGCCACGGTGGTGACCGTGTAGTTATAGTTAAGTTGCTAAACCCATAGGAAGACCACTTTTTCAGCGGCTTATAACTTTGCTCTCCCTGGAGGAATCGTCTCCAAACTTTGCAAAAAAAAGTATATGGCCGGCTCTGAATTTTTTCGCCAAATTGGGTGAGGTTTCATGCAGGGGGGGGCAAAGTTATAAGGGGGTCCCAACATTTTTTTCCCCTTAGACTGAATGGGGAAAAACTTTGCGCATGGCTACAGACCGAACGGCTGGATGGAATTTCACCAAATTTGCGTCAGGAGCAGGGACTTGGGTCAGAAAGCGTGCTTGTGTGTGTTTGGTGGAAATCGGACCAGTACTTTTGTTGCAAAGAACTGAAATGTATGTCCCAAAAAATTGTGATATCTGGGTCCAATCCGTTGACCCATTTTCCTGTTCGCTCTGCGGACCGAAGTCTCATTGGCCTGCGGTACGCTGTGAAGTCGGCGAACATTAGATGCAGCTGGTGGTTGGATGGAGGGAAGCGTGCTGTGCATCAAAGGTTTTGGGAAACGCTGCCATGGTGTATCAGAGGATAGTGTTGTGGTGTGTGGCAAGGTTCTAAGCCATTGTGTGCATGGCTGGGCCTCTTGCACGTAGCAGTGTGTGCACTAAAATTAGTCATATCTGGCTCCACTCCGGCATCCCATTTCCCTGTTCGCTGCGTGGTCAAAATGTTGATTGCAACGCAGTGTGCGGTGACGGGATGTGTGTCAAAAGAGTTCCATGATGGCGGCATGTTGCATCGGAGGATAATACAGCAGCGAAAGGGGCTGAAAAACATAGTGTATGGCATTTGGTGGTGGGAAGAAGGGATGGAAAGGGTGCGGGCGTGAGAAGTGCTTCATGTGATATATCTCATTAGAAGATGACAGTGGTGTGCCAGAGCTATCCGTGCATGCTCCGCCAAAACGCAGATACCTCAACAGGCAACAATCTTGTGTGGTCATTGCAGCCAGCCTTTGTTATGGCATGCCAGTTGTAGCAGCAATGTCTTTCTGTGATGAGTGGTGGCAGGCACATTTGCAGACGGGGAGTGCATTCCACAAGACATGATGATTTAATCATCGCATGTACTATGGTGTGCTGTGTGAGGTAAGTCCGTAGCCTCATCGATGCATGGCGGCAGCTGTAGCACAGAAAAGTATGTCCACTGGTTGAAAAGGTATGTGCACTGGGTGAAAGTAGGTGCCACATTGTTGTTTTTTGTGTGTGGTTCGACTGCAGTGCACACAATGTTGTTTGCATGGGTGTGGTGATAGGTAAAACAACCTACAGTTGTCAGTGGGTGGAGATGCTGCAGTGACCAGTCGTGCAGTGTGTCCACTGGGTGCACTAACGGAATAGTTTACATATAAAAGAGGTCACAGTGCAACTGGTTTGTATATGTGCTTGCGTATTGTGCATTGTACAAATTAGTAAGTGTTGCAATGCACTATACACCATTGTTCTATGTACATATTAGAGTGTTGGGAGCAGGCCCAATGTTGTGAAGATTGTCTTGTTTGGTTGGCATGCTTATAATGCTTTGTGTTTGGAAGTGGGTAGCGGTATCAAACACAGTGATATGTTTCTGCATTACGGTAAGTGGAACACGTGTCCTTGCCTCCCTGCTTTATGGTGCGGTGGTTGGGTGGAAGTGCTGGTGCGTATGTTGTCTTTGTGATTTCTGGCACATGCCTACATGGACGCCTGAATGGCTATGTTATGTTTTGGTGAGTGTGGCCAAGGCCTAGACTGTTGGGCGCATGGCCAAAGGCCGTAGGCCGTAGGCCATGCACCCAACAGCCTAAGCCTTCATCACAGCCACCACAACATAATGCAGGGATGCAGTTGTCACTCTGCATGCATTTGAAGATAGTGAGTAGCACACAATGGTTGAGGAGCACATTGTACACTTGGTAGAACAGCAGAAGTGAGCTGTTATGCATACATTAGCATATGGTGTTCATCATTGCCCCTGTTGCGCAATAGGGAGCCACATGTCACCATTTGCATTTGCAATGGTTAGGACCTTATTAGACCCTTTCTTGAGAAAGTGTTTGACCACAATGCCCCATGAAAGGAAGTCATCAGCATCAGAAAGTTGCAATATGGACAATGTACACAGCCACTCACATACTGTTCAGCACAGGCAATACAACGGCGTGGAGCCATGCATGTAAAGATGTGCCCAGGGTGAAAGTTGGCAGGCTCAATTGCAGATGCAGATGTAATGCAGATGTGCAATACACATGACATGAGATGTAAAACATGGGTTGTAGTAGGGTGTGCTGTGTGTGGTGAGGCCCTAGTGGTCAGTGATGGTACAGCACTGGCAAAAGCGGAGTACAATGAAGACCACATGAAACTTGAAACACACTGCAGTACGGTGTGTTGCATGTGCTAAGCCCGTAGCCCCTTCGATGAATGGGTGGCCACCTTGCACCGCCAAATATGTGCCCTGGTGTGAACTAGGTGTCACATTGTTGCCTTCGGTGTATGGTCTGTGATCTTTACATAAAATGTTGCTTTCATGGTTGTGGGGATTGGTTGCAATTCTTACACTGTGTAGTACATGCCTGGACTTGATGGAGTGACCACTCTTGTGTGTCCTGTGGGTGCAGTGGGGAAGATGTGGATGCTTAGAAGTGGCTAGGGGTGTCCTGCATGTACCTGGCCACTTGTTCACCTGCATGACTCTGTTATGTTGTGCTGGGTGTGGCCAAGGCCTACACTGTTGGGTATATGGCAAAAGGCTGTAGGCGGTGGTGACATTCAAAAAATGGTTCTGCAGGACCTTGTAGACATGGTAGAACAGCACAAGTGACCTGAAATGAGTCCAGTACCATGTGGTGCACATTATGCCACCACCTTGGACATTAGGGAGGCACATGGCGCTGTTTGCGTTTGGCATGAGTTGCCCTTTGCACCACCCATCCTATGGTACGTTTGTGGATTGTGGTATGTGGCAAATGTTCCCCTTCATAAGGCCATTATGTTGTGCTGGGTGTGGGTAAGGCCTAGACTATTGGGTACATGGCCAAAGGCCATAGCATGCTGGCCATGCACCCAAGAGCCTATCCCTTGACGACAGCCAGCACACCATACTGCAGCCATGCAGAATTGGCTCTGCATCTCTCCGAGGATGGTGACCTTTGAATAATGGATGTGGAGAGCATTTTACACTTGGTGGAGCAACCAAAGCGAGGTGCTATGCGTTGACGTGCACATGGTGTAAGTCATTGCACGTGTTGCACATTAGGGAGCCATATGTTAGCATTTCCGTTTGCTATGGGATGGCCTTTACAAGACCCTTGTGTGAGGACGTGTTTTAACATATTGCGCCATGAAAGGAAGTCATCAGCATCAGAAAGTTGCAATATGGACAATGTACATAGCCTCACGCATACCGTTAAGCTAGCCAACCCAACGTCATGGAGCCATGCATGCAAAGATGTGTCCAGGGTGAAAGGTGGCAGGTGAAATTGCAGATGGGGATGCATTACACATGACATGAGGAGTACAACATGGGGTGCACTAGGGTGTGCTGTGTGTGGTGAGGGCTTGCATCTTGGATGCATGGCTGGAAGCTTTACACAAACGGCTATGTGGGTTGCTTGCAAATACTCCTCAGATTGTTGCATTTCATGTGTGGTTTGAGAGTTGTGCATGCATTGTTGATTGCAGGGGTGTGCTCATTGTTCGCACATGGTACATTTTCCAGTGCATGGCAGGAGCCTATGGAGTGAACAGTTCTTCAGTGTGTCCACTGACTGCTGTGGTGAGAAAGAGTTTGTGTACCAGTGCATAGGGTTCAACTGCATAGTGTATGTGCTTGAGTAAT
This sequence comes from Ambystoma mexicanum, assembly GCF_040938575.1. NCBI lineage: Eukaryota > Metazoa > Chordata > Amphibia > Caudata > Ambystomatidae > Ambystoma > Ambystoma mexicanum. The sequence goes on along the minus strand of NC_090931.1, from coordinate 1,319,110,114 downwards.
GTGCATTGTGCAGATTACTAACTACTGTACTGCACTTTGAAGTATTTTATTATTGGAGTTGGTGGAGTGCTGGGAGGGAAAAACACGATGGCTACCTGCAGTTCATGGTGCTGGGTGCCGCTCTGGGTGAATGTGGACACTGAAAGCGTGCATCGGTTTGGAGAGATGTTACCTGGAGGTGCTTTCACATGACACAAGACCTCTACTGTGAGTGTGTAAAGGTACGTCTGCAGTGCAGTGCAGAAATTATAGTGTTTGATGCAGAGTTGTTGGATGTGAATGCTACATGCGTGTGTGATTATTGAATACTACCTAATGCGTGAGTGTTGCATATACAATAGTGGAAATGGAATAAGGAGTGCCTGTGCTTTACTGCGGTGTGGCCCTTGCTGTAGCTGGGAAGGCGCACGTACTACAATCTGCCCTTCTACAAAAGCATTGTGCCTTTGTAAATGGAACTGTGGGGATTATTCAATCAGTTGTCCAGGGTGTGGTTCATAGAAAAGGGCTGTGATGTATTTCCCGAAACCTCGATGCAGTGAGGTTTACAGAAATGGACAGACGCAGAGTGCTCATCGTGGGTGATACCTTTGTGCAAGATCTGCAAGGGTATGCCGTGGAAAGAGGCTTTGATACAAACTTTCAGTTGCAAGGAGTGGAGGCTTTTTGGAGCACAGTGTATGAGTGGGGTTTCTGTGCCATGGTTGTCCTTTGAACATGTGTGGCCTCTGGAGGCAGTGTGGATGTTGTGGTCATGCATTATGGAGCACTACATTTGGGGTACATGTCGTGCTCACGTTTGCTCCGTCACCTCAAGAAGTTGATGACAGTGCTAATGCAGATTTTTTCCACTGCCAAGGTGATTTTGTCTTCCATACCACCAAGAGGTGCATGGGACCATGCCGGTGTAATTTGCCCACAGAGGTCGGGTAAGTGTTTCATAAACAGAAGCATGTGTGACTTTATGTGCAGTGCTGGTATGTTCTGCACCGACTATGACAGCATTAACGAGCAAGATTTGCAGTGTTCCAAGGAAATGGCATTTATAACCTCCATTAGCAATGCTGTTTTGTTTGCCACTCTGCATGCAGCGTTGCAGACAGTCCTGTAGAACTGTAAGAGAAGCGTTGACGTTCAGTCCGTACAAATGTGAGGAGAAGCAAACAGAAACTCATCAAAAGAGACAAAATAAGAAATTGTATGCAAGCACGTACATATCAAAAACAAGACAAAATGTTTTAAAAAAAAATAAAAACCTTTTGTTTTCTGTGACAGTACTACAGACCCAAACCCCTAGCATGTTTTACATATACCGCCCAACCCCCAATCCACCCCCCTCCCTTCCTAACATGAAAACTCTGCGGATTACACTGTGCTTTCCCGCTTCCACGAGCCACATCCAGCCATTTTCTGGATGGGAGCCATGCAAAGGAAATTATGGAGCGAAAGACACTGCTGTATAAGGTTGGTGGGTCTATTGTGTACACAAACACTGTGCCAGAAGGTCTCTTTGCACAAAGAAGTGCCGAAGGCTATGGTGGAAGTCTGCAAGGTAAGGGACAGGCATCCTGGGTGTATGCATGAACTGTATGTATTTATTTGCAGTTAGTAACATGTGGAATATTTTTTGAAAACTTTGCAGTGTACACAGTAAGTGGCAGGCATCCGACTGTTGTGCATGCATTGTGTGTATGATATCTTATGATGTGCAATTGTATGCTATGGTATTCGTAATGCGCATACACACATGTCTAGCAAAGCACAACAAGGCAAGGGAGGGGAAACAGAGGGGAGACAGAGACAATGAACCTACTAGACCAGGTGTGACTAAGATCGCCCAACTGCACAGGTGGAGGGAGGGGAAGGTACAGTACATAGGAAGAAGAACAAATGAAAATAAGTAAAAATAAGGGTCAATTGTGCCAAGTGCACAGATAAGTGTACAGAACAGGTGGTGGATGCACTGTTAGGCATACAGAAAACAGTACTCAAGTGCAGGGTATGCTAGAAAGCCAGTGCAGGGGTTCACCTGGCGGGGGAGGTGACTTGGGCCCGACATCACAGAGTCGCCGGTTAAGTAGTGCAGAATCAGTTTACGTCAGACAGTTAGCCGGGGAGAGGAGCAGAAACAGCAGACGCGTAGACAGATATACCGCTGTGCAGACAGTGATCTTTTGGAAAGTTGCTTTTGCTTGGTACCATACATTCAATGCTGCTATTGGTGGAATTTTTTTCCCGATGTATGTAGGAGGTGGGTTAATGGGCAAAACATTTCGTAGCATTGTCGGAAGGAAAGTAGAGAGTTCCTGTTTCGATATTACACTGTATGATATAGCTAAATGGGAATGTTGCAAGCACATATCACTGAAGAGCCACTTCATGGTAGGGGATGGGAAACAACAGTATGCTTTTAAAGAACGTAATGGCCGCTCAGTGGCAGATACCGTGCACAGAGACACTTATAACACAATCATACACATAGTGCAGAAGAGGTTTCCCTATCTTCATTTTGTGGTGATGGGTGCGCAAGTGGATGCACAAATCTTGCAATCTTTCACTGAACTTTCTACTGGACGTGCTGTCCAGTGACAGCACACTAGCAGGCTGAATTTGTAACTGTACCTATGAAGTGTTGTGCAGAACTGACAGTGTTGGATGGTAACGTTTTGGATGGCATTGGTGGAATCGTGCATGCCCATTTACCCATACCCAATGAGGTTGTGCTGGACAAAAGGTAGTGGAAAGGGAAGAAGGACTGCTCCTGCTTTACTGGGGTGCGGCCCTCCCGTTACTTTGGGCACCGCATGTGCCACAATCTGCGCTTCTTACCTTGCTGGCCAATTGACATGGGACGTTTGGGATTATCCAATCAGGTACTGTGGGTGTGGTTCACAGGAAGGGGTGGTCAAACTGCTGTATATTACACTCTGCATAGTGAGGCTGGCTGACATGGTGAAACACATTGTGTTGCCTATAGGTAAAGCCTTTTTACTAGATCTGCACAAGTATGCCCTGGAGAGACACTTTGATGACAATTTCAGGTTGGAAGGAGTGGTCGCATTGTGGAACGGTGTCTACGAGCGCAGTTTCGCTGACATGCATGCACTTTGCAAAGACCTGGCCACTTTTGCTAGAGCCGATGTTATCGTCATCCACTAGGCGGCATGCATATGGGTTACATGTCTTGTTTAGGCTTGTTCTGTTGACTGAAGAGGTTGCTAAATCTATTGAAGAGGCATTTTCCTACTGCCAGGTGCTTTTCTCATCCATACCATCACAAAGGGTATGGGACATTGGTCCTGGAAGTTGTTCCGAGCAAGAGGTAGGAAGGTGTCTCATCAACAGAAGCGTGTATAGTTTTTTTGTCTGCTGCTGGGTTGTTCTTCTGCAACAATGACCTCATTAGTTGTGGCAATGCAGAATGTTTCCAAGCAAATGGCATTTCTTTGTCGCCCATTGGTAATACTGTTTTGTTTTCCCGTCTACAAGATGTGGTGAAGAGTTTACTGTAACAATGTCCACACAAGAAAACACAAAATCAAATAAAAAGTGAAAAGTGTTTCTCTAGAAGCATCTAAAAAAAAAAGCTTTTTTCAGAGCTGCCCCTTACAACGAACTCCCCCTACCCTGGTTGCAAGTTATTCCCCCATGCTCACACGCAGCACGAAAGCCACATCCGGGGATTTTCAGGATGGTGGCCATGGAAGTGGGACTGTAGAGCCACAGGGTTTGCGCAACAACATTTCTGCCCGTGGTGTGTATGCAGAGGACTGTTGGACAGAACTGATACTGTTACATGGAGAGCTCTTCAATGTCATTCGTTGAAGCATGTGGGACTTTTTTAACAGTACGCAATGACGGCATACTGCAAATAAGAAACTGGAAAGGGCAGAAGGAATGTTTGTGCTTCATTGGGACACGGCCCTCGCCGTCCTTGGGGAAATGCACGTGCGCATACTCCCCTTTGCCGCTAGCTACCCATGCGATTGGGACAATGGGGACTATCACAGCTGCAGGTGTGGGTCACAGCAAGGCCCGTTCATAATTTTCTCCATTACTGTGCGTACTCAGCCAGACTGACATGGTTGCTATTAGTTGCAGATGCACTGTAGCACAGCAGATTTGGTGCACCATTACTTACAGGGCAAACCTATATGGCCTGCTACTCTGTTCTGAAAAGCTGGGGTTTGCCCTTTTGTAGGGTTGCTGTGGACAACTTTCACCCGGGAAAGCAGGCCTACATTGTTCCAAAACATACATACATGTGCAGCGGCACATAGTGGTGTGTTTGTAAGCGTTTACTTTCTGAAAAACACTGCTCATCCCTGCACTTTGCCGGTGTTCAAGGGTCTGGCTTCTGCCCCCGGAATAAGGGCCCATGCGAAGCGTGGGTACGGTTGCATGGTGAGGTTGTCACTGTTCTCCTTTGGGATGGCTATCCGCTGGACACGCTTTGGGCAGAATGCGTTGTGCGCACATGCATGGGTGTCCTATGCACACCGTTGACTCTTTTCTGCTGACTAAAATTGCGCCACACGTGCGCTGCCTATTTACAGGGTACAGCAGGTGGGATGTTTATGTGTATAGCTACCTGTAGGACTTGGGTGAACGCCCCAACCTAATTAATGTTCCTTTGCATGTGCTGCACAGTGGTGATGTTACCAGGACACAGAGGAACAGATACACATGCGTGTACTTGCACTACGCACAAACGTCCACTCCCACAGGCATTGATAGGTGGTGGACAACATGGAGACATGCAGAGCCTGTTGGCGGTGTACGGATGCCTCCATTTTCTTTGTGGATAGGCCGGACAGCTGCGGTGTCCGTAAGACAACTACCTTTTTCTTACTTGCAGTCATTGCAACGAGGACTGTGTGCCGCTGAGTCAGAACCCCATTTCAGCTAAAAAAGAATACCACACACACACACACAGAAACAATCTCATTATTACCGTTTACTTGTATACATACGTACACCCCATTTGGAAAGGGAAGGGGTAGCAGAATTGGATACTTATTGTGGGGAAATTGGGATTTGCACAACTTGGTTGTGATGGTAGGAAGAGATTGATGTATTACCATAACTACTCCCATGAAACGGTTTTTGAGGGAATGGCGGGCTCCAACATGGGGAAGGAGTACACATGCAGGTGTTTATACAACGACATTGGCTGTGAAGCCAGCAGTGTGGGCTGTACTCCCGTGACCACTGGTATGTGGTGTGTGTTCACTTTTATCCTTATTATTTCAATTCAATAACTTGTTCAAACCACATGTTTCTGGATTATTCAAAATGTATTCTTTAAGTTAAATGATTGTAGAATCACTGCTTGTGCAGATGCCTCTGACTGGATATTCAATAGGCTAATGCATTTCGGATACAATAATCCTTCATCGGGGCCTGTTAGGTCTGGTTACTATTAGGGTCACAACAGTAGTGCATTATCACCAAATCAAACATAGCCATTCGTATTTGCAAGTGTTCCATTAGTATCGCACATATGGTAATGGGTCATTCAAAATCAAGATATTGTTCAATATGTTCAACATTACACATCCAATGTCATGTATCACATTATAGTGAGTCAATTGCATAAATAGCATTAAATCGTGTGTTAATATAAAAGCATGCATACATTTTGATGTTGTGAATAGCGTTGTCAATATCACAGAAAAAAGTAATACAATTTCATTAGCACCTCAATCGTGTGTTAATTAGAAAAAAGAAAGAGAAGTGTTAGTTTGAAACAAACTAACCTCTAAACGTCCGCATTGCTTATGTGTTCGTGCATTTGCACATCTACTCCTTGTGCTGCTTACAGTGTCAGTAGACACATGATGCATGTGCCTGCGTCGCTCTGTAACCATACAGAATGATTTCGTGAGTGGACGAAGTCTGTATGGAAGTATGTGTTTCCTAAGCGCTCATTGCAGTCGGAATCTTAGCTTCTTGTGTCTACAGTCGAGAGCAGGAAAGCCGAGTGAACGCGCGCTCGAGCTTGATGTGGTTATGTTTAGATTACTGTTGCTATGGTGACCACGAACAACAGATTTCCGCGGGGACCATCTTAGAATGGCTTTGCTTTCAATCCGTAGTGTTGTAATGGTGTAATCGGTATGTAAATCGGATCTAGACATCCAATATCTGCATGCCAATACTTGGATGATTATACATTACTCAAATGTGAGATTCATAGTGCTGTGCAAACCTAGATTTCCTAAACAATCATTAAAGTCGTGAAAAGAGTAAGACTAAAAATATAGCAAGCCGCCCTGGCGGTTCTGCCTACTTATCTAGGTAACCATACTGCCATGTGTTTATGATCTATTTCTGCATGTTTGCAGTTAACAGAGTAGTATAAATGTACACCCATAGTATGTATGGATGCTCAATTGAGCTCACATGTATTACTAATGAGATACCTTCTCTAATCAAACATTATGAAGTGGATATGTTAATAAATCCAACGTTTCATTGTTAAGTTGGAAATGGACAATATCAATCATGTCCCGGGTATGTGCTGATACTGAAATGAACAATTCTAATGCCAGCTGTGGTAATGATTCCTAATGATTATTTTTGAATGTCAATCTTTTTACAAATATACAAGTATAATAATCGTTAGAGCCACTTGTTATTGTCATGACCCTTGCCCCTGGCCCTCACTGGCAAGTCAGCCTTCCAGTTAGGGCCAGGTCAAAGGCCTTAAAACCTCATCCAAGACTCTCTTGGAGTCAGTCCTGGTGCCTTTGGCGCCAGGCTCATAACCATCATGAAGACCAACATTAGAATGGGACAATTTACTTGGGACTATTTAACTTGGGGGGGGGGTTCAGCCAACATGGAGGCACACACATAGCTCAGTTACAAGGAACTGAGATATGCGGTTTAGTCTTTTGGGTGTGGCAGGCCTGGGACTATTTTACCTGGACTACTTTGGTTGTGGCAGGCCTGGGACTATTTTACCTGGACTACTTTACCTGAGACTATTTAAACCGCACCCAAACAGCAGAACATGCTTTGCGTTATTCTGCTGTGGGCAGCGTAACGCTCACCGTGTCCAGTTCTTTGATGCCAGCTTACCTGAAACCAAGGACCTGCAGAGAGAGAAAGAACACTACGAAACTTACCTGGAACAGTATCCTGTCTTCAATCCATCGCCGACTTCAGTTCCACTCACCTGAAGGTACGAACTCCATCATCCGGCACCGCATGCATCCTGGAATACCATAAACTGGAAAGATGAGAAAGAAAGACAGCATTAGTAAGCGTTTACTCACGTTTCCTCCCGAATGAAGAAAGCCACACAGTTCTTACCTGGGTAGTCATCTCCTGGTCAGTATCATTGCTGGAACATTACGGCGCTCGGCGAGGAACATCGCAACCTGCAAGGAGAGAAAAGACACAGGTTAGCAATACAAATGGCGAAACAGCGCCGCGCATCGCGCATTACTCACCAGACAGCATCGCGCACACCGTGCTTTCGCCTACCGGCCCATGCTGATCTTCAGACTGCATGACAACACCAAAATACCTTTCCATACCTAAAAGGAAAGAAGCAAGACATTATTATTCAAACTAAGAGGAACATGAGAGCTGCATATAAAGACTGTAAAGCAGCAAACCTACGGAGTCGCAGCAGACCTGGATTCCCACAGGGGGGCTTGCACCAGTGAAGTAACTTGGTCGCTGCTCGCCCCCCACATCTATGCACCCCTGCCACGAGGAGTAGGACGGAGAAACCACCTTTTACAATATTAAGGTGAAGAGAGGGCCCAAGGGGGAAGAAGTAGTTGAGGCCAAAGGAGGTGGGAAAACATAAATACAATCTGGTATTGAATCCAGCTCTCCTATATTGCAGACCCATCTTTAACCAGAGGCCTTACCAAGGGACCGGTAGAGGGTTCGAAAGTGCAAATCATCCAACCAGGGCTGGGTGGCATCCCCGTTGATACCAGATGAGCATAACAGTTATTCACAAAATCAATGCATAATGCACAAAAAACAACTCAAATCCAGCTCCTCATTAATTCCATTTGGAGTTAATGGGCCTCATTCCGACCCAGGCGGTAAGTTACCGCCTGGGTCGTACCTTTATCACCATGGCGTAAACTACGTTTACGCCATGGTGGTTGGCGGACTTACCACCCCATTCCGAGGTTGGCGGGGCGGTAAGTCCCCAATCCCCATTTACCCTTCCCCATTCCCATTCTTGCCCCATAGGGCATAATGGGAGTGGGGAAGGCGTTAATTACGCCACCGTAAATTACGGTGGCGTAATTAACAACAAGGTCCCTTAGCGCCATGGATTTTAACACCTGCTAAAAGCAGGTGTTAAATCCTCCATGGCGCTAAGGGACCTCGGAATCAGGCGGTAAGAGTCGGCGCTGTTTACGCTGCCGTAAACCCCTTACCGCCTGGGTCGGAATGAGGCCCAATGAGTCCAGTTTGTCAATCCAGAAAGCCTCTTGCTGTGCCCTCCTTTTTCTCATGTCCCTATTAGATCCTTTCGTAGACTGTACTTTGAGTACCACAAATCGTAGTTGAGTAATAGAGTGTGCATTGTCCTTAAAGTGTCTGGCCATTGCTGATGCTGTGTTGACATTTCGGATACAAGATTTATGCTCGTTAATCCTTACCCGTACTTTGGGTGACGTTTCTCCTATGTAATACTTGCCACAGGGACAATTAATGGCATAAATCACATTTTCTGACATGCATGTGGCATGTTACTTCAACTTAATTTTAGCCCCTGTCCTGGGGTGTATCACAGTGTTTCCTCTCATTACATTGTTACAGTTACCACAACTCAAACAGGGGTACATTCCTGGATGTTTATCAGGTTCTTTGTTGACAAACTTGCCTCTTGTATTCACCAACATGTTACGGAGGTTCTTACTTCTTTTATATGCGAATACCAGAGGTTGTGGAAAGAGGTCTTTGGTTCTTGTGTCGCTTGTTAGTATCTTTCACCTGTCTTTGATGATTTCTTTAATCCTTCTGCTTTGTATTGAGTACTTTGTTACGAATACCAATTCAGGATTTGCACGGTTTGTCCTTTTAATAAGGAGTTGGTCATGTTCTTGTGTCTCTGTCTTACTACGTGCCGCTTGTAAATCAGTTTGTGGGTATCCCCACTCTTCTAATCGATCTTGAAGTTGTTGAAGTTGTATTTCACAGTCTTCAGGATTGCTTACAGTCCGTTTAATCCTCAGCATTTGTCCAAAAGGAAGATTACGTAAAATGTTGGGTGGATGAAAACTCATGCGAGGTTATTCCAATCTGTTTTCTTTGTGTAGAGCGTGGTATTTATTCTGTTCCCACTGATCACCGTCTTTACATCAAGATAATGTATATTTGGATCTCCAATTTCTAAAGTAAACTGCAACCGTGCATCTATACTGTTCAAGTAAACAAGAAAGACCTCCAAGTCTGTCCTACTTCCTGTCCATATTCCAAAGATGTCATCAATATAACAAACACAGGTCTTCAAATGCTGCCTCCATCTTTGATTTTCCATAATATGTGAAACTTCGAATAGGTACATAAAGGGTCCCTGATATCTGTGTATAGTACTTTTGATCGTACATGAATCATGAGTGTGTGGAGATAAATTTTAACAGAATCATCAAGAATTCTTTGTTTGCTCCAATTTGTCCTGCTTGTAACAATAGAGCCTGAACTGCCTCTTGTCCCCGGTCATGAGGGATACTCGTATACAAACTTACAACATCAATGGTAAACAATATGTCTTGTTCGTTTAATTTGACCTGATCCAATATCTGAAGGAAGTGCGTTGTATCCTTAATGTATGTGGGCGTTGCTTGAATGATTGGTTGTAAAACATAATCGATGTAAGTTCCAAGTGGTTGTAATATGCTTTCTGTAGCAGCCACTATTGGTCTGCCTGGATGACTGCCCAATCTTTTACACATGCAGGTGTGCCAGTGCTGTTTCATTTTGTCCAAAATATATCCTTTTATTCAACCTTTAAAGCGGCACAATTATTCACCAATTTCTCCACTTTGACTTCCACGCAGTCCATTTCCCTATGCACAGAGTTTCTTTCCTTTCCTATGCCCGTATGCTGCTGTGGAAGGTTTGCAGCTTGTACTGCCTTGCTTTCCTTTCCAATATGTTCACTTACCGAAAAGAGAATGTGTTTGGTGTACATGCATCAATATATCTTACATAATTTACTGTTCACAGCACTGTGTGTACCAATGGGGCTACTATAGAAAGTCATTGCATCATGAGGGAAATGTTCATCCTGCCACTCTAAGGTGCTTGCCATTGCTTTGTTACAAAAAGACACGTTATGCTTCTGTATTATTGCATACTGCAGCACCTGTGCAATTATTAGACAAAGTTTGGGGTCCATACTACATTGTAGTGACGTTCAGGTTTTAGCACTTTCCAGTTGTTACCTTGGCCGTTCGTTCTTTGTTACCCTTTACAGTAGCAGTGCAGTAAGATTGGTGAAGGCAGACGTCACTTCTGTTGTGGATGCATTCCATTATGGTGTACTCCCTATGCATTTGTCCTGTTTGCTTCATAAGTACATAATTTGCAAACCTACTCTTTTTCCCCTGGCAATTCTTGCACATGGTGCTGTTTGTATATGTTCTTTGCGTTTGGTGATTGGTACCACTATGTAAGAGAGACCATGCCTTCCTCAGCAGGTTGGATGCACATGATCTCCGCAAACCATGGTGCCAGCAGTTACACTATGTTGCACAGTTCTTTTTTACAAACTAAGGGTATCCAGTTAAAAACCAATGAAATTCACTGACAAAAAACATTGTTAAAGGGACGTTATGGTTAAGTTGCACTAGTAAAAACCCTATGCACTTTAATGGACAAATGCTGTTACAGGGACGTTATGGCTACAGGTAAAACCGAAAAACCCCAGATATTTGTCAGTTATGGTAAGCTACTCAACCATAACTTGTGCTACCCCTGTGCACTGCAAGGACTAGCACCCATGACATCAAAGATGACATCACAAATGGTGCAAGAGTAGACACGATACCCATTATATCAAGTGGAACCAGCCATGTCTTCATTTAATCTTCACAACCTGGTGGTGAAAAAAGAACAAATTCAGTTTTTAAAGTGTTAATTCTTTAGGGGGACAAAAACATTTTTATTTAAACCCCAGGAAGACACAATAAGTGTGCTGTTGTAGTTACCTGATGCAGTTCATACCTGAAAATTCAAAATCACAAGGAAAAGTTTCCAACAGGCATATCATGTCATCAAAATGTCAGTTATTCAACAAAATGTGTATACCTATTTACAATTAAGTGTAAGTATGAAAAAGAGAAAAATAAGAAAAAATATTAAATTGACAAATATTTTGTACCTCAAAAAGAAAAAAGAAAACTTAAGGAGGTAGAATTGTAGATAAAGTAATGTGAAAAGAATCAAACCTTATTTCATCTTGGATCAGAAGTTCTAGTCAACATATTTCCAAAGTGAATTGTGCAGTCAAAAGATTTTTTTTAAAAAAGAGAGGGTTAAGAAACCGCTAGTTTAAGTTACAGTCTAGCTGCTTATCTGCGACAGGTTGTGTTCTTTTTCTAACAGTTTTATTTGTCATTTTACATTATACAATGGAGCAAATCGATCACATAACACCAAGTAAAATACTACAAAAACTTAATTTTGCTTAGAGACCCACACAGAAGTGAATAAATCTTGATTGGCATTTATTGATAGTTTTGCCTTTATGCAAATTTCGCATGCATTCATTTGATGCTAAAGGGTTGATATAAAATGTCAGTACTGAAGTCTAATCTTCCCATTGCTGAGTACTTATGCATAACCTTGGAGGAGGAATGACTGCACTTGCAGTGAGTGAGTCCGGTTGAGTGAACCAGTCCGCACTGCCTGCATTGTTTTTTTTTTTTTGTTGGCCTTCCTGCCAATTTGCACTCGCAAAGTGTGAGCTCTGGTTGCTGGCCGAGGGAAATTGGAGAGTGTTGATGTGTGCGCCCTAGCTGATCACTGCCTGCTCTGCACTGCTGAGGATGTGCTAAAGGCGACCGAGTGGAGGGGCCACCCACAGTGTGACTGCCAATACAATTTCACAACGGGACAGGACATCAGAAGTGGCCAGTTCACTGATCTGCTCTGCGAACGTGAGCTTTGAACTGTGGTGCGGCACGATGTGTACGTGCACGAGAGGTGTCGTTCAGGTCTTCTCCTGCGGGAAAGCTGCGGGTGCGCCCTCCAGCGCCTGTTGCTGCCTAGGTGCCCTAGTACCTTTGTGCTGCTTGGGGAGCGGGGGAGGAGCGGCTACGAACACATGTCGTTCGCCTTTCCCTATCTTATCCTGCCTATGGGCATGTGCACTGCCGCAACCTGTGAAGCTTACTGATCAGGTAATTTGGCAGCCGACTGCAGGCAGCCTGAGGCCACAGCACCTAGGCGGGTGCATTAAGTGGAGGGATCATAGAGGAGTGCAGTGGGAAAGGGGGGTAACGGGGGCCTTTTCGGTCTGCCTCCTTTTTGTGACTTCCCCTCTTACATTCCCCGCCCCCCGAGCCCAGCCCCCCCTTCCATGTGTCTCACTAAGCGACTAATGGTCTGGCTAACTGGCACCACATAAGTACACATCCTTACCTATTCGTATGGTGTTACCATAGGCACCTGGAAAGAGAGCCTAGCAAAGCAGACAGTATCAATCTCTGGCGGAACAGCGACAGACCGTATTGTTTCGGGACTACCACGAGTTGCCCACGAAACTATTTGTGAATATTCCTGAATATTGCCTAACCCTATTTCAGGAGACTGTTGGCTAAGTGCCTTTGATACTGAAATTCACTTTATTTAAGGCAAGGAGCCCTGAGCGGCACCGAGCTTGAGCTGCCACTGAACCTTTGTGGGTCTTTGACCAACAATCTAATCTGATCCACTTCAATAAGAAGTTGTCTGAGACACATCCTTATGGGTCTCTGATTAACAGCAAAATTTGACCCACTCCAATAAGAAGTTACCTGAGGTGCATTGAGTGGGAAGTGGACCTAGACATGCAGCCCGCCACTAGCAAATTGGCAATGTCCCCTGGGAAGGGTTTTGCACAGACCAAATACAACCTGCGTAAAACCAGACAACAACCCAGCAAGGCGAGCGCCGACTCGGTTCCCCCAGTGACCATTACGAGATCAAAAAAGAAACTTAAGAATCCCATCCCCACGGACCAAGCCATGATCACAGGATTCTTCCCCCCGAACCCTTTGATCCCTCCATTGGACATTACCTCTACCAGTATTGAAGAGATTGCTGCCCCAGGACCCAGTGCCAGTGGAGTAATGAGCTCGACCAACTATGAGGACATTGACAACAATTCCCTACCGGAGTTATGTTTAAATATCCAAAAAGGAATGTTGTCACAAATTCCGTTGCTAGCAGAAAATTGCATCCCGCCTCAGGCAGAGAATTTTTCTGGTGGAGGGACGGAACTACTGAATCCGTTGGGGAGTTTTGGCCGCCTATCTGCTTCTCCCAACCTGGTCTTGACCTCAATGGAAGATGGACCAGAGAAAGAACCAGAGGAGTCGAACTGCCCGGCACCTATGGCAAACGAGATTGCGGAGCTACAGTCTTCAGTGGCATCTATACAATTTACCCTCAAAATCCTGCTACAAATGTCAGGTAGAATTCTAGCCAACACCATCACATGCACGCCGCCCCAGGACCAGCCGGGAAACGAACGCGAAGAGGCAATGCTAATCTTTCTGAAGCCATCCAAATTGCAGAGGGTGATAATGATCAACAAAACAACGAGAACTCTCCGGATCTCAAACAAAGTCCGTTGGTCTACTTCTCCCGGAAACAACGCCGACTGACAAAGAAAGCACTAAAGAATACAAAATCTAGTACACAACCAGCATCGGAGCCAGACATGTCTTCCCCCATAATACAGTCCAAAAAAGCCAGAAAGAGAGCAGCCAAAGCCAGGAGAAAGATCCCTCCGGCCAAGGGCCATTTAACCAGCTGGCTGCTTAAGGAGCAAGTGAAGTTGGCTGACTTGGTTGAAGATGACAAATTGGTAGACATCCCAGACCACAGTGAAGATGAAAGGGTGCCTCATACGGCTGCCATATCAGTAAAATCGTCTGATATAGGCGACAAATCGGCGAGGACAACTCCAATATTGCTGGACGAGTGTAAAGAGCCATCCAATAATCGTGTGTGTCTTATAACAAACCTATATCAGAGTGGCAAAAACAAATGGCTAGTACGATCCGAACTATTGGTGAGGTTCAATTCGGTCCTGGAACTTCGAGTCCTGACATCTGATGATTTCTTCTTTGTCGAGCCACTCAAGGGTCTTAACCCAAAAGTTTCTGCCCTACACTGCAAATTTGCATCAACAACTAAGATCATCAGAAAATACAAAGATGACCTGAGGCTAGCAGACATTGATATTGATGTCGATCTGAATGAGGCCGACCCTAATGCAGCACCAGAGGAGCCGCTATCTCCAGTCAAACCTTTATTATCCCCTTCTGCTTTGGATGGGAAGCGAGTGGTGCGGAACTCCAACAAACTCTAAAGCGGTTGCTGGACTCCTTTCCGGGTGTGGTAGCCAACAATTGAGAGTTCACTATCCTCACATGGAATTGTAGAGGCTTCTCCCACTTGCTGAGAGCAGAGTGGTCGGCCAAAGTTCTGGCCAAACATAGCTGTTTCTTTCTGCAAGAAACCTGGGCAACTGACTCCTTGATCTTTGAAGGGTATGTGGTGCATCAAGCTTTTGCAACCAGAAGAGAAAAAGGTTGTCCTTCGGCGGCCTACTAATTGGTGTGACCAATTCACTGGCCCCTATTCGGTTTAATTGTTATCAAGAAAATAACCTTATTGCAATAGAAGTGGAGTTGGGACATGAACGTAGACCAGAAAGATTCCTCCTCGTTAATGTATACAATCCACCTGGAGCAGCAAAAAGGGAACTAATCCAAGAAGCACTGCAGGATTTAATGACATCTTGGTCAACAAAATTTGGGAACTCAGCAGTGGTAGTGCTTGGTGACTTTAACTGTTATATGACAGGGGCGGAAATCTCTTCTACGAACCACAAGATGAAAGACAAATGTACAATGATGCATAATAAACAGGACGCCGAGGGGATGGGTTGGTTAAGGCTGTTCGATGGTTGGGAACTTGAAATGATCACCGGCCGTACCCCCGGAAATACACCGGGTAAACAGACATGGACAAACGGTACGGCAGTTAGTACTTTGGATTACATTTTTCTATGTCCCGAAATGTTACAATTAGTTGTTGATATGTCAGTGACATTGAACAACTGGAGTGACCATGCCTTCCTCCGATGTACTTTCAGCATTGTGTGGGACAGTTGTGTGCAGAGCAACATGGGTAAAATTAAGGTAAATCAGGGAGGGAATAGAATAAATTGGTCAGACAACAACATCAGCCGGGCCGCTAAAGCCTTACTAGATGAGGATAACTGTAGCCTGCCTAAATCCTATGCCATGTCCATTAATTCAAATGAGGAGTGGATGGCAGCTTTTTCTATTAAACATGCCACATCTACCAGAAGACCAATGACAAGAGTGAAAGGAAATGTGCAGTCATTTAACAGTGAGATTAGAGATGCCAAGAGGGGTCTAAGAGCTAATCTTCACAAAATCAAGGCACAGAAGTTACCCATCTCACAATACGATGCTTTAGCAAGGAAAATAAAAAATAGATACAGGACCACCATTAAGAACATCAAAAGGGCGGTAAGAAATCGTGCTTATCTGAAATTAGTCCAAACCATTTGCTCTAAAAATTCGCGAAGCATTTGGTCACTTCTAAGTGAGTCCAGAGGCAAAAGTAAAAGCTCGCTAGATAATCCAATAAGTAGAGCTGAATGAGAAAAATATTTGGGCGATCGCAACCCTGCATTAGACCCAGACGAGATGAATTCTACCAACGAAGCACTGACATATCGCCCTTTTGATGTTTCCAGAGGAACTATACTGGCCAAAAGCAAAGACCTAAAATCCTCAAGAGCACCTGGCCCTAATGGATTGGCCAATGCCGTCATCAAGAACTACTCTGAATTTTGGTCCAGTCTATTAGCCATCCTGTTCAATAAGATCTTGGAACATGGAATAATCCCCCACTCCTGGCAATCTGCAATACTTGTCCCTATTTTCAAAAAAGGAAATAGATTAGATCCTAATAACTATAGGTTATTATCTATGTTAGATGCTACAGGAAAACTATTTGCATCCTTGCTTTTGAGTGAAATGCAGAAATGGGTGGATAATGCCAACATTCTGTGTAAATTTAAGAGTGGATTTAGGCGAGAATATTCCACGACACACAATCTCGCTGTGATGGACATCTGACGCACTAGAGCGCTCACCAAGGAGCAGCCTCCACTTTACGCATTGTATATAGACTTTAAGGCGGCATTCGCTTCCATCCCCAGAGACAGGATGTGGTTCCAATTAGAAACCATTGGGTGCCCAAAGGGATTACTATACTATCTCAGATTCCTCCATCATAATACTACAGTCAGGCTCAAACTAGATCAGGAAGGGCATCTGACTAATATGGTTTACCAAAATAGGAGATTCTCATTGTGCTGTGTTAGCCTATGCAAATGACTTGGTATTGCTGGACAATACCATAAGTGGCCTCAGAAGATTTTCTATAGCACTATGAGAGTATGCCAATAACAACGGGCTAACAACGGGCTAACGATTAACCTAGATAAAACCAAGGCCATCAGATACACGCACACGCACAAAAGAGTGAGTCGGGTCAACCTCATGGTGGGCAACATGGGCATAGCATACACACCATGCTATCGATACTTGGGGATCGAATTCGAACCACACGGCGACTATAACGCATGCAGACAAACACGTATTACCAAAGCCGCACAAGTGTCTGCCCTTATGGCTAGTTTTTCCTACAAACAGGGGGGATTCACAATGTGGGATACGCGGCACTTATGTATCCAGGTGTTCTCTCCAATGATCACATACGGCTTAGAGGCACTATGGACTTCGGATCTGGCTTGGCTCCAGGTCATCGAAGGAACATTTTGGTGCCGGATCCTGGGGTTACCGTCTGGAGTCCCAATGGCCCTTATACGGCTCGAATTCGGTCTCCTCTCTTTAAAAGAGTTCACACTTTTTTCCTGAGGCTGCACCACTAGCTCATTGTATGAGCCCATGATTAAATTCCTAACAGAGATAGGATGGAATCACAGAGGAACTAGCTACTCGAAAGCAATGCAAAATGCGCTCCATAAGCGGGTAGCCTTATGGGACTGGCTAGAAAACTATGCCCACTTGAGCAAGCTAAAGCGATACCAGTTTGTCCATCACAGACACTATGACTTCATGAAGCCCCAGGCATATCTAAATATCTGCCCAGCAATTAGACTCAGACGATTCATCATCTTGCTAAGACTGGAACAACTCCCCACTAGGATGAACTTGGGAAGTAGAGCAAAAATATCGATAGAAGATCGAATTTGGCGACTCTGCAAACAAGCAGAAACCCCTGAGACTGCGAGACATTTACTAACTAAATACCATGTCATGGCTAAATCCAGCCAGGAAATGTTAGCCAATTATGTACATAATTTAGGAGCCATTGGCGATCGATCTTTTTGGCAATATTGTATAAACTCTGGGAATATGAGCCTATTAGTGGCTTTGTACAACATATGGACAAGGATTGAATCTAAATTGGGCCCTCTGCTATAAAGTGTGAGCAAAAAATACCCATACTAACTGTGACTGAAGCTAACCTGAGTTGAGTATCAGCATCATTTTTTACAGGCAATATTCATTTCTTCTTTTTATCATTTCCTGTGGTTGACACAGGAAGGTATCGTGTTAACTGTGTAATCATGTGAAGATGTATATATATTGATATTGTGTACTCTATTCTTATTCTGTTTTACTCATTGTGTATGTTTGTTTTTTCATATGTGTAAAGTTTAATTTACTTAAACTAAATCACATTAAATAAATTAATAATATCGTTTTTTAAAGAGCGGCTGTGCTGAGCCATGTAGGATGCTCTTTGGCCCGTTTTTGTTCGACTTAGACTCCTCTTGTGATGCACTAGAGACAAATACCCCCTTCCAGCGCCCATCAGACGCTGCCACCACAATAAGTACTGCTTATCAGTTTCTTTCTTCTAGCAGAGCAGTTAAAGTGGGGGCGATTTACAAGTGATGACTCATTTTAAGAGACCATTGTTTTCGACAAGACGTTCTTAGCGTTTCCGTGTTAAGAACTGCATTTTTATATTGAAAGCACACACACACAGTACCAGTTAGCAGCCTAAATCTATGCCCTCCTCCTGGACAATTAAATATATCACACAACACGTTTAAAACTATCTGCCTTATTTTCACATATTCATACTTAACACACTAAAAAACGTTTATTTTTGGTAGAATGTAACATTTTTCTCACATTATATATATGAAGCATGCCTTTGTCAAACATTCAAACACAAACCGATAACCTTTTCACACATTATCTTTGGTTATAAGCCTTTCAGTCATGAAAGTACATTTTAAAAATCAATAGGAAATGTGTTGCCTTCTGCTGAATTGCATTCTGGTATTTGTAGTCTTACATTTAAGGTGGGGGGGATAATGCCACAATTGCACACTTTTTGCCTAGCATATTTCTATAAGGATTTATATATTTGTGTAAATACTTTACTATGGTTTGTGTACTTTTCAAGTCAACTTTATAAACCAGAGTATTGTTGAAATCCAAAGGATGGGAGGGCAAGTGAGTCATTAATATTTGCCCAGGATGTGGTGGGACTGGAGGGATTATTTCCGCTGGCTCTGGTGCTGAGTTGATTTTCAGTGCACAAGTCGAGGATACATGTGTGTGGACAGCATCCACCCACTTTTTTCAGAGGGTGGGCGCAACCCTCCATTGGGTGTTTTTGTTCCCCAAAGCTTGTTTTATTTTCTGTCTTACAAATAGCAATAAGCATGACCAGTCATGGATAACAAATAACGTGTAAAAATCTGATTTACCTCCCCCCGAATCCTCAACCAACTGTATTCAGTGCGAATGTCATTCCCATAGAAAACTTAGAATGTTGTATGGAGGGCAAAAGAAAGTAAATGATAAAAAAAAAGAAGATATGAGCCGGCCAACGAGTGGGCTCACCACCGGATGAGTATCAGGGTCTTACATTTATTGCCCCATCTCTTGTAAATCTAGCCGCATCCCTCCTATACTAACCACTCCAGTGTCAAGTTCTTCAGCAGTTGTGGACTGGTAGGAAAGATGAGCCGCCCCTTACATATTCCTGGATTGGTGCCCATATGCAGATGTATTTGGGTATTGGGTTGGACAGTAACACAGAGATTCTTTCCATGGTCAGAATTTCTCACACTTGGTTAAGCCAGCATAAAAAAAGTCTTCTTGCTGAAGTGTTCGGCTACTAGGAATTTTTGGGGGGATATATGTATTTCATTTTTCATAAACACAGCATAACAATCAGTTACAGAAGAGTGTAAAACATTCATGTATGAAGAATAAAGAAAACCATAACTGAAAATCCTCATGTATCCAGGAATAGTCAACTAAGCAATGAACAAACCAAAATTGTATTCGACTAATCCACAAAAAGATTACAAACCCCCAAAGGACAAAACACAAAAAGACACTCATCCATATATATACACCACAAACTACCCAACAATCAGTAAACCCAACCATCTTTCATACACATATTCAAACTCCCAGTTTAACCACACATCCTTTCTTTCAAATGTCACCCTCTCAAAACTATATAAAGCATACAGCTCATAGATCCAATATTCCAAATGCAGCTCTTTCTGCATCTTCCAAACCTTCAATATTTGCTTAGCTGCCACCCCCAATGACTTATCTATCCAACAACTATTAGCCCAGGCCACAGCACATCTACCAGTCTTCGATAACAGCACTGCTGGCAATGGCAAGCGAGACAATGACATACCCATAATCAAATCCACCCTATCCAAAACCTCTTTCCAATAATCAAGCACCCTCACACATTCCCACAACATAAGTAAACAAGTACCCCCCTCAGAACCACAAACTCAGCACATACTATCATCCATCAGCTCAAACGTATGCATGAGTACCGGTGTTCAGTAGGAACACCCCACTACCTTCTGATGGGTACAATGTCCTTTCATCAACAGCTGTTTCTTTGACTGTTATTTTAATGAAAACATTTTGCCATAAAAAAACATAAAAAAATATAGGGGGGCATAAAAATGGCTAGGTGGTGTAGGGAATAGTATCAATGATAAGGGAGGGAGAGCTTGGGGGGAACCCCCAAAAATAAAAAAAATAACATTTAATTGTTTTTTTTCAGCAAACAGTTTTCGTTGAAAAATAGCTGTCAATGAAATGACATAGAACCCTTCTGATCTATTAACCTCAAGTTCAAGTCTAGCTTTGTTTTATATTCAGCCTTCAATACAAACTCCCAATGATCAGATGTGACCTCGCATTTCAACTCTGTTTCCCACTCACAACCTAAGTTGAGTGTATCTAGAGGAGCAGCTAAATGCCTCTCAGGAAGTCCCGCCCCATCCTTCCTTTATGATGGAAGCCAGAGATCGCGACATGCATGATGCCAGTGATGGTGCCTATTCCACAGAGAGCCTTTGAGAAAAGGTATCCATTGAGAAAACCCTATTTGATGCATCCCCGTAGAGATGACAATCTCTTGGAGGAGATCCCTGAAGGAATATGAAGATGAGAGAACGAGAAGTGGTGATGTCAGAAGAAGCAAGCGGGACACACTGAGAAGAGTGACTGAAGAAAAGGATGTATAGACTTTGTGGAATCTGATGATGAAATAAAGAATTGAGTAAACTTGTGGTAAGGTACAAAAGAAAGAACACTATGAGTGCCAAGTTTATTAATTGAAGACAATTAAATAATGCAAAACAGGCTGAAATATGGTCTCCATCATGTGAGCCAAGGATGGAAATAGAAATTGGGTGTGCAGAGCAGAACTGTCATAACAGTGTGCCTATACACCCTTATATTCCCAGGAGCAAGGATGCTTTGCAAGGCCGAGTTCAAAGACAATCTGAATGGCAGAAGGCATGAGCGATGAGAGATGTTGAGATTATGGGGAGACATGGTCAACTCCACCCACTGACACCCTGGGTGCCAGCTTATGTGCTGCTAGTGAGCTGAATGTTCCCGAAGGGTAAAAATGTGCAACCAATTGTAGAAGGCCATATAACGAAGGGCCTTATAGTTTATAGAGCCATAAATATATCATGTACCTAATAACTGTTGAAGATGACTTGCACTAGGGGTGGGCATAAGTTGTCCACCTGACTGTAGAGACCCAATCACAACCCGTCACTATATAGGAAGTAAACTTAGATGTTTCCTTTGAGCGTATCACAACCCCCGTAGGTTTTTCTTGTTTGCCACATAGCATGACGTCACGTATGACGAATGTTTAGTATATAAATTTGTTTTTTATGTAAAATGTTTGAGAGAACACGAGCGAACATCCATTGATATCCGTTGTAACTTCCTTCCTGAGTTGGTCTTATTTGGTGTAAGAGTTATTCTGCATCCCATCCAAGCATGCCGTGTTACTGATTTATGGATGCCCCAGGGTTCACGTGGTAGCATTGTCGGATGGTTTAATAGAAGACCCATCAACCTGTTAGAACTCCAGTGTTTCGGACGATCGGACATCCTCCTCCATCTAGCCAGAAGATCCAAGGGTTTCCTGTGGAATGGAAATCTTGCAAGAAAATCGAGACGGTGGGCAGGGCCCCTCTTTGACAGAATCCCTCCCTGGGTTCCACATGCGCTTTGCAGACAGAAGGCAAAAGTGGTCGATTGGAGGAGGAGACAATAACGAAGGCCTTAAGCCAGATGAGTGAATGGTGAGTAGACTGCAGGGAATGGCAAATTAAGCGGACGGGGTTGTGATAATTTTAAAAAGTCACAAGAGTAAAGAAAGTAACAAAGCTAACAAAAGTAACGAAAGAAACAGGAGTAATGGGAAATATTGTGTAAAAAGAGATATAATGCCCAAGAGTTCTAACCCTAGAGGGTTATAGAAGAGGTTGTCTCACGCTCCAATCGGAGTAAACTAGACTATGTGCAGGACAGGTCTGCATAAAGTGACTATCTAAACTCTATGATCAGAGTATTACTTAGGGGCAAAAGAAGAGGAAGGATGATCACTGAAGTTTGTATGTAAAGAGTCGACTAGTCTGTCTGTTTATGTATTTGTTTTGAATTAAGGTGTCGAGGAGCGACACGAACAGTTGTGTGAGAATTGAGAAAAAGTTCAGAAATTATACTATTTATCGAGGGAAGTGGTTGGTAACAATCCAGAGGTAGACAGTGAAAACTGGAGAAATAGAGGCTTTGAGCGGCGATTGTTGGAACGCGCTCATATTTATTGTTTTTAAGAATCGAAAAGCACAAAGGTATTTTATAAATTGTGGTAAGCATTGACAATCAATTGAGACTTGTCACAATGGGAGATATTACTCCTCTGATTCTTTTGTATAAGATATGGCCAAAACACATGCCCAAGCTCAAACAGTATAGTGCGGAAGGGGTGAAAGGCACGGCAGATAAGATGTTCATGCCATGGCAACAAGGGGGATCGCTGTCAAAAGCGGTATTGCAACACATGACCACATACATGCATGCTGCGTAACCAGGAAAGAGGTTAGAGAAGAGGTTAGTTATTTTAGAGCTCTGGAAGATGTACCAGGAAGAGAGGGAAAATCCACCACCCGAAGAGTGGATGCCTAATCACTGTAAGGAGGAAGGTGTTGAGCCCTCAGTTCCCCTTAACCTACCGGAAGTAAAAGGTGATAGTACGGTAGACATAGGATTGTATCCTTTAAAGGAACTGAAAGCAGTTATGGGGTATAGGAATTCGAATTAAAGCAGCGACTTCAGTCCAGAGGAGAGTAAGAGAAAAGAAGAGATCTTTAAGATCTTGCAGGACAAGGAAGAGAAAAGTGAGTGATCGAATATATCAACAGAAATAGAATGAGAAATTAAGAGATGGAAAGGAGAAAAGGAGAAAACTGATGAGTTAACGCTCGTACAGAACGAATGGATGGGGGACAGATATTACTCAAGCTAGATGGGAAGTGCATTGAGGAATTAAGGCAAAAAGAAGATCTAGACAAACAGGATAGGAAACACAGGGAACGAGAAAAAAGATTAAAAGAAGATGAGCTTAAAAGAAAGAGCAGACAGAAGCGAGAACAGATGTATCAGGAGGAGCAACAAAAGAAAGAAGAAAGGGCAGAGGAACAAAGGAAGTATGGCAACAGGCAGAGGACAATGGAAGAACGGAATAGGCAAGAAAAGAAGAGAGAAGAGGACGAAGCACAGAAATTACAGGACAGAAGAATACAGAGGTGAAGAGAAGAGGAAGAATGGAGAGCAGGAGTAAGGAGAGAAGAGATAAGACAAGAAGAGGAGAGACTTCGATGGGAAATGAAAAAGCAAAGAGAATTAGATGAGGAATTAGAACAAAAAGAGAAGACAATGGGAGCTTGATATTAACCGTATTCAAAAGGAAGGAACTAATGAAGCAAAGTCCTACAATACAACGGTACAGAGTTGCAGAGTTCCTCCCGGTAAATGGAGCGATGCCAGAGCCATCTAAGGTTGCCTTAGAGGATAACTATGATATAGGAAGTATCAGAGGCAGGATCAATAAAGCCTATTAGGAGTTAAAGGAAGGTAGCAAATCCGGATGCCGAGGAGAGGAAGATCAATCCCTAGTCTTCCAAGCATGAAGCAAAGAGGAAAATCCATTCAGTCTCGAGCACAGGGCTTTATCCTTAAGCATACTGACTTTAGACAAGTGTGAAGTGGATGATAGTTACACTAGTTGGGGACTAGACATGTCAGACGAAGAAAGGGAGTCCTACTGTGGAGAAAAGGGAGGAGGTGCATGTGCCCCAGAGGGATGCTTGCAGATGGACAAGGAAGTGAGATGGTCTGATCTAGAGCAACCTAAGGATAGGAAGCCAGATCCGATAGCATATCCAGAGCGTGTGTCCCAGAGGGCGAATGTATAGTGAGAAGGGAGAATCACTGCAACAATGTGAGTAGGTTAAGATCGTTGCCACGAAGGAGGCGGTTAGGAACCATTGTCCCTACCATGGATAGGCAGATGATGGAAGCCGATTGTGGGTTAGGGTTTACGCAGTTTCCCTTACTGGAAAAGGGTGACCAAGACCACAGTATATTCCTTGGCCACAGATGGACAAGGATAATTTAAGATGCAAACTCCTGAGTTTGGCATCGGGTGGGGGAAAATTGATTTATGAATTAGAAAAAATGACAGGAGGAAATAAGCTAGCCATAGGGGACGTTAAATGTCTCTTAGCAGCCATTCTTGGGGAAAGAACTGATGATATATGGAAGAGAGCAGGCCATTCATGTGTGACAGCACAGAACACAGCGCATGATGGAGCGCCAGTTAATAATTGCAGAGCAGATGTTTGGAGGGCTCTCAGAGTACAGTATCCTGACACGTCACACATGGGTGCAATCATGACACGTAAAATGAAAGAAAATGAAGACCCTCTCGCTTACATTCAGGATATTCAAGAGCATAGGACTCTTGAAATGAGGGAACCATGGGAAAAAAACAATGACATTATCTTACCATATTTTGTGTCAGGGGTTGCCCAAGCAAGTACAGAGGCAGATGATAAAACAAGTGGGAATGGAAGTGAAGCCATGGCCTGAAATACAGTTGACGATGGTGCATCACTGCTGGCTGTTGCAGGAGAAAATTAAGAAGAGAGATGAGGCTAGGAAACTTGAGGAAGCCAAGTTAGTTCAGATGAAATTGTTAATGCATGCCATAGAAGTGGCAGTATTGACAAGCAGAGAAGGGCTGGGAGTACAGCAAGCAGCTGGTACATCGCAGGCAAATAATCAGCGTCCGATGGACCAAGGAGAGAATAGGTTTATTTCACGAGGTAGAGGCATGTGCTACAGAAGAAGGGGTAGATTCCAAAACAATCCAGGTGGGTTTCAGAACGTGCAGAATGAGAATCAAAATGCACAAGGAGGATTTAACCAAGGGGGACTAATTAGAAGGGCTCCACCTGTATGTTGGACTTGTGGGATGACAGGGCACATTGCACGTGTATGTGGGAACCAATGAAATGTACTGAATGGCCAATTCTCAAGAGGGGGGGCAGCTTATCCTCCAGCATATAGCTCACACGCTAGGGAAGGGTTTGCCCAAAATCAGACAGTGTATCAAATACAACAGGCACAGCAACCACAGCAAGTGCAAATAAATCCACCACAAGGACAGTCACAACATGCCCCTATGCAGACACATCAGTATGCAAACACCAGACAGTTATTGACACCTAGAATAGGAGGTGCCACTGTTGTGGGAGGGAATCCTTGCATCCACAATAGGACAGCTCACAGGGTGACTTGATGTGTTCAGTACTATCTGAGACACTAGAACCCCAAGAGGAAGTAAGGGTTGATGTGATAATAGGAGGCAAATATTTTTCTTTGTTTAGTAGACACTGGGGCTACTCGTTCATGTATACAAGAGGGAAAATATCCAATGTCGGGAATTGCCATGAATGCTCAGGGGTTCTCTTGAGCTACACGTCAAGTTCCTTTTACTGATGAATGACCAGTCTCCATAGGAGAGTGTGATACATCTGTTCCATTGTTGTATTCTCGACAGACACCAGTTAACATTTTGGGAAGAGATTTGATGACAAAACTTAACATGACGATTAATTTTACTGACGAAGGGATACTGTGTTCTACTCCTGGAATACATTACTTAAATGTGGGCGGATTTATGCTGCCATTCACAGGGCAAGTGGCTCTGGGAGGCGTTCCAGTGGAGCCAGAGGTTTTTCTTTATGGGGATAGGGGAAGTCAAAATAAAGTTGAAGCCAGGGGCAATTCTACCTCGAGCAAGACACTACCCCATGTCTCGAGAGGCTGATGAGGGTATTTTTAAAACTATCTCAGCACTGATGGAACAAGGTATTCTGATACCGTCAGAATATTGTGTAACATTGCAGTGTACCCTGTGAAAACATCTAAGGGATTGTCCTGGAAATTCATACAGGACATGAGACCGATTAACCAGATTGTAGATGCAGAGTTTCCTCTAGTTCCTAACCCAGAGACGATAGTATGCAGTATCCCAGTAGAAGCACAATATTTTACGGTGATTGATTTGAATAATGCGTTTTTCTCAATTCCATTGCACAAGGACTCACAAGACTTGAGTTCATTTACGTTTCGCCAGACTCATCTGAAACACACTTGTTTGCCCCAATGGTACTGTGAGTCTCCATCAATATTTAACAGAGTCTTGCAGATGAACGTAGGTTATATTGATTTGAAGCACATTGTTATACAGTGCATAGATTATATTTAAATTTGTAGTACCACAGAAGATGAGTGCAGGCAGGACTCGATTCAGTTGATGAATATGCTAGCAGACAAGGGATACAAGGTGGACAAGGAAAAACTGCAGTACTGTCAAGAAGAGGTGTTGGGCACAGGACAGCTGATCTCACATGAAAGAAAGAAGTTGACACCTGAGAGAGCTGAGGCGATTATGAAAACTGCAAAACCGCACACAGTAAAGCGGATGCATCAGTTTTTCCGGCTATGTAATTACGTCAGAGCCTGGGTGTTTCAATACAGTTCATAAACAAGACCCCATTTGCAGGCTTTGAAGAAAGCACAGGTAGACAAAGTCACAATAGAATGGAGTGAGGAGATGGAACAAGGGTTTGAAGAGTTGAAGAAAGCAATTTGTACAGCTCCTGCTTTAGGAATTCCCAATTATGCTGAGGAGTTTTTTTTTATTTTCGCACAGGAATGGGTCAGTCATGACAGCAGTGCTTACATAGAGGACTATATTAGGGCACAAGCCTCTAGCGTATTACATTGGAATTCTGGCCCCAGTTATGAAGGGACACTTTTGTTGAAAACAGTCATTGGCAGCTGGAGCGTTCGCAATTGAGAAGTCTACAAGTATTGTTAAAGGTAGCACTTGAACAGCTGCACTACCCTGTGCATGTAACTCAGGAATGTCTTGCTGCAACTATAAGGGAAGATTGGTTTACTCCAGATTTGTTAGAACACGTTGCATTTTATGCATTTTAACAATGATACTGGCATCACTGGCTTTCCAGTGCTATCCTGTCACCATAATGCTTCAATGAGGGATACAGAACACCCCATTTTCTTCCATAATTCCTGCTCTTCTTGTGGTGCACTTCCTTGCATCTCCATTAATTGGGTTCTTGACACATGATTAAATCCTTCTTTCAATACCATAATCGTGACTACCTTCTCCTTAACATCTGGAGTATCAAAACTTGATACTCCAAGTTTCAACCCCTACCTACCAGTCTTTATCTCCGCCGTACTCAAAGCGCCTCTTTCCAGCATGTCCCAATCATAAAGCGATGCCTCTCTTGTATAATCCTAACACACGTAGTCGACTGTATGCATAGCCTGTGAAACCTGCCTATTGACTTAATTGCGTTTGCTATTCCCATAGTAGCCTACCAGTTGCTTAGCCTGTGTTTTGAAACCTGCCTATTGACTTAATTGCCTGTGCTATTCCCATAGTAGCCTACCAGATGCATAGCCTGTGTTTTGAAATGCATAGTAGCCTACCAGATGCATAGCCTGTGTTTTGAAACCTGCCTATTGATTTAATTGCCCGTGCTAGTCCTCATAGTAGCCCACAGTATGCATTGCCTCTGTTTTGAAACCAGCCCACTGCTCTAACTGCCCTGCGCCAGCCTTGTTAGTAGCCTATTGCAGACACTGCCCTTATTTGAAACCAGCCCATTGCGCTACTCTCCCACCAGCCTTAACTTAGACCACTACCCATCCTTAGCAATCCACCATATCCTCCTTCCATAGAGCCACGCTAGCGCTTGCCTCTCTCCTACCTCTAGTTCACCCAGGGACACCAGCACTCCCAAACTGCACCCAATCCACCTTACCCTTAACCAAACCCCCCTCTCCCCACATCACACCTCCCATAGACCATGTGGACTCACTCAGCCCCTCTGAATGGTTACGGCATTATGCCTCACGTCCCACACCTCTCCACTCCCACTCCACACCCAGAACCAAAGACCTGGTATACGGTTTACTAAACCCCAAGTTCCTGTTAAGCCCAAGAATATACCCAGTCCCTCCCCTCACCCTCCTCCCCATATGAACACTAAAATCTCAAATCCCCTGCCACCACCCACAAACATCAAAGGAGCCCTTATCAATGCTCAGTCCCTTGTGGCACATGCCCCAGACATCTCGGACATCATCACCCTCAACAGCCTGGACTTTCTAGCAGTCACTGAAACCTGGCTTCACCAGGCAGCAGACCCTGCTCTCTCCTTAGCATTACCAGAAGGCTAAACCATCATCAGAGCCGACAGAACATCCAACAAAGGTGGGGCAGTGGCCTTCATCGCAAAATCCCACCTAGCTCTCAGAGCCATACCCCAAATCAGCTTCCAATCTGCAGAACTCCTATCTGTGAAACTATCACTGACACCCTCCACCACAATACTCATGCATCTTGCCTACCGGCCCCCCGGCCTGGCATCCACCTTCGAGAGTGACATTCTTGATCTCCTCTCCACACATACCAAACTCACATCAAAAACTATCCTCCTAGGTGACCTAAACCTCGACCTCCATGACCCCAACGACCCACATGTCCAATCATTGGCTAACTCTATCTCCAACCTTAGTTTTGCACATAGAATTTCCACTCCAACCCATTCCAAAGGCAGAACCCTGGACTGGATCGCTGACCTTAACTGCTCTATCACCATCAGCCAAAACAGTCCTGTTGCATGGTTTGACCACCACCTCATCCAGTTCTCCCTCCCTGGACCACCCCCAACAAAAGCCAACATAGAACCTCTATCGCTAGCCAGAATCTGTCGAAACATCTCCATAGACAGCCTCCAACCTCTCATCAAAAACATTCTTGTCGAGCCTAAAGTTAAAATCCCCAACCCAACATACCTAGTTGATCTCTATAACAACACCCTGAAGTCAGTTCTAGACACTGTTGTACCCCCCAAACTCAGGAAACCTAAGCCCCAAGCTCACCTCAACAAATGGTTTACACCCGAGCTGAAAAACCTCAGGACTTTAAAAAGTGCCGCCAAAACCACTTGGTGAAAAACGCCCTCTACCTCTAATAGAACAGTGTTCACGCTAGCATCTGCAACATACAAAACAACATCCCGTCAGCCAAAAAACATACCTATGATACCAGAATCCAAAATGCCAATTCCAGAACCAAGGAATTATTTAGCATCCTAAAAGAGCTAGAGTCCCCAGCACCCCCCACCCAAGACTGCATCAAAAATGCAGAATGGTGCACCAAAATACAGCAAGCTATCCCAGACAAAATCACCCTCCTCCAAAACAAAATCAAAGCTAAAAAAGCCAGTCTTCAAAAGGACCACCAACCTCCTAACCTCAACCATGACAGAACAACCCCCCCCCCCTTGTCCCTCATTCTCCTCCTCTCAAGTAACACCTAAGGAAGTCGAAAACATTATTAAAAGCCTAAAACCCTCACATTGCCAAGGTGATGTCTGCCCAGCCACTATCATCAAGGATGCAGCTAAAATCCTAGCCCCTTTCATCACCACCGTGATCAACTCCTCATTCGCCTCCAATCAGGTACCCCAAAATCTTAAGGAAGCATGGGTCATGCCACTACTAAAGAAAGCCAACCTGGACCCAAACATCCCCACCAACTATAGGCCTATCACCACTGTCCCCTTCCTCCTAAAAATCCTGGACCGGGTGGCATATCTGCAAATTCAGAAACATTTAGACGAGAACAACCTCCTCAGTCTTAGACAATCCGGATTTAGACCTAGACATGGAACCGAGACAGCCCTCCTAGACCTAAAGATTCAAATGGACGAGGCAAAGGATAAAGGAAAACTAGCAGTCCTTCTATTACTAGACCTATCTGCAGCCTTCGACCTCGTCGACCACCAAATCCTTGCCAAACACCTATCCACAATAGCAGCATTCTCCTCTAATGCTTCTGATTGGATCAAATCCTTCCTAGCAGACCGCACTACCAGAGTCTTTTCATCCTCAGCCTCCGCAGACCCAACTCCAATACTGTGCGGCGTCCCGCAAGGTTCTTGCGTGTCACCCACTTTATACAATATCTTTACGTAGCTCGTCTTCGACCGCCTAGACAACTTGGGTCTCGTCTACACTAATTATGCCGGCGACACCCAAGTCCTCATCCACCTTGCTGGCCAGTATGACCGTGACTCCAAACTACTCAACAATATCTATCTTGAAATTCAAGTCTGGATGGCCGACAACGGCCTTTGTCTCAATGACGACAAGACAGAGTTGATGCACCTGAGCAAACTTGATTGTAGATACTCATCTTTCATCTTCGATAACAACACAATCAGCGTCTCCAAAGAGATAAAAACCCTGGGGGTTTATCTTGATTGAACCCTCTCCCTCAGAAAACAGGTCAACAGCTTTGCATCCTCTACAGCCTACACAAACAAACTAATCTATAGTTGTAAATCTTTCCTATCCACAAGTAGTTTCTTAATGCTAGCGAGAGCACTCGCTCTCTCCAAAATTGATTATTGTAACACACTATTCCTTGGCACCTCGGAACACAACCTCAACAAACTCCAGGCGCTTCAGAATAACTCCCTAAGAGCAGCACTCAGCCTCCCGAAATCCTGCCACATCTCCACACACAGACAAAATGCCAACTGGCTGCCCATACGTGACAGAATTACCCTTTGTACTCTAGCCATCACGCACAAATGCCTCACCAATTCTGCCCCAAAATACCTGGCAGATAAACTCTGCCTCCACCAACCGACCCGTATCACCAGATCTTCAAACTCCTCAAACCTAGTGGTCCCAAGATACAACCTAAAATCCGCAGGCGGCGCCAGCTTCCCAGTTCAAGCAGCCAAATGCTGGAACGCCATCCCCACCACCCTCAAACAGGAACCCTCTTTCCTCACCTTCAAAGCTGGCATAAAAACATGGCTAAGCAAAAACCCCTCTCAGTAAGAGACTAGTCGCCTCCCTTGACAGATCCCACTGAAACCAGCGTCCACAATTGTATAATCTCCCGTGTATTTTCGTATTCAGACCCAGCTGTAACCAGGTTCACTTTCTCTGTTATTTACCTGTTTAACCTGTATTTTATGTAGTAAACTGCCTCATATGTCAAAAGTCTACCACTGGGCATACACTGAGATCGATTAGAGGAGTAATTCCTCGACCGAATGGTCCTTTTCAGCATTTAATATTAACTATGTTGCTATGCTGCAAGTTTGTAGAGATACAGGTATTTGGTAGTGGTGGTGTGTCCCTTCTCCAGGTGGATCGGAGTAGGTCTATGTACACACCCTGACGCCACTTGCGCAGCAAAGTCTTTAGTATATGAAATCTTTCCAAGATTGGGAGTGTGTGAAGTGCTGAGAACCGATAATGGGCCACAGAAGAAGAAAAAAGAAGTCTTTGAACAGATCGGACTAATGTTGAGTATTAAGCACAAGTTTTCTTTTGCTTATGATCCGCAAGCGAATGGAATATGTGAGAGACTGAACAGCCTCCTTAAAGGAAGGATTGCCAAGTTCAAGCTTACATTGAAAAAGGGATGGCTATATTGCCTGCCCTTAGCTTCATATGCCCTAAGGAATCAGCCTGGTTCAGACCATCACCTCTCACCCCATGAACTAGTGACAGGGTGGCAAATGAGAACTCCTTTGACTCCTCCTTCGAGGAGTAGAAGTGATGCCTAGAGTGCAGCAAAATTGTTAGGAAATTAGTTACGTGATTATTTGACATGTATGACTGCTAGTATCTCTCTCATTTCAGATCAACTCAAGCGCCAGTTGGGTCCGTCTTAGAACACAGATGAAAACCATTCAGCAACCAAGTGAACTTTTATCAGCACCTAGACTCTTTGCTGGCAACACTGTGCTAATTAAAAACTTCACTAGGAAGTGGCACGAGCCAAGATTTAATGGCCCTTTCATTGTTGCAGTAAAAGTCCAAGGCAGATGAGTGTGGATACATCTGAAGGATGTCAAGCTATACACCGGCTAGACTGCAGCACCCCCAGCCATCGATTCAGAAGCAAGACAAGAAGAAGAATTTCAGCATGTGCAGACTCGATCGATGACAAAGAAGAAGGACGATAAAGCTAACTGATAAATAAATGCAGATTTACATTTGGACTGTGGCTCCCCCTGGACACTCCTTATAGATATTATAGCAGGCGTGCAAATCCTTGCTTGAGTCACAGGAATCTTTGAAAAATAACTTTAGAGAAATATTGATGTATCACAATTATGCCTAAATTACAACACTTGGTTAAGAATTGGAAATGTGATCAGTACTCGATTAGTTTCTTACTGAATATTTTTTTGGCTGAATTAATGGTCTTGTCAGAAGGGGATGCTCACAGACTCATACTTGCTGTTTTTGTGTTTATCCTTCGAGCTTAGCCTGCTCTTGTCAGAAGAGATGTGGACATCCATACTTTTATAGACGATCCTAAAAATGGCCTTGTAATCACAAGGCTGCTTGTAGCAATAGTAGAACTACTGCAGCTACCAAATTCATTAGAGTTGCCAGAGTAAAGTTTTTTCCTTCCTTTATTTGCAGTAAAAATGAGGAATGTTGAAGCTGGTACGATTTCAGAGAATAAGCAAGCTCAAGATACTCCAGAGTGGCACAAGTGTTGGGGATTGAAATGTTGGTTCGTGATATAAATATGCACCATTATGCTTTGTGTATTTCGGTTCATCCTGATTCACCTTTCTATCTCTTTGATCCAAACAAGGCAGAAGCCCCTTTGATTCTCCCCACTCCAGGGACTCTTGTAGATGTGCCCATTCTGGATGAGTCAAGACCCCTTGTTTTGTCTCCCCATCATAAGTCTGCTTTAGAGTTGTTTCCATGGTCTGCAAACATTTTGTTAGGGAGATACAGGAGGAGTGCAGAGGAAGACAATGATGGAATAAACACTTATCTAGATAGTACAGCACACTTGGGTAATAACATGTGGTATCAACACATGAAAAAGGTGGGAGAGAGCGCATCTAAGGAGGGTTGCTACGTCTGTGCTCTTGTACCTTATGCCATGAGTGCAGCCCGAGCTTTCATTTCCAGAGAAATACCAGAATACGATGTCTTGTCCATCTTTCTGCATGCCAAGAGAGAACAGATCAGCAGGGGAGAGGGGGAGCGAATGCAGAAGCAAAGAGGAACGTTTTGTGGTGCTTTCCGAACCGGAGATGGTTCTCCTCAAGTTTTAGAGTGGCAGGGAGGCTGTTCCAGAGGGAGGCCCCAGCCGAAGACAGAGATCTACCCCTAGCTCGTTTCTTTGAAAAACGACTGACCCTGAGGGTGTTAGAGGTAGAGGAGCAAAGAGCTTGAGAAAGGAGGTATTTGCGGAGGGATAGCTGAAGGTATTTTGGACCCAGGCCCCAGAAAGCCTTGTGGACAATGCAGAGGGTTTTGTATTTAATCCTTGCATCCACTGGTAGCCATCTGAGAGATTTCAGAGCTGGAGAGATACGATCCCAGGGCTTGAGGCCAAGGATATGCCTCACAGTCCTGTTCTGGATTAGTTGCAGAGGGCGAAGAGTAGAGGCAGGTAGATTTAGAAAGACGTTGTTAAAATTTTCCAAGCTAGAGAGAACCAGAGCTTGGGAGACCATGAGCTTCTGGGGGAAGGAGAGGAAAGGCGGAGTACCTCTGGGCAGGAGCAGTAGGAAGTTTGACTTTTTAGAGACATCAGAGATGTGGGCGGAGAAGGAAAGTGTGGAGTCAAAGATGACTGGAGGTTCTTAGCCTCTCAAGTGGTGGTAGGAGGAGGGCCAAGGGAGGCCGGCCAGAGAGTGAGGGGAAAGGATGGTGCGGGTGTCTCAATGAGGAGGATCTCTGCCTTGCTGGCATTCAGACACAGATCATTGGCAGCACACCAATCTTGAATGGCAGTTAGGCAATCAGAGATGAGAGAGGGAGAGGAGGTGGCCGAGGGCAGCCTGAAAATGAGTTGAGTGTCATCAGCGTAACACTGGAAATTTGAGCAGAAAATCACAATGCAGTGGGTGAGAGTTTCCAGGTATTGGTTGAAAAGCCAGGGCAAGAGGTTAGACCCCTGGGAAACACCACAGGTAGAAAGGAAGAAACGTGATAGGAAGGACCCAAGTTGGACCAGGGAGGGTCGATGAGAGAGGAAAGAGGTCAGCCAG
Organism: Ambystoma mexicanum; assembly: GCF_040938575.1. Classification (NCBI taxonomy): domain Eukaryota; kingdom Metazoa; phylum Chordata; class Amphibia; order Caudata; family Ambystomatidae; genus Ambystoma; species Ambystoma mexicanum. The sequence continues at coordinate 1,319,075,754 of NC_090931.1, read as the reverse complement.
GCCAGAGCCTGATCAGTGATACCCAGGTTATCACGGAGACGGTTGAGCAGGATGGTATGGTTGACTGTGTCGAAGGCAGAAGACAGATCGAGGAGAATGGGGACAGAGGGAATGTTAGAGTCAAGGTTGGAGAGCAGATCTTCACCCATGTTCAGGAGAGCAGTTTCCGTGCTTCTGGCAGCTTGGAAGCCAGACTGGTGGTCATGGAGACAGCCAACAGAATTGGAATGAAGGTTAAGCTGAGAGATGGCCAACTTTTCCAGGAGTTTGCCCAGAAAGGGAGTAATGTAAATTAGGAGATAGTTAGAAGGATCAGCTGTGGGTTTCTTGAGAAGAGGATGCACTAGGGAGTGTTTCAGATGGTAGGGGAAGGATCCCGAGGCAAAGGAGTGGTTGGAAAAATCAGCAAGGGCTGCCGGAGCCAAGGTGTCAGTGTGGTCCTTGATGGTTTTAGAGGAACAGGGATGAACCTTTTTTGATGAGACTTTCATAGATCGGACTTGTCTAGCGACCTCATCAGGGGAACAAAGAGGAAAGGACGAGAAGGAGGGTGGGGGGTGGCTGAAGGAGTGTCAGCAAGCACAGACGGAGTGGGGAGAGAAGGGGGAGAGGTGGAAAGGATGTCCTCGGTTTTTTAGATAAAGTGAGAGGCAAGGGCATTGCAAAGAGCCTGGGAGGCAACAGGAAGGGTAGAGACTGCAGCAGGGTTGGCCAGCTCCTAGCAGATTTTAAAGAGTTCGGCTGAGTAGTTAGATGCTGCAGAGACACAAGCTTGAATGTGGACTCTCTTCTTGGTGAGGATAGAGAGTCGGTATTGCCTTTGCGGCAGGTGACAGGCCAGTTTGCCAGAGGATGAACAAGAAGCCCTCCATTTCCTCTCAGCCGCCCTACACCTATGTTTAAGTGTAGCTAGATCGGAGTCATACCAGGAATTGCACTTGGCTTTGGACTTCAAACGGATTCTCATGACAGGGGCAAGAGCATCAAGAATATCAGAAATTGAAGAGTAGAGCAGAGACAGGGCTCTGTCAGGATGTGAGACAGCCAGAGGTGTAGGGGGGAGAGAAGGTTGCAGCGAAAGCCTCAAGTGACACACGCTTCGAGGGCCGGGTGTCCGATAAGGTAGGCTTGGCTTGGGGGGAAGAGAGGGAGAGATGAGAGGAGAGGAGGGAGTGATCGCTCCAGGAGAGAGGAGTGGTCAGAGGGATGGAGAGGGGGAAGTCAGAGGAGATCAAGACATCAAACGTGTGCCCTGCAGAGTGAGTTGGGCCAGAGGGGAGGATGGACAGGGAGAGGGAGTCGCAGAGGTCACAGAAGAGTACAGAGGAGGAACAAGGAGAGTCTAAATGGATATTGAGGTCAACGAGGAGGAGGAGTTGAGTGGTAGAGGCCAGGAGGGATGAGGAGAGGTCCACCCACTCAGAGAGAAATGAGGTGAATTGACCAGGAGGTCGGTACATGGTAGCCACAGTAAGAGAATTGGTAAGAGAGAGAGAGAGGGCCTACAGACAAGGCATTCAAAAGAGGAGTAGATCTGAGTGGGAATGATAGAGGCAGGAATCCACTCAGGAAGAATCAGGGCTGAAGTGGTCATAACAGAAATGAAGAGAATGGACTGTCCTGATAAAGCAGAGATAGCTTGGATGCTTGGATGCTGGGAAGGAACTCAGATGCTAGTCTATGGACAAGTGAAGTCCAAGAAAGGAAGGGAAGAAAGACTGATGTCCTGTGCAGCTCATCTATTGAAGCAGGAATATGTGCGAGAAGTACAAAAGGTAAATGATGGGTGTTTGAAGTCATGGGCTGAACATACCGAGCTGCTGACATGGGAAGAAGATGAATCAGGCCCAATGTTTGTGATTCTATTGGTGGATGCAACACTGTGCTTTCAAAGAAAAGGAAGAAGGCATGTGGGAGATAACATGGGTTGCAAGACTATAGTTTATGTCTCCAGTATGAGAGCAGGGACAGCCGTCCTGATGGATCGATATTGGGCTTGTGGGTTCAGAGCCTACATGAAACTGCCCAAGGATTGAGGAGGAACGTGCTCCTTGGTGCTTGTCCATGCTCCATCATCAGTGATTCCTAAGAGTGACCTGAATATTGGAGACTTTCCAAAAGCGGATTCCCATTTGAGGAGGAGAAGAACACTCAAAATGTCTCAATGGAACAAAGAGGGAGAACCATTTCTCAGCTAAATCAATAGATGCCTTTGATACTATTCCATATGAGAATAGATTATTCTGCAAGATTGCTTCAATCTTCATGACTATCTTTATGCCTGGGATCCAGGCGATGGCCAATGCAAAGTGGTTGCAAAGCAATCGCTGTGAACTCCTGCAGACGATCAACAGTACCATAAAGGGATTCAATGCTATCATGGAAGAATTGAGGGCCATACGATTAATGACCCTCCAGAACAGTAATGTCCTTGATATGATCACAGCAATGGATGGAGAACTTTGGGCCCGAATTGGGCCATCATGTTGCACGTTCATACCTTCTCATGATGACAAGAATGGGACCTTGACAGAGACCATAACGTTGTTGATGAAACTGCACAATCAGATGGAAGACGGGACAGAAGACATTGCAGATGATAGTTGCTTTGCGTCTATCTTCTCATGGGTTCCACTATGGATGGCAAATATCTTTAAGCTTCTTGGACCAATACTGGTGATGGTGATGTTTGGATTCTGTGTAATCACAGAGTGCAAGAAGACAGTAAAGAAGGCAGTCGTAATGAAGACCGTGATCGATGTCGAATCAGCGTTCAGACCCAAGGAGTTGACGGATGAAGAGATCAGAAAATATATAGAGACCATCATCTTAGCACCTGAGGTAACAAAGTTCCCACATCAAGAAACGACAAGAAGTATGTGGGACGGTGGGTCTATTGTAGTCCGAGTGGGCAGTGCAGCTACATGACCTGGAGTGTTGATGAACAAGTAAAATCAGCAGGGTCCCTGAAAGGAGTGATGAAGATCTGGACTCCAAAGAAGCACTTCTTCAAGAAAAGGTCCCAAGATGCGGAGACTGGTGAAGGAGTGGCCAATGAATCAACCAGAGGTAGGAGTGTAGAGTAGCAGCTGAATGCCTCTACAGGAAGGCCCACCCCATCCTTCCTTTATGATGGAAGCCAGAGATCGCGACATGCATGATGCCAGTGATGGTGCCTATTCCAAAGAGAGTCTTTTGGAAAAGGTATCCATTGAGTAAACCCTATTTGATGCATCCCCGTAGAGATGATAATCTCTTGGAGGAGATCCCCGAAGGAATATGAAGATGAGAGAAAGAGAAGTGGTGACATCGCAAAATAAAAGGATGTATCGACTTTGTGGAATCTGATGACAAAATAAAGAATCAAGTAAACTTTCTTATGTGGAATGAAGATTTCACGTGTGAAGGCACTGCAGAAAATGCAAGCTGTTTTATAACTACATATGCAGCAACTCAAGTATATTACATGATCTTAATGGCTAGCTATATGTAGTGAATAGACTGTAGGCGGTACCGCCATTATGTAGAATTCTGGACATCAGTGTCACATATTTAGTAAGCTCAGACCCACGTAGAAGGAAGAATCGGAAGGCTTTGTCGCAACAACATGAAGCTGAGAACATGTAAAGGTCTGGCCTGGTGTCAAAGGATGAAGTAGCCAAGAACTCCTTATCTATCTATGAAGAACAGTAACCATGAGACGCAGAATCGTCTCATGTAAAGGTGCAAAGAAGGAACACCATGAGTGCCAAGTTTATTCATTGAAGACAATTAATTGCTGCAAAACAGGCCGAAATATGGTCTTCAGTCACATGAGCCAAGGATGGAAATAGGAGTTGGGCGTGAAGACCAGAACTGTGATAAGATTGTGCCTATACTCCCTTATATCCCCAGGAGCAAGGATAATTTGCAAGGCCAAGTTCAAAGACAATCTGAATGACTGAAGGCATGAGCGGTGAGAGATGTTGGGCTAATTGGGTGGTTAGACACGGTCAAGTTCGCCCACTAACACCTGTGGTGCCAGTTTTCATGCTGCTAGTGAGCCGAATGCGAATGTTCCAGAAGGGTATAAGTGTGTCAACCAATTGTAGAAGGCCATATAACGAAGGGCCTTATAGTTTCAGAGCCAATAATATGCTGTGTACCTAATAACTGTTGAAGATGACTTGCACTAGGGGTGGGCATAAGTTGTCCACCTGAATGTAAAGACCCAATCACAACACGTCCCTATATAGAAAGTATACTTAGATGTTTCCTATGAGCATATCACAACCCCCATAGGTTTTTCTTGTTTGCCACATAGTATGACGTCAAGTATGATGAATTTTTAGTATATAAATGTGTTTGTATGTAAAATGTTTGAGAGAACACGAGCAAACATCCATTGATGTCCGTTGTAACTCCCTGTTTTAGACATCTGATAATAAAACACTCAGGAGAGACTTTTTGCTTAGAGTCAGTCTTATTTGGGGTAAGTTATTCTGCATCCCATCCATGCATGATGTGTTACTTATATAAGGGCCCCCAGGGTTCAACATTATCTAAGGAATAGGGGTGCATAATCTATCTCTCCAACTCCACCCGACCTGGTACTGCATTTTCCAATGAACCAAAGTAATAAGCCAACTTTTTTAACATAAACCCTTTCCAATATTTCTCCAGGTCGGGATGACCAAGCCCACCTTCATCCACAGCTTGTAATAAAATGAATTTAGGAATCTTGGGTTATTTGCCACTACCCCAGAGGAATGTTGTCTATGCTCTGCACATTTTTCTTTGTAAATCTTAGTGGTAAAGACTGTATGAAATAAAACACCTCAGGGAGTAGCGTCATTTTAATCGTATTAATCCTGGCCCAAATACCCAACCGCAATCCCTCCCATCTCCTCACATCTTTATTAAAGTCCCTCAATTAGTCTATACAGATTAAAATCCACAATCGACAATATTATGCAAGTTTCTCAATATATAAATCCCCAGATACTTCACATATTGAACTGCCACTTATAATCTTAAGTGTTAAAATGCTCCCGGGTACAGCTAGGAGACAATGGAAAAACTTCAGTCCAGATAATCGGCCATCCTCATCAAAAATGGGAGCTTATGGCCCTTTAGGAAGATGCATATAATGGATGGGATCACAAAGAATAACTCCAGTTTCAAATAACTGAACCAACTCAGGACGTACGCTCAGGTTCTCTCAGCGATCTTTACACAAATAATAAATTTTATATAAAAAATACATCAGAGGTGATGTCAAACTACATGGCAAATAATGAAAAACCTATAAAGGGTCAGGATTGGCTAAGGGGAATGTCTAAGTACACATTCTAGAGGAACTAGGCTTGTGACTGGTTGTCCGATATCAGGTGGACAACATATGCCTACCTCTAAAACATTCAATCTTCAGAAATATTAGATACACAGTTTCTCATTGGTTTTCAAACTATAAGGCCCTTCGATATATGCACTAATATAATTGATTGGCACACTTGTGCCATGTCTGGAACATTTGGTTCACTTAGCAGCACGTAAGCCCAGACCCAGGTGCAAGGATATGGGTCATGACACTACCTCCTCACACAATTAGGCCAGCATCTCTCCCATCACCCATGCCTTCTGCCTGAACTTGGCCTTGCAGAAGTATCCTTGTCTTCAGAATACATGGGAGTGAGAGCACTCACTATCGTGTTCTGGGACTCCAAGTCTGAACTCTATTTTCCTCCTTGCCCAACGTGACAGGAGACCACGATTTGATCCATTTTGCAGGTTTTAATTGCTCTAAATTAATAAAACTTGGCACTCTTGGTGTTCTTTCTTTGCACCTTAACAAGGGATGATTCATCCCTCGCACGTTTGCTCCTTTCCAGAATAGATAGCTGACTGTGGCTGCTTCTGTCTTGACTACAGACCAGACAACCTTGCCATGCAGCTCCACGATTCTGCTTATTCTTGCTGCGACACAGTTTTCTCCTTCCCTCTTCATGGGTCCTGGATAACTAAATTCATGATACAGATGTTCAGCTTCTATACAATGGCGGCTTCGCCTGCATTCTATTTACTAAATATAGCCTGCTTCTATGATGACTTAGTCTACCTTCTGTTTCAGCATCTGTACAACTATTGATAATCTTCTCCTTCATGTTTAAAAGTTATCTTGGCTCTTTACTTAGCTATTAGTTTCTGTAGGATCCATACATCCTCTTCAGCCAGTTTCTCGGGATGTCATATAGGTTTCTTGTGACGTCACTAGCTTCTTTCTTTTCTCTTTTTTATATTCCTTCAGGGAGTTCCTCCCTTAGGTTGTCATCACTTAGGGGATACATTTGGTAAGGTTGTCTCTACGGGTATCTTCTTTTGAATACATGCTGCGTTATTGGCACAAATGCTGGTAAAAAACACAGTATTATCTCATGGCTCCAACATATGGGAGGAAAGGGGCAGGGATTCCTGCAGGATCATGCAGCTGCTCCTCTACAAATCCTTTTCAGCAATATAATTTCCTCTCTAGGTTCGGACAGTAGTAAAACCATATCATCAACATAGGACAATACTTAAATTCATGCCTCCCCACACCTATACTCCGAATATTCACCTCCTTCCTTATTCTAGCTGTAAGTGGTAGAAAAGCTATATTAAAAAGAAGTGGAGAAGGGGGACAACCTTGTCTGGTACCAACATGGTAATTTCTTTGGAAAGCACAGAAAGCACACCCTTTAACAAAATGTAGCCTTTGCCCCAAAATGTAAACAACCTATTGCAAAAACCAGAAAGGCTATAGTACCCTCTTTTTTGGTGACGGGGGGCTTGACTCATGAGGCTGTAACAATAGGAACAGGGAAAATGAATCAGAGCTACATCTCCTTTCAAGCTCTAAGCAGAAATTAACATGTATCTAGAGTCTAGTGGGAAACATTAGATCACACTAGAGGAGCACACAGATTATAAGAAAAAACATTTTTATTCTGATTAAGAAATACTAACTTAAAAATAGAAAAACAGAACAGGCACGTGGAAAAATGACACAGTCTGGTGTGCAAAGGATTGTATTTTAATGCATGACATTAAAACAAAAAATGACATTGTGTGTGAATATAAAAGTCCATACAAGGCTTTTCACAGTGCACAAATGCATTTTGAGATGTTAAATGGGTCAGGAATAAATGCATGACTCATGGCAAGACATTGAATTGAGTGTTTCGAGTTCGGGAAAGTGGAAATTCTCAGAAGGGATTGTTTAGTAACAAAGTTCATAGAGAAAATCCGAACTGTCATCAGGACTGGTCGTGTTCTTTAGAACGCAGAGGTGAATGGTAATAGTCGATGAGGTGCTGTTCAAAACATCATCGCTAATTAGTGATTTGTGATTTGGCACTCTCGGGCTGTGGACGTTGGTCCGTAATGGCAAGCGTCGAGTGATCAAAAATAATGCACCAGAACCTGGGTTTCAGCAATAAATGAAGAAACTCAGGATGATCCACAAAGCAATATGGCAGCGGTGTGGTGTCTAGCCTGTTGGTGAAGACAACAGGGGGCCTCAGTTTCAGTGGAGACCGGAGTGGAAAGAACTCTGCAACCCTGAATGCGAGTTGTAGAACCCAGGAGCGGTGTCTTAGTTGTTCATCTGGGAGCATATGTGTTCAAGCTCCTGAATTGCAGACTTGTCTTCAATCCCGGCTTCTCCATGAAACCAAATTGTGTGCTCCCTGGCAAATTATTTTATCTCAATATGCCTAAACTGCCAAAATTAAAAGTCTATGGGCCTCAGTATTACCTTGCTGGTATCCTGGTGGGAAACCCGCCAGGATACCGGCAAAGCCTATTACCGTTTCTGGTACTCGATCCAGCGGCATTGCTCCGGATTATGAGTCTCAGAGTGATGGTGTAAATCCCCATTCTTGGAGTCCCATAGGAGTCCCATAGGCAATACCAGTGCTGGTAATGATGGCTTTTTTTGCTGGTAGGGTGCCTTCCTTACCTCCTGGAGGTAACTCAGGTGCCCCACCTGCAAACCCATATTCGGCCGGTCCGGAAAAGTGCTGGTATCCATAAATATATGCAGTTTTTTACCGGACCGGCTGACTTATAATAAGGCCCTATGTAAGGTATTCAGCTCACATTGTCTGCTACTTCAAAAAAAGCCTCACTCCTGAAATTGCCACATAGTTAAATAATGAGAGTGACAATTCATATACTGGACGTCACAGTTTATTTGTCTCCTGCCTTACTCTTGGCAATGTGTTTTTAACTTAACATCCATGATACCTTTGTGTATTCAAGACTCATTGTATAATATAATTTTCTCTAATATCACTGATGTCATACTTATGCAAATAAGGGTGACCACACATCTTTTGCCGTGTAGGGCCGCAAAAATTCCAGGGCCAGCCCTGTTTCTCTTGGCTAATAGTCTTGATGTTATACACTTGACCATCAGTTTATTTTTCCTTTGGGGCGGGAACAGGCCGAGTAAGCATATCACTGGTGAGTGCTCTAGTTGCACTTCCAATACTTTACAGAATTCTTCTATCGCTCCATTCTAGAGCCCTCATAGCACTGGGAAGCTCCACCACCTATGTATAAAATAGCCATCTACTATCCTACATCTTGGACACTCCCCACTGCCATTGGCTTTCACATGTTTCATTTTTGCTTGCGTTAGGTATCCCCTTTGCAAGCGTTTATATTATATGAGTTGGAATCTGGCATGTACAGAGACATTGGGCCTCATTACAAGTAGGCCGGTCCGGATTTAACGGTGCCGGTAAAACTGTAACAGCACCATTTACCGGACCGGCTCTTTCCGACCCGCGATCCCGGAAACACCATCACTGCAAAGCGACCCCTGCGGTGTCAACGCACCCGGTAGCTCCGTGTGCTGAAACAGCGCATCGACTCACCAGCGCACCCCCAGTCACCGGCAATGCGCAAAACCGTGCGCATTACGAGTGGCACGGACACGGAAACTCTGACAAAAAAGTTGCGGAAACACTGTGAACATCACAGCAGTATCGCCGGCACCGCGGCCATGGCGTTAAACAGTGGCAGGTGAGCTGAATCAGGACCCAGGTGTGAAAAATGAGGCCAGCTGCACCTAATAGGCCACTGACAGCCTACAAAGGGCCACGCCCTCGGTCCACTTGCATGTACACACATTTGATGGGTGATGCACTCAGGTGTGTGGATCATGGCTTGCACACAGTTGCACGTCGTCTGCCTGTCCTGGTGGTGCTGTCACATGGCCATGTTGCGTGTGGTGGGGTCATTGGTGGATGTGTTGTGTGCCTCTAGGTCCTGACTGGGGGGAGGGTTGTGGGTCATTGGTGGATGTGTTGTGTGCCTCTAGGCCCTGACTGGGGGGGTTTTGGGTCATTGGTGGATTTGTTATGTGCTTCTAGGCCCTGACTGGGGGGGGTATGTGGGTCATTTGTGGATGTGTTGTGTGCCTTAAGGCCTTGGCTGGGGGCTGGGGGGATTCCATCATTCGCACTCATGGCTTTGCACTCTGTGTACTTACCAGCCTCGGCAGGTGTGCCGGCTCCGACCTCTGCTCCGCCAACTCCCTTGATCCACTCGAGGTGCATGACACTGCTGCACCTCTTCTCCAAGGTCTGCAGCTTCAGGGGTGAAGCATGTCCTTCTCCTGTGCTGGTGCTGTGCTGCTGGTGTGCTGCCATGAGGTTGAGTACTTGCTTGTGGCAGTCTTTGACAGTGCACACTGTCACACCGACTGCTGTGCACTTCAGTGCAGCGGCTGCCCAAATTTCCTTGCACCGCTGCTGGGTGTTGGGCCTTTGATCGGCGCTGAAGAGCAGTGGCGCATTGTCAACAATGTGCTCAACCAGCACTCTTAGTTCAGCCTCGCTGAAGCAGGGTTTGCGCTGCCGTGCGGCTGGTGCGGGATGTCATCTTCTTGCTTCTCTGGATCAAGTCACAGTAGGTGTAGGCCCAGTGGTTGCTGAAGATGGCAGTGGATTGTGGTTTAAGTAATGGCTGCCGTTCTCTTTCCGGTTTTTGCAATCACTGTGTTTCCGGGACCGGTATTTCCGTATCCCGTATCGCGGGGGCAGATACGGATGTACCGCTGCTATGTTGCATGGTGCATCGGTCTCCGTGGGTGTTTGCGTTACGCCCGTGACACCGTTTCCGCAATGGTCTGGTGCGCGCGACCGACAACCTGTAATCGCACCTTATTACCGCATGCTTACGGTCGCAGAAACGGTGTCATCGCCTTCACGGAAACAACGGATTCCGGACCGGCTAACTTGTAATAAGGCCCATTGTTTGTGTTTACACATGCTCTACCCCATTCAGCATCTGTTAACACCCTACCGATGTTGCACATCCATTTAATTCTTACTGCCATTATTCTATCAAGCTTAATTTGCCACTTAGTGCATATCTTATACAATGTTTAAATAATATATAGTAGCAGTGACCTTCTCAGTTCTGCACAAGTCCTCAATATTGTGTATTAATATGAATCTGTAGCTGCAAATGTACACATTGAGCAGAGCATACTGATATTGCCATGTAAATTATAGAATCAATGGTTTACAGGAATGTGTACTAAAGCGCATGCAATGTTCTTGTTAAGGGTTGTTCCTCTTTACATAAATACTTCCAAATTAGATCAAATATATTCATGAGTGGGGTGGATATCTGGGAGGCGGTGTCGCTGAACACAGCGAGGGAACCGTTCGTCCTCAGATGGATATATGCACAGGCATTCAACGGATTTAGGACCAAGTGAACTACAAATACTGGTCATTTCACAATGCCAAACAGGCTTCAATAATTATTATGAAATATATACTGTGAGCTAGGAATGCAGCAATGGTGGCTAATATTGAGCGATACCTTGACATAGGCAGAAATGCTTTCTAATTGTTAGCTTTCAGTACAAATAGGACATTGGATTAATGAATTTGCCTTGACAAAGACCAGTTGGTAGAAACACGTGTTCGGCAACTGTGAATTGGACATGTGTTTTTTGGTCCAATAATAAATTACATGAAAAACTAGATACAGGACTGATCTAATTTCGGAGCATTTATGTCACGAGGGACAAACCTTAAAAGAAAATAAGGCGTCTTATACAATGTGGGCTCGTTGTCTGGTGTTTCCCGGCCCAACTATAGGGCAAGTGACTTCATGCATCTCCGGTTCTTAGATAATGTTTGGCCGTGCTGTCCCGACCTAAACTGTACAGAGGGCATATGCCAAAAAATTGCAACTCTGAATCTGCCATCTGTGGCAAAAATATGTGAACCTTATAAAACAGCCTTCTTCATATAGCTGCCAGACAATATCTGGCAACACTACTGTTTGGGGGACATATCTAAAAAAAAAACTGGGGTTATCTGGTGTGAGCAGATGCCCCCACATAGGGAGAGCCGGGATATACATGGCTTTATAATGTTCTGTCCTTACTACATTGACCCACATTTGCCGTGTCACGTTAAGTGTTTCCGGCAGCTTGGCTGCTTTTCTTTTCGATAATATGGGTATGTTTTGTAAATGGATAGGGGGAATCAGGGCATTGGACAGAGCAGTCATTTGGCCACATTCGTCTTGTTGGAAGTTGAGGGTGCGACCCATTGAAGTTGACCTGTTCTGTAATACATCAAACTGGTGCCCCTACTCCCCCTGTTCATAGGGAAGCTGTAGTGTGTTCAGCCCGATCTTAGCTGACTTCCCATCCCAATAGAGTCGAAGCAATAGGCTGGCCAGTGTGGTGAAGGGTGATTTAGGGATGTGTGCTGTCATACCCTGGAAAGAAATAATCATCCTTTAGGATGGGGAAGCGCCTGCGTGGGTCCGCCCACGCATCTGATAATTAAGAAGAAGAAGAAGTGCTATGGGGAGGTGAAGCATTTTGGACACTGCCATTCTGCCTATGAGGGACATCTCATTTGCTAATTGCAAGTGAGACTTTGCCAACCTTTCAGCATCCACACCAGGTAATGGATGTATCACAAATTTGGACCAGTTTATCTGTAGACCTGAAATTGCACCAAATCCCCCCACTAACTTGAGCATCGCATTGAATGTGAAGGTCGCGTGTGATCGTATAGCAGCAGCATGTCATCGGCATAAAGTGATGTTACATGGCAGTGATCTCCCACTCCAACTCCATTTTCTATCAGTCTGGCTCGCAGCGTGCAGGCCAGAGGTTCCAGAACTAAAGCAAAAACTAATGGAGAGAGTGGGCATCCTTGTCTCGTTGCTCTACATATTGGCCATTTCTCTGATATCATCCTGTTTGTTTTGATTTTGGCCACCGGTGATGCATAAAGCAATTATAGCCATCTAATGAATTATGGGCCAAGACCAAATTTGCTCAAAATGTCCCTGCAAAAACATACCAATCTATCTATTTATGGGCATCTAGAGTGATTATGGTATCGTTTTCTGCTCCTTTGTGTTGAGATGTCCCAGCAATAAAAATACCCTGGGTAAATGTCTTTATTGATAAGTTACAAATGAATAAAATAAATAAATAATAATAGCCTGTATAGATTCAACTTCATGCTCCTCCCGGCAGGAAACCAGCCTGGTCTTCATGAACTAGTGTGATGATGATGGTTGAGAGTCCATTGGCTAACATTTTATAGAGTATTCTGATGTCCACATTAATCATAGACAGTGGCCAATAAGATCCACAGACGTTGCCGGGTTTAGGAAGGAGCCTGATGGTCGCTTTAAGCAAAGGTTCTGAGTACAGGCCTCTTTATAGCGCCTCATTGTACATGGCTAGTTGTTTTTGTGCTAATAAGCACACGTATTTCTCATACATCTCCCCCAGGCGTCTTCCCCATTCTCAGATTGTCAATGGCCCATGTGTTCTATGTGATGTCAAGAGGCACACCTAGCATTTCCCTGCCTTCCCTTGTTAGTGTAGGGAGTTGAGCTTCTTGCAGGTATTTCTGAGCCTGTGCTGAATCAGACCTGGGTTGCTGAGGATATCATTAGTTGTAGTATTCATCAGATGCTTTATTTATTTGCATCTGCCCAAGTACTATCTGCCCGTTTGCGTTACTGATCCTTAAGGTGGCATTGTCCTCTTTTTTTTTTTAGCAGCCACGCTAGAGTGCATCCAACTTTGTGGCAATGTAACTCTTATGATTGTCACACAGTTCCATCAACCCACTCCTGCTAGCAATTAACTTGTTTCTCTGGGCTATGTTATCTATTACCAGTCGATTTTCTAGCTGCCTTTCAGTGTCTGTCATTTCGCACTCCAGATCGCATTGCTATGCATTTTCACCTGTTTGTCACCTTAAATTAGGGTGACCAGATTTAAAAAGTAAAAAACCAGGACAGGGCAACTAACATAAAAGTAGCACTAACACTTGAAAGTGCACTGCACTTCAGAAGCGTTTAGAGGAGAGGGGAGTTTAAGCGTTACTGTTCACAGAAACAGATATGAGTTGTAAAAGGCAGCATTTCTTCTGTGCGAGATTGTGCATTCCTGCCTGCCAGCTATGAAGACCTATTACAAACCAGCATTGGCAATGCCGATAGTTTTGGGGTTTACTGTTGTTCTTTGCAATTTGCATTCATAGGCACCAGGGTGCAAGGAGGAGAGTGCAATGTTTTAAAGGAGGATGCGATAAGGGGTGCGGGTGTGCATTGGAATGAGAAGGGAAATATTGAAACGGAGGAAGCCATTGACAGAGGATGGCGAAGATGAGCAAGAGGAAATATGAGCGAGAAAGAGCGTACTCGTAGGATCCCCTGACACCCTCAAGAAACTTGACTCCCAGTTTAGCCACTTTACCATTGACTCTATCAGCATTCCAGTACTGGACACAGTAAAAATGCTAGGCGTCTATCTAGACTCTAACTTATCTATGACCAGACAAGTAAACACAATCGCCTCCTCTGCGGTTTACCATGCAAAACTCCTCAACGCAATCAGGCCTTTTCTGTCAAAAGACACTTGCACCAACATAGCTAGAGCCATAACTGGTTCCCGGCTAGACTACTGTAATGTTCTCTTCCTAGGGACCTCCAACAAAAACCTCGAGAAGCTGCAAGTAATTCAGAATAGCTCCCTGCATGCTGCACAAGGCATTGCCAAGAGAGAGCACATCACCGCTGCCAGAAAAGCGTCCCATTGGCTCCCCATAAAGGAAAGGATTATATTCAAAGTGCTAAGCATCACCCACAAATGCGTCCACCTCTCAGCCCCAGGGTACCTATCCCAGAGAATCCACCCGATCGCTTCCACAAGACCCACCAGGACACCCTATGCCAATATGCTCTCCGTACCCAGGGTAAAAAGAGCTAGAGCAGGTGGAGCCAGCTTCCCCTACCTTGCTGCTTTACATTGGAACACCCTTCCCACCTTTCTGCGAGCTGAACCCTCACTGATTGCTTTCCACAAAGCCATGAAAACTACCTTGTTCACCTAACCAACCGCACATATTTAAACTCTAATGACTAACATGTATGATGTACTATCGTGTATGATGCATTATGTTGTATGATACTCCCTATCGCTTAACACAGGATCCTGCCTCACTGTAACCCAAGGCACAACCTGTACCTGTACCTGTAACTAAGTTCCCTTACAAGTAACAGTGCCACAATGCCCCTGGACTGCCTGAGCGCTATATAAATGTAATACATAAATAAATAAATAAATGCGCGAGTATGGGAAAAAGTGAGAGGAAGGATGAGAGAAAAAGTAAGGGCTGAGAGCAAAGGTGAGAAGAGTTGGAGAAGATGGAATAAGGGGATATTTTCAAGAGTGCCAGAGAGAGAGCGACAGCACATGCAGAGAGAGAGAGAGAGAGAGAGTGAGAGAGAGAGAGAGAGAGAGAGAGAGAGAGAGAGAGAGAGAGCGAGAGGCAGCGTGCATGGCGAGAGAGAGCGACAGCATGCAGAGCGCCACACCAGGGCTGACATTGTCCTGTTGAGATCTGAGTCAAGGTCTGTTTTAAGATGTGTGGGGGCTCATTCCAACACAATGGTTGTGGGCCCTCCTTGCTTAGAGAGGAAATCAGTCTGAGGTGCATACATTATTATGGAGACAAAGAAACACAGTTTTAAGTTGATACAAGCTGATTATTGCGAGATAGCCAGCATGCAGCTGAAACACTAAATTACCACTGGAAAGTTATAATTCTTCTTTGTTAGTTTCCTTGTCAGGGTCAAAAGAAAACCAGGTGATAACATGGCTGTGTGCCCCAAGTGAAGTCACAGCCAGGAGGGCCCCAGCAAACGCAGCTTGTAATGAGAAGGCTGCAAAGAGAATATTTTAAGCCCCAGAATGAAATGAAAATATTGCTGTATTACAAGACTTTTAACTGGCAAATAGGGGCAGGCCAACCTGAGGCCCCGTTCATGTGAAAGTGTTGAAAGGCCCTAATGCCGTCCTGGCATAAAGATAACTACAACAGCTGCATTAATATACAAATCTTTAAATGAAACACACTTCTGATTGCAGAGATCTCTGTAGAAGGAGCATTGACCTTCTAGGTTACCGTGCACATTTAAGTCAGTTTTGAAGCATGCAGTGTTATCATTAAATAAATAGTCGGTGACATTTATACCTCTTCCTGGAGCCTGGATCTGGGTTGCCAATGTGGTACTGCATGGGGGTCTGTTTGTTGTACTAACAGCACATGGTGTAGGCTACCTTGGAATATTTGAGTAAAACCTGGCATTAGTAATGGTTGTATAACGGGGATCATTAACATTGCAAACCGTTTCACCAACAAAGGCCAGGGCTGTGCTCGGGCCATTGCACCGAGCACTTCATTACCAGCACTAAAAGGAAGAAGCAAGTTAGCCCCAGACCTCGCCCTTTTTCCGACCTCATTTGTGAGCCGACATTTCCAGTGCAAAGGATATGAGATGTTGGAATGCTGCCCGTGTGATTTACGTAAAATGACACCCTCAAACACATTGGCCCTCATTACGAGGTTGGAGGTAGCCAAGCCCTTCAGGGCATGGCTATCCCCAAAGTCGGGTCCGGCTCCGGGTCCCGCGAAAGGGGAATTAACGGGCCATTCCGACCTTGGGGGCCCGGTAATTTCCCTCTCGCGGGACCTGGAGCCGGTATGTCCCCATTCCCATTTGAGCCCCTATAGGGCTCAAATGGGAATGGGGAGGATGGTAGCAGCGGTTCATAACGGTACCGTTGCTACCATCCTTGTCTGCTCACGGGTGCTGCTCTGCACGCCTGGTCTGACCAGACGTCCAGAGCGGCACCCGCAAGCAAACCCGTAATGTTACGGCAGGGCAACAACTGGCCGGTAGCACTGCTGGCGCCATTGTTGTTTTACCAAAACTGTCGTAATGAGGCCCATTGAGCGCTAATGGGTATACCAGCCTTGGTTGTGAAACAGGCTAGAGGAACATATCGGTAGTGTATTTCAAAGAATGCGGTGGAAGAGCCATCAGGGGAACTGCTCCACTGCCGGTGTGCCTTGGAGAAACTAGGTGGAGGAGGAATCTGCAGGACACAGGGTGTGTATCAGTTATTAAAGGATCTGCAACTCAGTGCACGCCACAAGCATCCCTCCTGAGCTCCCGGGTAAAGGTAGCACCCATCAATAGGTTCATTGCTGCGGTCACAGGAGTGGGGGCTGGATTGGGTGGTCCATTCAGGACACCGTGCTCCTCAGCCTGTGCAGGTTGGAGCCATGGGGGGCTCATCAATTAGTTGGGATGCTGGTACTCTTTAGGCAGGAACTAAGGGCGGTTCATATCAGCATAGGCACCATCTCCTGTCAGCGTTATAGCGCACCCATTTACGGTTACTCTGTTAAGACAATCCTCGTCATGAATCCGGTGAGGCTGGGCTCTGCAACAACGCCTTGTCATCCCATGCTCGTGTACACCTTCCCACCCCCCGAATGCCCTTGAAGGGGGCGCAGAAAAACTTGTTCTAAGCACTCGGGCCCACACCTAAAGTTGCAGCGAGGGTGCAGATTCTGTGTTGGAGATCTAACAACTGTGAACTTTCCCTGCCCTCCCCCCAGGCGATCATGTGCAACCTCACAAGGTCGAAGTTTCGGCCTGCCTTAGGTGCACCATAAGGCCCATGCCCCACTCGGCTGCCAGCGTCCTCCATCCGACTTAGAGTAGAGCAGGCCTGACCACCATCTTACCTGTCACCTGCTCACCCGGAGCGAGCATTAGCCAACCAAGGACCGCCACGTCATCGGAGATCCAACATCACTGGTTATGTTGCCAATAGAACCACGAGACCTGTGACCAACCAGTGCACTGGACGTCACGACACACCTAGTTAAGTCACACGCTTATTTACATTGTGCAGGGCGTGCAGTGTCATTGTGGCGGCCATGTTGGTGCCAGTTTGACCAGCATCAGCAGGGTCGGTGCGGGGAACAGGTGTGTCCGTCTCAGTCTTGCAAACAGATCACTCTGCGGCCTCAAGACACACAGACAGGTGACATGTGGCAGTATTCCTGAATGGTGCAAACAGGGTCGGACTGGGACAAGAAATAGGCCGGACACCCAAATAAAAGTGGCCCACCCCTCGTCTCAAAAAAGTGGCCCACCCCACACCTCAAAAAAAGTGGCCCTCAAAACATCATCCATGAATCGCGTCAATTCACGACTTTACAGAAATTGCTACTTATGGAGGGTTCATGTGTCTGTTACATTACAACACAACTCATAAAATAACTTAACTTTGCATACAGTTCTGTGACAGGGTCCACAGCTCAGAGGAGCAGGAGTGGCATGAACCTACCATCCCCACTGCGGTTTTTGGACCTTCTGCAGGTCGATGCTTATACAGGGCTCCGAACCCCAGCAGGGAAGGAGGGTTAGGGTGACGATGGTTGGATATTAAGGGGGGGGGGAGTAGGGAAACTGGAATGAGGTTTAGGGAGAGGTTATAGCATTGTTCCTAAGTACACTACGAAAAATATGGTTATGATTTCACTAATGTGATATACATTTCATACAAGAATGGATCACCATATGTATCATTAATATCTGTGTGTAAAGATCCATATTGTGAAATTACTGTAAATGCAAGCAGACGTCTGTAAAGACCGGTAGGGGGTGTCTGTACTTCTGCTCTCTATATGGTAGAGGAGAGGCACAGAAGACCCCAGCCAAGATTCTCTAATACGGTAGCAATGGACGAGCAATCAAGGCCTAGCTTCTCAGGAGGTGATGCAGGCTGGTTCTTAAGTACAGTGTATTCCCCAAGCCCCCACAAAGGAATGTCCACACACTGTATTACTGAAAACACAGTCTTTATATAATTAATTCAAAGGTTATGTACACTTATCACAATAACGCACCTTGTGCTCAGGAAAATCAATAATGGTAAATATCTACAATTCTAAAGTGGTACCACTAGTATTAGACCTCATTAAAGTGCATCCACAAAAATGTCACACAGATCAATAAGTGAAACCAGCAATAGAGGGAAGAGAGAAAATAAGGGGGTTGAACAATATGCAAAATACTGGCCCCTAACTCTAGACACAGTTCTGTGTGGAGATCCCCCCACCTGGGCAACCTGTAAAAGAAAGAGATCTAACACAAGCCCAGTCCATATGTTGTTCAATAGTCTTATTCTCTCCTACAATGTTTTTACCCCCCCAATGTACCTGGTGGAGTCGAGTCCTTCGAAGAGGCGTCGACGGATCCTTTGTTGAGCGACCCCCTTTCAAGCGGGAGTCACGGATCGTCGAGAGGCGTCGAGAAACGTCGAAGAACTCGGGGTTTGGCGACGGGGAATCGACGGCCCTTCTTGAATGCCTTCCCTTTCAAGCGGGAGGCACGGGGCGTCGAACGTCCGTCGACCAACGAGGTAGAACGATGTCGAAGAGGCGGCAGCTTCGGCGTCGGGGCGTCGGCGTCCTGCAAGGCGGAGGTGTGCGGGGCACCTCGATGACAATAGTTCTGGACCGCAAAGATTGTAGAGACGGGAGCCCAGCAAGGGCGTCGGGTCGTCCGAGTCTTTGAGGTCGTTGGGTGGCGGGAAACCCACCGGCAGGTTTCTCCTCAGCGCGTTGGTCGTCCTCGACTTTCTCCGGCAGGATAAGCGGTCGACGATGCGGTCGAGAGAGTCCTTCGATTGAATGTTCTTAGGCAAAGGAGAGGACAGCTCCGGTTGTCGGCGGCACGGCGTCAAGTGGTTCCCACGGCTGGGCAACACAACTTCGACGGGCCTCCAGCGGTTACACAAACCTGCGAACCCTGGTCGACGGCAATGGACTTCGACGGCGTCAATGTCCTTGTGCTTCACTTCGATCTCCTCGGCGGTCCCGTCTCGGGTCGACAGCCTTTCGGGGGTCTGTCTTCCAGGGCGCTTCGGCGAAGATGGAGCGGTGCTCGATGGTCCCTCGGAGCACTGGAAGAGGGCGCCTTACCAGGTCCTCTCTCGGGTCAGTCGTCGACGATTTCGACAGCCTTCGGATCGGTCGAAGCAAATGCCACAGCAAGTCTTCTTCTTCCAGCTGGACGTCGAGGATCAGCAGTTCCAGTTACTCTTAGAGTGGAGACTCAGCTCCAGGATGCTTCTGAACGTTCCTGAACGTTCCTGAACCTCTGAACAGTGGTGAGAGGTCCCCAGATATACTATTCTGTCTCTCATCCACACTGCTGGCCTACACTCAGCAGCCAATCATACAGAGGGGCATTCATGCAGTTAGTCAGCCAATCAGGCACACAGTGCATTCAGGCCACACTCCTCCCTTTCAGACACTCACAACAAGGAATGTGGATTGGGACAAGTACCCAGCCATTCAACACTACACACTGCATTCAGGCCAGTTTCGGGCAGGGCTGTCTCAGTCTTTGTCTCACATGCCAGAAACCAGACAACCACAACAAGGAGTGTATATTGGTCACACACTCCATTCACCCAGGTCCCACCCACAGGAGGTACCCACAACATACCGTCACTGGGAAGGCTCCAGTCAGTCTAGCTGGGCCTTCACAACAATACCATATATGGAACTTCCACCCAACAGCCAGTCAGGGGGAAGGGACAGAGTCAGGGCTTCCCAGGACTTTGGGAAAAACAAGATAACAGGCAATAGAAAGCAAGAGGCCACAGGGGCCATCTTGTTTCCTATCAGGAATCAACTGATTCCAATGGCAGGGCCTGGGTATCCCAAAATGGAGGACACCCAGAGCACCTGTCAAATTCAGCATGGAGCTGCCACCAGCCCATACCCTGCTCTGTGGGCCACCCACAGGTGCCCAAAAACATACACTAGGGGCACAGGGTTGTACCCCTACCCATGGGTGCCATAAGGGTATCCCATGGGTCTGTTCACCAAACCAAAAGAGAGAGCTGCACTGCCTAGGAGTCCCAACTGGACTCCTGGGCAGAAAACATGACAGAACACACGGTAAAAACAGAAAAAGGACAAGGATTCAGAGGCCCTGTCCCTCAGATGCATTTCCAGCATCACAGTCGCCCCCCCAGACTGAGGTGGAGGGTGTCTAATCTCCCACGGGATAGACACCCTCATCCAGACGGTCAACATACCTTCTGGAAAGGCCATCTGCATTATCGTGACTCTTCCCTGGTCTGTGCTCTATGGTGAAGTCTAGCCCTTGCAGGCTAATGGACCACCTGAGCAATTTCGGATTCTCACCCTTCATCTGCATAAGCCACTTCAGGGGCTTATGATCTGTTTGGACCTTGAAGGTAGACCCCGTAAGGTAGGGCCTAAAACGCCTAAGGCTCCAAACTATGCTAAAACACTCCTTTTCAACAGTAGCCCACCTAAGTTCTCTACCCTTGAGTTGTCTACTGATGAATATGATAGGATGTTCTCTCCCTTTGTCATCTAACTGGGACAAGACAGCTCCAATTCCGGTGTCGCAGGCATCCGTCTGGTCGATAAAGGGTCGGCTGTAGTCAGGTGCACACAACACAGGTGCCCTACACAGACTTTCTTTCAAGCCATCAAAGGCCCTCTGACAGTCTTCGGTCCAATTAACCTTCCTAGGCTGTTTGGGTGAAGTTAGAGCTGTCAGGGGTGCAGCTATGGTTCCATAGTCTGCCATGAAATTGCGATAGTACCCAGTGAGGCCCAAAAAGGCTCTCACCTGGGTTTGAGTAGTGGGAGTCTCCCAGTTCTGTACATCCTGTACTTTACTGGAGAGAGGTTGGATTTGACCCCCTCCTACCTCATGACCAAGATAGGTAACTTTCCCCTGAGCTATCTGGCACTTGGTGGCCTTGATAGTGAGGTTAGCCCTTTTCAAGGCCTGCAACACCTTATCCAGATGTGTCAAATGCTCTTCCCAGGTGGAACTGAAGACGGCAATGTCGTCTAAGTAAGCCACACAAAAGGCTTCCAGCCCACTGAGCGCATGGTTGACCAATCTCTGGAAGGTGGCAGGGGCATTCTTCAACCCAAAAGGCATGACCCTAAACTGGTAGAGTCCCTCAGGTGTTGAGAAAGCCGTCTTTTCCTTGGCATGGTCCGTCAGAGCTATTTGCCAATAGCCTGAGGTAAGGTCAAAGGTGCTCACAAATTTGGCAGCACCTATGGTGCCCACGAGCTCATCAGCCCTGGGCAATGGGTGCGCGTCAGTTTTGGTGACGGCATTGACTCCTCGGTAGTCCACACAGAACCTCCAATCCTTGGTACCCGCCTGGGAACTTGCCTTGGGGACAAGGACCACTGGACTGGACCAGGGACTGGTTGAGGGTTCAATAACACCCAGATCCAACATCTTGGCGACCTCAGCCTGGATGTGGTTTTTGACTGTATCTGACATACGATAGCACCTGCTTTTGACAGGCACACTGTCACCAGTGTCAATTTCGTGCTTACACCACGGTGTAAGGCCCAGTGTCAGTGAAAACAGAGAGGCATACTGCTGGAGCAAAGCCCTGCAGGCCCTCTGCTGCTCTGTTGTCAAATCTGGAGATAGACGTACTCCCTCCACTGAGCCATCCTGAGGGTTGCTATGCAGCAAATCAGGAAGGGGCTCACTCTCATCCTCTTCTTGCCCTGAAGCTAGCAAGAGACATGAGACCTCTGCTCGCCTGTGGAAAGGCTTGAGCCTGTTGACATGGAACACCTGGGGGGCTACCCCAGAGGCTCCCATGTCAACCAGATAATTGACTTCGCCCATCTTGGAGATGATCCTGAAGGGTCCAGTCCACTTGTCTGCCAAAGCTCTAGGCTTGGTAGGCTCCATCACAAGGATTTCCTGTCCCGGAGTCCAATCCACTTGCGAAGCTTTAAGGTCATGCCAGTACTTATTCAATTCCTGGCTGGCCTTGAGATTTGCTGTTGCCTGACCCATCATTTGTGTCATCCTCCGCCTGAGGCCTAACACATAGTCCCCCACTTGCTTGGTGGGACCTGGAGGGGTGGCTTCCAAGCCTTCTCGGATCAAGGCGAGGGGCACCCTCACGGGATGTCCAAAGAGTAACTCAAAGGGGCTGAAACCAACACCCTCTTGAGGTACCTCTCTGTAAGCAAACAGCAGGCATGGCAGGAGGAGATCCCATTTCCTCCTTAGGGGTTCTTCCAAAGCCCCTAGCATGCCCTTGAGAGTTTTATTAAATCTCTCAACCAGACCATTGGTCTGGGGGTGGTAAGAGGTGGAGAACTTGTAGGTTACCCCGCACTCTTTCCACATGGTTTTCATGTAACTAGACATGAAGTTGGATCCTCTGTCAGAGACAACCTCCTTGGGGAATCCAACACGGGTGAAAATGCCCAGGAGAGCCCTGGCAACCACCTTGGCAGTAACAGTCCGAAGGGGTATTGCCTAAGGGTACCTGGTGGCATGATCTACCAAGACCAGGATGAACCGATGTCCACCTGAAGTGGGAGGGTCAAGGGGACCGACGATGTTGATGCCCACCCTCTCAAATGGTGTGCCAACCACTGGTAACGGCTGCAGTGGGGCAATGACCCTGCCTCCAGTCTTGCCAGACAACTGACAAGTGGGGCAGGTCCTGCAGTGGGACTCCACCTCTACTCCCATCCGTGGCCAGTAGAAATGGGCAGAGAGCCTCTGCTTAGTCTTCTTGGTCCCAAGATGACCAGCCAAGGGCACCTCATGCGCCAACTGCAGAAGGAAGGGCCTGTAAACCTGGGGTACCACCAACCTCTTGCGGGCACCAGGTTCAGGCTTAGTGGGCTCACTAACAAGGAGCTCACCCTCCCAATAAATCCGGAAATTCCTAGGCACTTCTCCTTGTGCCTGGGACAGGGCCTGTTTCCTCAGACCCTCGAGAGAGTGGCACTCTCTCTGTCCCTTACAGAAGTCCGCCCGGGAGGGTCCCCCTTCAGCTAACAAGCATTGAAGGTCGGGATGATCCTCCGGGTTGAGAACCTCTCCCACAGGAGAGTCTTCTGCCTCTTCTCCCAAAGGAGTTGAGTTTGGGTTTTCCACTGGACCCAGCCCGTCGGGAGCATGGATCCCAATGGGTGCAGCAGGAAGAGAAGGTGCTCCCTCCACAGAGGTGACCTTCTTGGTCTTCGCCTTCTTGCCTTAGGCCTCGCCTTTGGCTCGGGTATCTGACCCACAGCCAGACCCGGGGTCACCTGTGATCTAGTGACTGCAGCAGCAGTCATGGGAAGACCATCCGAGATCAACCCCAACTCTACTAGATCATTCCCTAACAAAATGTTAGCAGGGACATTGTCCTGAACCAGGACAGGAAGCTTCGCTGTCTTGTCTCCAATCATGAGTGTGACTAAGGCTACAGGTGATAATTTGGGAGGCCCACCAGCTAACCTGGTGGTTTGCAGAGGAGCACCTTCATAGTCCTCTGGCCTGAGCAGGGTCCTGTCCACCACTGTCATGCTTGCCCCAGTGTCTCTCAAACCAGTAGAAGGCTGGCCATTCAAGAGGACACTTCACAAAAACCTACGGGTGTTCTGTGGGATAGTCGCCAGTACTTCCGCGTACTGGTCCCAGGCCCCAAGGGACACTAAGGAAATCTCTACCGGAGCACCAAATGTGATCCTGGTAGAGGAGGGGAGGACAGTGGCCTCCACCTCAGACACGGGGTAAGGGTAGGTCAGCCTGACAGCCTGTACTCCAAGTGCCTTACCTTTACACTTGGAGTCACCCCTTTTGTGATCCAGAGCCCCACAGTCCCAACAAGCGGCAGGAGTGTGGGGTACGGTACTGGAACCACTGGGAGCCTGCTTTGCAGCAGGTGGACCACTACTCTTATTCCCACCCACAGATGACTTATCCCCACTAGATTTTTGGGTCTTAGGAGAGGAAGGTTTTGGTTTACCCGACTGTGATTGCTTGGGGGACTCCTCAGCTTTCTGAGAGGCCCCCTTCTCTTTGTCCTTGTCCTTCCCACTGGAGTCCTTAGGGGACACCCGGTGAGAGACCCACTTGTCAGCCAACCTAGCCAGCTTAAAGGGGTCCAAAATGTTCTGGTCAGCGACATACTGACGCAGCTCTGGTGAACAGGCTTCAGAAAAATGCTCAAAAAACAAGAGGTGGGACAATTCAACAAAAGTCTTAACCTTGTACCCATCGATCCACCCCATCATGTTCATGTGCGCAGCACTCACCCAGTCAACCCAAGACACATTCTCTCTTTTCTTAAAATCCCTGAACCTTCTAAGGTATTGGGTAGGTGTCTTGCCAAACTTGGCAATCAAAGCAGACTTCATACACTCATACTGACCCCTTTCTTCCACACTCAGCTTCAGAATACAGTCATATCCAGTTTGAGGCACTCTGCTTAACAAACACTTAGCCCAATCTCTTTTATCTACATCATGAATTGCACAAGCCATTTCAAACGCTTCAATCCATTGGAGGATATCTGAGCCCTCCACAAATACACCAACCAAATCTTTCATAAACTTGGTGGCTGGGGACCTGACACTCTCACTGGTTTTAGCTGAAGTCTCCACTCTAGCTTTCTCTAGCTGGATTCTCTGACATTCAGTGTCCTTGTCTTTGAGCGCAAGATCCATATTCTTGAGTTCCACTTGCTGTGCCAGCTCCTCTTTCTTAAGCTCAGCTTCTATTTCCAACTTGCGATATTCAAAGGCCAATTTCATCCTTAATAACTCAAGTTCCATGGAATTGCTGGGGTTTGGAACAGAGGCAGCAGGAAGGGTGGCATTCCCAGAAACAGATTCAGTGACAACCCCAGGGGCAGAGTCCTCATTGGTTGCATCCCCCCCTTCATCAAGAGTTTCACCATCAGTCTGGTAGTCCACCAGGGCAGCTATCAGCTCAGCCCTAGACTTATCCACAAAGTCTAGCTCCCTGGCTTCACAAGCACTCTGGAGAGCCTCTAAGCTCATCCGAGTCAATTTACCATTTGCAATGGGCTCCATTGCTTGTAATGCAGTTATTTGGTACACACCCAAACCTTAATCTAATAAAGTGCAGATATTTTGTAAGTGGCACGGTTATACACTGATTCTTAAAACCATAAGCATCCCACCGCTGCCACCAGCTGTAAAGACCGGTAGGGGGTGTCTGTACTTCTGCTCTCTATATGGTAGAGGAGAGGCACAGAAGACCCCAGCCAAGATTCTCTAATACGGTAGCAATGGACGAGCAATCAAGGCCTAGCTTCTCAGGAGGTGATGCAGGCTGGTTCTTAAGTACAGTGTATTCCCCAAGCCCCCACAAAGGAATGTCCACACACTGTATTACTGAAAACACAGTCTTTATATAATTAATTCAAAGGTTATGTACACTTATCACAATAACGCACCTTGTGCTCAGGAAAATCAATAATGGTAAATATCTACAATTCTAAAGTGGTACCACTAGTATTAGACCTCATTAAAGTGCATCCACAAAAATGTCACACAGATCAATAAGTGAAACCAGCAATAGAGGGAAGAGAGAAAATAAGGGGGTTGAACAATAGGCAAAATACTGGCCCCTAACTCTAGACACAGTTCTGTGTGGAGATCCCCCCACCTGGGCAACCTGTAAAAGAAAGAGATCTAACACAAGCCCAGTCCATATGTTGTTCAATAGTCTTATTCTCTCCTACAATGTTTTTACCCCCCCAATGTACCTGGTGGAGTCGAGTCCTTCGAAGAGGCGTCGACGGATCCTTCTTGAGCGACCCCCTTTCAAGCGGGAGTCACGGATCGTCGAGAGGCGTCGAGAAACGTCGAAGAACTCGGGGTTTGGCGACGGGGAATCGACGGCCCTTCTTGAATGCCTTCCCTTTCAAGCGGGAGGCACGGGGCGTCGAACGTCCGTCGACCAACGAGGTAGAACGATGTCGAAGAGGCGGCAGCTTCGTCCGAGCGGTGCTCGTCGGCGTCGGGGCATCGGCGTCCTGCAAGGCGGAGGTGTGCGGGGCACCTCGATGACAATAGTTCTGGACCGCAAAGATTGTAGAGACGGGAGCCCAGCAAGGGCGTCGGGTCGTCCGAGTCTTTGAGGTCGTTGGGTGGCGGGAAACCCACCGGCAGGTTTCTTCTCGGCGCGTTGGTCGTCCTCGACTTTCTCCGGCAGGATAAGCGGTCGACGATGCGGTCGAGAGAGTCCTTCGATTGAATGTTCTTAGGCAAAGGAGCGGACAGCTCCGGTCGTCGGCGGCACGGCGTCAAGTGGTTCCCACGGCTGGGCAACACAACTTCGATGGGCCTCCAGCGGTTACACAAACCTGCGAACCCTGGTCTACGGCAATGGACTTCGACGGCGTCGATGTCCGGGTGCTTCACTTCGATCTCCTCGGCGGTCCCGTCTCGGGTCGACAACCTTTCGAGGGTCTGTCTTCCAGGGCGCTTCGGCGAAGATGGAGCGGTGCTCGATGGTCCCTCGGAGCACGGGAAGAGGGCGCCTTACCAGGTCCTCTCTCGGGTCAGTCGTCGACGATTTCGACAGCCTTCGGATCGGTCGAAGCAAATGCCACAGCAAGTCTTCTTCTTCCAGCTGGACGTCGAGGATCAGCAGTTCCAGTTACTCTTAGAGTGGAGACTCAGCTCCAGGATGCTTCTGAACGTTCCTGAACGTTCCTGAACCTCTGAACAGTGGTGAGAGGTCCCCAGATATACTATTCTGTCTCTCATCCACACTGCTGGCCTACACTCAGCAGCCAATCATACAGAGGGGCATTCATGCAGTCAGTCAGCCAATCAGGCACACAGTGCATTCAGGCCACACTCCTCCCTTTCAGACACTCACAACAAGGAATGTGGATTGGGACAAGTACCCAGCCATTCAACACTACACACTGCATTCAGGCCAGTTTCGGGCAGGGCTGTCTCAGTCTTTGTCTCACATGCCAGAAACCAGACAACCACAACAAGGAGTGTATATTGGTCACACACTCCATTCACCCAGGTCCCACCCACAGGAGGTACCCAAAACATACCGTCACTGGGAAGGCTCCAGTCAGTCTAGCTGGGCCTTCACAACAATACCATATATGGAACTTCCACCCAACAGCCAGTCAGGGGGAAGGGACAGAGTCAGGGCTTCCCAGGACTTTGGGAAAAACAAGATAACAGGCAATAGAAAGCAAGAGGCCACAGGGGCCATCTTGTTTCCTATCAGGAATCAACTGATTCCAATGGCAGGGCCTGGGTATCCCAAAATGGAGGACACCCAGAGCACCTGTCAAATTCAGCATGGAGCTGCCACCAGCCCATACCCTGCTCTGTGGGCCACCCACAGGTGCCCAAAAACATACACTAGGGGCACAGGGTTGTACCCCTACCCATGGGTGCCATAAAGGTATCCCATGGGTCTGTTCACCAAACCAAAAGAGAGAGCTGCACTGCCTAGGAGTCCCAACTGGACTCCTGGGCAGAAAACATGACAGAACACACAGTAAAAACAGAAAAAGGACAAGGATTCAGAGGCCCTGTCCCTCAGATGCATTTCCAGCATCACAACGTCCAAGGAAAAAATGCTATGTTATTGTATAGCACGCTTAAGCTCTTTTTTTATAGAACAAATACGCATACAATATCACCCAACCTTTGTTGGTACTCCTGCAGCAGGCACTTAACCCACTGAGCTACTTCCCTCTCAAAGGATTCGACTGTCCTGCAGATTGTATGACAAAGTTCAGAAACCCGAGCACAAAAACACACATAGAGACACATACTTCAAACATCCATTATTAAGTGCTCTGGGCATAGCTGAAAAAGTAAAGAGCACAAGCCTTTTTCATGCATTTAGGCACAAGGATTTTGTCAAGTGACCGAGGGCCATCTCCCGGCTGCTGGCACTCTCACGTGTGGCCTCTATCACACTCCAACCTGCTGCAGAGACGTGACAGCAGGGCTCCAGCTGGTGGCACTGACTCCCAAGTGCCTGGCTGTAGAGTGAAGGAATGGCAGTGTTAGGAGGCTCACAGGCCCGGCCGGTGCACGGGGGTGCAGCCTGCCAGCATGCCAGTGACAGCAATGCCACATTTGGCTAGGGCGACTCCTGCTCTTGCGGTGGCAGATGGAGGGCTGCTTTTTGGCCCTCATCTTGAAAATGTCAGAGGCCATGCGTGTGTGTTCTGGAAGTGTACCAGTGACTGCCTGATTGCTTCTCTGCAAGGCAGGCTGACATCTCACAGACCATGTGCACCTATGGTTTCTGCAGTGTGTCCACGCAGGAGGCCATGTCTGCAATATCCGGATCCGGGGCTGTGTGCGCGTGAGGAGGCATTTTAAGTTTGCATATGTTAGCACCATGACTAAAGTTTTCTGCATTGTGCACATGTCAGAGGCCATGTGTAAGGTGTCCTTCACTTTGTACATGTGTGAGGTTGGAGGACACTGAGATGGAATGTCTTGTGTTGATTGTAAAAGAGACAACGGCAGAAAAAAAAACATGCTATAACTGCAATTTGCAAAAAGCAAAATACATAGTCCGAAATTAATGCTCACCTCAGCTCTTGGCCAGGCTCCTAGAATCTTTCCGTCTCTGCTGTCAGGCGGCCCATTCCCTACTAAAGCTGCACTTGCTGCAGTGTTCTCCAGGTGAAAGCTGTATCTACTCCAGAAGACAAAGCAGTGCCGGGCTGCCAATGTCACCACCCTTGCTAGCTGCTTTCTTCCAGCCACAGGCGACCTGATGCCAACCTGGGGTGCCTGGTCCATTCCAACAAAGATCACCATCGCCATTCCGACAAAGTCTGGCAGTTCTTCCATCTCGTACTGTGTGTGCCATTGGTTCTTGGGAGCCTCTGCTGTCATCTTAGTTATTGATGTAAAGCTTGCTAATGCCTGCCCTCTTCCTTTCTAGTGAGGTTTCAGCCCCCACATTCGTGAAACTCTGCACATAAATCACCGCTCTCCTGAAGCCTGTGTTCCTCCCCCTTTGCTGTCACTTTCTCTCCACGTCATCCTTGGTCTTTCAACCTCTGCAGCCACATTTTTATTGGCCTGGCGCCAGCGGCCCCCAGGCACAACAAGTTGCTTTGAACTTTGCAAAGTGTAACGAATTTGTTGCTTTCTGCAATGTTGGAAGCAACTTAATGTTCCCGCCGGTGCCGCAGTGCCATGGTCCCAGCCAGGTCCAGCCCAGCCCTGCAGGCAGCCTCCAGGCTCTTGCTGCAGTGCCCACACCGGTGTACTGTCCCCTATAATCTAGTTGTTGGTGCAAGCATAGATAGCCACAAATTGTGAAGGCATCCCGGAGAAGCCATTACACTTGAACAACTTAATGATGTACAAATACACGGAAAAGCATATACAAAAGCACCCTTATGCAAATTGTAAGCTGCAAACGCTTTTGTTAAAGGACCCAGCTGGAATGAGTAAAGCCAAATGTTTGGTCACAGAAACATCATTTTGGTAGGCTGGCATTACTTTTAATTAGATCTGCGCAGAATGGTTCACCAGAGATCTAAACAGTGGCAAGTATTATACGTTCACTTTGGACACACACGTTCCACTTGAACAGCTCACTGAAAGCAAAGCGATCAGCCCACCATACATGAAACACTGAGGATAAATGCGTTATACAATGGCCTGATTGATTGCGAGATATGGTTACATTTTTCAGCCCGCCCGCCGGCTGAAGCCTGCAGTTTGACTGAACGAGAAATGTTGCTCGTTTAATTTTTACGTTCTGTCAGGAATACAAGTAACTAATATCTTTATCATTAATATAACAGTCCCTGAAATAAAGCATATTTTCACTGTATTGTTACTATGCTTGCTGTTGCGCGTTGCGGTGCTGCGGGTGCTTTTTGCTTTACTTTTTTTCTTTTATTTTTTTTCACCAGCCCAGGCGTGGCCAGAAACCTGCCCCCAGGCAGGACCGGCCCACACAAACATGATTTCGTTTCGGCCACGGGCCGATTGGCCGAGGGGCCAATCCACCACTGGGTGCAAAAGACATTGAACAAGCCACTATTGGATTACATCCTCGTAGTACAACAGAAATGTACACTTAGTGCGTCGGCCATTATATGGGAAAGCATTTCCTGTTGTCATGACGACCACAAACACTGCTTCTTGGAACCCTTCTTTACCGTAGCAATGGTGTTGGCAACATTTTGGCTTATGCCAACAAAAAAAAAACGGTTTCCAATGCGAACATAATCTTGAGAAAGGGGGATAGAGCACCAAATACGGGGACAACCCCGGCAAAACCGGGACGTCTGTGGTCAGCCTACTGTAAATGCTTACCATTGGGATGCCTGGGAATGCACATTTAAAGCAAAATAATCTGTGATTGCACAAACGCAGTACCCTGCAACATTTCCGTCACTACTCTTCAGTTCCTGCTGTTGACTGAGCTTCCTTCTCCACCTAGTCTGACTTTGAGAGGTGCGTAATCTGACAATGACCTGTCCCAATATTCTGCTTAGCTGAACATGGCCACATTTTTGCTTTGTGTGAAGATAAATTCTATAAGGATATGCTTTAAATGATGCCCCAAAGGTGTGGTTCTGGTTTTTAGACCTATCCAGTTACCTGTCCATGATATAATTGAAATCGCCTGCCCATATCCAGTCATGATTCAGATAATTACCTAGTATCGTAGGTAGGCCTTCTACAAATGTTCTGTTAACAACATTTAGGGCTTATGTACAAAGTGGCAAAGTAAGTTTACTTTGTGTCAAAAACAGAAAACATGGCACTGATCCATATCAAAACTCCTCTTGCCGGAACACGTGACTGTAGAGTAATACTTCGGGGTCAATTAAGGGTGCTTCTTGGAACATATATGCATGAGCCTATTTTCTGGTTAAATAAGACCAGACCCGTCACCTTTTAATTATCCATTAATGCCTTTGACATTCCAGGATATAAATAATATTGTATTGTTAGCTGCCATGAGTAACAATTAGCATGGATTTGTATTGTACCCTATCTCTGAACATATTACAGGTACCGCATGTGAGCAATTCGACCATCTGCATGTTGAGTGTGCGCTTGCCTGGGCTTTTTTGAAATTTTAAATGAAATTGAATGATGGTAGATCAACCTCCAGAAAATGTGTGGGGCTTATCTGCACACATTTTCTTATGCTCACTTCATGACATACACATAGACCTGTGTGCTCTGGGTGTACGAAGCCTACAGGCACAGTCCCCCCTGCCATATTTAGTTGGGATATGACAGAAGGAGTACTCAATGCATCTCCAGAAGAGGCTGGATCAAACCTTCCCCTAGCCATGGCCAGCCTAATTAACTAATACAGGCTCCATGGATCCACCCTGTCCTTTTTTTAATCCCTGTAGCTGGTGGCAGCATTTGCATGTTAAATAGAGTGTACTTCAAACAGGCCCACGTGGGCCTGGATGCAGAGGATAACAAATTAATTCATAATGTGCAGGGATGTGGTTTGCAGGAGCAGAGAGTCTGGTCTCACCACAGCTTCAAGTGATACCTGCCACTTTAATCAGGAACCACAGAGAGATCCATTAACCAGAGAGACCCTTTGATCCACAAAAGACAGACAGACAGGACAGGGTGGGTTTTCATCCCTTTACCTTTTTTGTTGCAAAGCACTCTGGTTTTGACCTCACGCATACAGGCGATTGTTGGTGTGGACCCAGGATTGGTTCATTAAGGTAGGCTTAGCCTACACCAATCCCTGTGGTCCATTTGGCTTTAAAAGAGGACCAAGCCCCTCTTTTGGCAGATCATCTGAAGACTTTGCAAGGAGTAGCAAGAAGAACCATCATTGGACCCTGGCTGAAGGTACACTCTTCCTTACATCTTCCCCCAGTGAAGGAAGGCCAGAACCTTCAAAGAGGGAAGCAAGATCACTCTCCTAAACATCTCGCAAGGAACAGAGGGAGATACTGAATCCAGAGGATTGTTTCAATTTCTAGAGACAAAGGCTTTGTATTCATTCTTGAGCTACGTGCTACAGAGTAATCGTGCAGAATGTATCTGATTAACAGCGCTTGCTCGAATTGCAAACCAGATTAATAGGAGATGTCTTGATTTCTTCAGTCTACTATTATATTTAATTAACTGTCTTGTTGACATTGTTTTGCTCACATCAAGTGTAATTTGTTGTTTTCTTTCAAATCAATTCCTTTGCAAAAATTTCATTTTTTTGTTTATGAATGTGTGTATGGATGACTGTTGGTTGGATGCTTAAAATCCTCACAAGATCAGATGTTTTAATCCTGCGAGGATACAGGGGGCCGTTTAACCATAACCGTTGCAAGCAACTGCCGTGCCCCATTGTATGAATTTATATAGGTAACTTCACATTTTACTACATGAAATAAACACACCGTTATGTACAAAGTTGTGCTTGTTTGATATGCCTTATTACTAGACTACATATTACATTAAATCATTGAAGTTTAAAACAGGGGTTCCCTCTTTTGTGTTCTGCTAGGCTCTGAAGCAAGCTTCCTAGGTGGGAAGTGCCATAGAGTCTCTGAACCAAGCCAAGGAGAGGGCAACTGCCTGCAACACCCTCCTCAGCTTTGGACCGTCCGCCTTAAAGGTTGACATGAGCCCAGTGAAGAAGCTAGGAGGAGTGCATCAACAAGCGTCTATCGACGTCCACCTTAAAGGACACTTTCGAGCCAGTGAAGCCCCTCGAGCTGCATCCGATTGCACCGCTGACTGTTGTTAAGCTGCAGTCGCTAAAGCTGTCTGAGACACCTCGACTAGTGCCTCAGAAACGCCAACCAGCACTGAGACAACGATTCCTGAACCGAGCCGCCATGTAGGCCAGCCTGCAGCCATCCATCTAGCTCTGCTCGCCAAAACTGCCTGCCGCCTGATACTCGCAGCTGTCTCCCATCTTGAACGCTGTTGCAGAATCTACAAAGCACTCTGAAACTGACTCAACCCTGTCGAGAACCAATAACTCCTACAGCACAAGGTACATTGTGGTTCTGTCACCCTGGTCCTTCTCCGAAGGCCTTCAGTGACATTTTACAACCCATTGCTCCTTTTGTGATGAAACCAAGTATCCTTCAACTATTGTGATTAATTACTAAACCCACTGCCTTCCTGTCAGTATCCAGAGTGCACCCCTTTTCCTTCTTTGAAACTGTCTATCCTCTGCATTCCATTACAGGGGGGGGTGTATTTTGCAACTAACCAACGATCCACGACCATTCGGAGAAAAGCCTGTCGTTCCATCCACGTTACCAAAATAGGACAACAAGGTTTATAATTTGCTTGTGTTTCCACAAGTTCGGATCCCTTCTGGTGTACTAGAAGTGTGGGTCAGATTGATGGTTTAGAAACCGATATTCATCCCTGGACCACTGATGCCCCGGAAGTTGATTTGTCACATGTAGTTTCTGACATGTTATCTGTGTGACCTAAAACATTTGACATAAAACATTTGAATGATTTTTTGTGATCTTTTTTTCAGTGAAATTTAATTAAACATATATATGGGATGTGTAAGGGTATAGATTTGGTCGGGGGGGATGTGGGGGGTTGCATTTTAGACTGAAAAAAGGTCAAATAAATTCGATCAAATGTGATTAGGTCAAATGTTTTAGGTCAAATTGACCCAAACCCATTAGCCCCCACTCCCATCTAGTAGCATTACCCACAACATTGACTGCAACAAATAGTGAGGGCCAGCACGAATTTCAGGCCTGTTCTCCCTCCACACAAATGTGACTTAGAGAAAAGTAAACCTGTATCGAAAATGTTTATGCCTTAACAACAGCTAAATAATCTGAGTGGGTCTACGCAGCAACCGCCCATCATGGTGTCTGGTGGAGAAGAGGCAGCAAAAAGGCGCTCCCTCTGTCAAACCAGCCCAGCAGGTCGGAAGCCACTGATCCAACTTTACTAATATGGAGAAAACAAATCGGGAGCCACTAGTTCTGACGACCACTAAGTCTTCATCTTTTCAGTGCTGTTCAAAACAAGATGTCCCTTGCCATGCCTTGAAATGTCTATGTCGCTTCTTCGTATCATGTCTTCTGCTCTTGTAAATTGCTTCTGAGGCGACCATGTTGATTTTGCTGCCATTGCACAGGCTGAGGTTTCTCTGTTGTTTCCTGAAATTAAATCTATCCGTATATCCTACATGTTTAGGGCAATGATTCAATGTAGGGAATAGCCCGCTTGTGGATCCTCTAAGAAATGCTATTTGCCTTTGACATCAATGTGGAGTCCTGCAGGTGTTAGACGGGTATGAAGTGATAATGTCATTTTTAAAAAAAACGACATTAAAAAAGACAGATTTAGAAAGGCCGCTCTGTGCAGTCACAGAGCGGTCTTTCTAAATATAACTGTCACACCCCTGTCGCGCACAAGTCTGCGCAGGGGCTGTCAGGTGCAGCCGAGATGAGCACAGGACAGCAGAAGATGGAGGTGGGGTAAGTGTGTGTTTGCATGTCTGTGTGTATGTTGTGGGGTGGTGTTTGGTGTGACGGGATGGGGCTGGGGAGAAGGGGTGTGTATCTGCGTTTGTGTTAGTGGGGGTCTTAGGAACATTATGGGGGAGAGAGTGCGGGATTAACGCTACGGTTTGCGGGTGAAACCCCCGATTTCAGAGGTGAGGGGGAGGTTAAAAAGATATTTGGTGATATTAAAGGCTGCACCAAATCGGCCAAAGAAAATCAGTCTTTTTTGTGTGTGTCCTTCAATATTCGACAATATCACCTAGAACCATTAGAAGCACGTACTGGATTTCTTTTGTTCTTAGCAACTTCTTGGCATCATCAAACGTTTTCCTAAGTCTCTGTTTCAACACCAAAATCCCGGTTAAAAGAGATCCTTCTTCCGTTATAGGTGAAGCCGTCTTGCTTCCTTGCTGCAGTCAGAATGTTAGGCTTGTCCTGCTACCTTAGTAGCCTTAACATCAATATCCCGAGAATCGGTCTTTGCGGTGAGGTTGTGTGAGCTCTTTCTGTTTGTATGTCCCAGAGGGCCTCTGCATTCTGGAATATTTGTGGTATGAAACCTTCAAGGAAGGCTTCAATGGTTCCTTGTTCTGTACACGCCGGAAGTCCCAACATGTGTATTTTACGCCATGAGCAGCCTTCCAATTCTCCCAGTTTAGCAACATGCTGTTTGACCATTACTGTAGTGTTGCTGTGACAGAGGTATTTCTAGAGAGGACGTGCGTTGTTCCACTTTTGCTGTTTGTTCCTTCAACGTTTCCATTTAAGTTCTCATTTGTGACACAGAAATAGCCAACGTGTTAATGCTACCCTCCAATATTAATTGTTTAAATTCTGCAAGTGTGGATAGTTCTGCAGCTGTGCCAGCCTTTCCACCTTGATTTCACTGGCTAAAAAGACCTGTGACCTGGTTTATTCATATTTGCCATTTTATTGATTGTTCTTTTAACCAAGTTTCCATTAAGGACTTGTATCTGCAATTGTACCCTCCAATACGTAGCATGAGCATGGATTTCTTTTGTGTGTCATGTCAAAGTTCCTTAAGCTCTGAAAGGTCTAATGTTGTGTACTGCTCTTTACTTAGTAAAAAGGGTATTCAAGATGGCCACCACGAAGTCCCAATGTAATGTTCAGCCATGCAATCCAGTTTACCATGATCTCTAGGATATGTTGTAGTCACCAGCACGGACTGAACCTTCCCCGAGGGTAATTACCGGCCCAACAGTTGCAGCACTGGTATATTTGGCCTCATTACTGGCACCACTGTACTCCTCCCACGATGGAAGAAGTAAATAGATTAGGGGCAAAGACTGGCTAATCCTTGGTGCTGCTTGCTGCATAGGCTGCAACATGAGCTTCGCCCAGAGCGTTAGCCGGATAATAGCCATCTGAGGAAGCGGCAGTCACTCGGCTATGGCGAGCCACATCCTACAACCTCTACAGTGAATTCCGGGAACCACTACTAGTTCACCCGGTTCTCTGGTGGCGATTCCAATGTCAGCTCTTTATGGATAGGACACATGTCACTGTGGCAGTGTGGCAAAGCTTGGATGAATGATGCATGTATGATGTTATGTGTCCACCATCATAGTTCCTCCCCTAAAGTGTTACATTTAAGATTAGCTAACACCATCCAACTCACTATGTCAGTCAGACAGAATTTGAAATGATATATCATTGGCTGATGACGCTCTGAAATACATTTGGGTATCATGAGGAATAGTGATATTGAATTCTGAAACAATATATCCCAAGAGTTCAACATATACATTAAAAAGAACAGTACGTAACATATAGCCCTGGGGAATGCTGCAAGTAACAGGGACAGTGAGGAAGATCCAAGTGACTGGATTTGGAAACATTGAGAAAATAAATGAAGAAGGCTTGTCCAAGAAATTGGCATATTGTGCCCTCCCCAAAAGTATCCAGATATTAGACTCTGTAAGAAAAAAGGAGCAAGGGAACGTTTAAAGGATTACAAAGGGGTAAAGAGTGACACAGACAAAGGGAGGGATGAAGAGTGGGAAAGATTGGTTTTGTAATAATATGAATGTATGTCATTGTTGTTAGGTGGGCCATGTAAGAAATAAATGTATGTCTTAAAGTGTTTCTGATAATTAGACTTGGAATTCTTTCAATGCAGATTTTATAAGTTAGAAAGTAGTACAACATGTAAAGTGTGGGCGGAGGAGGGGCTTGCAATG
The DNA here is from genome assembly GCF_040938575.1 of Ambystoma mexicanum. Classification (NCBI taxonomy): domain Eukaryota; kingdom Metazoa; phylum Chordata; class Amphibia; order Caudata; family Ambystomatidae; genus Ambystoma; species Ambystoma mexicanum. The sequence continues at coordinate 1,319,038,812 of NC_090931.1, read as the reverse complement.
TGCACAGGCAAATCCTTGAAGGTTTGTGGCTTATTCCTAGGCATACATTTGGGCTTGGTACCCAAGGCTGAGCTCTGAATACTAATTGGGAGATAGCCATGCCCGAGGCGCTGAATTAAGGTGAATAAACCAAGGTAGGGAGGGATTATCAGGGTCTGTTTCCAAAGTCAAGTATTGACAGCCTGGCACCTACGATGTGAAATGTTATTGATATGCATTTATTCATTGTTCAATTCCTTCTGGGATGATGTTGAATCCCCAAAAGTACATAAAATGCCTACATCATAGAGGAAACAGCTGGATTGTGTAACATGACATGCTAACCTGTACTCCCTAAGAGGTAAAGGAACGCTTAGTATTTTAAGATTTGTTAAAAGTCGTTCTAGGCTGTACAGTCACAATCTTAATGGTTGAACATTGCCAAAGTCCACGTAGAGAGAAAAGCAGTGTGTTGCTGCCAGTGATAGCCAGACCACCTGTGTTAGCTTGCTGTCGTTCACGAACATCCCCAAATCCCCAGACAAGTCCACAATGACTCGACAAAGATACTGTCCACAGGGTGGGCATCCTAAAAATGCCCTAAGTATATAGGGGAATCCTGTGCTTGGTGCTGACTAAACCTCCATCAATAAGGGAATGCACAGGGCTTCTGCAGACATGAGCAACACCCTCTCCCCTTCTAGGGAATATGGACTAGTTTGGTTAATGGGGCAGCACGGTTCTAGGTGCCGTTGTGCTGCGGTCCAAAAATCACAAACAAAAGAAACGATGGGAGCCCTGACCTGAGTACACTCACTACACAAAATAACTATGATGGTTACAGCAAATACCAAAGTACAAAAAAATAAGAGCTCATTTATTCATATTTTCGTGATTTTTACAGTTTTACGGTCAGCCAACACGTGTTTCGACCTATAAAGGTCTTCTTCAAGGTTGATACATTACAAAACATGAGATAAATATGTTTGAAGACATCAAAATGGACATTAACAAAATAGAAGAAAGAGTGGACACTAACGAAAGGGCCATCCAAGAAATGGCTGAGGAAGCACATAAAGCAGACGCCCTGCTGGAAACTCTGACCGTGGCCACTCATAACTTGGAGCTACGAGCTGAGGGCTTGGAAAACCCTTCTCGGCGCTCCAACATACGTGTAAAATCTCTCCCAGAAAACATCCTAGACCAGGACCTGGCCCAAGCCATGAGATCCACCTTCAGTAACCTGCGAGACGATGACCAAGGTATCGACATCCGTTTTGATAGGATTGACAGTGTGGGCCCGAAACGCCAGGACCCGGGGGCAAGACCTCAGGACCTCCTAATTTCCTTCCACAGCTATACCCTAAAAGAACAGATGCTGGCAAAGGCACGGTCCGCCAACCAAAAAACATAGAATGGAACAGAGATATAGTTCTATCATGACCTGTCCGAAACCACATTAAATAGAAGATGGCAGATGGCTCTGGTCCTGACCCACCTGAAAACCCAACAAGTACGATACAGATAGTTGCACCCATGCGCACTAAGCTTCACATGGCAAGGAAAACCATATAAGGCGACAACGTGTGAGGAGTGGGCAAACATCTTGGGAGGAGGAGCATGCAATCTGTCCCTCACAGCCCAGCCAAAAACCCAATCGGAAAACCTGGGAGTGGACAATGATAGATTCCAAGAGAAACAAGAAAGGAGGCCGGCAACTCCGACACGACAGCCCATCCTTTAGCGTAGACCACGACAAACCAGGTCAAACAGAATTACAAGTCGAATGAGGATTTACTGAGGCCCCAGACGCTATCAGCCACGGAACCCTGGGCAGGGCACACAACAATATCGCACCTCGCAAGCCAGAGTCACAAAGAATGATAGGAATTCAAGGGCATGTGAGAATGGGTACAGAAGGTTCATTGGAATGGGAATGGGAATTCCTGCGTGGGGAAACGCTGGGCGGAAACCAGGATCCAGATCTCAGGACTGTACGAGGGGGGCAATGTGCCAGCTGGATTCACCCGGCGAAGGGCAAGAAGTAGGGGAGCATAGGGGGGGGAAGGGACATAGCAGCACGTACAAATTGAGAGAGTCAAAGCAAGAGAGGGAACACCCGGAAGAAGAATGAATGTAGCACTGCGCAAATTAGAGGGGGGTGGGTCCCCCCGCATAGACTACCGGGGCTTGGGAATCCAAAGATGGCCACAGTTAGTCGTCTGAAAATTCTATCGCTTAAAATTAATGGCCTCAACTCTCCGCTCAAGCGGAAGGTGGAGAGATACCTTAGGAGAGAAGGCCCTCACATCGTAGCCCTGCAAGAAACACACATACGTACACAGGATAACCACAGGATCAGATTCTGGGGGTACAGGGTAATCTTTCAAGCTACACAATGCAATAAAAGAAGGGGGGTCCTCATGGCACTAAGGGATGGACTAGACCTAAAGGTAACAAGTTCAGATAAAGACAAACAAAGCAGATATCTCGCAATAACAGTGGAAGGAAGGTGCAAGGCATACACAATTGCAACACTATATGCCCCTAACACGGGTCAGGATCAATACATCCAATGCACGCTCAAGCACTTAGAAACCTTTGCGATATTCCCCATCATCCTCACAGGGGACTTCAACATTTCCTGGGACCCCAGCAGAGACAGGAGCTTCAGACTCAGGGCCCCCAGGGGGTGCCCTCGGGGGACCTCAAAGGGAAGGTTTACCAACTAGGCCTAGTAGACGCTTGGAAAAACAAACAGGGGGAAAGGGAGGGTATACTTTCTACTCCCACGCCCATAATCACACTCCAGGATCGATTATGTCTGGCTATGTGCTCCCCTAATGGGCAAGGTAATCGGACCACGCGCCTTTGACCTTAGAACTAGTTAGGAAAAAGGGCCCTCCGGGGCTCTGGAAGTGGAGATACCTGGGGCACCTCTTCAAGGATATAACCCTGGCAAAGGAAGTCTCGGAAGAAATTAACAGATATGCAGACACCACTAAAGAGGGGGACGCTAGCTGGCAAAACTGGAGGGATGCGCTTAAAGCGACCCTCGCAGGCAAGATGATAGCGATTAAAACTAGGCACATGCGCAAGCTGAGACTCGAAGAAGCCAACCTAGAGGCCAAGCTAAAAGAGCTCATGCCTAAAATGGGCCTGAAGCAGACCCCTGCCACCAAACGGGAATTCAGGGCTTTCAGGGGGCAGCTTGACCTATTGCAGACCAGAGCAGCGTATTCTCAATTTGCTTTGACTTAGACAGATGCTGTATGTTGTAGGGGAGAGTAGGTCAATAGGACCCCCCCCTCCCCCTGCATGTCCCACCCAGGTGAAGAGCCATGACTCGTCGACAGCCCACCGGCCTCCAGGCGCCATCTTGTATTAAGCCATCCCCTTCTTGCTAGAAATGTGCAGATCTAACCCAAGGCAGAGCAAACATGCACACTGAACGCTGCCGAGTGACCCCCACTCGACCGCGCTCACAGAGGCCCACACTTCCCCCACCTCCCACTGCATGGCAGATCCGCTGAGGACTCGTTCTCACGAGCCACCAGACGCGAGCAAACAACAAAATAAAACACTGTAGCTGTTAACCTTCCGCAGTACATCATTGCCCCAGCCAAGAACGGGAACATTAGGAAGTAACTGAGACCAGCCCAAACCCTGCAGGCCCTGACCCTGCACCAAGCCCCCAACGATAGACGGCGTGGCGCCTCACACCCATACCCACCCTGAAAACCCCCACCCCGAAAACCCCTGCAATGTGTAGAAACCATTTATGTAATGTGTGCCTTGTTGACTAAAGTTCGCTGCTAATGTAAAGGAGAATGGGTAAAGAGAAAATATGCAACCGATATTGTTTATAATGTAGAGATGCACAAAGACTGGATAGCTGATAACAGTGTACAATAACATGTGTTGCTCTCTTTATACACACACCTGCCTAACACTACCTCATGTTCGTATGTCAACTGTAGATGTGAAATGCTATGCTAAAGGGTATGATCCCCAGCTAGTATTCCGTTTTAATGCAAATACATATGAGTGCTTTTACAAACCCCATGTGTTGTTAGTCGCCCCTCACCCACAAGACAGTAAACGCCTTGTGCAAGATGCCGCGCACAGAGCTGCAAGGTCATTTCCCCCTCCTCCTGCCTAGGCCCTCTAGAGATAGCTGTTGTTCAAACAGTACAGATTTGCCTCCCCTCCCGACCCTGCTGGACCCATTTCAAGCATCCGCCTGCCTCCCCCATGTCAGAGGCCGCCACAGCCTGACTCCATGACTTACGAGCTACCTGGTCCTAAATCCCACTGCCTTTCAGGCACCAGTCACATGCCCCCCACGGGCCAGTAGTACCTCCATCGACCCCGAGTTAATGACCCTAAAAAGGGGGGGCGCCCACACGTGTACCAACAGATTGTAATACCATCCCTCACCTAAACTGCCAAGGCAGGGTGGTCAAGCGCCCCATCCCATGCCCCTGGCTATGCACATGAGACCAGATTGTTTGAACCTAAGGTATCCTCCGAACTGATGTATTGAGAAACTCCAGATCGCATATCAATGTTCCTGTCCATGTACTGATCTAAGGTCAGCGCTTACAAGAGTTGCAAACCAACGGAAAGCATGAAGTGTGACGAAGGGGTGGGAATGTGTGGCCAAAAGGGCAAATGTAAGTTTAGTTATCAATCGTCAGCACAAGGCATGTCCGGCCCGGCACTCCACCCCGATGAGCCCAGCTGACCTTCCACCCCACGTGGTGCAGCACCACCGTCTGCCAATCCTGGAGAAGCAAATGTATACATTGCATACCACCTAGCCATCACCACCCAATCCCTAAGATTCTGTGGCCCCTATAGCTTACCTCATGCATGACGTGTATTTGTAATATAACTGACTGTCTTTGCTATTGGTAGACAGAGCGCTCTCTGAGTTTGCAGAGTCCTTTGCATGCCCTATATTGATCTGTATAAAGCTCTTTTGATCTCACTCGGACTTGGTCCTGGCCTCATTCCCCTTCTGGGGTGTGTCCTTTATTGCCTCTCACTAAGGGGGGTGCGTTTCTGGGGACGCTTACATTCAGTGGTGACCCCATAGACGTGATTTATTTTTTAACTTTAAACTGTCCCCTTGGCACGAGACGGCCCCGGTCGCAGTGGAGACGCACAGCATGCCCGCTCAACAGAGCCGCCCACCTACGGCAACTGGTATGCAGAGACGTGCGCACGCAGTTAGGGTGAGAGGGTACGGGTCCCGTTTGAAAAAAAACCTTAGTACCGCTCGCCGTAGCCGGGTGGAGCCATTGAGTACGAGGCCACGCCGCTTAGACGGACCATATCCGGAGAGTCTTGGATCAAGACGGGCATGTGAGTATTAAGTGCGAGTGATATTAAAAGGGGAAAAAATTTGGAGGACAAGGGGAAACAAGGGGAAAGGAGTGGAGGATATAAGGGGAACTTTCTTACTTCTAATACTTTCTCTTTCTTTGCATATGGCCATTAGGATATAGAAGTGAAAAAGGGAAAAGAGGACGGGAACCTAACTCTGCAAGGTGGTAGAAGGCGGCGCCGCGTAGTGCTATCTTGACTAGTGCTGGGAATAAGTAAAACAGTGAAAAGATAAATTAAGGGTGTCTGAGTGAAGAGACATGGAAAATACGTTAGGACTAGCTTTTCTTCTTCTTATTCTTCTCTAAATTCCTCTCATCTGGGGTAAAAATAAGGTCTTAAAAAAAAAATATATATATATATACATATATATATAAATAAACAAAAGAAGCGGTGTAAGGGTTAGAGGGGGTCGCCGTAGCAGGCGAAGGGCAAGGCAGGGAGGGTAAATGCTATATGTGTATGCTGAGGTATAATGAATGTCTGTTGTGTGTTGTGCACATTGTGTGTTTGTGATTTTCTGTAATCAAGTGAATCTATATAATAGCACTGTTTTAAGTACTTTTCTAGGGGGGCACGGTCATTGTAAGTTTGGCCTGGTAAGATTTGACAAACCAGCACCTTTTTCATTGAGTAAAAGTGTGAATTGTTTATTAGAACGTGAAAGTGGTTGAAGTCCCATGTACACAGTGACCCACACATAGTGACAGAAAAGACTGATACAAGAGAACAGAATAACACCAGTCTAGGCATGGGAGCGGAGACACCCCTAGCGCACATCTGTAAAAGTTTGCCAGGACATGCAGAAAAAATAACTAAGTACCATGACCAGTGGGTAACGGAACTGAAGTGGGAGGGTCTCCCCCAGGTCTGGCCACAAGGAGGGTCCTTTGATAAAAGTGTTCTGGACATGGTAGCCACCTGCATATTCCTAAAATACAAGGGAAAACAATTTCATAATAGGAGATAGATACTAGATCTATGGCGATTATTCGAGGAAATACCTCCAACAAAGAAAATAGACACCACACTTGATCAACCTGTCCTCACGGCCACCCAATCAGCGTGAGCAGAGGGTAGCAAGGAGAACAAGGGAAAAGAAGGAGTCATAGAGGTGACTCGATTGTACCCACTTCTGAACAAACCCCCACCCGTTGAAGGATACAGTGATCCCAAATACGTGTCCACTAGCACCCCCACACCCACAGTAAGACCAACCGCACCACCTCCATACAAATGCCCCCGCTCAAATGGGCAGGTGAGTACCCCCTCAGTAAACATATGTAAGTTGACAGAAGACTTAGACGCCAGGCTTTCAATAGCCAGTGTAGAGTTTCAAGGATACAAAGCCTATGTGAACAAGGTGAGCCCAGTACAACAAAGTCAGAACGATTGTCCCGGTCCCACCCCTTAGATAAGTCAAATGAGGAAGGGTGGAAAAAAGGGGAGATACTATTCAGAATACAAGAGGAGCCCACCCAGATAGTAGAACTAGGAGCGAACAATATAGGAGGAAGTGTAGAGGGAGGAGAAGTGGAAGGTGATGGGAGAGAAGGGCTGTGGTGTGACCTGGAAGAAGACGAGCAGGAAGCTGGGAGATTGGGAATGGCGGCAGGAGGAAGTTTAGTGGAATTAGGGGAAACACCACTGGGGAGGACAATGGAAGAGGAGTGGACAGGAAGGTTAAGAAACAGGACGGGAAGGATAGCCATGGTGGGGAAAAAAGGAACAAAGGTGAGTATTGGGAAAGGAAGTAAGGGACGATTACAACTCCCACTAATACATGGGGGGGGCGGGAAGACCAAATTATATACCCTGGGCACAGATAAGGCAAACTTACTAAAATCTGTGCCCCCGCTATCAGGTGGAGCTAGAAAGTGGATATACGCCTTTGAGAAACACACTGCAGGGGTGCCCCTGGCCATAGGAGATGTTAACATTTTACTTGTGTCAGCAGTAGGGGACCAATCAGACAGGGTGTGGGCAAAAGCAGGTTTCCCGGGTATAACACTGAATAGTGACAGACATGATGGCGCTGCCTTCAATACAGTGCGCACACGCGTTTGGGATGCATTGAGGGAAACATTTCCAGACACGCCAGATTTACAGTCATTAATGCAATGCACTATGAATGATGGGGAAGAAGTTATGTATTACATTTTTCGGGTACAGGAGATGTGGAGAGCTGAAATGGGTACACCATATGACCAATTAACATTGTTATTTTACTTCATAATAAAAAGAGGGCTCCCAAAAGAAGTGCAAAAAGCGCTTGACAAGATAGCAGGGATTGAAGCGAAAGGATGGCCAGAGATACAGAGCATAATAGTGCACCATTGCAAAAGAATTAAGGAACGAGAGAAGGAGGTGGTACAAAAAAGGCTGGCAGACGAGGCCAAATTAGTACAAATGAAACTGGTGAAGGTCGCAGCAGCTGTAGCAGCACTCCCACACGACAGAGACACGGAAGAAGAGGAGGGGGGATTGGTAGCAATACAGGGGAGTATGGCTGCAAATTGGGCAGACAACGGGCAGAGACAGTGGAATGGACAGGAGGAATACGGAGGACAGCAGTGGCAAGTGTGGCACCCCAGCAACAGAAGAGGTGGGTACAGGGTGCGAAGAGGAGGTGGACAGGGATATGGAGGTAATGGCGGAAATGGGGGACCAGGACCCAGAGGGGGGCAAGGAAATTGTTGGAATTGTGGGAGGTGGGGACATTTCTCGCGCGAATGCAGGAACAGGCCTAACCCGAATTACCAAGATGACCAATATTACGGCACCCCCATCCGGGGAGCCAATGCGGGTTGCCCCGGGACGGGGGGAGAGAACAACAAGACCAAAGGGGGCAAGAGCAATACAGGGAAAGACAACACAACTTTCAACAACATCCACAAAGCAGTGACCACCTACCCCACACTCAAAACAACCCCTTCACTACAACATCCAACGGCGCGCCTGCCCCATATGGAGGAGTAGCGGTAGTTTCAGCTAATGTTTTTAGCCAAGGGGGAACAACGAGACATCCAGCATAGGACAGCCAACAGAGAACACTTGCATGTCCAATCCTATCGACAACCTTCAATGCAAGCGAGGAACCATTGAGCAGAGATAGGAAATAGACAATTCATCTTTATGGTGGATTCAGGAGCCGAAAAGTCGTGCATACGCGAAGGCCGGTTTCTGCTATCTAATCGTAAATTAGAGACGCAAGGGTTCTCTGGGGCGGTGTTCGAAGTTCCTTACACAGAAGATTTGGATGTGACAGTAGGAGGAAAAACAGTAAGGGCACCCCTATTGTATTATGAGCAATCTCCCATCAACCTGCTGGGAAGGGATCTCCTCAGCAAATTGAACATGACTATTTCGTTCACAAAAAGAGGAGGGAGTGTGTGCTCAACCCCAAGGATGTGTTCTATGCGTGCGATGCTAGTGATATATTCAAGAGCGACATGCCCATAGGTGCGCGGCATACCCGTGAACCCGGATATGTTCATTCAGGGGTTGAAAACATTAGCAAGGGTGGTCCCAGAGTTGAAAAAGCTAGAATGGAGAGTACCAGCAGAATTTGTCTTCCGCCCAATAGCTGCCCAGAAATAATGCCAGGAACAGTGATGTCATTGGACATACATGCAGTACAAATTACAGCCAAAAGAATAGTTATAATTGCAGTGGACATACACGGCTGCGAGTGGCGTACAGTATTATGCATAAACGCCGACATTGCACTCCAAGATTTGACAGACGAGGAACTTTTCACAGATTCAGAGAGTGATGGAGAAATAATCATGGAAATAGCCATCCCTTGTGAAATAATGATACAGCAGAGTAAGGTGCTAGTGCAGTTAATGGCAGTAGTCAGCGCCCCACCTTTGTTCTTTAATGATGACATGCAGTCGGTGCCCTGGCAATTGTGGACATCTGGTCCCCATGACGTACGGCTACTACGCGGGGTCACACCAGTAAAGATCAATCTCAAGCCTGGAGCAATTCTGCCCCGGGTCAAACAATACCCCCTGTCCCGGGAAGCAGAAGTACGGATAAAAGAAACAATAAACGATTTACTCGCACAGGGGATAATAGTACCTTCGAACTCCCCGTGTAATACCTGTATTTACCCAATCAAAAATGCAAAAGGAGGTGCCTGGAGGATGATCCAGGACAAACGCCCACTAAATGACGTCATCCAGAAAGAGTTCCCTTTGGTCCCGAATCCGGCATCCATCCTATGCAGCATCCCGAAAGACACATCTCACTTCACCGTAGTGGATCTGAAAAACGCATTTTTCTCAATACCACTCGCAGAAGAGTGCAGATACCTGACAGTATTCACCCTAGTGGGGAAGAGGTACGAACACTGCAGATTGCCCCAGGGTTATTGCGAAAGCCCCAGCATATTCAACAGAATATTGCACGAAGATCTTGGAAACATGACTGCCGACAGCACAATAATACAGTACGTGGACAATTTGTTAATTTGCAGCAAAAACGAGGGAGAGTGTAGAAAAGACTCCATTGCCCATTTGACATTACTAGCCCAATAGGGGTACAAGGTGGACAAAGAAAAGTTGCAATATTGTCAACGTGAAGTGCTGTACCTAGGGCAATTGATCTCAAAAGATGGCAAGAAAATAATTCCAGACAGAGTAGCAGCTATCTCGGCTGTTGGGAGACCAAAGACAGTAAAGACATGCAAAAATTCCTAGGAATGTGTAACTATTGTCGTGGCTGGATATTAGACTATGCTGCATACACACGCCAATTGCTCCAGGCACTCAAAGAAGCACAAAAGGAAAAAACAGAAATACAGTGGGACTCCGAGTCGTGCGATGCATTCACATCACTCAAAGATTATGAACGCGAGTTCTACCTGTTCTCGCACTGCAAGGGGGCACTTATGACAGCAGTATTAACCCAGAAAATATCACTAGGTCACAAGCCGCTGGCATACTACAGTGGGACATTGGACGCAGTAAAACAGGGACATTTCGCATGCGAACAGGCTCTCACAGCCGCCGCGTTTGCCATTGAGAAAAGCGCTACCATAGTAATGGGGTGCTCACTGACACTGTATGTAGAACACTCATTGTTCGCCATACTCGAGCGATCAAAAAGCCCATTAACCACACAGAGAGCCACCGCATATGAGGTAATACTGTCAAGCACCAATATACATGTGGTAAGATGCAAGGTGGTTAACCCCGCAAGATTCATCTCAGAACCATGCACTGTAGAGGATATCCAGGCACATGATTGTGCAACATATCAGGGTGAGGACAATGGCACAATTGTGGTGAGCGAGAACGCACTGGCGGAGGGAGAGGTATTTTTCATAGATGGGTCAGCTTCCATAAATTCCGAAACTGGAGAAAAACGTGGGGGTGGCGGTCGTGCGAATGGAAGAAGGTGAGTACGAGGTCCTAATACAGCAGCGACTGCCAGCTCATTTCTCAGCACAGGCAGCAGAACTGGTAGCATTAATTGAAGCATTACGAGCAGCAAGAGGATGCGCAGTAACAATTTACACAGATTCAGCATACATGGCCACAACAGTACACGGATGGCTTGCCAGGTGGGGAAGAAGGGGATTCAACCGAGCAGATGGTTCACCCGTGCAACATGCAGAACTACTAAAAGAACTCATAGAAGCGTTGAAAGAACCCACCATGGTAGCAATAGTGAAATGCCAGGCCCACACCAATAATCCTGACTTTGTGTCTTTGGGAAACGCGGCAGCAGACGCGGCTGCCAAGGAGGCATCATATTTAAGAAAGTAAAACACAGGTGAGTACTTGATGCGGAGAGAATCAGAGAAAGATGTTCCAGACGGGTACAATGCCATGCCAATGCATCAAATATTGGAGCTACAGGAAGGAGCAGCTGAGGACGAAAAAGAGTTGTGGACAAAAAGAGGGTGCAGCCAGTCGGCAATTGATTTATTATGGCGGCAAAACAACACAGGTAAAGTAGTGATGCCAACTAAGTTATTAGAAATAGCATCCCAGCAGCTACACTTCCCAGCACACAACGCAAGGCAACACATCGTGGCAGAGATACAAGAAAACAGGTTAATTCCAGGATTACAGGAACAACTCTCTAAGCTAGCAATGGAATGTACAACATGCCAGATATACAACTCCGGCATGACTTTAAGAACACTCAGGGGAACGATACCCAAGCCGGTAGGACCTTTCAGAGAACTGCATATAGATTATGCAGACATGGGTGAGAGATGCAACGGAGCGAGGTACATGATAGTGGTAGTTTGCCCCTTTTCACGGTGGGTAGAGGCAGGTCCCTGTGCCCGCCCAGATGCTAAATGCGCTGCAAAGTTTCTAGTGCGGGAAGTATTTCCCCGCAATTTTTCACACTCATGTTTGGCTTAACAATATATTGGATAATAGCATTTATCTGCATTGAGATAAATGAGGGGGGAGGTAATGGAACCAACATGGAAAATGTAAGCAAACCGTTTAAGGAGGGTAACTATTTAATATGGGATGGCTTTCAGCTGGCATGGGGGTATGGCCCACACCCAGACGAGGCAAAACGTCAGAACGATACTAACAACAAGCCGACCACCCCTCTGATGCTCCAAAGCAATGCTACAAATGTTAGTGTACATGAACTAAATGACTGACAACCCATCTGCTATATCATGGTTATATGGCACCACTGCTACCCTGCCCACAAGGACAATCAGTCCTCCCAGAGAAAATGACTACACCACAGAGAGAATGAAAGAGAATATTAAAATGGCTGACAAGTTTATGACTTTGTATGAGGAGTGGGAGAAGGAGGGGGCCGAGGAAAGGGAGTCCCTGTTGCACGCAGCCAGGCACGCTAAAACATTCCTTAGAAACAGGAGAAAGAGGGAAGTAGGTAGGAAGAGATATGACAAATACTATGGCCTGGGACTAGATACGATAGAAGATCCCAGGCACCCACACCAGTCGAATAAATGGTATGCAGACATGAGCCCCACAGCCAAACGAACAACTAATGAAAGCTGATACGTGTGCTCCCTGATCCCCCATGCCTCAGGCACACCTAAAATTTTAATGCCGCAAGAATTGCCTCTTGCAGACGCCCAGTGTCTCCTCCATCTCACTCTGTGCAGAATTAAGAACACCTTCCAGGCACACACGGTATCTTTCGAAATGCTGCAGAACGAGAAAACGTGCTACTCAAGAGCAAAAGGAGTGGTATGCTTAAAAGAACCATTCTTAGTAATAAAAGGAACACTATTTTCGGAAAACAAATGAAAGGATGATGTGGTAATGTGCAAAGCTGAAGCACTGCAAGGGCTGTTGACCGAAAAACTACAATGGATTGAAAAGACGTGTGCCGTAGTCTGGTCAGAACATGTGGCAAAATTGACCTGGGTGAGCGCTATAGAAAAAGCATTGAAACTCCAGAAAGAAATCTCAAACGAACTTTGCTTCCTAGAAGGAAAAATCGACATGGGAAGAAACACGAACTGCAGCAAGAGCCTAATGATCCTAGATATGAAGAAAGGAACAGCAGCCCTGATGGACACTTACTGGGTCTGTGGCAAAGGGGCGTACATGCACCTCCCACCATCATGGAGGGGCACGTGTTCCCTGGCGACACTGCACTCAGCCCTAATGGTAATACCGGAGAGCCACCTCAGCCAAGGGGGCCGGAAGACGACCCAAGCTACAACCAATGCCTCACCCACTGAAGAGCCACTACTTTACGCCCTATCAGAAGGAAACGCTGATGGAATTATGTCCAGAAAACAGAGGTCATCAAACTATATCTCAAAGGCCTCCTCAGAACATTTGGCACAGATCCCAGACAGGTACAGGTTATTCAGCTCAGCAGAAAGCTTCTTCGTCATCCCTCATTCCAAGCATTCAGGCCCGAGCAAATGCAAAATGGCTGCAGATTACGCGGTGGGAGCTGATTCAATTGGCCAAAGACCCCGAAGAAGGGTTCAACGTGATCAAAGTGGAGCTAATGGCGCTAAGACTAATGACAATGCAAAACAGGTATGTCCTAGACCTGTTGACGGTGATGGATGGAGGTGTTTGCCGAAAAATCGGAAGTGCCTGTTGCACTTTTGTACCTTCTGAAGATGCTGATAATGGGACACTATCACACGTCATCGCTGCAGTGCACAACCTAGGGGAACGAATGAAGAAAGAAGGTGGCACAGACCCAAGCACATGGTTCGACAACCTTTTTTCCTGGGTACCTTCCTGGATGGGGCTCGCTGTGAAACTAGTAATGCCCCTCATCGTATTTTTACTTGCGATTTTTTGTGTGTGCCAGTTGGGTCTTCGATGCTGCGCAAACGTAGTCCCCAATGGAACATTGATGATGGTGACAATGGGCAACGCCAGAGGAGGGGCACGGGTGCAACAGGAGGCACACGTACAAACTGGTGAGGCTTCAGAGTCCAAGTATAGAATGGTACTCATATATTATGATGGGGATATAGTGGACAGGTTATATCACACCACAATAAAGGAGCCCCAGGAACTAGAATGGTACACGGAGGTATGGGTGGACCTGGAGGGAGATGGGGGATGTATATATATGACCTGCACACCAGATGAGTATGCTAGAAGGGGGGAAAGTCTCCGGCGGGTTTGCAGAGCTTGGATGCCAATAAAGGGAATGCCAGCCTGGGAAGAGGCAGTGTTAGCTGAGAAGGAGCGCAAACGACTGGGGGAGCTAAGATATTCGTTACTTAAGGGGGAAATGTAGGGGAGGATAGGTCAATAGGACCCCCCTCCCACTGCATGTCCCACCCTGGTGAAGACCAATGACTCGTCGGCAACCCACCGGCCCCCGGGCCCAGGCGGCAGGGTGGCTGCAGACCGACACGTGAGGCTGCACCACCACGTTATGTGGCAGAGCACAGGTGCCATCTTGTATTAAGCCATTCCCATCTTGCTAGAAATGTGCAGATCTAACCCAAGGCAGAGCAAACATGCACACTGAACGCTGCAGAGTGACCCACACTCGACCGCGCTCACAGAGACCCACACTTCCCCCACGTCCCACTGCATGGCAGATCCGCTGAGGACTCGTTCTCACGAGCCACCAGACGCGAGCAAACAACAAAATAAAACACTGTAGCTGTTAACTTTCCGCAGTACATCATTGCCCCAGCCATGAACGTGAACATTACGAAGTAACTGAGACCAGCCCAAACCCTGCAGGCCCTGACCCTGCACCAAGCCCCCAACGATAGACTGCGTGGCGCCTCACACCCATACCCACCCCGAAAACCCCTACCCCAAAAATCCCTGCAATGTGTAGAAACCATTTATGTAATGTGTGCCTTGTTGACTAACGTTCGCTGCTAATTTAAAGGAGAATGGGTAAAGAGAAAATATGCAACCAATATTTTTTATAATGTAGAGATGTACAAAGACTGGATAGCTGATAACAGTGTACAATAACATGTGTTGCTCTCTTTATACACACACCTGCCTAACACTACCTCATGTTCGTATGTCAACTGTAGATGTGAAATGCTATGCTAAAGGGTATGATCCCCAGCTAGTATTCCGTTTTAATGCAAATACATATGAGTGCTTTTAGAAGCCCCATGTGTTGTTAGTCGCCTCTCACCCACAAGACAGTAAACCGCCTTGTGCAAGATGCCGCGCACAGAGCTGCAAGGCCATTTCCCCCTCCTCCTGGCCAGGCCCTCTAGAGATAGCTGGTGTTCAAACAGCACAGATTTGCCTCCCCTCCCGACCCTGCTGGACCCATTTCAAGCATCCGCCCGCCTTCCCCATGTCAGAGGCCGCCACAGCCTGACTCCATGACTTACGAGCTACCTGGTCCTAAATCCCACCGCCTTTCAGGCACCAGTCACATGCCCCCCACGGGCCAGTAGTACCTCCATCGACCCCGAGTTAATGACCCTAAAAAGGGGGGCGCCCACACGTGTACAAACAGATCGTAATACCATCCCTCACCTAAACTGCCAAGGCAGGGTGGTCAAGCGCCCCATCCCATGCCCCTGGCTATGCACATGAGACCGGATTGTTTGAACCTAAGGTATCCTCCGAACTGATGTATTGAGACACTCCAGATCGCATATCAATGTTCCTGTCCATGTACTGATCTAAGGTCAGCGCTTACAAGAGTTGCAAACCAACGGAAAGCATGAAGTGTGACAAAGGGGTGGGAATGTGTGGCCAAAAGGGCAAATGTTAGTTTAGTTATCAATCGTCAGTACAAGGCATGTCCGGCCCGGCACTCCACCCCGATGAGCCCAGCTGACCTTCCACCCCACGTGGCGCAGCACCAACGTCCGCCAATCCTGGAGAAGCAAATGTATACATTGTATACCACCTAGCCATCACCACCCAATCCCTAAGATTCTGTGGCCCCTATAGGTTATCTCATGCATGACGTGTATTTGTAATATAACTGACTGTCTTTGCTATTATCAGACAGAGCGCTCTCGGAGTTTGCAGAGTCCTTTGCATGCCCTATATTGATCTATATAAATCTCTTTTGATCTCACCCGCACTTGGTCCTGGCCTCATTCCCCTTCTGGGGTGTGTCCTTTATTGCCTCTCACTAAGGGGGGTGCATTTCTGGGGACGCTTACATTCAATGTTAAAGCTAACAAATCTGACCGCCTGCTAGCCAAAATGCTCATGAAAGAGGAGAGGGATAGAACTATATTGAAAATAAAACAGCAGGGGGGTCGGACATGTACCAACATAGAAGACATTCAACAGGAATTTGTCAATTTCTACTCTACCCTCTACAGCTCCGAATACCCATCCCCAGATAAACAGGAAGGATACCTGAGGGAAATCCGTCTGAACCAACTAACCAGGGAAGAAAGGGATAAGCTGGAAGGGGACATTACAAAAGATGAAGTTAGGGCAGCCATTAACTCACTCCCCATCAACAAATCACCGGGCCCAGACGGATACGGCTCAGAGTTCAATATACTTCACAAAGAAGTCCTAATCCCTCACCTGATTACTTTATATAATCATATAGGGGCATCCAAAACATTACCGAAAACTATGGAGAAGGCAAAGTTTATATTATCACACAAGAAGGGCAAAGATGCCACAGAGTGCGGATCATACCGTCCTATTGCATTAATAAATGTAGATGCAAAATTTCACACCAAAATACTGGCGAATAGGCTAGAGCGTATCCTCTCGAAGTTGGTCCAGACTGACCAGTCAGGTTGTGTGAGAGGCAGGCAAATGAGTGACAACCTTAGAAGCATAGTACACCTCATCAAAAAAGCTCAGAAGAAGGCTATCCCCGCCCTCCTCTTAGCCATAGACACTGAAAAAGCTTTTGACATGGTGGAGTGGGGATTTCTTTTTGCAACTTTGAGGAGGATGGGGTTCGGACCGAGCTTTTTGCGAAGAGTGGAGGCCAGTTACCAGCACCCTCTCTTAGGTCTCGCTATAAATGGTCACATCTCAGAACAGATCCCGGTACAAAGGGGTACGAAACAAGGATGCCCTTTATCACCCATACTTTACGCTCTACACCTAGAACCATTCCTTGCGGCAGTCAGGACAAACGTGGAAATAGAGGGGATACCATTCGGGGGGGAACCACATAAAATCACAGCCTTCATGGACGACATGATCCTTACCCTAACTCGACTTGACCCATCACTGAGAGCCGCCCAGAAGGAGCTTGACAGATTCGGAGCAGTCACAGGCATAAGGGTCAACATAACTAAATCAGAAGTTCTCAACCTCACACTAACCCAGCAGGAGACGCAACGCCTTAAACGCAACTTCCAATTTAGGTGGATAGAAAATTCCATCAAATACCTAGGGGTAATGCTGACCAGCAAGGTCGGAACATTGTACCATGCAAACCTTGCGCCCCTATTAGAGAAGCTGAAATCAAAACTAATAGACTGGGGACCACTCGCCATATCGTGGCTGGCCCGAATCAACGCCCTGAAAATGACGCTCTTACCACGCCTCCTTTATTACTTCACCTCTGTCCCAATTCGGGTCCCGCCACGCTTCTTCAAAGCGCTCCAGAGGGCAACTGACAGATTCCTCTGGAACCATAAAGCACTGAGAGTGGCGGGGAGGGTCATGAGATCTCCGATGGGAAGTGGGGGGGATGGGCGTGCCGGACTTCAAAGCCTATTACATCACTGAGCAAATAAGGGTCAACAGAGACTGGCAAAGGGATGACAGGGACAAGATATGGAGACCCATGGACAGAGCGGTGGTGGGAACGGAGCTGGAGGAGGCACTGTGGAAACCCAAGGTGGACAGACCACCACAAATGTACGCAAGCCTAATCACAAGCACGGTGTGTAGTGCCCGGTACCAAGCGTCAAGCAAATGCAACACCACAACCTTCCCTTCCCTTCCCCTTACACACCCCTCTTCAGGAACCCTCAGTTCACCCCTGGCCTTGTCCTAATGGCTTTCCAAGAATGGCAAAAGGAGGCTGCCGAAGAGTGAGGGACATGTTCCCAGATTAAAACTTATGACCAATGTAAAGTTGACTTTGAATTGGGG
Source organism: Ambystoma mexicanum (assembly GCF_040938575.1). Lineage (NCBI taxonomy): Eukaryota > Metazoa > Chordata > Amphibia > Caudata > Ambystomatidae > Ambystoma > Ambystoma mexicanum. The sequence goes on along the minus strand of NC_090931.1, from coordinate 1,319,020,921 downwards.
GAAAACCAACGAGATGAGAACCGCGGCAACCCAGGAGCACAGTGTTTGAGAAATACTTGGACACAAATACGCGCGACAAGAAAGTGGTCGCAAACATATATAAGATCATAAAAGAAGGGGAGACACGGTCACCCATTCCGTGTAAAGTGAAATGGGACTCCGATACGGGTATCACAATAGAGTCAGAAGCTTGGTCAAAACTTTGGTCCCAAATGACAAAACTCACAAGATCAGTCCAAATCCAGGAAATATGGACGAAACTCCTAACACAATGGCACCTCACCCCGGTGAGACTCCACAAGATTTACCGAAGGGTACCGAAGGAATGTTGGAGGAATTGTGGCCACATGGGCACATGGAACCACATATGGTGGTCATGCCCGAAATTAGCAGACTACTGGGGAACAGTCCACTCAGCCATCAAACAGGTCTTGGGGCTAAAAATAGAGGGGAATTGGGGCCTATCCATGGTGGGACTAAATGGGGCACTAGAAGAAATCAACAACAAACCCCACCAGAAGCTCTATGTCATTATGATGATGGCAGCGGCACTAGTTCTGGCGCGCAAATGGAAATCAGCACACCCTCCCGCAGATCACGAATGGGTTTCAATACGGAATGGTCAGCGCTATTGTTATGTTATGTTATGTTACTTTGCATTTATATAGCACCTTATGTACCATTGGTATGATCTCAAGGTGCTGGTAGGTTGAACGCCCTCGGGAACCATAGTTCAAGTCAGCAGAGAGAGAGGTTCATAAGGTGCATGTGAGCGCCGGATATGTGTGGCACTCGTATGATAGCTGCTTCATAGCGGTAGGTGTGGTGGTTGAGAGGTCAGTAGTATGTGTTCCTTCTGGCAGGGTGTTACCCAGACCGATTATGGCTGCATTAGGCCTGAGGAGAATGCCTAGGTTGACGGGTGTGCAGCCAGCTGTGTTTAGTTAGGATGATGGGGAGTATGTGGCAGGTGTTGTTATGAGAACAGCTATACCGAATGTGTCATAGTATTGCTGTGTTCTAGTTGAGTGGTCGTGTATAGAAGAGAGTAAGCGTGGTGTTGAGTTATGGTGGTTCTCAGTAGGTGCTTGAGATCGAGCGCACATCTGAACCATTTATTCAATCTGTTTTATTCACTCAATCTGTTCAATCGGCTTCGTCTGTTCACACATTTCGTCTGGTTCTTTATTTGGTTTGTTAGTCGTTCCATTCATTCTATCGTTCAATCGTTCATCTACATAAGCTGTTTGGCCATCTCCATCTGTTCTATCCCTCCGTTCCGCCATCTTGATTTGATTGTTCCATTCTATCCACTGCATCTGTTCTATCCATTCCATCCGTTCCATCCAGTTCATCTGTTCCATCTACTTCATCCGTTCCATCCACTTCATCGACTCCATCCACTCCATCCACTCAATCTGTTCCATCTGTTCCTTCCACACACTCCATGGCCCTCATTACGACCCTGGCGGAAATCGAAAAACGATGGCGGAAATGCAATACCGCCATCGAATAGCGCTCGGTGCGATTATGACCCGTCACCGTAAAGTACGATGCCATTAGCGACACCGTAGTGAACGCCAACGCTAACTGCACCAAGTACGCGCACGCGCGCCATGCGAAACCGTAATTACCACCATGGCGCAACGGTACGCGAATGCTGACCCTAGCGGACATATACCTAACGCCATCAAGCATGGCGGAAAGTACCATTCCGCCATGGTGAGAAGTACGGCATCGCGAACCAACCGTAAAAGGCCCTACTGAGTGCCTGTACACCACTCCCTGCCCACATTGCACAACTCCTCGTAGGTGCAATGAAGTCACACAATGCAACCAGTGAAATGTACAAGTCACCCATGCATGCCAACGAACAAATGAATCTAGGGGCTCCAAGTGCCTTGTGAGTGGCCATCCATATTTGCCATGGCACCATTGCCGTACTGATGCAGCACAGGCATGTGAAGGTTCAAGTACAGCAACATGAACTGAAATATGAGACAAACAAAAACAGGCCCCCCATCGCTTGACACCAGTGTAAGGCAACATTCAAAGCAGTATCCTGAGGGAGACTTCACCAGCCCTGTACTCCTGCCAGTAAACAAACCAACCATCAGCATAAGCATGTACCACACAAGTTGGCAGAGTGACTGAGCAGCCAGGCTCATCTCAAGATGGGCCAATGGGAGCTGCAGGGCACAGATGGCACGAATACAGAAGCCATTCCAATGGACATGACCTCAGTCTCCCTCCAAGAAACGCACGCAAACACAGGCACCTGTGACCAGCCATATTCTGATAATCACATCATTCCACCAATCCACCTGGCTGACCGGCATCTGTTACACAAAAGCTAATCCCCCGCCCCTGAGCATGACATCATTAAAACAGTCATAATGGCAGCCCCTATCCCTGACCTCACTGGGCTTCGTAGGCAAACGCGCCCAGCACAGTACCACGCAACTATACTCAGAAGCCGGAACCCAATGCAGATCTTCTCACAATACATCGCTCCACAAATAGGAATATGCTACATTACTTGCAAAGAATAACGCTACACGGTCAATATAATAATCAAAATTTAATGCACAACAAAATCACCAAGCCCATACAGCTATTAGGTCATGAACTCCAAAATATATTTCATTATTGTGGGCTGCATCCGCAATAAATGACCAGCTTCTTCTTGTGTGACGCCCTGTTCCTTCATGGTACACAGGGGCTACATTCACGTTCAAAAAGGAAACATGGAAGCGCCTAGAACCGCAGGGCCGTCCCATTAGGTAGGCACTAGTCCAGCTGAAAGGTCGATATGTTGCTCCTAGCCACTAGTACTGCGTAAGGGCATGTGGCCCATTGGCGATCGTCCCATAAGATCGTAATGGTGCTCCCCTGATTAACACGAAGCAGCAGGTGTCGGGAGTAAAAGCCATCTGCAGGAGTGGCATACAGATGGCAGCGGCAAAAGGGGAGGAGATACCTGTCACCCAAATGAAATGAAAAAGAATAGTATGGGCATCAGAACTTCATTTGAATCACTCACTTCAATGATCACACTAAATCCACAGCCATATGCATGCTAGCCCACTCAAAAGGATTATTCCCACCCAAAAATCACTTGCGAATCATAACTATATAAATCGAGGTGAAAACACCATTACAAACGAGTGTTTGTGTGCATGCGTCTGTTAAAACAGAATCCATTAGATGGGATTAGTAACGTGCATAGACACAAGTGTTTGAAGGCGCGTCGAGACAGGGAGTGTTCAACAAGGGCAGATAGACGATGGTCCCACTATGGCAGCCCTGCATCACATAGCGCAGGGGAAGTGGATAGATTCCAAAAAGCCCTGTACATGGCAAACTCACTATTAAATCATCTGTCCATGCATCCATACATCATTCCCTCATCCCGGTATGAAAACGCCTGATTATTTACTCACATAACATGTGAAATTTCCATTGAGTCTGTGCGTAATGCAGTCTGCAAAATCCACTGTGCTCCAGCCCGGAATTCCAGTGTTGTGAAGTAACATGTATTTGGGAACGTCCTGCCTTATCGTCCACTACGCTATTGCGCATCCCATACTATTCATATCAATCATTGCATTCTCGCCATGGCCCCTGTCCGAAGGACATTAAACAATAGAACTTTATATCTGCAGTCAGACCTGTGGGCGTCTCCTCGCCGCTAGCTGAAAACCGAATGCGCTGTCCTTCGAATTCCTCATTTGCAACATCACGTCGAAAAGGCATCTGTGACCGCTTGAAATCACAAATCCATCCATGTAGTGCGGCAGTGTGTGAAAATGGCAACTGGCTTCACTCACAAATGGGACGCCCCGCCCGTCGGTGAACCTCGGTACAGTGCTGCATGAGGGTCCAGCGTTAATCGAGTACTACATTCCACTGACCCTTCACAAGTTTGTTCGCGACTGCAAAGATAGTATGTGAAAAAATGGGACCATAGCAGAATGAACATATGAACCAATATTTCACTGCCATCGGGATTAAATACATGATTGTAATAGCAAGATGCCATGCGTCGAATTGCAGCGTTGTGTGCGGGACGTGCACGCCCAAAGGGGATTGCAGCTTGCACAGGTGGAATGAATCACCACAGGTGGAGGCTATACAGCCTGAAAACACATAAATTGCACACCCAACCCCCTCCCACAACCACACCCACTCCAAAATGCTACCGGCAGGACTAGCGATGTTGGCCCTGGGGGACCTGATAGCACTGCAAGTACTCCAACTTCAAGAAGAAGATGAACACCAACTACTACAACAACCGGCCGCACAGAGGAGACGCAGGAGGAGGAGGAGGGCAAGGCAGGGCCAGCAAGGCCCACCAGCACAGCCACTGCCACCACGCAGGCAGCCCGCAATCCCACGCCTCAGAGCACATCCGTTCAACCTCACTGATGAGCAGATCCATACCCTCTACCGTTTGGACCGGGACACCATAACCGCCATTGTGGACATGACACACGCTGACCTTGTCAGCATGATAGATAGCCCAACCGCCATCCCACCCCTACTGAAGGTGGTGTCTGTACTCCACTTCCTGGCCACAGGCACCTACCAGCACACAGTCGGACAGTTGCATGGCATTTCACAGCCACTGTTGTCACGGACACTATCGCAAGTGCTCGATGCCCTCCTGAAGCACGCAGACGACTACATCTCTCTACCACGCTCGGAGCAGGAAATTACGAACACAAAAGTGGGATTCCATGCACTTGCCGGCATACCGGGTTGCATTGGTGCCATCGACTGCACCCATGTGGAATTGGTTGTCCCACATGCCATGGAGGCCCAGTACCGCAACCGAAAACAATATCATTCTCTTAATGTACAAATGGTGTGTGACTCCAACAGGATCATTACACATTGTTGTGCCCGATTTCCTGGATCAACCCATGATTCTATGGTCTTGAGGAACTCTACAATACCACGCTACATGGAGCGACACGCAGGGAACAGATCCTGGCTACTCGGTGAGTCTCATTTCATGCATGATAATGTGGGGTATGTGATGCGGCAATGACCTGGCAGGAAGGGGGGGGTGCGTACGTAGCAATGTCATTCCACAAACATCCTTTATTGTCCACATACAGGTGATGCCGGGTATCCACTGAAGAGATGGCTCCTTACACCACTCCGGAACCCACAGAACCAGCATGAGGAGGACTACAACCATGCCCACTCACGTACTCGTGTAGTCATAGAACAGGCATTCGGCCTACTGAAGACTCGTTTCCGCTGCCTCAGCAGGTCTGGCGGGCCACTCCTGTACCGCCATGAGAAGGTTGCAAAGATGGTCATGGCATGTGTCATGCTACACAACATGTGCGTACGTAGAAATGTGCCCATGCCCCCTGACGCAGAACTGCAAGCACCTGAAGATGGTCATGATGAGGGTCTGGATGTGGCAGCACCTCAAGGAGTCCGCGAGGCACACGAGGGCCGTGAAATTCATCAGATTATCATAGATTCATGCTTCTAGCACTCACTCCTGGTGGCTGATACATGGACACGGGACTTGTGGCACTGTGTGTGTCTGGAACATGCACAATATGGACTGTACGCCTATAAAGGCCTCGTACACAAAGATCAATGTCCACACATCTCATTGGTTGATTGTGCAATGTTTATAGCATATGTGAAATTATGTTACACACCCCATCGACCCGCCACCCAAGTAAGCCCAACACACCCCCTCCACCCTCCTACCCCCCCCCCGAACACCAGTGTCCAAAGATGCTCATTGTCAGTGGGCAGACGCTATTGCAAGCCCCCTCTCCGGGTATCAGGGGCACCCCTGCCTGTGGAGCGCAGGTTCCTCCCAGATCTACGTTGGGGGCTGCCCTGGACGGAACTTGCAACGGATGATGTCTCTGCCTGCTCACGTCCATGCATGTCCCTAAGGGTTTGTGAGAGCTCAGTGAGCACACGGCGCACAGCGGCAAGTTCAGCACATACGTCTTTGGACGTCGCATGCAGTTCCCCCCTCAGGCGCTCGGTGCTTCTCTCCATTTGTACTCTCAGGCTCTCGGTGCTTCTCTCCATTTGTGCCCTTAGTATCTCTGTACTTCTCTCCATTTCTGCCCTAAGTGTCTCAGTAGATGTTTCTATGGCTGCCTTAGTACCCCCACATTCATCAGCATGGTCCTTGAGGAGCGTGGCCAGTTGCTGCTGTTGCACGATCACCTGGTCGAGGGACTGTTGCCTCTGCTGTGCCATGGCCATTTACGGTGGTGTCACAGAGGGGCTGATGACCTCATGTTGCCTTGCCACAGGGCTTGTGGGGGATGGCCAGTCATCGTCTTGTGGGTGCCCCTGCGTGGTATCCTCATGGTGTACGGGATGAAACAAACAGGGGGATTGAGACAGGTCATGGATGGATCCTACATCGACATCACCGTTTTCTGTGTCGGAGCATGCTGCCATTAATGCAGTGTCACCTATGGTGCTGCTGCCACCAGAAGCAGTGCCTTCTGTGGTATCCATTGGGAGGACCTGTGGTGGTGCTATTGTGGGCATGCTGGCTGCTGGGGTGCCTGTTGAAGTCCCCTCCTGTGTGCTGCCACTTGATTTGTGCTGCTGCCGTGTCTTGATCCGTGCAGCTGAGGTGGAGGGTCTTTGGCCGTTGGTCTTGGCCCTCTTTGCAGGTGTGCTGGTAGGGGTGTCCTGGAGCTCGTCGTTTGAATCGGACCCTGTGGTGGAGTAAAGGAGGGCGAGCGTTATTAATGGGTCTGTGGAAATTGGAATGGCAATGTATCACATGCATTGGGGTGGTACCTGAGGGTGATTTGGGTCAGGGCCTTGGAGGTGGTTTCATTTTTGTGTGGATTGAGGATGCAGTTGTTTTGCAGCCTGCAGTTAGGGTGTGCCTCCTGCACGTGTAGAGGGTGTTTTTAGGATTTTTAATTATTTATGTATTTAATGTGACTTTTAAAGTGCGCTATCAGGCCAATGTATGTGGACGTTCTCCTGGCCATGTGTTTCTGTTGCACTATGTGGACACATGGTACTTCACATGATTGGACATTGTGGATTTAGCATTGTTTTATTTGGGCCACCTACCTGATTCTTCGGATGTCTGCACTCCTTTCTCCATCCCTCCGACTACCTCTATACTCTCCATTCCAATGGTGGAGGCACAGATTTCTTCCCAGGGGGTCAACTTGATGGGTGATTCCGATCCTCCCCCGGTAGCTGTGTCAATGTTACGGTTGGCGGATAGTATGCTCCGTACGCGTATCAGCAAGTCGTCCCATCGCTTTCTGCATTGCTGTGGGTTGCGGGGTGCGGTCCCCACCGCACTTACCCGCTGTGCCACCAGGGCCCATATGGCCTTCTTGTTCGCAAGTGCCGTCCTGGTCATTTGCGTCGAGAAGACGACGGCAGCATTCTCCTGGAGGGTCTCTGTGAGCACGGTGAGTTCCTCACGGGAGAAGTGGACCTGCCGCTTGCGGTCGCACGCTTTCTTCGCTACTTTTCCCATTTTTCTTGTTTTCACTAGGGTGGATGACGGGTTGGGTTGTGTCTCAGGGTAGTATTTTTAATGGTTGTGTGGGAATTCTGATTTTATAGGTGTACGGCGTGCTGTTTCCCGTTCCGGGACCATGTTTTTACTTCCGTTTCCGTATATTTACGGTCACCGTATTTTCCGATTGCCGCTCATTACGGTGACCGCTATGATGGGTGGCGGAATTGCACCTAGGGCGCCGTACGATGGCGGTGAGGGGCGTTTTGGGGACATTTCCGCCATCGCGGACTTTGCACTTCCGCCATGGCATAGTGCTCGTGCCCGATGGGTCGGAATTAGCCGCACTTTACTCCGTCGTGCAATGGCGGAAACGCTATTTACGCTATGGCGGTCAGGTCAGTTACTTTCCGCCAGGGTCGTAATGAGGGCCCATCCGTTTAATCCACTCCATCCATTCCATAGACTCCATTAGTTCCATCCAATCTAACCGTCGCATGCATTCCATCCATCCCATGCATTTCATCTGCCACATGCACTCCATGCACTTTATCCATTTCATGCATTCCATCCATTCCATGAGCTCTGTAACATCTACTCCATCCGTTCTATCCACTCCATTTGTTCCTATCATTCCATGTGCTCTATCCGTTCCATGCACTCCATCTGTTCCATCTACTCCTTCTGTTCCATTTACTCCATCTGTTCCATGCACTCCATCTGTTCCATGCACTCCATCTGTTCTATGCACTCCATCCGTTCCATGGACTCCATCCGTTCCATGGACGTCATCTGTTCCATGCACTATTGATATATCTAAAGGACGGCGCACAGCGAAAATGGTACCCGAAGGCCATGACACTATTGGGGTTAATACCAGACCAAGAAGACGAGGGCATTTAAAGATAAATGGAGCCTGAGGCCCTCCGCACAAGACAGGATGGAAGCTCGCAGATGGCACAATCCCATGAGGACGACACAGAAGAATGAGATGGATTGCTCCGTCCGACGGGATGGGGGGGTCATGGGAGGGAGGGTTTTTCTTTTTTTTTGGGAGGGCGTTCTTTTTTCACATTCATTTCACTCGGAGCTTCATCAGTTTCTTTGACTTACTTGTAATGTTTACACATTAAATGACAAGAAAAATGTATTGCAAAAAAAAAAGAAAATGATCAAATATAAAAGTAGGCCATGTGAAAACATAAATCAAAAAGATAAAACAAATTCACCACACAAAACAATCAATAAAACAAGTCATGGACAAGAAGAAATATAAAAGACAGAAAAGAAAAACGACAATGATTGTTGATATTTCAATGAAGCCCAACATTGAAATGGGCAAGGTTTATACTGAAATAACTACTGGGAATCCCTTACAAGTGGTATACCAGGTGCCTGGACTGCGGAACAATCCAAAAACTGCTTTCAATGATAAACAAATGCTGGAATGAAAAAAGGCTTAAATTGTCTCACTGCAATTTGTGTATTCTGATTACCACGCTATCCAGGTACTTGAATTACAAACATCACGCAGGAAATCGTGAACAGCTGTGCACAACCCATGTAATAGGCAATTCTATCCCTCGGAAGTGCAATGCAACCACACCGTGGCACCTTAAGGGCCCATGTGAGCATCTTTTCATGCCCCTCCTTCATATTGCCTGATATCTAATCCACAAATTCCATTTGGTTGCTGGACAACGGAATCCAAATTCCAAAATGCTCAGTGGTGATAAACACCTTTCAACAGATGCAGTGATAAGAAAATAGGAATATCAGCCCTCAAGGAATGCTATACAATCTCATCACACACCTGAAATCACGCTCCAAATCAAAAAAGAACACATTCCTTTCTACTTACACTTCAAAGTTGAAATTCAAGTGAGCCACAGTGACAATGCTGTAGAAGCTGGCGTTGCTAGGAACCGACCTGTGCAGAAAAGGGGACATTGTTTGAGGTCATTGCCGTTAATACTTATCACAAATAATGTAAAAAATTATAGTTACCAATTCTAAAACTCACAAATATGCACTGAGTTGTTAAGCCCAGCAAAGCCTCAGTGGGCTAGACGGCCGTCCCACATGCTCGCGGGCACCATCTTTGAAAAACTCAATATAAATACGGTTGCTGTCACATTTACAGCAGTGACGTCATTGATGTGATGATGCTGGTAAAGAATCTCAGCGCGCCAACTTGTTGGCCGTTCCCAATGATGAGAGCCACGAATTTAGATACATGTGGCTCAGAGTATGCAGCAAAATCGTATAATGAATAAATTTCCACTCGTTATGAAGAGGGGGCGATCAGAGACTGCTGCTAGTCCAAATAGAATCCAAGCTAATCTGCAATCTATGGAGCACCCATGCTGGACTCAAAGACTGGACAAGTGCGGTTTCTGGTGCACCTTGTTGCATATGGATGTTTTTGAGGACGCTCTGCTGTATTTAGAGTGCTCGGACTGTCTCCATTGCAGCGTTTCCTCTTCTAGTGCATCCTTGTTCGATCCCGGGTCAGGTACTATTAACCCAATGTACTCCCTGCCTATTTCTGCCACTCAAGTCTCCTTTGGATTTTTCTTTGCCCCAACTCCGATATACTTGGAACAGCTGTTCTACATCATATACCTTGGCTGTGCGCTCTTGTCAGAATACCTAGGTGCGTCTCCATTAGATATCTGTCTTGTTTTAATTTTTCTGGCTCTCCAACCTCTCTCTGTATATATATCTGTTCTTCTTTAGACCACAGAATAGGGCAACCATCATTTCTGACCACCAGAGGTCCACCTGGTGAAACCTTGCACTCATCCAGGATATCGAGCTGGGTCTCACTCTCCCATCTCATACATTGTATGAAACTCTCAGCTGAAATTATAGTGCTGTCCTGACTTTCTTTACAGTCTGGAAAGGTCCTGGTGGTTCTGTTCGTCCCTTCATTATGAACCAGGGAGTCCCTTGGAGTATTGCGCTTGTTGAGGTCGGTTTCATAAGGAAGGTCTCCCTCAAATGAGTAGACCCTTATTTGGTTTTGTTTCTGAAGGAAGGAAGGAGCCTCACACTCTGACTGGCAGGGGATCCTGATACATTTCTTACTAGTGAACTGCTAAGGGTAGTCTCTGATCTTGGGGGCCATTACGACTTGGGCGGTAAGGGATTCCGGGCACCGGTAAGGAGAACGGTGCCAGTAATCCCTTACCGCCCTATTCCAAGGTCCCTTGGCGGGGACCGCAAGGAATGTGTGGTCTGACCACACGTCCCTTACGGGTCCCGCTAATGGAGCAGGGCGCTAATAATGGGCTTGCAAGTCACAAGCCCGTTATTAGCTCCCTCCCCATTCCCATTGAGCCCTATGGGGGCTCAAATGGGAATGGGGAATGGTTTGTTCAGTGGGGACTTACCGGTCCCGCCAGGGTTGGACTGCACCGGTAAGTCCCCATTGAACAAGACCGGTGCCGGTCCCGGTATTGGAGGCAGCCATGGCGCAAATAGCACCATGGCTGCCTCCAATCTCGGAATGAGGCCCCTTGACTTCGTGTTCTTTTATCCGTCTATGTAACTCACATATGGTGCTCCCTATGTAGACTTTGCCACACTCACATAAGATCAAATAAATTACAAACTTGGTGCAACAGTTAATGAATGATCTAAAAACAAATGGATTCTTTCTATTCATTTCCATATTTTTGCATGGAAAAGCAAATTGACATTGATTGCATGTGCCAGATGGTCTGCAGCCACGTGCTCTGTGCCCTTTCAGGTTGTCTCATATATGAAGGGCATAACACATATTTCAAGTTTTGAACTCTCATGTACACAAACGTTGTTTTGGTATGTAAATATGTTAGAAGTACAGGATTGAGCATTACAATATGTCAGTGTTTTCTGAAAAAATTGTAGATATTATGACTGTCAGTGTTATAGCCTAACCTTGTTCAACCCTTTCTTCTGGGCTATTTGGAGAAGCAAATAAGATACAATCATACACATTCAGGAAACCCACAGTAGTGAATGTGGTACTTCTTGCTTCCAGTTTCCATTGGCAGAGTGTTATGAACAATATACCGACAGGGGAGTGTATATACGAGCATGTCAGAATTGTTGCACAGATCAATCCTTTAGGCAGGAGTGCACGATACTTACGAGAAACTTATAGAATGAGGCTACGACCTGAAGAAACTCCAAATAGCCCCGAAGTAAGGGTTGAACAAGGTTATGAAATATCTTCTGACACCCAAAAATAGGGTCACGAGTGCAGACTCTATAGAATCAAAAACGAGTGCAGACTCTGAGAGTGTGAGAATGAGCACACGCTATACCACTGACAGTGATAATGTTTTCAGGAACCGGAGGGCGTCATCACTTCTTTCCCCCAGTATCCTATGTTCAGGTGGCAAGGGAAAGGCCACCCTGGGGGTGGATATGTGACAGCGGATCACCTGGGTGCAGGAGTCTTGGGGAGTGGGGAGGGATGTCCTTAGGTGAGACATGGAATCCCCCATTTCCCTTTCACCACAAACCCTCCATCCCTCAATCCTTCATAGGCTTTTGCCAGCCCTGTCACTGTGATTCCCCTAAAATAATTCCACAAAATGCATCAATATAGTACTGGGACAAAGAAGAGGAAAACTGTACCAACACATTCTCATTTTGTGAAAACGAACAATAATCTGCTCCAACCAAGTACTGGGACCAGGAGGAGGGCAACAAGATCAAGGCAGGACTACCGTTTTTCTGGTGAGCAGCCTAGTGCTTTTTTTATATGAAAATGAAAGCAGGAGCTTTAAAAGCTGGAAGCACAATTCAAATGAGGTCATCTGTGGAAGCACAGTGAGCTGCGTGAGCACAGTCAGCTGCGCGCAGGGAGACCTGGAGGCTTGTTGCAAGCCATGAGACGGAGGCCTGCAGGACCAAAGGCAGCGGTCGTATGTATCCTGCTTCACTGTGGAAGAGCTGCTGGGTGTGCCCGAGCCACAAGAAGACCACTGAGAGAAGATGCCTGCGACCGCACAGTGAACCAGGAACCCGTGGCAGCAGAAGGACTTACAAGGAGCCATAAGCCCGACCGGTGAGTGAAGCTAGAAAACAGGGGGGAACACCAGGCTGGCAGGCAGTGACAAAAATAAAGTGAATGAAATGTATTTTGAATACCGAACGCAATGGAAACCATGAAAGCAGATGAAATGTATTTTGAATACCGAGCACAATGAAAGCAATGAAAGCTGATGAAACGTATTTTTGATGACAGAAATAAAGTGAATGAAACGTATTTTGAATACCAAATGCAATGAAAGCAAATAAAACGTATTTTGAATACTGAGTGCAATGAAAGCAATGAAAGCAGGTGAAACATATTTTTGAATACTGGATGAATTGAAAAGCCAGTTAAAGCGAAATAAAGGTATTCAGATGAAACATATTTTGCATACTGGACGCAATGAAAGCAGTGAAAGCAGATGAATTGTATTTTGAATACCGAATTCAATAAAAGCAATACCAGCCGATGAAACATACTTTGAATCCTGAACCCATTGAAAGCCAATTAAAGCAAAGGAAAAGTATTTTTAGGGCTTCATTACACGGATGGCGGTAAGGGTTTACCGGTACCGGTAAATCCTTACCGCCTTACTAGGAGGTCCCTTTGCGGGTTGGGGAATTTAACGCCTGCTTTTTGCAGGCGTTAAAAACCAACCCGCAAAGAGACCAGGGAGCTAATTACGGGGCAAAAATGGGAATGGGGAAGGGCAATGGTGGAAGGGGGAATTACCGCCCTGCCAACCTTGGAATAGGGCGGTAATTCCCCTTTCCACCAAGGCAGTGCCGGTATTTTACCGGCATGAACCATGGCGCTAATAGCGGCATGGTTCTCCGCCATCCGTGTAATGAGGCCCTTAATATCGAACAAATTGAAAAACAGCTGGAAAGACTCTGGCATCCTGAAATGAGTGAAAGAAAGAGTGGGAACTTTACTAACAGGTCATTTGTGAACTATATGGAAATAATGAACTGCACTAAGTGAAACAAGTGTTAGCAAAGCCAAGCAAGCACAAGGAGTTGAATGCACGATATGAGAGACCCCATTCTGGCCACAGCCAATCAAGTGCAAGGAACTGTATACTGTAAGGAAACAAGCATTGGCAAGAGCCAGAGAAACATAAGGAGCACAAGCACAAGGTGTTTAAACCAGCCATAATACGCTGCCAAAAGAGTGTGACACATTTGACTGAGTCACATCTCACTGCTGAGGAGAAGCAATGGACTGGAGGCCAAGGAGAGCAGTCAAGGAACTGGACCGGTTGCGTGACCTGTAATGGGTGGACTGTGTGATCCGACTATCATGTCTAGACCAGGTAACCCTGAATGAAAAAAAAAACACTACAAACACCTATCAAAAAGCTTGTGTTGTGCAAAAGCCATGTTGTGATATTAAAGTGAAGTGTTGTTTTGAAAGTTGGAAGATTTGAACTCTAGGGGAAGGGAACACCAGTATTTGATAAACTGCTTTGAAACTTGGTGAAGGAAACCCTGTATTTGATAAACTACTTTGAACTTGGGGGAAGGGAGCCCCATATTTGATGAACTACGCTGAACTTGTGGAAGGAGAACTGATCACAAGTCAAAGAGCTAGAAGAAGCTCTGAACATTACTTTGAACACTGTTCCTTTTTGATGCTGACATCCCTACACATTGATTGCAGTTAGTTTTGATGGCAAGAATAGGCTTTGGACATAGACTGATGTTTTATTTTGGACTCCCTGGCATAGACTATCCTTATTTTTCTTTAGGTAGGGAAATCCCACCTTAGCATAGGGCAATTGGGCATTCATCCACACTGCCCTTTGAAGTTAAAATAAAACTTTGTTGAGAAACTTGAAGCTCTTGTCTGTATCTGACTCATGATGCTTTCACACATCTACAATATTTTCAGAAAACACTGGCATCTTTGAATGCTCAATCCTGTACTTCAAAGCTATTTACATAACAATCAAGGTTTGTGTATACGAGAGTTCCACCCTTGGAATCTGTGTTCTGTCCTTCATATATGAAACAACCTGAAAGGGCACAGAGGACGTGGCTGCAGACCAATGCGACAGGGTTTTATAGGTGCGGCACATGCAATCAATGTCAATTTCCTCTTCCGTGCAAAAAGATGGAAATTGATATAAAGAAGCCATTTGTTATCAGAGTTCATTAGATGTTGCACCACGTTTGTGATGTATGTGATCCTATGTGTTTGTCGCAAAATCTAGGGAGCACAATACATGAGCTACGTATATCGATAAGAGAACACTTGAATTCAATGACCAGTCAAGATCAGAGACTACCTTCAGCAGTTCACTGGCAAGAAATGCCCCCGATGGATCTCATGAGGCATGTTGCGTGTGTTGGTCTGCAGACAGTCCCCAGTGACATAAGCACAGGCGACAGACAACGGTGCCAACGCCAACTTGAGGCCCGTTACATTTACAAATATCGAACTGTGACCCCAAGGGCTTAACACTGGTCATGAGATGAGTGTTTTTCTGTGAATACATCTGTCTTTGAACTGTACAGTGTGTGTTCTGATCTATGGAGGCCCAACTTAACTGAGGACATATGCATTTGCTAAAGTCGACCTGTGATTCAGGGAACTGAACTGTGTGTGTTTAAACCTACCAAGACCGAACCTAATTGAGGTCAGTGTTATAGTCGCCTATTGCCACACCAGACACCTGTACTAAGGATCAGACCTGGTGTGCAGATATGCTGCATGCTTTAGCAAACAAAATAACCACTCTCCAAAACAAAATCCAACTAAAAAAAGAATCTCTAAACCTCACAAATAAGTCTCCGCCTAATGATACCACTAACGGCCTTACCAACAAATTCTCCTTCACAAAAACTACCACAATAGATGTAGAGAAAATGATCCTCTCCCTAAAACCATCTAATTGTAAAGGTGATATCTGCCCAGCACAAATAATAAAAGACGCTGCTAGAGACTTATCACCCTTCATCTCCAAACTTATTAATGCCTCCTTCTCTACAGGCAACATCCCGGCTAACTTAAAACAATCGTGGGTGCTCCCGCTTCTCAAGAAGCAGACTCTAGACCCCCTCATCCCCACCAACTACCGGCCCATTACCACGGTACCATTTTTACTGAAGATATTGGACAAAGTTGCATATACACAAATTCAAAGACACCTTGAATTACACAAATTACTGGGAGTTAGACAATCTGGTTTCCGCCCACTTCATGGAACTGAAACTGCCCTCATTGATTTAAAGACCCAAATGGATGAACTGATAGATCAAGGTAAGACAGCACTCCTCCTTTTACTTTATCTCTCAGCTGCTTTCGATCTTGTGGACCACAAGGACCCCTGCAGACACTTGGACTCTGCCGCCCACTTCTCCACCCAGGCTATCAGATGGATAGAATCCTTCTTGAGCGAGAGAAACATTTGAGTTTTTTCCCCCTCGGCAGCAGCAGACCCCACACCAATCACATGTGGAGTCCCTCAGGGCTCTTGTGTCTCTCCAACATTATACAACATATTCACCAAACCTCTCTTCGATGATCTGGACCTTCTAGGTATCACCTACACTAACTATGCAGATGATACACAGATTCTCCTCCTGCTTTCCGGGGATCACAGTAAGGACAGGGAGTTGGCGAATAGGGTGTACCTCATCATTCAGGCATGGATGGCATCCCATGGTCTCTGCCTGAATGATGATAAGACAGAGCTGATCATCCTGGGCACGCAGGCCAATATCAACAAGTTAGGCACGGATTACTCCATGTTCAATATAGACAGCAATATTATCAAGGTGTCCAGGGAAGTAAAAACACTTGGTTTTTATCTTGATTCTACCATGTCATTCACTAAATAGGTTAATTCCTTAGCTTCCACTACAGCATATACCTGCAAATTAATAAGAGCAGGTAAGCCCTTCCTATCCAATGATAGCTGCATGATCCTGGTGAGAGCCTTACTATTATCTCGACTCGACTATTGCAATGCCCTCTACAGCGGTGCCAACAAAGCCATCACCAAAAGGCTACAAATCTTACAAAATAATGCCCTAAGAGCTGCTCTTGGCATAAATAAAAGGGAGCATATCTCCTCCATCAGACGCCAATATAAATGTCTCTCCACTGACAATAAAATCCACTCAAAAATGATCTCCCTGACACATAAAGCTCTCAACAATGTTGCTGGACAAAATAAAAATAAAAACCTCCAGCAGACCGATAAGAACTACCAACTCTAATTGCCTGGTAGTACCTAGATTTAAATTGGCGGTATTAGTTTCCCTGTGATAGCTGCCAAATGGTGGAATGCCTTGCCACATAACCTGAGAGCAGATCAACCCTTCTCACATTTCAGAAGGAATTTCATCAAATACATCAACTCTAACAGCTTGTAATTCACCGCTAGATACCTTGTTGCGCAAGCATATCTGGACTGTATACATGTATTCTTAGATTTATACCACAAATGTATATAACTATATTAACACTGTATATAACTCATTGCATCATTTGATATTAGTGCCATAAACCACTGATTATATTTGCATTAGTGTTAGCATGTACAACTTTTATCTCTGTACCATTGTAAATTATTTAACTTTGTAAATTCCTGTAACATTGTAAGACTTGCATATTCTTTCTGTTGCGCCCGGTTACCCTTGGGTCTGGCACGCATTACAAATAAATAAACAAACAAACAAACATTTATTAATATTGAACTCTGACTCAGGGAAACTAATTCTAACCTTGAAATTAGTTTTTTCAATTGAATGTATTAATAATTTGACTCTTTACTGTGCATGCATGTTCGTGGAGGCCAATTTAATTGATTCACCACTTTAACACAAATGCTTTGAATTTGCACACATCAAATCAGCTGCTACAAATACTTGCTTTTATTGGGGGGACCTTATGAGGTGTTACATTGACAGGTCTGCTCAGTAAGTGATATTAGGTGTTGACACGGATGTGACGTGGTTCTGGGAGTATTGTACTGCTTCAGTGTACTTTGATTTTACATTTGTTCCCAGAATTTACCTTGGGATTGCAATGCAGATACTGTTTCAAAGTCCCTGGGCCTCATTACAAGTTTGGCGGTAGCCTTGCTGGTTTTTACCGGCACCCGCGAATTGGCAATTACAGTGTCCTTACGGCCCCACCAGACCCGGTAATTGCCCATTTGCGGGTGCCAGAAAAAAATGCTCCTCATTCCCCATTCCCGTCAAAATGGTGCCGTTTCATCCGACATGCTCTGCTCGCGGGTGCCGGTAGGCCCGCCAGGCCAGTCCTAGCGGGCGGAAAGGCCTCTGCGAGCAGAACTCGTAGTTTGCCAGTCCGGTAACAACGGTACTGGCAAGCTTACCAGTACTGTTGTTACCAGACCAGCAAACTTATAATAAGGCCACATAAGTTGTTTAAAGTATATATGGGAGGAGCAATCCCACAACCAGTTCTCCTATGGAAAATCTTTAAAGTATTACTATCCACTCTTTTGTCCCTTTTGCTTTGAGTTTCGGGTGTATTTCTATTCTCGTTTTCTTCTTTGTGTAATAGTTGCATGCTAGTGATTTTGTTGAACTACACCACTAGAGGACAAGATTGGTTGGGATGTAATATTAAAGGAATGGTTCGGACAAAATGTATTATTGTCCCTACGGGTCGGCCATGTGTTTTCAAGCCTAAGTCGCTCGATTTTAGAAAAATTTCCTATGGACCTTACCCGAGTTTTCGTCCATTAAACACACGTGAAAACAGGCCCCAGGGCGCTGCCATTTTGTGATAACCCTATCACTTGCCGCATCGCCCTGGCTGACCTGCTTTTGCGGCACTAAATCATATCCCCCGCCCCTGAGCCTGACATTATCAAAACATTCTTATTCCCCGCCTCTCTCCATGACGTTACTGTGCTGCGTAGGCAAACGCGCCCAGTCGTCTTCTACGCGACTTCACACAGAACCCGGAAACCAACACAGATCAACTCACAACACAGCGCGCCACAATTCAGAATATGAAACTGTACTTTAAAATCAAACAGCAATACGGTACATTTGGTAAAGTACATTTATTTGACATTAAATGTTTAGAGAATATTCAGCAATTGGCATATTAAATCGGAATGGAATTTTTTTTCTTTTCTCTCGATCCGCAAATCCGGAAAAGTTTATCGTGAGTCACGCGCTCTTCCTTTATGGTACACAGGGTGTTTGTTTTCGTTAAAAGAAGCACTTTGGATGCACAGTGAACCGCAAGGCTGTTCCATCAACTAGGCACTAGGCCACCGTAAAGGTCGACATGTTGCTTCTAGCCTCTAGTACCGCGTAAGGGCATATGGCTCCTTGGCGATCGTCCCATAAGATGGTCAATGTAGTGCAGTTGTTTACAAGAAGCTGCAGCTGGCGGTTGAAGAAGCCGTCTGCCGGGGTCTGGAATAGGTGGCAGTGGCAATATGGTAGGATGTACCTGTTTAGAAAACATAAAAATTGAAATTAGTCTCACCAGCCGATCTTTATTACTATTATTCATTTTATTTATTACGATCGAGCTGAAACTATTTGCTTGCGAGGATAGTGCAATGGAGTATGTTCGGCTCTAAAGGCAATGCGAAAACTAACGAAATAAATCGAGCGAAACACACAAACTAATGTTTTTTTTTACCATTGAACCACTGAGAAACGACTGTTTGTCTACATGCGTGTCGAATGGGCACATGCATGCCCATGTGCCCCGTAGAAAGACGATCCCACAAATGTTGTCTTTTACATTATTGCCCACCTCCTTCAAATGAAGTCCTTTCGGCATGGTCCCTGTCTCTCAAGGTCAAAATACAATAGAACCTTATACTGCCAGTGCGATTCGCGGGCCTCTTCAGCCCGCGAGCAAAAAATCAAAGCCGCTGACCTTCACTCTGCATGAGCGTACATTCTTACTTTGCAACATCCCGTGTAAAGCCATCTGTGAGAACTTGAATTTTCGACTCCATGTTTGTACTAGGCCTCAATGTGCAAATGCGAACTGGCTTCTCTCCTATCTGCAACGCCTCGCTTGGCACGTTCTAAGGCCCCCAATTTTGTCCTAGTTGTCCACGAGCTTTACATTCCTAGAGAACCATAACTATGGAGACATTGACTTTTTGGGGGAAGGTCGGGAAAGTATAAAGTACCCAAGGAGTTGAGTTGAAAGTGAGATTTATTGTTTATTTGTTTTATTATTTGCAATACCGAAGCCTCCCCTCGGTTAACAGTGCGCAGCATTTACATGAGATTGCGAAACTTAGTTACAGCAACAAAAATATATACATACACATATTCACAAGGTCAGCGATATGAGGTGAATAGAGAGAGAAGTCAAAGATGACACCCATGTTGTTCGCCACCCAGGATGGTGAATGGAGGGTTTAGGGTTAGCATACTTTGTATGCACACTGTACAATAACATTATTTTCAAAAAGACAATCAGATTACAATGATTTATTTAAACCGGGATTTGAACTTTTCAACGAGCTCTGCTTTGGGTGGACATGGCACAGTGGCAATGTTTGGTGGCAATGCATCAGTGCTCTGCACAGAAACGCTCAAAATTCCATATCTGTGCTTCTCTAGTACACTAACAATAAGGCCTTTAACAAAGCGAACTCCATTTCCTCATATACTGGTTTTACCCCCCATTTCTTAGTTCTTTTTCCAAAGGTCGTAGTGTAGCGAGGCATCCCTACATTTCCCGTAGTCCTAGACTGTTCAGGGCCCACATTCTCGTTATGGGCCAAGACCGCTAGTAGAGTCCTATGTTTCATGCCCTGTAAGCTGAAATGCAATAGCTTTGGCCTGTACTTTAGGCACATATTGTGGAACACCTCCAATTCTCCTGTGTGACAGAATTCTGTCAGTCCCCTCAAATCTCTTGATAGAGTTTTATCGAAAACAATCTTCTCAATGGCTTTGTGTGTAGGTGAAGATGCAATCAATCACTTCTTCTTCCGTGCCTCCTCTGTGGACAAAGGGCCATGTTCACATTGGTGGAAATGTTGGTTTTCTGTCCAGCGGTGATCGTTGGTACAGTGGTGAATCAATTTTTCATGTAGGATTTCCACTGACCCTTCACAAGTTTTGGAGCTCCACCAAAGATGGTTGCTGATAGACTGGGACCACTGTGAAATACTTTCAAAATCTTTTTTTTTCCCTGCAGCCGAGATTTTCTTATTGATTGATTTAGCAAGATAGTAACAAAAGGGGATTTAGGCTACCCCACCTGTCTGGCTCTGGCCTGGAATGGTTTCAGCACACTTTGTACCGATCCCTATCAGTGATTTGTGCATAAGAGAACACCCGGATTACTTTTCATATAATGACAATTTTATTCATGTGACTAATAAACATTCATGTGACTTAAAAATAGCGTTACAAAGCTACTATCCAAAACCTTTTGTTTACCACTTAATTACTGGGTAGTAATACACTGTTGAAGGCTTTTCACATCAACCTTTACAATGAAAATTTGCATACAGTTTATGCGGTGTGGGTTAGTACATCTGGTAACTTTTAAATGTGGTATTATTTTCTTTACATCTCTCTAGTCTAAATTAGAAATTTAGCAAGATGCCATACGTCAAATTGATGTTTAATATGTGGGAACTGCTCTCTCATTGTCTTGGCAATTGAAACGTGTCTGTCCGTGGCTATGAGGTCGATGTGCATTCCCCTTGATTGTAGATATTGCAATGATTTTATAAATCCTAGTTTCTCCATGGCCACTGAGGATTTACACTGGGACACCTGCACGACCACCGAACTAACAATTTTCTTACTACCCATGTCCTGAAAGTGGTAGGTGCAGTACTTGGCAGAAAATCCAGGGCTGTCGCACTGTCCATCGTCGGCTAGCCTGAATCGTTTCCCTTCAAATGTACTTGCTAGAGACAATTGTTCAATTTTCCAAGCATCACTAATGGCCAGAAACAGATAATCATGTTGGTATTTGTAGTACTGCGTTTTATGAAATGGAGTCCCACAAACTGAAAGAAAGACTCTAACTTTCTAAAACTGGAGCCACTAAAAAGTGAGGCAGCTGCACACAGTAGATTGCCTGCTGGCAGCTTCCCTAGCATCGGTTGTGCAGACCATGAGAACGTATGATTTAATCTACAGGCGGCATGTATTGTGACATTACTGCCTTGTTTTTGACGAGTCACATGAATCAATGGCTCCCCACATACTTCCCCTCCAACTGAATGCCCCCATTTCAGCATACTTATAATATCCATCAAACAATTGTTGAATACTATGTATTTGCCCTCTTTCATTAGACTGTCATCCGGCGTGAAAGTTGTTTCGGACTGTGCCGTTGAGGACATATCAAGAAATTTGAAAGAAATATCGCTGATATGAAGTTCTGATGCGTCGTTGGGTGCTGCTGCTGGTTCATTCTCTGTCATTTCAACATCTGTTACTTCAGCATTGATGGGAGAACACAACATTGTCAACAGTTTTTTGGGTGGCATTTTTTTGGCGGGTGTAGATTGTGTGAATTGATCTGCGACTACTTCAGAGCTATCTTCAATACATTCAGTATCATCTTCTTTTGGTGGTGCAGTCGAACTGTAGCAATGGTCCAATACAACTTTACTGGATTACCCGGACACATTCAATTCATGTTCTGGCCATTGGACATGAGCATCCCGAGTCTCAACACGCCGCGTCTGAATTAATAGTTCCTCCATAGTGTAAATGGTCTGGCAAGCAACATCTCTCATTTGCTTCACTGTCTGTGTATGTATAGTTCGTACACCCACGGGTAACTAGAGGACAGATTGGAAAAGGGATGTTCATTTTAAACACAATATAAAGTATAGTACAATTGACAGGAAAAAAACATAATATAGTCCGCAACACAAAACAATTCCTAAAATTATGAACTGTTTGTAACTAACCTTATTTTTGTTTCTTTTCTTTGCAACTTTCTTGACTCGAACTTTAACATCTGCACGCTGTTGCTCCGATTCGTTTCCGCATGTCTTCCCTTCCTCTTGTGCTGCAACGACTATATTTTCTGGATCCGCATAGACAGCACGGAATGACGCTCTATCGACCCCCTGAAACATAGTTCTTTCATTACTATGCATCACAACATTGAAAACATAAAACACACGTGTGGACGAACACACAGGTACATCTTAATAGCTAAACCCGTATTAAACATTCTGTAGAACAATCAAACCACAGGTTTTCGAGCTCTGATGATCTAGTATGATGGAACTGTCAGTATCCATACCTCTGGCTCCGCATGGACTGCCATGAATGGTTGTATTGGAGAGGAGGCATCAGCAACTCCATGAAACACAGTACTTGCATTAGTATGGTTTGCAATATTGGAAACATAACACACACTTGGGGCCGACGGCACAGGTACATATAAAGAGATAACAACAAATGATGCATTGTCTAAAAAAATCAAGGAATATCTAAATATAATCAGATTTCATCGACTTATTTCTCCGATTTCTTTACATCTGCATCACCTACAAGGGATGTTGTAATTGTAGAGGAAGCTTTGTCGTCTCCCTGAAACACAGTACTTGCATTAGTATGGTTTTCAATATTGTAAACATAACACACACTTGGGGTCGATGGCACAGGTTCATATAAAGTGATAACCACAAATGATGCATTGTCTAAAAGAATCAAGGAATATCTAAATATGATCAGATTTCATTGACTTATTTCTCTGATTTATTTACATCTGCATCATCTAAATGGGATGTTGTTATTGTAGTGGAAGCTGCGTCGTCTCCCTGAAACACAGTACTTGCGTTAACAGGGAAGAAAGTATAGCAAATGGAATCACGTTATATGATGACGCTCAATGGAGCTGTCAGTATCCATACCTCGTGCTGCCGAAGAATATGTAGGGATGTTGTAAATGTAGTGCGCACTTCCAAAAGCTGTTGCGCCAATTTGTATACGCAAGGTCCCACTTCCACTTCCCCTGGAATTACTTGAATGTCAGGCTCCGCATCAAGTGCAGGGGTTGACGCTCCATCAACTGCCTGAAAGATAGTACTTGCATTAGTAAGGATTACAATATTGAAAACATAAGACACACTTGGGGTCGATCGCACAGGTGCATATCAATGGCTAACCATGAATGAAACATTGTGTAGAACAATCAAACGACAAGTATTACAACTCTAATGATCTAGTTCGATGGAGCTGTCAGTATCCATACCTTGTGCTGCTGAAGAACATCTAGAGATGTTGTCAATGTGATGGACGCTTCAGCATCTCCCTGAAAGACAGTACTTGCATTACTATGGATAACACTTGCATTACTATGGATAACACTAATCATAACTGAAAACAAACAAAAGTGGACGATAACTAAGGTGTATATCAATTGGAAAGCACTAACCAAACATTCGGTAAAATAATTACACAATACAATAAAAATATTACTTGACATGCATAAAACAAGTCTGTAGCGGAATAGCCAAGTAAGATTACCTGATACGCACTAGAAGTGGTTGATAACTGCGAGCACGTCACGGATGAAGAATGTTCTTGCTTCAGATTCAAGGGATAGTCAAGCAGTTGTAAAGGTAAATTATTGATTGATAATGAAATGCCAATTTTTAAAATTGCCATGTAAGGAGACAGAATACTTGAGAGTAATGCTATTGAAAATGCGCAATATAGCACAGTTCCCTGTGCCCATATATAGATTTCGTTTGTGGGTTAAAAAATCAAAAAAGAATATATTGATAAATGTCATTATTCAAAAAGCTATACACTCATATCAATGTCGAAAGTATTACACGGGACACAACACCTAAAATATCAATGAATCCATTGGGCTACCTACACACTACCGCAAGGCCTAAAGCTAAATCCGGACACTTGACTCACCTGTGCGGAATGTGGATGAATAGAGTGGGAATAGCGTTCGTGAGCAATTTTCGTGTCGTTCGCCGTTTATTCTTCTTTGTTACCCAAGATGTTGTGTACATGTTCGAGGAAAAGTGCCGGCTGCAGATGCAGTATCGATCACCCCTCTTGTCCTCTAAGACTTGTTGGACTCCACTTTCCAGCTCATCCAGTGGATATCTGCAATGTCTGACCCATTCTCTTATTCGATCAACAGTTTTCGGGAATACATGCATTGTAGTTCCTTCAGAGTTAGCATGGGTCTTCGAAGGGCAACCGCTAATCGAACAGGCAGGCATTGTTGAAAATTCTGAAAAGTAAGTATCGACATTATTATACAATCTTGATGAATAAAAATGTGATACAAAAGTAAATGAACCATACAATGTTCAATGCAAGGTTTGTTTTGGTCGCAGGAACCATACCAGTTCATCATGTGCGGCTTAGCATTTGCATAAATTGCAGAAATTTATAAATGATGCGACTAAACTCTGAACATGTGACTCGTCCCTTGGATGTTCTGTCTTGCACGAGAAGGAAACATGCTTACATTTTAGACTGGACCCCCGAAGGATGCAATTCGATGACAATTGACACAGATGAAAATAAATAGATCTATTGATAGCATAACAATGGAAACTCAAGTCAATATCAGTGAGACCAATGAACATAGCACTATTGAGTACTCTACTCGCAAATAGATAGAAATTTAAAAATCAGCAAAATATGACTAGGATACATGGCCTTACCTTGACCAACAAACAGTTGGATTCAGCAAGCCGAGCAGTATGTTGCAGGAGAACAGGTAGATGGCCACAGGTAGCACACTGACGAGTTTGCTAGAAGCGGTCACAGAAGTTCACGGATAGCACGACGACGAGCAGATTAGCATAGATCTCAGTGGTTCTCAGGTAGCACGTTCAGGAGTTGACTTGCAAAGCACAAAGATGTTCTCATGAGACATATCAAGTGTGTCATGATCTCTGCTTCCAAAAGATCAGGACTTGCCCGACTCCCTTGGAAGCAGACCCATAACCCTGGTTCCGAGTGCCAGCCAGTCCCAATTGGGACCTTTTGGACCCTGTCCTGGCGCCAGTGGCACCAGGCTCATAAAGATGCCCAGTCCCAGCGCTGGAAGCGCCGGGCTCATAATGCTTGGGTGGACTTACCTGCAGCAGACCATGCTGCTTACTTACCTGCCAGTTGAACCCCTGATCCTCTTCTGTTTGGGACTACTTTTCCTGTTGGGTGGGGCAGGAGCCACTCCCTAGGTTCAGATTCTCTGCAGCAGAACGCTCATCGTGTCTTCTGCTTCTGATCCTGGGCCTAAGGGAACAAAGGCTTACCATCCTGGAATCCAGTCTTCAGCAGCACCTGTAAAGACAAAGAAAGAACAGGTTAGCACTACGGTCTTCAGTGGCAGCGCATCTCTTACCTGGTCCATCGGCTGTCACCAACGCCTCGCGCTGCATTCCGGCATCTGAAAGACAAAGGCTTACCTACTCTTCGCATGCTCCGGAGGTCTTCGCACTGCATTCCGGCATCTGAAAGACAAAAGCTTACCAGCTCTTCGCACGCTCCGGAGGCCTTCGGCGCTGCATCCCGCATCTGAAAGACAAAAGAAGGTGCGTTTAAAGACATTGGGCAACTTTATTACTCACGTGCCATTACTCCTTCCCACGCCGAATCCAGTGGGTATTCCAGCACCCTTCAGCTTCTCTAAAGCTCCGAACTTGTACCTGCAAGATAAAAGGGACAGTTAGTGCGCATCGTGAAGCAGGCTACAAGCGCTTACTTACGTGCTTCCAGGCGCTTCTATTCCTCACGCGGGTTCGATCCTCAACTCTCATCAGCCCGCCATCCGCCATCGCCGGAACCCTGCAAAACAAGAGATATCATTACAAAAGACTTTTAAGATATTTGAAGTGCCCAGAACTTACCGTTCGTGCAGTTAACGACGGACAGCAGTCCTCTGAGGTCAAGAGGCCTGCACCCTTATCCAGTGAAGAAACTGGTTACGGCACCCTGCCCCGAGGCAGATGGAGAGCTCGGCGTTCACTTACCTAAGGTGAGGGCGTTAACCTTTGGGGTTCTACAGGAGAAGAGAAAGGGAAGAGGAGAGAGGCACCCAATAACCCCAGTTCATTAATCCCATATTTTCTATCTGCAGACATCTTACTCTTCGAGTCAGACATACAGTGCACAGAGGTCCAGCCCAAAGAGCCAACCGTGTGTTACACATCACCTTTGAAGATACGGCATTCACCCAGTCAAGACCGGCGCCTCTGCGGGAATCAGGTGAGCGTTACAAAGTGGTTTATAAAGTATTACAAACAGGGGTGTGTTTTTGAATGAATGACGTGTGTATGTCGTGGTCTTATGTGGTTTGTCGGGGGCTTGCCAGTGTGAGGGGGGGTTCTGGCCGGACACACAGAGTCTGAGGAGGCCATGTGAGCGATGGGCCCTTGGCGTGGGATACCTTTCGAAGTGTACATGCTGTTTGGCACCTTGGCCGTTCTCGCCCCTAACAGCCCCCCATGGCAGCACGCATCCACTGGCGTGAACCGCCTTTGATAGAGGGGGGTGGGATGGATGGGCCTGGGGCGTGCAGATAAGGCACAGGAACACTGCTGAATGGAGGCACACTTATGTGGATTGCAGGGGGGCGGCCTGCTTCAAGGGGGAGCACTGCCTGGAGACACAGAGTCTGAGGAGGCCATGTGAGCGATGGGCCCTTGGCGTGGGATACCTTTTGAAGTGTACATGCTGTTTGGCACCTTGGCCGTTCGCGCCCCTGACAGCCCCCCATGGCAGCGCACATCCACTGGTGTGAACTGCCTTTGATAGAGGGGGATGGGATGGATGGGCCTGGGGCATGCAGATAAGGCACAGGAAGACTGCTGAATGGAGACACACTTATGTGGATTGCAGGGGAGCGGCCTGCTTCAAGGGGGAGCCCTGTTTGGAGACACAGAGTCTGAGGAGGCCATGTGAGTGATGGGCCCTTGGCGTGGGATACCTTTTGAAGTGTACATGCTGTTTGGCACCTTGGCCGTTCGCGCCCCTGACAGCCCCCCATGGCAGCGCGCATCCACTGGCACGAACCGCCTTTGATAGAGGGGGGTGGGATGGATGGGCCTGGGGCGTGCAGATAAGGCACAGGAAGACT
This sequence comes from Ambystoma mexicanum, assembly GCF_040938575.1. Lineage (NCBI taxonomy): Eukaryota > Metazoa > Chordata > Amphibia > Caudata > Ambystomatidae > Ambystoma > Ambystoma mexicanum. Next base: position 1,318,993,328 of record NC_090931.1, on the reverse strand, counting down.
GCTGAATGGAGACACACTTGATTCATTTAAAAAATCAAAACAACCATTGTAAAAATATGTGTGGTGTTTTCTTTTGTTTCTTTTTTTGATGGCACAAAAATACAAAACTTTACACATTGTACAGGTCAGGTTGCAGCACAGCGAGGGAAAATCCCCTGTATTGACTGCTGTCACTCATGAAAGGTTCTCTTATGGCACGAACGGCACAGGCGGGTATTACTCTTCGAACGCAGTGTCCAAGTCTCTCGTGAAGCCACCATGTAAAGGAACTATAGGCCACCAGCCGGTACCACCTGTGAAAAATAATGATACAAACTGTTTTTAAATGACCAAGATAAGTTGATTAAACGTTTGTTGTCAATGACAATTCTTGTAACTAATGGCATTCTGCTCGGACAAATGCTATCTAGACACTGCACACTATTGAACGACTTTCATGCGTTATAATGATATATAGATGTAATTTTGAATATAGGAGACGACCATGAAATAGTAGTGGCATCACAAGTAGATTATACTTACTCGTTACTCGGATTACGAGGACGAACAGTTGCGCAAAGTTCTTGCATGAGCACCATCATTATCCTCAACACGGACTGTGTGAGGCAGGCTGCTCTGAAGTCTGGCAGCTCGGTGATGCATTGCGGTCGTGGCTCGCCTTACGAAATGTAGGCCACGCATCCCGAGTTTTCACAGCAGCAGTATTTCTCCTCCTCGGTTGGCATTAGCTCGCACCGATTGCATGTGCACCAGGTGGAAACACCGTCCATGCGACTAGGTCCAGTGTCTTCATCCGTTGATTCGTCCTGCCAACAGCCGTCCGAAGCCCCATCGTTTTCCCGTGTTTCCCTTTCCAGTAGTTCCTCCTCGGTATACTCGGGCTCGTACATGTAGGGCATTATTGTAGCCATTGTGTGGTAAACAAACTAAAATAATTGATAGCGATGGTACAGGTGTTCACACAGGCTACAAGCAGCAAAGGTAGCTGACCAGAGCACAGAAACGAGTCACAGAATACTCAAAGTAACACAGAGAGAGGAATGGAATCGAAAATCTGCTGCTGTGTGTTGTGAAACGGTCTGTTTATACTTATTGAGGAAAGAGGCAACTTGCCATTTCCATGGCGACATGTCATTAGCTGAAGTGCCGCGATTGTTGACACGAGACGTGCTTTGGCATTGTGAAATGGGCGGTACGTGTCTGCTGATGACAGGCTCAGAGGCGGGGGATATGATTTAGTGCCGCAAAAGCAGGTCAGCCAGGCCGATGGGGCAAGTGATAGGATTATCACAAAATGGCAGCGCCCTGGTGCCTGTTTTCGCGTGCGTTTAATGGACGAAAACTCGGGTAAGGTCCATAGGAAATTTTTCTAAAATCGAGCGACTTAGGCTTGCAAACACATGGCTGACACGTAGGGACAATAAAACAAGCATCATCACATCAATGACACAGATGACGTCACTCTGCTGTACGTGTCACATCAGCAACCGTATTTATATTTACTTTTTCAAAGATGTCGCCCGCGAGCGCGTGGGACGCCCATCTAGACCACTGAGGCTGTGCAGGGCTTAGCATATTTGTGAGTTTTAGAATTGGTAACTATTCTTTTTTACATTATTTGTGATAAGTAAGTATCAACGGGAATTACCTCAAACTATGTCCCCTTTTCTGCACAGGTCAGTTTCTAGCAACGCCAGCTTCTACAGCATTGTCACTGTGGCTCACTTGAATTTCAGCTTTGAAGTGTAAGTAGAAAGGAATGTGTTCTTTTGATTTGGAGCGTGATTTCAGGTGTGTGATGAGATGTTATAGCATTCCTTGAGGGCTGATATTCCTATTTTCCCATCACTGCATCCGTTGACAGGTTTATCATTACTGAGCATTTTGGAATTTGGATTCCGTTGTCGAGCAACCATATGGAATTCGTGGAATAGATATGAGGCAATATGAAGGAGGGGCATGTAAGGATGCTCACATGGGCCCTTAAGGTGCCACTGTGTGGGTGTATTGCAGTTCCAAAGGGCATGGGTTGTTTATTGTTTTTCACGTTATTGATTCTAATTCAGGTATCTGGTTTGTGTTGTCACCAAAATACACAAATTGCAATGAAACAATTTAATTTAAGCCTTTTTTTGATCCCAGGATTTGTTTATCATTGAGAGCAGCTTTTGGGTTGGTAGGTTTATCCAGTCCCATACAACACCCAGGGACTGGCTTGTGCTGCAAGAAACAAACTGCAAGAAACAAACTTTGCCTGACTGCAGCTACTTGCCTCGGAGCCCCAGCATCTGCTAAAGATGGCCACCACCGAGATAGAAGCCCCACTGTGTTCCCAGCCTGCCCTGCCGTGTGTGCATCCCGATTGGATGAGGCTCATAACACCGGGAGCCCTGCCACCGAGCTGAGAGGCTCTGCCAGCCCACAGTGAAGGACTGCAGTCAAGGCATAAGGATGATATCTCTGCCGGTCTCCACCAGCGATGCATTGATGCTTCACTTTGCCACTCCCGTACTGCAGCCCCGGGGGAACCTGTCCATACACCCCACTACCGCAGGAAAGCCACCCAAGCCTCGTTTGCCACATGCTCTGGCTTGGATTTGTTTATCAGTGTTGCCTTATGCCATAATGTTGCACGCATCTCCTCCATGACTGACTTTCTTCCTCCCTCCTTTACTTCCATGGAATAACTACTGCCCTCTTGATCAGCACCGCACTAAATGCGTGCCCGTATCCTTGAATCACAACCCGGCTGCCACAGACTTAGCTGCCATGTCTCTATGGTGCTCCCTCTGACCATCGCCTACTTCAATGGAATCTACTGCCCTGTTACTGAAGGTGTGCCCCTCGGGAGTAGCCACAGAGCAGCCCCACTAGCTGTGAATATGATGACGCCATCTACCTCACTTGTCTCCTCTCCTGCCTTATCTACGTGTGCCTGCCCGCAAATTGACCACCCTTCGATATCTTGCCAAATTCACCCAGACCATTAGCACAACAGCCCCACTGCTGCCCTATGCCTACCCCATACCCACAAACCCCACCAACCACAACTAGCAGCAAAACGCCAGCAAACACATGTTTAGGTCAAATGCACACTCCCAGATCAGGCCTATAAAATCCGGTCCCCCATGTCCAGCAAAACCAGCCTGCCCAGAACAGAACCCCCAAAGACATGAGCCCCTGTACAAGACCACCAGACCTACCAAGCACTCTCCACCTAGCAATGCCTGGCACCTTGCTACCCACACCAAACAACCGACACAACACTGACAACAACCATGGCGCAATATACAGCTAGACCACTTTGATCTTATGACCGCCAGCGTCTAGTTTCTGCAATGCTAACCTGCAACGTCACACCCCCATGCCACATGCCACCAGTGACCAGTTTCCGCAATGCTAACCTCCAAAGTCACACCCCCATGCCACATGCCCCCACTACACCCATCGTTGCTACCTAGGGTTCAATCACAGATGTCACTTCAGCTTCCATGATGCAACCAAATCCAGTCCAAAGATGTTCCCATGCCCACCATGCCTCCCGCCACACCACCTCTCTGGTGTGCCCTCCTCAACACCAGGTCAGTCATTGCGCATCCACATGAAATTCTCGACCTCATCACGGCTGATGACTGGCCATCTTAGCCCTGACAGAAACTTGGCTGACCCCGACTGCTGGCCCAGCATTATAGAGAGTGACTTGTGATGCCAGAGTTGCATATTTCTCCCGTGCACCCTTAACATAGCTAAATCCTTCCACACAGAAATTGACCTACATTTACCTTTGTAATTACAAGTTAGGTGTGCTAGCCTTATTCCAATTCTCTGGCATTAACTGTTGCCATCCTCATGGGCTATGCCTTACTCTAATGTGAAAGACCCGTGAAAAAAAGGCAATAGAGTAGCCCTTATTTACAAGGACTCCCTTGCACTATACACCACCAACTCCACCCCTCTGCCCAATTGCGTATCCTTGTCTGCAAAACTTAAATGCTCGCCTAATGCCACCCCTACTATCCACCTCATCTACCACCCACCTGGCCCAATCGCCTCCTTCGAGGACAACCTCACACAACTTATTTTGTCAAACCTTAAGCCCTCAAGAACAAGTTCCAGTACTAGGTGACCTCAATCTGAGGTTCTGTGACCCTCCCGGCAAAGACGCTTCTGCCATATCCACCTCCTTGGGGGCCCTAGGCTGCAACCAGATCATAACATAGCATACTCATTCCACAAATGCAACATATTTATCCTCTATAACCGATCGTGACCATGGTCATACCACCACACCATCGCCTTCACCATACTTATCACTAACAAACGTCTCAAGGAAGAGTTCATCCCATCCAACACCTTGGCCCGTAGGTCACGTAATGTGACCAGCAGCAACCTCATCCCCCTCATCAGACTTCCGTTCACGTCCACTCAGGATCCCATATCCCTGGTGGATCATTGCAACGCTGTGCTCCATAAGGCCATTGACTACCTGGCATACTCAAAGTCAGGAAATCTAAGAATCCAGCACACCTCAACTCTTGGTTTACCCCAGACCTTCGTGCCTCTCATGTGGAAAATAGAGCAGTGGAAGCCATTTGGCGCAAAGACCCCACCCTAGCTAACACAATCAACCTCTCCACTCAGCTACAAACAGCTTATACTGAGCTCTAAAGCAACTACTTACAACAAAAGAATTTCCAACGACACCTCTAGCTCTCATGAACTTTTCTCCATTCTCCAGGAACTGGGAACTCCTATCTCCCCACCCTCCATGGTCTTGAAAGACAATGCCTGGTGCAACAAGATCCAAAGCACCGTCACAGACAAAATCACACAGCTACAAGCTAAAATAAAAGCCAAACGATCCTATATTTTATATATTTTTTATTTTTTATTTTATTGGTTTATCACAAACCTTTAACATTTCTACAACAAAACACAACCCATCAAAAGAAAAACAAAACGACAAAAGATTTTTGTCGTTTTCACCCTCCTATATAAACACCCCTCCCATCTGCTTTATCTTACAATCTAGTCACTCTTCGTCATTGTTCATCAACCAGCGGTAAATTCAGGCGATTTTCGATTATCATCAGAAAACGTGACAATGGCAGTAACAATTTCATGTCCGAGCCTTGGAACATATTGGCCCACCATTCGTCAGCACAAAGGGAGGGGTGATTCAGACTCCAAGATCCCAGGTGGATTGTCCTTTCAGATCGAAGTATCGTGCAAAATAGCACTAAATGCTTAAGGGTTTCCTTATCTTTAGCGCATAGTCTGCACATTGGATTTATGATTTTGTTACATTTCCATGAGCCCAGGCGTTATTTGGTTTTAAATATGGTTAGACGCAACATCATAAACCCTCTCCGTGCCGGAGGATCTGGAAACAATTCAATGTAACGTTGTGGGCAATTAAATGCCCGGACTTCGAGCGGTGCCTCACTCATCATTTTTGCAGCAGCTAGTTGAGTACAAGTTCGGTCCCAATCCGCACGCCAGATTTTTAATTTGGCGGCATTCAGGTTGTTATGAAGCATGTCTAAGCTGATTCCATATTCTTTCAGTATCCATTCGCATCTCTTAACCCACAATGACACCATACTGTTATTCATTGGTATTGAACAGTGAAAGATGTCAAATTGTGGTATTTGCTTGTGGTAGCGAGTTTTACAAAACAGGCTCACTAGGGTCCAGCATACCCTAGCATGGAGCGATAATAAGCGATAATTCATATCTTACACATGCTGTCAGAATTCCCCTTGGAAGAGCCAGTGCCTTGGACCAGAAACAATTCTCCAGTGATGACCATGTTTCATAGGTACAACCCAAAGCGTTTTCAGCACCATATAGCATATACTTTTTGCTGATAAAAAGCTAACAGTGGTTTTATAGAAAATTTCCCAAATTTCTTTTGGATGATGACAGCTTGACTTGCCAATTGCTTGCATTTCCTTTTGGTTTCAGCAATCCAAGGGCCATCGTTGAGAGATTAATTTATTAGCATGCCAAGATATTTTACGCACTGGGCTGTCTGAATTAACTCTTGACCTAGGAACCATCTCAGTTGTTTAGTTTTTTTTCCCTCCTTGGCTATTCAGGTTCTTAAACACTAAGATTTCACACTTCTTTGTGTTTATCACCAATTGGTTTACTGCGACGTGTTGGCCAACCGCATTCAGTTTTCTTTGGAGGCCGACAGGGGTTGTGTCCATCAGGACCAAATCGTCAGCATACAAGAGCCAGCTTAGATGTGTCTTGGCTACTTTTGGTGGAAAAGAGATTACTGCATCGATTGATAAACCTATATCTGATATAAATAAGCTGAATATTGCAGCAGCTAAGGGGCAACCCTGTTTTACCCCTTTATAGGTTTTGATTGGTGCAATTAAAGTTCCAGAGCTATCCAGACGGATTTTTATTGAAGTGTCAGAGTGGAGATCCCGGATTGCTGCTACTAGATCAACTGGGCATCCCCAACTTTCTAGTTTTGACCACAAAAGTGACCTGTCGATGGTATCGAATGCGTATGAAAAGACAATGAAGGCCACATAGACCTTCGTGTTGGACTTTATCGCCGCCATTTTAATCAGGTTCAGCAGTAGCAGGTTTAGCGAGCAGCCTACTTTTTTTACAAATCCAGATTCTCTTTTGTCAACACGATTAGACTTAACTGCCCATGCCACCAGTTTTTGTTGCAACATTGTGGTGTAGATTTTCCCCAGTACGTCCAACAGTGCAACTGGGCGATAATTTTTTGGGCATGTTCTGTCTCCCTTCTTGAAAATTGGGACAACGACAGCAGACTTCCAAGATTTTGGGGTCCTACGGCACTTAATTATTCTATCGAATAAAGCTACACATAGGGATGCCCATAACTCTGGATGTTGTTTAATAGTAAAGTTGGTAAGGCCGTCCAGGCCTGGCGCTCGTGAGTTATTTGCGTTCTTAATTATGGACACAATATCTTCTCTCAAAAAGGTCAATGCCCACGGTTTCAAAGATGATTCCGATGGAACATTTGCTTGGTCCTTAGCTTTATAGAGAGCTTCAAAATGGGCTATCCAAACAGATTCCGAGACCATGCAAGACTGCAGTGCAGTTTGAGGAGCTTGTGAGTTATAAATAAGATTCCAAAAGTCCCTCGTATTTTTGTTCTTCAATGTAGCTAACATCTGCTCCGCATCGTTTTGTACTAATGCATATTTATGCATCTTCAACCAGTTCTTATATTTTTGTTTCACAGCCTGTTTTTCCAAATTACGAGCGGCAACATCTAGGTACTGAGCTCTCCTAAGTGCCTTACGCATCCTTCTTTTTTGTTTAAGGATCTTGAGTTCGAAGTGATGAGCCCGGACCATGTTTAAGTTTTTTAGGCCGACCTTTTTTGTTTTAAATTGTGTCAATAATTGATCGTATTCCAGATCAGCACTCGATTGACAGTACTGGTTCATCACGGAGTTAACTTCAGTCTCCTCCAGTCTTAAATGAACTCTGTTTGATTCCAGCTTGAGTTTGTGTGTCCATGATGGCTTTTTAGCTGTTTCAGTTATTGCAAATTTCATAAGTAACATATCATGATCACTATTTGTTGTTTTACAGATAATCAGCGAATTTATCCTATGGAGCAAAGCTTCAGACACAAACATGTAGTCTATGATTGATGATGAATCCACGCGATGCCACGTTGGTGCAGGTGGTATATCACCACGAGTGCTTCCATTCAACATCTGGAAATTTCATAGGCTCATTTCATTTAACCATGCTTGTGCCAGTGTGCCCAGTTCTGGTTTTGCCTGCTAAAAAAGATTGATGTTTAAATCTCCGCAAAGAATTATCTTTGCCCACCCTAGGGCTTCCACCCGAAGATCCATTAACGCTGATATCTGGTCAATAAAATCTGTCTTTCCTGCTCGTAGATGGTTCCAATACAGATTCAGTATTATGATCCTGTCTTGTGTGTGCTCATGGGCGCCGGCCCTTTCAATAGAAGTCTCTTGAATATAGGGAGAATGGTTGACAGAGTTTATAATGCGCCACCCCGATGCTCTTCTCACCATCGTCAGCATCCCTGCCATTGGTCGCCCTTGTTTTGATTTTATTTCCGGATTTATTATGAAGTGGGAGAATGGAAAACCAGGCTCCCGTCCTTCACCTCTCGCGCTTGGCCTAGAGGGTCACGACCCAAACACCCGCCACGAGAAGAGTTTGCCCATTTACCAGACGACCAGATACCCTGGTACAGGAACATACGGATGTGTCCATCTGCTTGCCCAGCAGCCCGCACTGGCCATGCCGACACCTGCGGCACGGATCAACTAGACTAAAATCTACACGTCGTTAGAGATGCCATGACGACCTAGACAACGGGAAGCACATCTGTACAAATATACACACTGGACATTCCCACACCAACCTACACGAAGAATATACTCAGTGCTATGACGTAGGCGACAGGCATATTCACGGACGTGCATCTTTGTTATTTTTATATAGGCTTTCAGAATGCAGAAACGCAAGACGCGTCATGAACTTTTACTAGCTTGCTCACGCTTCTCTTTGAAATCAGGTACAACGATGAGAAATATAATAAAGACAATACCGATTATGGAATTATATGCTCCTATAACCTAAAGCACCTGTGCACCAAACGAACAACTTATGCACCGGGCCAAAGTAGGCCTCAAACAAGAGCTCCCGTGAACATCAACAAGACAAGAGTCAGTTGCTGATCCTACAGAATGAGCTTGGCGAAGCAACCAGCCAAGGTCGCAATGTTGCAAACCCACGTTCCAAGAGCAAATCATCAAAGGCACGATGTTGCAACCTCGCACTCCGCGCACCAACGTTAAAGTCACACCGACAAATTAAACCAGACGCACAGTAGAAAAACAATATTAATTGTACAGAATTATGCCTCTTTCACGGTCCCTCCCCACATGATCAAGCCGAAACTGACGAGATGCCAAACCCGGGAGAACAGAGGCGTCTGGATCCCTCGCTACGAGACACTGGCAGATACACTTGAAAGGCTCAATGGACATCTGCAACAGTGGGAACGGTACCCCGTCTAGCTATGAATAAGTCCTCACATTGTCTGCATGTACCCATAGTGAAACATTGTTGCAACTTACAGGTACACCGAGAGCTGGGAACGACGGTGGTCCCAGGCTGGGAAGCTCACGGGTGCACCAATCAGAACTTGGGGCTCTTATCACTGACGTCAGCACATTTAGCCAATCCTCAGGAGCCTTCATGTAACAATTTTCATGTATCTAATTGTAGGGACAACCCAGATATACCACCTGACTACACCTTATCCACTAATATCTTTCTCTATATGTGTGCTATACTAACCCTACCACTCGAACACCCAATTAAGAGTGGCGATAGGTTTTTTATTAACTTTCTGAAGTGACGCAAGTAGCGCGTCATAATACAGTAAAAAGGGCCTGCGAGCCCCACAATTGTGTGTGTGTCAGGACGAACGCGTGCGCTCCTTGACCCATCCCTGCCGTTTTGTCTAATAAACAGCAGAGTCACCTTGCTCCTTGTGTGCGTCTCATACTCTATCTCATCTTATCTGGGATACACACGGGAGGAGTTGGGGCCTCCCTGCCTGGAGGTCTGCGGACGGCCCGGCCGACCCCGGCAGAATTTCCCCCCGACAAGTTGGAGGCACTGCTGAGATCTGTTTAAGATCGACTTTTATTTTTACTTTTTCCAGGCACTCCCGTTGCGAGGAGGCCCGGCGGCGCGGCCCCCTCTGCCGTTGCCCCCTTCTGAGGACTACAGGACCGTCGCGGAGCTGCGAGAAGACCGGACAGCGCAATCCGGATATTGGCCCTCGGGAGCCGGTTGAGAAGTATCCCGCCCGCGGTTGGCGAGTGTCCAGACGTGGTCCAGACGAGGGGAGGTGGCGAGCCGCTTGGAGGGGTGCACGCAGTCGAGCGGCCCTGCATCGAGAGAACTTGGTGAGCATGGCACACACAACGAGCAATGCGAAATTGTGAGTGAGGGGGGAGGAATTAAATAAGGGAGGAGGGAGGTGTTGCACAGGTGCGCAGCGAAGGTTTGACAATATAGTGTTGGCAATGGAATGAAAGGGAGTGAAAAGAGTGCGAGAGCAGTGACGTGAAAGAGGGGGGCGGAGCACGAAACATCACGTGTGGCCGCTCGTAGACACTGATTGGCCTAAATCGCGACTAACGTGTAGGGGTGGGCGTGTGTGGTTTCCTACGATTTGGCATTTATTGATCAATGAGTAGATGAGGTTCCCTATTGTTCGAGCAAGAAACTCGATAGGTAGATGAGGTTTCCTATTGGTCGAGCAAGAAACTCGATAGGTAGATGAGGTTTCCTATTGTTCGAGCAAGAAACTCGATAGGTAGATGACGTTTCCCTGTAGGGGGTAGCTAGTTGCATAGTTGCCAAATACGGAAGATAATTGGCTGGTTAAGCCCTCCTGTTGAGGGGCGTATCACACGCGAGGCGACGCAGCGTGTGCAGTCCAATTATATTATTGATGAGATTACCTTGTTCCAGGAGAGACAGGAAGACAGCTGTAGGGTTAGCGGGGATAAATTGCAAGTGTATTTTGAAACTAATAATGAGACTGTACTAGTAGCGTAGAGACATCGGTGACGTCACCAGTAGGGATTTTATAGGATATCACGAGCACAAGGAACATTGAGTTTTGAAAGTGGTGGGGAAGAGAAAAATGATGAGGGAGCGGATAAGAAGATAAACAATAAACGAGTGGATTGGAAGAGGAGAAGGGGAGAGGGGCGTGGCTGAGCACGGAGAACGCCAGCCACGGCAAATGTAAAAGGGGGAGGAGAACGAGGAATAAGGACGACTGTATAAGATCGTCGTAAGGGGTACGCAGTCACAGGGGGCTGCGTGCGCTTCGGCCGCAGGGGGCCGTAGGGGAAGGAATATACAATACAAAATTATACATATATATATATATTTGTGTTTTATTAATTTCTTGTTTTTTTATTTTTTATTATTATTGCATACTTTGTAAAGGATTGTCGTAAGTCCCCACACTTACGGGGCCAGGTAAACAATATAAGGTTGTAAATTGCAAACTGATAACGAAGGGAGGAGTAACAAGTAGGGCACAACTATGTCATATGGGACAGGGTCGGGAGGGTGGGGGAACACCCTCACTACCCCACTACAACACATATGCACAACACTGCCACCCCATAGGGAGAAATTAATTAAGTACAGCATAGAGTGGACCCAGGGGACGGATAACAAAATGTTAACGCCATGGCCGCCTAATGGTAGTTTCGATCCATATGCCCAACATTCATTGCTAAACCATCTGCATAATACATACAAGGGGAAGAAGTTGGCGAGCCATATGGAGGTGTTTAACTTATGGAGGATGTTCCAGGGATCCCGACCAGGACCAAATGGAATGTTCTCTGTGGGAGAAACACCGGAAGTAAAGGAGATTATGAAGGAAGGAACGGATGGGGAAAAGGGGTGTGAAAGGAAAAAGAATGCGGAGAATGAAGGAGAGGGAAGAGAAAAGATTGACACTTTAGAAGACATAAAAAAGGAACCGAGCAACGAGATACCCATAACACCGGGAGTGAAAACTGAGAGAGAAGGGTTGTACCCTTTAAGAGAACTAGGAGAAATGGAAGGACAGTTAAGGGCGGCTGAAGGATACTCGAACCCGGCTTACAGCCCTCCACCATATGTGGCTCACAGGAAGATAGTGGGGGAGGGGAGGATTGGAGAAGAACAGATTGTAGAGATAGGACATGATGAGTGGGTAGCTGCACAGATATTATTAAAATTACGGGGTTCACTAACGGGAGAAGAAAGGGAGGCTGTAAAGAGAACAGGCGAGGGTAGTAGAAGGGAGAGTGAGATGAAGGGGGAGGAGCTACTAATACAAAGAGAAGAGATTTTGGAGGAAAAATTGGCAAAACTAAGGGATGAGCAGAATGAATTACTAACACAGCTTGAGAAGGGGGAAAAAGAGAGAGTGAGGAAAAGGAAAGAGGGTAAAAACGAATTGGACAAATTAAGGGAACGAAATGAGGAGCAAAGGATAGAAGATGGAAGGGTAAGAGCAGCAGCAGAAAGGGTGTCAAGAGTAGTATTGAGAGAAAAAAAGAAGGAAGAAGAGGAAAAGGAAAGGGAATTGGAAATATAGAGGAGGAGGGTAGTATCAGAGGCAGCTAAGAAATATGAAGAAGAGAAAGCAATAGAAAGAGAAAGGGTGAAATGGGAAAGAAAGAAAGAAGATGAAAGAATATTGGAACAGATGAGCAACGAAGTGATGGAGGAATTAAAAAGGAAAAGGGAGGAAAATAGTAGGGAAATGGAGGAGAGGAGTGAAGGGGAAAGAGGAGGGAGAAATAAGGAGAGTGAAAAATGGGGGGATGTATATAGAAGTAGAGAAGTAGCGACAACATCAACACCCGGGGGAACAGTTGATAACAAAGGAAGAGGAGAAATGGAGCGAATAGACTTAGAAACAGTAACAGTAAAGGGGAAAAGAACAGAGTGGGGGATACCATCTATGACTGATTTTTGCAGTGAGGAGGAAGAAGGAGTAGAAAGGGTAGGAAGAAAGAGTGAAAGGGAAAGCTTAGATAAGCTGTACCTCACTAGAACCAATATAGACTCGCCATGGATCCGTAAGAGAAGGGAGGAGCTGGAACAAAGTGAGGAGAGGGTGCAACAACTAGTGGAAAAACAAACCCATGAAGCCACACCATCGCCATCTCCATCACGCCCTCCGCCATCGCACCCTACATGTTCAACAACCACACGCACGCTGCGCAAAATAAAGCTTGCGCCATTCATGGACGAAGTGACTCCCTATGCGTGCCGGCTTAGAGACCTCCCTAGCCGCAGGCAAGACAGACAGATAAGCATACCCATAGTAAGCACAGAGGATGACGAAACAAGGGGAAGGGAAGGAGAGGTAGGTAGGAGGAGGGGTAGCAAGGAAGAATTTGATGTGGTAAGGGAAATAGGGGAGGAGGAGGGGTGTGAGGACTCAATATTATGGAACATAAAGGGTGACACAAGACACAACTTAATGCCACTGTTGGAGAGAGGAGGGGTTAGACCGCAGTATGTACCATGGAAGCATACGGATAAAGAAAATATAAAATGTAGGCTCCCATCACTAAGTGGAGGTGCGGGTAAGTGGATATATGAAATGGAAAAACATACCGCAGGGCAGAAACTAGCAGTAGGAGATGTGAAAGGCCTGTTAATATCAATATTAGGGGATAGAGCGGACGACATCTGGAAGAGAGCGGGATTCCATGGGATAACAATAACGAACACATCGCATGATGGGGCGCCATTTGCAAACTGCAGACATGCGCTATGGCAGGCACTGAGAGTACAGTACCCAGACACATCAGATATAGGAGCAATCACTTCCCGTAAGATGCGTGAGAATGAAGATCCCGTTGATTATATACAGGATATTCAAGAAAAGTGGCGCATGGAAACGAGAGAACAATGGGATAAAACACCAGCCATATTTTATCATATACTAGTACAAGGGCTCCCAGAAGGAGTACAGAAACAACTAAAGAAAGTAGTGGGAATGGAAGTAAAACCATGGCCTGAAATACAGCTGACAATAGTACATCACTGCAGGATATGGCAAGGAAAAATGAAACAAAAGGAAGAGGACAGGAAAACGGAAGAGGCCAAACTAGTACAGAAAAAATTAACTAAATATACAATGGAGGGGGCACTAATAACTGCGCCCACAACAATGGCCCAAAGCCCCACGCAAATAGTGGCTGCACAAGACCCAGCTCTAATAGCACCTCGACAAAGTATAATACAGCAAATGCCGCCACTACAATTACACGCACAAAACGTGGGAGGAGGGTACCAGATGCAAGGAGCTGGGTATTATGGGTATAACAGAGGGAGAGGAGGATTTATGAGAGGGAGAGGATACGGATATAATACCCAACAGCAGGTGGGGGGAGTTGGAAGTTCATACCCCACAGGGCAACAGGTATACCAGGACAACACAGGGAGCTTTCCATGGCAAAACAGAGAACCACCCGTGTGTTGGAGTTGTGGACTACTAGGACACATGTCACGCACGTGTAGGGTCAGGCCAGGGACACCAGCATGGAATGAGCAGGCACAACCTAGGCCATCGCAAGAACAGCAGGGCATGCAGCAACAGCAATTAACACAACAACAGCCACTGCAGCAACAGCAATTAACACAACAACAGCCACTGCAGCAACAGCAATTAACACAACAACAGCCACTGCCACAACAACAAGTAGTGATAACACAACAACCCCAAAATGAACAAACACAATTGGGTAGGGTGACGGTATTGGGACACAACCCTTACACAGGAAATGGCCAATCATTGTACCCCCAATAGGACAGCCCACAGACGGCCTTGGTGTGTCCCATCCTGTCAGTAACACCTAATAGTGCGGAGGAGCCACGCATAGAGGTAACGATAGGTGACAAAAAATTATCTTTCCTTGTTGACACCGGGGCAACCCGGTCTTGCATAAGGGAAGGTAAATTTAAGATGTCAGGCGAAGCCATGAACACCCAAGGATTTTCTGGGGCTAAAGGATTGGTTCCTTTTACTGATAACGTTCCCTTATCTATCGGAGATTATGATCTGTCAGTTCCACTATTGTATTATAGTGCCTCACCAGTAAATATACTGGGGAGGGACATAATGAATAGGTTAAATATGACAATCTCCTTTACAGAGGATGGTATAATTTGCTCTACTCCAGGGATTAACATGCTAGCAGCACGACAGATTATGCAAGCATACTGTGGGCAGACAGCGATTAGGGCGGAACCAATAGATGGCGAGATATTCCAGTATGGGACAGACATGGCAATTGCATGGATGCCAGGGATAGAAGGTAAAATATGGAGGAGGCCAGCAGCTTACCTGTTCCGACCAGAAACACCTGTTAATGAACAGGAAGGAAAGGTGTTTGCAATAGACATTGAAAGCATTATTACAACAGCTGAGTATATTGCTGTGCACGCCCAAGACAAAGAAGGAAGAGCATGGAGGGCAGTGATTGCACTAGCAGAAGGATGTAGGTTGACCCAGGTGTCAGATGAGGAACTGTTTTCAGAAGAAAAAGAGGAGGGGGAAATGGTGTTCATGATGAGTGTAGAAATATGGTTACGAGTGGCTCACAAACATATAGCGCAGAAAATTGCTATGGCACTTGAGGCACCTGCATGCACCCCAGTCCCCTTCTTTAAGGAGGATATGGCAAAGGTGCCCAAATCATTATGGACCATTAGCCCTTATGACGTAGGATGCATTAAAAGCATAGGGGGTGTACGGATAAAATTGAAAAAAGGTGCAATACTACCAAGAGTAAAACAGTACCCATTGTCAAAAGAGGCAGATGAGGGCATATATGAAACTATAACGGCCCTTATAAACAATGGCATATTGGTCCCCTCAGAATCACCATGTAACACGGCTGTGTACCCAGTGCGCAAGGCTAAAGGGGGGTCTTGGCGCTTCATACAGGACCTAAGGCCCTTGAACAACATAGTGGAAGCAGAATATCCAGTAACAGCAAACCCGGCCACAATATTGTGTGGCATTCCAGCAGAGGCATCACGATTTACAGTAATAGATCTTAAAAATGCTTTTTTCTCAATACCACTACACCCCGACTCACAAGATCTAACAAGTTTCACTTACCGAAATACTAAATGGAAACATACCAGGTTACCACAAGGGTATTGTGAATCACCCTCAATTTTCAATAGAGTGATACAGATGGATTTGGGTAACGTTGAGGTGGAAAGCACAGTGTTACAATATGTGGATGACATAATAATTTGCAGTACAAATGAAAGTAAATGCAGAGAGGACTCGTTAAAAATGTTGACTATATTGGCTGAAAAAGGGTATAAAGTAGACATGGAAAAAATACAATACTGTCAGGAACAGGTACTGTACATTGGCCAACTGATATCCCAATATGGAAGAAAGATTGCACCACAAAGAGCACAGGCCATATCAAGCACTCCCATGCCACAGACTGTGAGAGAACTGCAGCAATTTTTGGGGCTATGCAATTACTGTAGAGCATGGGTATTTGATTACAGCTCATACATAGGACCCCTGCTTGAGGGGTTGAAGGAAGCAAATAAAGGGGAGAAAAGGTTGGGGTGGACTATGGAAATGAGGGAGGCATTTGACGAATTGAAGGACGCGATATCAACAGCTCCAGTACTGGCATCCCCAGACTATGAGCGACGATTTTTTATATTTTCACATTGCGACTCAGCAGTAATGAAAGCAGTATTGGCCCAAAAAACAAGCATGGGCTATAAACCAGTAGCATTTTATAGCGGTCACTTAGACCCCGTGATGTTAGGCCACTTCCCTTGCGAACAAGGCCTCGCTGCAGCTGCTTTTGCAGTAGAAAAGGCATCAGCAATAACCATGGGGTGTCCAACTACACTGTTTGTGGAACATGCATTATTTGCAATATTGAATAAACCCAAGTCCACACTAACGACACAAAGGGCATCAGGTTATGAGATCATTTTGTCTAGGGCTGAACTAGCGATTGTTAGATGTAGCACTGTTAACCCTGCAAGATTTCTAGCAGAAATAATTGAGGAGGGAGATTACGCCCACGACTGCACCCAACTAAATGAAATGTATTCATGTACTAGAAAAGTTGAAGAGAATGCACTAGAGGGAGGTGAGCTTTTGTTTATTGATGGGTCATCAACTATTGATCAAGGAGATGGGATAAGGAGAACTGGGGCAGCAGTGGTAAAAATGATGGAGGCTCCGGTGTGTGTGGCTATGAAATGTGTACAGTTACCACAGCATTACTCTGCTCAAGCCGCTGAACTAGTTGCACTAATATTGGCATTAAAAGAAAGTTTTAACAAACGTGTAACAATATATTCGGACAGTGCATATGTTACATCCACTGTCCACTCAGGGCTAACAAAATGGAGGAGAAGAGGGTTTAGGAGAGCTGACGGCACTCCAGTGCAACATGCCCTCTTGTTGGCTGAATTAATTGAAGTAATAAACGACCCCCAAGAGCTAGCCCTAGTAAAATGCACCGCACACACCAATGGTGAAGACCATGTCTCAAAAGGGAATGCAGCAGCAGACGCACATGCGAAATATGCTGCATACTGTGGTGAGATATGGGACCCCACAGACTCACAGAGAGGGAGAGGGAGGGGAATGGCTAGGGAGATGTTAATAAGAGAAGGGTATACCCATCTCCCAGCCACACAGATTATGGAATTACAAGCAGCAGCACCAATGGCCGAAAAGGAAATATGGGTAAAAAGAGGATGTACAATGTCACCAACCGACGCACTATGGCGCCAGAGTGGTACTGGGAAAGTTGTAATACCATTGGCACTTTTAGATACCGCCCTGAGCCAATTACATCACCCAGCCCATACAGGCAAGGAAATAATTGCAGCACGAATTAGAGATGATTGGTTCTGTCCCGAGTTAAATTCTCATGTTTCAAATTTTATCAGCAATTGTCTCACATGCCAACAGTTTACGGCCGGTCATACCCTAAAAGTGATAAGAGGTACCATACCCCGGCCAGAAGGACCCTTTCGGCACCTCCACATTGACTATGTTGATATGATCAACATATGTCAAGGTAATAGATACATGATTGTAGTAGTATGCCCATTTTCTAGGTGGATTGAAGCAGGGCCCTGTTCACACCCAGATGCATTTAGAGCAGCCAAATTCATAGTAAGAGAGGTCTTCCCCAGGTGGGGAGTGTGCGAAGTATTAAGATCAGATAATGGCCCACATTTCGCAAACGAAATGTTCCAACATATCACAGCCCTGCTGAGCATAAAGCACAAATTTGCATGTGCATATCACCCACAGGCTAATGGCGTATGTGAACGCCTAAATGGCTTATTGAAGGAGGCAATTGCAAAGATACAACAAACAACAAAGAAAAGTTGGTTGTATTGCCTTCCGTTAGCATTGTTCGAGCTGAGGAACAGGCCAGGGTCCGACCACCACCTCACCCCACACGAGGTGGTTACTGGACGTCAAATGCGCCTTCCTCTAACGCCAACGTCAAGGGCATTCACTGACCACGAAAGTTCAGCGAGTATACTAGGTGATGAAATGTATCAATATGTGTCATCTTTGATTACTAGTGTTGTGTTTGTGTCTCAACAGCTCGAGCGCACGCGGGGCGGGTCCACCAGAGATAAAGAAGAAGGCGCCAGTACAGAATTAGAAAAAGAGAACTTGTGCAAAATTGCCAAAGGTGACCACGTGCTACTTCGCAATTTCAATAGAAGATGGAACGATAAAAGGTTCACCGGTCCACATCTGGTAGAAGACGTATCAACAAGAGCAGTAAAACTAAAGGATAAGCGTGCTTGGAACCACCTACATGATGTAAAGATATACAAACTGCAGACCCGCCCCAGCGCCAACGACAGGTCCATTGGAACAACAGCAACAACATCCCTGACAGCGGAAGGAAGTTCTACCACAGACAACGACCCAATTGTTCCCTTACCTTCTCACTACCCAGACACCCCAGAGACGATAACTGACGAAGAAAGGGGTGATCACTACACTGCCCACCCCATGGTCACACGTTCAAAGAATAAAAATAATTACGCCATCCCCCCCCCAGGACAGTTGTAACATAAACTAAAAGAAATTGGTCGCACAAATACACATGTAAACACGTGAATGTTCTCTTTTTCTCTCGCACATACAGGAACTGCGTATTATTGTATTGTTAAGTAGAAAGCTAACTAACAAAGTCCACTGTCCAGGCGTAGATGGTACTCCCAGACGATAACTACCCAGAAGAATTGTCACACCAATTTGTATACGAAATAAAAAGGCCAACATACCTAAAAAGAAGAAGGGTACGTGTTTACTACACAGCCTTCCTCCTGGCCATAGAATATTACATGCCCCACCTCCGCCCATACTTGCCGGTCTTAAGAGACCAATCACTTAGAGTAGCGTGGGAGCAGCTCTTCGCCTGGGCACTGAATGACTATTTGATAGGGAGAGCTTAAACAAAACAAAACTAACATTTAAAACGAGCATTTCTGAGAATTTTTAGGCGGGCAACTTTAACGTCGCAAGAATAAGCTGCCAGGACTGCAGCAAGGTAAGAGCAAAATGCCGGTGAGATTAGCAATTGTAATAAAAATAATAGGGATTTTGATAATCACCGGATTTTTGGCTGCTTCTGTATGGCAGTATAGCTGTGCTATCAATTTTGTTGCTGCACCCAAACCTAATATACCCCCGTTCCTTGCTGCAACAGGTGTTACGTCAGGTGGTAGTAGTAACATTACACCAAAGAAAAATAGAGTTAAACGCAGCACATACTCAGACAATAAAGGTATTGATAATTATGTACAAGATTCGGCACACGTCACAAACAATATATGGTACCAACACATGACCCGCATTGGTAAGCAGACAACTGAGGATAGCTGCTACGTCTGCTCATTAATACCATACGCCATGAGTGCTTCACGAACA
Source organism: Ambystoma mexicanum (assembly GCF_040938575.1). Taxonomy (NCBI): domain Eukaryota; kingdom Metazoa; phylum Chordata; class Amphibia; order Caudata; family Ambystomatidae; genus Ambystoma; species Ambystoma mexicanum. The sequence goes on along the minus strand of NC_090931.1, from coordinate 1,318,973,761 downwards.
TTTGTTGCCACAGAAATAAATGAGAAGGTAGCACAGTGCATAATATACTTGGCACTGTTCCAAACGAAAGGAAGATTTCAAGGAACTGTAGTGCACATGACATGGAAAACACGAGACTCATACCCATATGAAAACAACTTCCTCAAGACCTACTTGAGTTATCACAAGACCAGTTTACATGCTGAAGCATTCAAATATATAACAAGTGGCCCTGCAAAAGGAGAAACACAGAAAGTAACACTGAAGTATCTACCATGTGATTGGTACGCCACTGAAATTCCGGGTAAACAAGGATGCTGGGAGAGGCCGCTACTGACAATAACAGGAAAGGTGTATCTGGATAACAGCTGGGAGATAGGAGTGATTGGCAGCAACATGGTAACAAAAGAAGCTATCTCAACCATCGAGACACACAATCACCGATGTTGGACGACGTGGATCAAGTATGTACCAATGCTCACATGGGTAGAAGAAGATGAAGACCCAATAACGATACTACCGTTGACTGCGCCCAAGGTATGTTACCAGCATAAAGGAGAGGTGGACGTAGGATATAACACCAATTGCGCAAGTGTGACGGAGTTACCTGAGGGGGGAGCAGGAACAGCAGTAATAATGGATCATTATTGGGCCTGTGGAGAAAAGGCATACCATACACTGCCTCCCCTGTGGAATGGTGTGTGCACAATGGTACACGTCAATGTACCATCACTAGTGGTACCTAAGAAGCACGTCGATGTGGCGAAATTTCCTAGAATGAATGAAGGGGATAAGAGAAGAAAGAGATCTGCACCACTCCAGGAGGAGCAAAGGAACAGGACCAACAGCAATGACACTGTCCTAAATAGAAGAAAAAGACAAGGAGAGCCGCTGACAGGAAATTACCTATGGGGAAGGTCGGAAACGGCACTAACATCAATACCGCCAGAACACAGACTATTCAGCAGAGCAGCAATGTTCTTCTCCTCAATAATACACCCGGGATTACAGGCTTACGCAAACGCAAAATGGCTCCAAATAACTAGATGGGAACTAATGATGACCATCAATTCTACAGTAAATGGGTTCAACGCAATAAAAGAGGAGCTGCGGGCTGTAAGGATGGTAGCACTACAGAACAGATATGTATTGGACCTTCTCACAGCAATGGAAGGAGGAGTTTGTGCAAAAATAGGACAATCATGCTGCACGTTCATACCTGCCAATGATGCTGACAATGGTACACTGACAGAAGCAGTTTCACAATTAGCCCAGATGCACTCCAAAATGACGGAGGAAAGCAATGGTGTGAACAAGGATGAGAGCTGGTTTTCACTATTATGGTCATGGATGCCATCCTGGCTGTCAGATGGACTGAAAATAATAGTGGGCTGTACCATATTGGCTGGAGCTACCCTGATCATAATTAGATTTTGGAAGGCAGGAAAGGGAGAAGCTGCGCACCCAAATAATTACCAACCATCTAGACCCACCGTCAGTAAAGACCGAGAACCCAAGAAACCCCAGGAGCTACATAGGAAGATGGGTATATTGTACTCCTGGGGGTACCTGTGAATATATGTATTGGTCATTTGAAGATCATGTAAACCACTATGGACATCTCGGAGGAATAACCAAGATATGGCGAGTAAGAGGAGATAACGAGAAGGATATGTTTGTGGTCGACAAGTCGACCAGAGGGGGGACTGAAGTGGGAGAATGGAAAACCAGGCTCCCGTCCTTCACCTCTCGCGCTTGGCCTAGAGGGTCACGACCCAAACACCCGCCACGAGAAGAGTTTGCCCATTTACCAGACGACCAGATACCCTGGTACAGGAACATACGGATGTGTCCATCTGCTTGCCCAGCAGCCCGCACTGGCCATGCCGACACCTGCGGCACGGATCAACTAGACTAAAATCTACACGTCGTTAGAGATGCCATGACGACCTAGACAACGGGAAGCACATCTGTACAAATATACACACTGGACATTCCCACACCAACCTACACGAAGAATATACTCAGTGCTATGACGTAGGCGACAGGCATATTCACGGACGTGCATCTTTGTTATTTTTATATAGGCTTTCAGAATGCAGAAACGCAAGACGCGTCATGAACTTTTACTAGCTTGCTCACGCTTCTCTTTGAAATCAGGTACAACGATGAGAAATATAATAAAGACAATACCGATTATGGAATTATATGCTCCTATAACCTAAAGCACCTGTGCACCAAACGAACAACTTATGCACCGGGCCAAAGTAGGCCTCAAACAAGAGCTCCCGTGAACATCAACAAGACAAGAGTCAGTTGCTGATCCTACAGAATGAGCTTGGCGAAGCAACCAGCCAAGGTCGCAATGTTGCAAACCCACGTTCCAAGAGCAAATCATCAAAGGCACGATGTTGCAACCTCGCACTCCGCGCACCAACGTTAAAGTCACACCGACAAATTAAACCAGACGCACAGTAGAAAAACAATATTAATTGTACAGAATTATGCCTCTTTCACGGTCCCTCCCCACGTGATCAAGCCGAAACTGACGAGATGCCAAACCCGGGAGAACAGAGGCATCTGGATCCCTCGCTACGAGACACTGGCAGATACACTTGAAAGGCTCAATGGACATCTGCAACAGTGGGAACGGTACCCCGTCTAGCTATGAATAAGTCCTCACATTGTCTGCATGTACCCATAGTGAAACATTGTTGCAACTTACAGGTACACCGAGAGCTGGGAACGACGGTGGTCCCAGGCTGGGAAGCTCACGGGTGCACCAATCAGAACTTGGGGCTCTTATCACTGACGTCAGCACATTTAGCCAATCCTCAGGAGCCTTCATGTAACAATTTTCATGTATCTAATTGTAGGGACAACCCAGATATACCACCTGACTACACCTTATCCACTAATATCTTTCTCTATATGTGTGCTATACTAACCCTACCACTCGAACACCCAATTAAGAGTGGCGATAGGTTTTTTATTAACTTTCTGAAGTGACGCAAGTAGCGCGTCATAATACAGTAAAAAGGGCCTGCGAGCCCCACAATTGTGTGTGTGTCAGGACGAACGCGTGCGCTCCTTGACCCATCCCTGCCGTTTTGTCTAATAAACAGCAGAGTCACCTTGCTCCTTGTGTGCGTCTCATACTCTATCTCATCTTATCTGGGATACACACGGGAGGAGTTGGGGCCTCCCTGCCTGGAGGTCTGCGGACGGCCCGGCCGACCCCGGCAGAATTTCCCCCCGACAAGTACGACCTCAAACTCTGAAGTTATCGGCAGCTAACTTAGCCATGTCTCTTGTAAACAGACGATATGGAGGTTGTCTAGCCAAATTGTATTAAACAGATGTGTAAATCCGCTTGTGTTCCAGGAGGCAAGGCAGCACTCCTCGAGGGTTTCGGACACCTGGCATTATTGGTTATTTTTTGTGTTCATAGCCCCTGCCAACCATTTCCATTCGTAGTTTGCCAGGGGGGAGGTTGTAATTTGAAATACCTCCTTGGTGTTATCGTCAGGCGGACCTTTTCTTTTAATTGTAATTCTCATTTGCGCATTTTGTCCATGAACTGCCACTCCTCCATCGCCCGTTGGTATTTGCCTCAATGCAGACGGTGATAACATACGTTTGCAATCCACCCCTTGTGACAAACTCGAGTGCCCTTGTGATTCCTTCACCACGGTATCTCTTCTTGGTACCTGTGCCGTGGACGGTTTCATGGACACTTCGCTTGGCACATCCAGAGTTCCATTGGAGGCAGGTCAAGACGCCTCAGGCTCAATGAATTTGTAAACATTGAAGCCCAGTGAAAACAATGCTACATTAGCCTCCAATATTGAGGTAGCAATTAAGGCCGAGGTTAGGTGGAGCACCACCTTGTCATTCATGCCTTCTTCTGGAAACTCCACGATTTTTAAGTCATCTGAGGTTATTGCACGTAAACTTGGCACGAGATGAAGCAACTTAATTACTCAATTTTCAACTTGTAAATAGTGCTCTTATTTGGAACTGGCTTTGGCAGACTTTCCTTAGATTTTTGCGGACGTCTGTCAGCCACAATCCCCTGAACCTTCTTTCGATTGATGACCGTAGACTCGGTATCAGAGACTGTTGTCATCTGCCCATGAAGACCCTTTTCATTGGCTGGTTTATCGCTTCCATCTGAATTTGACAATGACCTCCTCAGTCTAGCAGCTTGAAGATTAGCTAGACATTGTTTTCTTTTCTCGTCCATTGTCAAGAACGCCGGACTGAGTAAGAGAGGAAACGTCTGGTACTTCAATAATGTGACATGACCTTTCATGTAACCCGCATTTTAAGGTGGGAATTCTGCAAACTTCCTTAGTGTTTCCTGATAAGCTTGACACAGGTTTGTCTAAGACTATTTTAGCTGCTGACTGGGCCGGTTTATCTTTGCATTGAATGGGCATCACACTTGATTGCTCTCTCATGTTGTTCGTCGAGTCTTTGCCTATCGATACTGAAGCCTCCAGGTCCACGTATTCTGGATCATCATAAGTTGACAGGTCCACTAGCTCTGCCGCAATATCCGCTGTTGGTATGGTAATCTTCATTTGTACATGCTCTAAAGGTATTAAGTTTTCAATTGTATCTTGAGTTTGAATTTGGTTTTTAGAAAGAATAACGCCCGCAGTTGGTTTGACCAAGTCATTTGACTCTATCTGGACCATTTTAATGTTCCGCAAGAACTTCCGGGCTCCATTTAGAGTATTATTTTTCCTTGCCTTTTGGTTTTTCTATTTCTTATTGTTTGTCTTAACTGCATGTTGAGGTTTTAATGACAATTTCACCGGCTTGCCTAGGTTCTGGGGCCCTCCAGTGAAGATTGAATATACCTTATTGACCCATCTTTTGATGTTGGTTCCAATTGTAAACTGGCTACTGAGGTTGATGCCATTTGAGTGTCGTGGCATGCTTCATTGACGGAACGTCTGGCCTGTTCAAATGCCGTATGGAACGACAAGTCTGCAACGTTTGGGCTAAAGGAAATTACTGATGAGCAAGGACCGGTCTTTCGAAATGACACTGAAACCTTGTTTGATACATCTGTTAGGACCGCAGCGCCCTTCTCGGCCTCTACAGATGCCAACTCGCCCATCAAAGAGAGCTGCATTGGAATTGTTAACTGAGGACCTTGCCGTTCCAACAGAGTCAATGCACCAGCTTGTAATTGATGATGTTGTGATGGGCTGTTTTGCTCCTGTTCAGCTTGAGTTCTGGGCTTAGCACTTTTTAGCCCTCCATTAGTTTTGGTACACTCAGATCCCCTTGTCCGTAGTAATTGACTTGTGTCATATTTAAATAGTGCGAGTGCCTCTCGGGCAACTTCAGCGAACAGCCTTTTGTCGGTTGAATCGCTTTTTCTGCCCTCACTTAATAGATTAAAGGCTGCATCCGGTCTTTTGATTCCCTCGTGTTGTTCAACATGCGAGCGATCACAAATATTTTCTAGTTGAATCAACGTGGAGTTCATCATAGCCACAACAGTCGTTACATCTTTAGTTGCCTCATATATATTCTCATAAAGTTTCATAAAAGGTGCCAAAGAAATCGCCAAAGATGCCATTAGGAGAGTTTGCAATTCCGTCGAGGACAGCATGGTGGGTAATTCCTTTCCTGAGGTTTGTGCATGTTGCTTCGACATCCTACCGGGGTGATGCTCCTTGTCACGCCGGATTTTAGGGAAAGGACGTTCCATCAGGGATGAGTCCATAGAGTCATTGTTTAAAGAGGGCTCATTGCAATAGGTCTCCTCAGCAACCTCATTTGCATTCCTATTTGGAGCAGAATGTCTTTTTTGGGAGGTCAAGTGAATGCCAGATAACTCATGCCACGACTCTCCATTGGGCAGGTGTTCGTGTGTTTTCAACCGTTTGTAGCACACTTTTGGCTATATGTCACCCGTGGCCCCCATTAACTGTGTATTATTTCGTTTTAGGGCTGTTTTTGCCTTAGTGTCTACAAATGTCTTTTGCTCATTAGGTTGCTTGCTTAAACATGCCTTATTCAGGAGCCCATAGTTCTGTAAGACGTTGTTCACATCCCCCAGTGAGTCTCTTCGAGCCTCAATTTTTTCACCCAAATGCGGCTCCATCAGGCTGCCAAGAATCAGACTCCGCTCTCGAAAATGTACCTCTGGGGTTAAATTGAGTTGCTGAACAACGGTATCATTACCATTAAGTTCATTAATTTACCCATTGGCCAGTATTTTCTTGCTGCTCACAGGAGAGCTTGCAGTAAACTGAGCAACTAACTCCTTTATAGTATGCATAGGGTCCTCGTAGCCCAACCTAGGGAGTGAAAGGTCATTCAGTTGGAAGGCTGCCTTGATTAACTCTTCAGGATTGGCATCGTGCAAAGGCACGGTTTCCAAGCCTTCCACGCATACTCCACCAGGGGGAGCATCCTCCGCTCCACAACCGCCAGTCCCCAAACCATGCACAACGGCACTCAAGCCGTACTGCAGCGAAGTCTCCACCCCGACATCCCCTGCCCCCTCAGAGACTGCGACCAGAGAGTCCGCAAAACCATGGTGCGAGTGAGTATTCAATACAGATATAGCGTCGGGGGCATGTTGTCATTATTTTCGGGAGCCTCGTTCTCCGTACAAATTAAAGTATGGAAATTTCACGTTACCGAGGAGTCGATGTACTCGGTACTTACACTGTTAACACAGTCAGCGCCACTGACTGATACAGTGCAGTTCTCCCCAGCGTCGCCAGATGTCAGGCGGGCTATCTCTCGTAAGTGTACAGGTTCATTTGAGGCAGTAAGAGTTTCGAGCACAGCATCACAATGTATATGTTGAACAGGTTCAAAATCAGGCTCCGTGATACAGTCAACCAGGTGCGAAGTGCAAGAATAGTAGCGACTTACTTTGGAGAATGTTTGAGGACGCTGAGGAGCTATGGCTTCAGCTGGTCCGCCAGCACAGTCACGGCGCTTCTGTGCTCTTGTTCTTAATGCTGGAGACGGCACAGCCGCCATTGCTCGCCCACTCGCCAGACAGCCAAACAGCTCCAAATCCACAGCCCTTTACACCTCAGGGCTTCACGCCGTAAGGGTCACAGAGGCGGCCTTAAATAGTCAGCTGACCAGCTAGCTGTTGGTTTGTTAAAGGCACACACACCTCTTTCCTGTTCTGTGTTCTGTGAGCTTGAATGGGTTCAAACTCTTCCTTTCTCCTTCCACTTACCACAGCCAAAAAGCTCCAAATCCACAGCCCTTTACAGCTCAGTGCTTCATGATCCTCTATACCAGTTGCCTGTCCCTCACCTGAAGCAGCCCAAAAGGACACCCCCCTTTCAAGTTCCAATGGATCAGCACATCTACCCTCACCAACATCATCGCTGGGCTCAAACCAGCCTGTTGCAAGGGGCACCTATGCCCAGCCTCCCTGCTCAAGGACTGCATTGACCCCTTACTTCCTCTCATTGCCATCATCACCAACTCCTCCTTTTCCTCCTGCATCCTCCACCCACCCCGAAAGATTCCTGGATTTCCCTGCTGCTTAAAAAACCCACACTTGACCCGGCATCCCCATCAACTATCGACCCATTACCACGTCCCCTACCTCTTGAAAAACATGGACAGAGTTGCCTACGCACAAATCCAATCATTCTTAGAACATCACCACATTCTGGGAACTCGTCAATCAGGTTTCCGTCCTAAACACAGGACTGAAACAGCACTCTTAGATCTAAAAAAACAGCTTAATCAAAAAAATAACCAGGGCACCCTCTCCTTGCTCTTTCTACTCAACCTCTCAGCGGCATTCAACCTTGTTGACCATGAGATCCTCTGTTGTGCCCTCACGTCCTCTGCCCACTTCTCCATAGAAGCAGCCAAATGGGTTGCCTTGTTCCTGGCCGCCAGATCCTCACTTGTATTTGCCAGAGAGACTTGCTGTGGGCTACCCCAATGTTTCTGTGTCTCTCGTACCCTCTGCAATATCTATACCGAGCCCTTGTTTGACCACCTCGATGTCTTTGGGATCTCTTACACCAACTAGGCGGACACCACCCAAATTCTCACCACCCCCTCACTGGCGACCACCCTAAGGACACCATCAAAATTAATGCCGTCTAAGAAGCTTTCCAATCTTGGATGGCCACACACAGCCTCTGCCTCAATGATGAAAAAATAGAGATTCTCCTCATCGGGCCCCCTGCCCACCTGGCTAAACTTCCTCAGGTTTTCAAATCTTTCATCATTGATGGCTACAACATTACTGTCTCCTCTTCTGTGAAGACCCTCAGCGTCTACCTCCACTCCTCTCTAACCATGTCCCACCAGGTCAACTATATTCCTTCATCATCTGCTTATGCTATTAAACTCATCAACGCCAGCCAACCCCTACTCAGCACCACAAACCAACTCAAAGATGCCCGGGCACGCATAGGATCGAAACTGGATTATTGCAACTCCCTACTCTGTGGCACCTCCGAAAAAATCCTACATAAACTTCAATCTATCCAAAACAATGCCCTCAGGGCTACACTTGACATTAGCAAATGGGACCATATCTCTGAGGCCCCAAACACTTCCCACTGGCTCCCAGTCAAGGACAGAATTAACTTGATTTTGCCCCTCCCCCACCACTGTCTTTTGAAAGACGCAACATGCTAACTTGAGGTCAAAATAAAAAAGAACTTGCCTGCAAGGTCTACAAGATCCACTTATAAACATTGCCTTATCATGCCCAGGTTCAAGCGGTCGAGAGAAGGTGGCGCCAGAGCTTCCCGGTCCATGCACCTGTACTCTGGAACACGTTACCTGCCCACCAATGAGACAAACCATCTTACAATGCCTTCAGAAATCAGCTCAAGGCTTACCTTTTCAATTGACAGTCTCACTCCCAACCCCCCACCCTGTGTATTATGTTGGTACTAGCGCTTAGATGCCCATGGGCTTTGTGCGCTGTGATAAATGTACAAATAAAAAATAAAACATTTGAATTTTGGAGTGTCTTTGTTTTTTATTTTCCGTGTGTTTTATGTTCCAGCTTTGGGGTATAAGGGCTGTGGCGAAGCAGAGGCTGGAAACTGTGCACAGAATTGAGAGAGTGTCAGATTTAGTTGGACTTGTGGTTGCAGATTGCTGAAGTGGGAGCAGCAGAAGGTAGAGTTGAACAGGTGGGCAGAATTTCATGAATTAATTTAAATGCTAGGAGAATTCGTTAGAAGACGGATCTATGGCACATTGAGAGCCAGTCTGCATGAAGTTGGTGGGTAATGTTAGGCATGCAGCATGCTAGGTTATAATTGGTGCCAGAATTAAAATTGAGTATTTGATGGACAAGGATAAAAGAGTAGAGATGAAGATCCATGCAAAGGCTGAAGTAGCAGTTGTGACTTCAGAGGACCAGAGCTGAGATTAAGGTTTAAGTGCAGTGGTACCAGAGGTGGGAGTGAACCATGTATATATTCAGAAGACTTACTCTATTCACTGTGGAAGTGGAGGTATGAACTGCTGGAGCTTTATCTCGCTATGAGAGAGGATCCCAAGGTTTCAGCCCTTTGGAGTAGGGGGGGAGAGATCAAGAAGAAGGGGAAGTGAGGATGGGAGGCGGGGTGGGGCATTGGGAATAGGGTGGTAGATTACTTCAGTCCTGGAAGAGTTGAGCACCTAAGCAACATCCAGTAAGTAAAGGATTTTGGGCCAGAAGACAGGTCAATTGTGAAGGAATAGAGGAGATGTAGATTTTGTTGTTGTTGCCAAACATGTGGTAAGATTACGCAAAGCAAGTGCGTAGCTTGCCTGTATGGAAGGTGGAAGGTGTACAGAAGGATGAGAATTCATTGGGCCAAGAACAGACTCTTTGGGAACAACTAATGGGTGGCAGGTGGCAACTGAAATGCCATGTTCCAAGAAATGGAAAAGGAATTGTCCAATAGATGGGAGACAATTTAGCACAGGGCAGAATTGTGGGTACCAATGGCACGGAGAATGAGGAGAAGGGAGGGCTGGTCATCCATTCCAAGGCAGCAGAGAAATCAAGGAGGTTGAGTATAGAGGAGAGTATGGAGTGGTCAATAGAGATAAGGGTGTAGGAAAGGAGAACAAGCACCATTTGCCTGGAGTGTGTGCTGTGGAAATAATATTTAATGGGGTAACCGAGGCAATGTCACATGATGAGGATGTTGAGGTAACTATTACCTAGATTTCCTTTAATGGTAAACACACATCACACACCAGACAGAAATCATGATTATATCCAAAAACCAAGAGAACAACACCTACATACCCTGGCCAATAGAATGGGGAAATGTGCCCACATCATCAACAGTAGTCAAAAACCTGGGAGTCCTAATGGACAACACACTCATCTTGGAACCACAAGTAAATGCGATAATTAAGAAATGCTTCTTCCTCCTTCACTCAACAAAAAGACTCCTACCTTTCCTGTCCCTCACCCACAAAACATTGACAATCATCACCCCCATCATGTTTAAGAATCAACAACGCAAACAGCCTCTACCTCAGGATTCCGGAACACCTCCTGAAGAAATTACAATGCATCCAAAATGCAGCAGCTAGACTCCTCAAACTATCTAGAAGAGATCACATCATGTGAAACCAGATTGTATGGAGAAGCCTGGTTTGTTATCATTAGAGAATCATTACCCATTGTAAGAGAATCATTACCCATTTAGGGTTCCAGTTATCCATCATTCATTCTGAGTAGTATGATTAGTTATCCATTATCCACACATATATGCAGCCATTTGCATTTGCTATACAATGAGGCCTGTTATATTTGAAGTGCCTTGCATTTGCCATGTAGAGACTCATGTTACATTGGTAGAGACATGTAGAGATGTGTTGTTATGTATTATGTATGCATCTAGAGACACATATGAGTGTGTACCTAGAGTATACATTGAGCTTTGAGTATAGTGCTTGGTATGAGTGAAAGTGTTAGGCACTACATTCGAGAATCTAAAGCATGTGGCCCATGATTCTGAAGCCATCCTGAATGAGACACACAGAAGTGCCACGGCATTGCAAAGTTGTTATGGTACAGTGTGAAAGATTGGAATGCGTAAACAGTTTGCTTGGCAGAGATAACGTGACTCTTGTCAGAGCGGAGAAGGGCTGGATTATCAGGCCCTGGTTTGTGCTGTGCAGACAGAGATGGTGGGGCCATGCAGGGAGTGCTTTGCCTCATGGAGAGACATGCAGAAGAGAGGGATTTCAATGGAGGAATATGGAGATAGGTGGATGGTATGGTAACAGAAGCACTGATAGCATAGTACAAGATAGGCTGAAATGTCACAATGACAAGAACACACACTAATTGAACAATTACAAGTACATGCATCACAGACTTTTAGGCACTGCTCAGATTTAGAAATGCTGACAGATAGACAGAGAGGCATTTTAGTTTAGAGAGACATGTAACCATGGATATGTATATATGTCATTGAACAGTATAACCAGAGGTGAGGCTTTGGGAGTTGCTGGTTCTAGGTGAAGTTTTGGATGGAGCTGCTCTCTGAGAGATTGAGAGACATTTGGATGACTCTGAGAGAGAGGAAGCATTGGGGAAGCATTCTGATGAGAGCTGATGAGATCGATCTGGCAGGGAGACTGGCAGAGAAAGACCACTGAGAGGCCTGTCCCTGACTGATTTCTGGTTGCAGAGTTAGCTGGAGAGGAGAGACAGAGCAGAAGGGGAGTATTGAGAATAAGACATGTGCATGGGGAATTAGCAGACACTCACACAGAGCTTTGGCTGACATGATAGATGGGGTAATCAGACAGGGATTGTCTTAGAGGGAGAGTGAGAAGTGTGGTGTGGATTGGAGAGGAATGGTGTGGATTGGAGTTGCTATTAGATTGCTTGCACTAGAAGCCTGTAAGGCTTATAGTTATTGCATTGCATTGTAGATTTGCACCCAAAGCATAAAAGGTGCAAATCCGAGATATGCATTATAGTAGTGTTTGCATCCTGCATTGCTGTGCATGAATAAATGTATTCCATTGTTTTATAATTGAAACTGACTTGTGTGTTTTCCTTTTGTGTCCATTGTGCATTTTATTTTGTTTTGTGTCTATTCTTATGGTTATGGAAATAGCTTATGTTTGTGTGTCCATAGCATAGTAATTTAGGAGTAACACAGTGCACACTTGCCCTGAGATACAGGAGCAAGGGGGGCATAGTGATCCACTCCCCCCAAGGTAGATTAGGAGAACTAACAAATGGTCGCCCATGCGGGGCTCGACCAAAGGTAGATTTGTTGCATTTCAACAATCACTCCAGCGCTAAAAATGTTACATTGGCTTCCAATTAAACATTGTATCACATTCAAAACAATGTGCATAACACACCGGGCAATCAATGGACAGGGAGCAGAATTCCTACAAAAGAAAATAATCTATCTCAGATCAAGCAATGAAATCCGCCTGGCACCAAAACCATACGCCAGCAAAAAACTAGGGGGCTCTTCTTCCTCCCACCTAGCGGCAAAAACCTGGAACAACCTCCCAAAAGGAATAAGAAATAGCAAAGACCACCTAAAATTTAGAAAACTACAAAAAACCTGGCTCTTCAACAACACTCAGAACCAGACGGAAACAACTGAACAATCAAACAGGAAATACAAAAGAAGAGGCTGACAGAATCCATGGCGGCACAAAAAACACCTAGAACCGACTAAGCGAAACTCCAACAAGAACAAGAGAGACAATTCTAGATGGAATCGGCCACGCGCAACAACTCTATAAGGACAGAACAATAGCAAACAAGCCTAACACAAAAAGTCACAACTACCAACCTTACCCACTCAGACAGGGGCCCTCATTACAACTGAGGTGCTAAGTGCACCAACTTTACCACCATGGTGTAAACTACGTTTACACCATGGTGGATGGCGGATTTACCGCCCCATTACAAGGTGAGTGGGGCGGTAAATCCCCATTTCCCATTTTCCCTTCCCCATTCCCATTTTTGCCCCATAGGGAATAATGGGAGTGGGGAAGGCGCTAATTACGGCACCGTAAATTACGGTGCCGTAATTAGCACCAAGGTGCCTTAGCACCATGGAACTTAACGCCTGCAAAAAGCAGGCGTTAAGGTGGGAATCAGGCGTTAAGGGTTAACGGTGGCGTTAACCCTTAACGCCTGAGTTGTGATGAGGGCCAGGGCGTTGTGTACGGGCGTATGTCACAGGTAGATTGATCCAGGAGGAATAGTTTGCACCAACCACAAACTGGGATGCAGGGGCTAGCCAAAAACGAAGATAGAAATGCAAAGACTAACTTAACATAATGACAGAGAGATGAGAGACAGCCTTATCAAGCTGAAACTAGATCCCTGAAAGGAAGACAACGTTGTCTAAATCCCAAAAGACACACAATTGGAGTGTGCATTTCTCAGGACAGCAAGGCTACTAACCAACCCTTCAAAAACTTCTAAATACCTCACTCCTCTTCACACACTTCTCACACCCTAACAAAACACAACCACACCTCTTAAACCACAGCAACCTGCACGCACTTCCCCACACCGCAACAACAAACACACCACACAGACCCTCACACAACAGCACATGACGGACTCAGACCGTATACCACACCAAAAAGCTCAGTGAACCGTGTTAACTGAGCTGAAGCTGCCAACAGTACATCACGGCTCCCTTCCTCCTCTCCAAACATTGTCCTACTAACATGCCATAACCTACCCCCATTTTCTTTCAGATCTGCCAGAGCGCCAGGGAACCACTCCGGTGGTGATAGTGTACAGTACAAATATCCTTTAACATTAAAATAACATCATAACCAAAGTTAAATAATGTATCTGATTCTTCATAAATCATGGTCGCTAGTGAGGTTGCACTATAAAACAATTGCTGGAGTCTTAGGCCAGTGTGAGGCACTAAGAATAGGCAGCAGACATCATTAGATTCAGAAATTGGGGCTCCATACAAATGTGGGGCCCAGGGCACATGACCCTTTTGCTGAAATCACTCTGCCTGGAAGTGGAAATCCCCAACCACTGTGTAGAGAAAGTCTGTGATGAGCCATCTTAGATTCGGAAAACTGAGTCACTAACTCCCTGCATGACCAAAATTACCTTTTTGCTAACAGCTATGGTATGGCTTATGTATCACCGGTATACACGCATTTCACCGCAGTATTTTTCATCGCGTGTTTTTTCATCGCCGTTTTTATTTCGAAAATAAACTCATTGTTTTTTTTTTGGGGGGGGTTAAAAAATGAAATATATGGTTGTGGGTGTAAGGGAATAAAAACTGAACAGAAATGGGGGGTTAGGGGGTTAACCCCCCCAAAAAAACAAAAAACCCCCAAGTTTTTAAAAAAAAAAACAGCGATGAAAAATACTGCGGCGAAATAACGTAGAGCCGCATCACCTTGATTCCTATGCTACACTCTATGCTTGTATGCTTGCTGAAGAACAAGGCAATACACCTTTGACACCTTTGCTAGACTGGATGCTGCACTCTGTCTGTCAGAGTGTCGGGTGCTGAACTATGACGCCAGTAGCGTTCGATCTCGTGGACCACCAGATCTTATGGAAAGCCCTCTCTGTCTCAGTCCACATCTCCTCTGCCGCTGCCAAGTGGATCTCCTCCTTTCTGGCTGACAGATCCACGCGAGTCTTCGTTGGGGAGGCGGCCACCAACCTACCCCCATCTCCCACAGCAAATCACACGGATCCTGCGTATCACCTACACTTAATAACATGTACACCAAACCTCTTTCTGGCCACCTAGATACTCTTGGTATCTCCTACACTGACTACGCTGATGACGCACAAATCCTCACCCCCTCTAACTGGCAACCATCCCAAAGACTTCCTCAGAATAAACAAGATCTATGAAACCATTCAGTCATGGATGGCGGCACACTGCCTCTACCCCAATGATGAGAAAACTGAGCTCCTCAACATTGGAACCCCTGCTCGCCTAGCAAGGCTCCATGACGCATACACAATCTTGACCATTAATGATCACAAGAAACCCATGGCATCCTCTGTCAAGACACTAGGTGTTTACCTGGATTCCTTGCTCTGCATGACCCGCCACGTCAACCACATCGCCTCCTCCTCAGGGTATGCCACCAAAACCATCAATGCTAGAAAACCTTTCCTCACCACTCAGAACCGCCCTGAAATTGCTTGTGAATATTAGGTTCTAAATTTGATTACTGCAATTCGCGACTCTGTGGCACATCTGAAAAAAATTTGCCCAAATTACAAACAATCCAAAATAATGCTCTCCGGGCAGCACTAGACATTGCCAAGCATGCCCACATCTCAGAAGCCAGAAAAGCGGCCATTGCTACCCATTAAGGACAGAATTAAATTTGAGATACTGTCCATCACCCACTAGTGCATTGCTAAGGATGCCCCCCAATGCCTGGTTGAAAAAATCAAGTCACTTCTCGACCAGACCAGTAAAATCAGCCTACAAACACTGACTTATCATGCCAAGATACAACAGGAAAAGAGCTGGAGGGGCTAGCTTCCTAGTCCATGCTCTGGCTCTCTGGAATAAACGTCCCCCTAACCTACAAAACGAACCCTCATTCAACCCCTTCAGGAAACATCTGCAAACGTATCTCTTTAACTGACATTCCCTATTGCATGTCCCTCCTCCTTGCATCTTCTCTTTGTCCTCTTCTGTAACCAGCACCTATATGCCCAAGGGTTTTGTGCACTTTTTAATAAATTTACAAATAAATAAATAAATACGACGTCCCCAGGGCATTCCTGGAGAATCATCTCTGTCCACTGGATTTGCAGTAGAGCTGCCCGGGATACTTGATTGGCCTGGAAAGAATCTGCTCAGCGATGGGGCTTCTGCCAGTGTCTAATGTTAGATTGGCACAGTAAACATCCCTACCGTATGAGGGTCTGGGTCTCCATTGAAAACCACTGTAGAAATAAAAGAGCACAAAAGGAATCCAGTTCCCAGTACTGATCTGCAGGACCACATACTTTCCATGCAACAACAATAACTGAGATTACAATTTCATTATGGCTGGTACCACATATTGCCATCAGCAAGACGTTTAGGGGGTGATTTGACTAGCTTGGATGAGAATGACTTACTAACAAACAGCTTTGCATGAAATGTTATGGTATGTTATGTTATTCTGTGTTACTGTGATTTACATTGCACAGTGCTTTTATTGGCATTGTCTCCAGGGCAGTCCTGGATAACAGCAGATTATTCCACAGAAGTGGTTAACACTGACCTTATATCATATGGACCCAAGTATCATGAGACACACTCTGTCGGTGAAGCATGCATTGGTAAGTGACCTGTAAGCAGCCAGATCTGGGTCCTCTTTCATAATAATGGCTGCTTAGCATTTTCGTTTTGCGGCTGTAGTCATTTTGTATTGGACATCTTTTAGATGCGTGGATAGACTATCTTTAATATGACTACATGTGTATTTCTAAATAAAGGTGTGTGCTAAAAAAAGGGGAGCCATTGAGGTAGTCCATAGTTACAGGAGAAAGGAGGGAAACATGAAGGAATAAATTGTCTTGTTGTGTTGTTGACAACTGGCCACTCCAATTGGATTCACTGGCATTTCTGCAACAGGATAAAGCAAATGTTTTTTGTATATCTTGCTATAGGGGTGGAAACCAAAAGAGAGATTGTGTTGGACCATTACACTTCTTCTAACACCAGAGCAAAGCATGTGTGCACCAATGCCCCTGTAATTCTTTTACTTAATCTATACATACTTAAGATTCACTGGCCAATAGGTATTGGTGATTTTTTTCCAGTGCCTATGGGTGAGGGGCCCTTAAGGTGTGTAATGTTGGAGAACCTATCGACTATCCCCATTATTGTTGTACAACCACTAGATATGCCAAATGTGATAAATTATAAGCACTGTGCTCCTGTGTTTCCGATGATAATTGCAGTGGTTAATGCGGCCAGTAAGATCTTCGCCAAGAGGTCTTCCACTAGTAAAGAAAGGACAGGCAGTCATGTAAGAATGACAACATGCTTGATCCTTGGCCAATTATCAATTCCAGCCCCTTCCCCTACACTACCGCTCCACCTTACTTGTAACCCCCTGGGTGTGCCCCGATGTCAAACGCTCAGTCAGTAGCAGTTATCTGCACAGTGAATTGCTTATGCATGTCAGCATTACCTCTTGATTGCTTCTTCCAAGGTCCTGAAGGTGCTGCAGGTGTGTGTGGTCGTCAACTGCATTCCAACGTGACACCCTTTTCCAGGCAGAATTGACTGATTTACCTGCTGTGGACATTTACAAATCTTGGGCTGCACGTGGGGATTCCATGGTTAATTATCTTATTTTAGATACTATAATGCACATTAGGGTGATCACTTTCACTATACATTTTTATGTTTTTTTCCAGATGTTGCCCTTTGCACACCTGCATGTCCCAAATGCACTGGCCACTGCATCGGCCTCTCCAGCACCAATGAAGATGGAGACGTATTTTAAATGATTGTGTTTAGTCATGCTTGGATGCTGTATATTCTGTGCATTTACTAATCAACGGCCAGTTGTGATTACAACTAGCGTGTTGCCAGTAATGGTGTTGTTGCTGCCCGTTTAATTGACTATACATTCCCAAACTGTGCAGTTTAGTTTCTGGTGAACATCAAACACTAATGTTGTATTTTGTATACTTTGTTTACATGTATAATATTTAAAAGTTGTGCCCACTTTTTCTCTTTCTACATTCAGTTCTTGCACATTGAAGTGGAGGCCCACCTAGTACGTCTTTTGACAGAATGCGTATAGATGACGGATAATACGGGTGAGACTTAAGGTTTCCCAGCAAGAGAAGCAGAAGCCATATTAAATCCCATCACAGAAACTGGGCATGCAGTTTCACACAGTGATCCAAATCAAACAACTCTAGTATCTCATTGGAAAGGATATTAAAAGGAAGCTGCATGTGTGTACATTGACTAAGTATTACAGAGCCCAGGGGATACTGAGGGGAGTCTGTACTCCACTAAAACCAACATTATACAAAAACATAGAATTTGTCAAAAAATGGGAATAGATTCTAAACAAATGTTTTCTTGACCTAATTTTACTTACAATATAAGGGCTATCCTCACAGATCAACTCATTAAGCAACGAATTTAATGACATCCGACCTCTGTCGACCACACTGAGCTTATGGCCTTTTAAGAATGTGCATTGTAATGGATGGGATCACACCAGAGTAATTCTGAGTACAGATAACAGAACCCACTCAGGAAGATGTCAAAGTACTGTTTTATTTACAATTATCTAAAACAGTGAGGTTACAGTGGACGTACACTCAGACTCTCAATGATCTCTACACAAAATATGTTTTTCATATATAAAATACGTCAGAGCGACATCTCACTATGTGGCAATAAAGAAAAAAAACTTTTGAGGGTCGGGATTGGTTAAGGGAGACATCTAAGTATATTTTTTGTAAGAGTTAGGATTGTTATTGGGTGTCCATTATCAGGTGAACAAATTATGCCCACCTCTAAAAACATGTAATTTCAGAAACCTTAGATACACAGTTTCTCTTTGTTGGCATGCTTGCGCCACGTCTGGAACATTCCGTTCATTTTAGCAGCACGTAAGCCATGATCCAGGTGCAGGGAGGTAGGTCATGAAGCTACCTCACTACACAATTAGCCCAACATTGTCATCACCCATTCCTTCTGCCATGAAATTGTCTTTGTACTTGTCCTTGCCGAACATCCTTGTCTTTGAGAATGTACGCAAGTGCCGGCAATTGCTACCGTGCCTGGAACTCCAAGTTCAAACTTTATTTCCATCCTTGGCTCACCTGGCAGGAGACTACAATTTGGTCCATTTTGCAACTTTTAAATGCTCTAAATGAATTAAAGTTTGGCATCCTCTGTGTTCTATCTTGCACCTTAATGTGAGAAGGTTCATCCTCTGTACACTCGTTTTTCTTCAGAATAGATAGCTGACCTTGGTTGTTTCAGTCCTAACTTCAGGCCAGACAGTCTCGCCATACAACTCCACAAGCCTAATATTGTAGTACACTCGCTCGTAGGGGGCGGGATCTCCTGCAGACGCACAGAGCTGCTTCTCTACTTTCCCCCCTCTGGTCGAGTTCTCAATTCTCTGGGTGTCCTTGTATTTCCGCTGGAAGAAATGTCTCTTCGGTGTCCAGATCTTCATCACCACCCTCAGGGTGCCTGTTGTTTTGATGTGTTCATCCACACTCCAGGTCATGTAGTTACATTGTCCATTTGGGGAACAGTAGATCCATTGTCCCACGTATTTCTTATGATCCTTTGGCCTTTGGATACCATAACTTTGTTCCCTCAGGTGCTACAATGCTGACCTTTATGTACTCTCTGATGGCGTCATCAGTCAGCTCTTTTGCTTCTGGTTCATCCTTGGCATCAATCATTTTCTTAATTCTGACTGCTTTCATGGCAGTTTTCTTACATTGTGCAATTATTATCCTTATCAAACAGAATCCAAATATGATTATCACCAATATTGCTCCAAGTAATTTGAGCAGGTATGCCATCCAATAAGGAATCCATGAGAAAAAGAAGCAAACCAACTGTCATCTTCAATAGCTGTCTCATCCACCATTTCTATGTGAAAAACTATCAGCATCGATATGGCCTCTGTCAACGTCCTCTTCTCCCCGTCATGAGATGGTATGAATGTGCAACATGATGGCCTGATCTTAGCACTAACACCTCCTTCCATAGCTGTGATCATGTCAAGGATGTACCTGGTCTGGAGGATCATCAGCCTTATGGCCCTCAATTCTTCTTTTATCTCGTTAAATCCCTTTATGGTGGCACTGATTGTCTGGAGCAGCTCCCATCGGGTGATTTGTAACCACCTGGTGTTTACTGCAGTCTGAATCCCAGGCATGACCATGCATATGAACAACACTGCAGTTTTACTGAACAATGTGTGCTCATCGGGAATATCATCAAAAGCTTGTTTTGATTTTGCTAAGAAATAATTTGATCTTTTTCTTTGCCAGAGTTCTATTGATCTCTTTCTTCTTAGGTGATCATCTACCTTTGGGAACTCTTCAATCTTGAGGTCACTCTTTGGGATCACCAACTATGGAACATGAATGTAAACAATAGAGCACATTCCACCGCAATTCCTGGGTAACTTCATATATGCTCTAGATCCGCAGGCCCAATACAGATCCATTAGGACTGCCATCCCTCTCCTCATTCCTGGAATGTTCATGGTGTTTTTACACCACTTATTATGCCCGATATAATTCTTTCCCTTGCTTTGAAAGCTTATATTCACATGTATTAATGGTACTACGGGTACTGGCCCATTTTCATCCTCCACCGATGTCAGCAGTTTAGAGTATTTAGACCATGACTTTCAACACTCATCATTCACCTCTGGACTCCTTGCACTTCTTCATTCTTAGTAGAAGAGCTGCACAGGACATCATTCCATCTTCCCATCCTTTATTGGTGTGTACTCGCCCATAGATCAACAGTTGTGATGGTTCCCAGCATCCAAACATCCCAGTCTTCTCTGTCATGTTAGAACAGTTTGTTCTCTTCATTTCCTCAATGATCTCCTCATCCTGACCTGCAGCAGGGTACACAAGCATCCTATCTGTCCACCCAGGTTCCTTCTCCATTTGTGTTGTTTGGATATAATCGTCCTGGTATGGAAAGGATTGTCTGGATCTCCATCATAATGCCACCCAGCTCCCCAGGAACTGTCCTCTGGTAGTGCATGCTGCTACATGACTGAGGCACCTTGCATCCTGTGCTGGCATTTCTTTTGAAATTAAAGTTTCGCAGTAGTCATGGCATAGGGGATAAGAGAGCAGACATAGCAATTCTCCTCAGATGCTCTATCCCACACCTTTTTCATGTGCTGATACTGCACCTTATTTCTCAGGTGAACTGCATTATCAAGGTAAGTATTTATTCACTGATTGTCTTCTTCTACATCTCTCTTAAGTCGTTTAACATGTTAATAGAGATGAACAAAATGATCATCATTTGAACCTGCACCAGGAAGAATCATAGACATGTGAGATACAGAAAGATAAAGAGAATACACATGCATATGTATATTACGCATATAAGTCTGGAAAACCATTTGATGTGCCATCCTAATGGTTGTTGAGCTAGTGCTCTCTCTTTAACCACAGTGCCCTCTTCTCGAATCATTTTTACTGGAGGTATTCAATTTTGCATCTGTAATTGTACAATTTGCTAATTAACCGCTGTCTATAGTCTTATCCCTGGACCATTCTTGGGATCATGTAAAAAGATGTGAATATCAACATCTCGCCTAACAAGGGCAGGGTAGGATTGAAGTAAGAACACAAAAATGGCAACCATGAGACTGTTTGTATTAGTGCCAACAGGTAGCATGTATCTTATCAATTAAAACAGACATTGTCCATGAAATGAATCTGGATATTGAGCTCTTTTCCAATTTCTAATCAAGAACTGGCATTTAGGCATGAAACTGATATATTGTGTGTTTCAATATATTTCTAAAAGTTCATTTCAGCCTCTGGAATTATTCCACAAGTCTTTGCACTTCCTGATAAAATTTATAAGGAGTATCCATTGAATTCCAGTCAAATAGAAACATGTGCTAATCACTTGCTGCTTTATCCTCCTTCTTGATTATCGATCGAGTCTGCACAAGTGGAAATTCTGATTCTTCTCTTGCTTCTGCGTCAGCAACCATTGGTGGTGGGGTCTCATCTTTATAAGCCTTCACGTCACTCAGATGCATCCAAGCTCGTCTTCCCAATACCTTAACTGCAGAAGGGGAGACTTCATCAATGATGAAGGGGGCCATTGAAACTAGGTTTGTGCCAACGTTGAGTAATGTTCTTTATTAAAATTGGGTCCTTAACATATAACTTTGGTGGTGGCAATAGTTCACTTGGATTGGTCACTGGCTCATCCTCTTCTATGTTCTTAGACCTCTCCCCCAATGCTTGACTTCATCTGAAATGCAAGAAATACTGGTAGTCATACATGTCAATTAATCAGGAATTTCATCACCTAGAGTCGTTGCTACACTCTGGGCATCACTCCTGACCCTATATGGAAGTGTAAGAGGCATTTTTATATGACACCCTGTCACTAATTTGTGCGGGGTGATGTGGTGGTCAGAACCAGGCTGATTCTGAAGGGCATATAAGGATAGGGGCAGGCAATCTAGCCATCCCTTCTTTAAAGTCAATTTGATCTTTGAAATCCTTTCCTTGAGGAGGCTGTTGAGTCTCGCACATATCCATTTGCTTGCAGGTGATAAGCAGAAGGAAACTTGTGTTAATGCTTAATAGAAGCCCTATCTGTTCATGTAACTAATTGACAAAATGTGTCCCATTATCGGATCTTAGTACTTCGCACACACCCCACCTTGCAAAGACTTTGTGCACTACAAACTTTGCTTCACAAGTGGCATCAGGGTGTGGGCATGGACCTGCTTAGATACACCTAGAGAAGGGGCACACCACCACTAATAGATGCCTGTATACATTACATGACTGCAACATATCAACATAGTTTATATGTAAATGCTGAAATGGCCCATTCAGTCTGAGTATTACTCCTCTGATTGTTCTAAGTGTATATCCAGCAGTAAACTTTTGACACACGATGCAATTTACCATGAACTGTGAAACCTGTTCCAGTAAACTGGGATAAAACCAGTCTTCTGCAATAGTGGCAGCAAGACTTTCTCTGGTTATATGCGCAGGGTAATGCAGTTGTTCGAGTGCAACATTCAATAATGCTGTCGGCATTACTGGCTTGCCAGTGCTTTCCTGTCGCCATAAAGCTTCCGTGGGGGATAAAGAACACCCCCTTCGTTTCCATAGTTCTTGCTCTTCCTCTGGTGCTCTTCCCTGAATCTCTCTTAATTGAGTTATTGACAGCATATTAAACCCCTCTTGTTCTAACATTGTTCTAGTTAAACCTTCTTTAATATCTTCATTATGGAAGCTTGAAATATTTGGGGAATATGCAACTCTTTTGGCTTCGATGTCTCCGCCTTCATTTCTGCGAGAGATAAAGTCTGTTCGTTCAGTATGGACTGCGCATTTTACGACCACTATGGCTACTGGGAGTTGTAGTGCCTTGATGAGCCTGTCCAATAAGGGCGCATGCTGTACTGGAGAGTTGTCTGCACAGATAGCCCCTCCTTTTCTAACATGACAGCCCTGCATGTACAGTTGATGTCACATAGGCGGAGTCACTGTACACCTTCACTTCTTGTCTTTCATGTTTCTCGAGCATGACAACAAGCGCTACAAATTCAGCTGCTTTTGCTGAAAATTGAGATGGTAGTCTTGCACTCACCACTACTTCAATGTCACCATTTAATCTGTGTCTTACTACTGCAGAGCCTGAATGCCTCTCCCCACTAGTTTTCTCAATTTTTGAAGAACCATCAATAAAAATACCCCCCCCCCCGCGCCAAAGCAGTTTCCTTAACACGGGGTATGTAATCATAGAATTCAACATAAGTTGCACACCCATGCACATGATCACCTTCTTCTACAGGTTCGGCTACAAACTTGGGTGGATTCACTATTTTGCATCTTACAATTTTAATTGCTGGATTGGAAATCATTACTTCATAAACTGAAGCTCTTTGGGATGTTAACACACCCCTGGGTTTCTCTAAAATGGCAAATAAGGCATGCTCCATGTAAAGAGTCATAGAACAGCCCATGACAATACTTGTAGACTTCTCAATTGCAAATGCAGCAACCACCAAAGATTTTTTGCAAGGGGAATGTCCTCTCAAATGGTGTCTAAAATCCCACTGTAATACGCCAAAATGTTGTACCCCAACGTTGTTCTTTGTGTGAGCACTGCTGTCATTACTGCCCCATTTGTGTACGAGAATAGATACAATTCATGGCCATAGTTGGGAATCCCTAAAGCTGGAACTGCACAAACATTGCTCTTTCAACTACTCAAATTCTTCCTCCATTTCTTCAGTCCATTTGATCTTTTCCTTGCCAACTTGTGCCTTTTTTAACGCTTGCAAAAGTGGCTTGGTATATGTGCTGTAATCAAACACCCAGGCTCTACAGTAATTGCATAAGCCCAGAAACTGTTGCATCTCTCTCACTGTGTTTGGTTTGGTGTTTTTAGAATTGCCTCAGCCCTTTCAGTGTCACTTTCTTCCCTTCATGTGAAATCAACTGACCTATGTACAACACATATTCCTGACAATACGATAATTTCTCCTTGTCAACCTTATATCTTTTGCCTGCTAAAATAGTCATTAGTTGGACAGATTCTTGCCTACACTCATCCTCTGTTGTACTACAAATCAATTTGCCATCTACGTACTGTATCACTGCACTCTTATGATCGATATTGCCTAGATCCATTTGTAGGACCCTGTTAAAGATTGATGGGGCCTCACAGTACCCTTAAGGAAGACGAGTATGTTTTAGTCTCTTTTGTCTAAATGTAAATTAAGGCAGGTCCTGTGAGTCCTTATGCAACAGGATCGAGTTCTGACTGAGATTCTGCATAATATTGTCGCAGGATTGGGAACTAAAGGAAACTTGGCCTCTACAATCTGGTTAAGAGGTTGCAAATCCTGGATAAATCTCCACGACCAGCCTTCAGATTTTTTAATCAGATACACTGCAGTATTGCACGATGATTCCAATGGCACCAGGATCCCTTGATACATCAGTGCTGAAATAGTATGGAATATACCATCATCAGCTTCTTGGGCTATGGGGTTCTACTTCATTGTGGGTAAAATTGCTCCTGGTTTAAGCTTTATTTTAACCTCCCCTTTTCCCTTCAATAAACCTATGTCATAGGGGCCTGTGGTCCACTGGACACTTGGCACCTTTTCTAAATCTTCCTGAAAAAATGCTGGTCGTTGCTGCACTATCACCATTCTCTGTGGGATCTATCTCTTGTCGATCCTTACCCAGTATGTAATGCTCATAAAGAACACCACTTCATCATCGATACGCTCATCTCTGAACATATCTTCATCTGTTATATCAGTCAATATGTACCCTTCTTCAAGGGCTATCACTGTTATCCATGATCTACCTTTGTCATCCGCCCCTTCAAGCATTGCTATCTTGCTTCAAACTTTAGCTGATTCCAACTCTACAGGGATAGTCTGTCCATCTTCCTCATTCATAGGTATTTGTGGTCTAAAAAAAAATCATCAGGTGCCCTCACAATCTTCCCTACCAGATCCAGTAGCCATGTCAGCAAAATTCTTACTCCATATAAAAAGACTTCTGGATCTACCGGGACGCCTCACAGAGCTACTTGTCCTGTGCATGCCAATATAAACTCTTCTATATTTAAATAGTGTATTACTGGAGAGGAGCACACTATTCCTTGATCGGTAAATGAAATCGTCATGTTACATTTTGTCATCAAATCTGTTTCTAAAATGTTAACTGGTGTCTGTCGTGAATATAACAAAGGAACGGGCATGTCACATTTCCCTATGGAGACCGGTAATTTATCAGTAAAAGGAACTAAATTTGTACCTCCAGAGAACCCTTGAGCATTCATGGCAATGCCTGACATTGGGTATTTTGCCTTCTGTATACACAAACGAGTTGCCCCAGTGTCTACAAGAAAAGAAAAGGATTTGCCCTCTGTCGTCTCATTGACCCTTGGTTCCTCTTGGGTGTCTGGTGTCACAGATAGTACTGAACACATTGAGTCACCCTGTAAGCTGTCATATTGAGGGTACAAGCTCATCCCTGTTCCCTTGAAAGAATTCCCTCCTACCACAGTGATGCCCCCTATTCTAGGGATCAGTAATTGTTCTGTGTTCTCATATTGTTGTGTTTGCATAGGTGCTTCTTGTGATTTTCCTTGTAGTGGGTGCATGTGTACTTGCCCCTGCTGTTGCGCCTGCTGTATTTGCGGCACCTGTGCCTGATAGAATGTGTGATCCTAGGCAAAGCCCTCTCTTGTTTGTGTGCTATATGGCAGCGGATAAATTGTACCCCCTCTTGAAAACTGGCCATTTTGTGCACACCCTCAGCTCCTGCACATTGATTGTATCCTCCCTGAGAACCCTGGTTCTCACTCTGTGTGTTTTGGAATCCACCTTAGTTGTTCTGAAATCTGCCTCCTCTTCCCCTGAAACCCATACCTCTGCCTCGTGGCGCAAACCCATACCCACCTTGATCCATCAGGCGTGAATTATTCGCCTGCGATGTATCTATTTGATTTCTGCATTTCCAGTCCTTCTCCGCTTGTCAATACCGGCACTTCTATCGAACATTTTTAGAATGTTTTATGAACTAATTTGGCCTCCTCAATGTTTCTATTTTAATTTTTCTTTTTGTTCTTTTCTTGTAATAATTGATAGTGATGTACTATAGTCAACTGTATCTCAGCCCATGGCTTTGCCTCCATTTCCACTTATTTTTTCATCTGTCTTTGTACTCGTTGTGGTAACCCCTGACATAAAATGTGGTAAAATAATGCCACTGTATTTTCCCACGGCTTGTGATTTTCAAGCTGCCATTTCTCCTGAATATCCTGAATATAAGAAATAGGGTCTTCATATTCCTTAATTTTTCATGTCATAATTGCACCCATATCTGATGTGTCAGGATACTGTACCCTGAGAGCCTTCCAAACATCTGCCCTACAATTATTAAATGACGCTCCATCATGCTCTGTGTTTTGGCAGTCACACTTGACTATTCTGCTCTCCTCCATATGTCGTCCGCCCTCTGCACAAGAATGGCTGCCAAGAGACCTTTTATGTCTCCTATGGCCAGCGTATTTGCTCCTGTCAACTTCTCTAATTCATATATCCATTTCCCAGCCCCCGAAGCCAAAAAGGGAGCTTACATTTTAAATTATCCTTATCCATCTCTGGCCATGGGATGTATTTCGGTCTGGCTCCCCCCTTCTCTAGCAAGGGGAACTGTGTGAACCCCAGCCCATAGTCAGATCCCACATTTATTCACAGCTTATGCAAGATCATGACATTGGGTTTGGCAAGGTCTCTGGAATGCCAAGAATTTGATGACTCACAGCAAGATCTATACATTTCGCTGATCTCAACAGAAAACACAGATGGCAGGCATGCAGTCTGTGTTTTTGACAGAATATAGGGGTCTGCAATATATATACAATATTCTTATACATGACTGGCCAGAGGGAGGTAGGTACTTTTAGTTCTGTTAGAAAAGCCCATACCTGCAAAGTAAGCACAACATACATAAGCCTCGGTTTGTTGATAGGAAAACTGTCCATGGATGGGTCTGTGTCTTCACCCCTTAGAAGGGGGCTTCTGACTCTACCAGTGCTTTGAAGCACTCCACCTGTGTATAAGCCCAGTATAAATAAACAATTACATTACATTACCTGGGGTATCTCTTGTTCTGAGTTGGGAATTCTGGCAGAGCTCTGGCCTGGTGTTCTCACTGCTGCACAACTAATTGATTGGAACATCTGATTGTAACTCTGTGAGGAAACATTGCTATCTGGAGTTAATTAGATTTGATTGTGGCTCTGGGACAGTTGAGACCTGTGCAAGGCTTTTTGTTTGGAAACCAGGCCTGGTCTTTTATTCAAATTAACACAGAGAAAATAAAAGGTGAGTTGTATTCCCTTTCAAATTAAACAGCTGTGTGCATTTTAATGACATGTTACAAAAAACAATAAGTACTATTTTTGTGGGCCTTCACTATTGAAGGATTGACAAAGATGTGGTTTTAAAGGTTTTTGTACACTTGTGTGATGCTGTATTTATTGATATTTAGGACTTTTTTCAAGCAGGCCCATTAAATATGTTTTAGTATTTAGAAGGCTTTGTGGATTTACAACGCTGCTAGGATAATGTATAAAGGTGTATATGGGGCTCACACAATCAAGTCAGCACTTAAATATTAAAGCTTGGAAAGTATGAGTTCAACATTATAGAGGGGTAAAACCCCTCTCTAGTACCCCTGTACAATTATTTAAGACTACACTGCTCTAGGTATACATAATATGGGGGAGAGGGGACTTTATTTAAGCAATGCTGTAAACGTAGGTCTTTCAAGCCTATAACCAGGGATATCATTTGGGGGTCCACCAGGGGTCGCAGGAGATAGTGGACCCTAAATTAAGACAATGAGTGTGCAGGACACCATGCATGAGTATATGTTTTGCAAATATAATTTTGCACATTCTTATGGTCTGCTGTAAAGGCATGTTTTACAGTGAGGCCGGCACAAACTTCTGGAACTATCTGGCACACAATATGGCCAGCTCACCAGGACACACACATTTTAGGGAGATCTCTCACAAGATTTCCCAGGAGTCTTCAAAAGGCTGTCACGCCCAACACTCTGTGCCAGATGTTCCAGGAAGCCTATCTGGATGGACGCCATTACCCATGGGGAGTCAACAACCCTACCCAGACAACCTTGAGGAGAAGAAGAATGAGAAGAGAGTTAAACAATGAAGAAGAACGAGAAGAGAGTTAAACAAGGGAACAGACATCAGAAACAACAACGGACATCAAAACTTAACTCAGCTTACTGTTGTCTGGTCACGTTCAGCGCGCTCTTATCCAGTTGGTGTTGTGTCTCCAGCAGCCCAGATGGTACCGCAGACCTAGAGGACAAGGGAAGAGAAGACAAGGAACAAGGTCAGAGTCCAAGAGGCCCACCTGAATTGGGCCTCTCACTCAGGAACTTACCCAGCAATCCCAAGTTGGCACGTAGTATGGTACTCCTCCTGCTGTGATCCACCATTCAGCACCTGCCAAAGGAAAGAACAGAGACATGCGGCCTAACGACAGGTGAATCCAGGAACATTGTACATATGGGCATTTTCAAACTTTTCAGAAACAGCAGTATCATGCTGGATGTTGGGGTGCAGCTAAAACCCCACCTAGTGCACCTACCCATAGGAGTGAGTTAACTACATTGCCCCCCACCCACTTGGACTCCGGACCATTGCTGGTCAAGACCTGGAAGCACCAGTCCCTGGATCGGCAAACCTCAGGAGAGAGAGTAGTCACCATTCCAGCCAAAACAGGTACACGACACGCTAAGGGAGGTAAGTGGAGTGAGAAGGGGAATGAAGAAAGTACAGGGGCAACAAAAGTTTCCTTTCGTCCCCTAGATCCTACCCTGCACTCACATTCAAGAGGGCATCCCAACAAGAGGCAGCTGGGAGGTAACTGCACCATATCTCCTCCACTAAACTACCCCTTGTTGGTTGAGTTAGTAGTTAACTGCAAGGGGGGATTTGGTGCCAGTGGACTGGCAAGAGCACCAGGTTGAGGCATCTCCATGTCTCTGGGAGCTGCAGAAACAGGAAGGACATTACAGAATGTCTGGTCCAAGAAGGTATTGCTTCCCTGGGCATAATAGACATGTACATGGGGGTACGAAACCCATGCATTGCACCAGGACCTGGTTACCACCAGGAATACCATGTATGTCGTGGTGGCAAGAGTTACTGCCATACAATCCAAGCTGGCCCCAGTGCCTGCCATGCCAGGCCTGGTCCCGAACCCTGTCGGAGGGGGGGCCTGTACCAGTCCCAGCCCCCATTCAGGGGATTACCCCAGTCCTGGTCTCATTAGCACCACTAGAGAGATTCCACTGAGACCCCCTGAAGTACACGCAGTTCGAAAATCAATGCAAACTGCATTCCATGTGCTGCCCCCAAGCATTCCCCAGAAATTCTTCCAAGGTGACGTTTATGCTGTCATATTTAGGGGGCAATGCAGCAAATTGGTTGATCCCGCTAGTAAAATGACAGGACCGTGTGTTGCAGGATTTTCAAAGCTTCAAAGAGGAAACAGAGAAGATGTTTGCTATCAATGCCCACGCACAAAAATGAGCTATTGGGTCTACGGCAAGGCAATAAAGATTTGTTGCCATATATCACCACGTTTAATCGTCTGGTGGTAGAAACCAATTGACGGGAGGCTAGGTAAACATCTCTCTTCTATCGATGCCTAAGGGCCAAACTGAAGGATGTATTAGCCCAGGTGGTTAATCCACAACACGGTTGTGCAGAATACATTGGCCCTCATTACGACCTTGGCGGAGAACCATGGTGCTATTAGCACCATGGTCCATGGCGCTAAGTTGCCAACTCCGCCATGGTGGTTGGCGGACTTACCGCCCCATTCCGACCTTGGCGGGGCGTTAAGTCCCCAATCCCCATTTACCCTTCCCCATTCCCATTTTTGCCCCATAGGGCATAATGGGAGTGGGGAAGGCGTTAATTACGCCACCGTAAATTACGGTGGCGTAATTAACAACAAGGTCCCTTAGCGCCATGGATTTTACCGCCTGCAAAAAGCAGGCGTAAAAATCACCATGGCGCTACGGGAACTCGTACTCAGGCGGTAAGGGTCGGCGAAGTTTACGCCGGCGTAAACCCCTTACCGCCTGGGTCGTAATGAGGGCCATTGTCTCGTAGTACAGCTGAATCACCAAATGAGTGAAAGGGGGATAACCGATCAATAATTTTTTGTCCCAGAGGGTTTGCACTTGCAGGAAACCGCAACTTGGTGGGGGCTGCAGAGCCCATGCGGATAGGAGGTGTGAAAGGGCCTTTATCAAAGGAAGAGAGAGAGAAGAGATGGGTGCAGATGCTCTGCTTATACTGTGGGAGACCAGGCCATTTATTTCATGAATTCCGAGCTACAACTAAGGGTCCTCCTAAGGTAGTGGGAGTTATGGATGACACACAGGGCACTCTGATGGGAAACTAGAGAGCCTGACGGTTCCGAAAACAAACACGTTTACTCAGGGCACACCTACGTCTTCTCCGATACAAACAGAAATCACGCAGGTAGTCATGACTGTTCTCCGATGCACCCCTCAAGCAGGCATAGCCTTCATCGACTGCGGGCCAACATGGAACTATGTCGACCGAGCATACACCAGTGAGTTTAGGGCCATTTAGGAACATGCATATGTAATGGAGGGGATCATACAGAAAAATTCCAAGTCCAAATAACTGAACCAAATCAGGAAGATGGCAAAGTACTGTTTTATTAACAATTATCTAAAACAGGGATTTTACAACAAACATAAATGGACGTACGCTCAGTCTCTCAGTGATCTTTAAACAAAACATAGTCTTTATACCAAAAATATGTGAGAGGTGACGTCATACTACGTGGCAATATTGAAAAACCTATCACGGGTTGTGATTGGCTAAGGGGAATATCTAAGTATATTTTCCTATAGGAGCTAGGATTGTGATTGGCTGCCCACTATCAGGTCGACAACATATGCCTATCTCTAAAACATTTTTGTTTATACAGAGGGTGTGTTGGGACCCTCTTTTTTGTTCTAACACCAAAAACATCTCCAGTGGTTTACCACAATGTTCTAGCCTCTCCCACTCCTCCTCAACACATACATGTCCCCCCTAACGAAACTCATTCAAGCCCATGGGCTAACCGCCTACAACTACACAGATGATACCAAATTCATCTTCAAGATAACATCATCCCCAGTACCCAAACAACACGCTCAACAATAGCGTCACGGACATATACACCTGGATGACAATACACAATCTCAAACTATGCCCGACCAAAATAGAAATAATGATCTCCCACCAGAGGATAACGCAAGAGACACACAGCTGAACTAGCCACCAGGCATCGGAACCCAACCAGAAGCATCTCCCATGATAAAAACATAGGAACAACCATGGACAACAGACTCACTAGAACCACAAGTCAATGCAATAGCAAATAAATGCTTCTACCTCCTGCGACTAATTAGAGGGATCCTCCCCTACCTCTCCTTCCCATAGAGAACCTTCATAATAATCTCCTTAGTACTATCAAGAATGAACTACCTCAACTTTCGCACTCAGAAACACTTGCGTATGAGCGATATATAAATAAAATATCATATCATATCATATTATAACTTTGGAATGCCAGAATGATTCACAAAAAAACTCCAATGCATCCAAAATACTGCGCAAGGATACCCCTGATACTAAACAGAAGAGACCACATCTCACCAGACCTCAGAAGATTACACTGATGACAGAAGACCACCTTGCCATCAGGAAACGACTAAAAACCTGGCTATTCAATTCACAGAGACTAACATAAAAAACGGGCACCTCTCACAATATCACTGCAGACCAAAGATAATCAAGGCACAGTGCGGATCCTGGGACCAACAATTAAACAACCACACTGCACTAACCACCATCCACCCCTGCTCCTTGCTCCTCTTCAGCATACCCTGCAAATACCTCATGTGAACTAATGGGTCATCCCTACCACACACAAAAAACACAACTCAAACTGCCGCCAAATGAACAAGCTAACAACCCAGACACTGGACGTTGCCTTTCCGGACACAATAACCCCAGTGCGCATAATGCAAACACACTCAGAAAGCCGGCATGCACAGATGCCAGTTTCTCCTGGTTCTGCAAGCACCAACAGAAGAGCACAACCTCTATCCTATCCCTCTTCCCTCACTAATCTACCCAACCCACTTTCTTCCAGAGCCACATGAGCACCTGGAGACCATGCAATTGGTAGCGGTGCATGGTACACATCATTTTAATATAACATGACATAATGAGATGGATGAGGTTGTTATTTTAAAGGGACAGGAAATAGAGAGTTAGGTAGGGGCAGGGAACATGCTTGTATGCCCACCGGGAGGAGGTTCCATTGAAGTGGGTCAATGAGCACATAAGAGCAAAACTGTGATGCAGCACCAATCAGATGGCTTGACAGAAAGCTTGAGAAACGCATTGGGGTGAGGGATGCAAATAGAGGGGTTTCAGGTAATGGAGTCTGTGAGGAAAGCAGGGGCTAGTAATTGGATGTATTTAAAGACCAGAAGAAACAATTTGAAAAGGGATTTGTGATGCGTGGAGCGCCATCCAGCATGAAAGTGGCTAGTAGAGGCGGGGGAGGAATGGAGGCATTTGCATATAGTGTGAGTAGTACAGTTTAGTTGAGAGGCTGAAAGAGTAGAGATGGAGACCCGGGTATGAGCTGGAGCAATAATGAAGGTAGTGTTTGGGAGGGTTGAGATTAGAGCTTTAATTGTATGTAAGGCTAGCAGCGGTAGATTGTCCCAATGTTAAATCGGTAGAGCTTCACAGTAGTATCAGTGGAGGCAATGATTTTGGTGAAGGTTTAGATTGCTATCAAAGAGGACCCAAGGGTTGCAGGCTTCACGGGCTGCTGTTAGGAGGTGGGTGGGGAAAAGAAGTAGGGGGTTAAGAAGGGTTGAGCAAGATGAGCATGGATGAAGATTATTCTTTTCTTCGATCAGTTAAGCATGAGAGACTGAGCTGTCATCTCTTGTCGAATAGCTGACAGAGACAGAAAAGTTAGAGGTGAGGTGAGGGGTGAAAGTAGAGAAGAACCGTTGGGTATCATTAGTGGATAGGTGATAGGAGAAACCAGAGGAGGTGATGTGGCTACCAAGGTAAGAGATTTAAAGTGTGTAGTGTAGTGTGCCAAGGTCAGAGGAAGTCCTTAGAGTCAGTAGTATTGGAGTTCCAGGAGATGGAGAATGACCAGTTGGAGAGATAGGAGGCAATCCAAGCAAGCGCAATGTCTTAGAAAAAGGGATGACTAGGGGTTTGGAGCAAAGAGGGGTGGACAACCCCATCAAAGGTTTCAGACAGGTCAGGAAGGATCAGAAGATAGGGGAGTTTGAATTGATGAGCAGCGGTTAGAAAGTTAGAGACACTGGTCATTGCTGTTTCTGTGAAGTGGCAACTATGGAAACCAGATTGGAGGGGATCAGAGAGATTGCTGACCTCAATGTACTGGTTGATCCAGTTGAGGACCACACATTTAGGTACCTTGCAGTCACTGAGGACTAGGAAGACATATAGTTGGCAGAGTGTGAGGATAGGCAGGGGGCTTTTGGAATGGGCTGTACCTTATGATATGATAGCTGTGTAGTACCTTGGCTACTTTGAAGCAGCTTAGGAAGATGCCCAGATTGAAGAGAGAAGCAAAGCGGAAGAAGAGGAAGGAGCAGGCAAGCAGTAGCAATGCATGGAGTTTTGTGGTAGGAAAAGGGTAACAGGGTGCACAATGGTTCGGCATGTATGAGACTGGGCAGCCGTTCCGAATAAATGGTATGAGAGAAGGAACAGAGGAAGGAAGGGATAGAAGATGGTGGGCGAGGTGGCAGGAGGGAGGGCTGGAGGGAAGCTAGCGTTTCATGGATCTCACAGATATTGGGTGAGAAGTAAAGGGCAAAGTCATGTGCAGACAAGGAAGAAGAATGCAATCTGTAGGAATAGGTGTGGCTGCTCTAGCAGAGGGTAAGGGACTAAGGATCACTGACCTGTAAAGATAGGGAGATAGAGGCAGCACACACATTAACACCTTAAATGCCTTTAGGACGTGTGTTCTCAATGTACAAAGGGAAAGGCTGAAGTCCCACTGCAGATCCATGCATATGGTAGACCTACATTAGATGCGTTGGGAGTGGCATACGTGTGCAAGAGCCACACACCCAATCAGTGGTCGCAGAATTGAGACGGGTCAATACCTGGTCCATATGGTTTGATGCAGTTGCCATGAACGAATGGTTTCAGTGGTTAAGTTCATGTCGTATTTTCCACAGACCTTGAATGCACTCTCAAAATTAAGAAAATAATGCTGACATCTATTAAATCCACACAACTGTTTGTTCTCTTTATTTCAGGCCCCTTCCACACATCTTTCTGTGGTCGATTAATTGTTTGGGCTTATGTGTGGATCTTGACAAGCATAGTGACGGTGGGGAGAAGTAGGTCGACACTTGAGAAAGGGTGGCCTTCTTCTGTTCTGGCTGAAAATGTGTAACAAGGGGATCGAAATACAGTCATAACATCCTTCTTCCTCTTGGTTCAATGATTAGCCTTGTTGAGTTGTTCTCTCGCTCCACTGACGGTCAAGAGCAATCACCTCATGGGTGAGGTCTGTCCAGGCCAGACCCACTGTAGAAGGTGCAAACATTGTATACCACTTTGCACCCGTTGCCCCATTCTCCCTCTCCTTAAATGTTAGCAGTTTAAGAGTAACACATGTGCTTGTTTCAGAAGACTGGTCTCAGTGAAGCAGATTCCAAAAAGTATCTCAACCAGCTTGAATCTCTTGATGGTACCGGTTTATTTATTTATTGATTACGACCAAGACCCTGAGGTATCACAGCAAAAGTAGTAAGCATTACATAGTAGGCATTGTGAGCCATGTTGCAAGTGCAGATGGGTTACAAGTACAGTTTAGGTTAGAGAATATAACAAACAGGCATAATTAGGCATATTTGGCGAATAGTGCAGTTTTTTTTGTTGTTGCTAAAGATCAGGAGGGAGGGTTCTTCTTGGATCATGGAAGGAAGAGTGTTCCAGAGTGTCGGAGGAACAACAGTGAAGCTCGATCCACCCGCTGTTTTACTGATGAATATGGGGGTAATAAGGGAGGTGGAGGAGGACGATCGCAGGGTGCGAGCATAGGATTTCTTAGAGATACAGTGGATGAGGTAGGGAGAGCAGAGTTGTGTAGGCAACAGTGAGCGATAGTTAGGATTTTGAACTTGATGCAGGCTTTGATAGGTAGCCAGTGTGCTTTCCCTCTCACCAGGGAGATGTAATCCGATCATTTCAAACCCCACACTGCTCTGAGGGCGTCGTTGTGGATCAGCTGTAGTTTGTTCAGGTTTTTAGTGGATGTTCCTGCACGGGTGGTATTACAGTAATCTAGTTTACTGCCAATCATGGCTCTGGCCAACGTAGTTGGCGGGGGTGAGGAATTTCCTAGATAGGTCAATGAGTTTGGTAGAGTAGGCAGCAGACGAGGCTATCATCTTGACTTGTTTATGCATGTTGAGTTCTGAGTCAAGAAAGACCCCCAGAGTTTTGACATGAGTTGAAACTGGGATGGTCTTCCTGTCAATGCAAAAGGTGTTGAAGGCAGGGTCAAGGAGTTTAAGGCAGTGCGGTGAGCTGACAATTAGCAGTTCCGTCTTATCATCGTTCAGACAAAGGAGGTGATTAGTCATCCAGGCCTGAATGGTGCTGTTGATATGGTTGATGTTTGCTGAATCAAGTTCATGGATGCCTGTGAGATTGAGTAGGACCTGCGTGTCATTGGCAAAGTTAGTGTATGGAATTTCTAATCTATCCAGCTGGTCAAAGAGAGGTTTAATGTACATATTGTAAGACATAGGTGAGAGGTAGGAGCCTTGTGGAACCCCATAGGTAATGGGGATGGGGTCAGCAGCCTCGGTTCTGGAGAAGACCCTGGAGGTTCATCCACTAATGAAGGACTTAATCCAATTGGCCGCTTCGAGGGAGAGATTGAACGTGATTGTCAGGTGGTGGCATAGAATATTGTAATCAATGAGATAAAAGGCAGCTGAGATGTCCAATAGGAGGAGGATGCGATCTGATGGTTCTGTCTTAATACCAATATCTGTCAGCGCTCTGAAATCCAAAGATCTCTGTGTTTCCACAGGTACCCTAGGTTCAAAGCCACAATTCTGTACACATTGGGATTGCACACAATGACTGATCTACTTGATGGGTGGAGGAAAGGTGAATTGGAAGGGGGATGAATCATTGTTCCCACTGTGGATGTACCTTTGGATGGGATAGACATTGATAGATAGACATGTTTGCCTGCCACACGCTTCCGCTCCTCACAATACATTCTACCTTACTGTTTTCATTCTCCAGTTCAGGCTTGTTTTCTAATGAGCATGAAACAATCTGTCACTCTCTCTTGATATTGTAATCCAATAATATTTTGGAGGATTTAAAAGCACCCTCTAAACTCTCGTGGTGCTCCTTGGCATATATCTGAAAGACTTGCCTAATTGTTCACTTTGGCATACCCTGTGGTTAGCGCAGTTTCCAGAGGAAGTGACAGCTACGGCGCTCCTTTGGGGCCACAGAGAGGTGCCGGGGCACCAAGTATTCCTCCAATGGCCCATGGCATTTTGTTTTCACAACAACAGAAATCTATGCAATTTTGAACAGCTTATCTTCGATCAAGTTCCAAAGTGGCAAATTGTTTTTGACAAACACATCACAGCAAATATTTTGCTTTACCTGACATTGGCAATAACGCGTAGCCCGTTAAGGTGAACGCAAGCTTGAAAATAATATTATTCTCATCTTCTTTTAAGATCTCATCAATGTTATGCTTTATTTTACGTGCTAACAAGCTGTTTCTTAACATTGTTATTTGTCCTTCAGTAAGTAAATTATACACCCTAGGGAAAACCTGTATTATTAATATAGTATGAGCTCAGTAATAAATGTACATGGTAAATAATACTAATGACGATAATAACCTAATTAACACTACAGGAATTATTAATAATTTAGCTATCCATTGTACTAACATTTTCTCCATTGCAATGTAAATATATATTTAACGTAATTAATTGAAGAGTTGTGAAATAATAATGTAAATACATGTGTAATGCAATGTAGTCAAGAGTTAGGAACACCGTAATGTAATAAATGAGCAGTGTTTGCCCTTTTTTTAAACATTTAAACAAATAAATAATTCAAGTTTGTTGCTGTCGCCTCACAACATTTGAACAAATAAATAATTCAAGTTTGTCGCTTCGTAATGATATGATGCTCCCCCTGAATACCCCGTCAGTCCCTCAAACGCAACCTTGGATATGCGCTGTAACCTCATGATATAACCTTCCAGTGCCTTTGAGGGTGTGCGCGTTTCCTCATTCAATGGTTTCCTATTTATCAGATCAAATGTAGACTTTGGAAGCTGCTCATCTTCACAGAAATATGCGTCACAAAACGCGTAGCTCACGACGCCGCCACATGGCTTGGAATTTTTATTGTGCTCAGAAATCTTGGCCGCTAAGATGCCCTTAAGGATTCTCAAACTGCTTAGATAAGATAAAGGCTGGGTGATTCTGTCAGAGGCAAAACAACCTGTACGTAGGAATCCGCTTTCAGTGGTCGAACAGGGCGGGAGCAGCGCTCCTCTACTTTCTTTTATTAAGTGTCACTGTTCCTATACTTTTATTGTATAAAGAAACCGTTCTGGAATGGTTTCTTTTTAAAATAAAAGTGTAGGAAGCAGTTGAAACGTGCACTTCAGTGCACTGCAATGAACACTCCCTTAAACAGTAGGCACATGTGTTTTGGGGTTTGTATTGTGCATGGGAGGGGGCGTGGCGGAGCGGTGCAGGCCGGGCTTCTTTTCGTAGACTTCGACCACTGTCCATTTTTAATCGCTAGCGTATACTATCCTCTAAACAGATACAGCAAATACATCCCATAGTAAGGCTGGTGCAGTATTATGTTGCTTCCACCCATAACGGTGAGGCTAAATAGGTTATTTTTTCGGAGTGAAGAATTACTTCGCAGGTCACGGTCGTAATATCCGTCATCGCAGTTCACGAAGAGTTACTGTAGACATTTTGCGATGTAATCAAGTAAAATAATTATGGGAGCAGGTCAGCAGATGAGAAACCCAAGTTGAACAAGCATAGGCAAAGCCAATATGTTTGTCTTTGCACATTTAAAAAGTAAGCTTTTTCTAAAAGCTGCCCCTGAAAAAGGCGTACCTTCTACATTTGCTAAGCCAGGCCCACTGCTTTGCCAATGCTTATCATTTTATGTTTGCCCTTGAAGGGAACTACGATTGCTTCCACTTTGTAATGGCTGCCAGTTCGCAAAACGTCCAGTTTGCGCTGCAGTCTTATTTATCTTTTAATCTGACTGAGCAGCACCTATCATGCATGTGCATGCAGTCAGCCCGTCCCATTGGGATCAGTCACCATGTATCCCTCTTGTTTGAATACATTGCCGCTTTCTTCTTGTAAATCATGCTTATTTTCACATAGGATGGATTGTAAAGAGTTGAGTGGAGACAGTTCAGTGAATGATCAGTATTCTAAGAATATACTTGGTCATACTAATTTTGAAATCTTTGGGAAGTAGTGCTATACACACACACACACAGACACACACGCTCCAATGTGCTGCATTTTCAAAAAGCATGTTCAGTACAATACACTGTCGAGAACTGTTTCAAGCAGTTTTAACAGAAGTGAACCACACCCCTCCTCCCCCCAAGTGGTGTATTTCGGCTTTCTGCTGCCCTAGGCCCAAATAGGTACATGTGACCCCCCAACCTGACTCCACCTCTTCCATACTCTGCACAAGTTCTTTCTGCGTTGTCCAAACTACGCCACTTTGCCCCCATTTTGTCCCCCATTTTGACTCCATAATATTATAACGATACAGGAAGAAGAAACGTATTGCTTCCTCAGTATTCATTGAAGCCTGTCATCTTTTTTATGTTAATTCAAAGAGTGTTTGAAATCTCTGCTGCCCAGGATTTGGAGACGGCTGTGTGTTGTATAGTTGAGTGCACTAGAGGTCATTGCTACGGCTAATTGTCTACTTTCGGTTAGGTCTGAAAACAATCTTTTAGAGGAAGCGATAAGAACATAAGCTGTCTGCCAACTGGACACAAGTGAGAGAAGGTTGGAACTCGGAATTTTAGTTTCAATGCGAATATCTGGTTTCTCTCACAAATTGCCTGCTGTCAGTCTATGAGAAGCACCTAGACTGGTCTGTAATATGAATGCAACATAACTAAATGTGTACATCCGGTCTTGTCATATGGTAAAGTTTATATATGAAATATATGCAAGTTGTACAGGCACATCTTATAAAAAAATGGAAATAAGGCAGGTTACCTGCTGCAGTCAATGTACCTCCAATCCCTTGGGCTGGAACGCTGTTAAAATATGGCAAAATCACAAGTGAAGTTTGTAAACCCTGCCTGGGCATAAACTCCTCAGTAGAGTAAAGACAGCTGGAGAAGGTTCTTTGAATCTGGCTGTGGTTTCTCACAGTGGAGTAATGGATAAGGGCGACCCTGAACATTCATGTGTGGGAAGAAACGCCATTCCTCGTAACTGCAAAATGCAGGCACCATTTATAACAAATGAAGTGGTAAATACTGTTTACATCATCGCTGTTTGTGTCATTTTTCAAAATACCCAACACTCCAAGAGTAAAATTGAGCAATGGAGCGGGAGTTCCAGCACAAGATTACCTTTGTGGGTCTAGTTTGGGCTATGGGTCTTGCCAAATGAATTTAAGGGAATTTCAAGTGTTTGTTAACTCCTTAGAGTTGATTGGACTGTACAATATATAGGAACATTTTGAGATCTGTGGGTAGAGATACAGATGTCCTGCTGTTGTTTGAAGTACTATTTTACAGTAAAAGTCCTACCATGAATTTCAAATATAATGAATGTAAAAAATACTTATACACATCACTGCTATGCATTGTGTGACATACTTTGCAGTTGGTTCTCCTGGTAGTACTGAGCAGGCAGCAGAATGTCATCAAAGACACATGATAAACCCGGCCGGGATGCCATTTCCCTGCTTAGCACTGAGCAGCTTCTGTAAAGATGTCTGAATGTAAATCTTTACAGGACACCTTTACTGCTGTGCAACAGTGCGCACCTTTGGCACACCGTTGTTGTTCTCCCCCTTCTATGGCTTTGGGTATTCTTTCATAGGTTTCTTGAGGAACTTGTGTATTCACATTTATTCTTCGCCATTTTAAGCTTCCACCTTTATGGTGGCCACAGATCTCTGAAATGTGGGGCCGGGGAAGGAAATTTGTCCTTGCTTCTGAACGTAATTTTAATGCCACCTCTGGAAACTCTGTGCTTGACCTAAGCATAGGTACGCTTTTGATATTGTAAAATGATGCTTCATTTTTAACCTTCACTTTTCTGAAGGCAAAGCCCAGATTTTTGAAGTAGTTGAAAAAATGCATGTCCTGTATTTGAATATAAAAGTGATTGCTTAACACAGTCATGGGCGTAATTTTAGGGGGGCAGCAGAGTTTCTTCCCCCCCAACTTTCATGGCACACCATTTTGTCCCCATTCATTTGGATGGGGCACCTTTTCTTCAGATGTCATGTGCCCCCGAACATGTTCAGCAAAGTTACTCCACTGAACACAGTGTATGTGTGTATTGCTTAGAAAGAACGCCAAAGATAATGTGAAGTGGCACCAATACAACCAATGGGGTTTTGGCTGTTTTGCATATTAAAGAGCATTTTGGGAAGCTAAGAATGACCAAAGTGCTTTATATCTGTCTGTGAGAGTTGCATGACTTAATCACTAACTACCTAAAGCACGCTGTGTTTGGTATGCATTTATTTTCTTTAAAGTTTTATTTTTAAAACACAAATCACCCTAACAATAACGCTTTTGTAAATATCAAGCATATATGAAACTTTGGCCATTAACAACCTTAGCTGTTAGAGTGCAATGACTGCTAACAGCTCAAAATTGCTCGCAGTGAGACTCCGAGGGTAAATTCAAAATAAAAATGCTGCTCATCTGCCAATCTGCTGCAGTTGGCCTTGTTGTAAATACATCTATGCTGACATGACCCCATGCCTCGTATTTACTGGTAGCAAGTAAAACATCAGCTTTTGTCATTTTTGAGAAAACAGAAAGGTTGCAGGTACAGCTAGAGGATGCTGTCTGCCCTTTTAAGTTACAGACCAAGGAACAGACAGGGGCAGACTGCTTCTGCCAGGCCTCTGAGTTCAGAGCTTGCCCCAATCAAAACAACTCTCTCAGTGCCAATTGGATTGGGAGGAGAAGCAGGCCCCAATTTGACAATGAGTATTGCATGCCACGTTTCACAACAAAGCATATATGCTCACAGTATATTGTTTCCAAAGTGACAAGGCTGCTCTGCAATATTTAATTCAATTGCTATTGCCGATTGCTTCCATTGCAGACCCTGGTTGCCACAGTAGACCTCTGGGCATACTATTTCCCTGAGATCACAAGACAGCACTGCAATGAATCCATCCAACCAGACATGACTGCTGTGCTAATTGCTTTTTTATCTCTGTGGCTGGAACTCAAGAGCTCAGAAGATGCTGTTCAGCAAAGAACACAAGACCTAACTGCAAGGAATCCCTTCAACTCCATGTGCTGATTAATTTTCAGACCTCACCTTTTCATAAAAGACCTCACAATACAAAGGGTGGCTATAATCAAAAGGCTTTATAGTAAGGAATCATTCCATATCCCCCTTGAAACACTTGTGTATAGGCGCGTTATAAATGCCATATCATATCATATCATATCACTGCCATTTGATTTTCTGCTCTCAACACGAAACACAAGAGCTCACAATATACTCCTTTACAATATCACATGGATATACTGTTATAAATGTCACCATCTCCAGCACTGGTGTCTTTTCTTCCCTCCTTATGGAATACAAGAGTTTAGTGTCTATGGTGGTTTCCTAGGAGTGTTGATTGTTTCCTTTTCCTCCACATGGATACACAGAGCACTGAATGTAGGATATGCCTAATATCACACAGTGCAACCTGGGATAGTTCCGAACAAGCCACACTCTCTAACAACATCTTATTGCAACACCTTTTAAACCAGGCTTTAATTGCAATCACTAATGCACCTTTTGTTCATAAAAAAGAATAGTTCTCCTCTATAATTGAACTATTACTATAATGGATTGTTTATATTTTTGTGAGGATTTATGAATCAAGATTGCATTATAATACAGTTTTCAGAGAAACCAGATACACGCTTCAATTTTGGGTGATGATAAACACAGGACCATTTATTCATTGACTGACTTGCAAGTCAAGGAAAACAGCATCCTGTGCATAACCGGGGTCCGACATAACGAACCTGACCTGC
Organism: Ambystoma mexicanum; assembly: GCF_040938575.1. Lineage (NCBI taxonomy): Eukaryota > Metazoa > Chordata > Amphibia > Caudata > Ambystomatidae > Ambystoma > Ambystoma mexicanum. The sequence goes on along the minus strand of NC_090931.1, from coordinate 1,318,931,038 downwards.
CCTTCAGACCACTTACCCTTATAGGTCACCAGCCATCTGACTAGAGAAAGTGTGAGAACTCTATGGACTGATTCACGCAATGAGGCACAGAAATGGTGCAAGGTCTGCGCCGAGAAGGACCCTGCATGACGCGTGGTGCAGAAAAAATATTGCGCATCATGTGTATTCATGGATTCAAAGATGCAGTACTAGCCGTCGCACAAGTAACAACAAACTGCGCGAGGAACAACCACAACATGCCCCCAAGCACAGCAGAAAGCAAGCAAAAGGACTAATACGGCACACGCCTCTGTGTCACCCCAGGCCCACCATCCAGTAACCCTGTGAGAAGGTGCGCCTCACCTCACAAGCCCAGGCTACACCCCAGCGAAATCGCATATCTCAGCCCGCAATCCCAGGCTGCACCCTAGCGAAATCGCGTGCCTTACCTCGCAAGCCCAGGCCACACCCGAGAGAAAAGGCATGCCCTCCTTTGCAAGGCCAGGCTGCACCCCAGCTAAATCGGGCGCCTCAACTCGCAAGCCCAGGATGCACCCCAGAGAAAACGTATGCCCTCCCTCGAAAGCCCAGGCTGCACCCCAGAAAAAACACATGCCCTCCCTCACAAGGCCAGGCTGCACCCCAGTGAAATCGCGAGCCTTAACTCGCAAGCTCAGACTGCACCCCAGAGAAAACTCGTGCCTTCCCTCACAAGCCCAGGCCGCATGCCACAGAAAACACATGCCTTCCCTTGCAAGGCCAGGCTGCATCCCGGCGAAAATGCAGGCCTTCCCTCGCAAGGCCAGGCAGCCCCATCCAGACTGGACATGCCCCCAGGCAGTCCCCTCCAGACCAGACAGCCCCTTCAGACTGGACACAACACCAGGCACCCCACTCCAGACTGGACACACCCTCCAGACTGGACACGCCCCAGCAGCCCCCTCCAGACAGCACTCCCCCGTCCCCCAGCAGCCCCCTCCAGACTGCACTCCCCCGTCCCCCAGGCAGCCCCCTCCAGACTGGACACCCTCCAGGCATCCCACTCCAGTCTGGGCACCCCTCAGGAATCCCACTCAAGACTGGACACCCCCTCCAGACTGGACATCCCCGCAGGCATCCCACTCCAGACTGGACCCCCCCCAGGAATCCCACTCCAGACTGGACATCCCCTCCAGATTGGATACACCCCAGGTAGCCCCCACCAGACTGGACACCCCCTCCAGACTGGACACCCCCCCCAGGCATCCCACTCCAGAGTGGACACCCCTTCCAGACTGGACATCCCCAAGGCATCCCACTCCAGACTGTACACCCCCTCCAGACTGGACATCCCCCCAGGCATCCCACTCCATACAGGACACCCCTCCAGACTGGATACTCCCCAGGCATCCCACTCCAGACTGGACACCTCCTCCAGACTGGACACTCCCCAGGATTCCCACTCCAGACTGGACATCCCCCTGGCAGTCCCCTCCAGACTGCACCCCACTCAGGCTGCCCCCTCCTGACTGGACACCCCCTTCCCCAAGCATCCCACTCCAGACTGGAAATCCCCCCCAGGCATCCCACTCAAGACTAGAACCTCCCTCCAGACTGGACACCCACCAGGCATCCCACTCCAGTCTGGACAGCCCCTCCAGACTGGATACCCCCCAGGCATCCCACTCCAGACTGGACACACCCTCCAGACGGGACCCCCCCAGGCATCCCACTCCAGACTGGACACCCCCCCCCAGGCAGCCCCTACCAGACTTGGCACACCCAGGCCTCCCACTCCAGACTGGACACCACCCCAGGCACCCCGCTCAAGACTGGACACCCCCTCCAGACTGGACACCCTCCTCCCCAGGCATCCCACTCCAGACTGGACACCCCCTCAGACTGGACACCCCCCCAGGCATCCAACTCCAGACTGGATACCCCCCAGGCAGCCCCCTGACAATACCAGTGCAATGCACTGAACCTCCCTGGTCTGCCAGCTAAATGAAGTGTAACACCAAAATGTCAGCCGCAAACATGACCAACTGGAAGCACTAGAGACCCATACAGGACTGGAGCGTCTGCTGAAAACCTCCCAAAGACTTTAACCAGCCCACCCCATAGTTAGCATGAGCTAATCTATTCATGCATTAATGTAAAATCTGTTCAGAAATATAGTTTGTTCTGAGCTATCATGGATCAACATTTGCTGAGAGCCATACAGAAAGAGATAATGCCGATATACTTGTTATTTTGTAAAGGGCACATTCTGTTTTTCGAAGCGCTAATTGTGGTCTGTTTTTGTCCATTATGAATCAGGCTTTGCTGAGTACGTAAGGAAATGTGTTCATGCAGCTGAACACAGCAAATAGATGTTATTATAACACTATGGGCCTCATTACACGGTAGGCGTTAAGGGAATACCGTTACCGGTAACGGAATACCGGTAACAGAATTTTCCCAAGCCGATCACGACCCGGACCCACCGCTATTAGCGGACCCGTAAAGTACGCCACCACCAATAGCGGCGTGGCCGCTTGCGCGCGACCCCCACACCGTAAATAGCGCCATGGCGCTAATAGCACGCAATCACAGCCCATGCGTACACGGCAATACCGGCATCCCAAAGACCCAAAAAGCATGTACCGGCATGGCGCTAATAACAGCATCGAAAACCACACGTTAAGAGTCCTGAGCAGTGTTCCCATCTTCCCCAGGTGGACACAACCAGCACAGGTGGAATCAATGGAGACAGCCAGCACTAAAGAGCACACCACACCCCTTCCCACACCCCTTCCCACAGCAAGATGGTCCCAACACCAGCAGCATGACATGGGCCTGCGTACATGACTGCAGTGCAGCACCAACAACAACAGGCAGCACCGAAGAGACGTAGGAGTAGGAGGAGGAGGAGGAGGCCGAGACTTGCGCAGCAAGCACCACCGGGGCACCCAGAAACACCACAAGGGCAGCCAACAAACCCCCGGAATGAAGGCGAAGATGACCATGGTATGTGTAAGGCACAACCAAATGTGCATCTGATAGAATGTGCCCATGGCACCATGCAAACACCAGATGAGCATGATGTGGATGTGGATGAGTATTGTCGAAATGGCCAGCCCGGACATGCAAGAGGCGATGGCATGGCGGGACAGGATCCGCGTCAGCATCGGAATCAGGAATAGCATCATGAACAAAGGTGGAATATCATGCATGGAGAGATGTGCATTGTTGCCCTTGTGGCCGTCTGGAGGCCCACAAAGGGCCCTCTCCCAAAGAAATTCACACATACACAATGATGGAGACCATGCCTGTTTTTCAACTGCAGAAGAGTGTATTTTCAACATAACGTGTACAGAAAGTGCATAACCCCAACTGTGCAAACACCCTCCCTCCCCTCCCCCCACAACACCCCCGAACACACCCTCCCCACCTCCCCCCACAACACCCCCGAACACACCCTCCCCCCCCTTCCCCCACAACACTCCCACGTGAGTCCCAAGGCGTGAACATGTCCTTCCCCAAATGTGGCCGATATTCCTTGTTGGCCCTATTTGTCCGCTCCTTCTTCGGGTGTTTGAGATGTTGTGCGCCTGAGGTTGCGCATAGAGCGGCGTAGGGGGCTTGTCTGCCGTGAACTCCCAGAGGAGGCTGGGCATGTTTCCTCCTGGGTAGGGAGTGGACATCTGTGCTCAATTGCATCCGCAATGCGGATCATGGCCTGCCTGAGTTGCCCCATCTCATTGCATATGCGATTGGTGCATGCCTCCATGGCCTCCCTCGTCTGGCGTGCGAATGCACCAATGTCCTCCCTCAGGTGCCCTGTCTCAACCACATGTTGACCTACCAGACCAGCCATTTCGGTCTGCCTCTGGTAGATGGCTGATAGGTCAAGTTCCACGGTGTCTGCCGGTGGAATGGCTGATGCGCCTGGATGAATAGCGCTGGCATCAGGCGTAGGTTCCAGGGGGCTCCATGACACATCATGTGTGTGGGCGGGCGATCCGCCTTGGCTGAACGGACCTGGTGAAAACATTGGGGATGAGAGTAAGTGGCGTGTGGGGATGGGGCTCTGACTCAGATCCTCATTCACCGGTGCTTCCTCCGCATCGGAAAGTGGCCCAGTGGCTGGTGCCTCACCCGTAGAGCTGGTGGCAGCAGAGTGCACTCCCTCCACGCTGCCTTCAATTGATGGGAGACACACTCCCGTGGTTACCACAACAGCGGCAGGCATTGCCTCTGGCTGCGTGGCACTGCTGCTCCTGCTGCCTTTGTCCCGGTCACTACTCTTGGGTCCCCTAGAGGTTGATGCGTGGTCCCCGGTGGCATCCCTCCTGGCTTTCTTCATGGGTGTGGGAGTGGGTGCTGACGTGCGTGGCTCCTCATTTTCCATGTGTGATCCTGCAGGGGTGATAAGAAGGGTAAATCATCATCTATGGGTCTACCTGCATCATGGCAGATGTATACGTCATGCAGTTTGATGCATTTTGTGGTCATCATTATGGAGGCATGGAATGGGGATGTTGGCTGGCTCATGCATGATTGGCCCTGTGTTGGTGGGTATGTGATGATGCATGCATGTCTGTTTGTGGCTGGATCCACGGCATTCATACACTTGATTGTGGGACCCCTCACCCTTCACTGCGCATTTTTGGGTGCATACACTCACCTCCATCCGATGAAACGGCCACGCCATGCTCCATATCGCCGACCCCCTCTATCGACTCGACTCCTATTGTGGAGGCACATATCTCCTCCCACTCCTTCATCTTCAAGGGGGACTCTGCACCACCTCCTGTGGCCATTGCCATGTTTCGGTTCACAGATAGAATGTTGCGCACACGCACCCGGAGGTCGTCCCACCTTTTGCGGCATTCCCTGACACTCCAGGTGGTGGTGCCCACCGCACTGACTTTTAGCGCAACTTCGGCCCAGATGGCCTTCTTCTTCAGGAGGGCCTCCCGCCGCATATCGTTCGCAAATACCACTCCTGCATTTGCAGCAAGTGTGGTGGTCAGCATCATTAGTTCCTCATTGGTGAACTTTTCTTTGCGCTGGCGATCAGTAGTTTTTTTAAGCGCCTTCGGCATCCTCGAGCTACCCGGTGTGGTTCCTGGTCGGTGTTGCCTGGATATATGTCCTGGATGCAGTGGATGGCAATGGATTGTGTTTTTGAAGATGGCCGCTGTGCTCTTTCCCGTTCCTGTGCGACGACGTAATTTCCGGTTCCGCTTTTTAACGGTGTGCGGTAATGGCGGTGTCCGCTATTTACGGGTAGCGGGAGGGCGGAGGCGCAATCGCCGGTTTTGCGGGCGCCGGTAAGGGGCTTTTTGGGGTATTTAGCGGCAGGGCGGAACGGTCATTTACGGCATGGCGCTATGCTCGTGTCCGCGTACTCGTGATGGGACGCTATTAGCGGCCTCTTGCGAGGGCGGACACGCTAATGGCACCATGCCGTAAAATTCCGATTTTTACCGCCTACCGTGTAATGAGGCCCAGACTCTTGGCAGACTGTGAGCTATCCTTTAGCCGAGAGAATACAGCCTTGACTGCCGGACTGAAGAGATAGCATGAATGTTTCTGTTCCTGCAGAGTTAGGATGTCTTGAATGAGAGAAGAATGTTTGCACAATATGCCTTGCTTTCTTAGAATATGTTGCATCACAGTACACAGCTATGTTGAAATGTATGCTTGTATATATGCACGTAGGTAGAACAAATGCTATGATGGAATGCTTCTACACATGTAATGTACGTCAAATACGACTATGTATAAGAGAGGATTTCTGTTTAGAAGAGAGAAGGGAGGGAGAGAGTGACCTCTCAGTACTCGGGTTTGCTAGGAGGGCTGGTATTGCTGAAGCTCTCATTGCTAGAGAGTGTTGATTGCTCATTTGCTGGAGCTCTCATTGCTAGTGCCGAGTGCTGGGGGCTTGTCTTGTTATTGAGCAAGTGACTTCCCATGCTGCCATGCACAATAAACTGTTTTTCCATTTGAATATCCATTTCTGTGTCTTGTGGTTTTATTTTGTTTCCATAGTATAATATTTATGAACAAAAGCACACTAACTGAATAGGTGCCCACAACAGAAGTAAACATACTAATAAAAATGTAAAATAAACAAACAATGGCCATGTGCGTCACTGCATGACCATCAGTGACCTGGGTGGAAGGTGCGTCAAATTACCCGACAGAGAACAATAACATGACAGGGCCATGCATGTGTGATGGGCGGATGAGTCAGAGAATGCATGAGTTTCAGAGACTGGAGAATCGTGATGCCACTGCGAAATAGAAAACATGGCTCACTACTGCCTTCCAGTATCCGAGGTGAAGCAACACGTCAGAGCGTAATATCCTGGTGAATATTTCAATGTTCAAACACTGCTGCTGGCTCTTTGTGCCTCACTGCTCTCCAGAATCCTTGGGCGCCGGCAGCAGTTTTTGAACATTGAAATATAAAATTGTTTCTTGAGACACATTGCCAACAAACAGAGTCGTTAATAAGCACATTATGGCCCATGGCACAGCTAACTGTTGACTACTAAAAGAGAAATGGGCATGGTCATGTGGCTCTGTGACGTGCACCTACATTACATGGCAACAGGCAGACACACATATCCACATCCAAGTCTGCATCCATCACATGCCACACCAGTGTTGACCTGTTACATGGACTGTATACAATAGGAACGTGCCATAAGTTCATGAGGATCTTGAGTTGCTGGACCACACATAGCCTGAGGCATGGCATTACCCCCTGAGGCTGGTACAACTGCTTGCGCAGCACGTCCCATGCCCTTTTGGGCTGGGGCAGCTGCTTCCGCAGCACGTCCCTGAACCCTTGGGGCTTGGCCAGCTGCTTCCAGAGGACATCCCTGACCCCGGCCACATCTGCCCACTTTTCCTCTTGTGGCCTTTCCACTCATGTTCCAGGTGTAAGGGAAAAATGGAAGGCACACCAAGCAATTGTCCTGGGCAATTTGAGCGAGGGAGCAGTCTATGTGATTGAAGACATAGTTCTGTGGTCCAGCAAGGCTCAAATGTACCCCAGGTGTGAAAAATATGGTATGAGTAATGCACAGGCACCCCAAAGGGTCACTCTGTTCATGTCTGTCATCATTGATATACACTGAAGACCCACGCTCCTGCCTCCATGCCATTTTACCTGCCTCCACCTGCCCTGTGCTGCCGCCAACTTTTCCATCTGCTGTTTCCTGTCCAGTGTGTGTGCCTGCTGCCCACCTGCACTGCGTCTTGGGTGCATGCTGTCCAGCCATTGCCTATGCTCCTGTCTTTGGCCCTGTGACCACCTCTGATGCTACACTGGACTCTCACTGTGCCATTCCACAACCACCGCTCCACAGCCCAGCTCCAGGCCCACCTTGACCACCACACCTGTCTCTGGGGTTGCCATGTCTGCACCCTCATCATCAGACCAGAGCAGCAACCCCTTGGCAGGGAGGCAGAGGGCTGTCAACTTCAGCACCAGGGAAGTTGACATCCAGGTGGCGAAGGTCCTGGAGCCTTATGATGCCTTCTTCAACTCTGTGATACAATGCGGCAAGAAAGGATGTCAGCAGATCTGGGACAGGATCACAGATACCATCAACGTGGAGGGGATGACAGTCTGCTCCTTCAACACTGTGCTCAAGCCCTGAGAGGATCTTAAATCCAGTACCCAAGGCAAGGCACTGTGATGCGTCTAGGTCGGTGCTACCACGGAGGTGCACCGTGCACACAGGGGAACAACATGTGGGTCCTGGAGAGGTTTTACCCGGCGCTACACCCAGTTCTCAGGAATGTCTGGAGTCGACTACACCCAGAATTATAGGAATGTCTGGAGTCGACTGGTGAGTAGCCATGTGGTGCACTGCTGTACAGTGCATGTGTGTTGTGCATGTGCCAGCATATTGGCAGTGACCCCCCTAGGCTTGCAGCAAGTATGCTTGTGAGACGGAGGTCTGCATGCATGCCCCCAACATCGCTCTCCATGTGTGCATTGAGACATCTCTTTCTGCTTTTACTTGAATTGTGTGTTTAGCAATGTCCTGCATACTGTGCACATGCAATGTTACTTGTGTCTGCAAAGTTCCAGGATGGCAAGTGTGCCAGTTGAGGTAGTGCTGCCCACGTGATGTGCATGCATGATGCTCATGTGTATATGCAATTGATGGATGTGTGTATGGCATATGCAATCGAGTGGCATGTAGTTTGATATGATCATATGGAGGGATGGCCAGGCAGGTGTCTGGATGGATGTGGATTTCATGTCCTTGTGTGTGGGTATGGAGGTTTATTGTTGTTCCTGTGAATGTTGATGATGACACGCTGGCTTTGGTGCAGTACATTGATGTTGGTGTTATGTGTCTCCTTTTCCACAGTTGCATCTGATGGAGAGGGCGGAAGCAGTGCTGTGGAGCAGGGATGCCTCCACCAGAAAGAGGCGCAGGCCACAGATACGCACCCCTGACAGCTCATCTTGGGTGAGCGATGTGCCTGTGGCAGCGCAGTGACATCAGACATGGCTGCTGGGGGTAAATCGAAGAAGGTGAAGTTGGGAGTGGACTCCTCAGCAGCGGTGGAGCCAGGTGATGCCACACAGGGGCCATCCATGGCAGAAGATGCCCCAGAGTCATCAAGGTTGGCGAAGGGGGAAGTGGAGGAGGTGGCCATTGAAGCACAGCCCATAGGGTCAGGTGGGGGTGTTGATGTGGGCATGCGTACTGCAGTCAAGGTCCAGGGGAATGAGGCTGTGCAGGCCACTGTGCAGGTGCCTGTGCAAAATCCGGTCCCTGGCCCATCAAATGCAGCATTATGCGTCTGCTAGGATGCCTCCACCCAGATCCATCCGCCGTTGTCGACTGGTGTGTCCACAAAGACCAACACCCCATTACCAATGGATGTGTACATCCGGGATTATGTGCTACCCCTGCTGGCTAGATTGATGAGTCGGACTGGTGTAATTCGTGATGATCTGCAGGCTACTCATAGTCTACTTGCACATCATTACAGTGAGCTATACTGCCTCCTATCATCGCTCGCAACATGCCTGTTCCTTGTACTCTGTGGGATGTACCCTGATGCAGCCACCTCCTCTACTTCCTCCTCTGTGTGCCAGTTGTCCTCCAGGTTGCCTCCCAGCTCAGGTACCAGTAGGGCCCCCTGTACACCAATCTTATCCCCAGAGCCCTGTCTGGTGGAGATCACCTTCCTGCCCACTTTGGGAGTCAAAGGCACAGCAGCTGAGGTGGCCATCCTGCCTACCCAGGCACTGACACGGGCATAGGCAAAGGAGGGACAGCAGGCACCCATGAGCAGTGCAGGTGCTGTACGCCCCCAGGTATCATCATCAGCTCAGAGGGCGTACTAACATAGCAGGCACCGGGCACTGGAGCAGAAGCGGGAAATAAGGAGGAAGTGATTTTTCACAGGGCAGACCACCCTAAGGAGGCAGGTGGCAAGAGTCAGGCAGGGGGCATGCCTCAGGCACAGACTGTCTTCTGTGTTCAGACATTTTACAGGCATTTTGTGGCAGAGAGGCAGCGGGAACAGGAGGCAGAAAGCAGGAGTGGTGATGGCCAGGACTGGTATTAGTCATGCAAGGAGGCAGCCTGCCATCCTGGAGGCAACTTGCAGGGAGGTGATAGAGAAATGGTTTCTGGATGAACTGCAAGACCTCCAGGCAAGAACGGAAGCCGGCCTGACGGGGGGTGGGGGGTGGCATGGGACCCAGTCCTGGGGGAAAGGCTGGTTAAAATCTGGAAGGAGGACTAGCCCGCTGCCTGTGTAAATAGTTATTTAGATGTAGATTTCCTTTTTTATTTATTATTTTCCCTGGACTTGCCAGATTTTCCTTTCCAGTTTTTCATGTATATAGTTAGTTAGGCGTAGGGTTTTTATTTCTTTTCTTTTTATCCCCCTCGACTGCTTTCAACTTCCTTTACCATTTTGATTGTAAATATTTCTATGCACTACATACTTGATTTGGTTACATTCCACGCTTCATTCAGTTCATTTGTGTGGGTGCAACTTTGATACATCACTTTTCAGCCAGTGCATCTTGCCATTGCAATTCATGTGTCTTGTGGGGTGCATGCATGCATGTGTGTTGTTGTTGCTGTGATGGTTGCAGCTGGAAGAATGCACATGTGCCTGACATGTGGGGGTGGGTCCATCAGACAGCTGTGTCTGCACTGTATGTTTTCAATTGCTTTTAACTGTGCAGCATCACTGTATGTTTGCCATCAGTGTGGTTGGGGTGGAGGTAGTTGGGCTCACTGTGGAGGTGTTCCATGGTCCCGTTAATGGCACTTTTGTTTGTCATTGCTGTGTTAAACCCATGTCATGCAGACATGCCCACCAGCATGTGCAGTTTGTTGGCAATGTGTCTCAAGAAACAATTTTATATTTCAATGTTCAAAACTGCTGCCGGCGCCCAAGGATTCTGGAGAGCAGTGAGGCACAAAGAGCCAGCAGCAGTTTTTGAACATTGAAATATTCACCAGGATATTACGCTCTGACGTGTTGCTACACCTCGGATACTGGAAGGCAGTAGTGAGCCATGTTTTCTATTTCGCAGTGGCATCACGATTCTCCAGTCTCTGAAACTCATGCATTCTCTGACTCATCCGCCCATCACACATGCATTCTGGAGAGCAGTGAGGCACAAAGAGCCAGCAGCAGTTTTTGAACATTGAAATATTCACCAGGATATTACGCTGGGACCATGTGGAATACCACCACATCCTCCGGCGGGATACATCACAAGAAATGGGCAGTGACTCAAGTTTTGCGAGAGACAGGATCCTATATATTAATCTGCATTTCACCTATGAAGCTTCACTAAAGAAGCACTCGCAACTACTTCAAAGAGGGACTTGTTTATGAATAATTACCTCAGGAGTAAAAGACTGACGATACACCACGGACATGGATAACACTTCATTCCACACGTCCTGCAGAAGGCCACCCCACTAGAAGTCTCAAGAAAGAATTTTATATGGCAGAAACATTGTAGTGTAGACATCCACTTTGTAATGTACAGTGTCTAGAGTTACACTGTTGTTGTTTTTTTTTTACTCCAGAAAGATATCACTCTCTGGATAAACACACGTTTCAATGTAAATATGAGTATTGTATGAGTTAAGTCCTTTGTATTGAGTTGGATGGTGCTTAATAGCACTACCATTTTTCCACTTTTATAATATCTCCGGCTTGTTGGGTCAGAATGTAAATAAGAGATTGACTTGTTAAATAAACAATTTAGGGTCAAAGATTTGTGTTGCCCTACTACGAAGAGTCAATGGCCCTCATTACGACCCTGGCGGATTTTTTCCGCCATCGACGGACTTTTCCGCCATGGCGTAAAGTCCGTTTACGCCATGGCGGATGGCGGACTTACCGCCCCATTCCGAAGTCGGCGGGGCGGTAAGTCCCCATTGACCCATTTACCCTTCCCCATTCCCATTTCGGCCCCATAGGGCTCAATGGGAGTGGGGAAGGCGTTAATTACGCCACCGTACATTACGGTGGCGTAATTAACACCAAGGTCCCATAGCGCCATGGATTTTTACGCCCGCAAAAAGCGGGCGGAAAAGTGACCATGGCGCTCTGGGAACTCGGAATTGGCGGTAAGGGGTCGGCGCAGCTAACGCTGGCGTAAACCCCTTACCGCCAGGGTCGTAATGAGGGCCAATATATGTTGTGGACGTCAATGTGATCTCACACTCTGATTTTTTATGTGATAATATTGTATTCCGTATGGTGACATGCCCTGCGTTTTGTTGCATGACATTAATGTGATGCACATGACTCCACATGTCTTTTTCTGTCCATGTGCAGGTGAGGAGGCACCAGATGCAGAGGAGGAGGAAGAGGGGGGAGAAGAATCTGTAGAGTTCTTCAGACCATCCTGAGCCGTGCTGCAGACAATTCTGACTCTTTGGACTCAAGTAGCTCTGATGCTGAACCGGATGTGCAGTCCTCAATGCAGGCAGAGGTGAGTGCACCGATGGGTGGAGCAGTTGGGGCCTTTGAGTATGCAAGGTGTCAGGTGCCTTCACAAGGGCAGTCAGTGCTGTCACACGCGTCTGTGGTGGTTACTGTTAGAAGGCCCCACGCCCATGTATTGGTTTCTGGTCCTGGGGCAGATGTCCAAGAGAAGGTTGCCGTCCTGCAGCCAGAGACAGTGGCATCACAGCAAGGGCCATGCTCCCTTGGATGAGGCAGGCATGGGCCCTGCACATGTGCGGGACTTGTGCACGCTGGGCAGACAGTGTGGGAGCAGCAGATGTTGCGTTACACACACCGACAAGGAGCTGCCTATGAGAGTTTGGCTGAGGTCATGGATCGGGTGGCCAGTTCCATGATCCCCCCAGTAACACAGGTGGAGCAACAGCTGCAGGTCATGTGGTCCGCATGCCCCTCCCACAGGCTGCCCATGGAGGCCAACTTCAGGGGTCGACTGTCTGCAGGCATCCCTGCTTGCAGAAGGTTGGGCACACAGGGAAGCCTTGAGGCATGAGTTGTTGGCCCACAGAGCTGCAATCCATGACGAAGAGGCAGCCAAAAGAAGACTGTTCCACCAGGAAATGTTATCATTGAGGCAGACAATCACGGAGGAACTCTGTGCAACTGGTGAGGTTGTGCATAGTGACCTCCAAGCTATCAGCCTTCTGGTGCATTCATCAGTGTCACACATGTGGCTGCTGCCACTGAGGACCAGGCCAGGGCACTGCGTGGTGAACCTTGAGCACCACTTCCACCCTCTGATTCAATGCAGGATGATGGTGCCAGCAGAGAAACGCCTCCCGGTCCACCGTAGGCGTGCAGTCCGTGAGCCCATGGAGGGGAATTTTTTTAACACATTTTTTGAAGTCCCCCATTCTGGGTGCACCTCCCTCACTCCAGTCCATGATGGACATTTTTGATTTTTTTTTTACATTTTTTGATATTTTAGTAGACGCCAGGCACGGATGTTGGCATTTTATTTTTGAGTTGCCCTTTCCAGGTTTTATTTTTCTTATTTTACATTTTTTTCCTTGAGTTGTGCAGTTAACCTCTCAAGGCCATGACGTTTGCAGTGGTGGGCATGAATGCTTTCATAGTAAGGTCAACTTGCATGTCTGCATGGTGGTGCACAGGATTGCATGTGCAGGTAACTATGGGTTCAGTGGTTCCTTGCACATGTGTGCTGTGTGAATGGTACTTCACCATGCCTGTTATGTCTTTTTCCATGTTGTTTCAGTAATCCGTGATCTAGCGGTGACTGCTGTCCCGGGAGCGACACCCTGCACCCTTTGACGTCCATGCTCCCCATGCCCTCCAGCAGGCACTGTCCCTCCTGTCACTCATTTGGAGACACAGTTCATGGTGAAGGTGATGCGGGATCCACACCATGCCGGCTCAGTCAGCAAGTAAGCATGAGCACCGTCTTGCATGTTGAGCATGCATCATTGGTCTCCATGTTTGCTGCTTGTGTACCTTTACTTATATGTGCTTTGCATGCTACCATGCCGGGATGGTTAGTTAAGTGGTACTCATGTCACTGTGTTACCTCCCTTAGTCAATTGATCTATGGCTGCACCTACTGTGGTGTAGTGCATGTCATTGGCCAGCTCCAACTCAGGCAGTGTACTCCTTGATGTGTTTTGAACTCACCCTCCCCTCTCAGTGTCACTCTCTCTCCCTCTCTCTGTTGTGGTATGCTGCACTCATGGGCAGATCGCAATCTATGTCCTGTCAACCTCTTACACCCGGTGGTGCTTCTGCGGTGTGCGCGCTCTGCATATTTTCAGGATCAATTCTTGTGTTGTCATGGATGTGCATGTAATTTCTGTTGTTACTATGCATGGCATTGCATTTAGGGGATGTGTCTCCCGATGGGTTGTATCGTATGCAAGGCAGGTGGGTACCCCGTGCAGGTAAGTGAAGGGCATTTGCAGACACTTGTGTGGTGTTTGGCTGGGAGTCTGGCACTGTGTGTGATCACTTGGGATTGACCTGTCTTGTGGGGCACCAGCACTACTTCATGAGTGCATGTTTTACAGGGTGTGGTTCTGGTGATAGGTCTGGGCATGGTGTTGCTTCTATGGATTGGTAGTTTCATAATCAAAATTGTGTGAGTTCCGCCTTTCCTGGGTGGTTGGGAGTGGGTGGCAGGGCCGGCTGTTTGTGGTGTGTGACAGGTGTTTATGGTTGTGCTGGTATGTGTCTCATAGCACTTTGACCATGTGTACTGAGTGACACTTCACATCACTTGCAATGTTTGTGGGGTAATTGTTCAATGGCACATTTGGCCTCTCTTGCTTAGGGTTCCCCAATGATGGTGCGCAGCCCCAGTTACAAGCCAGAACCATGGTAACATTGATGCACATTTTTGGGATGCTATGATGTGTACCAGCACATTACGTTTAGCGGTGTTGGTGTTTTCACATACATGCCCCATGCATGCTGAACCATGGTGTTTGAAGCTTCAAGTTGACTGCAGCAGGGTGCATGGTACTGCTGTATTCAATTGAATGCAGAAATTGATCTATTGTATGCTGTCACAATGAAGTTTGCTTTGACCTTGCACTTTTAGTTTGCATCCTACGGTTAGCATGCATTTATCCTTGCTTACAGTATCACATTGCTATGTCTTGTCTGCTTATGTCTTCCATGGCAGTTGCCTCAGTGTCAAGATTTCCAGTCTGACATCGGCCTCTGTAAATTGATGCATCAGGCATGATCCTGCATGGAGTGCAAGATGTGAGTATTTGTGTACTTGCATTTCTGTGCTTTGCATCATGGCTAAACACGTCTAAATCTGCAGGGACCTTGCCTTCATAGGTCCTTTGGAATGCACTAGCCTCTCACTTCTTTTACAAAACACAGGATACACTGAACAGCCTTGCTACTTACTCTGCCCCAACCCTCCCCACTCTGCCCCTCCTAACACTCTCCCTCCTCCATCCTCTTTCTCCCACTTCACTCCTATCTGCCCTGAAGAAGTCACCAGAGTTGTCAACTGCATGAAGGTCTCTTCCAGACAGGTTGCCCCATGTGGATCAAGGACATCTTTTCTCTCCCCTGCTCTTTCTGATCTCTGCAACCACTCCTTTGCTACTGGTTCTTTTCCATCCTCCCTTAAGCACTCCATTGTGTGCCCCCTCCTTAAAAAAACATCAGCATATCCTTCCTGCCCAGCCAACTACAGCCCTATTTCCATCTCCCCCTTCCTGGGAAAACTGCTCGAGAAGTTGGCCCTCCCTCAACTCATACTGAACTTGTTGGCAGTCTACATGACCACCAGTCTGGATTCCGAGCTTCCACAGGCACGGAAACTGCTCTCCTGAACACCTGTGAATAACTGCTTGCATACCTCGATTCCAACTCCCCTGCTCTCCTCATCCTCCTTGATCTCTCTTCTGCATTTGACACAGTCAAACATTCCATCCTCATACAAAGGCTCCATGGTACCCTTGGTATCTCGGAGCGGAAGCTGGACTGGCTTACCTCTTTCCTAACTGACCGTTCCTCCAAAATCATTCTGGGCCCTTTCGCTCCCTTACTTACTCCTCCACCTGTGGTGTTCCCTAGGGCTCCATTATTTTGCCCTGGCTCCTTTTCATATCATATCATATAATTTCCCCTGCTGGTATGCCTCTTTGCCTCCTTGTCCCCCAACTTCCGGTGCTATGCTGACGACACACAACTCTTCTTCAAACTTCCTACTGATGCCCTTGCACCTTCCTTCATCCCTGATTGCCTCTCTGCCATCCAGGCCCAGAGCACTGCTAATGACCTCTGCATCAACACCAGCAAAATAGAGATTCTCCCTATTGGATCCCCTTCACCCTACTTCTTCCCTTCACTCTGGCCTTCCTCCATGGCCTCCCTCACCCCCTCCTCTGAAGCCAGGAATCTTGGAGTTATCTTTGACTCCTCCCTTTCCTTCATTCCTCATATTCAGGACATTTTCAAGTGGTCCCACTTTCAGCTCTTCCTTCTCAAAGGAACTCTACCATTCCTCACCTTCCCCCAGAGACTCAATGTTACCCGTGCTCTGGTTCTCTCCAGGCTAGACTAGTGCAACAGCCTCCTCTTTAATCTTCATTCGTCCAAAATGTGGCCCTGCCAGCTTAACCAAAATAGGGCAGCAAGACTTATCCTTGGCCTCAAGCCCAGGGACCGCATCTCTCCTGCTCTACAAAGCCTTCACTGCCTCCTGGTCTCAGCAATGATTACATTCAAATCCCTCTGTATTATCCACAAATCTATCTGGGGCCAGGGACCACTCTTTCTTCAACGCTTGCTGACCAAATACTCCTCTTCTAGACTCATGCGTTTCTCTGGCACCAACTCCCTGCATGTGAAATGGTTTGCTAAACAGAGAGCTGGTGGTCGATCACTTTCTTCTGCGGGCTCCCTTCTGTGGAATACCTTCCCTCTCTCTGCATCTCAAGCAAGACCTCCTTAAAGTCTGAAAAAGCCTCAAGACCTTTCTCTTCTCCTCTTCCTTCTCCTCCTCTCTTCCCTTCTAATCATATAGTAGCGTGACTGATGTTCGGGCCGTTATGTATTCTCGGGGCCCTGATCCACATCTCTCATCTAAACTGCTGTCTATATAATGCACTTGCTCAGGTCCAGCCTAGGTAGGTTGCATTTAGGTTTTTCTTTTCTTTTCTTAGCACTTCACCCCAAGCACTTCTCCATGAGCACCTCCGCACCTTTTCCCTTACCTCGTCCCATCTGCACTTGCACGTTCTGAGCACTCACGAGGCATAGTAGGTTTGTCTCCCTTCACTGTTATTCTCATGATTTGTTAGTACTATTAATGCAATTATTTTTCTCTGTTGTAATTCATTGCCTACCTTCCCCTCTCCCCTCCCTGTTGCCCGGTGGGTATTTTGAAACAGTGTTGCTAATTGTATAAG
Organism: Ambystoma mexicanum; assembly: GCF_040938575.1. Lineage (NCBI taxonomy): Eukaryota > Metazoa > Chordata > Amphibia > Caudata > Ambystomatidae > Ambystoma > Ambystoma mexicanum. The sequence continues at coordinate 1,318,914,161 of NC_090931.1, read as the reverse complement.
CACCTTACAAGTGACAGAAAATGTAATAAATAAATAAATGGGCTCCCATGACTGTTTTTAGTGCACTGTCCCAATACTCTGCAGGTGATGGCATGCCTTGTCATGTCATTGGTAGTCTTCCATGAGTGTCCCTGCTGTTTGTGGGCTCAATTATCTGCATATGTGATGGCTTCTCATTTTCATGCAGCATGTTGACTGATGCGTGCGTTGTGTATGTGTCATCATCGTGTACATTGGGATATGTGCAATGCACATTTGCTGAATGTCATTGAGGGGGACAGGCAATGTGGGGGTTGTTGTTTGTCAGGGTGTGTGTTTTGTGTGTTCGATTTGCATGCAGTGTGCAGGTGTTGCTGCATGTGAGGTGGGACATATGTTGATGGTTGTCTTGTGAGTTGTTTGCATGTGTTGTATGTCACTGAGCGGGGCACGTGGGTCTTGATTTCTTGGGTGCATAGATGTGTTTGCTTCACTATGTTTCATTTTGTTCATTGTCTGCAGATCCTTCGGTCAAGGAATGATGGCTATTTCATGGGGCTAGTTCATGGGGTGAAATTTGACTGTCGACTGCAAGCCAAGGGGACAGGTAAGATGTGCTTTGAACTTGATCAGTTATCTTGATTGTTATGAAATGAGTACTTTAGTAGCTGCATGTCTGGATGTGGCAATTCTGTTGTGTCGCTCTCTTTGTCACAATTGTAAATTACCTCTTGTAAAACGTTTTTTGTATGGGGTTTATTGTGGTCATGTTGCATAATTGAGTAACCTGTTGATTGATACTGCACTGCTTTTATATGCCCTATAATAAGGACAGGTCTGTGTGCATCATGCACATTCTAGGACATGTGTGCATCTATACGCCATTGTGCTTGTATTTTGTGTCCATGTTAATTTTTGTGCCATGTATGGCTTTCAGCTCAGTTTCGGGATTTATCGCTGCTTACATATTTGACAGGTATGTTAGTTAGTGATATGGGATGTTTTTGGTGCCAAAGGGGTGATTTCAATAAATGGTAGGCATGGTGGTAGTGGTGTCCTCCCTCTTCAATGTGTTTCTTTTGGAAACACAAAAGGAAAAGAGGGTGGTTTTGTGGGCACAGTAGATTAACCCATCGTCATCATTGAATGGCACCTGGGATTTGGTGAGATCGTGTGCACTCCACAGGGGAAGGAATTTAGGTGAAATACGATTGCACAATGTACATTCAGCCTCTCCACGTGCCCGGTAGCACCTCCGTTGAAGTTAACAGGAGGAAGTGCCTCTGTATTGGTGTATGAGTATTGCAAGGTCGTAGAGCCTCCTATAGTAGTTTCCTCCTTTAGTAGTTTTAGGTTTTAGTGTGGTGTGCACTACTAGGTTATGGAGGTAGCGTTTTGTGTAAGTAACTATTGTGAGGTAGCGCCTCTTTGGGTTATATTTGTGAGTAAAGTAAATCCTGGGGGTAGTGCCCTTTTCAGGAGTATGTGTGAGTGGTATTGGAGATGTGCACTGAGAAGAATGGGAGTAGCATGTTGGTGATTTTAGGAGTGGTAGTAGTGCACTGTCGGCTCTTATCTTGTTATAAGTGACAGATAACCAATTTAGATGAAGTAGTGATACTGGTAAGGGACGCCTTCCAGTAAACTATGGTGAAAGGTAAGTGGCTGTCTAAGATGAAGACTTATCTGATGATTTTATTGCTTTATGTGTTGTTTGTAAATCCTAGCCATTGGGCCTCATTACGACCCTGGCGCTAAGTGAAAAACGATGGCGGTAACTGGTTACCGCCATCGTTTTCCGCCAGGTCCGATCATGACTCGTGACCGTAAACTACGATGCCAATAGCGGCATCGTAGTTAACGCTGCCGCTAACTGCGCCAAGGGTGCGCGCACGCGACCGCCCACACCGTACTTAGCGCCATGGCGGAAAGGTACGCGAATGCCGACCCAAGCGGACATGCACCTAGCGCCATCACCGAGGCCGCTAAGTACCTTACCGCCATGGTGCAAATAACGCCATCGCGAACCAACCGTAAAGGGCCATGTCAAGTGTATGCAGCTGCCACAGGTGCACAGAAACAGCACAGGTGAAGGCAATACAGACTCAGGGGAGTACAAAAAGAGCACACCCCACCCCTAACCACACCCAGTCACACTCCACAATGATGCCAATACGACTAGCAATGTTGGGGCTGGAGGACCTGGTAGCAATGCATGTGCTACTACAACAGCAACAACAACAACAGGCAGCACAGAGGAGACGCAGGAGGAGAAGGAGGGCAAGGCAGGCCCAGCAAGCCCCACCAGCACAGCCAGTGCCACCACGCAGGCAGCCCCCAATCCCACGCATCAGAGCCAATCCAAACAACCTCACTGCTGAGCAGATCCACACCCTGTACCGTTTGGACCGGGACACCATCACTGCCATCGTAGACATGACGCACGACGACATCGTCAGCATGATAGCAAGTCCAACCGCCATCCCCCCCTACTGAAGGTAGTGGCTGTACTCCACTTCCTGGCCACAGGCACCTACCAGCACACAGTGGGGCACCTGCATGGCATTTCACAACCATTATTCTCACGAACACTCATCCAAGCGCTCGATGCCCTCCTCAAGCACACAGACGACCACATCTCAATACCACGGACTGCCCAGGAGATAGCAAACACCAAAGTGGGTTTCCATGCACTAGCCGGCATACCTGGATGCATTGGTGCCATCGACTGCACCCATGTGGAATTGGTGGTTCCACGTGCCATGGAGGTACCGTACCGCAACCGGAAACAGTTCCACTCAATCAACGTGCAAATGGTCTGTGACTCCAACATGATCATCACACATTGTTGTGCCAGATTCCCCGGATCAACCCATGATTCTATGGTCCTGAGGAACTCCACAATACCACGCTACATGGAGCGACATGCAGGCCCAAGATCCTGGCTACTCGGTGAGTGCAATGTCATGGAAGTGGGCATGGGAATGACGTACCAATGCATACTCCACCTGGCAGAAAGGGGGGGGGGGATGATGCATACTCCACCTGGCTGTGAGTAACACAGAGAACGGAGACAGAGGAAGGGCACCCACAATGCACACAACCCCACTGCATGCATAGGGTGATGGCATGCAAAACAGGCCATGGCAGCAATGAGCATATACTGGTTGCATTGTGTGAATCAATTAGTGCATGTAGAAGTTAGCCAAGGTAACAGTTCGATGCCAGCCAGGGTTGAACACCATGTTCCTGATCAGACAACATGACTGACACAATCATTCTCGCCTACATACAGGTGATGCAGCCTATCCCCTGAAGAGGTGGCTCCTCACACCAGTCCGGAACCCGCAGAACCAGCACGAGGAGGACTCCAAACATGCACATACACGTACTCGTGTGGCCATAGAGCAGACATTCGGCCTCCTGAAGGCACGGTTCCGAAGCCTCAGCAGGTCTGGTGGGGCACTCCTGTATGGCCATGAGAAGGTGGCAAAGATCGTCATGGCATGTGTCATGCTGCACAACATGTGCGTCAGACGGAATGTGCCCCTGCCCCCTGACGCAGAACTGCAACCACCTGACGATGAGGATGAGGAGGGTGCAGATGGGGCGCCACCACATGGAGGAGGCGATGCACAGGAGGGGCCTGCCATGCGCCGAAGTAGCATCGACCACTGCTTCTAGCACACACGGCTGGTGTTCATCGCATGGAGACTGCACTTGGGGCACTCTGGTACATGGACACTGTGGACTGTACACCAATAAAGCACACATACGCAATGAAAATGTCCACACATTACTTTTTAGGAAAGAAAAAAGTGTATTGGTAAAACAAACTGTCGTGTCACTCCCCCTCCCACCTCCCCCCTGCACACCCCAACACACCCCCTCCCACCTCCCCCCTGCACACCCCAACACACCCCCTCCCACCTCCCCCCTGCACACCCCAACACACCCCCTCCCACCTCCCCCCTGCACACCCCAACACACCCCCTCCCCCCTCCCCCCTGCACACCCCAACACACCCCCTCCCACCTCCCCCCTGCACACCCCAACACACCCCCTCCCCCCTCCCCCCTGCACACCCCAACACACCCCATGTAGGTGTCTACAGATGCCTGTGACAGTGTCCACAGTCCCTCACAAGGCCCCTCTCCCGGCCCCCGGGGCACCCCTGGCTGTGGAGCGCAGGTTGCGTCCGGACCGTCGCACGGGGCTGCTCTGCACAGAACTGGCAGTGGAGGATGTCCCTGGCTGCCCCTGTGCATGCTGCTCCTGTAGTGTGTGGTTGAGGTCAGTGACCGCACGACGCAAGCCCGCAAGTTCGGCACAGATGTCCCTTGACATGGCCTGCATGGCATCTCTCAGGGTGGCAGTGCTCTGCGCCACTTCGGCCCTTAGGGTCTCCGTGGCCTGTTCAATGCTGGGCCCAGCCCCCACACATTCTGCGGCATGCTCATCCAGCTTTGCCGACAGCTGATGCTGCCGTTGAGTGATCTCCTCTAGGGAGTGCTGGCCGTGCTGGCCCATGGCCAGTGCAGGTGGAGTGATGGAGGGGCTGCTCCCCTCCTGTGGAGTGTGGACAGGGCATGGGGTGGAAGGCCACTCCTCTGCCTCAGTGTGCCCCTGTGTGTCACCCTCATGGGGGCTGGCGTCAGAGAAACAGGGGGAATGTAGTTGGTCAGTGGGGCTTCTGACCTCCTGCTCCATGTCCGAGTCAGAACATGCAGCTGTTGCAGCTGTCTCCCCGATGTTGCTGCTGGCCGCTGACCCCCTGCCTTCTGTGGCAGGCAATGTCGGTGGAGGTGGAGCAGCTGCTGCTGGCCTGCTGCCGACAGGGGTGCTTGCCGGTGGGACCTCCAGTATGCCTGCAGTGGGACCTGCTTGTCGTGGGGTCTGCCTCACTGCAGCTGAGGTTGAGGGTGCAGGGACGTTGATGTTGGACTTCGCCCTCTTCGGCGCAGGGGTGTCCTGGTCCTCTGGGTGTGATTCAGTGCCTGTGGTGGAGCAAAGGTGGGAGGCCGTTATTGATGGGTCTACGGACTTTGGAATGACAATGGTTGACATTATTTTGGCCAGTGGATGAGGCAGATTACAGGCAGTGCCATGCAGGGTGTCTCCTTCTAGTGTGGTGTGTGGACGCAGGTATGCGGGTGCCAGCAGTGTATGCAGGGTGGTGCTCGCATGTGGCTATGGCCAGTATTGATATGTGTTGCATTTACACTCTAGGGCAACCTTGTGCTACACATGATTGGACTGCTGTGACTGTGGCATGTCTTGTCAGAGGCACCTACCTACATCGCCTGATGTCGGGGCTCCCCTTTCCATCCCTCCAACACCTTCGATGGACTCCATGCCGATGGTGGTAGCACAGATCTCCTCCCACGGTTGGAGTTTCAGGGGGGATTCCGACCCTCCACCGGTTCCCTGGGCAAGGTTGCGGTTTGCTGAGATGACCGCTCTGACCCGTATGCGCAGGTCATCCCAGCGCTTCCGGCACTGCTGTGGGGTGCGGGGTACGGTCCCCACCGCGCTGACGCGCTCAGCCACCAGGGCCCAGATGGCCTTCTTCTTCCCGATTGCTGTCCTGGTCATTTCAGGGGAGAACACAACACCTGCGTTGTCCTGCAGGGTCTCTGCAAGCATGCAGAGTTCCTCCCGGCTGAATCGCTCCTGGCGCTGGCGGTCACATGCTTTTTTGACGCATTTCGGCATTTTCAGGGAGTTGGATGGGTGGTTGTTTGGTTGGGACAGGTGTCAGGGTTGGGTCTGGTGTTGTTTGGTAGGATGGCAATGGATTGTGTTTTTAAAGATGGCCGACGGGATGCTTCCCGTTCCGGCGCGATGACGCTATTTCCGGTTTGGCCTTTTACGGCCAACGTAATTTACGGCCGCCGCTAATTACGGTGGCCGCAAACTACGGTGGACGCTACTTACGCTGGCGGAAGGGCACCTTGCTCACTCAACGATGGCGGTAGGGGCCTTTTACGCCATGGCGTTAATTGCATTACCGCCATGGCGTAATGCTCGTGCGCGATGGGTCGTAATGTGGCGCTCTTTACGCCATCGACTCACGGCGTAAACGCTCATTACGCCATGGCGGTAATGACGGGCGATTAGCGCCAGGGTCGTAATGAGGCCCATTGTGTTTTAAGGTCAGGGTTCAACTATGGGACTGGTTAGTGCTGCCATTGAGATGAGTGTTAGGTCAACCCCATGTTTGGTTGGTGGTCTTGATGATGGCTGGCCAGCATTTTCAAGCTGTTGGAGGATATGTATATCATGGCATGGTGGGGATTTGCTCGCTTGGGTTAGTCCATCTATGTGTTTGTGTGTGTGAGACATACATATCGATTGGCATTTTCTAGTGGTGGTTGCAGTGCTCCACTGAGTGATTCTTCCTGGTTATGGTGATTCTGTTGTCATCCTGGATGTCTAGTAATGCGTCAGGATGGCAAGTGGTTCTTCAGGGTGGCAGCCTGAAGGCTCGCCTGTGGTGGGGGCGGGCAGAAGGACAAACGTTTTTTTTTGCAGGTTATTGGATTGTTGGGTAGTGTAGCCTTGGATCTGGGCTGGTATGTGTCTAGAGTGTGAGTCTAGAGTTTGTCCGTTGCAGGGGAAGATGGAAGGAGATTAGTGTTTATACTAAGTGCGTTTGGAGAAGTATACGAGAAGTTTTGGAATTGCATAGCTGTGGGAGTATCTTGTAGAATATGCACGGTAGTTTGAACTGGTTGTGATGCGTGTAGGTGTGTATGTGAGTACATGCTTTGTGAAGTACTTGTTTGTGCATGTGTTCGGTAAGGAGGGAGATGTGCTGTGAAGTACCTGTTTGTGCATGTGTTCCGTAAGGAGGGGGATGTGTTGTGAAGTACTTGTTTGAGTCTGCTGTGGCTTTTCATGTGATTGATGATGTCGCGTGAGTGTCAGGTGGAATGTTGATGTATGAGTGGGAGAATGCTGTTGTGAGTGTTCTATGTTAAGTCAGTGTGTCCCTTCCTCCCTGTGTGATGGGTGCCGGTGGTTAATGCTTATACCTGATATTTTGATCTTGTAAATTGCAACTTAAAAACTGAAGTAGACTTATTGAGAAGCAACTAAAGCAAGCGTGGACTCTGCTTTATTACAATACCAAACAAATATCAATTACAATACCTCTTTTAATGTGGTGATTTGGTAGCTATCCCTCCCACCCCAAATCTCAAAACCTCAACTGTTGTCCCCCAGTGGATAGCATAGTTATTCTCTCTTCCAATCACCAAGCGGTCCCGGGTCCCTTTTCCAGCTGGACCTAGCCCAGGTCCTATTTCCTAAAGACTCTCCATTTGCACCCTTTAACATCCGGTGCAGGGGCCTGATTACAGGAATATGGGCCTTGGAATGCGGGATATGGGCACAGATTTCGATCATACTATTAAGACTTGTGCTGCTTCTCGTGTTAGTGCCCAAAATGGAATGCTGATGTTGGTTATAGAACACACAATGTCCTCTGCGCCTTCAGTGGTCGTTATATCCTTGTGTGCTGCAGGGCTTGTAGGACCTGCATCTATTATAGGCTTTTTTAGATCAATTTGAGGGCCCTGGGTGGCAGAGATCTCCTCAACCTTTTTGTCTACCCAGGGACTGATCCCAGCCAACAGTCCCCCGTACCCTCCCTTTGCCCAATTAGATGGTTCATTAATTGCGGGATTCTGACCTGTAAGAGTCGGCATAGTCACAAACGCTGGATTGCCCCAACCAATTCCACCAGTTCTAAAAGAGGGGCTATGGTGAGGGACGTCCAGGGTGGTGGAACTGGTTGCAGGGATCATGTGGGTACTCAAGTTCTCAAAGGTTGGGGGGACTGCAATAGCTCAGTTTCTGCCCTCTATTCCCCATGCCCATTGATTATGTCCACCTAAGGTGCTTAGGAGTCCCTGGGCAGGCCTACAGTGTTTCTAGTGGTGGCTATGGCACTGCTTCACCCAGCTGGGGGAGTTTGGGCTTCTTAAGTTGCATGCAGCGAGGCAACCAAAATGGCTTCCTCTGATGCGAGAGCAGGACGCCAAACATCCACGCCCTTTCCCCAAGGGCTTCACCCTGCGGGGGAGCTGGGATTCTTATGTTGCAGGGCTCGTAGCCACCAAAATGGCATCATCGGTGGGGCTCCTGGGATGACAGCTGATGACGCCAAACACCTGCACCCTTACCCACGTGGGCTTAACCCTGCGGGGGGAGGCTGAGACTCTCATGTTGCAGGGGTCGTGGCCACCAAAATGGCTTCCTCGCTGAGGCTCCTGGGATGACAGCTGATGCAGGAGTGGGACGCCAAATACCCGTGCCAATTCCCCTGTGGGCTTCTCCCTGCGGGGGGAGGCCAGGATTGTAATGTTGCAGGGGGCGTGGCTACAAAAACGGCTTCCTCAGTGGGGCTCCTGTGTTGACAGCTGATGCGGGAACTGGACGCCAAACACCTGCACCCTTTCCCCTGCTGGCTTCAAAATACATTGGTCTTACCACATTGGGTTTCCAGATTGCAAACCTGAGGTGCTAATAACCATACCCACCCATTCCATGGGTTGGAACAGGTGGTAACGGCACCGGGACCCTTGTTACCACCCTGTTCCAGCCCATGGAACATGTGGTTATGGCTTGATTATGAAAGCCCCATGCACTACATAAGCATTAAAGACTGTCAGTATTGGCAGTACAGTAATGTTCCTGGAAGCCAAACATACGAGCTCAAGTTAAAGGTGAGGGCATGTAAGGAGGACTAATGGCAAATAACTACTGCTAATGCCCTTTTGCAGAAGACTTTAAAACAATTAACACCTGGCCCCTGGCTGGGGTCTAGGCTTTTGTCCTAATATTCGAAAATGTGGTTATAGATATTATTTTTAAAAAAGTCTGGTATCCGGGTTACTGATGATTGTCGGCTGCTGCAGGGAAGTCCCTCTTTGTTTTTTAGCTGCGGTATAGAAAGATGCAGGAGACATGAGATGCAGCAGAGGAAAAAGAGGCCAGAGGAGACGAAGTGATGGCAGGTCTGTGGAAGAGTAGCTTTCGGTGCCAGTGGGTTTATTTCTTCTGGGGGGACACAGGCATTGTAAACGATTTAGAGTCAGTGATGGCTGGCAAATACTTAGGATGGAGGAGAAGTAACATCTTCCCTGAACTAGCACAAGTGACCCAACATAGCAGTTCCATAGGGTTATTCGCGTGTAAGCATTTGCAAGCTTTGCTCAGGATCTCTTGCATCCTGCGGTTTCTGCGTTGTTGCATTTAGCTAATGGCAAAAATATTAAAAGCAATCACAGTATGTATGTGTGGTGTTGAGTGCTGGTTTGTGTCCCGAAGTGTGGATGGCACGTGTGTTTCATGTCGAACGCAACTATGTCGCTGTGTCTCTAACAACATCAGCAACATTGCTACTTGGTGCTCTTAATCGAGACTGCCAATTGAGGTGTATTTAGTCATAGCCTGGGGCTCCTCGTCCACGCTGGGGTAAATTCGTATTGCACCTGGTCTGTAGGACTGGTTGAGGGTTTATGGCTGGCTGAGGGGATATCGCTCAACATACTTGTAGACCATTTATCCCTTGGGTATTAGTCAAAAATAGAATGGGCATTCTTCCATGTCATACATTTCGTAGGAGGGGGGGGTAGGCTTCCCCATCCCTCTTCAGGAAACAGCCCAGTCTTGAGAAAGACCATATAGGGTCAAAACACGTTTTGACAATTGGGCACACAAGTTCAGCTTGACAAATGGGCACATATGAATTGAATGAGATTGTATTGAAATCGCCAAGTGATTCAATAAGATTTACTTCTCTTTGAATATAATACATTGATTTAACTAAAGATCAGTACGGACTAGCGTCATACAGAGGTTCCACATTACTATATTAGATTTCTTAGAAATAACACTAGCAGTCCAATGGTTGATGCTACTGCGTGAAGAGCTATCTCAAAGAGACCCCAGGGTGATGTGTTTTGGGCTGGAGGGGAAGGTAGCGAGAGGGAATGGCCATAGGAATTAGCATGGCCATGGGCAGTCGATAGATGAGAAATAACCAAACAACATCCAAAAGCAGTGTATCACTCCTCATGTGACACATCCCTCCTAGTGGTAATCCAATGCAATAGTTTAAGATCATAGGTGGTGCTTTAGCACCACCTAATAGCCAAAACAAAAAAAAGTAGATGTCTGTTCAGCAACAATGCACAGGACCAGTTTACAACATTTTTACAATCACTCTGTCCATAATATATGCCAGCACTGTTATTGTAAACCACTTTCACCAAGCTCCACCCACAAGAAATGCCAGTATTCCACTCTAAATCACTATGATGATGTTGTGCCCTTAACATAATCCAGCATTGTCACTGCAAATCACTTCCATGAAGTGCCACCATATATGCCATACTTCAGACTGAAAATCACTTTGATCTTATGCTCACTATACATGCTAGTATTGACACTGTGGCTCACTTTGATCACGCTGCAACCATAACAGAGGCCAGCTCTCTCTCTCTCTCGCTCTCTCTCTATCTATCTTAGTCATACTTACACAGCCTTCCTGACTCACACGGGTGCACACTCTCTTAATCTTGCACATGCTATTGCATTACATTCTAACATGCATGAATACAAACACTTCTTTTTTAAGCAGATACCTTTACATGCATGAATCTGCCTTCATCGGTCTTCTCTCTGGACAAGGCAGCAGCGCCAGACAGCCTCTGCAGTTAACCTGCTTGTGTGCTTCAACTTTTCCCTGCCACACAACACTTGAGCGGTATACAAAGAGCATGTTTAGCTATGGTGAACTGAAAAAGGGACATATGGGCTGGTCACATCTAGAGTGGAGATGGTTACTTAGAAACCTGTCAGCGTTCCGTCTTTAGGACCAGTATGCACCACTCATAAACCTCCACACACGTTTTGTTAAGAAAAGGGAAATGCTAAGTGCTCGACAAAGCACCAACCCGGCTAGTGGCAGGGGAGCGTCACACCAGGCTTAGAGGAGGGTCCCTAGTGTGGTGGTCACCCTGCTGCCCCCGGCTTTGCCACTAGGACCAGAAAGTGCAGTGAAGTGGGAGTTGAGGAGGCGGGAAACTGGAGCGGCAAATGTACACTGTAAGCCATCAAAAACCATGGCCACACCAGCAATCAATGGCTGGAAGGACTGTCTCCTGATTGGCCAATTTAAAAGACACAACTCTGACAAATAAACAGGATAGAAGTCCTCTGATCACGTCAGTAAAATGAAATACTCTTTATAGACCACACACTGAATCCTGACATTCAAAGGAAAAGAAATGGAGATTGTTTTCTGTTCTTGTCTCTCACACTATCCCTTTGCTTCATGGTAAATCACTTTGCATTCTGAATGAGGATGTTGGTACCTCAGAAACAAGGACTAGTGATATGATATGATATGATTGTTTATTTACAATGTGTTTCAAAGCGCTTCAAGGCAAGGCAGGGAACAAGGTAAAATACAATGACATTCTTACAGGCCATGAACAGTAAGGATGTGAAATTAACTATCGTACTCGGCCTGACGACGTTTCAGATAGTGCAAGAGCTAAGACATAGATAAGGGAGGGAGGGGGAGAGTGGGAAGGAAATGGAAACAGACAGGCGACTACTGTACTAGGCCTGACAACATTTCTGGTAGAGCCGGAGAAAAACAAAAGGTGAGGGAGAGGGGTGCAGAATGGGAGGGGAGGAACAAAACAAGCGACTGTCATACTAGGCCTGACGACATTTCAGATAGTGCTCGAGGGGGGTGGGGAAGAAAAAAACAGAAATGGGAGGGTGGAGGAAACAGACAAGGTTGCTATCATATTACTTCCAGGGACAATTCTGATAGAGTAAGTGCATAGAAGAAGGTAAGGGGAGGAGATAGGAAAAGGGAGAAGGGAAAGGAGGAGAGAACAGAGAGTAAGCAGTCAAAAAGAGTGGAGAAGCAAGAGGGGAGAGTGAATACAATTGCAGAAGTCAGTAGTAACACATAATGTTGCAAGCCAGGATACAAGATGAAGATGGGAACAGCATGATTCAGGGCCAAGAAGCGGATATGTGCCCCGCAGTTGGATTGACCAAATAACAAATCATGTTTTTCTCTCTGCCGAAAAGATATGACCAGATAGCATGGAGCAACGGGGTGAGGAAAGAAAGATAGCCTCTATGCCAACGGGGAAACACACACATGGATGTACTGCAGTACACAATGAAGCATTAGAGCCCACAACAGAGAGCTCCACCGTGTGGTAGGTGACTGCCGCCCAAGGTAGTGGTCCCATGCCCAAGCCGATGTGGCTTATAAAAGATTTGTAGACCTCACCCTCGGTCCGTACCCGGAGTTCTGAGCCCATAAACCTCATTAAATGCCCTCGCTGCACTCAGAACTTTAACTCGCTCTTCATGGCCCGTAACTCCAGGTAAGGCATCTGGGCTCATTAGTATTATGTGGATGAACTCGAAGGAGGCACACTCCCATGGAAATGTTTTCTACCTCACTCACAGGTGCATTATGCATACATTTTAAACAGACTGTAAAGGTTTATACACTTCACTTATAATACATGGTAATGCCACAGAACAAATAAATGCATTAATTGTACCAAGTGGATCCAAGTTGGTAAAAGGAGACATGGACCTCATTAGAAATGAGCCGGTCCAGTAAAAATGCCGGTAACACTGGATCCAGCATTGTTTCCGGACAGGCACCTTTGAGTTTGCCAGTAGTGGCAGTGAACTCCCGGCAGGCCTGACCTGCCAGGGGTTCATGCCCCTAACGGCAAAGAATTTCCCCAATCACCAGCACTGGTACTACCGGTGCCAGTGATTGGGGCAAAATCATTCCATGAGGTTCTCTGGGACTCCATGGAATGGGGAATTTACCGCCATTGTCGGCACCTGTAATATTGCCGTAACACCGGGACATCAGGTGCTGGTAATGGTAAGGCGAGTTTGCCGGTAACCCGCTGCTACTACTGACAAACTTGTGATGAGGCCTGTGTGCCCTTAAAGCAAGAAAAGGAAGGCTTTCCTCTAGGCACTAGACTAGTACAGACTATTAATACCCATCGCACTGGTCCTAATATGGTGTAACCCTTGGAATGATGAGAGGCAGAGTCAGCCCTGGTGAGACTCAGAGTTGATCTAAAGGACTCTGGCCACTTGTTCTCCCCAGTGATATACAGTACCGGGCAATGCTGCATGCTACACAACCTTCATAGCTGCTTGCAATCCTTCAGGGGAGGGATTAACTGGGATGAATGGAGGTGATCTGCAACTCCTTCCACTACCTAGTACCATAGCCGACCCACTTTACCGCTTCCTGTCTTCTCCCGCCACACCGTTCAGCAAATATTAAACTGTTGCTAACTGCCTATGTGTCTGTTTGTTAGTTGCCTTGTTTTCCTTGTCCTGTGGCCAGCGGATTTCTGCATCACATGATGTGTACAGAAGGACAATGTCTTCTTTGCATTCAGAACATGTACAAAAGTCCATGCCTGGCTGCTCCATCAGGGCACGCTGTCAGGCATTGCACTGTTCCCAAAGAACTCCATTCCCCAATTAGGATCCTTTCTATGCAAATAGGACCTATAAAATGCACATATCATGATGGAAGGCCCGGAAATCAACACCCCATCTCCTTATCCCCATGTGCATAAATCAGCCTGCATTGAATTTTATTAAAAATAAATACATTTTATAGAGGTCATAAAGTTTACTGTATTGATTTCAGATCATTGCTTGCACAAACTAAGCATTTTGAGGATCTATGGAGAGTTTATGCAGCGCATTAGAGGCACCTGCGTCCTCACTGTCACATCGCCCCTTCATCAGTCCCTCTCTCCCATCATGACATTTGAAGAATGGTAATTGCATGCTTTTAATTAGAAATAAACATGCATGTCTGAATAAATGAAGGTCATCGGCGCTGCCTGATGAAAAAATATTGCAGGGCCTGCAACGCTCTCGCTGCTGGGGTGGGCCTACTTAGTTTGCCATCCGACCTGTCCATTTTGGGTTGTAGCGTACAGTTAAAGACCCCACCCCATATGATCGCTCCGCCCAGTAGGGGGCTGATTTTGCCTTATAGGGCCCTGAAATAGGTTTTTCTTGGTTAGGGGCATATGAGTTTATAATGCTCACTTCTCTCTTTTACAGCATCCCACGCACTACTATCATTCTGCCATCTGGGTCTGCTGTGGACTGGAGCAGCTGAAACAGTACATGAGGTGCCACCCAAGTGACCACCCCCCTTGCATAAGCAGAGTATGTGGCTCCTGTGGTAGTCCCTCTCCGCTCCGCTTTCTCTTAACCACTTCTAATTTCTTCTAGTAAGGTGGGTTTCCTGCAGCAGTGCTATGTCCACTTTCAGCCTTCTCAGGTACATCATTACTTTGTTCCTTTTCAAGTAACTATTGAGGCCTCTCACGTTCCAGGTTACAATTCTAAGGCTACCCATCGCCATGCTTGGTTTGTCCCACTCCTCCCCTCCCAGTTTCCCTCTCCCACCTAGTTTGACATGAACCTGAGCTCGTATCCCTCTTTCTCCCAACATAAACTTCCCAACTAACCCCCCTTCCCTCCCTCCACAATTATAAAACACTGCACACAACCCCTTCACTCCCCCCTCCCTACCCGTCCCCAACTGGTGCCCAGCTCCACCCCTGGATTTCAGGCTCCCCCGCGTTTGGTCCTGCCTCGGAGTGCCGAGGTCAGGAACTCAGCAGGGCATCACCATTCTACCGGTAACCTAACTGGTCTATTCGTGGGGGTATGAGGGCTGGTTCCGTTAGGCTCCCATGCCAAGCGCTAAGTTTGCGTGTTCAAAGGATCATAAGTACTCCGACGGGCTATATCCTGTCCTATATTCTAGTTCCAGTGTCTGAGACTGCAACACCCTGGGCACCGCAGTCTCCATGTTTCTTATCTGCCCTGCCTTCCTCCTGGATACCCGATTTCAGGGGACAACTCTGCGTATCTAGCCATTCTGTCGTGTCCTCCGGGGTATCAAAAAACAGTGCTCTATTTTTGTGGAACACTTTCAGTCTCGCAGGGTAGATCAGCATGTACTTGTAGCCTGCTTCTCGCAAATCTTCTCTTCACTGCGCCAAAGTTCATGCGTCAGCATTGCACCTGCAGGGTACGTCCTTTTTATCGTTCCGCCCTTTTGGAAGTGTGTTCCGCCAGCGCTCTGACGTCTTGCCGGAGGAGGTTCACTTCCTCCTGTACTGCCCCAACTTTGAGTTCCAGTGCCACCATCAGCTCGACCATGGCCGACTCCAGTTTGGTTTCCCAGGGCACTTTCAGGTCTGCGATCGCTGCGAGGATCTGCTGATTCTCCTTGCTCGTGGCCTTCGTGCCGTGGTGGGGGTTCTCTCTTTGTTTCTAGCCCCCTCTGCCACCGGCGATGTTCTGGCATATTCATCAAGCGTGGGTTGTCAGCCCTTCGCTTTAGCCAGTTTGTTGGCCATCTTAATGTTACTGGGCTTGTGTGAGCGAGCGCCACGGCAGGTTGGGCCTTGGTTGCCAAAGGGATCTGGATAGGCCAACTTGGGAGTTTCCTTGTGCTGCTGGGCCTATGCCTGGAATGGATTGTGTCCTCCCACGTAATTGTACGCTGGCAGTTCTTTTTTGACTGTGTGCCTCAGCTCCTACCGGTGAGTACCGTCTGGTCGCAGGTGCACTGCGGCGCTGTCCGCTGGGTGCGCCTCACTCTTTCCGCCTCTGGCGTGGGCCAGAAGGTGCCGTCTGCACCCGGCGCCTGCGTCCTCCACTCTTCGCCCTGCCGGTCCCCCAATGCCAAGAAATTTCCACCCGTGCCCACAGCCCAATGACTGCACACAGGGCCCTTCCGCCGGCTGCCGCCGGTGTGCGCACGTCCTGGAGGCCCTAGGTCTGCATCTGGGCCAGATTGTGCATGCGCTCCTCCGGGCTCATGTGCGGCGCTGGTTCCCAGCTATGTGACACTGTCGGGGGTCACCGGGCCTCCCCCGAGGCAGCCACAACTTTGTATTGGCTATTGCCCTCCTCTTCATCCGGGGAAACCTTCATGCACATGCCACCACCTTTTGCCCCTCCCTCGCTGGCACAATCAAGGGCACCCTTCCTGTGCTCTCAATGTGGGTCTGCCTTCCTATCCAGGGTCCAACTGGTGCTGGCTGCTAACAGTTTGATTTGCTCAGTACAGTCACACAAAGCGGTTAATTCTGCTCATTCATATTTAGTTCCTGGGCTCCAATGTATCGGCGCACACAGCCTGTCGGTTTCAGCCTCCTAGCAGGACCAGCTGCTCTTCAGTGTTCACCTGACACAGCTTGTGTCTCCGAGTTTCTGCACTCGCCGGTTATATTCTCTATCCAGTGCCTGCACGGCAGCCGGCTGCCCCTGTTGCATGTGTTGTTGGTCTGTAGCCGTTACAAGCGGGGGCTTGTGTTCCAAACGTTCATTCAATCTTTAAATCGCGCACGCCCAGAGGCCCCCCACTGTAATGTGAAAGGGTCGCTGTCATGCAGCGCTTGCCCCACGGATCCACGGACCCACTGGAATCCGCTCGGCTGTGCCCCGACATGCTGGTCACCCCCACATGCACCGTTGCTTCGTTGTCCCCACCAGCTGTTTACTGCTTCTAGTGAGGCTGGCACCGTAGCAATGTTTATTGTGTGCGTGCACGTCTCATTTCCACCATCTTCACACCAGCAATTTTTCCAATGGAATCCTTTCTTGTAGCTGCTTCAGGCGGTCCCTTTAAGGCTCGGGACTGCCATTTTGAATCCTTTGTTCGTTCCGTGTGCGTCCGTGAAAGACTCCAGGCACACGTATCATCAATCCGAGGCGCTTACAAGTTTCAGCAGTTGCGCAGCCTGGTTTCCGATGTCCAAACCTTCTTTTATGGAGTTTTTAGGTGCTTTTTAAATGAATTTAAACTCTTTAAAACTCTTCTCTTACTTTACTCCCACCCTGAATTCACCAAGCTACTAACAAACAGCCCAGCCTCAGGATCACCTGCCCCTCTCTCTACTCAAAGAAATCCTAACATTTACCTGCGCCAGAGACCTTGCAAGATCCATCATCAACACTTCGCTCAACTCCAGAATTTTCCCAGTGGATTTCAAAACCTCATGCATCAAGCCCCTCCTCAAAAAACCCTCACTGACCCCCTCATCCCGACCAATTACAGACTTATCTGAAACAACGGATTCATAGCTAAACTAGCAGACCAAGCAGCATACTCGCAACTATGCCAGTTCACAGATCCAAACTAGATCCTCAACCCCACCCAGTCTGGCTTCAGACCCCTATGAGGCACAGAATCCTGCCTAGTTTTCATTTGGGATGACCACAAAAGAGACTCAGAAGACTCTGCAGCTCTAATCCTACTTGATCACTTGGTAGCCTTTGACACCATTGACTATCCCAGCCTCATGGACAGACTTCACTCTCCGGGCATCAGGGACTCAGTCCTGGCATGGATTTCCTCCTTCCTCTGCAAGAGATCCCAATTAGTACTCCTGCATCCTGTCCCCTCCACCCCCTGCCCAGTCACCTACAGAGTGCCGCATGGGGCTTCTCTCTCACCTCTGCTATTCAACCTCTACCTGAACCCCGTTCCGGCTCCCATTCATTATCATGGCCTAACCTGCTACAATTATGCAGACGGTGCCCAAATCGGCTTCAAAATCCCTAAGGACTCCTGAGCCCCATGCTCCGATCTAGCAACAAGACCCTTGGAAATTGAGGACTGGATGACTGTCGATCATTTCATACTCAACCCAGGCAAAACTGAGATCATGCTCTGTGGTAAACTGCTTGTCATTTCTCAACCCACACCGTGACCTCTCTCTAGGCCCCCCGCCTGCCCCGTCCAGCACAATAAAAAACCTAGGACACAGACCTGATGCTGTCACACCACATCAGTTCTGTGACAAAAAGCTGTTATCTATACTTTCACATTCTCTGCCGCTTATTTCCCTAACTGACCTTCCTGCACAGAATCTCCATAATGATGGCCATCATCCTCTCACGCCTAGACTACGCCAAAGCCCCATCACGAGGAGCCGCTGCATCACAGCTAAGAAAACTCCAATGGGTACAAAACACTGCTTCCAGCGCCCTCCTGTGCCGGGGCCCTACAGTGCACATCTCACCCGCCCTCCACATCCCTACTGGGCGTCAATCCACATTCAAGACAATGTGCATCACATGCAGGGCACTTCACAATACAGGACTGGAATACCTGCAACACAACCTCACAAAATACAAGGCTAAAAGAATCCTCAGATCAGGCGCAGCACTTCTCCTTGTCATACCTGTGACACAATCAACAAGAACTGGGGGCTCTTCCTTCTCAGTTCAAGCACCCACCATCTGGAACTCGATACCCTTAACCATCCATAGCTTAGAAGATCACCTGGCCTTCAGGAAAGCTCTCAAAACCTGGCTCTTCCCTCAATAGCCTGACAGTCCCAGCCCATTGCCAAGAACAATTACCTCTCTCCCCTGGAAGGAATGCCGGGGACACATCAACACCCCCTCTGAAGGAGCACAGTGCTGTATGTTATTTCTACAGACAGGTATCGCTTTGTCCTCTATGGCATAAAGATCGCCTCAATAATATACACAAATATCCACACGGACTCGGCCCACTCACCGGCTTATTTATCAATAACCTATATTGAATTTCACACACCCATAACATACACCTCCTCTTCCCATAGAATACAGCTGAGATCCATGCAAATAGTCGGACCAACCCTTCACATAATCCGACTCTCCAGACTATCCCACTGTACCACCTCCCTGACATTTGATCACAGCACCCTTTCTCTGACAGATAACTATCAGTATCAGCCAGGAACCTAGCCATTCCGACCCTCCTCGGTGCAGGCTAAAAATGCACACATGCATTTTAGAACCACACACTTTGCCTCTTAAATGTCGGACTACGGTCTTCCAAAGGGCGTTCTACCCCAGAGCAATTTGAGGCCATGCCAATGGCAGTAGGCACTAAACAAATGACATATAGCATAACATAACTCCACTGCCTAAGTGATAGAATGCTTCCGTTCATGGCTCTATGAATACAGAAGGGTAAACAAATAATAAGCTACGCCTAAGCTATGATGTCTGAAAAGTTAGCGGCGATGGCAAGCTGCTCCATGGTAGAACTCTTAGGATCATTTGATATCCATTTTTTTGTCAGTGAACTCCCTGGCAAAACTCTCTCATACGCTCACCTCTGCATTAGCTATCCCCTTGGGATCTCCATTGCACTTTTAGATGTGGATCATCCTTTTCTTGGTCAGGGTGTGTGAGGAGTTTGTCGTTCTCTCCTTCTCAAGCAAGCATTCCCTTATGTCCTATTCCTTCCCTCAGTGGACTTGTGAGGTGTGGGGATTGGTAGTAGCGGGAAGAGCAGAGGGACTGGTCGGCTTCCCATCTTTGCCTGACCCAAAAGCACAGATATCTCTTCTGATGCCTGACTGGAGGCTGTAGCTCCCAAGCCTTGTTTGTGCCTGAACACTATAGGCCTCATTCGCAGAAGCCTTTTATAATGGCGCAATCCCATTGGAAAACACTCTTTGAATCAGGCCCTATGTGTCCTGATGGTTAGTGGGGCTTGCAGGAATTGCCCCCACAACCAAGGTGAAGCAGAGTGTCCCCTGATGCCCCCATAGTTTCTCAGCATGAATCTGGAGGTGTGCCTCTAAAGGCTACGCAATAGTTACTAGAGATGTCATGAACTGCAACTTCTTTCTTCTGTTTTTTCTTTTTGTTACCCTCTGCCTGGTGTCAGGTCTTTCTGGGGTGGGTCTCACCACCCTACATGCCTTGGTGTGCTCTGGAAGAGGGGCGAGCCTTCTTGTGGCTTGGTCACTTTGCCTTATTTATTTATTTTGATTTTTATAAAGCACTACATGCCCGTAGGCCTCAGAGCGCACAGAGAACATGACAAGACAAACAACAAAGAAACATGTCAAAAAATTCAAAACCAGAGCAGGCAACAGTAGAGAATGACTAGATTAGTCCGGACTAAGGTTAAAGATATGAGTTTTAATTCTTTTCTTGAAAGAGATGAGGTTACTAGTTTGACACATAGAGGCAGGAAGTGAATTCCACAGAAGAGGTGCCTGAACGTCAAAGCTGGTCCTTCCAAGGCGGGCCAGTTTGAATCTTGGTTGGAAGAAGGTAGGCGCCATAGAGGAACAAAGGTTCCTAGTATTCAGATTACGATTATCTGAGAGATAAGCCGGGCATGATTGAGAGTGACATTTAAAGGCCAGTGTCAGAAATTTGTGAGTGATCCTATGTTTTATAAAAAGCCAATGCAGTGCTTTCCTGGCGACGGAAACATGTGCGCGTCGAGAGAGACCCAAAGTCGCTCGGACCGCATCATTCTGGGTTACTTGCAGGGCCCGAATTTTGAGAGTTGCAGTACCCGCCAACAGGCTGTTGCAATAGTCGAGTCTCGAATTGATGAGAGCAGTGGATAGCAAGGCACAGTTTTCAATAGTGATGAAAGGACGAATGTAAAAATGCATTTGGTGATGAGACCACATGTGGAGCGGATGTAAGAAACATGAGGCCTCATAGATAGTTCCTTGTCAAGAACTACCACCAAGGTTTTAACTTTCTTTGAGACATCAATAATATTGCTGCAGTCCGAAAGTTGGAACACTCAGGCGCCAACTTACTCAAACATGCTTTAGAAGCAACAATCAAAGGTTCTGTCTTCTTACAGTTGAGTGCTAATGATGGCATTATAGATGATATTTATAGCACAAAGGTCTTCCTCATAATGACCTCTGAGCTGAAGAACAACCTGAGTGTCATCGGCGTAGTTGGTATACCGGACACCCAGGGCATCCAACAGGTCAAACAAGGGCCGCATGTATATGTTAAATAGAAGGGGAGACAAAGAGGAGCCCTGGGAGACACCACATGTTTGGATGACATGTGAAGAGTGTTCAGCCCCAGCGAAAACCTGGACTGTCTGATGTCCTTCCTGACCCTCTTGGCTCGTGGGTGCTGTAATCTGTCATTTGTGATGCATCACAAACAGAATGATTTACATCAAGGCATAGGGCCTTGTTATCGACCACTAATACTGGAAATAAAAGCAATTAACAGAAAAGCTAGGATTTGATGGCTGTACAAAAATAATGGAAATTATCTATCAGTCGGATGCTCTGTGGAAGGGAGTTCCAGACTCTTGGCAGCCTTGGGCTGCTAGTGTGAAAGGGGCGGCAATTTTGTGACTCATTAGATGGAGTGGTGAAGCACACTGAGGAGATTATAGTCAATACCAATGTCTCTGCCTCTGCTGCTGTTTTGAGAGCATTTGGGGTTGGAGAAGAGATAGCCTTCAGCAGGTCAATATCACACCCTGGAATGCCTTTAATCCCTTCAGACCCGCCAACTCATATGATATGTTAATCTGTAGCATTTATACCAGTGTTACCATCCACCCACGGTTGGATCCTCCCCTCCATGCAGAAGCCCAACCTTTTATGTTTCACTTTGGGGAACAGATCGGGGCATGAGGGAATTATGAAGACATTTTTCTGGTTGTGATGTGATGATGGGAATCTGACCTTTGCCCCCTCGCATATCACTTTGAAACACTGACCCATGGTCACCATTCATGCAATGGGCATTCTCATTGCGTTTATATATGCAGTATTCCAGAATGCATAGGGTTAATGATGTACAGCAGGTAAGGTTGAACATGTGAGGGTTGAAGAATATAAAGGGATCAGTTGTTACAGGAAGAGTCTACTGTACTGATGTACGCTGTGCTGCTGGTGGGTGTATTGATGATACCTTGAAGAAAAAACTTACTTTTGGAAATGTATCCTGGCTCATCCCTCACTTCAATGTATTTATTTTTACATGTATAATGTGCTCTAAAGCTGTGAGCATCAAGGCGCATGTTACTGATTGTGATATCTTCATGCTCCACTTTGCACATTAATCTCATAACCCTAGTGAGTCCATATCTAAATTCTAGTCTCCCCTTTATCCCTTCCATTCAGTTGGCTATTCCCTCATTTTGTTAGTCTGGTCCCATTTCCCAAGCAATTCTCTGCCATTCCCTGTCTCTTATCGCTTAAACTCATTGCACTCCTCACCCTCTTCCTGTGTGTGCCTCCTTGTATCTTACATACTGAATTAATGTTTTATTTCACTATGTGTAACAACTAAGGCAGTATGCCGCAATTGGCATCTGCCGTCGCGCATGCTGCAATGACAAAGAAGGAGGTAGATCTAAAGCTTATGAAAGCTCTGAAATCTCTCCATTGGCTCCCAGTGGATGCAAGGATTAAATTCAAAGCCCTCTGCATTGTCCACAAGGCTTTCTGGGGCATGCGTCCAAAATACCTTCAACTATCCCTCCGCAAATACCTCCAATCTCGAGCTCTTCACTCCTCTACCTCTAACTCCCTCCGGGTCAATTGTTTTTCAAAGAAATGAGCAGGGGGTAGCTCTCTATCTTCGGCTGGGGACTACACTCTAAAACCTGAGGAGAACCATCTCCGGTTCCAGAAGCACCTCAAGACCTTCCTCTTTGCTTCTGTCTTCTCTCCCCCTCTCCCTTGCTGACCGGCTCTCTCTTGGCACTGTGCACCCGGCCACCCTCTTTCCCCTGGGCCCAGGTACCTTCTCACCCTGCAGCCCTCCTGCACTGCCTCCTGGCCACCCCTTGCACTAGTGTACTGTATCTTTACCCATACTGCCCCCCCTTTTCTTCTTTTTCTGCGCTTATCAGACTTACCCAGTCTACTGCCATAAACACATCACGTGCCACTTGCTGGCTGCACTAACACTGTTCATTGCCTCCATTTCCTATTTATTTTTATTTATTATTTATTTATCTGCTCTGCACTTTCCAGTCCCCCCCTTCCATGCACTCTTTCACTTTTCCCTTTCCCATGCACTTGCACGTTCTCAATGTCACTGGGCCTAGTAAGATCGTTGTTATTTTTGTGTTCTCCCCTGTTCCCCTCCCTTGCCTAGTCGCGCTCTGAAACACTTGTGTACGAGTGCGATACAAATAAAATATCATATCATATATAGCAGTAGGTACTGTAAAAGATCTGTCAACAGACTCATACGCACAAGAGTAGTGCCCTTTAGCAATAGTCATTAAATTACTTCAGAAAAACATTAATTCGTATTTTATTTTTTATTATTGAAATTTCAATTTATTTCTATGTTTTTTTCAAAAGACAAACAAATCATAATTCATATATATTGAGACAAGATCATGAGTTACAAACCAAAGATTCATATCCTGGAGCACCAAGACTGCTCCCACATAGTACTACATATAGATGCACCATCCATCAACATTGCTAAAACACACATTTAATCCACACACGCATCACTCAAGACACAATAAAACAGAGAGATACAAGAAACAGAAAAACAATCTACATATTCCAACACTGGCCTGTCACCCGTTTCTGGAGCTGCGTTACTTACCCAACAAACAGGTGTATCGGGATAGGTTGTGGGTAGTGGGCTCATGTACTCACTTTGTACTAATCTTACCCTTCTCTATCTTTTCAGCTCCTGTAAGAAGGTGCCTTGCATTTTCTTGGGCCTTTTGCTCAATCATCTCTTCAGGGCTGATATTTGATGCATTGACGGGGCTACTGAGTTGAAGGAATTTTCAGCCTGCCTGTGATCCCGCCCATGGTCGGTAAATTTAACACTATGTAAGGGTTCACTTTTCTTCATTATGAAGCTTGGGTATGGAAGGTGACCCATTCTAATACTGCATCAATACTGCCTTTTCTCTATGCAAAAGAGATTTTTTTGGAATCAAAACTGTGTGATGTGCCCCCTGTCTCTTTACCTTAAAATGTTTTTCACTTTCAACTTTAGGTCCAACTCAGACACATGGTTTTACCAGACGTACAGAGCAGGTCCCGCGAGGGGAAGAGGGAGCAAACAACGGGCCGCTCGTAATCGGCCTGTTGTTTGCTCCCTCTCCCATTCCCATTCCGCCCTATGGGGGCTGAAATGGGAATGGGGAAGGTCTGGGCCCGGGTTCCTGAAGGGAGGAATTACCGGGCCCTCCGAACTCGGAATGGCCCAGTAATTCTCCATCCACCAAAGTCGTAATGACGGCCTTAATCTCCAAGATTCATACTCGTGTCTAATATTTATAGAATGTCATTTAATGCATTCAATGTGTAATCACGGTCTATTCTATACCACCATCACTGTGTCAACACCGGTGCTTTACTTTGCCTCGCGTGAGTCTTTGCATGTGTGTTGCACTCCCCCACTCCAACCCTCAGAGAAGGCGTTAATTTCCTGAAAAATTGGAATTCCATGAACTTGTTCCCCCTCCTTTATTGCTCTACTTCCCTGAAGACCTCAATTCACTCATCTGGGGTGAACATCTCTGTTCACTGAAACCCATCCCCCTCTTCCCCGCTCTGCAAATCACTTATCTTGGATAAAACTCCCCTTACTATGCCCCTGCCACTGTTTCTTCTTTTTCTTCAATCCATTCATCTGGCACCTCAAAATCGTATGAGACTATTTTAAAAAAAAAAATATTTGGATAATACATTCTTTCAAATATACAAAAGAAGCACATTTACAGACTGAAATGTACAGCAATTTACAGTATAAATATGAATATATATATATACAAATGCATAGCATACTTTAGTGAACAAAAAAATAATTAAAAAAAGGACATACAGTAGTCGTTGATGGCAAATGCATCATCATCAGGAAAAAAAACAAGGGTATTGAATTTCGCCATAAAGACTAGATAAATTCAACTACAAGCATTTACCTATTGCATTCATACAAGATGATAGTCAATTTATTGGATCTCTAATCTATATTAAAACATTAAAGTGCCTACTTTTACATGATCCTTTCATCAGGAAGAATCGTATGACACTATTTCCTTGACTGCCCACCTCAGGCCCCAACCTTATCACCACTTTCTTCCAACAATTTTTTCATCAATTTAATCCCTTTTGCCGGGGAGTTTTTGCTGCAACATATTTCGTCATGGTAGCAATCATTGTTTTTTAATCACAAGTTTTGCCACAAATATACGTGGGGGTTGGATTTGGGTGAATAATTACTGTATGGGATTAAGTGGTTGCGGGGCTCTTTTGCCTACCTAGAAACACACCCACACACTGTTCCCTAGCCTATTGGACATCCTATTTCTTCCTGCCTCTTTTCCCTGGCTTTCCACTAAACCCTCAATGTCACCTCTAGGCCCTAAACTCAATACCACTCCTCATGGAGTCATTTCATATGCCCACCAGTTTCAGAACCTGACCCCATCATCTAAATGCAAACATTTCTCCTTGTTGAGTCAGTAACTGTTTCTTCCCTCCATATAATCCCTTCCTATCCTTTCTCTGATTTCGTGAAGTAGCTTTTGAGTTCCCATCCTAATCCCATAATCGTTGTCTAGAGAAGACATTTACCATATTGCTGTATTTGTATCCTTTCAAAATGATGGCCCTGCACAGCAAGCAGTATCTTACAGCACATGCCTAACATAGCACATACTAGTATCACAGTAACTAACACAATGGGCTTCATTACGAGTCCGCCGGTCCGGAATGCAGTGATTCCGTGACGACGGTGACACAGTTTCCGCGTCCACAAGGTTGCGGAATGAGCGGCCGATTATGACTTGTCGGTCGCGCGCATCACACAAATGCGGAAACGGTGTCACCGTCGCCACGTAAACACCCACGCAAACAGACATTCAGCCACAAAAAACAGTGCAAAACCCGTGGCTGCCCCCCGCCATCACGGACGCGGAAGCGGAAATACCATGACCGTGAAAACCGGAAACAGAGAGGCGGCAATTATTTAAACCACAATCCACTGTTATCCTCAGACACCACAGACCAGATCACCTCCCTGAGCAGCATAAACCATCAACCACCATGCCATCCAGGATCCCAGCACAAAGACAGCGAAAGCAGCACTTCAGTGAGGCAGAGCTGACCATGCTTGTGGACCATATAGTGCAGCATGCGGAAATACTTTTCAGTGCAGACCAGCGGTGCGCCACCCAGCAACGCCGTAAGTAGGTGTGGGCTGAAGCAGCACGCAAGTGCACAGCAGTCGGGGTGACAACACGCAGCGTAAAGGACTGCCACAAGAGGTGGGATGACCTCGGGCTCAGAGTGCGCAACCTCATTGCTGCCCACCACCAGCACAGCACTGGCACTGGTGGAGGTCCTGCATCCTCACTGAAAGTGCAGTCGTGGGAGGAGTGCTGCAGCAGTGTCCTCCACCTTGAGGACATACACAGGTTTGGCGACGCAGAGGCAGGAGTGAGCCCACCTCTAGATGCCAGTAAGTGCACAGATTACAAAGCCATGAGTGTGAATGGACCACAGGAGTGAGCCAATGGACCCACTGATAACCCCCCCCCCTCCAGTCAGGGTAGGAGTGACCCAATGGACCCACTGATAACGCCCCCCAGTCAGGGTAGGAGTGACCCAATGGACCCACTGATAACCCCCCCCAGTCAGGGCAGGAGTAACCCAATGGACCCACGGATAACTCCCCCACCCCCAGTCAGGGCAGGAGTGACCCAATGGACCCACTGATAGCCCCCCCCAGTCAGGGCAGGAGTGACCCAATGGACCCACTGATAACCCCCCCAGTCAGGGCAGGAGTGACCCAATGGACCCACTGATAACCCCCCCCACCCCACAGTCAGGGCAGGAGTGACCCAATGGACCCACTGATAACCCCCCCCAGTCAGGGCAGGAGTGACCCAATGGACCCACTGATAACGCCCCCCCAGTCAGGGCAGGAGTGAACGAATGGACACTCTGATAACCCCCCCAGTCAGGGTAGGAGTGACCCAATGGACCCACTGATAACCCCCCCACCCCACAGTCAGGGCAGGAGTTACCTAATGGACCCACTGATAACCCCCCCCCCAGTCAGGGCAGGAGTGACCCAATGGACCCACTGATAACCCCCCCCCCCCCAGTCAGGGCAGGAGTGACCCAATGGACCCACTGATAAATCCCCCCCCCCTAGTCAGGGCAGCAGTGACCCAATGGACCCACTGATAACCCAGATGAGAAGCAACACACCCCCAATACACCAATACATGGCCCCTGGACAGTGCGTGACTGAGTACAAGCAGAAACAGATACACCTGAGTGCATCAACAGTCATATGTGTGTACATGCAAGTGCTCACTGATCGTCCAGTTTGATGCATGTGATGGACCCATCAAGTACCAGCACAAAACTAACAGCATGCCCTCTGTATCCCTACAGCCATATCAAGTGACAGTAACAAAGTGACAATGCCCAACAGGTGAGGTAACGTCCACCTGCACGTAGCCAACCCAGCACCCCTCGCCAGGAGGACGAGGCAAGCTGCTCCGGAACACAGGCACCAGCTGCATCTGGCACAGATGCACCAGCCGACGCCACCATCCCCATGCTGCCTGCCGCCACACAAGTAGCATACACACCCACCATGGCCACAGATCCCATCCTGGAGACCATCTGCACTGCGGAGGAGGCTGCATGCAGTGACAACAGTGCCCCAGCCATGCAAGCTGAAATAGGAGGACAGGGGGAGGGGGACAATATGGATGACCTGTCATCCCTCCACAACCTACAGTTCAGCCCCCCCTCAATGCATAGGTCACCAACGCCCTCCATGGCAGAGCTGAGTGCCCGCATGGAGCGGATGGAGGATCAGCAGGCCACCCTAACGCAGCTTGTGGATAGGCAGCTGGAGAAGGCTAGGCTGCAGCGGGAGGAGGCCAGGCAGCAGCAGGAGGAGGCGAGGCTGCAGCATGAGGAGGCCAGGTTGCAGAGGGAGTTGCCCTTGCGCCCAGTAGTGGGTGTCGAGTATGGCATTGTGCAGTGATGTACACACATGGAGGAGTCACTCAATAGACTGTGATGAAGTGGTAGATGCAGTATGTCTCATGTGTACCCATCATGTGCATTGGGGGGCAGTGGTGCATAGTGTGGGTGGTTTTATCAAGTTGTATGAGCTTGTACTAGTCTTGGTTCTGCATCTCCTTTGCCAGGGTGTGTATTGGCACACTGTGGCCACCTGTCATGTGTAGCGTTGTGACTTGTGGGTTTTGGTGAATGTCCATTACATGGGACAGGGGGTGATGCATTTGCAGTTGTAGCAGGCCTCTCACACACTTCATTGCCCTGGGCACCCCTCCCTTTCACAGGGCCCGTGCATTGGCAGTTGTGCTCACCCAATAGCCATGTGCTTTGTCCAGCATAGCGTTCCATGTACCGTGGCAATGTTGAATTCCACCGGACCATTGAGTCATGTGTTGACCCCGGGAAACATGCACAGCAATGTGTTATCACTTGTCCAGCGTCACATACCATATGTACATTCAGAGAATGGTAAAGTTTCCTATTGCGGTACACCATCTTCATTGCACATGGTACTGTGAGCTCCATGTGGGTGCAGTCTACTGCGCCAATGCAATTTGGCATGGCGACAATGGCATGGAAGGCTATCTTGGTGGCAATGACCTGGGCAAGGGTACGGGGTAGGGCGAAGTGTTCCGACACATGGTGCAGCGGGGCATCCAGTACCTGGCCCAGTATTCTTGAAAAACAGGGTTGTGAGAGCCCGTGCAGCTCACCAACAGTGTGCTGATATGTTCCAGTGCCAAGAAAATGCAGTACTGACACCACCTTCAGAAGGGGGGGGTTGCAGTTGAAATGCCAATGCGGCTGCTGATGTCGTCCTCAATCATGGTGGTGATGTACATGATTGTTGGACGGTCAATCCGGTATAATGTGTGGATCTGTCCTGGAGTCAGTTTCCAGGTTGAGGCTCTGATGCAGGGTATTGCAGGCTGCCTGCGGGATCGTGCCACCTGCACAATGGGTTTGGCATGTGTGCAGGGTTTGCTAACTGCCGCCTGCGCCTCCTCCGCCTCTGCACCATTACTGCCACCATGTGCAGTGCTGCCTGTAGGTTCAATAGCCCCAGTCCCAATGCTGCTACTGCAGCTGCCTGCATAGTTGTGTTTGGAGTTCGCCTGGATGTGGGTGTGGCCCTTTTGTAGGCTCCGAGTGCCCTGCTGTGTCCAGCTGGGCTCATTTGGTGCACCTGTGGACTTATTCAGCTCACCAGGCACTGTTTAACGTCATGTCCATTAGGGGTATCACGGTATTCGTTTTATGACGATACGATAACCTTCTTGCCAAATGACGGTATATCATGGTTATCGTGGTATAGCAGGTGGAGTTAACTGATCTTAACAAATATTTTCTAAAAGGTCATAAATTGACAGATGTATCATCACAAACAAAACCAGGCACCCAGGGCCAGAATTGGGCTTTTCAACATACTTTCCACTGAAATGCCTTGCTTCCACCAAACACACACACACGTGTGGAGAGGAGGGGGTGGGGTGGAGGCCTGCTGCAACTGGCAAAGCAAACTGAATAGCTTTTCTTAAGTGGTAATTTAGGCTTTTTGCTTCCCCACTGGCTACTGGTGAAGATGAACATGTTGCCATCTTGATAACCTGCATGCCACAGATCAATGGAGGCTGATGGTAGTATACGCTTGTGTGCGCGCACGCACACACGCACACACGCACACACGCACACACACACTTACACACTTTCTCTTTACGTTACAGCCTTTAGTTTACTTGCGGGCCAAAAGGTGTTCAGTAATCACTGACATGTTACCCTTTGGTATGGCAGCAGGGAATACCCACAGAGATGAGTGAATTTCGCAGTGTGAATTATTATATGTAAATTCAATGATAGAACCAGGGAAATCCCCCATTGCCATATGTTTATAGAACATTATCAATTATAAATATATAAACCCCAAAGCCGCCACCCCAAAGTAAACCCTTTTCCTTCTTGGCACTGTATTCTTCCTATTGCTAACATATTGATTTTGTGTAAGGCACGTGTGGTTTATGGAAAGGCATTAAAAACTGCTCCAACTGAAACTACTTGGCAGACGGCACATCCAACAGTGCAAAACCAAGACTGCGCAGAAATTGCTTACTGCAGCCTTTCCAAATCAGATTGAAAAGCACACTTAACGGTATGAACGGTATAACGGTATAAACAATGTGACGGTTATTATTGTTCAATTAAGTGGTTCACGGTATCTTTAACGGTATACCGTCATACCGTTACATCCCTAATGTCCATGGTGGCGCTGATACCGTCAAAGTGTCCACAGAATTTCTGCAATTTTTATGGCGGAGTTTCCATGTCTGTGCTACTTGTAATGCGCACTGTGTTGCGTATTGCCGGTAACGGGGGGGGGGGGGTTTCTGTGCCGACGCAGTTTTCGGCTGCGTTCACTCTGCGGTGGCGGTTTCTGGTGGTGGTATTTCCGGGTTTGATGGTCAGAATTCGCCGATCCGGTAAATGGTGCCAGTATGGTTATACCAACAACGTTAAGTCCGGACCGGCGGACTCGTAATGAGGCCCAATATCTGCAAATGGTTTCTACCGGGTTGACAAGGACACGCCTCCATTTAACAAGGTTTGGATCTCACTTTTTCACCATGAACTTTTTTCTACAAGAAATGCACGTACTCATCATTCCTAGGATATGTGAATTATCCGCACCTTTCTCTTGCACGAGCATTTATTTTGCAAATTTTACTTGTTGATGCCTGCCAGACAATTTCTTCAAATGTGGGATCATTCGGAATATTGTGCATGCAGTCGGAATGTTGTGCATGCAGTCGGAATGTTGTGCATGGAATTGGCCATAATGAATGTAATGTTGCCTTAGTGCACAGCCCAGCTGCAAACAGCTGCCTTGGAATAGTGGCATGTGATAGCATTTAAGACAGGATGCATCGGCACATAATTGAATGAGTGGGTTATGCCGCCCAGGAACTGCTCATGCCTTAAGTTCAATCTCTTTATAGAAACCAAACACTATTCTTCTAATTTTCCATCAATGCTAAATCCGTTCCCTGCAACTGCTTCCCTATGACTGTAATTTAATCTCTTGCTCTCCATGTTAAGGCAATGGCAGGCTGCTGTACCCAACGCCACAGAAACCCAGACAGTGCCAGCTTCGAGGCCATGCCTAAGGCCACTCTGCGCTTCACACATAGCATGTTACAATACCGAATGGCAGTCAAAGTGTTTATTAAAGCAATCTGTTTCAAATGAAATTATGTTAGATGGATCTACCACATTTACTTGATTGCAATAATGAATTGTATTATTTAAAGAGGAAGAGGCTCACGGTCCCAAATCGGTGCATTATTTAAAATTTGATTCTGAATGTTTTCTCTAGAAATGTTGAAAAGTATATGGTTGAAGAGTTGTTCGCCAAACAGTAAAAGCACTAGAAAAAGTGTTCATTAGAACTATCTAAACATGTATTTTTGTTTTATACATGCTCTTATCTGGGCAGCCATAAAGTTGGTAATGGGGATAACATGTGTCTAGCTTTTTGGCCCAAAGGTACCTACATTCACAAACCTAAAATTAAAATCAAATTGAGCCATTTAAAGAAGAGGGTATACATTTTCTTTCTGATGCCTACACCCCAGCCCTATCTTTGGGTTCAACCACATAGTCACACCATTGAAAACCCTTCTTCAAGCAGCCACCTGTAAACCCGTAACTGGGCTCCTTACAATCAAAGCACACCAATGAAAAAACCTAAACACTCCAGACCTCACCAATCATCTCTTCTGCACCTCTGCTCTTCTAACAGGCCCTGTCAACATTAGTCCATTGAACCCCACTGCTCTCTGCAAAGTACGGCCCTGAAATCATTTTCTCCCATTCAAGACCATCAGACCAGGTCGCTAAAACTTTTAGCTAATTGTTTGACTTCTGATCTCAAAAAGAAAGTCGGAGCACTTGAAGGGCGATAGAGGAAACACTTTGCTTGTCAAGATAAGGCTGTCTACTTGACCAGCCACTGGTACTATTGAGCCTCTCTACCTAAGGAAGGAAAAATACTCTAATTCCAAAACAACCATATAAGACAAGAACCCTCAGTGACAAGTTATCAAAGCTCTTACTGAAGCCACAAATCATGCAAAGCCTTGCACCCCCCACACTCTCATTCAAAAACTCCTTGATGATCCGGCACTTTTAGCATACCAAGATCCGGACCATCAGGCAAAACATCTCAAGCGCAAATATCATTGTATCTGGGGATCGTCCTAACGCACTGAATGGGGGACGTGTGTAGGCAGGCAGAGCAATATGCTTATTATTACACTTTCTATTACGATTAGATACTGAACCCGCCTCTTGCTTGTCTCCAGCAACCCCTACTTACCTGAGCTCAGGATCACCCTAAGTGATCCTCTGTAGGAAATTGGTGCGGGTAGGAAAGGCTGTCTTAAGGCGTCCCCAAACTGCCTAGGAAAGAAACACTAGGTTTTAAAAACAAAGAAAAGCCAAAGCAATGCTGGTGTGTGGTTCCTTTCACCCAGTACACCAGCAGTATATAACTATACCTAAGCAGCTGCGTAACTAAACAAAAGTACAGTTACTAACACTAAAAAGAGTCCTTTAAAAAATGAAATGTTCTTTAAAAAATTTAAACAGAGTCCTTAAAAATATATAAAAGTAATCTTTATACATTGCACTGTAACAATATACAATGACCTTACTTGGGAGACAACCTGGCCAAGGTAGTCTCAAGGTCATTACTGCTGCATGTCTTGTTTGCTGTTGCTCCTGGATGTTTTGCAGCAGACAGGGCAGCAAGCAGCAGTCTGTGGGGGGCTCCAAAGTCCATTTAAGTTAGGCCGCGTTTATCAAAAGCAGCCTTGCAACTTAGCAGTAGCCTATGCCGTTCACTACGTTGATTACTAGCTGGGTCTTGTATGCCAGGTGCGGCCTGGCATAAATTGCAGCAGCATGGAGTCCCGC
Organism: Ambystoma mexicanum; assembly: GCF_040938575.1. Lineage (NCBI taxonomy): Eukaryota > Metazoa > Chordata > Amphibia > Caudata > Ambystomatidae > Ambystoma > Ambystoma mexicanum. Next base: position 1,318,881,264 of record NC_090931.1, on the reverse strand, counting down.
GTCCACTTCCTCAAACTGCGCTGCTAATGCCAGTAGCCACCGGGGTAGTATTTGTGGCCTGCCTAGGTATGGGGGTCCAACAACAATTATGCTGCACTCCCTCCCCTCCCATGGGAAGCGCCACATCAATTAGATGCAGACTGGGCAGGGCAGTGGTGAACATTGGGCGCTCCCTCTCTTAACCGGGAGCACCAACAGATGAGAGACGTGTCTGTGGCAGTGAGGAGTGGCGCCAGGAGGCAGTATTAATGGTTGGCACTCCCTTCCCTCTCTCAAGGTGCGCCACTCTTTGGAGCCCAGGCTGTGGTGGTGATAAACTGGGCACCACCAACACAGGGCAGAATTAACCTGGTGACATTTCTATTTTCCGCAAGATGCGAGTGAACCGCCTGGCCATCCTACGATGTGAGGGTTGGCAACTGAACTCACTAGCGGTGCTCTACTTGCACGCTCTACACTTTCTTTGTTTCTTTTGAATGAAGGGTCCCTCGCGTGGCTTATTGTGCCGGGGGATCCTTCACTATTACTTTTTATTTTATTTTATTTTATTTCCCCCTGCAGGGGGTTGCACCATTCCTGCCTACCAAATTACTCCAACACGCTAACACGCCTCCCGTCCCAAACTCATTTACCTTTGCCTGCTTCTCAATCTTTCCTATCCATCAGTTATGAACTCTTGTCATCAAGTGAGCGCTAGATTAGAGATGTCCATTTCATGGTTCCATGTCCTTTTTCCGACAGTAATTACTTGAAGTAATTTATTTCGAAGTAATGGCTTCAAAAATCACTTTAATTGGGGGGTCCCTCCAATCCCCATTCCCCTACACTAGTACCTCTGCCCCAAGCCCCTCACCACCTCTTTTAACCCCTTATCCGACAACCCCCTATATAATTCGAAGTGTTTTCGAAGTAATTCCTTTGAAGTAAATTACCTCAAAGTAATTACAGTTGGAAAAACCACGATATACCCATTTAACCCATGATTAGCGAGAATCTTCAAAAATAATGTAGCTCTCATCACCTCCCAGACATTGCCTCCCCTCAGGAATTATCCCCTCACTCTTGAAAGAAGCTGTTGTTTCCCCCCCACCTGAAGAAACTAGCTTTGAACCAACTTGCCATCTATTTCTTTAACCTTCCAATCTTCAGCAAGCTCATTGGGCATGTTGGCTGCAAATACCTCCAGCATCCCACTGATTAAAATCCCATCCTTGATCCCGAACAGATGGGAAGGTGTCCCTGAAGAGACAAAGAGTTTGTAATGGTGGTGTCGCTGGACTATCTCCGAATGGCAGGCAACACTTTGATCTTTGTGGACCTTTTACCAGCCTTTGTCTCTATCAGACACCACATTATAAGAGACTGTGCTCCTTCTGTGGCTCCAGAACCTTCTGACCGGTGACCTACTATTGCTCACGTCTTTCCACACAGACAGAACCCAAAGGGTCAAGCTCTCCGGCCTTTTCTCCGGTCTAGTCCCAATCGCATGCCTTAACCTCAGTCCTATTGAACCTCTACCATTGTCCCCTTTGAAAGCTTCATGCACTTCTTTGCATTTTTGTTCCTACGTGTTAGTTTAGGAGAAATCGATCTTTCTGCCACTGGACAAGGAACACTTCACCACAGACCCCCCCTCATGCCCCACATTTGAACTGTGAATTCCTGGTTGGGCGCCCATTAATTGAAACAGAACCTCTAAAAAACTGAGATTCTGTTCCTCAGTGAAAGTCCTCACCTCTGGAGTAAACATCCATGGCTCGATTGCTCGGAAACGGTCCCACCTCGGGTAAATTGGTCAAGGATTTGGGCTTTTATCATTGACTCCCCCCTCACTGCCCAAGTGAACTCATTCATCTGATCCTGCTTTTCGCAATTTAAACTTCTCAGTAGCATATTCCTCTTTAAATCCTTATCTGATAGAGTTACTCTTGTAAGAACCCTGTGCCTGATTCACAAAGCATTTTTCAATGGGATTCTCCTATTAAAAAACGCTTTGTGAACCAGCCCCCCTATGCCCTCCTGTTTAGACTATGTCGATTGTCTCTACCTGGGTCTCCAATCCAGCCAATTTCTTTTAGTCCAAAAGGCAGACTCCTACTTTGTCTTTGTCGCAGAGAATACATTTCATCCGCCTATTGAAAACCCTCTGTCTTCCTACTACAAAAATAACTCCATTTAATTCTGACCAGACTTCTAATTTCCCAGTTCACCCTCATATCACTTGTTGAAATCTACAATCTACTGATGCTGGACTTCCACAAGCCCCAAATATTAAGATGTATAAAAAAGTAGGACAATCCTTCTCCTATGTTACCACTAAATTGTGAGCCTCTCCTACCACTTCTCTCAGCCCGAAACACAGCCACCTCATGATGAGAATGGAACTCAAAACCAATCTAACCCCAATCTAATTTCCCCACTCACCCTCTTAATTGTCTTGATATCTCACCAGTCTTGCCCCGGCGCTCTGAGGCCTCCAGCTGCATGCAGAGCCTGCCTGGAATGAAAAATAAAGGAACAGTTTCACATGGGGCAGGGTTTACAGAATCAAATGTCAAAATCCATTCCTGCAGCTTAACACCAGTTCCTCTTGAGGGTAATTGACCTAATCATGCCTCTTGCCTCTACCCAATTGCTTGGAATGGCAGGATAATCTTTGACACTCAATGGAATGGGTATACCAGGGAACTTGGAAAGTGTAAATACTCAGAAGGGTCAGGACGTTTTCGCACATCCTCCCGGTGCTGCATTCAGAGTCCGAATGGGTCTTTCATCTATAGTCTGAAGATCACATTCAAGGCTGCCGGGATATTTGGGGAGACATTGCAGCCGGTCTGGGGGGAAGCAGCTGAGAATACCATTGCATATCCCATCAGATGCTCCTGGCAAGTTTGGGCATGAAACTTTGTTTCGCAGTGTTTCCGTGGTTACTGAAAGAATGTAATTTGGGCTGCCGCCTCAGAAGGCAATTTTACTGTGACTCAAGAATATAGTTACTGCTGATTTTTTGCCCTGTTTCTTTTAACTAAATATAATTTTGACAACATCTACTTTGATGGCATTTCTGTATAACCAGCATTCCCAATTGCAGGAGTGAAATGTGTTATTGATGCATCTAGAGCAATGTTCGGAGGATATTTGTCTGGGCAAATTAAATTGAAATTGATAGTTTATTTCTCATATTTGTTCTTTATCAGCGGTTTCCTTTTGATGTTATTACTACCCTCCCCTATGCCGTATTGTCTGCCTGCCACCAACACCTTCACCCAGGGTGAGCGTTTAATGTTCTCTTTATATGAATTTGCAAAAATCCGATGGTGCCTCTGGCAATCTGCTATTCATGTCTAGCAGTGCATCTGCTTTCTGTGTGGTTTGATTAATGGTACTGGGACTGAATTATTCATGGTATACTGTCGTTTCATTGACACGCATTTTTACGACTGCCTTTTGTACGTGAACACTATTCCGAAAAGGTAACGAAATTTGGGGATCGGGGGGCAGATAAGGGCTTGGGGGTGTCCTGAAAAGTTCAAAATAGGTGGGAGATGACTTTAAAAAAGCAGTCGTAAAGATGCCTGTCAGCGAAAATGACATGGAACCGCTATTGATATCCAATGGTTGTGACCGATTCAGACCCTTCCCTCGTTTACTCGTCCTTGTTGCACTAGTCACTCTAAGTGGGACATATCTGCCCAGAACTGGGGCCCGAGGTTGCTGTGCCTATAGTCACAAGCTACACTACATCAATGATGCCCACTGAGGCCGAAACACGCCTCGCGCTTGCTTGTGCTATTTCTCAGAAAGGATGCTGTCTCACAGTGCTGAATAGTCTGGGACCAGGCCTGATTTGCATATGATTTTGGCAAAACCAGAAGATAGGCAGTGGTTTGGAGGATTGTTCCTGATCAATGCCAGTGATTAGGGTAGATTTAAAACCTTCCCTTCATCACTCAGTGTTACTCCTCACTGTTGTTCTTCCCAATTCCAGCGTTTACTCTGAGTGCTGCTTTCTTGTTTATATATTTATTTATTCATGACATTTATAGCAGCGGGCCAAACCCTCAGGCATCAGGGCACTAGTTACATAGGTATGGGTATATTTCAGACAAAGCTTACCGTGAGTAAAGACAATCGTTAGTTAGTGAAGAAACATACTTTTTCAGCATACAGCGCCAGGCTCGAATATTTCCTGTGTCAACAGCAAGGTTTTAAGGTACTTGTGGAATACACAGTAGGACTGTTCGGATCTGAGGTAGGGTGGAAGGGCATTCCAAGTCTCTGAGGCAATGACCAGAAGCCCCCCATCCCAATCTTTTCCTCCTAAATCTAAGGGTGACGAGTCCCCAGTTTTCAAAATCCCACTCAGGCAATCTGATTCGGTCTTGAAAAGGCTTCTGCATTTGTCTCCCTCTGGAAGAGACCTTCTTGGGGGTGGGGGATTCCAATCCGCTTCATCCAATTGTAACGCAAAATACCAGCTTCCGGACGGCAAGCTCTCTTCCTCCTCAGTTTTTCCAAGAACTCCCCAAACGTTGCAGGTTTGGGCCTAAATACTTTATAAGCTACAACCATGCAGCATTGTTTGGCACAGCAATTTTCGGATAAGACAAGGCCTATGATAGGTTCTCTTCAGATACCGACACGCCCCTATCCTCCCGCTTACTATTATTGGGCCAAGCAGATATCGAAATGAATGTTCAACTGGATCATCACCACCTGGCTATGGTATACGCAACGCCTGTTTGCAACGCGTGCACAGCATTTCAGTCTGACATATATAGCCAATTATCTGCATCTTAACTACAATCATGCATTTGTTGCAAATTATACCTGCTTAGCTTATCCCGTTTCCTAACAGGACTATGTTCATTCATATTCACTTTTATTTTTCATTAGTGCTCATAATGTGTATGTTTTAATCTCTGATCAACCCCTTTAAACCGACATTTTCAATAGATTTACGCTCCTCCAATTGCTTCTTTTAAATTTTTTGATGCTATGAGCATTTTCTCTTGGATTTTATATATTTGCATAACTGTATGAACAATAAAAATAATGTATAGAAAACTTTTGCGATTATACTTCCTGCAAAACGTGGGACAACATTCTTTTCATTTCCCACAAATGTGAACAAATTATTCTTTTTTATCTAACTCTTTTATAAAGAATTAGGCTTTTATTGTTTCCTGTCACATATAGAAAAATCCCTTCATATTGATGGCGAAGGTCCCTCAATGTCATTGAAATAGACATGGAAACAAGAGTCCCTTTTCGCTGTCTACAGTTTTGTGAAGTAGCCTATGGTACTGCAGCGCAGCAGAAGTATGCAGAAACCAGAGGGGCATCGTAGACAAAGCAGCAGCGAGGGCAGGTGACCGCCAACTCCAGATGGCAGGAGAACAGGAAGTGAGGTCGAGAGCGACATGAAGAAGGCGTAGGAACGCTTCAAGGTGGGATTTCAGAGAACCACTGAAAGAGTTTCTGATTAAGTGGTTTAAAAGAGTGGCCACATCTGTAGATCATTGTAGTGAGTGAGAGTCGAGAATAAAGCTGCAGGATGGAGAGGAGACGTGCTAGGCACAACATGGGAGAGACATTTTAGAAAATGATTCTAAGGAAAACTGTGCATCTTGGAGTTTGGAGGAAAAGGTTTCTAGAACGAATTGAAAATGTGATTGAATGGAGAACTGCTGCAGGATGGAATGTGGAGGTAAATGTCCTTAAGCCAATTGAGAAAGAAATTGCAGCGAGAAATGGATAAGATATCCAACAGCCAATTGTGATTTGAATAGCGAACCCCTGCATGATGGAACTTGGAGCTTATTGATGAAGTGATGGAAAGACTGAAAGCAACCTGCTGACATTTGAAGGTAAAGTTCATAAAGCCAAGTGATGAAGACATGCAAAGGGGCAGCATTGAAACCAGGAACTTGAAGTCAACGTTCCAAAGTACATTTGATAAAAAAAGATGAAAGGGGAATCTTTGAATCCTGCAACTTAAAGTAAACGTTTTAAAATACTTTGATACAAACGACTGTGAAAAGAAATACAGAAAAAAACAATGGAAGACAAAAATGCCTTGAAAATGCCTGGAAAATGCCGGGAAATCAGAAATGTTAGCCACCAATAAAGTCTTAAGTCATCCCTTTTCTCAGTAACCAGAAATCTCGATCCATGACCTTAATTGACTCTGTGCTACACATCAAAACAGTCCAGCCAGAGAATCCCACTCTAGCTGTTCACCAGAACCCAGTATCCATCAAAGACCCTAACAGACATCGAGAGAAGCTAAGAGTTCACTCATCAAATATCTGACAATTCAAAATGGCCAGTAAATTGTAATTCCAAAACAAATGTTATGGTAAATCATTCTATGTCACAAACTCTTGAGCCCAACAAGAAGCTTTTTTACATCATAAATGATCTAAGCTCACCTGACTGTGCTCAATCTCAAGCCCAAATTCACAGAATGTATGGAACAACCTAATTCTCTTCTTCAGTAATAAAGCGAACACACATTTTCAATGATGTGATGTTATGTTGATATATACCATGCATCGCTACCACCCAGGGGCAGTCTCCGGCCAGTCACGTGAATCTGCAAAAAAGAGGACGGGTTGGTTAGTGTGGGAACAGTGATAGGGTATGTCCAGAATCAGGAGAAACTGGCCTCTGCATGTGTTGGGTTGATTTAGTGCACAGGCTTTTTGTATCTGTAAGGGTGAGGTCCAATACCTGGGATGTTTGTTTTAAGTGAATGTCTGTTATGTTGGGTGTTTGTTTGTGTGCTGCATGTGTACATTTTCTGGTATGTAACGTTGGGGTTGAGTGCACTGGCTTGTGTATCCATAAGGGTGAGGTCCAATGCCTGGGTTGTTTGTTGTGTGTGAGTGTTTGTTATGTTGGGTAAGTGTTTGTGTGTAGTTTGGCCAGCCGATGGGTGTTTATATTACAAGGGAGGAGTGTAGGAGGGGAGTAGGGGTGGTTAGTACATTGGGTACTCCCAAAGTTCTTCTAGATGGCTAATCTTCACGATTCTCTCTAAATGTGATGCAAGGTGAGTCATCACTTATCTTTCTAAATGTGACACATGGCTAATCTTTAGAATTAATTCTAAATGTGACGCATGGCTAATCTTTAGATTTCATTCTAAATGTGACACATGGCTAATCTTTAGAATTCATTCTAAATGTGACAAATGGCTAATCTTTACATTTCATTCTAAATGTTATGCATGGCTAATCTTCACAGTTCTATCTAAATGTGACGCATGGCTAATCTTTAGAATTAATTCTAAATGTGACACATGGCTTATCTTTACAATTCTATCTAAATGTTATGCATGGCTAATCTTCACAATTCTATCTAAATGTTATGCACGGTGAGTCATCACTAATCTTTCTAGATGTGACGCAGGGGTAATTTTCAGTATTCTATCTAAATGTGACTCATGGCTAATCTTTAGAATTAATTCTACATGTGACGCATGGCTAATCTTTAGAATTCATTCTAAATGTGACAAATGGCTAATCTTTACATTTCATTCTAAATGTTATGCATGGCTAATCTTCACAGTTCTATCTAAATGTGACGCATGGCTAATCTTTAGAATTAATTCTAAATGTGACACATGGCTAATCTTTACAATTCTATCTAAATGTTATGCATGGCTAATCTTCACAATTCTATCTAAATGTTATGCACGGTGAGTCATCACTAATCTTTCTAGATGTGACGCAGGGGTAATTTTCAGTATTCTATCTAAATGTGACTCATGGCTAATCTTTAGATTTCATTCTAAATGTGACACATGGCTAATCTTTAAAATTCTATCTAAATGTGGCGCATGGCTAATCTTTAGAATCTTTAGAATCTTTAGACGCATCTAAGTGCGACTCATTGTTAATCTTCCCAACATGTTTATTGTAATACATATCCTACCCCCAAAATACATCCGTGCGCAACACATTTCTTTCCTGCAAAATACATCTAAATCCTGAATGATGTCTGCTCCCTAGTGTGTAGGTGCAGCAATGTCCTTCCACAATTCAGTACAATTGATTACCTTGAAGCATATCACAATAGCTGACTATGGAGGGGGGCACAATTCAGCCCAGAGGCTATGCTAGCACCGTTTACAAGGCAGTAGCAGTGTAAGAATGGCTGGGCTTCTGAAGCTCAGTAATGGTTGAGCTTCCCACCCGTATCATCCTATGAAGACTGATTATAGGGCGTGGCAATGTTCAACACAAACTAGCTGTGGTGCGGAACACAATGGCCTACTATATGCTACTCCAGACATTTTCACTTTTTCAGGGAACAGAAGCTTGTTCACTGCAGATAGCCCAAAAATTGTTACTGTTTTGACGGTCCAGTGACGTTCCACAGGTGGGTTTCCAAATTGCTCTCCATAATTCCAAACTCGTCGACAGATCTCGTGAACAAAAATGGAAGAGCAATGAAACGAAAGTGTATAAAATTAATGGCTTACAGCATAGAAGAGGCTACCATTGACAACAAAAAAAGTAAAACCTCTATTGTATTCTATTCTGAGAGACTAGTAAAAACCATTAACGCACAGAAGCATTCAAAATAATCTCTGTATTTCACCATTTATTTGCTCTCAAAACTAACACCACACCATCACAGTCCTCTTGTAACCCTCTAGCTCCAGACTTCCATTTGAAACAATTGACTCTTCAAACCTGAATCAAACAAAGGCGACCCACCTGTGCACCCACTGAGGGAGCACACCCCTGCGCCTGTGAAGGAGACTCTTCTTTCTATCCTCACTCGCTCTTTGGAGGAATTTCTCCATTAGTTGCAGGAAGCGCATCATCTGGATTGCTTGCCAAATCTGACTACTCTCTTGTTTCAAAGAAATTCTCCAAATCTCCTTTTTAGATGCACTGGTCATCATCACTGCATAATTCTCTTATGGTGTGTCTGGAGGTTTAGGAAGCTTATTGTAAATAAAAAATAGTGTTAATCAAAAAGGGGAACTATATCCTACAAACCTCAATTTCAGAGCATTATCTAACTGTAGATTTCCAGCCAAACTGGTTCCTAGAGTCGTGTACTGCAGCATAGGAACTTCACTGAAGAAAATCACTTGCTAGACTTTGCATAAGCAGGTATCTTGGCTGTGCATGACACCAAATTGTTTTTGCTGGCTCTTTGGGGTGATTTGAAATGAAACGGATATGAGGGCACTGAGGCTTCTCTCATCAGCTGCTTTTGATCACAGTATATACGTAGCTCTTGCCTATCTTCTTTAGGCATCAAGGAACAAGCTACAGAATGCATCGTATCTTTCCTTAAAAGCCGCTCACAACGTTCAGTATTCAACCATATATAGTCGAGCCAAAGGTATGTCTGTTTGGATTTCCCAGGGAACCTCGCCTTCCTAGCTCCTGTTTAATCTCTATCCTTCCTCGGATCCCTCAACCTATCCTGCCATAACCATGCAGACGACCCCAAATAACTTTCAGCGTAATTCATGGAATACAAATGCGACGAAAACAGGCGCTTGAGTGCGAAAACACGGGCAAGCGCCTGTTTTCATGTGCATACGTATTCATGGAACACATTGCGTGTGGTTTACCTGAGACCTGTGTTGAATCTGCGCGGGTCCAACACGTCACTGCGACACCACGAATGCCTTGCGCAATGAGGCCAGTGAAGGCGCACACCGTCCAGCGCACACACCTAAAAAGGGGGCAGAACACGTGAAATGGGGAACAACACGCGAAAAATGTGGGCGTTATGGGGGAAGCACTGCAGTAAAATCCTCACAACGCCTACACACGCACTAACAACACGTATTCATGAAATCGAACAGGGCTCACCGGCGCACGGAAAAAGACGTGCAAACCCGAAAACACGTACGCCACGCGAAAGCAGGTGGAAGCAGACCGCGCACCAAAGTCAATGCATAAAAGTTTGCGCAAACAACAAACACGCGTATACAGCTATGATGAATGTACCATTCCTTGCAGTAGTGATCATGGGACACCGCATGAGGAGGAGGAGGATAGCTAGGGCCCGCCTTTTTTTACCCAGAGCCAGCCTTTTTGGGATGCCTGATGACCAGGTCTATGGCAGGTACAGGTTTCCACCCCATATCATCCTAGACCTGGTCACTGAGTGGGAGGATGACCTCACATCACCCACCCTGTGCTCCCAAGCACTGAGCCCCTTGGAAAAGTTGCTCAAGGTACTGCATTTTTTGGCCAGGGGGTCATTCAGCGGACAACTGCCATAGTTGGGGGCATCTCACAGCCCACGCAGTCACGCTGCCTACACCATCACTGCATAATTCTCTTATGGTGTTTCTGGAGAGAGGTTTAGGAAGCTTATTGTAAATAAAAATAGTGTTAATCAAAAAGGAGAACTATATCCTACAAACCTCAATTTCAGAGCATTATCTAACTGTAGATTTCCAGCCAAACTGGTTCCTAGAGTCGGGTACTGCAGCATAGGAACTTTACTGAAGAAAATCACTTGCTAGACTCTGCATAAGCAGGTATCTTGGCTGTGCATGACACCAAATTGTTTTTGCTGGCTTTTTGGGATGATTTGAAATGAAACGGATATGATATGATATGAGGATATGGTGGGGAAAGAGGGTTAGGATCTCGTTGGTTGGATGGGTTCCGTAGCAAGGGTAACCGGTGAGAGGGTTAGGATAGGGGAGGTGGACAGGGAAGGGAACATGGGGTAACACAATTAACAGAAGCAGAATCACTAGCATGCACAATTCCCCCCCACACCCCACAACAAAGGCGGAGAGCCAGAAAGAGACTTATCTCAAGGGGTGAGTGCTGGCCTCCTGCCTGCGCACTCTCAGGTCCGGAGCCCGAGCAGTATTATTGCTGAAAAGAGAGTAGGAATTACCATTTGCGTGTTTCTTCACACACCAAACATTTGCATACTTTCACTCACACAAGAGGTTAATTGCACCCTTGCATGCTCAAGGTGCGCCGTGCACTGTTTGTTAAACACATGCGTTTGTTCTGATTATCCCCTACACGTGCAGATTGGAAGCTCCGCAACAATGGTTAGCCAAAAAGGTAGAGGCTTCTGTAAATGGGAGCTTCAACGTGGTAACGACCCGTGTTGTTAGTCACACATGTCAATTTGCAGTTATTCAGAAAGCCGTGTATTGTTAAACGCGTTCACTTCCTCCAGTACGGCTCATGGCTATTAATATGTTAAAGACATGCACGATTCTCGTGTTGCAGGGTTTCTAGAATCCGCACGTGGTTCAGAGGTATTTTAGAAGAGACTATGGTGCTGGCAATCAGGGCTCTAAGACTTAGCTTTTGCTGGAGCAGGGGGACGTGAGAACGTTGGGGAATGTCTCCTGTGCGTGCCCTTTGCCGCAGCTGCTGGAGAGATCTATATCGGTTCACTACGGTGCACTGCAGCGGTGCCCGCCTTCCCCCTGGTCTGCTTGGATTCCATGAGGCTGGCTGTACTTATCTGTAACAGGCAAGGGGCCTGGGTGGTGGATGTCTGGGGTGTGGCCCCTCGTGCGTTTCCCCTTGCTCGGAGCTCCGGAGAACACGTCTTCTCTGGTCGAGCATCTGAGCACAAGCCCCGAGCCCTGGATGTTCCTGCGCGCTCGCGCGCACGTGCCCTGCCCGACGTGGGCTTCATTAAGTAGTTCTTGGACCGGGGGTGCCTCGGAAATGTAGTCTGCAGGCTATTTCTCCTGCAAAAAGGACATAGGAGCCTTCTGTAAGGCAGGATTCTCCTTCCAGCAGCATGTTCCTTTAGTTTGCTGGCTACCAATAGCTTATGACCCCCTCCAGTAGCCTGCAAACCATGATTGTTGTCTTGCCCCATGACACCTATGACCCACTCTCTAGTTGACTCCCTAGACTCGATTAAACTCCATACCCACTTAAACGGGCCAACTCACTGTAAAGGACACACCCTTGATGCCATCATCAGCTCCCACTACCAGATACATCTAAACCCCCCTGCCCCTATCATCTGGTCCGATCACTTCATTGTCTCTTTCACCATTCGCTCAACCACCCCGCTCCCCACACCCGAACCAGAACCTCCAAATTTATGCAAATGCTGGAAGAAACTAAAAATCCTTCCCGACCTAGCTGATGCGCTCCGTCAGTCTCCTTCCCCTACCTGCACACCCAATGAACACCTAACCCAAGATGCCTTTGACTCATGGCTCAATACCTCATTAATCCCGCTCACCCCCACTTGCAAACCATCAGCTCGCCATGGCCCTTTTCCTAGATGGTTTACACCAGAACTGAAGACGGCAAAACAACTATATAAATCCCTCGAACGCAAATGGTGGAAAGACAAAACCACCCTGAGAAGATCCACATTGGCCCGGCACCATCGCCACTACAAAGCCGAAATCCGGAAAGCAAATAAAGCCCACTACAACTCCCGAATCCTGAACTGTGAAAACCCCAGTAAAGAACTCCACAAAATCATCTCTGAGTTCACCAAACCATCATGTAACACCACCCAATCGACCCCCTCACAATCAACTCACTCTCTCTTCACTTTTACACCACTGCTCTCGAAAGAACAAATTCTCTAACCAACAAACTAGCCCTCATGCACCCACCACACAATCCACCCACCTTACCTGCCATCCCACTTCCTGCAACCGCTACCCACCCAACCTTCTACTCTTTTACCCCAGTATCAACTGACCAATTTCTCAAACTTCTCTCTGCCCGAAAACCATCTGCTCCCCGCTAGATCTCTGCCCAGCCACAACCCTCAAAGAAATATTTGCATCTACCTGCACAGGAGACACGCAAGAATCATCATAAACGACTCCCTCTCCTCTGGAATTTTTCCTGATGCGCTCAAAACTGCTCATGTCAAGCAAGCCTCTTCTAAAAAAACCGTCCCTCGACCCTCTCGACCCCAAAAACTACCGCCCCATCTCAAACACGAGGTTCCTTGCTAAACTCATTGACCGAACAGCCTACTCCCAACTAAATGCCTTTGTCGAAGCCAACAATCTCCTAGACCCCGTTCAATCAGGTTTCAGACCCCGACACAGAACCGAAACCACCTTAACCTCAATATGGGATGACCTCAAAAACACTGCAGATTCTGCGGAATGCGGCGCATTAATCCTTCTTGACCTATCCGCCGCCTTTGACACAATCAACCACTCAATCCTCCTCAACCGCCTCCACTCCCTAGGAATCCGTGGAAACGCTCTCAAATGGATAGCATCCTTCCTCAACAATAGGAACCAAATAACTCTACTCTCCACCTACGCTTCCCCTGCCCGACCAGTCAATACCAGAGTTTCACAAGGAGCATGCGTATCAGCCTTCATGTTCAACCTCTATATGTCCACCCTCCCACGAATAATCCGCTCGCACAATATCTTGTGCTACAACTATGCCGATGACACCCAACTAATCCTAAAACTCCTTAATTCAAAACCCATTTGCCAACCCGACCTCGCTGCCTGCCTCCTTGACATAGACCATTAGATGACCAAAACCACCTCCTGTTAAACCCCTCCAAAACTAAAATCATGGTGTGTGGCAACACCGAACTTCTTCCACACCCCCTACCCAGGCCATCTGCCATGGGCAATTCCCCGACAACCTCAAATTCAGTTAAAAAACCTTGCTCCAAGTCAACGTCTCCAAGTCCTGCCACTACCACCTCAAAATTCGTAGGCACATTTTTCCATACCTCTCCTTTCCCAACAGACTCTCCACGGTCCAATCAATTGTTATGTCAAGACTGGACTATGCTAACCCCTCTACCTCGGAGTCCATGCGTACCACCTGACTAAACTTCAAAGAGCACAAAATGCTGCAGCCAAACTGCTACTTGCACTTGGCCCAAGAGTTCACATCTCCCCTGCTCTCAAAACTCTGCACTGGCTTCCGGTTGGCTGAAGGGTCACCTTCAAACCCTTATGCATCTCCCATCAAGCAATGCATAAAACCGGACCTCAATATCTTCAAGACAAACTAAAACCCTATCATCCACCGCGCACGCTAGTGATACCAAAAACCAACTCAGTCAGGTTAGGTGGATGATCATCATTCTCAGCCCTGGCCCCCACTCTGTGGAACTCACTTCCACCCCACATCCGATTCACCGAAGACCTCATGTCTTTCCGCAAACTACTGAAAACGTGGCTCTTCCCCTAAAAATCGATTCCTAACACAAACAGTATCACAGCAACGATAAACAGTCGCCCATGGTTGCTGCATCCAGAATAACAATCCGGCATCGAGACACAATCGAGAATATAGAAAGTAAAACTGCCAAGGTAAATTAAAACGGATAAACTGAATAGAATGAATGAAGTGGATGAAAGGAATGAAGTGGATAAAAGGAATGAAGTGTATGAAAGAAATGAAGTGGATGAAAGGAATGAAGTGGATGCGGTGGGTGAAACGAATGCAGTGGATGAAACGGAAGAAATGGAGGCAAACGAATGAAGCAGATGAATCAGATGCAGCAGGTGTAACGGATGAAGCGGATGGAAGAGATGAAGTTGATGGAAGGGATGAAGCGGACGAAACAATGAAGTGGACGGACCGGATGAAGTGGACGGACCGGATGAGCACTCGATCTCAACTGCCTTACTGAAAACCACCATATCACACCATCACGCTTACTCTCTCCTATACACCACCACTCAACTAGAAAACAGCTATAATATGACACATTCGGTATAGCTGTTCTCATACTAACACCCGTCACATACTCCTCATCATCATAAATAAACACAACTAGCTGAGCACACCCCGCCAGCCTAAGCGTCTCCTCAGGCCTAACACAGCCAGAAATCTCTCTGGGTATCAACCCACCAGAATGAACACATATTCCTGACCTCCCAACCACCACACCTACTGTTAAGAAGCAGCTATCATGCAAGTACCCCACTAGCTGCACACATATCTGGTGCACCCACGCACCTTTTGACTCTCTCTTTCTCTCTACTGACTTGAACTACGGTTCCCGAGGGCGTTCAACCTACCAGCGCTTTGAGATCATACCAATGATACATAAGATGCTATATAAATGCAAAATAACATGACATAACATAACATAACAATGTCTGACAGTGACCAATCACAATAGCACAAGTGCCTCAATGTGACAAAGCCACCACATGGAACCCTTCCATCTTGAGTGGGTCTCTGCTAGCTAAAGGGGGCAGGGTTACGCATTCAGCATGATGGATATCAATGATGGAGACAGGCAAGGTAATACATGAAGATGTAACATCATAAAATACACATTTACCAATTTCCAAAGCAAAATGCATGCCAAACATGCACTGGTCAAACAATCATGAATCCCCACGAGGGGTGTATACACAGGTTGGACTTCAGACTGGCCACAGAAATGATGGAAGCCCAATGCCTCTGTGTAAGTTACTGTCACACGCTGCCCTCCTTGCAAGCCCATGGAAAGGGGAAGCAGGAGTGGCATTTGTGTCTGGACTCCAAGCCACAAGCACAAACACAAGACAAGCCTGTATAGGCCCAGCCGGAACACACAGTGGATGCCTACGGGTGCCACACGAAGCAACACACTGTTACATGAATGCACAATAGACCAAAAAAAGAAAAAGAAAAATAACATCAAAAAAAGAAATTGCCCAGGGTGGACCCGGGGGATGGAGGGGGGGGGGGTTGGGATGACTGGGGGGAATTGGACCACCCAGGAGGGAGGAGGTGCATGAGTGGATGTTGAGAATGTTACATGGCCTGCACGGCTAGTATATAGTGGGAGAGCTCTCGCCGCTGTCGGCACCCTCTGCTGTAACATGAGAAGGTGAGCGTGGCAAGGGAGGCTGACCACGCACAGCCCTGGTATGCTCCTCAAAGGAAGCAAGCATGCAGCCCTGAAAGGACTGATTCTGTGTGATAATGGTACGGAGGTCCCCATGCAGCACCTCACGTGTTGCATGGAGTTTCGCCCGCAAGGCCTCACGTGATGCACGGATCCCCTCCCGGGTTGCATGGAGTTCCGCCTGCAAGGCCTCACGTGATGCACAGATCTCCTCCTGGGTTGCATGGAGTTCAGCAGAGATGTTGTGTGTCAGCTGCTCCATCTGTTGTTCTGCCTCTCTACTGCGGGCCATCTCAAGTGCACCCAGAGTAGTTCTGAGGGAGGAGTTCGTTTCCCTCAGGGCATCCCTGTGGGCCTCTGCCTCTGCAGTCATGGCTGTGCGCAGAGCCCCCAGTTCAGCCCGTCGGTCCCTGTTGGCAGCCAACATGTCCAGCCTGTGTGAGCGGCATGTGGACCGCACTGCCTGCTGCTGGAGCTCCATCTGCCTTTCAGGGGGGAGAATGAAATTGGCCACCCTTTCCACACCCTGAGCCATCATCTCACATGATGCCCTCTGTTGCTGTGCAATGGCATACATGGAAATCTCCCACACAGTATTTCCGGGTGGCACATGGCCACCACGTTGCCGGAAACCACACCTGTTGGGCCCAAGGATACCTGGCCCTTGCTGCGCTGGCACTGCCTGTGGCTGCAGGACTGGATTCCTCCCTTGCTGAGCTGCCCCAGGAACAGTAGCAAGTAGTGTGGGGCGTGACCCTGCATCCATAACCAGCACAGACTGACATACCAACACTGACTGGCCTGTTGAGGGGTCTACCCCCACTGCAGGTTTGTCAGACAGAACAGCATCCACAGCAGAATCATTCACCTGTGACAGCAATGAGGGGTCAATTTCCGATTCAGCACCGGAGGCATAGGGTTCCTCAGAGGTGTACTCAGAGACACCCCTGGCCAGAATGGCCTGTAGCACCAATGGATTTTCGTGGGCTCCCACCCCACAGTCTCCACTGGTGCCTAGTTGGGGCTCTGAATACTCCACCCCCTCCGCCATCTCCTCCTCCTCCGCTGCTTCCTGTGCCTCATCACCTGCACAAAATGAAAAGAAGACATGACCACACATGTTAAAAGCATAGGCCACACACATCAGTATTACAATGTTGACAGCCAGCACATGAAGCAGCCATGTGACACATGACATAAACTCAGGCATGCACGCTGTGCCAATGTAACGGAACGGGACCCTGAAAGCAGACATGGATGCGTGTAAAATGGCAAAATAAGACATGTACTGCATGGTGCATAGCACCTGCATCACACTCAAGCATGTGACTGGCATAGTCCTTCCACAAACATGACAGATGCCAACACACAGACGGCACGTAGCATAACCATGCTGTAACTGTCAACCAGAACCCAGATGGAAGCTCAATACTACTGTCCATGAGACATGTAGAATGCATGTCATTTGACATTTAATTTAAATCACTATGATAAAACACATATGTGTCACAGGCTGTAACGACGCTAGGGTGTCTAAATACAGTGAAGGAAGGCACATGGATTCATCAATTACAGGTCACCTTGACATGACGCAAGTGAATAGGCATGTGGAAGGGGAGAACAGGGCTCAGAAGTGTGTGGGTGCAGTGCAGTACACGTGTGCGCCATCGAACATCATTGAGAACACAGAGGCAGTAATGTGAATTTCGTGGACTGATGGCAGTGTAATGGCAACTGCAGCCATTCTGTGTAAAGTATTGGTAGTGGGTTGTAGGGATACAGTAAACCACACCCCCAAGGGCGGGGTATGGCTTGGAGGCAGTGCATGGCTCAAAATGGTTGCTCAGAGTACCGTGTTGTAGCAGACAGTGTGGGAAGGTGTCATTTGCATTCTTTCAGTCATATGGGTCTACAGCAGGGGAGAGGAGGACAGTAAGCACAACACATGAGGAAGCATCAGAAGTGCCCCCACAGAGAAGCAACAACAGCAGTTGCATAGAGGCAGGGAGGCTGTAAGAGAGGAAGGCGTCCGCTCGACACAGACGAAAACCCCAAACTAATGGCCATGAGGAGCAACTGACACTGAGTGAGGAGGAAAGGGATGATGAAATACGATGAGAAGGAAGCAAATACTGGAGATGGAGTTGAATTAATTGCTTGCCCAGGACCCATATGGATTTGCTGTGAATG
This sequence comes from Ambystoma mexicanum, assembly GCF_040938575.1. Lineage (NCBI taxonomy): Eukaryota > Metazoa > Chordata > Amphibia > Caudata > Ambystomatidae > Ambystoma > Ambystoma mexicanum. Next base: position 1,318,863,240 of record NC_090931.1, on the reverse strand, counting down.
CACAGGGTCCAAGAATGAACACTCATTGCCACTGTGAGCATGTGCCATCCGCCTAGTCCAAGTGAAATACCCTGCACCAAGGCCAAAGGACATTCCACTCAGTCCAGGTCAGGCAGAGTTGCAGAGGGAAGAGTGCATATACTCAGAAATTCAGGTACTGCCCGATGCAGTAGTCCGCCATCGGAATCACCAGTCCCATGGAGACAGTGAGCTGCTAGGGGATGGAGAGGCAAGGAAAAATCCCTCTGAGGAGGAACAGCTTGCAGGGTGACCACACAGAGACATCACTCATGTGACAATAGAAGGTGAGTGTTGAGAGAAAGATAATCCCAGGATACCCGTAACCATAGGTTGTAGCAAGAATAGGGCCAAGAGAGGCTGCACAGAGATTGTGATGGAAGGAGGGAGCAGGTGTGGTGATGAGGATTGCCCCTGTGTGCAGGACATGGTTTCTATGCAGTCAGCAGGACAAAAAGCACGTATCAGTCCAACATCACATGGGTCACACATGGCAGTCATGTCAATGTAGCCTGAACTGGCGGATAATCACAACACATCACCCAAGCAACACACACATGGCCTGGACACACACGCATCACCACTCACCGGACATTGCCTCATAATCTGGCAGCCCTCCCACACCTTGGACCTGCTCCACTGTGATGAAATCACCAGCAATCTCCTCATGTGCAGTGAATTCTTCATCCTCAGATGGTGTCCACGATGCACTGCCAGTGGGCCCTACGCTGAGCAGGCATAAGTTTGCTCCCTGACGTCACCAGCATGTCGCGGCCGTGTTCCAACACGTAGCCCACAAGCACGTCCAGTTCCTCATCACAGAAACTGCACTTTCTTGATGTGTTGGAGGGCTGAGCCGTGTCTGGGGTCCCAGCCTGTTCTGCTGGAGCATGCTTCTTCCTCTTGGGAGGTGGTGCGGAACCTGAGTGGCTTGTGCCGCTCTGGTCAGTAGGGGCTGGTCGCCCTGCAGGTATCGGCAGCTGGGTGCTGTTGTCAGGACCCTGCGCCGCACCTGCCTTGGTCTCAAGGTCCGGGACCAACACAGTCTTAGCTGGGTCACTCAGAGCCGGGGTCGTGTCAGCTGCAGCTGCCCCTGCAGCTTCCACACTCTGGCTGCTCAGGGCAGTAGATGACACTGCTGCCCAAGATCCAAGTGATCTGGTGACAGCAACCTTCACCACACGTGCCTTGGCCTTCCCCACACGGAAATCGGCCTGTGAGTTGTCCTGTGCCTGTTCCAGGACCATTTCAGTCTGGGCTGGCTGACCCTGAGCTGGGGTGGTGTCAGCTGCAGCTGCCCCTGCAGCTTCCACACCCTGCCTGCTCACGACAGCAGATGGCCCTGCCTGTCGGGTCTGATGGGTGCTGGGGATGGCAGCAGCAGCTGCATCTCCCTCACTCGCTTGTGGGGGGGGGCATAGCTGTCCCTGTATGAGCCTGGACACCCTGCCCTTGTGGACCTTGTGGACAACCCTGGCCACATCACCCACCGCAGCCAGCTTGGCCACCCTGGCCACGTCTCTCATGTGGCCACCTTGGACACCCTGGCCACCCGGGGTCCCTTACCACTTGTTGCCCTACAGTCATGGCACTGTTGTACTAGCGCAATTGGAGGTGCAGACAACAATTGTCCTAAGCAATTGGGATGAAGGGGGCAGGGTACGTGATGGAAAACGTACTTCTGTGCTCCTGCAATGCTGTATGTGACCCCTGGGGAAAAAAGATGGGTCACACAATGCTCAGGCACCCCAAAAACAAAAACAAATGTGCACGCGACCCCTCGGTAGCCCACATGTGATGAAAAAATGTCCCGCAGTACGCTGTGGCACCCAGGAACACAAAAAATGCGTATGCGGGGAACACGTAAGCTATTATGACCTCAAAAATGGGGTACGCGACACACAGTGGCACCCACAGTGGGAAAAATGCATGCACGACACACCGTCTGCCTGGAAAAATTGAGCAAAACACATGCGTGTAGGCAACACCCCAGCAAAAACCAGAAGTACTCACTGATACAGTTGTGATCAGTTTGCATGTGAACCCACAAAAAGAAGAATCTTGCGCGTCGGTCTCCACGAAAAGCATGTACAGTGCACTGGTGTCCTACGCGGACCTTTAACCCGTACTGAACGGCAACGTCCAACGTCCCGGCGCGTAACGTTACTTACACACTTAGGGCATTTCCTCGGATTACACGCTAACGCGCTGTTTCCACACATGCAGAGTCACTCTGCTTCTGGCTGGCCACGCAAAAGCACACGGAAGATACACGCTCCTGCCCACAAGGCCATTTACCTGCCTCAAACGCCCCAAGGTACCTCCTACTAGCCATCTGCTGCTGCCAGCCCACTCTGTGTGCCTGCTGCCTACGTGCCCTGCAATTTGGTGCCTGCTCATCATCCATTACCAGTGATTCTGTTGCCGAGACCACCTCTGCTGACTCACGACTGCTATTCCATCGCTCCACAGCCAAGCCCCAGGACCAAGTTGCCCACCCACACCTGCCTTGGGGGTTGCCATTTCGGGCCAAGCATCATCTGAGGCAAGTGGCAACCCCCCGGCAGCGAGGCAGAGGGCTGTCAGCTTCTCTCCCACCGAAGTTGGCATCCTGGTGGAGCAAGTTCTGGGGCATTACTATGCCCCCTTCATCGGACCATCCCGCGTCGACAAGGAAGGATGGACCAAGATCTGGTTGGACATCGTGGGTGCCATCAACGCGGAGAGGGTGGCACCCCGCGACTACCGACATGTCCGGTAGCGCTGGGGAGACTTCAGGTCCAGGACCCTCAACAAGGCCCGGCACCTCGTCAAGTCTGGTGATGGAGTGGGGCGCCGGGGCCGGTTGATGACCGATGAGATGAGGATCCTGGAGTGCATTGACCCAGCGCTGCACGCCCAGGTCATGGAGTTGGAGCTCCATCAGGAGTCGACTGGTAAGTGTCCATGTGTCCTTGTCCAGCGTAGTGCATGTTGAGGTATGGCTGGAGTGTGCACCTTGGCCTCAGGTCTGGCATGCCTCGTGTACAGATGTTGTTATTGAGGCAGAGTACCCCAAACGGAAATACACCAAACACAGGTTTCAAAGGAACATACAAAGTACTTTATTCTCTATCGAATACAATTACAAACCAGTGCAAAGTCAGATAGCTATCGGCCCTCAGTACAACACAACAAACTCCAGCGTGGTTCAGTGTGTTCATTGAGAGACTGTACATTAGAATGCATTCGCTTTTTATACATTTTGTGAGCGCTATGGCCAACCCTTCTTCGGGTTAATATTCTACTTTATACGTCACCAATTCTAGGGTTTGTTGCCTAGTCTCAAATAACTGCATCTCACTGGTTTGTTCTTTATTACATGTAACAATAAGCGTGTGCATTAACTGTGTATTCTAAGTTTCGTATTACAGGTCTTCTTAAACATTAATACGATATAGTAAAACAGTTGTTCTTTGTCCAATGTGTAAATACATTATCATAATATATACTCGTGGATTGGTTTCATTGCGCAAGTAATCTTTTTACACATAGGTCAACGTAGGATGAGGTCTCAGTTCATGACCTCAACAAGTAGCCTGCAGGCAGATTACACATTAGCGATGTACAGAGGTCAAGACGGCCATGTTGTATTTTGCAATGACATCATCCACCATTTTAGCTCACAGGGTGACTTTTCCACATAAATCCTAAAATGGCGGTTTGACCTAAAATGGCGCCCTACATAGATTAAAGGTCAGGACCTTGTAACACAGATCTCGCAAATGACTTTCGAGCAGCTTGGCGTAGGCCAATATTAATATATATTATTACAATAGGAGGCACAATATACTTTTTATTCCGACAAACCCTCCTTTTGGCCTGTACCAAGTGCTAAAAACTATTTTGGGTCTCCTTATGAATAACTCCATACATCAGTATCCATGTACCCTGAATCACTATCTGAAATATCTATTGCCATTAGGTCTTTTACTAATATATCTTTTAACACATATTCTTTGGAGGTTTTATCCAAGGCATACACCTCATGTCCTATCGAATTTATCACTTGTGCACAACACCCCCCTAGCATCGAACACATACCAGGCAGACACTGAATACAGCAACAAAGGAACAACAGAACTCCTAAAATAGTTAATAAAACCGAAAGGAGCTTCCAACCCCAAGATCGCAAGAAGTCCCAGAACCGAGCGCTTAGATCCCAGTTTCCCTCGGGAACATGCACTTCGGAACCAAGGACGTGCAGATTTTGCATACTCCACCACGCTCAGCTAGAATGACATCTAAAGCCATTCGATTTTGGAGTGCTACTAATCTTATTGCTTTCTGCTCTAATGTCATATTGTAGAGTATATCTGTGGTCCGGTTGATGGTTCTCTCCAGTGCTCTCGCTAGTTTTCTGATATCTTCTGAATTCGCTATCTGCCCCCAAAATGGCACAACTGATTTTGCTATATCTCCCAATACTTGTGCCGGGGTATCACCATTCTCATCCCGTCGTGGACGAGCCTTCGAAACTTCTTTAGTACTCGCTATAAACACCCCAGGTAACAGGATCCCTTAATAACAGGTTCCTTGCCAATCCCTGGGCAACCATGGAAACGCTATGTTACCGCAAACAATATCGACAGGTTCGCCTACATACAAAGGTCTGTCTTCCCCAGTCAAATTTGCAATGTTGGCACAACCTTTAAAATTTCCCATTGACCGAATGCCATTCCTCTGTATGCAGAAAGAAACTGAATAGGGGCTATGGTTAACAGTGTAAGAAGGAGGCATGGCATCCTTATTGCCTATCGGAGCCATTTTAAAGGAAATCAAAGATTGAAAAGGATGAGACAGTCTATCATAAGGCCTAATAGAAGCAACATTCGGTCTACTCCTATTCGAAAAAAGAGAGCATCCCAGGGGAGTCAAAACACGTTTCTCAAAACTATTCAAATTGGTGCCATCAAAGTTCCCTGAGACGCTATCATTCCATCGGCCAAAGAACAGTGCTCTAAGAGAAGCATAGCAAGCAGTTGTCAATGGTAAAGGATGAATATACCAACCTAGCCCCTTATCCCTGTGTTGCGGTAAATGTGAGCAGACCCAGCAATTGGATCTATTAAAAATGGCATGTGTAGCGTTCATTATAAGTAACAAAGTATTATTATGATACTTTTGTCTGTGCTGGGAATCTTTAGGGGACAAAGTATGCAAATTCACAAAAGGTGTATGAACAGTGGGTACATTTACAGTCGGTAGCGAAAACTCTAAAGGATAAGCTTCTTCTAAATACCAAAGGCCTACAATAGTGCCTATTATAAAACCAAATATTATTACATAAACACAGCAGTACGTTTTCGGGGCCCAGGCATTTTGTCCATTGTCCCGGTTGGTCACCCCCTTATTTACAAGTCCAATATGAGCAGTGGCGGTAGCAGGAAATGCAGTCTTCAAAACGAAAACCCCAATGTTCGTTGCTGGCGACCCCCTGGTCGTGCAATTTCTGTGTCCTTCCAAAACCCTAGCCAACAGAATCCCCTTTCTCAAATTTGGCCAAAAGTAAGCCCTCAATGATTCGTTTCCTTCCTTGAATGCTCAGTCGAACCGTGCCGTATGTCTATTTTCTTGGACGCAAGTGGTATCTGATTTTCCCTGGTACTGATTGATCCAGAAGCAATGTGTCGTCACTTCCCTTTGGAAGCAACATATCCGGGACAAACGAAGGGTCTGCGTTTGAAACAGCCGCTCCCGGGTGCAAAATCTGTGGAGAGTGTGGAAACAAAATGGCAGCTTCCCCAAGCCTCTCGGGCTTAGAGATATTCTCCGACACACTCTCGGTGCTGTTTACTGCTTTAGGATCGTTGGTTGTAGTATCAGCAATGGGTTCTGCTTCTTCTGTAACGTGTGGCACAGGGTGAGGAAGTTTCTTGATGTGTGACGCGTGGATCCAATTCTTTCGGCCAGCTACCCGCACCGCTGTTTGGGTGACCAACAAGACCTGGAATGGCCCACGCAAGCGAGGCGCGAGGCAAGAGGTGCGCTCAAATGACTTAGTGGGAACCCAGGTTCCAGGTCTTATGTCGTGGCCCGGGCCTTCGTACCGCACAGGTAAGGCCTCTCGTACCTGGTGGTAAATCAAATACAGGTTTTTAGTCAATTGGCTACAATAATCTGAAAGTAATACATTTTCAATATCTCTTAACTTTCGACATTTTGGCAAATTCCAGATATTGGCTGGTCTCCCCATTACCACCTCAAATGGAGAGAGCCCAGTCTTAGTTTGAGGGGTTGTACGCATGGCTAGTAACACGATCGGTAAGGCGTCCGGCCATTTTAGTTTGGTGCCGGCACACGTCTTAGCAAGTTTGCTCTTGATGATACCGTTGTGTCTTTCTACTAGTCCGGCGCTCTGAGGATGTCTGGCCGAATGGAACCGTTTGTCAATTTGTAACGCTGTACATATCTGTCGGATTACAGCGGCGACAAAGTGTGGACCATTGTCCGACCAGATAACTCTCGGCAAACCGAACCGGGGAAAATACTCCTTTAACATAGTTTTCGCAGTGGTCATAGCTGTGGCATCTTTAATAGGGAAAGCCTCAACCCACTTACTAAAGGCACAAATGACTACCAATACATATTTTAAATTATTGCATCGCTCCATTTCAATGAAATCAAAGTGAATTACTTCAAATGGGACAGAGGGTGGACCAAAACCTCCCCTCGGGGTTGCTGTCCCTTTTCCCACATTGTGTTGTAGGCAAATCATACAATTCTGGACATAGTGCTGAGCAATTTTTGAAATTTTGTTGTTTACCCACACTCTTTCTAACATTTTCATCATCTGTTGAGCACACATATGCGTAGGACCGTGTGCCATTACAACCATCATAAGCACATACGCATCGGGGAGTAACTATTTCCCATCCACCGTGTCCACCCAGCACCCATCGTCATCAAGTTTTCCCAAGCCCTCAGGCCACCTCTTGGTTTCTTCTACTGTGGCATCAGCTTGGATATCCCGTACAGACCCCACATCCTCATCCATCACATTAGCATTTTCAGTTTTCCTAGAAACATATATATCCGTAAGGAGATCAGTGGCAGTTTGTCTAGCTATTTGATCAGCGAAAGCATTCCCTTTTCCAATGTTATCTACAATCTTGCAATGTGCTGCACATTTCACAACTGCTAACTGGGTAGGGAGCGCAAGCACTGAGAGAAGTTGCACTATTAGGGTGCCATGTTGGATCTTGGTACCATGCGAGGTTAGGAATCCTCTTTCCGACCAAAGTCTCCCAAAGTTGTGAACCACCCCAAAAGCATACTGACTATCAGTATATATATTCACTGTAAGCCCTTCGGAAAGTTCACAAGCTTGGGTTAAGGCTATAATCTCTGCGGCCTGCGCAGAATTATGTGTAATTCTCTTAGTTTCCACAACCCTGCTCAAGGTAGTGATTGCATAAGCGGCTGTGGATGCACCATCTGGAAGTTTAAAGCAGGAGCCGTCACAAAACAGCTCTCCTTGCGGATTATCCAAAGGGGTATCTTTCAAATCAATCCTGCCCTTTGTTTCTTGCTCGGTCGTATGCAAACAATCATGTGAATCTTCACCGTCGCAAGTAATATCTTGTGGGAAAGGTAGGAGTTCAGCCGGATTAAGAACACAACACCTAATTTGAATGTGAGGGGCAAACAAGATCAATTTGTATCTCGTCAACCGTGCGAAAGTGAGGTGTTGCGTTTGAGTTCGGTTCAATAGAACATCTACAGAATGAGGCACCATCAGGGTTAAATCATGGCCTAGGACCATTCCCTCACTCTGCTTCACAGACGCAGCAGCAGCAGCGACAGCACGCAAACATCTTGGCAAAGCGCATGCTACAGGATCAAGGGCGGAGGAATAGTAACCGCACAGCCTATTCTTCCCTCCATGCTCCTGCGTTAATACAGCCAAAGCACATCCATCATGTTCATGCACAAACAATACGAAGGCCTTTTCATAGTTTGGTGTGCCCAAAACTGGTGCAGAGCATAATGCAGTCTTAAGCAAGTCAAACGATTGCTGGTGTTCCGAAGTCCATGGCAACGGCGAAGAAATGCCCTTCTTCGTCAAGGCCAACATCGGTTTTATCACTAGTGAAAAATGTGGGATCCACAACCTACAGTAAGAAGCCATGCCTATCAAGGCCCTAACTTCCTTCTGCATATTTGGGACAGACATACCAGAAATGTGTTTTATTATTTCAGGTGTCAATCTTCTTCCCTCCTTTGACAGGAGATTGCCTAAATAGGCGACCTCCTGGCAACAATATTGAAATTTCTTAAGCAAAGCTTTGTGACCATACTTAGCTAGATGAATAAGTAGGAACACGGTGCCCTCCTTACAGGCACTCTCAGAGTCTGCAGCCAGAAGCAAATCATCAACGTACTGAAGCAAAGTACAAGTAGAGGGCAATTCAAGGGTATCAAGTTGCTCTTTCAAAGCCCTACTATAAATACTAGGACTCTCTGTGTACCCTTGAGGCGCACAAGTAAATGTAAACGAGCGCCCTCCTAAGGTGAAGGCGAACAAATATCTACTATCCTTGTGTATAGGAATACTAAAGAACGCATTCTTTAGGTCCACAAGACTAAAGTAAGTAGCTGTAGCTGGAATCATGGTTAAGATCGTTGTCACATCAGGCACAATTGGAAACTGTGGTGCCACAACTTTATTAATGGCGCGTAAATCAATTATAAAATGAAATGGAATTACATTATCGCCTTTCTTGTACACGGGTAAAATCGGACTATTACACAAACTTCCTGATATTTCTTCAATCACACCACGGTGCACAAAATCGGAAACAATACATTTCAAAGCTTGCTCGCCCTCAACCGAAATCCTATACTGGGGAATGCGTGGCAGCTCAATTCCATGTTTGAAAACTATCTTAACAGGCTCAATCTGCAAAGCACTGACATCATTGTCGTCAACAGCCCATAAGCTCTCTGGTACATCAATGAATTCTGGAGGCAAAGGTCTAGTCAGAAATTGCGAGGTGGAAGATTGCTGCGGTGAAATTGTCAAGCGTACGCCATCAGAAGAACAATAAATCACTGCATTTAATTCTTTTAACAAGTTCAATCCCAGCAAGTTTTCCCCGCAATCCGAGGTCAATAGAAAAGGACACTGGTCCATAAAAGGACCCAAAGAAATAGGTACTGGCATAGAGACCCGACAAATAACTGGAGTACCGGAAAACCCTACAGAAACATTGGTTTGCCCTGACAGTGGAACGTTTGGAACTCGTGAACGATCAATGGAACACTTCTGCGCTCCAGTGTCTATCAAAAACTGATGTTTCCTATTTCCCACTATCATTTCAATGTAGGGACCTTTCTGATTGACGGGAATAGGTGTAGGTTCCAAACCCTGCTTCGGGCAATCCTAACGAAACAGAATATTGTCAAAAGGAAGCTCTTCAGACAAATATGCAGCAGAAGGATGATCGAATATGTTCCTAGTATCCACACTCGGAGTCTGGTTGTCCTGCGAAAAAGGTTGTTGAGGGTCCTGTGTGAACTGACCTCTACCAGGGCCCCCTACGCCCGGACAACCTCTAGATCACCTACACATATTATTATTCGACCTCTGTTGAAGGACGGGGCATTGTGCTCACCAATGACCCTCTCGTCGACAATAAGCACATTGATTTATGTTCACAGGACCCAAGGGCACATTCCCCTGTGGGACATACTGACCTCTAACCTGAGAGTTACCCCCTCTGGGGCCTCTAACAATTTGCTGCAATAGCACCTTTGTTTTTAAATCACCTTTCCGTTTTTCAATCCTATCTTTTTCATTGTTGACACGATTTTCATATTACTGAGCCATATGCAGTACTTCTGATTGCGATTTCGCCTGCCAAGCGCTCTCAAAGGACATACTCTGTGACTGGATGTCAGGCAGCAATCCACGTACAAATTTGTCCACAAATAACCTTTTCCCGGACTATGTGCCTAAATCTTGTCCACTGAAATCTGAAAATACCTGTTCGAACCGATTAAATAACTCGGTAGCACCCTCAGACTTTCCTTGGACACAGGCTGTAAGCTTGTCCCATATCATTCTTTTTTCTGGAATTATGGTTTTTAATTTAGCAATGATTCTATCAGGCAAGGTTAATATCACCTTCTGTGGTCTTTCACCAGCTGGCTTTTCCCCATCGAATCTAGTTAAATTCGCCCATGTATCTCCCAACCCGGGTACATCATCAATAGTTCTAACTTGTTTCCATAAATCTACGGGCAGGAGTACTGGAAACAACAAATCAATGTCACCCAGGGTGAACACTGAGGATTGCAAAACGGATTCCATCTCTTTATAGAACCCTGTCGGATTTTTCCTAATATCAGGAATAGACTGTCTAATGGTGTTCACTTCCTGTCGTGAAAACGGGACGTGAACAAACTGTGATACATAATGTGCGGGAATGTCCACAGCGACTATACCTCGTGCAGCATCGGCCGCAACCTCAACCTTCGGGACAAATGTCGGTGATACGCTCACCTGACTCCCACGGAGGCGCTGGCCTGGTTCGCGCTGCTGTGACCTCTTCTAAGGTGATGCGCAGGGTTCGGAAGACGGACTGGACCGGGCCCCCAAATCTGGCTTGTCTGGCTCGCAGAAGTATCCTTCTGTAGGCGAAAATAGGGGATTAACTGTCTGCGGGGTAATGCAATCGGCCTCCCACTTTCCCCTCTCACCCTCCTTGAAACCCTTCTGTGATTTCTCGTAGCGTCTCACCTTGGGGTCTGGAAGGACGAGCTCTCCATCCTGCTTCTGATGCAGGGGCGCCTTGGTATCCAGTTACTTCACTGGATTTTCGGATTGGTGAGAACCAAACTTGCTTGGCTTCCAGGTAGTTTTTTTTGATAAGAGGTTCCCCTTGTGTCCATGCATTAATGTACTAATGCTAGTGTCTTTTTCCCCATAGGGGCCGGGGTACGGAATGCCGGGGAACAGGCACCGACCCGAGATGAGAGGTGAAATCCTTGTAGAAATCAGGTAAGTCTTTAATGAGCGTTTTTTGGTAATGTCTTTTCATTCGCTCATTAACGCTGATGTCTTTTTTTCCCCTTAGGGGTCGGGGTCCGGAAATGCCAGGATGCGGCGCGGACCCGAAATGAAGAGGGAATGAATCAACAGGTAAGTCTTAACATGGAGATTTAGCTTTCCTTATTCCCTTCTCTCTCTCACCTTTTGTTCTGGTCTTTTTCTCCGTAGGCGCTGGGGCATGACTGCGAATCCGGATGATCGCTGCTGAACATGGAGGCGCCCTGTAAAGGTGAGTGGAATGCGGCGCTGCAGCGATCGACACAATGAGCTTTTAAATTAAAGTCTTCCTTTTCAGGATTGTCGGCGAGATGTCTCCGGGATGCGGATTTTTAGCAGGTAAGGACTTTTCCTTCTTCTGTTCTCTTCTTCTCTTCCTTTGCAGGTGAACCAGGATGCTGGCAGGCGTGGCAGAAGTCAGGATGCAGGAGCAGACACGGTGAGCGTCCAGCTTCTAGATGCAGAACAATGCGAAGCACGTGTGGCTGTTCAGGTGGGGTTTAAATAGCCTTGGAAGAAGTTCCAGGTATGTATCCTTCCTCCAATCAGGTATGTATCCTTCCCCGACCACGCCCGGATGGTAAATTAGTCCCACAGGTAAAGTAGTTCCTTTCAGGCCTCAAGGAAGCCGGGATCCTGCAGCATGGTCTGCATCAGGTAAGTGCACCCAAGCATTCCCATAATGAGCCTGGCGCCTATGGCGCCAGGACTGATGTATTTTATGAGCCTGGCGCCATAGGCGCCAGGACCCTGTCCAAAGGACCCCTATATGGGGTTGCTGGGTCCTTCCTTGGGGACTGGATGTCCGCTTTCGGGGACGCCGGGCTTGAACCGGCTCCCCAGGAGCGGGCATCATGACAGTCGGAGGAACCTCTCTCATAGGCAACTGAGATGTAGGCAACTTCAAAAGCTTACTAAGCAACAGAGCCAAATCGAGCGCTAAAGCAGTCTAAGAAGTGTCAAACGAAAAAGCTCTCTTATAAATATTCAATAACTCTGTGGGACAGCTAATCTTCCTCTTTACACATTCATCTTGCAGGTACTCTACCATTACCTGTATCACTTTTCTCTGCATTTCCAATGTATATTGACTATATGTGTCATATACCTCAACTTGAGTTATCGATATGTCTGAAATCCATCTAATCGCATCTTTCTTGCAAATTCGCATCTCCTCTGACATCGGTTTACGACACGGAAGGTACCGTTTCTGTACATACATACTTTCCTCTTCATCATCCTCATTCCGTATCCTTTCTAACTCCTTTCTATATTCAAATAACCTTTCGACATGCTCATTTACCTTCTCCACAGTATCTCTGGAAAGTGCTAAAGTATTTAGATCCCTTAACCCTTGCGGAACATCCGTATTATTTAATCTTCCCCACATTATACATAACTGAATCCCCAAACCTTCAATAAAAACATTTTTCTCAGGAAAATTATCCATATTAGAAAGTGTGGAAAAAACACTAGCCTGATCATCCTTCTCCATTCAATGTTTAGCCCATGCAATTAACTCACGTTTCTTCTCCGGTGGTACAGCACTGCGAGTGACAACCTTCGAACCTTCACCATGATCGATTACAAGCGGCCCAAGACCACTTGGAAGAGAGGGGATAGGCATTTTCGATGGAGGAGCTATAACTGGTGAGACAGGAAGAGGCGGAGGAGCAGGTGGAGGAACAACAGTCAAAGGAATAGGAACAACAGGTTGAGCAGGAAGAGTAGGAATAACAGCAGGAAAAGGTACCGCAGCAGGAAGAGGAACATACGGAGGTGGCGCAGAGGCACCAGGCCTTCGTTCATTTAATATTTTCTCAAAAAAACTCATCAGAATCATGGAGATCTTTGGAAGGATAGATTTTCTGAATACCAAGTGAAAAAGCCCTTTCCATATTTTTAGCCGACTCAGCCTGTTTATCCTGATCATATAATAATGCTTTTTCGGCAACCGTCTTATGATGGCGGGCATGTTTTTCTCGACTCTTAAGCTGTTTTAACGCTTCTTTTTTCCAATTCTGTAAAACAACAAATGCTGCAGGTCTAACCTTTTTCTTTAACAATACTGACTCCAAATATTTAATGCGAGGGATCTCGAAACTACCATTGATTGGCCACTGAAGTTCGGAGGTATGTCTGGTTTGTCTGTGCCAAATATCATTAAATACTATACTTCCAATGCCATGCTTACAGTACATAGTACATGCCGGTGACCCCTCCTGTGGTGCCAGATGGCTAAATTCCAAAGATTGTCTATCACTGCGGAATAATGCCCTAAAGCAGGTAGACAATTTCCCAGGCATATCTCAAATTCTTGGTGTTACCTGGTCAATAATTGTGTCTGCAGATACAACGCGCCAAAATTCAAATTGCCAGGGTTAAATTAAGAATCGGGTCACGACTCACCTGGCCAAACCTAAGGAGGACCGATCGGTACTTCTAAGAATCTTACCTAACTAATCTTACCTCGTGTATGGTGATTTCGGCAAATCTGCCCACCTCGATACGTGGACCCTCATCAAGATGCCGTCTCAGACCACAGGCTAGTCGTCCAGGGATCGGATCGTGCAGCGCTGCTGAGGTGTCGCGTCTCATCCAGGGGCCCCTTACTTTTGTACACCGTCCGATCCTGGTCCGATAGCAAGTGTCAACCTTCAACAATCCGGCATCAATCTTGAGGGTCCCTATTCGGGCGCCAACTGTGAAAAGACAAACAAAATATCGAGGCTGAATACCCCAAAAGGAAATACACCAAACACAGGTTTCAAAGGAACATACAAAGTACTTTATTCTCTATCGAATACAATTACAAAACAGTGCAAAGTCAGATAGCTATCGGCCCTCAGTACAGCACAACAAACTCCAGCATGGTTCAGTGTGTTCAGTGAGAGACTGTACATTAGAATGCATTCGCTTTTTATACATTTTGTGAGCGCTATGGCCAACCCTTCTTCGGGTTAATATTCTACTTTATACGTCACCAATTCTAGGGTTTGTTGCCGAGTCTCAAATAACCACATCTAACTGATTTGTTCTTTATTACATGTAACAATAAGCGTATGCATTAACTGTGTATTCTAAGTTTCGTATTACAGGTCTTCTTAAACATTAATACGATATAGTAAAACAGATGTTCTTTGTCCAATGTGTAAATACATTATCATAATATATACTTGTGGATTGGTTTAATTGCGCGAGTAATCATTTTACACATAGGTCAACGTAGGATGAGGTCTCAGTTCATGACCTCAACAAGTAGCCTCCAGGCAGATTACACATTAGCGATGTACAGAGGTCAAGACGGCCATGTTGTATTTTGCAATAACATCGTCCACCATTTTAGCTCACAGGGTGACTTTTCCACATAAATCCTAAAATGGCGGTTTGACCTAAAATGGCGCCCTACATAGATTAAAGGTCAGGACCTTGTAACACAGATCTTGCAAATGACTTTCGAGCAGCTTGGCGTAAGCCAATATTAATATATTTTATTACAATAGGAGGCACGATATACTTTTTATTCTGACAATGTCTGTGTGCATGTCCATGACAGTGCTGCATGTGAGTCCAATGAAGCGTGTTCCACATCAATGTTGTCTGTGTCGCAATGCGTGATGTGCACCAGCATGTGACAATGCACACATGTTTGCATACCTGTGTCTGGAATTGGCCAATGCGAGAGGTGTGAGACATGGATGCTTATGTCACCATCATGGACATGCATGGTGTACATGTGCGTGTGTCTGAGTAGTGAGTGTGTGAGTGGCCAACCCTATGGATGCATGACACATGAGCATCTCAATGCATGATTGACTCATGAGGCCCAGTTGTCCACAAGTGCACTGTGATGGGAGGTCTACATGGCCTGATGCATGACTGCCAGGTGATGTGTGTGCATGTGATGTGCATGTAGCATGATGCATGTGAGGTTCTGCCCCTAATCTGATGTGCCCGCAGTGCCTTGTACATGGATGTGAATGTTTGTTGCACATGGCATGCATGTTTGGGCATGTGTGTTGCTTGCACTGACCTGTGTGTTGTGGAAGGTGATGATGGTTGTGACGTTTTACTGTGGCACTCATGTGCATTTGCTTTGTGTAAAGCAAACATTTGTTCGGTACACTGATGCTTGTGTTCAATGTCTCCCTATCCACAGCGGCGATGGAGGAAGAGGGCGGAGATGACGCTGTGGAGCACCGTGGCAGGGATGCCTCCACCAGGTGGAGATGCAGGGCCCAGTCATCCTCCCAGGCAACAACATCTTCCGGGAGCGAGGGGACTGGCGCTGCATCCGCAACAATGGCCGCAGCTGCTGAGGGGAGGCCCAAGAAGAAGAAGTTTGAGGTGGGCTCTTCAGCAGTGGGAGGGACTAGTGAGCCCCCCACAGGGGCAATCTGATGCGGAAGACAGCGGGGAGTCATTCAGGTTGGTGGTGGATGAGGAGGAGGAGGCCGCATCAGCCCAGCACATGGAGCCTGACGGGGTGATGAGGTAGGTGCAACTGAGGCAGTCCAGCGTCAGGAGCAGGAGGCAGTTCAGGTCACTGTGGAGGGGCCTGTGCCTAATCCTGTCCCTGACACTGCACCTGCATCAGTATGCACCTGCAGCCATGCCTCAGGCCAGACCCGTCCGCAGGTAGCGGATGCATCCACATCAACTGATCTTCCACTACCTGCATACGAGGCAATCCGTGACAGGGTGGAGCTCATGCTAACCAGGATCATGAGGCAGACAGGCGCCCTTCGGGTTGACGTGCAGGTTTCCAATTGGGGGCTTGCACGTCATCACGAAGAGGCCTGTAGCCTCATGAACTGGCTAGCTCAGCCCGTTGTCGGGGGTTTACTACGTGTGCTGGCCACTGATGCAACCCCCTCCTCCTCTTCCTCCACTGTGGGCCAGTCATCCTCCCTGTCGTCTTCTGGACCAGATAACACTGGGGCCCCCTGTGGACCTGTCCCAACCACAGTGGCCACTCTGGTGGAGACCACATACCTGCCACAGTCGGGAGTCGGAGGATCAGCAGAGGTGGTCAACCCAGCAACAGGACCAGTGGCAATGGAGGTAGTGCAGGCACCTTGCAGCAGGGCACGTGCACGACTGCCCCGGGGCTTGTCATCATCATCCTGGAGGCGGTCCCGGAGGCACAGCACAGGGCTTATCGGCAGAAGCAAGCTCGGTGTAGGAGGCAACAGGACTTGGGGCCCTCAGCCTCACAGGGGCAGGTATCAGCCATCGGGCAGGAGGGCAACGTGGACCTTGGAACAAGGATGTCTTCCGTGTTGTAGCATATTGGCCAGAAAATCAGTGCAGAGCGGCAGAGGGGTTCGACTCACCATGGCAAGGGCAGAGAACACCCTGCGTCGGGCAGAGAGGCGGGTGGAGTACCTTGAGGAGACTCACAGGGAGGTTGAGCGGAGCACGGAGGAGTCCCTGCGGGCCCTCGAGGGTAGGACACAGACCCGCTTCCTGGATATAGACACAGAGTTCGGTGATGCCCTGGCCAGAACTCTTGGGGGAAATGGTGAGTCGGAGGACTAGCCCGCTGCCTTTGTAAATAGTTATTTAGTGGTAGGTTTCCTTTTATGATTTGAAGTTCATGGACTTTGCTCCACATCTTGTACATAGTTTTCTTTTTTTACTGTTTTTCAGGATGTGTGTTTTGCATTTGGGATCATGGACCCTTCCGACTTGTAAATAGTTGGACATATATATTTTTCTTAATTTAATGATTTTTTTCACCATGGAGTAATGTTTTTTTTATGATTTGGATTTGCCATTGGAGGACAAACATTGGACATGGGCCACTTTTTTGAGTTTCAAAATTGTAAATATCACATTTCTTTTGGTTTTGATTTTCATTTTCAATGGCATTCCTTTAATTTCCATTTTCATGGTTATCTTTCAGTTGGTGTGATTTTTATTTCGTAATACATTTTCATTCCTTACATTCCAAGTAGTGTCTGCTCTCAATGGTTGGTGCATGTGTCACTCTTCATTGGCTCTGTTATGTGTCCCTGCTGTTGGGCAATGTTGGTCATGTGTTTGCAAACATGCATGTGTGCATTTTTGATTCGCATGACATGGGGGATGTCCTGGGGAGAAGGGCAAATGGATGGGTGTTGAATTGCACTGTGGGGGGGCAGCCTGTGGTTGCATTTTGGTGGACATTTGATACATGATTACATGTTGGGACAATGTGTTTGGTGGGGGGACATGAGTCGGGGCCTGCCTGCAGGTTGCCGTCACTGGTGGGGGGACATGAATTCGGGCCTACCTGCAGGTTGCTGACACTGGTTCGGGTGGGCGGACATGAGTTGGGGCCTGCCTGCAGGTTTCCGTCACTGGTGGGGGTACATGAGTCGGTGCCAGCCTGCGGAGTATGGTACCATGTGGGCTGCCTGCATGTATGGTCACAGGTGGTGGGTGGTCCCTTATGGTTTGGGCTGCCTGCGGGGTATGGTCACGGGTGATGGGGGTCCCTTGTGGTGTGGGCTGCCTGTGGGTATGGTCATGGGTGACGGGGGGGTCCCTTGTGGTGTGGGCTGCCTGCAGGGTATAGTCACGGGTGGGCTTCCTGCAGGGTGTGGTCACGGTGATGGGGGGATCCCTTGTGGTGTGGGCTGCCTGTGGGTATGGTCAAGGGTGATGGGGGAGTCCCTAGTGGTGTGAGCTGCCTGTGGGTATGGTCACGGGTGATGGGGGTCCCTTGTGGTGTGGGCTGCCCACGGTTATGGTCACGGTTGATGGGGGGATCCCTTGTGGTGTGGTCTGCCTGTGGGTATGGTCACGGGTGATGGGGGAGTCCCTTGTGATGTGAGCTGCCTGTGGGTATGGTCACGGGTGATGGGGGGTCCCTTGTGGTGTGGGCTGCCTGCGGGTATGGTCACGGGTGATGGGGGTCCCTTGTGGTGTGGGCTGCCTGCGGGTATGGTCATGGGTGGGCTGCCTGCGGGGTATGGTTATGGGTGATGGGGGAGACCCTTGTGGTGTGGGCTGCCTGCGGGTATGGTCACGGGTGATGTGGGGTCCCTTGTGGTGTGGGCTGCCTGCGTGTATGGTCACGGGTGATGGGGGGTCCCTTATGGTGTGGGTTGCCTGCGGGTATGCTCTCAGGTGATGGGGGGGTCCCTTGGGGTGTGTGTTGCCTGCGGGTATGGTCACGGGTGATGGGGGGGTCCCTTATGGTGTGGGCTTTGGTGTCAGGTGATGGGGGGTTCCTTGTGGTGTGGACTGCCTGCGGGCATGGTCACGGGTGATGGGGGGATCCCTTGTGGTCTGAGCTGCCTGCGGGGTCTGTTTTTGGCTGATGGCAGCACAAGCTGACCTTTCCATGCAATTTGGCTGGCGCAAGTGGGGTATGCAATTTTGCGGGGTACGCGAGGCACTTTCCACGAGATTTGGCTGGCGCGAGCTGGGTACGTGATTTTGCTGGGATACGCACTGGCCTTTTCACGCGATTTCGCTGGCGCGAGCGGGGTATGCGATTTCGCGTGGTATGCGGGGCCCTTTTCACGTGATTTGGCTGGCACGAGCGGGGTATGCTATTTCATGGGGTACGCACCGCCCTTTCCACACAATTTGGCTGCCGCGAGCGGGGTACACGATTTCACTGGATACACGAGGCACTTTCCACGAGATTTGGCTGGCGCGAGCTGGGTACGCGATGTTGCTGGGATACGCACTGGCCTTTTCACGCGTTTTCGCTGGCGCGAGCAGGGTATGCGATTTCACGGGGTATGCGGGGCCCTTTTCACGTGATTTGGCTGGCACGAGCGGGGTACGCTATTTCGTGGGGTACGCACCGCCCTTTCCACGCAATTTGGCTGCCGTGAGCGGGGTACACGATTTCACTGGGTACACGAGGCACTTTCCACGTGATTTGGCTGGCGCGAGCTGGGTATACGATTTTGCGGGACACGCAATGTTCTTTTTTTATACTTGTAGTTAGGCTCTCTTCATTTATAGGAAAGCTCCTCTGTCTGACCTGCTGCTAATGTGTCTCATCTGAACACATCAACATTCTGGGGCAACAAGGGGCGGTGGACACCTGCTTACATTATTTTATTTTTTGGGGTGGTATTTGCCTAATTGCATGATTCCTCCCCAGTTTTTTCAGAGAGCACTTTGATATGCTAATGTCTGGTGATACCACATTCAATTGATATGTTAATGAGTCCCCCACTTTTTTTTTGAGTACTTCACCAATGGTATTGAATGCGTATCTAGCTTCAAGAACCAACAGAGTGCTTTACAATTATAGGGGGAAGAACATGGTGTTGAGAGCAGTGAACCAGGGGAGCAGGAAGCTAATAAAAGGGGAAGGGGGAGGTGGGCAATTGGTCAGCGAGTGATTTACAAGCGACCAGACATACCATTCATCTGGAGGATTGCCCACCCCTTCTATTGCAATGTGACACTTTGTTGCTAGACTGGACATCATTTTCCTAGTACTTCTCCTGCTCTAGAGAAACCCACTTGCGCCGGTTGCTCCACACTGCACAGATCCCTCTGTTTTTTTCATCAGCTGTTTCCATGAGGACCAGGATGCGAATGTGATATTAGTATGATTACAGATTGCCGCTGTTTGAAGGAAAGCTTGATGAACACCCCGGGAGCTGGATTTGACTGTGGATTTCTGTTTTGCTGGCTGTAAATGCCGTTGTCTATGAGGTAATGTCCTGTAGAGTCATTTGCCAGGTTTTATGCTCATGCAAGGACACTTTTTAGTCTGTTCAGCGTAAATCCCAAAGCCTGTGATCTGAGAGGCCTATGCATCGCATACTGATCTCACATCTGACGCACTAGCACAGGGCGAGGGAGTAGAGTAATGGCCGCCACCCGCAGGCGCAGCTTAAATCCATCAAAGAAATGTTGCGGTTGAAACATTACAGCTCCAGGAAAAAACGCTTAGCTGCTTCAATGAGACATGGCCTTCTCTTTCCCCGGCAATGGCTGGAGGGCTCAGCGTCAGTGTTTGTTCTGTTGCTTCATAGCTCAGAGCTTGGAATGGCTGATTTCCTATTGTGTCCTGGTAATTGTTGGAATATTGAAATCATCTATTTCTGGGATTTCTTTGTGGGTTAACATTCTTATGAGCAAATGGTGCCTTCATGTCTGTTCTGCGTGTCCTGGTCACAATTGTCATCCCAAACTGATGCATGCAGATGAAATACCACATTGGAGTTTTTTATGAGCTTACTGGCGTTCAGTCTGCAGCTGGAGATGTGATCCACTTGCTACATGTCTGCTCGTGAGCTGAGTGGCGCTTAGTCTGAAGCTGGAGATGTGGTCCACTTGTTACATGTCTGCTTGTAAGCTGAGTGGTGCTTAGCCTGGAGATGTGGTCTACTTGCTGCACCTCTGCTCGTGAGCTGAGTGATGCTTAGTCTGGAGCTGGAGATGTGGTCCACTTGCTACATGTCTGCTAGTGAGCTGAGTGGCGCTTAGTCTGGAGCTGGAGATGTGGTCTACTTGCCACATGTCTGCTCATGGGCTGAGTGGCACTTATTCTGGAGCGGGAGATGTGGTGAACTTGCCACATGTCTGCTCGTAGTCCTGTGTGACTCGAGTTCCAAGTGCAGCAAACCTTCGGCCTCATTACAAGTATGGTGGTATTTCTGGAGAAATGCTGCCAAAACTCTATACTGTGACGTCCACTCTTATTGGCCATACATCTAGAAAATTATGAGCAGCATGATAGTGGGGGTAATCCCCATTTTGGAGTCCCATAGGGCTCCATTGGGGTTTGCAACATTTACTGCTGGCAGTAACTCCACCTTGTGGCAAATCCTCACTTTCTATGGAGGGGAAGCGTCCTGCTAAGTGCAGGAGGTATTTCCTCATGCACACCTCCAGAAGTGTAATATGGCAGGAGGTAAAAGCAGGAGCAACTCTTTTACTGCCACTTTTTTTCCCACACCTCCATACTCGTAATGGAAGCCAAATATATCTCTTCATGTACTTGTGTCTCAAAATAAATATGTGTGATGTCAAAAGAAACTATACTGCCTTGTGTTCTCACAATCACAAGCCCCAGGCTTCCCCTTGGCATCGTGGTTTCTGTACTCATGTCTCATCTGGATTGCACACGCCATACTGTTCTATGTAAAACCCTCCATTGGTGTGTCTCCTACGAAAAGTGTTGTCTGTGAAACACGGCAAATGATCATTGGCCCTAGTCCTGCATGCAATACGTTTTTCGTAACAATATGATCACCTGTCCTGATGTAAAGAGCAAGGGCCTGCAATATTAGGTCCTCCAGATAGTAAATGGTGAGGGATCATGGGAGTCACAGTCCAAGACATAAGGAGAATGCAGGCTGCAGACCTCTGGAGTTTAGTGACAAAACGGCCAGATTTTTTCTATTTGCCTCATCCCCTTCCTTACCATATGTACATATGCTTCAACGTCAGTTGTAAGTGTACATTGTGTAGCGTGTCCACCTGTGCATGATAAGGGCAGGGGTGGCTGGCCCATTTGGGCGGAGCATGCAGTACCATCTCATTTCAGCACCCAATGACAATCCCCGCGTCCATGAGGGACAGGAGCCCTAACATGTTCTTTCGCACTCAAGATGGGCTTCATTATGAGTCTGTAAATCTCGGTGGTAAATCCACTGAGATACCGCCAAACTGTATTACCATTACCACCACCTGCTCTGGCGGTATTACTGCTTGATTACCAGTGCTGGTGGCAGTGTTAGTCCCCATTAATTTTGAGTCCATAGGACTCTATGGGGCATTTCGGCAGAATTACAACTGCAATAATTCCACTATGGTAATTCAACGAAATTGGGCGGAAAGTTGGTGAATTTACAGCTGGAGGTGAATCCTCCAAGTTTCCACCCAACTGGTAGTTAGGCGGTGCGGTAGTGTGGTGGTACACGGTAATACTGCTGCATTTATTTTATTTATTTTAATTCTTATGAAGTCCCAGATGCCCATGGCCTCAGAGCCGCAACATCCAACTCGTAATGAGGCATATTGTCTTGCTGTACCGTGGATGTGCGATGGAGATGGTATGCTGAGCAAACCCCATCCAGTGGTGGACTGGCCTACTGGGAACTCTGGAGGTTTCCCATTGGGCCTCTACAGCATGGACCTCTTTTGTGTGGGTATCCTGGTTTTCTGATCCTTTTATTCTCCCTCCCACCCATCCCACCTCCTTCCTTCCACCACTCCTCATATCTTTTAAAAGCTTGTAAAGTCAGTATTTTATGCATCACTCTTAATATATGCTTTTCTAAATTACATTTTAAATGGGTCCAAATAGTGAACTGTAATGTATATTTCGATTTATAGAGTAATCGAAATGTGCTTTACAATTCACTATTTGGACCCATTTTTCCAGATTTTCTTGTACAGAGAACATCCCAAACCCAACTGACGGGGGTTAGATTTCCTGGCTGCATCCGCCTGCGTGGTGTAATATTGGGGCCACTTTGAAAAAACATTTGCAGGGCCTCATTTGGTTCCCAGTGCACCCCTGACTGCAGCAAGCATTCATAGTACACATTCGTCTCCAGCGTGTGGATAATTTTCTTGGGTAAACAAAAAATGTAAATGTTTTTAAAGGGGCAGTGCTGGCTCAAATTAGAATTAAGGCAGGCCACTATTGCCTTTATCACATTGAGACACCATTGTGCATCCATTTTGCCACAGGCAATGTTTTGCATGCATAACGTTTTGCAGGCCATTGCTATAAAATCTGCTAATGTGGCATTTGTTTGTATGGTTTGTATCTACAAATACCAGTTCAGTCAGAAAAATGCATGGTATGTGGAGACCCTTACTAACTATGTGAGTGAACAGCCAAGGGTGGGAATTATGCAGCATCTTGAGGTTTAGTTTAGTCAAATTTTTGCCTCACGATCACAAAAATTTGAACGTTTGCATATTATTTGGGAAAGTCTCACGAGCCTGGCCTGGAACCCTTCATTATAGTGAGAACAGTGGGTAGATGATCTCTTGGCTGAACAATAAAAACATGGTTTAAAATCGGAGTGTCAGTAAGTATTTTTAAAATAGTCTCCATTTGTTTTCCTTGTACACATACAGCAGTGTAACATATTTCAAAGTGGCAGCACTGGCATATTAGTAAGGCCAGCCACATGTTTTTCTTTGGGACCTTCCAGGCTACGGGGGTTGGTCATTACGCGTATGCCGGTCTGGAAATAAGGTGCCGGTAACCACGGACAGCATTCGCCCTCCCAAAAGCACAGGGGTTACCTTACGTTATTATATCCTGCAACCAACAAAGACATGTACTTACTACAACAGATATATGTAGCACATTCAAAAATGTAATATGTATACACATTCTGTACTTATGAAACCATAATGCAATGCACCAAGCACAAAAGTGAACTGTACATCTAACAGTATTACCTCAGTGCAACCTTGCATACATACTCAGAAGCAACTCCAAGCTACTCAGAAGAAACCCTTACAAAAATTGTAAGTACACTATATTTCTTGCTGTAACATTAGACTTTGTTGTATGTACATGACGTGTAAGAAATAGCAGTATTGTTTTCTTTAAACAGAAATGGCAAGCACCCTGGAGTAGTTAGAAGAAAACCTCCCCCATGATGAAATGAGTGCAGGAAATAACTGTAATGGTACAGAATACAATGTTTAAAGTAGTACAAGTGATGTAAATTGGTGCACATGTCACTAAATCATGGTTTTATTTTTAACAGTACCTAGTGCAAATGAAGAAAGTGGCCCTGAATTACTACTAAATGAGCAAGAAGATGGCCGCAAACAGCCCAAAACTGCAAATGCAGCAGATGAACTAGTAAGTCTGAATAGATGAACTGGATGAACTGAATAGTAATTTTGTACAGTTAATAACATTTGTCAATAGTCATATTAAAGACAATATTCAAGATCACTGCCCCACTTGTACCTGTGCCCCTTCCCCCTGTCGCAGCCAATCATCCCCACCAAAATAAATATCTATGTATGTACTGTTGGTGTGTGTGTGCTTTTTTTTTAAAAGCCCCCTTTGGAGCGCGACTGTCCGATGTCTGCAACCAAAATGGAGGTGCCCCCGAACAGTGTGCCTGTCCGGAGATGTCCGTAAAGTAGTGATACACTTTTCATTAGTTCAGAAGCCCCACCCCTGTCCTGCGGATATCTGGGAGCATGCGCATCTGATCCCCTGTGCCCTCTGAACACTGCGTCTGTCTGCAGATGTCTGTCAAGTCATGACACACTTTTTAATTTGTTTGGCGGTCCCACTCCTGTCCTACAGATACCTGGGGGCCCGCGCATCTGATCCCTGTGCCCTCCGAACACCACGCCTGTCCGCAGATGTCCGTAAAGTCGTGATACACCTTTTAATTAGTTCGGGGGCCCCACTCCTGTCCTACGGACACCTGGACGCATGCACATGTTATCCCGTGTGCCCTCGAAACACTGCTCCTTTCCGGTGATGTCCATAAAGTCGTGATGCACTTTTTAATTAGTTCGGGGGCCCCACCCCTATCCTATGTACACCTGAGCGCATGCACACACCGGATCCTGCGCAATAGGTGTCCTGCGGACAGCCGTCCTGTCCGCGAATGTCCGGGGATGTCACCATGTGACTGCACCCGCACTGCATGCCGGGAGTTCAACGACACTGTTCGTACTGTCGGACAGTGAAAAAGTGCATTTCTGGCCAATTCAGGGTGTTTTAAGTTGAAACATCACCCTTGCAGAGGTCCTAGACCATGTCCTGGTCGATCTAGTGACTTTTATTAACTTTTTGAGCCCCAACTGTGGCTCGAAGTGTCCGCAGACAGTTGCACGGTCCGCGGACAGCACCCTTATAAAAGGACACACCCACTGCTGCTCATTGTGTTTCTGGCTGTCCAGGAGTGAGCACCTGCTGCAGATTTTGGGACTCTGATCTCAACTTTGTTCTTCTGTGTGGAAATGGAATCCATGGCCACTGCATTTGCCCCACCACTACCACCACCACCACCATCTGGAGGGCCTGGAGAGGGAACAGGAGTGGTGATGCAGAGGGGGATGAAGAGGACAAAGAGGATGAGGTAGTGGAAATCTCTGTCACCAGCTGCCAGCGTGAATCTTGGTTGTGCAGGCTTTTTACCACCCTTGGGAGGTACCCAAGGCACGTGCAGACAAGGTTCGATGCACTTAATGCAAAGTTGTACTCAGTTGTGAAAAACCTGGTCTGTATAGCTACGGGACCACCTCCATGCATCGACACCTAAGGTTGAATCACAAGGCAGCAGATCGGAGGGTTGTACCTTTCAAAGGGGCGAGCAGGTTGACATCCACGGTCACATCCTCATCATCCGCTCCTGCCACAACAAGAGACACTCCTGTGGGGTAGAGGATCCCTGCGGACGCCTCGCAGGCCATTCATGACGCATTCGACCCTTACTTTTTCGATGCTGACAGTGCTTTATGTGCACTCTGACTGTCATGGCCACCAGAGTAACCCATATGGCTACACACGTTCACCCCCACAGCAAGTCCCACAAGCAAACATTAAGTAGGGCCCAAAGGATCAGGAAGCGTGCAGAGTGGACCTCATTGTGGCACCGGTGGGCATCACAAGTCCATTAGCTATACCTGTGCACCAGTAGAAACAGAAGCCCTCCAACATGGCCTCCACGTGAGTTCACCCTGGGCCAACCAACAGGGCTGACAAACTGGCCATTGACATCAAAGCAAATGAACGGTCTAGTTAACATGGGTTGCCCTTCTATATAAGCCACACCCCATGCTCGTGGTCTCACTTTGCGTTAATACTGCTTCTGCAGCATAACGCTTATTGTCAGCTCCGGATCCTGTGAGCCTATGCAAGTATCCTGTTCTCGTTACTACTTACCCTGATGGGCTACAAGTAGCCCATGTTCTCCGCAGCCTTGGAAACGAAACAGTCCGGTCCGCACTCTTCTGCAGGAATTCCGTCGCCAGATCTGAAAGAAAAAGAAAACAAGGTCAGCTTTCGCCCGCGATCCCCTGCAGTGCAGCACAGCGCTCGCCAGGCAACGCATAACAAAGGGAAAACAGACAATTAAAAAGGAGATGAATGCGCTCCCCACTTCTGCTCATTGCAGATGGACTCCATGTGCTTTTTGAAAGAAAGTTGAACGTGCTCACCAGCACTGCGCGTGTTTCAAACCCTTCTCAGTAACACCAGCATGCTACGTTTTCACCGCAGTGCAAGGCATTAGAATGCAGCGGTAACCACATAGTTCTGAAGTTAAAGAGCAGTGACAACAGAACCAAAATCATTGAACATAGGAAAAGAGAAAGCAGCATAACAGTTGTAACATAATAGTCCTGAAGTTGAAGAGTAGTGACAGCAGAACTAAAATCTTTGAACATAAGAAGAGAGAAAGCTGCATAATGTTGAAGGAACTAGAAGCCACAGCAGGACTGGCCATCTACAGTGAAGGTATAACTGGAGCTACAAATAAACCATTCCCAAACGATGTGCCCCCTGCGTGTGACAGCAGGAAGGAGAGCACCACAAAACAAACACACAGGTAAGAAGAGTGAGCCAAGGGAGGTGGGTGGAGATACATGGTAGTCACCTGATACTCATGACACATACGTTCTTGTCCTAGATGCGAACCCCTGCAGCAGTCTGAGGTCCAAAGGTATCAGTGGGTGACACCACTCCTGGGGGAGCTTAGGGCAGAAGTGCATGGTGCCAGATCTGAGACCAATGCCCTACGGTGAGAGTTGATAGTAAACAAGACCATATGGAGGGGCTGCTAGGCAGCTGCTTCAGGTTCAAGCAGGTCAAGCCCCACTCCCAGGACCAGTTCCTGCTGCTCTCCATCCGGCTCTGATCCAATTAGTGGTACCAGGAGCAGAGCCAGTGCAAGGCATTTTGCCACCCTAGGCAAAGTGTCAGATTGGCGCCTCCACTCTGGGTCCTTACCCTTCCGAACCAGCCATGCCCATTTTCTTACTGATTGCTGCAATCCATTACCTCAACCTAACACATTGCTCACGTCTTCTTGGATGGATGGATCCCATTGCGCGTTCCTCACCCTCATGTCCACTTACAGTGTTAGGTTTCAGAAGTCAAATGAAAGCTTCTGTGTTTCATAAATACAGGTTTATTAAACAAGTCCATGATACTATAGCAACAACAAATGCAATACTGAGGCATGTGGATCTAATCCTTTCTGTAAATTATATACAGACATACAATACAGGCAGTAGGAAAAATATTTTTGTAATACAAACTGGACATCTTTAAGCACATAAGCATCACTACCTGGTACAAAATGCTAAACCGGTCCAATACTTGCTAAGTATGATATGGATAAAATCAACAATAATAGTCTCAAAGCACCTAAAACAGTGTGTGACTGTCCAAACCACCCAAAAACCCAGAAACACTGGAATAGTAGTGATGGGCCACCTGTTGACATAAACCATGAAACATATGTGCCTGGGTCACCAAAGCTATCATGTATGATATATGATACCTTTGGTAACCCAGTGAAACACTTGTGCATAGGCGCGTTATAATGTCATATCATATCATATCATATCATATCATATAAACAAACATATCTTGGCCTCCATGTTACCTCGTATCAGATGTGTTAAAACAAGTGAAAATGCAGATACATTAGAAATTAGTTTTCCAAGCTTTAATTGTCCCAAATGCAGACACAAGGTTCTTGATATCAATGTTTAGAGCAATGCCATGTCAATTGAGACGGTTGCTAGCCCAACAAGTCTTTCTTGCATCATCTAAGCTCAAATATAAATTTTGATCAACTTTAGCTTTGAAATGCTTCTTTCGCCACTTGCCTCTGAAACAGGCAGGTCAAGAGTATCTGGAGAGTGATACACCTGTTGGGGATACTCTCTTCCAAATTATTATTGTATACAAATTTCAGTACACCTTGTGGTGATGAACAATTTAGAACTCTTCTTGCAATGACTTATTCATTGCACAAATCTGATGCATCAATATCCTACGAGTCACCATTTTGTAAAGCTTTCTCTAGCATCAAGCAGTGGTGCTGCCTTAGTATTCAAACTGTGTATGTTATAGAGGATGCCAAACACAGAACTTATTTGATGAATTTGAGTACATCTCTATTCTACAGATTGGCTGTGACAACGCTGGCAAAGAAAAAGTTCACTTTGAAATTTTCCCTGGGGGCTTTCAATAAAGTGTGTGCAAAAGTGTCTGGCTGTTGGGCTGGAGTGAATGGCCTCTGCTGCTATCCTGATTGAGCCTGACTTCTGTTGCCTTGCAAGTCGGCAAGAGGAAGTACACCATCTCCTGAAACACGTTCAACGCTACTGCTCTGCCTTCTGGCCCGCCCCTCCGGCCCCCCATTGTTCCAGCTCGCTCAATTGAATCCGGTGCACGCACAACTCGCGTGCGCATCCGGAAGTGTGCGAAAGTGTCTGGCTGTTGGGCTGTCCGGCTGCGGGGGTAGTCAGTAAGTGTGTTAGTTTACTGTTTCTGCCAACAATTATCTTGGTACCTATTGTTATTGCTAACTATTACCGTATCACTTAATCATGCGTAAAAACAAACTCCCAGCAATGAGGAGAGATTGCGGGGGCTGACTTTTTCACTGCTGTCAGTACGAGACGTGCTAGTCTCGCACGGGCAGCTACTCTTCCATTACTTACTGTGAATGATGAGGAGGAAGCTGCCTGCAATGTGCGCAAGAATGTTCCCCCCGACTGTAAAACCATTGAGGATCAAATCGATCCATCACAGCCACTCTTTGTTGACCTAGACTCACCTAACTCCTCCCTAGCTAAAGGTAAAACACTGGTTAACGACGATATGTCGTCCGTGGTGGAAGTATCCAATTCAAGCAGTTTCTGTTATGAGAATCTTGCGGATTTCCCATTTACCATACCACTGGAAGGTATAAATCCAGTGGCTGGTATGGTGGGGAACATGAATGATTTAACCTAACCTACTATAGGGTCTGATTGTTCTGCTATGATGAGCATATTTAATAGACTGCTGCTGTCTGAATCAAGAAAACAGACACAGCCTTACTGAGTTTGGCCAAAGAAGTGGACAAACTAGCTCTGAGATTTACTGAGTCTCTTGTTCAGGCCTTGAAGGCTGAAGCTATGTCAAATGAGAAAAACAGTAAAGTGGACCAACTATGTACTCGAGCTAACAATACCGCCTCAGAGGAGGAAATTATTATAATTGCATCAACTCAGGTAATGTAGAGGGGGTAACACTCACAAGTTTCTGTTCTGAATGGAGGTCTGTGTGAAGAAAATCCTAGGGTTGTCACTGATGGGAATGCCTCATTAGAGTGTCCTATTAGTGACGACTTTGAGGTGAAACTATCCAAAAGGCAGGGGAGAAAATGGCCAAACAAAGAAAAAAGAATAACAATACCATTGCTGCTCTAAAAAAACTTCAAGGAAATTCCTGAGGGATGTTGAACCGAAACAGATAATGACAGATGAGGAGGGAAAACCTTCTGTCGCTGTGCACAAGGTAGTATTGCGTAACATAGGGTGCACTGTGAAGGGTGATTTGGTGAATCACAAAACCATAGATGAAGTAATTGTACAAGATCGGTTCACCGATGGTGAGGATTCTTTGAATGATGCTATGAAGAAGAAAAGGGATGTGATGTTTGAGATATTTAAAACTGTGCCTATGTTAAGTACTAATAGTGTGACCTCGAATTTTGAGCCTGTCTGGGGCCAAATCGTACACAGGGATGGCAGAGACGGCGGTGTATTGACGGAAGGGAAATTGGTTGACACTGAGAAAATTGCTACAGCAGGGGACCCAGGGCACAAACCTGATGTAACTACTGCGAACATGGGTGTGGGTAATGCTGAACGTAAGAGAGATAAGAGAGTGCCACTGACTACAAAGCAGTATGACACTGAATTTAGAGTTAATACTATTGAGACTGAGGTTACATCCCCGCTGAAGTCCAGTTGTGAGGCTGATGTGGGCCTTGAAGTCTCTAAAAATGTTATGAATGCTAATGAAATATGGCAACTGATCATTAAGGTGCTTAGGGAAGATCTTTCTTCAGATCCTGGCAACACCTTTGATGGTATATCCCAATCAAGGATGACTCAAGAATCCCTACCTGTAACTAGTGTTGGGATTACTTTAGTAGGGCCTGGAAAGGATGTTCTTGGTGCTAAGTTGATTGAGTGTGAGTTTGCAAGTGAGCATCAGACGTTTGGTAAGTGGGATACTGATTTAAGACAATCAGCTTTTCCAGAGATGCCTGGGCTAATCCTCAAAGTTTTATTTGAGGATAAGGGACATGTATCCTTGAATAGACCTTACATCTTATCATTATTGGCGACCATCAATGAGATCAGCCTAATTAGTTCATCTGATATTAAACTGGTGGATTTTATACACAGATTTAGGTATGACTATGTTCGCCTTGTTATTCCCTCACCATTGGTCAGGTTGATGCTTTTGAAGGAGGCAGAACAACTACAAATCCGTGGTTTTGATATTTACGAATATAGATCTAATGTGCAACATCCTCCAAGATCAATACAGAAGCCGATGTCTTATGACGGGGGCTACCAAGAGAGAAACCTATGTAATGTCATTTCTAAGGCCGAACCAGATTCGAACAAACAGGATTGGCGAAGGCTGGCTTTGTCACTAAGGGAATCGATTGACACACTTAAGCAGCTGGGCAAGCCTCTCTAGCTCCTGCCACAAGTTAAAATGTGTGAGCTGGAACTCGAGAGGCTGTCTCAACTTGTTACATAATGAAAAACTGATGATATATCTAGCACAGTTCGATTTTATTTTACTACAGGAGACCTGGTCCAGAGCTCAGTTGTGTGGGGAGGGCTTTGATGCTACCTCGGCTTGTGCTTATGGAACTAATAAGGGACGTCCGAAGGGGGGTGGGTCTGTTATTAGCTGCTAAACAAGCCAATAAAATGGAAAAAACTGGGAAATGGGTCTGCTCCCACCACTTTTTAGTGGTCTCCTTTAAATTGGGGGGTAGTAGCGACGGTTTTTCAGTGCTTGTTATTAATGTGTATTGGAATCCCAGCATACTAACTGACCTTCAACTTGAAAAATAATTAGTAAATTTGGCATCGATAATGGAATCATGGTTACAAACAAACCAGGGAGGACAGATTATAATTACTGGGGATATGAATGTCAATTGTTATTGTGATCGTTTAGCGGGGGATGTTGCTCTTGCATTTTCTGGTGCACAAGTTAGAGTGGGTGGAAACTCCAATCTTCGGGGGAGACTGTGGACTCACTTTGCAGAGTCTTGGGGTTTGGATCTTCTATACAATGATCACTACACTTGGAAGGCTAGAGGTCTAGAATCTATAATAGATTATGTTTTCCTATCAGCCACTTTGTCTAAAGCTTTGTGTAAGTTTGAAGTTAATGACTCTGGTAGCATTGATCACTGTTTCCTTACTTTCGAAATGACAGTTGACTATAGTAAACCAACTGTGAAGACATACCCTCACAATGTGGGGGTTAATGTCAGAGGGAACAGAATTGAATGGTGTCATAGACTTAATGCTAAACTCACTGCCACTATGATCAGAGACTATGACAATATGTCGATTTACAATTGTGTTGCCTGCTACTCGGCTACAAACCTTACTAACTACATTCAATCTTCTTCAACTAATCTGCTAGTATACCCACGTAAGAACACTAACGTAACTAAAAGCCACAGACATCTCATGGACATTGCTCTTCATGAACTTAAGATCACTTATAGGAAAGAGCTTAGACATATAAAAAAAAGCAGGATTGTCTCACTCCCTTGCCTTGATTGAGAGGAAAATAATTAAACAAAGCTATAAAAATTGGCCAATCCATCATAGAGGATGCCGTACACAGCGCGATGGGAAGCCATGTTGAAATCTCTCCGTGGACATAACTGTATGCATTTCTGGACCCTAATTAATGACTTGATAAGACCTCAGAAAGACGCTGTTCTAAATGCAATCTCAGAAGATTTATGGTTGGGACACTTCTCCAAATTGTATACCGACAGCAAGAGAACAGAGAGTTTTACGATTTTACATAGACCGGAATGGTTATTGCAATTTACGAGGGAGGATATAATCCCTCTTATAAACAAATCAAAAAACTCGGGTGCAACTGGCCCTAATAATCTTTCCAATAAACTATTAAAACTCAATCCAGTTATTTGGGCTAAGGTTTTGTATATACTTTATGGTAACATTGTAGTGCACAAATGCATTCCCCAATCATGGAAAGTCTCAATTGTGATCCCGGTTTTTAAGAAGGGCTCTCGTCTGTGTCCTTCCAGTTACAGACCAATTGCGATCGCTGAACCAGAGTCTAAAATATTCTGTCCCCTTGTCTTATCGGAATTACAAGAATGGATCAGTGCAAAATCCATCCTAGATCCCAAACAAATAGGATTAAAAAAAATATTGGTACTGACTGTGGGGGGCTAATATTAAAATCCCTAATAGCTTAGTCTATGATAATAGGCAAAAGATCCCTCTTTGTTGCATCGATGGATCTAAGCTCTGCCTTTGACTTGGTTAACCAGAATCTTTTGTGGCAGAGGTTAAAAGATCTTGAAATTCCTTTACACTTATTGGATATCATTATTGCTCTATACACTGATATAAGGGTGATGGTACGTTTAAACTCTGAAGGCCTGTTGTCCAAGGAATTTATCATTCCTAACGGTCTACGACAAGGGTGTATGCTGGCACCCACAGTCTTCAATTTATATGTTAGTGGTACAAACAAGGCCCTAAGTGGTAAAGGTTTAGTTTTCCATAAGTTGGATAATAGATATCTGTCATGGTTGGCTTATGCTGACGACTTTCTTTTGATGGATAACACCAAGATTGGTCTGCAAAAACTACTAAAAGCATTCAAAGTGTTTATATCTAATCTATAACTTAAAATCAATCCATCTAAGACAGTCATCGTGCGATTTGGCAGACGTAACAGGAAAGAAAACCCTTTTCTTGGTTTTGTGGAGACAAGACAATCAAAGCCCAATCTACATTTAGATATCTGGGTTTCTACTTTTCTGGAGTTGATTCCAATACTTTGATAAAAAGCCAGCTTAAATTAAAAGCTGAAATTGCCATCAGACAGATGCGTGCCATTGATATGAAATTTGGTACATTTTCAATGGTCCCCTTAAGGGAATTTTACATTAAGAAAATTATACCTCATCTGATGTATGGCATGGAACTTGTCTCGAACAAACTATACGATTACCTGAATTACATTGAAGGCAAAATCTGGAGATCTGTTATGTTTCATTTGTCCAAATGCATGCCATTAGAATTGTTAAAATACGAATTGGGTTTACAATCGCTCTCTGCATATGCTACATGGAAAAGAATGTGTCTCTGGAAAAAATGTCAAACAGTGTCGGAGGACACACTATATGCATGGGCCTATCATGAATCGACTAATCCCTTTATACATAAACTTCATGTGGAGACAATGTGTTGCTTAGTGTCTTTAGGCATGTCAGTTACTATACTGTGTAATAAACCAGTAAGGATCAAAACCAGCCTTAGGGCCTTTGACTGGCAGAAAACTAAGCTTAACATTTTGAAATCCAAACTGTATAAATACGCATGTTCAACATGGAAGTGGTTATAGAAGGATACCTGTCCCAATATCCCAGTAAACGCATGCATAATGACTACATGCGTTTTCGTTTCAATGTTCTGCAAACCAATCAAATCAAAAGTATTAGACAATGTAATTCAGATAACTGGTCTTGGTGCAGATTCTGTAATATAGAGGGAGAAGTGGAAACTTTGCAACATATATTGCTGGTCTGTTCAGGGCTTAAGTCCCAAAGAATAAGGTATTTTGCTCAATTTGTAAATTCAATTTATGATGTAGACAGAGACTTCATATGGCAAAGAATGCTACATGAAAATTCCATTAGGTAAAAAATTTGGTTGACCACCTTCCTGCGAAATGTGTGTGACTTGAGCTAAGGCAATTAAGGAATGTGGTTAGCTTATATCTATTTTATGTT
This sequence comes from Ambystoma mexicanum, assembly GCF_040938575.1. Taxonomy (NCBI): domain Eukaryota; kingdom Metazoa; phylum Chordata; class Amphibia; order Caudata; family Ambystomatidae; genus Ambystoma; species Ambystoma mexicanum. Next base: position 1,318,829,115 of record NC_090931.1, on the reverse strand, counting down.
AAGGGTTTTTAAGTAATTCTTTTAGGATATCTAGTTTATCTTTATTTTACTAAGACAAATTGGGGGTAATTCATAGAATGCAGCGCACAAGTGGCGCACGCGGCTGGCGCACAGTGTGCGCGTGCGAATCCCTGCGCCAGCCACGTGCGCTAAAATCCATTTCCGCGCACAGCGTATTCATGGATTCCAGCCACCAAAACCAGCCGTGGCGCACAGTGGCGCAGCGACCATGCAGCAGCGCCAGTTACGCCCCCAAGAACGCCTCTCGCTCAGGGAAAAGCCATCAAAATCCCCAATCCAGCGCAAAGGGCTGCGCTAACCCTGTACCAGCATGGCAAGCGGGCTACGTGTATCACTGGGGTGCGCGGGAAGTACCTCACGCGATTGGCCCTGTGCGAGCAGGGTACGCGTATTTCAGGGGTGCGCGGGAAGTTCCACACGCGATTTCAGCAGGGTACGTGTATTTCAGGGGTGCGCGAGAAGTTCCACACGCGATTGGCCCCGTGCGAGCAGGGTACGCGTATTTCAGGGGTGCACGGGAAGTTCCACACGCGATTCCAGCAGGGTACGTGTATTTCAGGGGTGCGCGGGAAGTTCCACACGTGATTTCAGCAGGGTACGCGTATTTCAGGTGTGCGCGGGAAGTTCCACACGTGATTTCAGCAGGGTACGTGTATTTCGGGGTGCGGGGGAAGTTCCACACGCGATTTCAGCAGGGTACGCATATTTCAGGGGTGCGCGGGAAGTCCCACACGCAAATTTAGCAGGGTACGTGTATTTCAGGGGTGCGCGGGAAGTTCCACACGCGATTGGCCCCGTGCGAGCAGGGTACACGTATTTCAGGGGTGCGCGGGAAGTTCCACACGCGATTCCAGCAGGGTACGTGTATTTCAGGGGTGCGCGGGAAGTTCCACACACGAATTCAGCAGGGTACGTGTATTTCGGGGTGCGGGGGAAGTTCCACACGCGATTGGGCCCGTGCGAGCAGGGTACGCGTATTTCAGGGGTGCGCAGGAAGTTCCACACGCGATTCCAGCAGGGTACGTGTATTACAGGGGTGCGCGGGGAGCACCACACGTGAATTGCACGTGTGGGTCCTCCCAGGTGTTCCGTGTACACCCTCCACGGCCCATGCAGGTGGCTCACACCACAGGGGCCTACCCTGCACATGTCCTGCAGGCACCCCATCCACCATGGCCATGCCCCCCAGCCAACCCACATGTCAACTTGCACTACTGCCCACCAACGCATGTCCCCCTGCACCCCCAGCCACCAGGGGCACCCTCCACCAGGCCCCCACCCATGTCTCCCACCCCCCACCCCCCAGCACTGTGGGGCACCTGCCAGCAGGCCCCCACCCATGTCCAACTCATGTTCCCCCCCCCCACCCCCAGCACTGTGGGGCACCTGCCAGCAGTCCCCCACCCATGTCCAATTCATGTTCCCCACCACCCCCACCCCCCAGCAGTGCAGGGGCACCCTCCACCAGGCCCCCACCCATGTCTCCCACCACCCCCACCCCCCAGCACTGTGGGGCACCTGCCAGCAGGCCCCCACCCATGTCCAACTCATGTCTCCCACCCCCCCACCCCCCAGCACTGTGGGGCACCTGCCAGCAGGCCCCCATCCATGTCCAACTCATGTTCCCCACCCCCCCACCCCCCAGCACTGTGGGGCACCTGCCAGCAGGCCACCACCCATGTCCAACTCATGTCTCCCACCCCCCCACCCCCCAGCACTGTGGGGCACCTGCCAGCAGGCCCCCACCCATGTCCAACTCATGTTCCCCACCCCCACCACCCCCCAGCAGTGCAGGGGCACCCTCCACCAGGCCCCCACCCATGTCTCCCACCCCCCCACCCCCCAGCACTGTGGGGCACCTGCCAGCAGGCCCCCACCCATGTCTCCCACCCCCCCACCCCCCAGCAGTGCAGGGGCACCCTCCACCAGGCCCCCACCCATGTCTCCCACCCTCTCCCACCCCCCAGCAGTCATGGGGCACCCTCCACCAGGCCCTCGCCCATGTCCCATCCATGCCCCCCTGCACCTGGGTCCCACCAATCCCCAATCATGTCCGTAATGGCCACCCTCCCCTGCCAAAAGGCCCAACCAACTATCACATCCACCCACATATCAAAGGCAATTACATGTTACACACCCAATGTAAATAATGCAAATGAACACATGTCTGTCACACACAATGGCTGCAAGTGAATGTTAAAACACCCAACATGACATGCATGAAAGCAATGAGATGATACGACACATTGAAGGATGAAAATAAAAATGTATTTAAAATCAACTTGAATGGAAATGAAATGAGAAAAACCACAAAGCAAAACAACCAAAAGAAGATGAATGTCCATGAAAAAAATCAAAAACACACAGCACAATCAAAATAAATGGTGTCCAAAGTCACAGTCAGAAAAGTAATCCAAGTGTAAATGATAAACAAAAACCATTGCTCCATGGCGATGAAAAAAATCCAAAAAATAAAAAAATCCATTGCAGAACTATTTACAAGATAATCCCGGGTCCATGAGCCCAACCAAATGAAACCTAACTATGACAACTAACTAAAAACTGAACTATATACAAAAATGTGGCGCATTGTCCAATCGCAACCAAATAAAAAAAAAAAATAAAGGAAACCTAACATTAACTATATAACTATATACAAAGGCGGCGGGCAAGTCCAGCGGCTCACTCCGTGGTGTTCCGGGCCAGGGCATCATCGAACTCCTGTTCGATGTCCCGGAGGCGGTCCTGTTCCATGGCCCCGAGGGTCCGCAGGGACGACGCCATTTCCTCCTCCAACCCCCTGCGGATTGCCTCGAGGCACTCGGCCCGCCTCAGGGCCCTCCGCATGGAGTTCTCCGCCCTGACCATTGTGAGCTGCGCCTCTTCCGCCCGCCGCCGCTCCGCACCTATCTGCTGGCCCAACCGCTGCCACACAGAAGACACTTCCCGTCCTGGGTCCTCCTGCCCTCCGGCCGATGCCTGCCCCTCCGATGTTGATGGCCCCGAGCCATGATGCCTCCCACGTTGACTCCGCTGCTGCCTCCGACGCCACTGCCTCTGCCAGCACGACGGCATCCAGGCTGATGGAATCCGACGCCGTCGTGCACGTGCCCTGCCTGATGATGCCGGCACATCCTCCATCTGCTGGGGTACAGTTGCTGTGGTGTCCACCCCTGCTGGACCTCTGACTCCCGACTGTGGCAGGGATGGTATCCCCACCGAGCTGGCTGCATTGGTCAGGGCAGGTCCACAGGGGGCCCTGGTGGCATCTGGGCCGGAAGACGGCAAGGAGAACGACTGGCGTATAGTCTCCACAGAGGAGGAGAGGGCCGCCAGATTGGCCGACACATGCATGAAGCCCCCGAACATGGACGATCCCAATTGGGCCATGTCGGCACGGTGCTCTTCGTGATGACGTGCGTGCTCCTCCTGGGAAGCACGCACGGCATCACGAATCACAGCCATGCGCATCGCGACCCCAATCAGGACCTTCTCCATACGGCCAGGGGTCCCCTCGTCCGCAGGTGGAGGGGAGTCAGATGACATGGACATCCCCTCTCCCTGCGGACGGGCCTGGGACGGGGCATCCCTGCTGGTGCATGGTGGTGCACCCACAGGGTCAGGGACAGCGACATGCACAGGCCCCTCCACAGTGACCTGTGCTGCCTCCTGGCCCTGCCCCTGGACTGCACCACTTGCGCCAGCAGGGATGCCCCCACCAGGCCCCATGTGCGCCTCAGTGGCGGCCTCCTCCTCCTCTGTGGAAACCACCAACCTGGATGGCTCCTCACCGTCTTCCACCGTAGCAGGCCCCTGTGGGGGCTCACCCACCCCTTCCGCTGCAGCCGTGGGGGCATCCCGCCGCCTTGCTCCACAGCGCCGTCTCCGCCCTCTTCTTCACTAGCCGCTGCGTAGAGGGAGACATAGAACACAAGCATCAGGGTACTGTACAATGGTCCCCTAGACAGGAAGCAATAGCAGATGAGTGCCACTGTCAAAGTACACTTCCATCATGTCCCTCCACAACACATGTATCAGTCCAGGCAAAACACACACAGTGACAGTCATGGTGCATGCCATGGACATTTCCATACATGTCCAATGGACTCTCGAAACATACAATGTAATGGAACTCACATGCATCATGGGTCATGCCTATCACATGCACACACTTCACCTCAGTCAAATCCATCTGGCCCCGTACACCCCAATCACAGCGATACAAGGATGACTAGGCTGCATCAGTGAATCTGTACATTGTCACAGACATGTGTCATGCATCCATGGCATTCACAAGTCACAGACACGCAGGTCAGGCACACAGACATGTATACCATATATGTACCTGGCATCAGCACCCATCCCTCACCCCCACCCATGTCCAGGAACAGAGACTGCCATGCTCTCATGTGTACAATCTGCATAGGGCTCCCCATGTCGCATTTAAACACATGCAACAGCCGTGCGGTTCACACATTACTGGTCGCACATGCATTACCATGATGTCCCTGCACACATACATGCGTACATGGCCTATGTCACACATACAGGCAAGTATCAGACAACCAGCACACTGCAACATGCCCTGTCTCACACAGCAATGCTTGGCCACTTACCGCTCAACTCCAGACGGGTCTCCCTCTCAAGGACCTGGGCGTGGAGCGCTGGGTGTACGCGTTCCAGGACCCCCATCTGAATGGAACTCATGCGGCCCCGGCCCCCCTCCACGAGGCGCCAGGCCTTTATGAGGGTCCTGGACCTCAAGTCCTCCCAGCGCTTCTTGACCTTCTGGATGGTGCGGGTTGCCACCCTCTCCACGTTGATGGCAACCACACAGACGGCCCAGATCCTCTCCCGTCCTTCCTTGTTGGCGCGGGACGATCCGAAGAGGGCATCATACTGCCCCAGGACTTGCTCCACCAGGACACCAACTTCGGTGGCAGTGAAGCTGATACCCCTCTGGCCGGGGGTTGCCACTGGTGCCAGATGTTGATGTGCCCGACATGGCAACCCCAGGGGCAGGAGTGGGTGGGCAACTGGGTCCTGGGGCTGGGCTGTGGAGCGATGTTATCCGAGTCGGGAGTCTTCTGTTCCAGCAGGGGTGGACACAGCAACTGGACCCCTGCAGATGGCTGATGTGCAGGCACCAAATGGCAGTGGCAGCAGGCAGGCAAGCAGCAGCAGATGGCACGTGGGAGGCTGCTCGGGGCACTGGGGGGCAGTAATTCGGCCTTCTGGGCAGGAGCGTGGTCTTCCGTGTGTTTTCGCGTGGCCAGCTTGATACGGAGTGATTTGGCACGTGAAAATCCTGCACGTCAGCGTGAAATTCGAGGAAAGGCCCTTAGGGCGTAAGCGCGTCAGCACGCGTACGCGATTTCATTGGACCAAAGGCCCTTACAGCGTAAGCGCATCTGTGACGTTTCGCGCACGGGCGTTGCCCTGGCAGGGCTTGGAGATCCCGCGTGCCTTTACACTGCTCTGTACGTGCTTTTCGTGCGGTGCGTGTGTTTTCCATCCATTGGGGTTCACACGCTATTACTTCACAGCGGGTGTTGGCTACGCATTCTTCTACACGCAAGGCAGACGGTGAGTGGTACCCCGCTCCCCCCCAGGCCCGATCGCGTGAAAAAGTTCACGCGAACCCCTGAAATACACGTAGCCCGCTCCCCCAGGCCCGATCGCGTGAAAAACTTCACGCGAACCCCTGAAATACACGTAGCCCGCTCCCCCAGGCCCGATCGCGTGAAAAACTTCCCGCGCACCCCCGAAATACACTTACCCCGCTCAATCGCGTGTGTAACTTCCCGCGCAACCCTGAAATACACGTACCCCGCTCAATCGTGTGTGTAACTTCCCGCGCAACCCCGAAATACACGTGCCCTGCTCGCACAGGCCCAATTGCTGTATGTTGCCACTTTTGTAATGCGCAGGGACGCTACCGCCTGCCTTCGTGTGGCGGACGTGTTTCGGCTTGTGCGTGTCTTTGGCTGTGCGTGGCTTTGCCCTATTCGATTCCATGAATACGTGTGGTTCGGGTGCGTGTGGGCGTTCCGTCTGCTTCCCTGCAGTACATCCCCAGTTACGCCCTTATTTTCGCGCGTTGTTCCCCATTCTGCGCGTTACGCCCCGTGTTCCACCCACTTTCTAGTGTATGCGCCGAGGTTGTGCGCTTTCACTGAGCGCGTCGCGCACGCCTTTCGGGATGTTGCAGTGACGTGTGCGCCATGCACGGGTTTGGCACACATCCCGAGGAAAACACGCGCAGGGACTTCCATGAATCGCACGCGTGCGCGTGCGCCTGTTTTTTTGCGCTTGCGCCTGCTTGAGCCTGCTTGCGCCTGCTTGCACAAAGATTTTCGGCGCACGTTTGTTCCATGAATCGGCCCCATTGAATTTCGAAATGTTTTTTTCGTGAAGGTTTTCAAGGAATGTGATTCTCTTATGCCTGATTTTGTTATGTGATTTTTTGTTTGTTTTACATGTTTAATCTACTTGGAAAATATTGGGATAAATGTAAAATTATTTTTTTTTCTATTTTGATACTGTTTTATGTTGTTGTTTGTTTTGAGATTAAGCTGCAAAAAATCTTTTGTTCTGGTTTTCTGTACTGATTATTGATTTTCCCAATTGATTTCATTTTAATATGTGTATTAAACAATGTCTGATTTTGTAAAGGTTTATAAATAAACCAAAATAAATAATTTAAAAAAATAGGCTCCTCTGCTTCATACGTAATTGCAATGGGTTATTTATAACACACTTAATACTCAGAGGTTTCTAAGCATGGACCTGGGTATCCAACCTGTATTGCTCCATGTCGTCTTGCTTCCAACGCAAGCCCATTGCCCCTGAGCTGTCCTCCCTCCCGTGAACTGCTTCTTCGTTCGGACACAGACAGAATGATCAGGTTCAAAGCACGCAGACATTTCCAACTCTTCTGTAAATTGGCATGCATCTACAAGTGCTTTCTCAAACCCTTCATCACTCCTGCACCCACTAAGACACTTTTTGGTTTCTTCCAGTTGTTTTATATCCTCATGAACATCAGTTGTTTGCTTGTCACATTTGTCTCAAAGAGAATGGCATGACACACAACAAGGGAAACCAAATGGATTACTCATGCTTCCTTTAAATAAAGGTTAACAATCCAGTGTTCTTTCCAGGTTTCTAGAACATACACACATAGCCATTGCTTAGTGTGGCATTACATTTATAAAACATACATACCACAAAGAGCCCTGTCTTCTCATATCAGCACTCATAACATTTCTACAAATCAACCTTGCCTGCTCCTAAATTAACACCATGCCCTACCTCCTGCAGATACCGCAATTCCAAGAAACATTGAAAATGGTAGCCTGTGTGCTATACAAGACATAGCATAACAGGGCATAGCAACGTGATTAATTCCCTGAATGGCAGTAATCTGGACAGGTCATGTACTATGGTGACTACCTGGCAGAAAAAGGAGGAAATTAATGTTTGCTCTGCTGAGTCCAGTGTTCTTTACTAGAAGAGATCCAATTATTTTCCCAGGATCACACAGTTTGTTTAAACTGTGAAGCTGGAATGTTACTCCACTGTACAGTTTAGGCACTTGAACACAACTTTCATGCTGCATTTGGTAAACATATTGACATTTTATACTTCAATGCCCCCATGAATACTGCTTTACAGAGCAGAGGTTGAAAGTTTCCCATGGCCATGTGCGAGAAAGCCATCCAGTCCTGTTTTTTATTGGAATTCTGGGACATGTAGTCTTCCTAAATTTGAAGTGGGAAAAACATATATGCCAGTATAAAAACATGTTATGCTGGCAGCGCCCGTACATGTACATTCAGACTATATTCCGGCAGATGCCAGTATTACCATATGAGAACTTACTCCTGTTGGATTTGACAGTAAAAAATGCCATGCCACTGTAAGAAAGCATGTCCAGGCTGGTTGCACCAAGCTAGTCTAGCAACTTGCCCTAGTGATACTGTCACTACATGAAGCATCCTGCCCAGACATGTGACTACCAGCACCACCCTGACACAGGCGCAATAAGTACCTGCAACATGCTGCCCAGTCATTGTGATATGTGTGCCCACTCCTCTACTGGTGGAAGGTATTGAGAAACAGCTGACAGTTGCTGGACTAAGATGCCCTGAAAAAAGAAATCTCAGTATTGACCACATGGCACAGAAAAGTGAGTAGCACCTTAAACATCCCCAAATTGGTTCTTCAAAAAGCCTATTCTGCTACGAGCTACTCTGCTGAGATTGGCAATAAGGGTGGATTGAGTACTTTTATGTCCTGGAAGAGCTATAGAGCACTATGGACTGCTACTGATGCAGTTCACATACTTCAAACAGGCCACATTCAACCAAAGGTAAAGACCTTTCACCAGGCCCCTGCGCAACAGGTTTAGATGGCAGCTGCAGTGACTCAACATGGTAATGTTCTCTGTCAATGGGCAAGTTGGAAACAAATTATAATAACCTAAAGAATATTAGGGTATCTAAGGTAAGTAATATTATTATTACTGATCATGGTTGCATATTCCTGCTTGCTCGGTTGGCTATTAAGTTAAATGGAGCAATCAAATGCATGTGATAGGCAAACATATATTTTAAATTAGTTTAATGTTTTCTAATGAAAGAATTGGCAAGCAGTCGCAAAGTGTTATGATAGTTCAGAAAGCCTACGTATTAATGGCACCATAATTATAGAAAACAATGACAAAAATGTGCTTTGCACTGATGGAATATTAGGTGACTTAACAAGATATGTTTATGCTGAAAGAAAGCACACAAAACTAACATCTCTCACTCGTATTACTCACTCACAAGGTCTTTACAAGAGAGGAGACACAGAGGGCACATAGACGTTTTGCTTTGAGCCATAGTGCCTATTGAATGTGTGCCTAATAAACGTAATCACAGCAATGATAAGGAAACTCACCCAATTTAATGCCACATAGCAAAAGGCCTGACTCCTCGTTGCTGTGGCCCCTAATGACAGACCATGCTGCAGGTCAGTGAGGATGACTGTGCACACTGCTCAGGAAGAGCCACTTGTCTCGTTGGCTCAGAATAAATGTTCACAGAGGGGACATATGTGGTACAGAGAACGTCTCATCCTACACATGTATTGTTAAAGGGCATAACTTTTTGTGGCTCCAAGACTCTAATGCATAAAGCTGGCATAACACAGACTGTGTTGCAGAACTGCACTCCATCTGCCAACGTCTCATCTCAGTTGAAAAATCATACATTTATACAATGCTGGTTAAGTGGGAGACTGTCGCCTGTCTTGTCAAGTGCCTTGCAACATGCCGCCTGTGCCTGGCCGCAGTTATACGGTTGTTGTGAACAGACACAGAGAAAACTGAGTATTTAGGCTCAGTTGTAGGCATATAGGACGGTCTGTAAATACAGCAACTCGGAACAATGATACACTCTTTAGAAGGAAGACTTTACTTTTGCTCATTTGATCATCATTCCTGCCACAAAACTTGAAAAAGGGCTTATGTTATGTACTAAAATGCATGTCTTCAAGCACTTGAGTAGTGGCAAAGACAAGAATTGCTTCTGCAGACATGATAACTTGGAGGTTTAAGGCAGGATGTTACTCTGCACTTCTGCCTCCTTTCAAGCCCCCCCCTCCCCTTAGTTGAATACTCTCTGGCAAGACCTGGCTCATAGTTATTTTCCACAGTGTGATTTGCAATAATTCCATCTAAGCCCACTCTCTGTGCTGCTGCAGACAGTGTTGAGAGTGCCGTCCGCATCACAACTCAAGCGAGAATAATACATGCATAAGTGGTTATTGCCTTCAGCTGGATTTGCCACTCTAACATTTTCACACTATAGGGAAGTGCGTAACATTGCCTAGTGGTAACACCGGCCCTGACTGTACCTGAACATCAAGACTGTTAGTGGACTTCGGGGAGGAAACCCCCTGTTTTTTGGCTTCTTACGTCCATATCCCATCCCATCCTCATCACCCCTCACCTCTCCAGAGATTGTTTGCTAAGTTTGACAAGTGCAATATTGTGTTTTTTTATATGTTTTTACTGCGATGTTCATGGACACCGGCGGATTTCTGCAAATCCAAAATGGAGGGCGTTTCCAAAAATATTACGCACTTCACGCTTTTCACCATCCAATCAGTGGGCGCATCCGATGTCCGCGGAATTCACTGCGCCTTCGAGGCCAATCGAAGGCCCGTCTGTGGACTGAACATGGAAGTAAGTCCGCGGACCAAACCCAGTTATCACTAATTTGTTTTACCTACTTTCAGGCCGTTTAAAAAAAAAACTACTGGACGGATTTGCACCAAATTTACAAAAGCATGCTTTCGGGACCAAGCCGCTGCTCCTGCCACATATTTGGTTAACATCCGTCGAACAGTTTGGGCTGTAGACATGAGCAAACATTTGTGGACCCCCCTACAACTTTGACTCCTCCCCCTTGATAAAACATCACCAAACTTGCCAGAAACATTCAGACGGGGCCAGATACTGTGTGTGTAAAGTTAGGTAAGGATTCTTCCAGGGGGGGCAAAGTTATAAGCCACCCAAAAAGTGATCTTCCTATGGGTTGAGCAACTTAACCATATATATATAGAGAGAGAGAGAGAGAGAGCTAGATGTATACATGTGTGGAGCAAAAGGGGGCATGCTTGCTGGGGGAGGCAGAGGGATTTGTGGTTCAGAGCAGTTCCAGTAATGTGTGTTTTTGAATGGCAGTCCTGATATATTATAACCACTGGCTTCAAGATGATATGTGAAAGGACAATGCTGGCATGTATTGGCAGAGCCGGCAGGAAAATGTCTTCTTACAGTGGCAATATTGGCCTTATTGGGAACAGTCAACAAAAGTGCATTCTTACACTGACAATACAAGAATATATTGGTAGAGCCAGATTAAAAATATCTTCTAGAATGAACCAATACTGCTATTTTCGGGTACAGCCAACATGAGTCTTTCTTGCAGTGGCAATAATGGCATACATTGGACCAGCCCGTAGTATTATGTCTTCTTACAGTGGCACAATACTGACATGTATTGAGGGAACAGGAATTAACAAATTGTTTTACCGGGGTATATTTTGTAGGCACAGGCATCTTGAACATGTGCTTGGCAGTACTGTAATATGAAGGGGAGCACAGAATAATTAACTTGTGTTGAAACCTCTTGTGTACTGTTGGTAATCTGGACTTGAATTTTGTCATGGGATTCTCTAGAGAAACAACAGTACATTGTATGTTTTGTAGATCATTTTTAACGAAGAGTGTGCTTAAAATGCACCAGTTTGACCCATTATTTAAAAAAAATCTCAGAGCGGAGAAGCCATTAACCCCTGTTGGTTTGTTTGTTGTCCTCTGCTTTGCTCGGTTTGAACCTGTTAATGGAAGGGAAACGTGGGTCTGAAGATCTGCCATCGATTTCGACTCAGCAAATGCGGTTTGCACACAATTGTATTGGGCCCCAACCATTTTTTGCTTGCAAATAGAGAATCAATTCTATTTGCCTTACATTTTCATTTCGTCAAACAAAGGCGAAAACAAAGATTTGTTAGAATCAGATCGATTCATGTTTCCAAGCTAGACCCGTGAAACGACCTGTTAAAAATGTGTTTTTTTACAAAATCCATTCATTTCAGAAGAAAAATGCATTCTCTCATTAGAAAAAACAAAACAATCAATCTGTGACAAAAACAAAATGATTGTTGATAAAAAATAATCTTTTGTTTAGAAAACAAATCAACTCTATAAAAAAAGAAGCAATTTTATATTGTCTAACATTGATCCACCGAAAATACTCCCATTAAACTGGTGAATTAGCACATTTTAGTATTTTCAAATCGATGAAGCTATTCGGCACTGGCTTGGATGTATACACACGTTCACCCAGGGATAGCTAAAGACTCATACATAAGACAATTGCAGGTTGCATTTGTTCTGTTTTTTTGTGGATTTTGTTAGATTGTATTTGGTGGCCCTTGCCACTGCCAAACCTTTGCGGGGTTCCTCAGCGTCAAAAAGGGAATCATGCGAAAAAGTGGATTTATCATTTTTTGAGCTACCCCTTATTCTTCCAGCAGCTCATTTCGGAGCACTGAAAGGGGTATCAAGAGAGTTTCCCTGCAAAGCAAACGATCCCGAGACCCTTTCGCAGCACTTCTACTGGAAACTATTTTACAAGTGGGCCATTTTCCTTAGGAAATTCTGTGCATTAGGGGTGTCAGAAATGTACTTTTCCCGTTGTGGTACAAATGATGAGACAGGAGAGAAAGTGAGCAGCCAGGCACTGCAGCTAGCGGGGCAGAGCGGGTACAAGCTCTGCAGTGAGTGTGATAGAGAGTGCCCGTGAGGCACACATCACAGCCATTTCTTGCAGGGAAAGAGACCGGGAGGTCATACACTGGAGCCCTTTTGACAGGAGAGAGGTAAAGGGACTATAGCCAGTGTGACAGGGGAGAATTCCAGGGAGGCCACAATCTGGAGCCATTTAGACAGCGGGATGAGGCAGTGGGATAAATAAGCAGTGGTCTACTGCCAGTGATTCTGTATGGCCACTGTGACAGCGGAAAGATCGAGAGAGTCTAGCTTCGGCAGACAGAATACCAGGAGGAAAAGAGAAACCAGGAACTACATCCACTGTAGCAGGAATCCATTATAGCAGGAATAAAGGGGCAATAGGTTAGGCCCATAATATATACAGTACGGGGTACAAGATGACTTTAAAGGGATGGCACAAAGAGAACATCAGCCGTATAATGTCCCCATCTGTTTTGATATAAAACATAGACAAGTGGATGGGTTTATATATTCTTTATTTAAGTTGAACAGGAACAGACCCCCAGCACAGCTTCTGCCTTCACCACTCTCCACCAACTGCTGAGCTTGCAACCCAAAACAAAAGGTACATTCTATATGATACATTCCATATGGAGTGTTGCCAGCAGCACACTCCTTACATAGCAACATACAGCATAACACATCTTCCTTCATTTACTCAACACACCCTCTTCTCACCACTGCAATCCTAGATTTGTTCCATACTTGACCACCACTCACAAGTACTGCACCCTTGCGCACGGCCACTATGTGGACAGTATCAGAGTATAGTAAGTTTCTCTTCCTCTTAATCACTCCTTTCTTTATTCTCACCCCATCTCTGCACTCTACTCACAATTCTTTCACCATCTTCACTCTCATCACCCACTTCTCTTACTTTTCCTTTAAACTCCTCCTCAATTCATTTGTCCACCACACAATCTGATTCCCTCTCTCTCTTCCCAGCAAAGGTGGGCTCACCTTAGTATTGGCATTTTCGCCCATCTAATCTCTCCTGGATGGCCACTTTCTTGTCCATTACACTGACTGTCCCTACTAGCGATCCACCTGCATGCCCCAGCTCTGATACCACGTTCTGTATTTTACACCATTGTATATTACTGTACTTATTCCACTGTATATCACCTCCACATTGTTCACCTCTTGTCTGGACCTAGCTCCAGCCCTGCTCATTCCTGCTTATTGTATACTGCATTATGACCATGCACATGTACCTGTATATATTTTATTTATTGCTGAATGTACTATGATTATGTAGATGTACCTGTAACAAAGTTGAGCATATTCTTGTCTTGTGCGCCCTGATGCTCCAGGGCTTGGCGCGCCCTACAAATAATAAACTAAACTAAACTAAACATGCTCCATTCCACATGCTCTTGACATATGAATAGCATCCATTACACATCTATTCATCCTTTCCACCATACCATTCCCTTCTGGATGATATAACATATGAGTGGACCTCTTATGCTTCACACCACATTTCTTCATGTACTCCACAAAACATCCACCCGTGAATTGTGTACCATTGTCCGTCAGTATACTTTCCTTAGTGAAAATTTCCTGAATTAATTCAACAAAACTCTCACCAGAAATCTCCAATACAATCCTGAATTCAGACCATCATGAGAAAAGATCCACTTTCCACACCCATAACCTATCTCCACGGGACCTAAGATATCCATAGTAACCTCATCCCACACCTTTCCAGGAATGCCAAACTCCACAATGGGTTGACCCTTGGTTTCCACACCTTTGCCCACTTTGATACATTGAATGCAATCAGCCAATCTTCGCTCAATATCTCTACCAAACCCTGGCCACCAGTACTCGCTCCTCAAGATTGCTTTTGTCCTTGTCACGCCAACATGTCCAGTATGGGCCAAGTCAACAATTGCATCCCTAATATCCTTGGGAATAACAGCACGTTCCCACTGGAATATGATATCATCAACCACACTCAATTCTTCACCCACCTCCCAATAAGCCTTCTCACTTTGTTGTAACTCCACCTTTTTGGGCCATACAGATTCCATGTACATCTTCACATGCATAAGCACCAAATCCTTATTCATAGCTCTCATCCACTCTTCCCTGCTCACAATTCCTTCATGGTTGACAAGCACTATTTCTGATAAAACATCTTCTTTACATATATCCAACCTTACCAAACAATCTGCTAGAACATTTTCTTTCCCTGGTATGACTTTAATTTCAAATTTGTGGCATTGTAATCTCGTAACTCAACTAGCTACGTGCCTAGATACATTGTCTAAACCGTTACTCTCAAATATTGCCTTAAGTGGTTTGTGATCAGTTCTTATGATAAAATCAGTACCCCACAAATAATTCCTGAACCTTTCAAATGCCCAATGACATGCTAATGCTTCTTTCTCCAGAACTGAATAGTTATTTTCTGTTCCTCGTAATCCTCTTGAAGCATGGGCAATTATCTCCTCCTCTTCAAAATTGCTTGCCTGCAACAAAACGGCACCAATGAAATTGTCACTGCCATCAACGGTAGCAATATTCATTCTATGTGTATTAAAGCTCCCCAAAGGTCAGGAAAAATCAATGTCCTCCTTTATTGCGTTAAACTCATCCTCACACTTTCCATTCCAAATAAACTCCTCTCCTTTCTTTAGGAGCTTTCTCATTTTACCAACTTTGTCAGCATACTTCCTCACAAATTTCAGATAGAATTATATCATCCCCAGAAATGAACACAGTTCTCCTTTCGATTTTTGCTTTTTCACCTCCTTTATGGCACACACCATACTACTCTTAGGTTTCACACCACTCACTGATACCTCGTGTCTGAGATACTCAACTTTATCCACTTTAAATGTACATTTCTCCTGCCTCAAGGTTATTCCCTTTGCTTCCAGAATGCTAAGTACTTCATTCACCGACACGTCATCCTGGAAATAAAACACTCCCTTTACCCCTTTGGAAAACATATCCATGACTTTCTGTTATACAGGAGATGCGAAAACAAGCCCAAAGGGCATCCATCAAAATTGGAATACTTCATAATGCGTTATGAATGCTGTCAACTTTCTACATCCTTCTTCAAGCTCAACCTGATGATAGGCTGAGGTTATGTACATTTCCCACATGTTGGGCAATGGGTGGCGATCTATCATAAGACACATATTCAATTCACACAAATCTACACATAATCGCAATTCACCCAATGATTTCTTCACAACAACCAAAGGGGATGTCCACTCAACACCACGTGCCGTTTCAATGATGCCAATTTGCAATAAATTATTTAAATCCCTTTTTAAACCTTCCCTTAGGGCTAAAGGAACAAGTTGTAATTTTGCTGAAATCGGCACACTACCTTTCTTCAACACAATTTGATGTTGAATGCCACTCACTTTTCCCACTCCCTTCTTGAACCTTTCAGAATTTCTCGCTCACCGTGGATCCCACATGAAGAAGCTGGTCGTCGGTATTGGGATCCAACCTTATCATGAGCTTTTTTCGATCTGTCCATCCAAATTCGTCAATCCTTTCTTGGTCACATACACTTTTCCTTGTGCACATCTCAGTTTGAACTCAGACTTGGCCTCAAAATAACCAAGAAGCTCTATCTTATCTTGGTAATAACCCCCAGGATTAACATCAGGCTCCATCAAATTCTGAATATCACCATCCATACATTGCTCAAACACCAACTATCATAAGTGATATTGTTGAACCGCAATCCACCATCATTGAAATCTCCCTTTCAATCACCCTCACACTAGCATATGGGTGCTCACACTTCTCTTCATCCATGCCCTGGACCATATTAATGGTATTAACAGCAATATTCTCAACATGGCATCCTTCCTCCTCTTCAAAAGATCTATGCCCTTCTTCTGGATTTACATATAACACTATTTTTTGATTAAACTGAAAGTTCTTTCAATAGTTTGCAAAATGTCTATGTCTTTTGCATTTTGCACACGTAACTCTTCTTCCAGGACATGCCATTGATCCGGCAAAGTGAGAATTACTAGCACACCGGAAGCATAAACGTTCTTCTCTTTTCTCTCCTCTTGCTCTACTGTGCTTGGTATCATTGTACCCTTTAACCACTGGCTTTTCCTTCATTTTTTTCTTTTGCTTTCCGTCCACTACACTCAGCACTTCCACTTTAACTTCAGTGCTCTCCCTTTCCGACAGTTTCACAACGCAGGCTAATGAGTGTTCAACCCGCTTGGCAATTTCTAGCACTTCATCCAATGTGGGTTCGTCTTTCAACCATAGTTGTTCTGATTTCCTTGTGGTTGCAGTGGATCATAAATTGATTGCGTATGTGTTCAACAAATGAATCTCTGAATTTGCAAGACAGTGCTAAGTGTCGTAGGGCCGTAACATACTCCTCAACACTCTCGCCCTGCTCTTACAGGCGGACGGCAAAATTGTAGCGCTCTGATATGGTGCTAGTTTTGGGGTTAAAATGCAAGTTCAATTTTAGCAGTGCATTCTCTAATTCATTTGCACTGTCTACACAACTAGCGAAGGTAAAGTTTCACAAATTTGTTGACCCTCATATCCTAAGTAGTGCATTAGTAGCAAAAGTTGTCTGTCATTAGAATAGCAATTTCGACAGGCAGCTTTGATGTAGTGAATTAATCTTTTCTTCAGTTGTGATTATTTTACTTTTGCAGGTCCTGCGGATGCCATAAACACCTGGCATCGCCGTTTCTATTTCCTAAAAAAGATTTGTTGCAAATATATTTTCCTTTTGCCTTTTATATTCCTTTATTTTTGTTTCACTTATTAGCTTTCTGCGGTTTTCCTTGCCAGAAAAAAACTTCTCCTTGTTTGTCCTCCTTGTGGTCTTTGCCCCTGCAAAACAACTTCTCCATTGTTGAGCTTTCTAGTTCCCGTTTTTTTTGTAATCCTTCCTTAAAAAAAATTCCCCCTTTTATTTTGGGCAGTAACAGATTAACGAACAAGGGTCCATATAGCACACAATGATGCCGCCGCCGGCTTTGTTACACTTATTCCTTTGCGCATGCGCACTCTGCCTGTCGTTGCTACTCGGCACAGTTGCAGAGTGTGCATGTGTGAGTCCTGCGGCTGGTATAGCGTTGTTCGTGAGGTAAAGGCAGGGCGTGCACGGACGTCGCTGTGTTTGTGGCCTTCTTGCTGCTGAAGGTAGATATTGCTCACTTACTTGGAGAGTGGCAGGGAGGGGCCCTAGGCAACAGCTTATCCCACGCTGGCCGCAACAACGCAAAGGTGGGCGGAGTGGCTTCCTGCAGGTGTGGGATCACACCCACACCCATTGCTCCCTCACTGGCTGTGTCCACGCCCGGATGGGCTGAGCAGCTATCAATAGGTGTTTATACTTACACCTAGAGCTCACTACTTGCCTGTGGCTGCTTCGCTGGGTGCATCGATTCGCCATGGGGAAAACGAGCACAGCAGTGGCTCAACGTTTCTCTTGGGTGATGCCAGGGGTCTGCAACTTTGAGATGCTCACCATGTTGTGAAATAAACCATAGACAAGGAGTACAAGATGACATTCATGGGATGGCACAAAGAGAACATCAGCCGTCTAATATCCCCATCTGTTGTAATATAAACCATAGACAAGTGGATGGGTTTGTATATTCTTTATTTAAGTTAAACTCGAACAGACCCCAGCACAGCTTCTGCCTTTACCACTCTCCACCAACTGCTGTGCTTGGAACCCAAGACATAAGATACATTTTATATGATACATTCCGTATGGAGTGTTGCCAACAGCACACTCCTTACATAGAAAGATAGATCATAACATCATCCTTCTGCCTATTGCACATATACAGACTCTTCTTAATCTCTGTCTTCACAGTGACTCTCCCCCAACCCCCCCAACCCTTCCTGTCCTTTGTCCAAGGCACCTCATCGTGTTAAGAGCTTGCCTCAGGGATCTGTGTGCAACCACCAGTCATAGATCCTTCTGTGGGGGATAGTTTTTTTACTTTATTTTATTATTATATGTTTTATTTAAAAGTATTTTACAGTTTACAAGAAACTTTTACACCAAAATAAGAACAAATTCAAACAAATAACACAACAAAACATACACAAAATTACATCAACTCCAGGCTTAAATCAAAAAACCATTCATCAAATGACTTCGACGTAATTAACCAATGTAAGAATTAATTTGTCCTAAATCTACCTCCATGCTGCTTCCACCTCAGATCCTATTCTTCAAACCCTGGCAGATTTCATGTAAATATGATGTCAACGCAACTATGAAGGCCTGGTTAGCAGTAAGCATTGGCCTCTCCCATAGGTTTTTAGTCAAGACCAGGGTGGTAGAATGGAAGAACCTCCCCAAGTGGCTAATTCTCTCTGCCAAGAAAAAGGGGCCCTTTAGTACCAAGTGGGCCAATGATTCAATTTGGTGGGAGCGGCACATCTGGCACCCACTCATATCTCTCGCTATACCCAACGTGGGCACCAGCACTTCTAAAGTGGGCAGAGCATTTAAACTGAATTTAAGATAAAGATCCCAGTCTTTTCGGGGTGGGAACTTCTGCAAGTAGGATTTCAACTTGCGTGATGGTGAAAATAAATGGAGGTTATCCCTGAACAATAGCAATCTGTTCAGTTCATCGTAATCTAAAATTCTATCCCAGACAATGGGCCTCATTACGAGTCCAGCGGCAACCAGCTGGTGTTTCCCGCTTGGTTACCGCCGGACTCGTATTACCATTCCACCTCCGTGACTCCCGGAATTACCAGGGCATTACGACCCTGGTATCCCGGGAATTCCGGAGGCGGAATTTGGTAAATTCCCATTCCCATTGAGTCCTATAGTCCTATAGGACTCAATTGGAATGGGGAAGTGGATACACCAGCACCATCTCGTGATGGTGCTGGTTTTTCCACGTCCGCCTGCAGGCGGGCGGTGTTAAACCCACCAGGTCAGACCTGGCGGGAACGCCACCTCCCGCCTGCAGGACTCGAGATCGGGCGGTCCGGAATTAATAGTGGAGGTGGGTTTACCGTCACTGTTATTTCTGGACCGCCCAACCCGTAATGAGGACCAATGACTTTCCTTTTTTACACCTCACTGTCTGCGGAATCCAGGGAGATCATACTAGTGAAGTTCAAACTTCTCTTATGAAAACCCAGTAGGAACGAGGAAGAAGCCAAGGTACCCCTTAAGAGATCTTTCATAAATGAACAGAGAGAATTTCCATTGGCCTCAGAAATTGTGGAATGCAGGCATAGGCATATTTTTATATATTGCACCCACCAAGATGTGAGGCCCAACTCCACTCTGATAGCACTTATCGGCGTGGACATTGGGGGACATAGGATGGTCTTCCAAGCTTTCCCTTTGAGTCTGTCAAAAAAGGTTCTGTCAACAAAAGGCATCAATTCACAACCATACAATGTGGCTGCAGTGACCTTTAATTTATACAGCTCAATTAGGGGCAACAAAGAGAAAGCACAAATCACAAAGTCTGCTCTAAAGAGCCTTCATCAGAGCAATGCCAGGCCCAAGTTTTATTAATTTTATTTTATTTTATTGTTTAAAGCACATACTTAGCTCGAGTGCAGCGGAGCGCTGTACTGCGTGGGTAGCCAGAACTTGGGCTGGAATCCAGTACTGTGAGGTATGTGCATGGGTATGTGTGTCCATTGGAATAAGTACTTGGTTAGTTGTTGTTGAAAGAGCCATGATTTAAGAGATTTGAGAAATTGGTGAATTGTGGGGGCCTTCTGTACCGGCACCAGGATCGAGTTCCAGTGGGTGCATGACAAGAGAAGGATTGTTTGCAGGTTCTCTTTATGCAGACGAGTTGTGATTCAAGCCGGTTGCTCGATTTGCTGCGTGAGGAGCGTTTGCCACCAGATATGTGGAGCTTAGCCACCAGGTACGCTTGTGTGCTACTTGTGATTGCCTTGTAGATGATACATGCAGTCGTGCAGAGTATCCTGGCTTAGAGAGGAAGCCAGTGTAGTTTGCATAGAATGGGGGGAATTCGGTCACATGTCTCTGCTCCCGTAACAAGACAGGCTGCAGCATGGTGGACTGTTTTTAGGGGAGCCAAGTGAGCACCTGGGAGCCCTGTCAGGAGAGCATTACCCATCAATGTACAAGACCACAAGGGCCTGCACTGCGGTACGGTATTTTTCCATTGGGATGTAGGGTTTGATATTTCGAAGGGTAGAGATTCTGAGCCAGGCTATTTGGGCCTTCTTGGCTATGTGTTTCTGGAAGGGCAAATTGCTGTCAATGTTGAAGCCTAAGGATTTTGCTGCATCTGAGAGTTGTGGATCAATGCCTTCTGGATGCATATCATTGAGCCATTGTTGGACAAGTTGTCTTTTTAGCAGGCAAATTCAGTCTTGGATGGGTTTAGTTTGAGATAGGCATATGACATCCAAGACTGATGATGGCAAGGTAATCTTGGAAATTAATGATGTCCTGTGCGCTATTTAGTCTCATGTACCAATGAGTAGATTGGGTCATTAGAATTGGGTGAAATTCGGCATTAGGCAGAATATCCAACTGTGATGTTATTATTTGTAAATGAAAACCTTTTGATTTTCACAATTAGGATTTTGAACTTCACCTTCTTTGATCACCAATTCCCAAGAGGCCCAATAAGGACATTGGTCATAGAGACCCATTATGGACATGGGTTACAGAGGCCCATTATGAACATGCGCATAGAGGCCTATTATGGACAAGGAGCATTCGGAAGTACATGTTTTAAACAAGGTCACTTTCCTCGTTTGCACATTACTCATGCATTTTTTTCCCTGTAGTATTTTGAATTTATATACATATACAAATACATTCAACCAAAATGTTCATAGTGGAAAATGCATGATTAATGGAAAACAAACCTTGTTTAAAACACGGCATAATAGATCATACAGGCTCACTATTGCCATGTGACATAGAGGCCCATTATGGACATGGGGCATAGAGCCCCATTATAGGCACGCGGCATAGAGGCCCATTATGAACACGGAGCACCGGGTCCTTGGTAACCCTCTTCAAGATGAATGGTTGTTCCAAAACAGTGACTTGACACATGCTGCTTCCTGGGCAAGTGCCCGCCGGGGTTCCATTCCAATGTTCCTGGGCGGGGCTGGAGCCTGCAAATGAGAGGATAAGGCGGGAGACACTTCTGGCATGCCTCATCTAGCAGAGCAGTGAGTTTCAAATGTGCGGGGGATGTGGTAAACTTTTCTAGAGGGTTGACTATGCCTTTCTGTAGGGTAGAAGTCAAGTATAGCAGGTGGACTATAGCTGCTTAGAGCTATGGATTACAACTTACTATGTTTTGATGCAGGGGTTGTATGTTTAGCAAGGTTGGTAGTGTTATTTCCACAAAGGTACAATACATCTGGCACTAGCATACATATCCAACATGTATTATCCCTCTGGGAGTGCAGTATGGTTTGCCCAGAGATAACATGCATCGCGGATCATCTCTCCCATAGAAAGGCAACTAACTGGCATTTTCCAACTACCGTCTCCAGGAAGGAATATCTTCCTCTGCAAACCTGTGTGAAGCCATGTGAGTAGAAGGAGCATGTACCTTCCATCAAACTCAGAAGGGGTGTGGTTTGCATAATGTGACAGGTGGCCAGGCCCCCTTTACCCGGAAGTCCCGCCCTACCGGAAGTCCCATCCCAGAAGTGACATTGTGGGGATTGCCAGGAAGTCCCACCCTGGAAGTGACATCAGGGTTGCCCGGAAGTCCCACCCTATCAGAAGGTCTTTGCTAGCAGATGTTCCGCCCTACGGGATGTCCCTGTGCTGTAGTGACATCATGCGTTGTGTTGGGGGGAGGGCAGGCGTAGGAACGGGCATTTCCCTGCAGTGATGTCGTGGGTGAGCTATGATTTTGGGGCTAGGCGTGGCCCAGCAGGGATGGTGACATCACGAGCGTGTCCCTGTAGTTTCCCCTGGGGCTTAACTTAATAGTGACATCATGCGTTGTGTTGGGGGGAGGGCAGGCATCGGAAAGGGCGTTTCCCGGCAGTGATGTCATGGGTGAGCTATGATTTTGGGGCTAGGCTTGGCCCAGCAGGGATGGTGACATCACGGGTGTGTCCCTGTAGTTTCCCCTAAGGCCTAACTTAATAGTGACATCATGCGTTGTGTTGGGGGAGGGCAGGCATAGGAAAGGGCATTTCCTGGCAGTGATGTCGTGGAGTGAGCTATGGTTTTGGGCTAGGCGTGGCCCAGCAGGGATTGTGACATCCCGATGGTGTCAAGGTCCAGGGCTCTGGGGAGATGATGTAGGTATGAAGTTGTGATGTCAGGGGGGAAGGCTGGGGGGCGTTGTGGGGGTGATGTAGTTATGTGTCCTCCCATAGGGGCAGAGTGAGGTGTATATATAGAGAAGGAGCTCTGGAGAGAGGTAGACGGCGCTCTTGGAGTCGGCGCTAGTATGCATGGTCTGACCATATGCTTGGGTAGGCTGTGGAGCTTTTTTAATTGATAAATATATTTCCAAACGTGTAAGTTTTGGTATAGGGTGTTAAAAGCTTTTTTGTGTATGTGTGTGTGTGTGTGTGTGTGTTTAGAAAATAAGCAGGGTAAAATAAAAAGTTTAAAAGTTATAAATGTTGAGCTGTGTTGTGGTAAAATGTGTGGCAAAAGTTTGGTACTTTATGGAAGGATCAGCCCGGCATTGTAGAGTTAACTGGGGTATTTATAGAAGCTTTGTGACATTGTGGGAATGATCAATATTTCGGTTGCGCTCTGATGTGTAGCATTTGGCTCGTGTTTGTAAAACAAGCATTACTTTTGTTTTGAATGGAGCATGGAATTTTAAGCAGTATCATTGGATACATTTGTAGAGTGTACGTGTACCATTTGGAAAAGGCCACGTCGGCAGATATATGAGGCTAGGTGCGTGTCTCTGACGATATACGGTTTTATGTAAATAGTTATAATGTGGGGTGAATGGCTAAATATTAAACAGGCTAGTATATAAATATAACGGTAACAGGGAAGCGCTCTTTTCTTTTTACACTTCTACGCCTATCTTTTAAAAGAAAGGGGGCCATGGAATTTTTAAATGTTTTAAAATGTTTTAAGGTGTATAATTATTGATTCCTTTTATTTAGAGATACGAAGCACCGTCCTTTTACGATGAATTTGACTTCAAAAAAATATTAGATAAGGGTATGTGTATTTTGTTTCATAAGTGTTGAAACAATGTTACAGTTGAAAGGTGTTTAAGCTGTTTGAAAAAGAGTCCCGTGAATAAAAAAAAAACGCAATGTAAACGTAGGAGGGTCTGCAAAACCAAAAGAGTTGTATTTATGGGCGGAATAGGAGTTTATGGACAGTTAATAAAGCTACACTATGTGTTTTATTTATAATAGATGTTGCAAAAGATCAGGACGTCTGCGCTTTAGAAGGTAATTTCACTGTTTAAAACGTGTTTGTTGCTTTGCGCTCGGTAAAAGGTATTTGTATAGGTAATCTCTAATATTGATTAGTTAGACTGACGGTGGAGCGCTAAAGGACTTTGAGCTTTTTTCTAAGGCTCCAGGCAGTAAATGTTTTAGACTCTTGAATTTGAGAGATTTGAAACCAGGGTGGGCAGAAGATTATTTGAGCCTATTAAAATAAAATATATTTTTATTCTAGAAATGAATGAACATAAAAAACAGCAGCAATACGACACTTTAGACATAATAAGGTTGTTTAACATGGGTCTGGTGACTCGCGCTATGTAAAAAAAAAAAAGAAGAGGTATTTGTCTAGCCAATCTATAATATTGATTTCTTTCTTTGAACAGGACACTGTGAATAAATATTGTACAGCAATGTATACATGGACAGGGACTACAAAACCTTTTAAGTTGAATCATTGTGGTTACAAAATGCTTGGATTTTATGAAAAATATGTCTCTTTAATTTTGAAGCAGAGCAGAAATATGATTTTTTAAACGGTAGTAGAACCATGTATGTTTAACATGGGTTTGTTTTAAAGGGGCTGGTGCAACCTTTAAAGGGAATTTTTAGTTTGCATAGCGTTGTGGTGTGGCTATTATATTGTGTAAAGACACAAGGCGTTTTGTGAATCCTATTTTACAGTGTTGTTTTTCTTTGAACACCTGGATAATTAGGGCATCAGGATTTAAGTTGTAATGACATAGGAATTAAAATATATGCTTTTGTATTAACATTACAGTAGACCATGCCTATGGAAAAAAGGCTTCAAAGAAGAGAAAGCATATGAATGCTATAGTTGGGTGTGTCAAAGGTAATACAATATTTTTATTTTAGTGTGTGTGTGCGTGTGTCTGT
This sequence comes from Ambystoma mexicanum, assembly GCF_040938575.1. NCBI lineage: Eukaryota > Metazoa > Chordata > Amphibia > Caudata > Ambystomatidae > Ambystoma > Ambystoma mexicanum. Next base: position 1,318,804,448 of record NC_090931.1, on the reverse strand, counting down.
GTGTGTGTGTTATGTAAGTTTGGATTTATGTTATAATGTTTTTTTATATAGATTTACAATTTTACAATTGGTGGGCCGAGCAGAACATTTTGAGGGTCAGCTCAAAAAGAAGCGCTTGGAGACAGATACGCACTGTATGTTATTTATGTTTGCTAACAAAAATATTCTTGCAGCTTTAAGGTTTATAAAAGGTATCTAGGGTGTATTTTATTATAGTTTTTTTTTTAATGGGTTTTGGATGATTTAGAAGGAAACATGTATAGGGGTTTACGAGGTTGTATGGTTATAAGGAATCAGACTCATGCTTCTAGTTTTGTAAATATGTATTTCATTATTTTATGGTCATTTTTTTAGGGCCTAGAGTTGTGCAGAAGGCTAAAGGCTTAGCACATGCTACCTCTGGAGGCCAGGCAGTGGATCGTGTGAAATAGACAGGCTAGATCTTAAAGCGTTTTGAGGGGATTTTGAAAAGGACCTATTCAGGGGACATTACGCACGGTATGTTATTTATGTTTGCTAACAAAATATTTTTGCAGCTTTAAGGTTTATAAAGGTATCTAGGGCGTATTTCATTATAGGTTTTTATGGGTTTTGGATGTTTTAAAAGGAAACATGTATTAGGTTTTAGGATGGTTTATGTTTATAAGGAATAGGCTTTTGCTTTTATGCATCTAATTTTTTTAAAATTATGCTTCTTTTTAGGGACTAGTGTTGCGCTTACGACCTTTGCGGTCCCACCAACGACACGTGTGAATAAAACAGGTCAGCCCTACACAGAACACTGTGACACAACAACAGATGGGCGTTATGAGGAATGTGTGGGCTCCAAAATATTTTAAAGAAAAAAACATAAACTAAGTTTGAAAAATGATGTACGGTTTAAAGGGGTTCAACATGTTTTAAATGTTACTAACTCTGAAACTGTGGAAGGTCGAAGTATTCCTGTCACCCCAGCGAATGACCCTCAGCCCCGGTCTGTTAGCTGTGATAAAAATATACGGTCCCGGGTAAAGGCTATAACACCTATAGACCCATTAGCTGATAGTTCACGGCTGGAGAGTATAGGCTGTGCGATATTACCCCACCTCATGTGTTTTCATCTTTAAAGGCCGGAACCCCTTTAGACCCAATACCTGCCATCGCTAGGACGAGGCTCTGGATTATGGATACTGTACACCGCCCCATACCTATTCACCTACAATCCCCAACAGTGAGAGGTATGTTGATATTCCCCAAAATTTAGAACAGGCCTCTGTGATACCAGGTGTACCAATAGCCCCTGATTCTGAAACTGCTATAATAATTATAGACTCCCCTATAAAAGAACCTCTTGGAGATTTTCCTGCTTTAGACCCAATACCGGACACTGTTAGGCAGCGGTCTCTGGATTGTGGAGACCATACACCACCCCATTCGTATTCACCCACAATCCCCAACAGGGAGCGGTATGCTGATATTTCCCAAAATTTCAAACAGGGCTCGTTGGTACCAGATATACCAACAGCCCCTGCTTCTGAAACTGTTATAATAATTATAGACTCCCTGTAAAAGAGTCTATTGTAAAATCCCTTATAAAAGAGCCTGTTATAGTTAACTCAGACTCATACATAAAATTAGATTGTGAAGAATTTGTATATGCCTCTGTTATTTGTAGGTTAAATGATCCCCCAAAGCCGCTAGATCTTTCAAGCACAGGGCCAAATGGTGTAAACAAATGGGTGTGTGCAGTGAACAATTTTCACAAGACTGATAATAAACCATTGTCTGACCTACATACCTTTAAAGATGTTAACACGCCATCCGACCGGGTGACGGTTCCCGGCTATAAAAGGGGTGGCGCTGCTAAGCGGTTATTTGAGGTAAATGTATTAAATAGTAAAAAAGGAAAACATTAACCAGCTTTACATAAGAAAGTAAACCTATGACGCTAGAGGTATAGATTAAAGCATAAGTGTACTAAAAAAGCTTTAATTGATATGCATAGACATGTTTGTAAAGCTAAACACCTTTTTTCAACATGAAATCTAAAACCAATGCATTGACTCTAGACTATAAAAAGCAGCCTTTAAAAAATAAAGCTAGGATTGCTACAAAACAGTTGACAACCCCCATAACTGCATTAAGGACTGGGCTAGGTCTTGGGAAGTCCACAAACGGTGTGTACGTAGTGACACCTCCTAGCACCACAGGGCATGGTTTGGAAGATGTGCATACACCCCCTCAGCCTGTAGACATACGACATTTACCTGTAAAAGGTACAGAGGCCTTGCGTTTAAAATGGTTTCGTTCTAGAAGGCAGAGGAAAATGTTTTTGAAACGTTTAAAAAAAGCAAAAGCTATCATTAGCTGCCGCGCAAAGAAAGATTTAGAGCTTCACTCTCCAAATACACCTGACACGTCTGATACAGAAATTGTTTTTTTACAGAGTTTGGGAACATACCATCATGATATACCAAAATATAAAAGTGTTGAATACTATGAAGTTTTTCGTTTTATGAATCTAGATCGGATAACCTCAACAGGTCACGCACTATTACTGATAACAGAATCGGTTGAGAGGCTTGTTTCCCACATTTTGGAATCAGCTGGTCCTAATGACTTTGTCCAGATCCGTTTAGACAGTTCTACTTTAAACAGACCTCTTTTCACCAGACGCTCCCACCACCAGGTGTTTGATGTTTTAGAGTTTTTAGAAAACATTGGCCGTTTGCTACAAAGTAAGGCGGAGCTTCTTGTAACGGAGCCCTTAAGAATTGTAACTGTGATTGTTAGATCTAGAGAGGGAGGCGTGTACAGGCCTTTAAGGAAAACACTCTGCAGTATGGTTGTGGCTAAGAAGAAGCGTTGGCTTTTGGATTTTAACTATGGGGACTTAAATATATATGGCTGCCAGTATCATAGGTCTGCTGGAGCCTAGAACTGTTACTGATGGTTACATACAAAGAAAGGCTTTAGAGGTCCACCAGACTCTGGGTATACCCCCCGATGTCATGATTGGTTTTAATGAAGTGTGTCTATTTGAAGATTACTTTGGGGTGCCGATCAAAATTTTGTATAATGAAGACCGGATTTGGAAATATTTTCCCCAGGATGACACTTTTAATAAAAACACTGTCTACCTTTTACATCATAAGAAACACTATTACGGTATTTTAAATCTACAAGGTTTTCTAGGGGTACAGAATTTATGCCCTTTTTGTTGTCATATATACAACAATCAAATGTCTCACAAATGTAGATTTCATTGTCACATGTGTCAAAGAGACGGGTGTCTTGTGATGGATGAATTGAAGTTTAAATGTCAAAGTGTAAAACCTTTGACCGGTCTAAAGAATGTCTTGAAAAACACATGGAGAAAGAAGCGCAGGGTTTAGCCCAATGCTATTTGAAAACGGACTGTGTTTCATGCGGTCGCTTTATAAAAGCCAATCATGAATGCTGTGATAAGATATGTCCTAGATGTAAAATTGAAGTTGTTTCATTGGAGGACCATTTGTGTTACATGACCATTCCAAAAGATGTGGCTAAAACCGAGGATTACATTGTGTTTGATATAGAGTGTATGCAAGAGACAGGCACACACATCCCAAACTATGTTTATGCGAAACGTTTGACGGGTGATAAGACGTGGTCCTTTTATGGTATAGACTGCATTAAGCGTTTTATTACTAATTTCTTGGATCAAAAATTTAGGGGGTATAGCTTTTTGGCACACAACAGTCAAGGGTATGATTCTTTCTTTTTCATACATGAAATGATTAAAGAACGAGTAGCAGTCAAACTGATGATGCAAGGTGCAAAACTAAAACGAGGTAATAGACTTTAAAATTCGGTTTATTGACAGCTTGAATTTCTTGCCTATGAAGTTAAGTAAGTTGCCTAAAGCTTTTGGATTTCCAGGGTCGAAAGGTTATTTTCCACATTCTTTTAATACCCAGTAGAATCAAAGCTATGTGCGCCCTATTCCCCCTGTGGAGTGTTATGGTTCAGAATTTATGATGTCTGAAGAAAAGGAGGCATTTCTATTTTAAGAGGGAGCTAAAAAGGTATTGTCGCGAAGATGTCAATATTTTGAGAACAGCCTGTAACATTTTTAGAAATGGTATCATTGAGCTAACCCAAAAGGAGCACATTTTGAAACCTGATACTCCTGAGGAGCTAAAATATGTGACGTATGTAGATCCATTCACTTTTATCACGCTAGCTAGCATGTGTATGCATATATACAAGCAACTGTTTCTAGAGCCTAAAACAATAGCCCTTGTGCCAATCGACTTGTACCATGGAATACAAAAACGCTTTTCTACCCCTTCCATACACTGGTTGATGTATGTGTCCCATCAAGATGGTATACATATAAAACATGCCCTGCGTGGAGGGGAAAAAAAGATTGGTCCCTATTTTTTAGATGGTTATGCGTGTCTAAATGGGGAAGAATTGGCTTACGAATGTAATGGTTGTTTTTTCATGGGTGCCCCCGATGCTATAAGGAAAATGACTGTAACACCATGATGGGCAGTACTAATGACCATCTACATAGAAGAACACTTTTAAAAAAGAATTTTCTTGAAAACAGTGGTTTGTGTGTTATTACACTTTGGGAGCATGAATGGTCAGATATGCTACAAAATGATGAGGGGCTAAACAGTTTTTGAAACAAACAAATCTACCAGAACCCTTAGAACCCTGTGATGCTCTTTTTGGTGGAAGGACTAATGCTGTTAAACTTTACCAGCTCCTGGTGAAAAGATACATTACTTGGACTATTCCAGTCTCTACCTCTTTGCTAACAATTAAAAACCATACCTATTAGGGCACCCCCAAATTATCTATGAAGATTTTGGAGATGTTAAACAATATTTTGGGCTGATTAAATGTCAGGTGTACCCACCTAAAAATCTTTATTTTCCAGTGCTTCCTCAAAGAGTTTCTGGAAAACTAATGTTCCCACTATGTATGACTTGTGCCACTACAAAACAAACTGAAAAATGCACACACAATAATGAGGAACAATCTATTACTGGTACCTGGTGCACTGTTGAGCTACATGTGGCCTTGAAGAAAGGATACCGGCTGGGTAGGATTTATGAAATATGGCACTTTGGGAAAGCTACAGTAGAGCTGTTTCCAAAATACATTTGTCTTTTTCTTTAAGACAAACAGGAAGCGTCGGGTTACCCCGAGAGTTGCAAGGATGCTGAATCCCGGCAACGGTATATAGACGAGTATTACAAACACCAAGGGATACAGTTAAGACCCGAGTTTATTGAAAACAATCCCTCTAGACGCCAGTTAGCTAAACTGTGTTTAAATTCCTTATGGGGTAAATTTGTGCAAAGAACCAACCTTCCAAACACAACCATTATAATGGACCCCGAAGAGTTGACCGCTTATCTTTTTGACCTGAGCTATGACATTTTAAGCTTACAGTTTATAGATGAGGAAACAGCGTGTCTTTGTTGGAAGTATGCCAAAGAGTACCCAACATGCTGCAACAACATAAACATTTTTATTGCATGTTTTACAACAGCCCATGCCCATTTGGAGCTCTATAAAGTCATGGATACCCTCCAAGAACGTTGTTTGTACCACAATACTGAGTTTGTTATTTTTGTCAGCTCACCCGTTGACGAGGACCCGCCCCTGGGGTCTTATCTAGGTAATTTAACAAGCGAACCAGCTCCGGGCGAACACATTGTAGAATTTGTTTCTGCAGGTCCCAAAACCTATTCCTATAGGACATCCAACGGTGCTGTCTGTATGAAAATAAAGGGTATCACTTTAAATGTTAGCAACAGTATAAAAATTAATTTTGACAGTTTAAAGGAGCTGATGCAGGAGTACTCTTTAAACAATATAACCAGAAATATCACAGTTTAAGAACCTTCAATAGTGCAAAAAAAGAAACAATGGGAGATTAGTAGTGAAACGCTGCGAAAAACCTTGAGGGTAGTATTTGATAAGCGTGTGCTCAATGCTAATTACATGGTTATTGAAAAGGGAACGTCGTATACGATGGATACACGGTTACAACACCCTTTTTCATGCGTGTTAGCGGGACCTTCTAGCTGTGGTAAAAGCTATTTTATTAAACAGCTATTAGAAAATGCACCCTCTGTCATGAATGCGATTCCTGAAAATGTGATCTGGTTTTTTTCTTGCTGGCAGCCCTTGTATAATGAATTAGCGTCTAAAATACCACATCTGAAGTTTGTGGAGGGCTTACCAAATTCTTTGAATGACGACCGCTTGCTACCACCAAATCTTGTTAATAAGATTATTGTAGATGATCTTATGATAGAAGGAGGGCATAGCTCGGAAATCGAAAAAGCCTTTACACAATACTCACATCATCGGAACCTTAGCATTTGTTACATTGTTCAAAATGTATTCTACCGCGGCAAGGGCAACCGCTCGATAACATTAAATGCCAGTTATATAGTGTTGTTTAAAAACCCTAGAGATAAACACCAACTAACCGTCCTAGCGAGACAAATGTACCCGGGTAATACCAGTTTTTTTATTAAGGCTTTTGAAGACACTACCTTAAAACCTTACGGTTACCTCTTGGTGGATCTAAAAACAAACACTTTAGAAGACTATAGATTGAGGGCCGGTGGTTTCCCTCCGGATATACCAGTGGCTTATGTACAAAAGACATCTAGAAAACCCCAGTGAAAAACAATCTTTCCTCATTAGCGACGTCGACCAGCTACCATGACGGCCCGTATACGTAGGAACTTTGCTCTTCTTAAAATGCCAGTAACAGCTCCACCCCAACAACGAAAGGCCATTTTGTGCTCAGCCTCTGATGATCTAGTATCGGCTATAGCAGAGATTGCCTTCAACACTATAAATCCATTATCCACTCGGCAGCTGGGCGCTTTAAAAAAGAAAAAAACCCTCCTTAAAAAGCAGAGTAACAAGAGGTCATCTATAAAAACCAAAAGAAAGCTTTTGAAACAATCTGGGGGTTTTATAGGCGCTCTACTAGGTTTGGCATTGCCTCTGATTACTAGGCTTTTAGGGGGTGGTTAATGGAGCATGCCCAAAAGATGTATTTGGTTGACAAACGCCAGTTGGAGGGTACTCCGAAGCGGGAAGAAGCAGATATCCGAAAATCAGCCACTTTAAGGCTTGACTCTGAAATGCAAGAGGTTTTAGAATGGCATGATTTATCAGAATATGATAAGGTGGGGCTCTATTCGACTATTCTACAAAAATACTTAACATACTTTAGACAGGCCGAAAATGAGAAAAATAACTGACGTTGTACATACCTCCCCGAAGACACTGCAATTAGCTCTAAGCCCTCCCTATCTACCTCTGCCCCGGATCCTATTGTAATGGAAGTTTTGGACACTATTAACCCCCGTTATCGGAAAAATGCAGAACTTTTGCTGAACAAAATGGGAAGTGAAAAAAATGTGGCAACATGGAACAACAAGGGAGAATTTGTTTATAAAGGAACAGTTGTTAAAGGATCAAATGTTCACGATTTAGTTTGCAGCATTACCAATCCTCAGGATTTTGGAAGACACACAAAACCTGGGTGGGACCTGTTTATGCAAGCAGCTGCCGATGTGAACCTGCCCGCAACTTTAATTGGAAATATGGGACATTGCAAACTGTTGGAAAATTTAAAAGACTCTGAGATCAAACCCTTAACATCAGCTATTGAATCATCTGAAATGTCAATAAAAAAAGAAAAAAAGATAAATCCAGCAAACGCGCCTCTTGGTTTAACGTGTAACTTCTTTTTTCTTTAACAAATTCTTTAACCATTGTAAAATATGCATATACATGTATATGCTTTTTTAAAATAATATTAGCTTTCCATTCTGTAAAAAAAAGTTATAATTACAATGAAAAAACATTATTCATACTTTCAAATGCGTTACGTCTAATCATTTCGATCATGCCTAACATGCTTATAAAATATTAAATAAATGAAAAATAAAACAAAAAAGACTGTTTCAATTAAAAAGAAATTGTGTTTATTTATATGTGTACACAATTTTAAGGTTTAGTAACAAGGGTAAATTTTTGCCAACGATCAAAAACATTTACAGGGGATCTCCGAAAGCTGTTCTTATTCACAAAAGCAGTAACCATGACATCATTTTGCCAGAGGTCCAGTGAATAGGTCTGCATAACTCTTATCAGAGAGTGTTTATCAGGCATGTTAGATACAAAGCAACAGGAGTGCTGTCCACACATGATGTCTTTAGGATGTTGCACAGGTGTTCTATTATAATGTATGACAGGAGCTATATCCTTCACATAGTCCAGGATTGCGCCTCTGTATATGGGGTGGCTTGGGAAACACCCCAGGCTGTCAAAGACGGTTATTGTATCCTTGTTTATAAACATACCTATCCAATGGGTACCGTCCTGATCTTGGGGATCGGTGTTTGCCACAAGACTAATGGGTCGCTCATTACTTATGTCTCTTGGAAGGTTATCACATCAATACACACCCTTGAATGTTTTCTTAGCGTGTTTGTCTTTACTTAGAAAACGTTTGATCTGGTAAGTATCCAGTATATGTCATACAATACTTGTCGTTGATTGTTGAGTTCCATAACCAAGTCAAATAGAGCCATAATAATTAGATTCACAGTGTTGGGTAAATTTGCAGCAAAGCGTACCTCTATGCGTAGATTACCATTCCTAATAAGATTACAATGTCCGGTTAATGTATTATCAGGTCTCAAATCAAAAGCTAACAGAGTATAACCCCGATCATAATCGTCACAGGGTATCACAAAACCTTTATCATGCAAGTGTTTACTGCTGATGGAGACAAGTCCCAAATACTCCCAAATTGTATTTTTTTGTTGAAAACTGGAGCTGTAGGCGGTATAACGACTCCGTCTTTAGAAAGAGCTGCGTAGTTGATGTTGTCATGTTTAAAATTAAAAGGGTTGCTGGCGTATGCCCCCGAAAAAGCTGTATTGTCCACAAAACCAATGATGATTATTTTCGGTAACTGACCAAGGAACAAATTGTCTTGACTGGCGACACGGCTACCCGCTGGAACACTGAAAACTTTCAAAACTGTCCACTCCACCGGATATTTTAAGTTTGATACTTGTAGAGCATCAGCATGAGCTAATCTGACTGTGGGTGACACATTCACCCTTTTAATAAATAAACTAGCTGATACTATAATCAACTTGTAGGCTTCAGCATCATCGCTGTTGAGGTAAAAAGCATCTTTATTTCTAGAAAGTTTAATTTTCAGATCAACGCCGTTTACCATTAGTTTCTCCTGGAAAAATAGATCAGAGTGTAGACAACCTAGTAAATCAAAATTTCTGCTCCCTGTGGCATGTGCCGCTCTTTTTATAAAACCGGAATTAGCCCCATCTAGAGCATAATCCTCCATATGGCCTGCTGTGTCCTTATAGAAAAGCCCCGCTGTAAATTGAGTGTCCAAAGCGTCATTGCTGTAGTTCAAAATGCTTTCTATATAGGCCCTATAGGCATACATGCTGTCGCTCTGTGTAATCAGACGGTCGCCTAGAGTAATATCCACCTGATTAAAGAGGGTAGCCATGGGGTAAGCAATCGTAGCAACTTTAGCCGTTGCTGAGATAGCTGATCCATCAGCCTTTGTTATTTTACAAATGAGGTAAAGTAACGTGTCATTTAAATCCAGGTACATCTCTGTTGAGCCTGATATGTAAAACTCTATAGGCGCTAGCGGAGATAGTGCAGCAAGAGGAGCCACTTCCATGAAAAAGCTGTTTTCGATGCTAGTTTGTGTCGGGGGTACAGCATACAGATTGAGTTCAGATATGACACATTCCACCGACGCACAATGGATAAACGCCATCTTTTAGAAAATATTGATGCCGGGGCTAGTTTTATTTTTCTTGGTCGATCTGTTCTTACGAGTTCTTTTTCTCTTCTGAGCAGTTTTCGTTGCTGATCCTGGTTTTTTATGCTGCCCTGGAGGCCCCCATCTGTGCGATGTTTTCCTTTTTCTTTTGTTTGTGTTTTCTTTCACATAAACCAGACCAGAACCCTCTTGCGGTGGTTGGTTAAAACGATTTGTGATGGAGGTTGTAGCCGTAGACGCCACATCCTTAGCAATATTTGTAGCTGCTGTTTTCACATGTGGTTTGGCTAATTCAAAACCCTCTCCTAGAAATGGCATAGCCCTTTGAAAGAGGCTTCTAAAAATACTTCCTAAACCCGCACCATACATAATGGGCACCCCTTGAAAGTAAGGTTGATTGCCATAACCAGCTTTTCGGCGGTAATAATCCCTATAAACATACGGCTCCCCATAGTTTTTCATAAATACCATGTTTTTAATAGTCTTTTTCTCTCCTAGGACGGAGGTGTAGTTTCACTCGGACCTTCCCGTACTTAAATGACATCAACTCCCCCTGATCATCCCTTATCTGTATATTGATGGTGTCAAAATGACTCTTAGAAACCGGTATATAATCAGGTTTAATATATTGTATATTAACAATGCCATTATTTTCACCTTTCACCTGGGCTGTTCTCATTAGGGGGGCGTAGGAGTCACCGACCCTTTGATATTCTACTATATCACTGTAGATCATAAGAATGTAAAAACCCTCATCAATATCAGCACGTGTTCGGTCCAAATCTTTAGTACTTTTTACTTGTTGATCGGTTCCCACAACACAAAAAAGTTTCCCATTACATATAAACTCAGTGGTAAGATCCGTTGACTTTAGAAATACTTTTCTCTGCACCTTATCCAGAAACAACTGTATATCAGAATAGCGTTCAATGTTGGTGAGACTTTTATTGATAGCCTCTAACAAAGCTTGGATACTGCTGTAAAATCCAGGAGGAAAGCCGGCGTGTAACAGTTCAATAGGACCTTCACGCTTGATGGTAAATTTGGCCTCTCTTCTAGCAACAGTGTCCCAGGTATGGGGGTATTGAATCTCCATTAGACCCGCTTCCCACAATCCTTGTAAATCAATGGGTTTGGCCATTTTAACACAATAATTTGATATATCATTGCTGGGGAATGTATCGAGAGAAGCGTTACTGGGTAAGGTGATATAAAAGCCACTGCTTTCCATCTTCTCAGGGAGCACCTTTGCTTTGTAGATCCTTTAGAGATGAAGCGCTAACCCAACTGTTAAATTTCTCAGGCCACCCTGTCCATTTTACCAGACTTTGTTTTTTATTTCCTTTACCTTCACTCTGAAGAATTTTCTAAATCCTATAAAAGCGTTATGGCTAATTGGTCACCTTCAGTAAAAATTACCGCTCACACCCTCACCATCATAATCAACCAGCTGCTAGATGTAAACCCCCTCTTTCATAGATACTTTGGTCACTATAAATATTTCATCAGTAAATGACTGCTGATACCCCTTTGTAAAGACACCTTTAAGCTTGGAAACTCAGACATGGTCCCCCACGCGAAAGTATGGTTTCTTGACCTTCTTCGCTATCATGTCAGCATACAAGTTTTTCCAAACGGTTAGGGAATTTTCAGACATTACAGAATTTGGAGTCATTTTTATAGATCGATGATAGCTATCGTTGTACACCTCTATAAAATGTTGTAATATGTCCACATAATGATGTGTATTCTTTGCTGTAAAAAATATCCAAATCTTAGATTTTAAGGTTCTATTACAGTGTTCAACAATAGCAGCCTTAACCTCATTGTACGTTATAAAATGATATGTTGTTTTAAAAGATTTTGGAAGGGTCTATTTAAAAACTCCTTGCCGGCATCCGTTTGTAATATTACAGGCACCCGGCCTTTGCTAAACACATGTTTGAAAGCGGCCGTCACTCTTGATCCGGTCTTATCCCTCAAAACTTCGGCAAATGCGTATTTCGATAAAATATCAACAACCGGCAGGGTGTACTGCGCCCCATCATTCTGCATCCCATAGGGCCGCATATCTATTAAATCACACTGCCACTGTTGGTCTCTTTGGGAAACCACAGTTCTTCTTCTTTTAAAACGTTTTCTAGCATTTTTATGAAGACTATATGCCTCTTCACCAGATAACCACTCCTTAACAGCTCCGCGTGTGATAGGTGTCTTGTCATGTTGTAGTTTTTTATAAAGAGCATCAACACCCCCATAACTGCCAACGCCGCTTTCATCATAATAGCTTTCATGCATGCTTCAATAAGAGCTGTTCAACGCTGAAACACTTCAAAAAATAAAGAAAGGCATAATGGGTGAAAGATGATTTTATTACAACTCTTATACATATACAGGGTAATTCATAGAATCCAGCGCACAAGTAGCGCACGCGGCTGGCGCACAGCGTGCGCCTGCGATAGTCTGCGCCAGGCACGTGCGCTAAAACAGATTTCCGCGCACAGCGTATTCATGGATTTCAAGCTCCCAAAACAGCCGTGGCGCAGAGAATCGCAGCGAGCCTGCAGCAGCGCCAGTAACGCCCCCAAGAACGCCCTCGCGCACGGAAAAGCCATCAAAAGCGCTAAATCATCGCTAAGGGCTGCGCTAACCCCGGACCACTTCACAGGGCAGGCAAACAAGGAAAGCAAAGCGGGCAATCTCCAAATCAGGAGTACGCGGGAAGTACTACACGCGACTAGGCAGGGAACGTGAATCACAGGGGTACGCGGGAATCATCACACGCGAACAGCCAGGGTGCGTGTATTACAGGGTTAGCGGGAAGTTCAACACGCGATGGGCCAGGGAACGTGTATTACAGGGGTACGCGGGAATTATCACACGCGAACAGCCAGGGTGCGTGTATTACAGGGGTAGCGGGAAGTTCAACACGCGATGGGCCAGGGAACGTGTATTACAGGGGGACGCATGAAGTAGAACACGCGATAGGCCAGGGAACGTGCATCACAGGGGTACGCGGGAATTATCACACGCGAACAGCCAGGGTGCGTGTATTACAGGGGTAGCGGGAAGTTCAACACGCAATGGGCCAGGGAACGTGTATTACAGGGGGACGCGTGAAGTAGAACACGCGAACAGCCAGGGTGCGTGTATTACAGGGGTAGCGGGAAGTTCAACACGCGATGGGCCAGGGAACGTGTATTACAGGGGTACGCGGGAATCATCACACGCGAACAGGCAGGGTGCGTGTATTACAGGGGTAGCGGGAAGTTCAACACGCGATTGGCCAGGGTACGTGTATCACAGGGGTGCGTGGGAATTATCACATGCGAATAGGCTGGGTGGGCCCCCACAGGTGTACCCTGTACACCCTCCCCGGCCCCTGCAGGCAGCCCACAAAACAGTGGACTACCCTGCACACCTGATCATGTCCCCCTGCACCCCCATCCACCAGGGGCACCCTCCACCAGGCCCCCACCCATGTCTCCCACCACCCCCACCCCCCAGCAGTGCAGGGGCACCTGCCATCAGGCCCCCATCCATGTCTCCCACCACCCCCAACCCCCATCCACCAGGGGCACCCTCCACCAGGCCCCCACCCATGTCTCCCACCACCCCCACCCACCAGCACTGTGGGGCACGTGGCCAGCAGGCAGTCAGGCAGCAGCCGATGGCAGGTGGGAGCGTGCTCAGGGTTCTTGGGGACTTAAATTTGGCCTCCTGGCCAGGAGCGTGGTCTTTCGTGTTAGAACGCGTGGACAGCCTGATAGGGAGTGATTTTGCACCTGAAAACCCCACACTCATCGCGCGAAAACCCGTCACCAGCATATGTGCGTCAATAGTTACCTGCACGTGCAGTGTCAAAGCGTGTGATTGGTGAAAAGTGAGCGACATGCAGGAGTGTCGAAGCGCGTGATTGGTGAAAAAGGATCCACATGCAGGAGTGACAAAGCGTGTGATTGGTGAAAAGTGAGCTACACGCAGGAGTGTCGAAGCGCGTGATTGGTGAAAAAGGATCCACATGCAGGAGTGACAAAGCGTGTGATTGGTGAAAAGAGAGCTACACGCAGGAGTGCCAAAGCGTGTGATTGGTGAAAATGGGCCAAGCACGTACACGCCGTAAGTGACGATGTACGTGTGGGCCTGTATAAAAGGTAGTGTTGAACACAATTTCCTTGTACGTGCTTTTCGTGGAGAGCGAGTGGGTGAATTCGGTACTTCTTGTCGTTTCACACGCGATTTACTTCACGGCGTTTCCAGTTCGTACTCCCTGTTACCTCTGACAGCTCTTTTCTCTTTTTCCTCTTGTACTGGTTTTCCTGGGCCTGTTCCCTCAAACAGTGTCCCCTTCTACAGTTGTCCTGTCTCCTCAGACAGCGTACACCTCTTCTTTTGGCGGGGGTGTTGCCAACCAAAAGTGCTATTTTTTCACGCTCTTTTACCTGGCAGACGGTGAGTCACGCACGTATCTAACATCTGTGCTTGCCCCGTGTGTAGCCTACCCCTTCAGAGGTCAATCTAGGCCGCGTGTGACACGCATACGTTCATTGTGTTACTGGATGCCACAGCGTAGTGCAGGGTTTTCCATCAGCACACGTGGTCTAGGAGGGGTATTGTGCACGTTCCTTAACTTTTTTGGGGTGCCTGTGCGTTGCGTGACCCGTCATCTTTCCCCAGGGGTGTCATATAGCCTTGCCACTGCACTAGGGTACGAATACCATCTGGTACCCAACCCCTTTGACACCCAATTGCCCAGGACAATTGTGCACACCCACTCCCATACGCACAATACCATCAGTGCCATGGTTGGGAGGCGTGCAAGCCGTAAGGGTGGCAAAGGTGGCCGAGCCACACGTGGTGGCCGTGGAGGATCCAACAGGGGACGTGGTTGTGACTTGCAGGGCGCCCCTGTTCCCCCCAGTCTGGAGGAACAGTCAGGGACACCCATGCCCCCCCCCCCCCCCCAGTTGAGAGTCATGTGGCTGATACCAACCCTGATCAGCCCATGTCGGACCAGGCCATTGTGGCACCAGACCTGTCCGAGGGTGATTCCATCGCTGACATCCAGGTCAGCAGGTCCACTGCACGTGCACCGGTGCACATTGGTGTCATCAGGGCACGCGCATCTATGCCAGATAGGTCATCTGCTGGCCCCCGTAGCCAGGGTGTGGCTCAATCCACCCCACCTCTCATACACCCTGCCAAGACTGTGTCGGTCCTAGTTCATGCACCTCAGATCAGGCCTGACCCCATCCCACTACCCCCAATGCCTGCACCTACTCCCATGCTGAGTGGGCAATCACACACACCCAGTACAGAGTCCACCACGGCTCCTGCCCCTAGTGTCCACAGCGGCGTAGGACACTCTGGATCCCCACCCCCTTCCAAGCGCAAGAGGAAGAGTGCACGTCCGGCACAGGCTGATGCCCCAGACACGGCTGCACAGTCCGGCCCATCAAGGAAGCCAAGCTTCACAGACGCCGAACTTAATGCACTTGTTCAGTATGTGTCAGATCATGATAGGGAAATGGTCATCGTTGCAGGGTCCAAGACCACACATGCCAGACGCCAGGCACACTGGCAGACCATTGCTGACAGAATAAGTGCCCTTGGAGTAGTGAGGCGCACAGCTAGTGATTGCCAGAAGCGCTGGAATGACCTTAAGCGCAGGGCAAAGGATAAGCTGGCCTCAAGTCATGCCGCAACCTTGGTGACTGGAGGTGGGTCCCCAGCACAGGAAATAGAACTCACACCACACGAGTCCGTAGCTGGATCCTACGTCACCGAGGGACAACTCCAAGGTGTGGGAGACCTCCCTGATTACGAGGCATCATCCGGTGAGTGCACATGCATGTGTGTATTATCCATGTGCATGGTGTGTGTGTGAAGCATTCATGTTGGGTGCCTGTCAAGGGGGTGTGTGGCAGAGTTGATAGTGGCACCCATGTGCCTCATCCAGTATGTTCAGTGCAACACCATCTGGCCACAGCACTATCCCTACTGGCAACAGTGCACATATGGGCCAACACCATGGAAGTTGCCCTTGATTAGTAATTTTGTCACTACATTGTTGCTCATACTCCCCTGTCTATTCATCTGATGTCTTACATACCATTCCTCTCCTTTCCCCCAGCCATTCAAGTTTCATCTTCACATGCCTGACATGCAATGATACCACATGCTAATGCGTCCTCTGTATATAAATGCCTACCAACATGCAGTCATACTGTGGATGTAGCCTTGACATCCACCTCCTTCCTGGCTCCTTTGGTACCGTCTGGTTTCGAGCCCCATTCCCTCACACTCCATGCTGCTCTTCATGGTCTATCTTCCATGACTTCTACAGTTCAGACCATCGTGCCCTACGCACGACACCTGCTTGCCAAAAGTCAAATGAGGGCAGCCTGCCCTCCAATGCGACCCACCCTATTGCTGACCAGTGCATCTGAGCCTACTCTAAGCTAACTCTCACTGACATCTGCTCATACATGCCTTTGCCTGTCCCATAGACCCTTCACATGGTCCCTGTCCTCTCTCCTTGCTCCTCTTCCACCATCATAGGTGGGACCCGTTGGGGTGTACTCCTGGCCTCCTTCCAATCCTCAGATACCACTATTGATGTGCATGGTAATGGGAGCGTCTCAGTCCAAGGCCCTTAGGCCAACCTCAATCTCCTTGAGAAATGCTACCCACATCTCATCAACTTCCTTACCTCTCCTGCTGTCCCCCCTCCTCTCTCCTCATCAATCCTGCACTGCCTCCCTGCACCCTCCCATGAACCTTCTCCGCCTCCCACTCCAACTCCTACACATGCGGCACCTCTGATCTCTAGCACTCCCCGTAAGTCCTACAAGGCTGTCAACCTCCTCCACAATTACACTCCTTTCACTGCGGCTGCATCAGGCATTCCTCCGATAACTGTCACTTACATGAGGTTATGCACCTTGACATCCTTGGTCTCATGGAAACATGTCTGACGGCCAGCTCTGTCTGCATCCTTGACCCTCTCCTTGGCCCGCCACTACTGTGCAGGGGGGGTGTGCCCTTGGCTTCCCTGAGGGTATTCCTGCCACTGTCACACCTACTTAGACCTACTCCACTCTGGAATGGCTTGTGTGAGGTTTCTGTCCACCACACCTTGACATTCTCAAACAGTGCGTACTGTGTCTGGGAAAACTGGTCAAATGTACTACTTCCTTTCTGAGTGTCCTCACCTCTCCTCCTCACTCATGTCCCCAGACACAGAATTCCTCATCCTTGGTGCGGTACGCATCCACCTGCATGCCTGTTGACGCCCCCACGTGACCTTTCTGTGACCTCAGCAACTCCCTCTCACCCTCTAGACTCCCGTCTGTCCCTACTCATTCTGCAGGGCACACTCTTGATGCTCTGATCTCATCTGACTTTCCCCTCTCCGTCCATCTCTGCACTCCTCTCTCCTGGAGTGATCACATTCTCCTCTCCTCCCAGCTCACCCTCAACACCCCACAGGCAAAGCCACCCTCACCACTGTCACACACCTTCTTGGTATTCCGACCCATGAAGTGTGTGTCAGTCGAGGCTCATGCTGCCAAAATCTCCCCCCCATCCAGCTCCCCCTTAGGCTCACTCCCATCCTGACAGGGCCCACTCCATGCTCCACTCCATGTCAGGTACACTGGATGTCTTTGCCACGGTCATGACCACCTGTCTGAAGCCCCATGCCAATGCAGAGTCCTGGCATGACTCGGATCTTGGGAACCCAAACCACAGGTGCCGGGTGGCAGAGAGGGAATGTCCTGCATCATGGCCATCCTCTGGCAAACTGGCCTGCCACATGCTCCAAAGGCAATAGCGCCTCACCCTTCTCACCAAGATGAGATCCCCAATCCAAGGGCACATATCTGCGGCATGTGACAACTCTGCAGGACACATAGAAATCTGAAAGGACCTTGCCGAGCCAGAAGCAGTGTGTACCTCCCCTGTCCCCTCCGAGCCCACAGCACAGCATGATTGTCTCTGTACCCCTATAGGCCACCCCCCCAGCACTTGTCTGCGCCTAACACCATCTGCCCTTGACGTCAAGTCCTACTTACCTTGTACAGCACTTCCAGCCGCCACTCCCCCTTGCACTTCATTGTGCCACCCACCCCTGCACTTGCGTGACATGAATGACACCAGCACCAGTAGTATTGTTGACTGGCATCCCCTTCTGCCCCACCACCCCTCAGTGCTCCACTGCACCTACAAACATTACTTGACCGGTGCTTCACGAATGCAAAATTATTCCGTTACAGGTGTTGGGAGGTGGAATCACAATGTTTACTGCATTATGTTGATGTAGACAAGGCACTGTGCATCGTTGCCAATTTGGACTAGCAGATCCATGTACAACATGTATACTAATTGATGTGACGATGCAATGTCAGGACCAGAGTGGTTGAAATCCAAAAAAGTAGCCCTCCTCTCCCTCTTCACTTGGTGGCTATGTCACATGCCATGTGTGTGATGGCATGTGCCTTTGACATGGCAATCACCGCCCAATGTGTGATGGCAGTGCTAGGCATCAAGGTGAGCAGGCGTTGCTCTCCAATCAGTACATAGTATGCCCTGAGCCTCCCCTACAGACCCAGTGATGGTGAATGCATAGGAGGACTCCCAGTCATGTAGGACATGTGTCGTAGGACTACTGCCTATGTTGTTCATCAGCCCTTGTTGCATGCCATGGTGCTAATGCCTGTTTCCATTTTTCTCTTTCATGTCTTTGCAGGGGACGAAGCACTTGTTGATGCTGGGGATGTGGTGGTGGAGCCGTCCCAGGAGGGCAACCCGGGCCGACCTACCACAAGTGAGGGACGTGGTGTGTTTGTGGGTGAAAACCCACAAGTGCTGCAGGCCGTGCTGTCGAGGGGTGTCTCTGGGGGTTCCTCCCCCGAGCAGTATTCAGGTGTAGACTCGGAGGATGACACCTATGTGCAGTCGCAGGTGAGTGTTCTTGGGAGAGAATCTCCTCTGTCCGACCCACCTGCAGCCAGGCCATTGGCCTCAATGGGGATGTCAGTGTCGGCAGATCAGCCTCCGGTGGTTACGGATGCAGGGCCACACCACCCAATCTCTGATCCTGTTCCTGGGGCTGCAGATCAGAGAGGGAATGCAGTCCTGCAGCCTGAGGCCTTGCCGGCACAGCAAGGCGCAGTCCGCCTTGCCCCAGGCAGGTGTGGTGCCCGTCAACGTGGTGGCCGTATGCCACCTGGCAATACCGTATGGGAGCAATCCATCTACGGTATGGCCACCCAACAGGCAGCATCATCCGAGATGATTGCACAGGCCATGGATAGGGTGGCCACTTCCATTGTCCCCCCAGAAAGGCTGATGGAGCGACTGGAGCAGGCTACAGAGTCCATCTGCCAGGCACACAGGGAGGATATGTTGGCGTCCAACATGGACAGGCGGGCGGCACTGGCGACTCTTCGGGAATCACTTTCCATGGAGTCCCAGCGCCACAGGGAAGCCCTGAGGGAAGAACTCCGTCACCTCAGGTCGACCCTGTTAGAGCTTGAGGCTTCATCCCATAGAAGGACAGAGGAGCAGCTGGAGCGTCTGACACGGACGCTCTCGGCCGAGATGCAGGCAACTCGTGCGGAGGTCAGGTCATCCCGGGAGTTACTGCATGGGGACCTCCGCATGATTATAACCCAGAACCAGAACTACCAGACCCGCCTGCTTGCAGCCATGGAGGAGCAAACTCGTGCTTTGCGTGGGCTGCCTCCCATTGTCACACCATCTTCTGAGGCAGCTCCCCCACCTCCAGAGTCAGCTGCAGGGTCTGGGCAGAGCCATAGCGACTCATCTCCCACAACAGAGTAGCCGTGTGGGCCACGAGCCTATGGGGTGTTTTCCTTTCCCATGATCCACACAGGTGGATTGTGGCGTGCATCCTGTCCTCGGACCTCATAGGTGGCCCCCCCCCCCCCGCCGGCCCTTTCATGGCCATTTTTTCTCTTTTTCATTTTTATTTTGCAAGAGTGTTGCCTTGTGTGGGTACCTGGGCATACACTGTATTGTGGCTGGGCACATGCAGGCTTGTCCTGAGTTTGGTTTCGATGCTTGGGTAGCAGACATCCACACCCCTCCTGCTTCCGTTTCCATGGGCTTGCAAAGGGTGTGCCCAAGTGACAGCAAATTACACGGTGACATTGGACTCCCATGAGCTGTTGGCCAGTCCATAGTCAATACTGTGTAGACATTCATAGTGTTCATTGTTGTTGCACCTAACTATGCATGATGGTATGATATGTGCCTCTACTTACATATGTTGCTCATGTTTTGCAGGTATTTCACACAGATCTTCACAAGGGCATACTCTCTGGAGTCACACTACATGTCGGTAGATGTGCACTGACACTTTTGCATGGCGCCATCACTGTACATCTGGACGGTGAGGACATACCAGCTGAATCAGGTAATGAGACTACCATTGATTACATGCAATGTGTCTTGTTTGGGTGGGCTTCAGGGTGGGTTGGTGTGTAATTTGATAGAAATTACTCTTACACAGGTGTGTAGTAGTGGCTCCAGGGCGGTTAGCTGCTCAAGTGCGGCTATGTTCCATTTGGGGCACTGCTATTTGTGACACTGGTGTCATGTTGTGATGGCCAGTTTGTTTGCTGTCACATACCATGACATGGTGTCCTCAGTGGCGGGACTGTGAAGGGAGTGGGTGACATGGCAATGTTGTCATGTAGTGAATCGCCTGTGGCAATGCATTTTAGATTGATGGAGTTGTGTCTTTGCGTTGTGATGCATAGCTGGTGTATGTGTAGCTAGGGGTGCACACATATTGACACTTCCATGTTAACAATCTCAGGCTGATGTGTATCTGACAGTTCATTGTCAAGTAATTTTCAGACATTGTCAGGTAGAGTCATCATTGATTGTCAGATGGTATGTGCCAGAGCAGTGTGCACTAGCCAGCACTGTGATTCCTAGGTGAAGAAGTTGGCCACCAGTTGCGTACGGGCTGCCTCCCCCCGTGCCCTTTCCCCTCCCATGCGCAGCGGGCGTGCATGTGGTTGTGGATGTGGGGGCACCACCATGTCCACGGGCAGGCCCCGGCGTGTTGCAACGTTGTGCAGGACACATGCTGCCACTATGATCCTGCACACTATTCGGGGAGCATATAACAGCTGCCCGCCAGAACGGTCAAGGGAGCGAAAGCGTGACTTGAGCACTCCGAATGTGCGCTCCACGATGCCCCGTGTAGCAATGTGGGCTGTGTTGTACCTTACCTGGGGTGGCGTGGTGGGGTTCCGGATTGGGGTCATCATGTGGGGGCTGATAGGGTAGGCACTGTCCCCTGCGGAGGTGGTGATGGGTATCATTAGTGGTGTTGTGTCATGACCCAGTATCTGACATGCATGCATGTGGAGTGGCATTCATGCTCACCAAGCAGCCATGTATCTCCATGCTGGCCAGCCTCTAGGTCCCGGCATAGGGTAGACATTCTGTAGATGAAGCTGTCGTGGGTGGACCCTGGATAGTTGGCATATACTGATGTGATGATTCCCTTGGCATTGCATACAACTTGGACGTTGATGGAATGCCAGTGCTTGCGGTTTCTATAGATGTGCTCTGTTGCCCTGGGTGGACGTAGAGCCACATGTGTGCAGTCAATTGCACCAAGCACTTTGGGGAATAGAGCCACACCATGGAATTCCTGGATGCACGTCCGCCTTTCTGCATGAGTCCTGGGGAGATATATGTGCCTGCGGACTGAAGGCCGTGCAGTGATGATGTTCAAGACCTGGTGTAGGCAGCGTGACTGCGTGGCCTGTGACACACCACCCACTATGGCACTTGTCCGCTGAAAGGATCCAGTGGCCAAGAAGTGCAGTACATTCAGGACCTTCTGCAGGGGGCTGAGTGCTTGGGAGCACAGGGTGGGTGATGTGAGGTCATCCTCCCACTCACTGACCAGGTCCAGTATGATGTGTGCTGGAAACCTGTACCTCCCATACACCTGGTCATCAGGCATCCCGAATAGGCTGGTTCTGGGTGTGAATATTCTGGCCCTGACTCTCCTCCTCATCCTCCTTTGGTAGCCCACTGCCACTGCTGCTAGGAACGGTATGTTCATCCTGGCATCTGGCTTGTTTATTGAAAAGTGCGCAAATTAATGCCTTGCGCGTGTAGTAGGCAGCGTGTGAGCCTCGCACCCCTGGAATCGGGTTCCCACTCCAATCGCGTGTGGAAATTCCCACGCTGCAGGCATACAGGTGCGCTGACGTACTTGCCTGTGTAAGTGGCCGCGCGCCCCTGAAATACACGTACATAGGCCAATGGCGTGTACGCGCACTTTTGGCCAATTACACGCGATGAAATACACGTACATAGGCCAATGGCGTGTAAGCGCACTTTTGGCCAATTACACGCGATGAAATACACGTACATAGGCCAATGGCGTGTACGCGCACTTTTGGCCAATTACACGCGATGAAATACACGTACATAGGCCAATGGCGTGTACGCGCACTTTTGGCCAATTACACGCGATGACACTCTGACGTGCAGGATTTCCACGTGTGCTCCGTCTTCACGTGCTGAGTGGGGAACGCCCGTGCGGATCACGTCAGACGCGCTTACGCGATGAGGGACTCTGGTCCAATAGAATCGCGTATGCGTGCTGACGCACTTACGCGCTAAGGGCCTTTCCTCGGATTTCACGCTGACGTGCAGGAATTTCACGTGCCAAATCACTCCGTATCAAGCTGGCCACCCGAAAACACACGGAACACCACGCTCCTGCCCCGAAGGCCGAGTTACTGCCCCCCAAGTGCCCTGAGCAGCCTCCCACGTGCTATCTGCTGCTGCCTGCCTGCCTGCCTGCCTGCTGCCACCGTGCCCTGCCATTTGGTGCCTGCACATCAGCCATCTGCAGGGGTCCAGTTGCTGTGTCCACCCCTGCTGGAACTGAAGACTCCCAACTGGGATTACATCGCTCCACAGCCCAGCCCCAGGACCCAGTTGCCCACCCACACCTGCCTCTGGGGTTGCCATGTCGGGCACTTCTACATCTGGCACCAGTGGCAACCCCAGGCCAGAGGGGCAGAGGGGCACCAGCTTCACTGCCACCGAAGTTGGTGTCCTGGTGGAGCATGTCCTGGGGCAGTATGATGCCCTCTTTGGATCGTCCCGCGCCAGCAAGGAAGGACGGGAGAGGATCTGGGCCGACTGTGTGGTTGCCATCAACGCGGAGGGGGTGGCAACCCGCAACGTCTTGAAGATCAAGAAGCGCTGGGAGGACTTGAGGTCCAGGACCCTTGTGAAGGCCCGGCGCCTCGTGGAGGGGGGCCGGGGCCACATGAGTTCCATCCAGAAGAGGGTCCTGGAACGCGTACGCCCAGCGCTCCACGCCCAGATCCTTGAGAGGGAGACCCGTCTGGAGTTGAGCGGTAAGTGTCCAAGCATCACTGTGTGAGACAGGGCATGTTGCGGTGTGCTGGTTCTATGATACTTGCCTGTATGTGTGCCATGTGCCATGTATGCATGTATGTGTGCTGGGACATCATGGTAATGCATGTGCGACCAGTGATGTGTGACCCACATGGTTGTTGCATGTGTAGAAATGCGGCATGGGGAGCACTATGCAGATTTGGGACATGAGAGCATGCCAGTCTCTGTACCTGGACATGGATGGGGGTGAGGATGGGTGCTGATGCCAGGTACATATATGGTAGCCATGTCTGTGTGCCTGACCTGCATGTCTGTGACTTGTGCATGCCATGGATGCATGACTCATGTGTGTGACAATGCACAGATTCAGTGACGCACCCACCTTACCCTTGTTTTGCCTGTGTTTGGTGTGATTGTGGCCAGATGGATGTGACTGAGGTGTAGTGTGTGCATGTGATATGCATGAGCCATGATGCATGTGAGTTACATTTCATTGAATGTTTCAAGAGTCAATTGGACATGCATGGAAATGTGCATGGCATGCACCATGCCTGTTACTGTGTGTGTTTTGCCTGGACTGACCCATGTGTTGTGGAGGGACATGATGGAAGTGTACTTTGACAGGGGTGCTCATCTGCTATTGCTTCCTGTCTAGGGGACCATTGTACAGTAGCCTGATGCTTGTGTTCTTTGTCTCCCTCTACGCAGCGGCTAGTGAAGAAGAGGGCGGAGACGGCGCTGTGGAGCAAGGCGGCGGGGATGCCCCCACGGCTGCAGCGGAAGGGGTGGGTGAGCCCCCACAGGGGCCTGCTACGGCGGGAGACGGTGAGGAGCCATCCAGGTTGGTGGTTTGCACAGAGGAGGAGGAGGCCGACACTGGTGCACACATGGGCCCTGGTGGGAGCATCCCTGCTGGTGCAAGTGGTGCAGTCCAGGGCCAGGGGCAGGAGGCAGCACAGGTCACCGTGGAGGGGCCTGTGCATGTCGCTGTCCCTGACCCTGTGAGTGCACCACCATGCACCAGCAGGGATGCCCCGTCCCAGGCCCGTCCGCAGGTAGAGGGGATGTCCATGTCAACTGACTCCCCTCCACCTGCGGCCGTGGGAACCCCTGGCCGCGTGGAGCAGGTCCTGATTGGGGTCGCGATGCGCACGGCTGTGATTCGTGATGCCGTGCGTGCTTCCCGGGAGGAGCACGCACGTCATCACGAAGTGCACCGTGCCGACGTGGCCCAATTGGGATCGGCCATGTTCGGGGGGTTCCTGCATGTGTTGGCCAATCTGACGGCCCTCTCCTCCTCTGTGCAGGCTATCCACCAGTCGTTCTCCTTGCCGTCTTCCGGCCCAGATGCCACCATGGCCCCCTGTGGACCTGCCCCGACCAATGCAGCCAGCTCGGTGGGGATCCCATCCCTGCCGCAGTTGGGAGTCGGAGGTCCAGCAGGGGTGGACGACACAGCAAGTGGACCCCAGCAGATGGAAGATGTGCCGGCATCATCGGGCAGGGCACGTGCACGACGGCGTCGGTGGTTACCATCAGCCTGGATGCCGTCGTGCTGGCAGAGGCAGTGGCGTCGCAGGCAGCAGCGGGCTCGACGTGGGAGGCATCATGGCTCAGGGCCATCAAGATCGGAGGGGCAGGCATCGGCCGGAGGGCAGGGCAACCCTGGCATGGCGGTGTGTTCCGTGTGGGAGGAGTTTGGCCAGCGGATAGGTGCGGAGCGGCAGCGGGCGGAAGAGGAGCGGCTCGCCATGGCCAGGGCGGAGATCTCCATGCATCAGGCATTGAGGCGGGCTGAGTGCCTCGAGGAGGCTCGCAGGGAATTTGGAGAGCACATGGGGTTGTCCCTGCGAGACCTCGGGGCCAGGACTGAGTCCCGCCTCCAGGACATTGACATGGAGTTCGAGGATGCCCTGGCCAGCATCACCAAGTGAGCCGCAGGACTAGCCCGCTGCCTTTGTATATAGTTTTTTAGTTAGTTAGTGCTAGGTTTCCTTTATTTAATTTTTTTTTTTTGGACCGCTTGGACAATGGCCACTTCTTTGTACATATTTTTTTAAATAGTTAGTATTAGGTTTAATTTGTGGTGTTGGGCTCATGGACCCTTGAACAATCCTGTAAATATAGTTATTTTTTGTGAGAAAATTTTTTTTACTTTCATATTGGTCACACCATGTCGTAATGGTTTATCTTTCATTTCATTCTACATGTGTTTACTTTGGACATAATCTATTCATTTTTCTATCCTTTGTTTTTTGGTTTCTCATTTTTGTTCCCGGACATGGACCTTTTATTTGCTTTACCAGATAGTTGTCAGAGTTTACTTTATTTTTATTTTTTAATACATTTTAATATTATCTTACACTTGTGTCATTTTTTCTTTGGTTTCTTACATGCCATGATATGGGTTTTGACATTGACTTGCACCCATTGTGTATGTGTGTGTGGCGGACATGTGTTCTTTTGCTTACTTGCCTTTGGGGTTGTGTCATGTGATTGCATTCACTATGTGGGTGCATGCAATCCTTGCCTGGGTGTTTGTGCTGGGTATGCTGGTCATTACTGCCATTATTGTGTATCGTCAGGACCAGGGGCCAGGGGGACATGGGTGGGGGCCTGGTGGAGGGTGCCCCAGGTGGATGGGGGGTTGGGGGTGGTGGGAGACATGGGTTGGCCATGGGTGGGGGCCTGCTGGCAGGTTCCCCACAGTGCTGGGGGTGGGGGTGGTGGGAGACATGGGTTGGCCATGGGTGGGGGCCTGCTGGCTGGTTGCCCACAGTGCTGGGGGTGGGGGTGGTGGGAGACATGGGTTGGCCATGGGTGGGGGCCTGCTGGCAGGTTCCCCACAGTGCTGGGGGTGGGGGTGGTGGGAGACATGGGTTGGCCATGGGTGGGGGCCTGCTGGCAGGTTCCCCACAGTGCTGGGGGTGGGGGTGGTGGGAGACATGGGTTGGCCATGGGTGGGGGCCTGCTGGCTGGTTGCCCACAGTGCTGGGGGTGGGGGTGGTGGGAGACATGGGTTGGCCATGGGTGGGGGCCTGCTGGCAGGTTCCCCACAGTGCTGGGGGTGGGGGTGGTGGGAGACATGGGTTGGCCATGGGTGGGGGCCTGCTGGCAGGTTCCCCACAGTGCTGGGGGTGGGGGTGGTGGGAGACATGGGTTGGCCATGGGTGGGGGCCTGCTGGCTGGTTGCCCACAGTGCTGGGGGTGGGGGTGGTGGGAGACATGGGTTGGCCATGGGTGGGGGCCTGCTGGCAGGTTCCCCACAGTGCTGGGGGTGGGGGTGGTGGGAGACATGGGTTGGCCATGGGTGGGGGCCTGCTGGCAGGTTCCCCACAGTGCTGGGGGTGGGGGTGGTGGGAGACATGGGTTGGCCATGGGTGGGGGCCTGCTGGCTGGTTGCCCACAGTGCTGGGGGTGGGGGTGGTGGGAGACATGGGTTGGCCATGGGTGGGGGCCTGCTGGCAGGTTCCCCACAGTGCTGGGGGTGGGGGTGGTGGGAGACATGGGTTGGCCATGGGTGGGGGCCTGCTGGCAGGTTCCCCACAGTGCTGGGGGTGGGGGTGGTGGGAGACATGGGTTGGCCATGGGTGGGGGCCTGCTGGCTGGTTGCCCACAGTGCTGGGGGTGGGGGTGGTGGGAGACATGGGTTGGCCATGGGTGGGGGCCTGCTGGCAGGTTCCCCACAGTGCTGGGGGTGGGGGTGGTGGGAGACATGGGTTGGCCATGGGTGGGGGCCTGCTGGCAGGTTCCCCACAGTGCTGGGGGTGGGGGTGGTGGGAGACATGGGTTGGCCATGGGTGGGGGCCTGCTGGCTGGTTGCCCACAGTGCTGGGGGTGGGGGTGGTGGGAGACATGAGCAGGTGTGCAGGGTAGTTCCCTGTGGTGTGTGCTGCCTGCAGGGGCCGTGGAGGGTGTACAGGTAATGCCTGGGAGCACACAGCCAAATCGCGTGTGCAACTTCCCGCGCGCCCCTGAAAACCACGTACCCGGCCATTTCGCGTGTGCAACTTCCCGCGCACCCCTCGAATCCACGTTCCCTGCCATATCGCGTGTGGGACTTCCCGCGCGCCCCAGAAATCCACGTACCCGGCCATATCGCGTGTGCAACTTCCCGCGCACCCCTCGAATCCACGTTCCCTGCCATATCGCGTGTGGGACTTCCCGCGCGCCCCTGAAATCCACGTACCCGGCGATTTCGCGTGTGCAACTTCCCGCGCACCCCTCGAATCCACGTTCCCTGCCATATCGCGTGTGGAACTTCCCGCGCGCCCCAGAAATCCACGTACCCGGCCATATCGCGTGTGGAACTTCCCGCGCGCCCCAGAAAACCACGTACCCGGCCATTTCGCGTGTGCAACTTCCCGCGCACTCCTGCAATCCACGTACCCGGCCATTTCGCGTGTGCAACTTCCCGCGCACTCCTGCAATCCACGTACCCGGCCATTTCGCGTGTGCAACTTCCCGCGCACTCCTGCAATCCACGTACCCGGCCATTTCGCGTGTGCAACTTCCCGCGCACCCCTCGAATCCACGTTCCCTGCCATATCGCGTGTGGGACTTCCCGCGCGCCCCTGAAATCCACGTACCCGGCGATTTCGCGTGTGCAACTTCCCGCGCACCCCTCGAATCCACGTTCCCTGCCATATCGCGTGTGGAACTTCCCGCGCGCCCCAGAAATCCACGTACCCGGCCATATCGCGTGTGGAACTTCCCGCGCGCCCCAGAAAACCACGTACCCGGCCATTTCGCGTGTGCAACTTCCCGCGCACTCCTGCAATCCACGTACCCGGCCATTTCGCGTGTGCAACTTCCCGCGCACTCCTGCAATCCACGTACCCGGCCATTTCGCGTGTGCAACTTCCCGCGCACTCCTGCAATCCACGTACCCGGCCATTTCGCGTGTGCAACTTCCCGCGCACCCCTCGAATCCACGTTCCCTGCCATATCGCGTGTGGGACTTCCCGCGCGCCCCTGAAATCCACGTACCCGGCCATTTCGCGTGTGCAACTTCCCGCGCACCCCTCGAATCCACGTTCCCTGCCATATCGCGTGTGGAACTTCCCGCGCGCCCCAGAAATCCACGTACCCGGCCATATCGCGTGTGGAACTTCCCGCGCGCCCCAGAAAACCACGTACCCGGCCAGTTCGCGTGTGCAACTTCCCGCGCACTCCTGCAATCCACGTACCCGGCCATTTCGCGTGTGCAACTTCCCGCGCACTCCTGCAATCCACGTACCCGGCCATTTCGCGTGTGCAACTTCCCGCGCACCCCTCGAATCCACGTTCCCTGCCATATCGCGTGTGGGACTTCCCGCGCGCCCCTGAAATCCACGTACCCGGCCATTTCGCGTGTGCAACTTCCCGCGCACCCCTCGAATCCACGTTCCCTGCCATATCGCGTGTGGGACTTCCCGCGCGCCCCTGAAATCCACGTACCCGGCCATTTCGCGTGTGCAACTTCCCGCGCACCCCTCGAATCCACGTTCCCTGCCATATCGCGTGTGGGACTTCCCGCGCGCCCCTGAAATCCACGTACCCGGCCATTTCGCGTGTGCAACTTCCCGCGCACCCCTCGAATCCACGTTCCCTGCCATATCGCGTGTGGGACTTCCCGCGCGCCCCTGAAATCCACGTACCCGGCCATTTCGCGTGTGCAACTTCCCGCGCACCCCTCGAATCCACGTTCCCTGCCATATCTCGTGTGGGACTTCCCGCGCGCCCCTGAAATCCACGTACCCGGCCATTTCGCGTGTGCAACTTCCCGCGCACCCCTCGAATCCACGTTCCCTGCCATATCGCGTGTGGGACTTCCCGCGCGCCCCTGAAATCCACGTACCCGGCCATTTCGCGTGTGCAACTTCCCGCGCACCCCTCGAATCCACGTTCCCTGCCATATCGCGTGTGGGACTTCCCGCGCGCCCCTGAAATCCACGTACCCGGCCATTTCGCGTGTGCAACTTCCCGCGCACCCCTCGAATCCACGTTCCCTGCCATATCGCGTGTGGGACTTCCCGCGCGCCCCTGAAATCCACGTACCCGGCCATTTCGCGTGTGCAACTTCCCGCGCACCCCTCGAATCCACGTTCCCTGCCATATCGCGTGTGGGACTTCCCGCGCGCCCCTGAAATCCACGTACCCGGCCATTTCGCGTGTGCAACTTCCCGCGCACCCCTCGAATCCACGTTCCCTGCCATATCGCGTGTGGAACTTCCCGCGCACCCCTGCAATCCACGTACCCGCCCATATCGCGTGTGGAACTTACCGCGCACCCCGGTATGCACGCACACGTTTATTTTTTCTCTCTGCGCGTGTCTGTGTTTGTGGGTACCCCTTTGTACGTCATTTGTCCAGGAGGGCAACAGTATTGTACATTGGTCATGTCTGTATATAGGTGCTATTTGTTGGCGCGCCTTTTAGCGCACATTTCTTGCAGGCGCAGACACGCTACCGCCTGCTTTCTTGTGGCGGTCGTGTTTGTGCCTGTTTGTGCCTGTGCGCTGCTTTGAGCGTGAGCTTTTTTGTCCTATTCTATTCCATGAATACGTGTTGTATGCGAGCGTGTGGGCGTTCCGCGCACTTGCCTCCTGAACTTTCCCCGTGCCGCCCACATTCTTCCCCATTCCGAGTGTTGTGCCCCATTTTATTCCCCATTCCGAGTGTCCCGCCCTGTGTTCCGCCTACTTTAGAGCTGTGCGCTGCGCTCGGAGTGATGGCGCAGTGGCCGTGGCGCACGACGTTGGTTGACCTGTGCGCCGGCCTGCGCCGCGCGTTTTTTCCACGCACGTCCTCTGCTTTTCTTGCGCAGGGACTTCCATGAATCGACGTGCGCTGGTTTCCCTGCGCTTTGCGCTGATTTTCGGCGCAGCGCACGCATTGGCCCCTCTGCGCCGGGATTTTCGGCGCACATTTATTCCATGAATCGGCTTGATAGCGTCTGACACAACGTCACCCTTTCTGATACTTTTTCTGCAGCCTTATAAATAGCATTATACAAAATCCCCCGTTCCCCCCACATATAACCCTGCATGCATAAAACACTTGAGGCATTTAAAAGTTCATACAATTTGCGACCCTGTAAAACGTATCATTTAATGCTAAAGTAATGTTCATACAATTGCTTCAAAAGCTGATGCAATACCTCTCTAGGGTGTAGGTATAAAGAACCCATATCATATTTGTACAGGTGCCAGTACTCATCCAATACCGGGAGCCAAATGTTGGTACATATGTTACCTACACACATCAAACTTTTACAAAACGGCTCTGTTCGGAGGGTAGGTATCTGTAGATATTTCAGGGTATTTGGGGCAATTTCCGATATCCGCTCTTCAGCATAGCATATAACAGTTTTTCCACACATAGCCGGCCAGGTTTCAGTTTACGATCCACACGCCTTGCTGGCCCTTCAGAAATCTTATCCTAGAAACAAATATACACATATAAGAAACAAACTTCTCTCTTTAAAACAGTTTCCGGCGTGCTACACAAGGCTTCAGGGGATTCCCAAAAGTGTATAGGTCACAAAAATCTTTATCCATTAAACGGGCTACCCTGTTTCTAAAAAGCACAGGACCAGCCATATGTAAAGATCTCAATTTTTTCTCAGGATTGCGGAAATTGTATATTTCTATCCATATTTTAGATAAAACACTCTCCACACTAGCATGTACGCGCATGCCCATGCCTTTAGATACAGCTTTAAGCAACTGAAAAGCTTCATATGAATTCAACATAAAACATATCCGACGTATTGCTCTAGCGTGATAATTCGGAAGTGAACAGTCATGAGCATCCTGTTGCGGGTCATCGCATTTATGTCCATAGCACTAGCGGTGATAATCACGCTTCAAGCATACTTTCACTACAAAGGCCGCAAAAGCCTGAACAGCTGAGGTTTCCAAAAAAGTCATAGTTTCCTCTTCTTCATCAGAACTTTCAAAGCGTTTTAAACAAACACACTTCTTACACGTATTACGGGCTTGTGTTGCTGGACTTTCGATCATTTTTTAACAGCACACACAGTAAAAATTGACGGTATTAACTGAAGACCGCTGACTTTCAGCACTGTCAACTTTATCTGCCGTTTTCTGCAATTCAAAAAAGAAAGAAATGTAACTCTTCAATACATATATATTTTTGTACACATAGTTCACACAAACACACCCTTTTCCTACATACCAAATTGCACAGAACTGGTCCCACCGCTTCCCCCTCCATAGCAACAGCGGCATCCATAGACAATCCGGCCTCCACAGCATCAGCTGTCTCCATAAACAGCCTATCTTCATCGGGACTTGTTTCCAACTTCGGGGTCATGGCCACCTCTGGAAACAGCTCGTCCAAACCCCCAGATCCGCATACAAGGGCTCTTCAAGAGTCTTCATAGATTCATCCATAGCCTTCAGATCGGCCTCTGTATAGTCTGCATCCATTATACCAGCCTCTACACCATCAGCATCTTTAAAAGGGTAAGAATCAGGAGGTGTCATATCACCAAGATTCATTAGAAAAGGGCCCTGGCTCAACTCATCCTCATATGCCATCCCACTACCAGTGGGGCATTGCGATTCCTCGTCAGCTGCAGGAATTATTGTTGTCGGACTTCTAGGACTGTCAGACTTTTCAGCGGTGTTGCAGGCATCTTTCCCTACGTTATTCTTAGAGTAGTAGCTGTAACGCTTCATGATTCAGGGGTATTGCTAGCGTTATGTAAATAGTACAGTCAGACTCCAAGAGCGTTGTCTACCTCTTTTCAGAGCTCCTTCTCTATATATACACCTCAATCCGCCCCTATGTGAGGACACATAACTACATCACCCCCAAACACCTCCCGGCCTGCCCCCTGACATCACAACTTCATACCTACATCATCTCCCCAGAGCCCTGGACCTTGTCACCGTCGGGATGTCACAATCCCTGCTGGGCCAACCCTAGCCCAAAATCATAGCTCACCCGCGACATCACTGCTGGGAAACGCCCTTTCCTACGCCTGCCCTCCCCCCAACACAACGCATGATGTCACTATTAAGTTAAGCCCTAGGAGAAACTACAGGGACACGCCCGTGATGTCACCATCCCTGCTGAGCCACGCCTAGCCCCAAAATCATAGCTCACCCATGACTGTCATGCCGTCGGCGTCTAGTCGCCGGTGGAAGCTATGGAACACCTGGCGTTGGCGGCGCCATTAGGTCGTCCATTGTTTTTCCCTGTCCGTTTCCAGTTTCACCGCTCTAGTGTTTCTCTGTCTTCACGGCTCCACTACTTAAGCACCGCCCACTTCCGGGTTCGGTGCGTTGCAACTTTGTTTCTTCCCTTGTTGCTTGCTCCGAGTGTTTCTTTCCTCCGTACTATTCCTTGCTACCCTTGGGTCCCTTCGCCGTTCTTTCTCCCCCTTCCTTTTCTCTTTCTTGGCGCTCCCTCGCCGATCTGGTTCGCCTTTCTCCCTTCCCTTTTTTCCCTTTGCTTCTTGCTCTCACTGACTCTCTCCAACGTCCTCCGCTCCTGGATACTCCCGAGGACCCACCTTGCCTCCCGTCTCTTGCCCAGGATCCCTGCTTCAGTCATCCCCGGATCAGCTGTATTCCTTCGCATCGCTCTCCGGATCTACTGGACCATAACTTTGTTCTCCGAGGGTTTTTTTGAGCATCCGCTTTTTTCCCTCATTACCCGGTCCCTGCGGGAAGGAAGCCTCTTGCTTCCCTGCTTGGCAGGGAATCAGGGTGGCTTCTCACCGCGGACGACCCTACCTCTTCTCAAAGAAAAAGAAGATTGGAAAAAAGGTTTACCGCCGCGACACTTCTCCAGAAGACTCAGGTGAGGAGGAAGCGAAGGAGGTAGTGGATATAATTGAAAGGCCTTCCAAGGCTGCGGAGGTTGACAATGACATCACTGCCGGGAAACATCCTTTTCCTATGCCTACACTTCCCCCAACACAATGTATGACGTCACTACAGCACAGGGACATCCCGTAGGGCAGAACATCCGCTAGCACAGACCTTCCAGTAGGGTGGGACTTCTGGCCAACCCCCATGTCACTTCCAGGGTTTGTACTTCCTTGCAATCCTCACGATGTCACTTCTGGGGCGATAATTCCTGGCAATCCCCACAATGTCACTTCTGGGATGGGACTTCCGGTAGGGCGGGACTTCCGGGTAAAGGGGGCATGGCCACCTGTCACATTATGCAAACCACGCCCCCTTCTGAGTTTGATGGAAGGTACATGCTCCTTCTACTCATGTGTAGCTACCAATGCTCTTCATGACCTCAATACATAAACATACCATAAGATCTAGCAGTATGGCGTGAACTATTGGGCGAACATCATTTCTCTCACCTACTTGTCCAATATATCAATGCAAATGAATAACCTGGTCCATGCCATATACTATATTGTTCTATTTTTGAGGTGGTAGAGATCTGGGGTTTGCACCCCTGGCAAGGGTCTCAAGCTTAGAAAATATATTTCTTTGTTACTTATTGCAGTTGCTAGAGGGCCCAGCAAGAGAGATGATATTGCAGTGAGAACTGGACGCTTGCCCTATAGAGGACCACATTAAATGACCAGGCTGATGGAAAATGCCACAGGCTCCTGCAGATGGTTTGCAACCCTGCGGGCTAGGTGGATCAGCCTCCAGCTGGAAGGTGTAGGCTATTTCACATGGTTGCGAGGGACACATACGCTTTCTCCCAAGCAAGGCTGCTGCTGAAAGAGTGGTTTATAGAGTTTATGGCCTTGGAAAGGTCAAGAAAAGGTCATCATATCAGCAGCAATTGGTGGGGGGTGGTCTGTAGGGATATTACATAAAATAAAAGCCTTTACTTGGTTAGCACTGAAAATACCTGCAGACAAACTTAAAGTCCAGGGATCCAAACTTTCAGTGGGTGGAGCTTTACAGGCCAGACAAGAATACTCAGCAATATTGTTGGGAGCATCTGTTTGTATTTGCACCAGGTACTTGAATACTTTATTTTCGTAAGAAAACTGTAGTAGGATTCTTGGACAATTTGGATAGCTGATTAAGTGACATGTTATGCATGTTGCATAGTTAGGTTTAATATTTCTCTCGCCCAAAGGCCTGCAGAGAAAAACTGTGTTCAAACGCGGTTCTGCCCTAGTGCCACCACCATACTGCAACATGTGAAAAACAAACAATACTATCCAAAGAAGTGGCTCTTCATGATACTTGTTAAGCCTTTTAATCTGTCACATAGATGTTTTCATTTCATGTTTTCAGGAGTAATTCCATATCATTCTAATTTATATATTTATTGCTCAATTTGATACAATTCCAAATGATATTTGATAGCCTACACACTTCAGATAAGAGCTCAGGGCTAATACAAAAAAAATACATTGCCTTAAAATAAATGTTTCATTATTTCATATTTGTGCGACCACATTGATAAAAAAAATGGTATTGCTCGCCATACAAACACAATCTTCTTACTCATGGCGAAGATACTCA
This sequence comes from Ambystoma mexicanum, assembly GCF_040938575.1. NCBI lineage: Eukaryota > Metazoa > Chordata > Amphibia > Caudata > Ambystomatidae > Ambystoma > Ambystoma mexicanum. The sequence goes on along the minus strand of NC_090931.1, from coordinate 1,318,769,702 downwards.
TTTTGAATTCATCTAAAAAAAGATAATCTAGAAAGTAAACCAATAGGTACCATAGCAAAAAGAGCAGATTCTCCAGTGGTTAACTTAAGTTGTTTGTATGATGCTTGCCCAAGGAACAGTTGCATGGCGTGTCCATGGTAAGTCAAGTCCTACTGGACCATAGGAATCAAAGGTCCACTGTAAACGTATTGCAGTAAGTACGTCCTCTAACATTAAGTTGCCTGAGGATGGCAAATATGAGATGCTTCCTACCTTTGCCATCCAGTTGGGACAGACTGCACCTATCCCTGCTCCAGGAGCATCTGTTTAAACAAAGAAAGGTTTTCTGTCATCCAGTGCCATCAACACTGCTTCTTTAGAGAGGGTATCTTTCAACTCAACAAAGGCTGACATTCCTTTGTCCAAACATCATTTTTGGGTAGTTTGTTTGAGGTAATTGTTATAAGTAGGGATGGTATGGGCACATATTCAGGAATGAAGAAATACCACAGCCACATTAAAAATATTTCTCACCTGGTTTTGAGTTGTGGGCGTCTTCCATATTTGTGCAGCTTATACGTTACTGGGAAGAGGCTGAATTCCACCCCGTATGAGCATGGGAGACCACTGAGCCCTCATCAGTTTCACACTTTGGACCCTTTATAGTGAGGTTGGCAAATGTTCCATGGCTGCAACACTTTATGAAAGTGGGCTGAATCTTCCCCCCAAGTAGAAGTGAAGACTGATATGTCATCTAAATATGCAACACACACATTATCCAAACTACTGTGGTTTTCTTTGACCAACTTATGAAAGGAGACAAGTGGATTGTTCAGACAAAATGGAATTACCCTGGGTTGGTAACAACCTTTAGGAGTACAAAATGCAGTTTTTCGATTTGACAGGGCAATGTAATTACAGTCAATTGAGGTCAAAGATGTTCAACAACTTTGTTTACAAGCCCATAAACTTTGGGTGAAGGCTGAGCATCTGTCTTAGTGAAAGGATGTAGACCTCTTTAGTCTACACAGAACCTCTGGTCCTGAGTTCCTACAACATGACTAGGACAGTTACTAGAGGGCCACCCCAAGCTCCAACATCTTAGCAACCTCAGCTTTGATGTGGTCAACAATGCATGCTTATAACTTCTCTTTCTTTCAGGGACACTATCTACAGTGTCTATATCATGCTTACAACATGGTCCAGGGGTTAGTGTGCACTAGTAGGCATGCTGCTTGAGCTAAGCTCTGGAAGACATCCATTGGTCAGAAATCACTTGTGGTGAGAGGTCAACTCCAGCTACTCAACCATTGTTGGGTTAGCACTGGAAAAGGTCAGATCTGGCAGAGGATCCTTTTCCCGTATTTCTAATCTGAAGCCGGAAATAAAGCATCCGTCCTGTTGGGGTAGATGGATTTTATCTCAATGGGAAGGAGAGATTCACATTGCGTGCACCATATTAAAGTTAACAATTGATGCAATATGGTTAAAATGATTCAGTTTTGAATGTATCTAGGATAGTTAATTTAGGTTTGTTAAAGGTTACTTTTAGTATTATTTGGTGTCTAGTGTCATACATTTTAGATTTGCATATATGTAGCAACATAATGAAGATTGTGTGAACATATTATGGGAGAAGATTGTGCAATTTAGCACAATGAGATTTAAAGTGCAGAGCTTCACACAAAGTGGAAAAAGGCTCTTGAATTGGAAACCCATTATGAGGGGATGTAGTATTTTTGAACACACGTAAGCTGAGGCCTGGGTTTGTGAAATGGATTTCTAGCTTCCTTGGAAAACTGGCTGGCCAAGGAGAAAAGTATCAATTGGCAGAGTAACAGCTGCAACTACATGTGAGCAACTATTTTGGAACTGAAATAGAATGGCCCAGGGTTTTCAGCTTGGAAATTGTAGAGCCAGTGGCGAAAGAAGCATCTCCCACCTTGCAGTTTCAATCTAGGGTTAATGGCTAAAACTGTAAAAGGATGACTGGGAGCAGAGATGACCGCGGGCCTATGAGAAGTTCAAATAAATTAGCAGGAAAAAGACTATAATGGGTACAGAGATGGCTTGAACTGGTGGTCACATAATGAAAGAGTGCGAGAGGACACCAAGAATTAATATCCAGAGTGCAATAAATAAGAGAGTTAGTGCCTGATAGCAGCCTTTTGCTAGTTCTCTATAGCCTTATAAAGTGTCCATACATAAACCATGCATGTCAGATTTAGCGTTGCTGGTCTGTGACCAAGTGGAATCCCATGTTAGTGTTGTGCGTCTTGTAGAAAGAAACCCAAGAAGAGGGTTGGGCTTGTATTTGCAATGTCATGAAATGTGTTTGTCTATGGGGATGGTGCCACAGTGAAGGCAGCCAATGAGATTGTGGGGAATAGATTTCCGTGTATAGGGTTAAACCATTTGTATGTTGGGTAATGAGTTGTAGGGGAACATGAGGGAGATGTGGGAGTGTGTTAGCTGTTCCGGAAATGTATATGTATACTGTATCAGTTCTGTGGTTCAGGGAGACTCAGGTTAGCTCAATCTCCAAGGAGTTGTCTAGCCTCTCTCCCAGTGGCCGTTGTGAAATAAACTTGCTTTAATGGCAACTTGCAATCACTTCTTGAGAGGTGGCTATTTTATAGTGTAGAGATCATAGGTCAGCCCTTAAAATCTCCTCATACCTAAGAAAAGGCTTTAGCCTGTTTATGTGGAAAGCTCAAGGTTCCTTCCGGTCAGGAGGCAGTCAAAGCTTCACTGTCGGGATTTGCAGAGTTCAAGATGTTCTGGTGCAATGCTTTAATCGTTGCCCTCAGTCAGTTATATCATTTGAATGGTTAAGGGTGACATGTCAGAAGTTAGCAACATTCTTTGTTCAGAGTATTAGCTATTGTGTTAAATGGGAGGGTGGAGGTCAATCATAAACACATGCACCATTCATACATTTGGCACCCAGAAAAAAATCAGTGCTGGCAGACACACCATCCTTTCTAGGCAACCTTTTGGGCAAGCCCAGGGGATATAGATTCCAAAGGAATCTCAGACAGCCATTCCCATTCAGGCACGCACATGCACATTGACACATCCCTCTGTGAGCTCTTGGCATGAGCAGACATTAGAACATTATCCTAAAAATGGTCCTTCTCAGTTTCCACCCAATCACACACAAGTGGAACAAAGTACTGTTTCCTGGATTCTGGATTTCATAGCAGTAGAGACTCCATTTTTGGAGACCTTGGAAAGAAAAGGATTGTTGTGAGTCAAAATGGCTACTAATCATGCAGCCATATGAAGGCATCTTAACACCAACCAGCTGAGGCATGGCCTGGGGTGACACGTGCTACCCTGGTATATGATTGGCCACCCCTGGTGCCACCATATTATCCAAAACTATGATCATTATCTGTGTGTGCGCTTGTACTTCATGCCACCCTGCATAAGTCAGTGCCCCACTTGGGCCAACTCTTTTAAAATAATCTGGACATGACACTGTCAACCAGAACAACTGGATGCGTCAGTAAGACCAACGGTTGCCTCTATGGTGGAAGGCCCCAACTTTGGGGTGCTAGAATGGTCCACAAAAGGCCACAGACATATCAGAGACACATCCCTGGTGAGATTGAGCTAGAATTCACTGGGGACAAATGCTCAATACATTACAAAGATCACAAAGCACAAGCAGAAAGTGCAGGGGACTCACCAAAAGTGAGCAGAATAGGATGTTCCTCCTTGCAATGTGGTACTGCAATGGCCTTGAGCATACCTATTCAAGCAAAAATGTGTTTGGGAAACAAGGTCTTAAAGAGTACCCTAGCATAAATGTCCCTCTCAAGCCATTTACAGTGCATGTACTTCATTTGTTCATTTTATGACTTCAACTGTGGTTTCATTAAATTGCTTTTTATTTTCCTTCCTTAACCTCCAACAATCAGGACACTGCTGTCCTTTGAGACACTGGTGCGATAGTCTGCATTAGAAAGACTGTGCTGCAGGTCTAGCGCGCTTGGCAGTGGGCTGCCTCTTCAGAGACCCATCAATTCTGCAGCTCTGTTGAGTCAGTTCCTCATAGAGGAGATGGATGGTTCACATTAGCCAATAATGGATTCAGATTACTCCCCAATTAAACTATAGCGCCTAGGGGCATCAATTAGTATGTCTTTTTATGCTGATTTCATTTTTCATGAGGCTGCAGCAAGCCACATAAGCAAAAGGCTAAACTGTACTAAAGTTAAAAGTTAGTAATCGTTACATATGCTGGCTACTGCTGTCTGTTGATGTGGTCATCTTAAAAAATATATGTTTTTCAGTTCACGAGGCAGGGCGAAAATTGTGTCTGCTCACAGTCTGTGGCCATATTAGAGTATTAGCTTCCAAACAGATGTAAATGCAACAACAATAATTTGAAATGATGACCTTAGTTTTATCAAATGGGGGTAAAATATTATAGCAGTCACCTCCACTAAGGGGGGTGTATTCGCTCCTCTGTGAGGGCTCAGGGCCGTTACCAGCCCTATTTGCCCCCCTAAGTGGGGGTGATTGCTATTTGCACGCCAGGGTGCAAACCATTATTCATTTCTTTTTTATGGGAGTGTGGGCTCGGTGGGTATTGCGCAAGCCCAATCTCCAGTACAAAAAATAAGGTGGGTGCCACCATTGCAAATAGCGAAGGGACTGCTAACCCATTTTTGTTATAAGTCCCCTGGGAAACAGTGGAGACCTTTCAAATGCTAGGGTGATGTGGTCTTGAAGTTTCTGCTTCAGGATACGCCTCACCACCTTGTTCTGTACCATTTGTAAGTCAGGGATGGGCTGCTGCAATAACTAGTCCTAGTAAGTAACATTGCTCTGGTTACTTCCACCACGTGGTTCACATTTAGGAACAATAGAATGTGCTGTAGCCGACTAGGGTGAAAGTGGCAACTCTTTGAGAGCTCTTCTATTTGCTTGTTGATCAAGAGTGTGTCATCAAAGATAATGCCCAAGAATGTTTGCATTGGCGAAACATTTTATCAATGACTTCATTTATTTTTTTAATTGTGTTTCGGTTTACAGAAAACCTTTAACAAATTTACAAAGCATAAAAAGGATAAAACAAGAAAACAAATCTTAATTTACACAAAACACACAGTAAAAATAGAAAACAAATTAACATGACTTTATTTTCCCATTTACTAAACCCCTTCAGTTTCCGAACTTCCTTCAATTCTTTACATTTCCACAGTGGAGTGATTTGCGTAAATCCATCACTGTAACACACAACCTTGATTCCGCAAATCCAGTCCAACCCGACCCTGTACCTCCCATCCGTGATACTTTCCAGTTCTTGCACTCCTGGATAAAATCTGGGTTCAGTTTCCACCCATTTATTCCATCAGCAGTGACCCCCAGTAATACACTCCCAAATGGGGGCTCACCAAGATACCTTCCCAGAAAAAAACTGTTCATGTTTTCAGCGCCATCCGTGTAAGTTGTTTCTTCCAGAGTAGTTTTGGGAAGCCCACATCTATTCTGGGAAAGGGTCTTCCCAGAATAAATGGGAATCAGAACAATATTACGTAGTTATGGGAAGTACAAGCTCTTGGTAACGGCTATCTTGCCAAGGAGAGATTGTGCCTGGGTCTTTCAATGACTGGCATCACCTCAAACTGACTGCTAGGGGACGTTCCAGTAAAATCCAGGCATGTGTTTGAGTCCTTCCTACATCCAGATAGTCAAAGGAATAAGGTGCCACTGTTATGGACCAATGGCTTGTGACTGCTTCAGTGCCTCTCTGTACTGGGAACAGTATTGATTTGTCCCTGTTGATCTTTAAAGCAATGTGCAAACTAAATTCAGTCCCAATTCCCCTAAATCTTGGTCCCAAGCATTGTGTATTTGCATATAGAGGAGCTGACCACCAAGGCCATCTGTGCCATGTTACGATGTGAACCTACCCAATCCACTCTGCCAGGGGCACTGTCATGAGTGAACAACCATCACTGATGAGGGGTAAGTCTGCCTAATTCCCCTCCCCTAATTTAACTCGGTTTTATCAGACAAACATCTGTGGGCTCCCACCCTGGCATCTGGAGATCCATGCAGCAGTTTCACCCACCCTGGAAATTCAGGCCTAAATCCCATTTGATACAACAATTTAAACATGGAGTCAAATTCTATTCTGCAAGTGAAGGGCTATGATTGCGAGGGGCCAATGGTAATACTAACCAAAAGAAGGTTTAATTTGAAACTTTTTGGCCATTGAACAATGCTAATGTTTTTGTTCAGGTTTAAATATATCACCTCTCCTGCAATTCATATTACAGGATTGTAACCAGAATCCTCAGTGTTCATCATTGACACTCTCCTATGTGAAGCACCGGCCACCCTTGGTCACACTCCTTTGGGTCTGACCACTACAGTGGCGTCTCTGACCTCCAGTGACTGCTTCCCTAGTCTATACATTCCCACCATATGTTCCTCCACCTCCTTTCTCAGTAGCGTTTATAATTCTGTTGGGAACCCATTAGGCCTCACTGTCTGACCTGTTTGGCCACTTAGAATTCCCTGTCAGTGCTTTCCTGTGTAGCCAAATATAACCAAGTTTAACATTGTGAGATCTCCTCTGCAATACCCCTGTCACCACTGTGTGAAAAGCCCATGCTAACTTTAATCTCCATACATGATTTATACCCACCTCTCTCCTTGCCAACATGCAATAGCCTACCTGACTTGTTTTCATGTTCATATGCAACATTTAACCACCAGTTATAGTTCAAAGTAATATCCATGCACCACCTCTCATTTGATTATCTATATTCTCTGCCTCCAATTACAAAATCCTCTGTTCCCCTTTTTAGATCTTCTGCTGCCCTATTTTGTGTCTTTCCATTCATAGGGTCATAGTGTTGCATCGAGGCTCTGTTTGAAGGCTTCCAGAGGACGGGTTTGCACCGTACCAATGGAAAATTGACCCTACAGTACTCTGTTGTGAGTAATTCTAGCTCTTGGCCCAATTCTGTGTCAAGCTGTTGGAATGCCTTGGACCTCCATATTCCTGGGGACCATGGCCTGCCCCTCTACTGTATCTGAGATATGCAGCAGTGATTGGTCTGGTAGACACTTCACTCAAATGCATATTCCCTTCACCTTCCATAGATCTGATCTTGGTAAGATAAAGTGGTCTCTTCTAGAAAGCAAAGAATATGTTGGCAATAAAAAGGATAAGTGTCAATCCCTCCACACATCCACAAACTCACTGGCCCATGAATAGGAGGCGAATTTAGATGATCTTGCAATCCCTCTATTCCTAATCTGGGATAAATCTCTCTCCGTATTTAAAACCCACTACCCCTGCTATCATACCTATGGGGGCCTCTATGAGGAAAAGTCTATGTATCCGGACGTAATGTCATGGGCCTTTGTTTCATGGGGCCCCCAGGGCACATCCAGATACCTTCCTTCTCAAATGCCGATGGCTCTCTGTGCAACTTGTGGAGCAAGGGACATGATACAGGACTATGATTCCTGATAGGCGATGCTTTCTGGCATACTCGGCCCACCATGACATAGGCATCCATAAGCAGGGGGCATCAACGAGCTGCCGTTCACCAAGTAAATGTCAGGAGACTGATGGGTTTGTTCCTCTCTTCCTGTTTTGCTTGCGTGCCGATCCATTTGTTGTTGCCTTCTGCTTGTGTATACTGTTGTTGGATCTTTTGGCCTTCTCTTAGAACTTCCTCTGCTTACACTGACTTCCTTACCATTGCTGGATTCTTTTGCCATAGTCATCGTGTTCCCGTACCTTTTTGTCATTTCTCCTCTCCAGTTGGTCTCCTGTTTCCCCCTTCAGCTCAGTCTCTCTCTTCCTTCTGAACCCATTCCCCCTCTCTTGGACTGGCATTTCTCTGCTCACCTTCCATCGCATAGAGTCATTCATATGCCATCAGGTATGCCCCAGTGAACTGTTTGATTTTGCATGTGGCACCGGTGGATGGGGCATTTAACACCTAGGATATAGGCTCATGTTTTCAGGGTGGTGGGTGTATCAACTTCTTAGGTGCACTGCTTTTGGTTTTACACTCTAAGGTACAGTTGCTAGTGTCTGTAGCCTGTGTCACATGATGCCTGAGTCCTTTTTTGCAACACTAGTAACCGTTGTTTGTTTCTCTCCATACTGCATGGGAGTAGACTGTGGTTTTCCTTCCCACCCTTCGTTGAACAGGCCATCCTGCTTGGTTTCTTCTCCTTGGGGGATTCTGGTGCAAGGGGAAGTTTGAAGGTCAGGCTTTGCAGACATGCAGACCCTGGCACATCCACATCCAATGGGGTCTGCTCCTATTGACCCAGTCTTCCCGTCACCATGAGCTTTCTCCCTCTTTGGTTTCCAAATGTGGCATGCTAGGGACTTTCTACATGAATGTCCTAATCTTAATCCTCCAATATATGCTGTATGTGTAACTTGAATTTAAGCACCCTCTCCAAGAAGCTACATCCTCTGCCCATCAATCGGGTCTCTTTATGAACTCTCAAATCAGGCCCATGTTGTTCCATGAACCGAGAGGCCCCTCCTACTTGATTTTTATCTCAGAGGCCATTTACAATCCATGAAAGACACAGAGGATGATTAGCCTCTACCGTATGTGTGTTCTCAACCTTTAAATGAAAGGATTTGCACCCCTCCCTGTCCGGAAAAAAACATTTGATTTTGACATCCTCTGCCCCCTAAGTGTTCTCCCCAAATACCTAACTCAACCGCACGACTCTACCTCAACATAGAAGCATCTTTCATCCTATCAACCATCTCATTAAGCAGGTCAAACATACACTTTCTTCTGTTGATGTATTCCTTGTACCGGAGCAGCTTGTTCCTCCTTCCAACACTTGCACCACGTTAGCATCTCTCTAGGTGAATGATTCGTTCTACTCAACAACATCATAGAAGCACATTCTAGCAATGCACATTACAACAAGGCCCAGGACAGAATCACAAAACATCTGCATGCTCTACAAAACATCATATGATCATTGTTAACAACTGGCAATGCATTGACTGTGGAACACCTGTTGAACGATATGGAGAAGCTCATAAAACCTGTTGAATCTGCATTAACCATGAATAGAGAACTAAATATATATTGGAAGACAATGAACCAATTGTTTGTTTATCTAACTCACTTTCTTCATTTGGGCTCATTTCTAATTGCAAATGCAAAATCAATCAATGGTGACTGTGTTAAATCCAATTCCATTTCAATGTTTTGTTAAAGAGCAGAATATGTAACAATAATGCACAAGGAGATATTTACTACTGTAGTGACAAAATGAGCAAAATGATTTTGGTTTGTACACCAATTCTTATATTAATTAGGAACAAAAGCAACCTGTGATCTATGAGATGATACAACAGTAAACAACAAATCTAGACCAGGAATGTGAAGTCTTCTGAGGCGTTAACTACGTTTCAGGGCCAACTCTCGAGAGCAATGAAAGATAGAAGAGCATCCACCATGCAGCCGAGGGAGCCAACACTTATTCCTTTGTCTGCATGAATTAGGCCTCTTATCAAGGGACATCCTCTACACAGTGCGAGACGTTCAACCCACTCCAAACAAGAGCAATCTTCAAGGTACTAAGGGCCAGAGCAGAGTCACTCCTCATGTGTGACATATGCATGACACCTTGGGGTGTGCGCTACAATTCTACCTGAAGACAGGATCTTTTCTCCTATTGAGACAGCCCAACCCTCCTATCTGAGAGGGCCAGGGAACACTTAGAACCAGAGGTGACAGGTAGGTCAGGGTCCCCCTGCATTTATGTGGAACCAGGGTCAAGAATCCAGTGGCTGGTCCTCATTGCACCGAGGACCTATGTCAAGTGAGTGAGCACGAGCCTGCACATGGATTGCATGCTTGCACTAAGAGGTCCCATTAACTGACTTTCATCTCAGATGGCACCAAAACCCCTTAGATAAAGAAGCCATTAGTCTCGAAAAGTCGTTAAAAAATATTGACTTTGTAGTCCAGAATAATGACCCTACTACTATGAAGGGTAATCAGTTAGACTGGGTTGTAACACACAATCTTGTTACCCAGAATATATCTACCCAGCCGTGTATTTGGTCAGATCATTTTAAAGTTCTCTTTGAGATCTGTGTACCAGTTGCACGTAGCCACAAACATAGCCCTCACATTAAAACTATGAGCAGAAACGTTAAAGGTATAGGCCGAGAACAGTTAGAACCGTGTCTCCGCCAAATTGGTGAATGCTTCCAAAACGGGGACACTTGTGAGCAACTGTTACAAATCTATACTAACCATATCTCATGGATGGTAAATCAGCACGCCCCCCTCAAATTCAAAATGGTTAGAAAAACCAGTAACCACCAAAGCTGATTTAATAGTACACTCCGGGACCTCAAGATTGAAAAATGACGATTAGAAAGAATCTGGCGAAAAGATCTTTCTCCTGATTCCAAGGAGCAATGGAATCAGGGGAACGTCAAGTATAGACACTGCATTACAACTGCTAAAGCGGAATATTTTAACAAGCAGATTGAGGCCGCACCAAACGCAGCCAGCAAACTTTTTGATATCCTCAAATCATATGAAATACCTAAATCCAGGTCTCCCCCATACACTCCCACAGAGGAAGATTGTGAAAGTGTAAAAAAAGCCTTCGAAAATAAAACCCAAAAAGCTAGAGAAGCCATCATCCTGGCCAGAGAAACTGCTAAAGAATCTCTTCCTTCGATGGCGACTTACTCATAGCCCTATGAACTGGAAAACTTTAAGTTTCAACCAATCTGAGAGGCCGAGATGGTGAAAGTGCTGGCTAAAATGAAACCATCTTCTTGCGCGGAAAATCTAATCCCCCCCAAAATTATCGTGGAAAACAAAGACCTGTTTGCACCAGTGTTGACCAAGATAATTAACACATCTTTCCATGATGGTAAGAACCCTAAAGCTATAAAAAAGGTGGCCATCACACCGTTGTTAAAAAAAACAGTCTGGATCCTAAAGATCCTACTAACATGCGCCCTATCACTAATACCAACTTTGTATTGAAAATTACGGACAAAATTCCTTCAGGAAAATTGCAGGCACATGTGGAAGCCAACAATATTCTGCATGAGCAACAGTTGGGTTTTCGTGCGGCTCACAGCACGGAAACCGCCATGCTGGATCTCCAAACACGTGTGCTTTCCATAATAGATAAGGACAAAACAGGGATCTTAATGCTTTTAGACCCAAGTGCTGCCTTTGACCTTGTCGACCATACACTTTACAACAAGTTTTGGAGAAAACAGCGGGGTGCTCTAAGGCAGCCCTGGCTTGGCTAACATCCTTTCTCACAGACCGTGTAGCCAGAATTTACTGGGAAGAGAAGCTCTCAACATCCTCTCCCATAGGTGCAGGTGTACCGCAGGGAGCCAGCATCTCTCCTCTCCTCTTCAACCTATTCATGAAATATCTATGTGTACTGTTAGAATCCATCGGTGTTCACTTTACCAACTACGCTGATGATAGACAGCTGGTGATAGAGTTGGAAGGAGATTATCAAATAGACAAGGAAAAGATTACAACCATATACAACCTGATAGATAGATGGATGGAAGACAATTGGATGTGCTTGAATAGTAAACAAACCAAACTAATGATTTTCGGTTCCAGTCAAGCAAGGGACAAGCTTGGTAAAGAGTTTGAAGAAATCACTATCAAAGACTCAAGCATCAAGGTGGTCCCCCATGTGAAAACACTCGGGATGATGCTGGAGGCGTCCCTGGGATCTGAATCCCAAACCAATTATCTCCATAAAAATAACGCATGCTATATCAGGCTTCTGAGAGCCATACGCCAACTAGTAACAGAAGAAAATACGGCCACAATTGCCAGGGCCATTATACTGGCACGCCTTGACTACGGCAACTCATTGCTACTGGGAGCACCTAAAAAGTGCATAAGCAAATGCCAGATAATGGAGAACAATGCAGTCCGGATCATAAAAAAGATCGATAGAAGAAGCCATGTGACAGAGGCCAGAAGATCCCTCCATTGGCTGAGATTAGAGGACAGAATCCTTTTCAAGTCTATGACCGTGGTTCACAGGGGTTTATATGGAGTGGTTCCATCCTATTTTAGAGCCAAATTCACCCGATATACCCCTAATAGGGCTCTAAGATCCCAAACACAAGGCAAGTTACAGATACCACAGGCACTCCGAACGACTGGTGCTGGGAAATCCTTTCCGATTCGTGCTGATCAGCAATGGAACAACCTCCCAGTTTCCCCGAGAGCAGAGCCAAATCTGCTAATCTTCAGAAAAAACCTGAAGACTCATCTTTTTAAATAATGTTCCACCCCTTAGCTGTTCTTCTAACCACGGCTTAACATGAATCTGTCTCTCTGCGCCCTGATGCTTGCAGGCTACCGACGCATTACAAATAAACAAATCAAATCAAATCAAATCAATCCCCATGATTGCACAGGTGAGGAGCTGGGATTATTGATATGCCCGTTTTTTCAACTGCCATTGTAATTTTTTTTATGCCTGTTTTGAATGATTTCACCTATGTTTAAGGGCATAGGCTACCAGCCTCCAACTGCACACTGTGCGTGTATACCCCAGAGAAGGGCTTGTTCCCACCCTTGGTGTTTCCGTGGTATGGATGTGAGATGGGAGGTATTGCATGTGTGTGTGTGAGTGTGTGTGTGTGTGCACGTGTGTGTGTGTGCATGCATGCGTGTGGAGGAAGCTGTTGCATCCTGCGACTGAGTGCACCTAAAGTGTATGAGAGGCCTGCATGCAGCTCAGTGGAATGTTGAGAGTGTTACATGGGTGAATGTTCTTTGAGAGTCATCTGGTGCTTGAGAGCTGGTTTAGTTGATGTGCGCAGTTTGTCTCTTCTTCCTACTTATTATCCTGAACCTGTGACATGATAATGAAGTAAAACAACATGGAACACAAACCTGGGGCTCCAGTGTTATCTGTCCACAACCAAATCTCTACGGCCTCATTAATTGTGGTTGTAATTGTCAATTTTTTCTTGTAGTTATACAGTTTTCACATTTTCTCTATTGATCCTGTGCCTGCAGGCTTCAGGGTTCTGCACCAGACCTTCTTCATTGAAATGTTCAGGTGCTGTGTCTCAGACCTTTACTGGCTTTCTCTCCCACTCGTCTAGGCAGTCTGATAGTTATTCACATTTAAAAACAACATGCTTTACTTTACAGGGAGTTTTCTATAGAACAATATCAGGACCTGCTATGGAGCTTGGTATGCTTCTTCTATTGCAAATGTATTCATGAGGTTATTGAAAAATAAACACGTCATGAAGCACGCACTAAAAAAAGTATAATGTGGTGGTTAAGGTTCATTAATGATCTACTGATCATATGGAAATGTCCAATGAAATAAATAAATGATTACTGCAAGTGGTTGAATAACAATGCATCGAAACCAGAGCTTAAGATGGCAACAGTACAGATACCATTTTCGTTTAGTAATTAGAAAACTATGTAGCAGATTAACAAATTAAAACATGCATGCATTGGCAACCAACATTAATCAAATCCACATGACATAAATACAGTGATCATAGGAATATCGTGAAATAGAATATCCCAAAAGGTGAACTATTAAGAGTCAAATGGGTCTGTAGTGACAATGAAAAATACAAAAAAGGCAAGATATCCATATGTGAAAGATTAATGCAAAGATGTTATGAGGAAATGACTCTGCAAAAAGTAAAGAAATGTCTGCACAATATTCTTTGTGAACAGTAGTTTGAGAACTCAAAAACAAACTTAGGTGGTTCGTTTTCTTACATAATTATGTCAAAGTAGTTTCAATTTCAGTATAATTGTATTGAAACATTGGCCCATCTCTTAATTAGATTCTGAATTAAAGGGAATAATTGGGAATCAACCAATCATCAAATTCCCAAAGCACCCATCTTACAAAGAACATTAACCCTCTGCAGCAAAAGGAACAAAGGAGAGAAACACGGTTGAAAGGTCAGCCTAAAGGCTTTTCTAAATGTGGCATGCGCCTACCAAAAATATCAATAGAGCGCTCACCCAGGATCTTTCAGCTTCTGCTAGGCAAAGAGAAAATGAGAACTGGTTGAGAATTTCACATGCAAATTAGACAGCTCAACTCCATGCAATCCTTGTAAGTGCTCATTCAAAGTTCAACTACATTTACCAAAAAAAAGAACCAATCTAGATAGTCATTTACATTTTCAATAAGTCCTTAACTTTACAAATTGAGGATTTGTTAAAAACTTCGTTTATCGAAAGTGCTCAACTCTGAGAGCTCAACTAGTCTGACCATTTCAATGGGACCAAGGGTATTGTTCAACTTGCCTTGAATTTGTGCTTGTGAACGGTCATTTAACATTTTTGTATGGGGGCGGGTGTCCAAATTATCTGAATACGACATTGCCAGAGAAATTAACTGGAAATCAAGAATACGTAACAAACTACTTCATCAATTGCAGAACTACTTACACTGTGTATATATAATGATCTGTGCCAGTGCCAAGATCTACATTGGACGTACAATAAACTCATTGAAGGACAGAAAATTGGTACACGGGAGAGGTATCAAGAATATGCACGCACAATCCACCATGGCTGAACACTGGCAAAGCAAGTTCCCCGAAGCAAAAGTAAACAGTCGGGAGTCATAGGTTGGGCTGTTCAGAAATAGCACTTCTGAGGGTGACATGTTTATTTTCGGATGAAGTCGTCAGTATAACATTTCTTTTTATCGGCAGAACAGTAACATTTTTAAAGTCTGGTTTATTTTTGATTTTTTTGCAATAAAACAATGGGAAAGGTGAAAAAAGATAAATAAAGGGCAATACATTTTCTAAAGGGAAAAAAAAGACCAACACTTTTTAGATGCTACTGCATTTTCCAGTGGGAGTTACCGAATCTTTGGAAGTCAATCCATTTTTTGTAAGTCAAAATACTACCAGGCTTAAAATAGTGAAAGTAAATTACTTCTTTGATATGATATGATATGATTGTTTATTTATATAGCGCCTATACACAATCCGCCTCATTACAACCTTGGTGCTAAGTGCACCAACTTTACCACCATGGTGTAAACTCCGTTTACACCATGGTGGATGGCGGATTTACCGCCCCATTCCAAGGTGAGTGGGGCGGTAAATCCCCATTTCCCATTTTCCCTTCCCCATTCCCATTTTTGCCCCATAGGGCATAATGGGAGTGGGGAAGGCGCTAATTACGCCGCCGTAAATTACGGCGGCGTAATTAGCACCATGGCAGGTTAGCGCCATGGATTTTAACGCCTGCTAAGAGCAGGCGTTAAAATCAGAATCAGGCGTTAAGGGTTAACGGTGGCGTTAACCCTTAACACCTGAGTTGTAATGAGGCCCAATGTGTTTCAAAGCACTTCAAGGCAAGGGAGGGAACAAGGGAAAATACAATCACATTCTTACAGGCCATGAACAGTAAGGATGTGAAATTAACTATCGTACTTGGCCTGACGACATTTCAGATAGTGCAAGAGCTGTGACATAGATAAGGGAGGGAGGGGGAGAGTGGGAAGGAAATGGAAACAGACAGGCGACTACCGTACTAGGCCTGACGACATTTCTGGTACAGCCGGAGAAAAACAAAAGGTGAGGGAGAGGGGTGCAGAAAGGGAGGTGAGGAACAAAACAACAAAGATGGAAGTCACAGTTATGCAAGAAGACAGCTAGAATGCTCCTACCTCCTCTGTTCCCAAGTCTAAGAACAAAAACGGAAAATCAAAGTAGAAATGGGGCTTGTAAAAATCCAGATCTGGCCGCTGATTGTGAAGGAAGGGACTACAGGGTCGATCTAGTAAAATGATGCCACCGGCATCAGCATGTTTAAGAATCCGTCAACCTGCAGAACTTAAAGTCTTGTTTTAAATACAGTGCAAACTATGGAAGAGTTGGACTTTTGGCCTCCTGTGCTTTGGTAGTTTTTTAAAGCTTTTTCTGGGCTTAAAACATCCAAAAAGGACCTCACTGAATCGCTGGAAAGAGGCCAAGTACCAACAAAGTAATTTCCCTGATTGCCACTGGCAGAAACCTTGATTTGAAATTTGAATGTTATCAGCGCCAGGTAATACTCATATAGTTATCTAACCTTTGAGCCCATCAGTAGCAGAGTTGCTGTTTATTTTCTTCAAAATTGAGGTTTGCTTCAATATTCCTCATAACCTAAGAAAAAAACATTGGAATGATCGCTTGGGACTATTGCTTTGTTAATCACAAGAATATCTAAGATCATGTAGGCATTTACTAAATGTTCAGATGGTGTATTGAAGACTTTACAAATCAGATTTGTGTGTGTGATGATAGTTCAGAGTTTGCTCCCTAGAACTTTGGATGTCTGCGGAACTGGAATGTGGCCTTCAATTAAATGTTCCAACTATATGGTAATCAGTTCCACCCCCAACTTCTTTTTTTTGTATGAACAATAATTTAGCAATTTTGCAGTTTAGCTAAAAGCACTGCTCCCAAATCGAAGGGCTTTAGGCCAGTGATTGACGTTCTTCTGAATCGTTTGTTGAGACCCTTAGCCGAGCTGAGGTTGGTTAATGTGTTTATGGCCGGCCAGCCCAATTCTTTCACCGCTAAGAATGTAATGAAATGGAAATGCCAAAGGGGATAGAATGCTAGAGGGAGCCCAGCAGCTGGCAGTTGGGCATCAACATTCATAAAACACAAATGGGAAAAAGTGCAGTTTGGGAAGAGAAGCGCCGCTGGACGAAATTCACGGGGAATAGACAAGGTGACATTGACATGACATGAGCTTCAATGACATCACAGGAAAGGTCACCAAGTGATCTCTGAGCCCAAAGACAGAAAGTCATAATTGAAAAGCAGAGCTTCCAGCATGTTATGAAGCAGTGATTGATTGAACGCACAAACACTGCACCATTAAATCTAGCAAAAGACGCTAAATCCTTTTACCGTTACTGTATGCAGAGAGGAAGCAGTAACATGGAGCTTGTGCAAAGTCTGTGCATGATTTAAAGTCATGTGAACTCTTCAGTTATTCCCCCTTTTCTGTGTCCCATTGGGCGCCATTGCGGGTTGCATATTACACCATGCTGTCATATTGCATGACGTAATGTGTTTTTGTGGAAGAAAATGTTTTGTAAGTTACAATTTTGAAGTGCTGAATTTGATAGTGTGGTAAGGAGTCTGAAAGCAATTACCGCGACTTTATTTCGGCACCACCAAACTCTTAATGAGGTCAGAGAACATTATAAGCTGTGAATGTTATAACCCAGACAATCAAAGGTCAATTATGTAGCCACATGCCACAAATCAACGTGTTTGTGCTAGACCTAAAATGTTAATGATTGCCTTTGTATACAACTCCTTCCTGGAAACCTTCCTGCCTGTCATCAATATGTTCAGTGCCATTTTGTATTATCTTCGGTCACATCTAAGCAATCTCTCGAATTGTAGGGAGTAAATATGTTGTCAGTATTTTGCAATATAGGACTCCAGATTCTGGCCATTTGAAACAAGTTGCATGTATCTTGTTTGGGGGTAAATAAAAGACTTGCGTTTTCCCACAAGTCCTGACACACAACACTTAATGCATAGAGCAGCTAAAACCAATATTGTAAAAGCACCTCTAATTGTTCTTTCTAAAAGGGTAATTAAAATGCCTTGTGTTTTTATGAGCATCATCTTAACAAGCAGTAAACCCACTAACCTGCTCATTATCCAATGGCGCTCCGGTGCCCACAAAGGCAGTCCAATCAATGTAGTTTATGTTACAGATCGTTATTGACTATAATTTCAGCAGTAAGATTTTATTCGCAATTTTACAATAGAAATAAACTTTTATGTCTCCTTAGGCAAGCAAAAATGAGCAAAGACTTTAAAAATATCACTTTAACAGATTTAGGAAGCGAGAAGGTTCAAGGTTCCCGTTCAAGGACTTGCACATATACACACTCACATACATAATAAAACACAGGTCGCAAAAGCAAGGCACAGGACATCTCTTTAGTGCGTCAGCAAATTGGATACAAGTGGAGTTTTATAAAAGGTATACGCAGATGCCCACAGCATTTGGAAATAAGGTCCCTTCCCTGATAACTCTGATGTTGGGTAGGGGTGCTAAATTGGGTTATGGTTGGAGATAGCAAAACTGTTGTGCTATTTGAGAAGGAGATGACAGTGCAAATAAGAAAAATGACCAATATGAAATGCTACCAATTTAAGAGAAATACATTGATGAGTATGGTGGCAGAGAATGCTCAAGAGGGGCAAAAATGGATAGTGTGCGCTGGGTGGGCTGGCAGTATTTTTAAATGGAGGGGTTTACAACTTTTGTCACAAATAGGTCTGAGTGACTCAGTGTAGCGAGAAAGCCTCTACCAAGAAGGGTTTCAATGGGTTTCTGCTCTGAAGAACATGTTTAAAGTAATGGGTTAAGTTGGTGCATGTTACAGCACACTTTCTCTGAAAAACTGGTTAAAAAACCACGCAGGTTGCATTCATTTCTGTAGGGTAACACATGAAAAACAATACAAGAGATGCAAAGTTACCAACAGTGAAAATGAGCATTTTACCAGAGCATTGTCCAACACATTTTCATGTTGCCTTAGCCCACATTAAATGCCAGTATTCTCCCAGTGTAAACTAAGTAATTCATGTGGGCTGTGCCCACTTATGTTTCTACTGGCTGCACCGATATATGCCAGCATTCCCACATAAGAACACACTTATGTTTGCTTTGCCCATACTACCGGTAATGATACAGTAAGACAACAGGTCCATGCTAGCTCTGCCAATATATATCATTATCCCCATATAAGAACATATCACTGCTAACGTTGCCTATACTGCCAGTAAGGAAAATGCCATGTGACTGTAAGACAAAATGTCAATACTGGCCCTAACCTGCCACATGTACGAACACTCATCATGGCAGCTTTGTCCATATTACCAGTAAAAATGCAATGCCCAATGTAAAAAAAACATGTGCACACTGCCTGCACCAATGAGTCTCCCCCACAACACAAAAACACTTATCATGCTAGCTTTGGCCATAACACCAGAAACAATTCCAATGCCACTATCAGAAAACATGTCCATGCTGGCTGCCCCAGTGTAGGACAGTATGGCCATGTGCGAATCCTGTTTGATTTGTCCATAATGTTAGTAAAAAATGACATTCCACAGTAATAATGCATGTCCATACTGGCAGCACCAATGTAAGCTGCCAGGCTCATGTAAGAAACCTCCCTGTTGGCTTAGCCCATATTGCCAGTTAAATTGCTATGCCCACTGTAAGAAAACATGTGCACACTCACTGTACTAATGAAACCTCACCATGTAAGAACACTCATCATTCTACCTTTGTCAACAATGCCTGTAAAAATGCCACGCCACTTTCAGAAAACATGTCCATACTGGCTGCATCAATGTAAGCCTGTATGTCAACATAGGAATACATATCATATTGGCTTTGTCCATAACTCCAGTAAAATATGTCATTTAGGGGTGCCAAGTGCACGGGTCTGAGCACCCCCCGGGAAGACTGTGTGCACCAAATGTTCCTAACCTCTCAATGGAACGTCCTGAAATTACTGTCACCAGCACCACTGGGAAATTCAAAAGTTGGTTCCCCTAATGTCATGTCACGCCCATGGTAAGTAAGCACGTACGTGCCTGCACAAAAAGACACGCCCCTATATGGGAACATTCATCATGTTGGCTTTGCCCATAATACAGGTAAAAATGCTATGCGCACTGCAAGACAACTTGTCTATGCTGCCTGCACAATTGTAGCCAACTCACCACCCCCATGTAAGTACACTCATTTTGGCTTTGCCCATACTGCCAATAAAACATTGGGCCTCATTCGGAGTTGGGCGCAAAGGGATTACCGGCACCGGTAAGGACACCGGTGCCAGTAAACCCTTTTAGCCCTATTCCGAGGTCCCTTAGAGGGTCCCTCCTTTAAAGGTGTTATGGACGGGACCCGTTAAGGGACTTCAGAGGTAATAACGGTACCGCAAATTGCGGTACCGTTATTAGCTACTTCCCCATTCCCATTGAGCCCTAACGGGGCTCAATGGGAATGGGGAATGGATTTTTCAATGGGGATTTACCGGACCCGCAAAGGTCGGACTATACCGGTAAGTCCCCATTGAACCAAGTCGGAGTCTGTACCGGTATGGGAGGTAGTCATGGTGCAAATAGCACCATGACTATCTTCATACTTGGAATGAGGGCCATAGACCCATAAAACAACATATCGACGTAGGCTGGCACTAGACCAATGAAGCTCACCCTCCCCAATCAGAGGCAGAATCTGCCTGCATGCACACACATTCATTCATACATGTACCCATACAGCATACACACATTCTTATTCACGTATGCACTAATAAAACATACACACTAGCTCATTCATATGCACACCCATACAAAATGAACACTAGCTCATTCACATGAACAACCAGACAACATATACTGTATTCACATTTTACACATGATGCATGCGCAGCCAAACACATACATCTTTGCACGCAGGCATGCATACATAAACACCAAATTTTTAGTTTGGGATATTAGGTGGCACTTGTGCCATCCATATGCCAAAACTATTGGGTGAGACTACAGATGGGAGAAATGGAATATGGGGAGCGACACACAGTTTTTAGGTGTTGTTTGGCTATTTGACCACCCATTGACAGCCTATGGCCATACTAATCCCTATGGCCATTCCCACCCAGTTCCTGTCCCTGCCCGCCCGGAACTCCTTGAGCTAGTTTTAATCAAGCCTTACCATCACACTTTGCACTCAAAGTGCCTATAGTGTTTTTTCAAAGCAGTCTTTGCACAGTTAATGACTTAATTGGAGCTGCAAACCCACTATGGTGTAATACAAATGTCTTAATCAGATTTGTTTTCAGCCACTCAATTTATAAGCACTATGCATGTCCTTTACTGATGTCTTGTTAAAAACAAGCAGTGACAAAGCCAACATTGTTGGCTTGTGTAGAAGTATCAGGCATTTGTCAGGCACTGCTATTAGACACCCAGGTACTCGCACCATTTTGAACCTGCTATCATCAATGGCCAGTTAATACCACTATGGCAGTGCCTGGCGAATGCCTTTCTCATACCTACACAAATGCCCAAACTGTTGGCATTGCCAATGCTTGTTTTTCTTACCTGCAGCCCGGGTCTAGACTCCATATGCCACCTGCGCTCCATGCCACCTCCCATGACGGCCCTCCAGGTCCCATGCAGCATGTAAGCAGGACGCAGGAAAGGATTTCTCGGTCCTATACATACATGATGGAGGCAGAGCATCACCTTCTCGCCACCCCAGGCCCTGCTCATTCCAAGGAGGAGCAAGACTGCCCTCTTGGAACATTTTACCACACAGTTCCTCAGCGTGCATCTCCAGTAGGCCACGCAAGTCTGGGGAAGGAAAACACCCCAGGCCTTGCATGGTCGTACGTGCTGGGGAACTGCACTCATGAAAGGGCAACTACGTTTCCCTACAAAGAAAAGCCAGCCAGTGACAGCCAAGTCTCTGCAAGATACGCACCCCAGTCCCAGAACTATGATGATCATAAGTAGCCCATGATGGTGGCAGGGTAAACTCTAAAATAGAGCTCAAATAGAGCTATACCTGAGTGTAGGCATGGTACATGGCTCTACTTATGATCATGGCCGCCACATCCCAATTGATATCATACATGTGTCAACTCGTGTGAGTCACCTCTGCTGTGGAAGTTGATGGGTATTCTGGTCAGTCGGGTTTTTACGGCTAAATGGCAGATTCAAAACCCAGATGACCAAGCCTCTTGTTTGCTCCCTTTGTGGGAGCATGTTATGATATGATATGGCATTTATAACGTGCCTATACACAGGTGGTTTCCAGAGAGAGCCACACAGCAGGCCATTGCACTGGGCCCAGGCATCGAAGGAGCACAACCATTCAAAAGTAGTGGCCTTACACCAGACTACTGCCTCTCTAAGGGCCTTTGTTCTTAGTGGGAACGAAAAGGGGGTGGGATTAGAGTCAACAGGAGTATTCTGTTAGCTTGAAGGATACTTCTGCCATCTTGTTTCTCACTGACTCCCTTTCTCTTTCCTGTCCCCACCACTTCCCCTTGAGCAAAGCACTTTGAGTGTGACTTCAGAAGGGCAACGTTTACTCCTTTCAGGAGCAGAGATTTGACCTTTAAGGCAGGATATCTTTAGTCTAATCACCTGGGGGCTTTTACCTTTGAAAGAAGGGGGCTCTCACCCCTTCTTAGAATCTTCCGTGGATCTTCAAGGGACTAAAAGGACTCACTGGGCTTCCTTTGACATAGTGGCACTTTCCAAAGCACTCAGCCTGAGCCTGAGGAGCCCTCCAATGCAGAAGAGAGATCTTCTCCAAATCCACTCCCAGGGCACATTGGTGGTGCCCTTTCTGTGGACCAGGACCAAACACTTTATGCCAGACCTCCTGAAGCCAAGAAAGCAGACCCTGAATGGACCCATCCTGTCCTCAAGTCCCCCTTAAATTGCCTCACAGCAGTTGGAGGACCAAACCAACTGCACGGAACAGGGTACACTGTGTTCACCACTATTAAGAACCAAAATGAATATGCTGGAGCTGTCCTTTATGCTCCTCCAGCCAGCTGAACAATACTGCTTGAACCTCGACTAGCTTGATGCTGCACTGTGTCCTTGCTTAGACTGTCACCTGCTTGCCATCGGGGACTGACTCAAACCAGTTGGAGGTCACACACTGACCTGAACCGGAGGTTACAACCATGACTCGGCCCAACACACCTCGACTGACTTCTCCATCGACCTGCACCTCAAAGTGCCCACGGTCACCACTTCAACGGCCCTCGTCTGCCGATTTGGACCACTAGAGCATCAGGCTTGGTCCTTCCCATCAGAAACAACCTGACTCATCTGGTACAACCTCAGAACGACCCTAGTGACTGCATCGACCTGCGTTGTGGAGAGCCCCATCGAACTACACTGAGCTATCGTATTCGCCCTTCTCGAGGCACAAACTAAGCTCTGTCTGCTCGCTTACTTGTTCGAGACCGGGTTTGACAAATTCAACCCACCCTGAACCGAATCCAGTCACTGTTGACTACAAACTGTCCCCTCTGTCTACATGGGCCCTAGAGACTGGTTAGGTCATGATCACACCTGTTTTCACTAAAAACATATCCTTTTTGTGGCTAATAACCTACCTACCACCCCTGGAACCATGCTCAGAGAGCTACTTTCTTCAGTCTGTCGCATCTTCTATGCTCTTCCTTGGGGTGTTCTTTTGTACAGTATTTTCTGTTTGTTCTATTGCAGATGGTGTGTTCAATTAAAATTTATATATATCAGTAAAAATAACTTTGTTAAAGGGACGTTATGGTTAAGTTGCGCTACTAAAAACCTGTGAAATTCAAACAAAAATCTTTATAAACGGGACGTTATGGTTCGAAGTAAAACCGAAAAACCCCTGAAATTCGCCAGTTATGGTAGGCTAAGCAACCATAACTCGCCCCACCACTGTGCACTGCTCACACTAACACCCAGGACATCAAAGATGACATCACAAATGGCATTGATGACATCACTGATGACATCACATGTCTGACTCACTCTGTTTTTCCTTCACTGATATATCTAGGGCAGTAACAGGCAGGAACTAAAAAGTCACTAGACTATAGTACAAAGTACTATGATGACAGCACAGATGACATTACATGTCTAGCTCCTTCTTTTTTTCTTAACTGACATATGTAAGCCAGGTGGCTTTGTTCACTTTCAGTCAGGAGTTTAAGAAGTTTAGAGTGCTTTATTTGTAGTCCTTTCCCTTCTCATATGTTCTTACAATACTTTTCTTAGGTTACGGTTACATCATATCAAACATATGCATAGAAGAAGAAGGAATCCAGAAACACAAGAATCTTTTCTGTGCATGAAGTTAATTAGTTCGGGTATGAACATTTTGTGTTAATACTGCAGTTTTTGGTGCATGCTTTATGTTCCCTGTATATGCTTATATTTGTATCGAGTGTGCTCTCTTTATGTTTTTGTGAGCAATAGTGCAATTATGCAGTAAGGGAAGCATACGTAGATACTTATGTTTCACAGGATGTAAACATCTGTAATGGGAGCATTTAGAAATGTAGTATGCAACATGGGAAGATTGCAAATATTGCATCTCTGTAGCGCATGCTGCAGACAATGCATACATTTCTTCATGAGTTTGTTCATGTACTGAAAGAACTCAATGGGTTTTTTTCAGCAATGCAATGCTTAATAAACAACGTGGCATATCTTAGTCCTTCAATCATCTCTGATACTTTTCTGCCAATAATATGACAAGCCCTTGTGGAGGCTCCGCATGAAAACAAAATGTACATGTGATGTCATCAGTGATGTCATAAATGACATTTGTGATGTCATCTTTGATGTCCTGGGTGTTAGTGTGAGCAGTGCACAGTGGTGGGGTTTTTGGGTTTTACTTCGATCCATAACGTCCCGTTTATAAAGTAGTTTTTTTTGTGAATTTTCACAGGTTTTTAGTAGCGCAACTTAACCATAACGTCCCTTTAACAACGTTTTTTTACTAAATTTCATCGTTTTTTTTTTGCAGGGCAACTTAATCATAACATCCCTTTAACAATTTTCTTTACTGAATATACACTTTCATCATGTGAATTTGGGAGATATGTACTATAATTCCCTTACTTTATATACATGTAACATAGAACATACTGAACCCCCTTGCTAATGATATTTGAAGGGCACAGACTGAGCGCCTGTCCGCTGTGGGATGTTTTTACCCATGCATCCAAGCCCTACAATAAAACTGTTCAGTACTGGCATGGAAAACATCATGATGGCCAGAACTCCCCAGAGAGTGCACAGGGAAAACATGAAGAATAGGCTGCCACCCATTTTTGCCTATGTTGTGAGCACAGGAGGGCACTGCCTAAAACCACCAGTGGGCTACACACACAGTAGCCTGAAACCATTGGGAATGGCAATGCTGATTGCCAAAAAAAGCAACTCAGAACTGTGGGGAATTCATTTTCTTAATCCCAAAAATGGTTGCATTACCAGTACTCACCACTATCAGAAAGCCGGCGTTTTAAAACCACCAGACTTTTGTGTAAAACTGAACAAATGAAACAAAACCAGACCAAGGAAAGACTTGCTAAGAGGTGGATACAATGTAAAACTATATTCTGAAATGACTTGAAGGAAGTAATTATTTAATGTATATGTAAAAATTGTCAGTTTGATTTGAGTGTAGAAAACTGGGAACAAAAAGTGACATTTAGCTGAAACCTGGCTTAATGAAACTGGATTCTGCCTGACAACTACCCCCGACAGGAGTTGAAACCTGCTCAGCCACTCCCCTTGCCAAAAGGAGTTGTCACCTCTCTGATTAGATTAGGGTGGAGCAGCTGGGGACTACAGGGAGTTGAACAAAGGCATGTCCTGGACTCAGGCAAATGTTATATTGGGGGGCCGTAAAGTGGCTTCCTCTTAGGGGAAAGTGGGAGGGGCAGTACCTCTGCTAACAGCTGAGCTTGGGGGAAGTGGATAAACCAGTTATTCCACCCTGTGATGTGGGAAGCCACACCCCTTTTTGACCAGGGCATGATTTTTAAAAGATAGATAACTAATAGTGCGGACTTGTCAGAATTATATAAGTAATATCATTATTTTTGTGATTTTTCTGTGAACATTTTGAGAGGCGTTAGGACCCTGTGGTGTATTCTGGGGGGTTGCTAGCGGAAAATAGGGTCTCACTCCAAATGTCTACATGTTAAAAATCTGACACTTCATAAATTAATGTCCATACTCCTTGCGCACATGTGTGTAATTTTGGGTAAATGTCCGATATTGCAAAACCAGTTAAAAAGCGCAAAATGTTGTCATTTTTGAGTGCAAGCCCCCAGGAAGATCAGAGGTGGACAAGCATGGACCATAAGGAATATATAATGTGCACATGTCATTTCAACAAATTGTATATCTGGGAAGGATGTATTTGAATCAAATATAGATTTGTGGGCAAACAGACCAGGGGAGGATCCTCTGACCCATAAACAGACTTCATCATGCTGACAATCCATTTCCTTCTCCCAATCATGGGAGAGGGGAGAATTGGGCCAATGACAAGTAGAGAGGGGCAGGCTTAGCTAGGCCCAGGCACACACCCATTTTCAAAACACATGAAAAGAAACTGCTGGGACAGGTAGAGACATTCAATTCCATTTGCTGCGGAGCATGCTGACCGACGACTTCACATCCAGAGATCCAACACTTAGACTTCCAAGCTAAACAGAGACTACAGAACTTGGAACCAAGAAGGCCCACTGCAAGCAAAAGAATTTGTCAGCAGGCCTCAAAATCATTTGCAAACTCTTCCACAGCCGGGCGAGCTGTCCGAATTCTTTTGCCAAGAACTTTTGCCAGTACCCAGAAAGCAGTGTTACATCCAGAATCCACTTGATCCGGACCGGAAAGCAGAGCAGTATCCAGAACCAGAGGCCGCTGAATCCAGAGAGGCTAGACCAGCAGAGCAGAGCTAACCCAGACCGCTGTGAGCAGAACCAGGGACCCAGATCGCTGTGAAGTGCCGAGACCAGAACCGGAGTCCAGTCCAAAACCTGACCAGATCCGTGGCGAGGCCCATTCCTGCACAAAATGTCTTGTGAGTACCTAGCAGAACTGTGCAGAACCAATCTCTTAGTTAAAATAATCTAATCCAAACAATTTTAACCTAAGCAGAACTGCCTCCTAGAAATCGTGTCATCTGTCATTTTTAAAGCTGCACAACTGTCACCTGTCAATTCTGCAGCTGCAAGCTGTCACCTGTCATTTTGAGTTTACTTTAAATCCGAAAAACAACCTTTACAAAATCGTTCATATCTCTGGAACCGTTTGCTTAGAATCTCAGCTTTCCAACGAACCTAGAACCGACCTGCTACTCCTTATACTTTTTCCGTAATCACGATTCACGCACTCGCGAATTTTGCCGCGATTTGCGATTTGGCCTGATTTCTTTACCTGTAAAAAGATAGCAGCTTTTTGCTTTCCTCTGCTAAAAATTTGTTTGCCTCTTAATAACCATCCCTGAATCATTGTTAAAGTGAGCCTGAGCTCATCCCAAGTATCTCTCACTCACCCTGAACCTCCTAAAGGGAATTAAAAGCATTTTCAGCATATTTCTCACTTCATTGCCACCACATTCAAAGCACTTGGGCCTGTGTTTTAAAACTCATACCGGTTTTCTCTAAGCTTGCTGGGGGGGAACTGAATTTCGTATTGTATTTGATTGCATTCCTGAGAACTGTGTGCTCCTCTTTCCATCTACTTCCATTTCTTACATTGCATAGGGGAGGGGGTGAATTGCCAGAGAAAAAGTGATTATCTTATCTTTTGCTAAAATCATCTCAAGTATTTCTGTACTGCATTCTATTCCTCATTGCTTTTCCCTTGAAATCATAAAAGTATTTTTGCTACTTGATCCATCCTAAACTAACTCCTCATTGATTATAAAGAAGTGTGCTAGTGTCAGATTACCCATTGTTGATTAACATTATATTTATAAGGGCGATATCGATTATTAATTTATTATAAAAGTGTGGTATCTATATTTTGTTTTATTTCTCAAATTAACCTTTTAAACTTGCAAAACAGAACTACTTCTTGGCTCAGTGGGGTCAGGGGGATTCTAAGAGAGGGGTGTTATATAGGGGTAGTCATCCAGAACTCATGGAATGGACATAAAGATATATCAATAAGGGTTTCCATTCAGTATCCCAGACTAGACATTGACTTAGCTGTAGTGTTGAATTGAATCCTCTTACACTGCGGACGGGCGCGGACGAGATCAACACTGCCCAAACACTCAGGGGGTATCTGAAATTGTGCTATCATGCCATATGAAAAATGCACTAGTTTAAAAAGCAGCACATAAACACAGTAAGTAGTAATAAATAACCATTCGAACCTACACGTCTCACACATTACCCATTCATTTAATTACCATGTAGAATGAAATGGATTATACCATAACAAAAAAAGATATGCCTCCAACTTAATTACCTCACAGAAACTGTGCAGCTAGGAGCGACAGTAGACAAACACAACACAACGAATACAAATTACAAGAAAGTAGTAAGTGAACTTCATTTTTCTTATATGTGTTTATACGTGTTGTATGAGGTGCAGAACAAATAATGTATTTCTGTTGTTTTGACACAGAAATGTGCAGTACTTTGGAGTGGCTAGAGGAGAATTTTCCGAATGGCGAAATGTCGGAAGATAGTGATAATAATGGTACACAATTCTCTACATAAGCAAATTAGTAGTCAGTACTTTATGGGTACTTAACATATATATATTTATTTTTAACAGACCAGGGGAAAAAGTGAAGAAAGTCCACCAAAAGACACAGTGCAAGACACCCTGGAAAGCATAGAAGACAAACTGGACATGATAAAAGAAAATTTTAATGGATTAAGGCAATTTGTGGAGGAGCATGTGAAAGGAAGAATCAGATATCACTGTCCCACCTGTACCTGTCCCACTTCTCCATTTCCCAGTGACCTATCCCCAAACCCTCAAGAACAACATAAACGTTTTGACGAAACTTCCATCCCTTCATCCCCTCACAACCAGTCTGTGGAAACCCCTAATTCCCCTATATTTGTTTCAGTGTCTGCTTCCCCCTCGCTCTCTTAATTGCTGTTATGTTACTTTTATTGGAATTGTTTGGGTCAATTCTTTTTTTTTAAAAGAGTTAAAATGTCAGTCGACAGCGCGCCTGTTCGGCCTGTCCGTAATTATTAAAATATGGATGTTTGAAGGACAATACACCTACCCGTACCATTTGCAACCAAGATGAAACTGTTCTTAGAGCATACCAGCTGTCCAAGATGTCCGTAAATCAACAGAATGGGGGAGTCCTAAGGACATTCTACCTCTCCGTACTGTTCACAACCAAGATGAAACTGTTCTTAGAACACACCAGGTGTCCGCGATGTCCGTAAATGAACAAAAAGGGAGTGTCCTAGGACACTATACCTGTCCGTACTGTCCGGAGCCAAGATGGAACTGTCCGTAGAACAGGCGCGGTGTCCGTCATGTCCATAGTCAAACAAAATGGAGGTGTCCTAAGGACACTGTACCTGGCCGTACAGTCAGCCGAACATCTACGCACATGCGCAGCACACCCTATACATATGTCAGCCGAACATCTACGCACATGCGCAGCACACCCGTAAGTCTTGCGAACATCACGCCTGTCCGTAACTGTCCGTCTCACTTGTGTCACACTTTTAATTAGTTTCAGGACCCGAACACTGTCCGTAGAACACGCGCGCGCATGCGCACGGCCGTTCCTGTGCATGTGGTGTCCTGCAGGCACCCATTTTCTTTGCGGATGGATTCACAACGTCATCATGTGACCGCACCCACGCTGAGCGTGTGTTATAATTTGCGCACTTTGTCCGCTTCGGCAACATTTCAAAAGAATTTATGCAAACATGCCAAATTATTTTACAATGCAAAATCACCATTTCACATGTCGCATACAATGGCCCTAGCTTTCAACATATTGTTTGGAACTTTTTCAATGCCTTTGAGTGTTCGATATGGTCACGAGGCGCACCGTTCCATCCCTATAAAAGGCCACAACCCCAGGCTCATCTTCATTGTACTTCTGACGATTGTAGATTGAGTTTTGCTGCCTTTAGTGCTGTAGCAGAGATTATCTCACAAACCTTAATGGAATCCATGGCTGCTGTTGCAACATCAGTCTCTGTACCACCCCCAGACCCTCCACCGCCAGCACCTCCCCAAGGGCCTGCAGAGGGAAATACACGTGAGGATGTAGAGAGCGAGAAAGAACAGTATGAAGAGAATGAGGTGGAGAAACTCCCTACTACCAGCACTCGCCGGGAATCGTGGGTGTGGAAGTTGTTTACTGTTTATGGTAACGTACCAAAAGCATGTGCGAACCTGGTCACCTGTAAAAAGTGCAAGTTGGTGTTGTGACACCTAACTTCGTTCCACGGTGCCGACATTCGCAAGGGAGTACCATGTAAAGAATGTAGTAGGTTGAGTTCCTCCGCAGCATCCTCCGTGTCCGATCCTCTCACCACAAGAGACACTTCTGTGGGAGAGCGCATCCCTCCAGCTGCCTCACAGCCCATTCGCGATGCTGTTGACCCTTACCTTTCGAAGGTCACAATATTTTGTATGTACTGCGACGCACTACTATGCAGGGGGGAGAGTCTTTGAAAGTGCTTTCGAAACTACGGTCACGGAGCACCAGAAGAACTGCTACCTACCTAAATAAGGCCCACCCTACATCTTTCTCTCTCCACCTGCCCTTTCTTATCCCCGTGGTTGGTGTCCCTTCCTTACCCTCCTTCCCCTCCTCTCCTAATGTGTCATGTTTAAATAAATCAAAAAAATATAAAACAACAAAAACCAAAAAAAATTGCTCTTTTCAGAGCCGCCTTTCACAGTTTAAAAATATAAGTGTCAAATAAACAGTGCAGGGCCCTGTGCATTTTTTAAAAGTCCACGGACAGTCCTAGGACACATATAAATTTGGGGTGCAGCCCTAGCAAAACTAATGCACTTTTCTCCCAGAGTAAGTGGTGGCTCTGAAAAGAGCCTTTTGGTGGTGTTTTGTGTGTTTGGAAAACTTGGATTCGTCAAAATGTAATGCAAAATAGGTGACTATGAATTCAAAAAAGCTTGCAATGCATTTTGTACACTTCAAAGAAAAATATGATTGCCAGCATATTTAAGATGGACTCCATCTCTGCGAAAAATGAATGTGCTACGAAACAAAATATTGTCATTGTGGAAAGAGGACATGCAATGAAAGAGGATGGCGTGGTCTTGGACAAAATACATCCCTGGGAGACCTTAGAATCAAAGTACTGGAAGGCGATCCTAGGCTTGCCCAATGCGGCGCCCATCGCGCTAATACGATATGAATTAGGGTTGCTGTCTCTTCAGGCTCAGATAAGTTGGAGACAATGCGCGCTCTTACGTAAGTGCATTTTAGGAGCAAACAGTGGCACAGTTTTAAATGTCTTAGCCTTGGCTTTACTGAAATCGAGAAACAGATTCCCAAGAAAATGGTTGAAGTGTGTGTTGAACCATATGGGAGATGAAAATGTAACACTAGAACTGTTGCTCCAGAACCCTGATAGTACGAAAGGGAAGAGCTATTGCGCTGATTGGGCGAGGACTTTAGCCAAATGTACTCTTTATAAAGACTTCAATTGTTGGACCTTTGGTGTAAAACCTTATGGAGTGTTGGCCCCATACTTAGAGAAAGACCCATCACCCGCTATTCGTGCTGACTTTTTGAGGTTCAGGCTCAACTTATGGAGCACACGTGACATATTAGCCAGGCGTAAACTAATTACTCATGAAATGAACTACTGCAGATATTGTCTGGATGGGGGGAAAAAGGAAACTCTGCAACACTTGCTAATTGAAAGTTGGTACGTGAAAGATGTCTGCAGAATGCACTTGTCTTCCACACTCATTCCTCAGAAGATCTGAAATGGCAAATTATGTTTTCATCACCAAGAGAAAGAGTGTGGATAGCAAAAGTGCAGTATTTGAGATTGGTTCTACCAAGGGGAAAAAATGTATAGTAGGTGAAATAATTTTAAAACTCGAGGTTAAAACAAAGAGCTGTCACCGAAGTCATGGAGTGCGTCTCAAGGTAACTATAAAGGTGTCATTCAGTAATATTTTAGTATTGCGTTTAATATTGTGTTTTATACCCACTGATGGTTTGTGCCATTAAGCCATTATTAACGAGGTTCAGCATGTTCCTAGGGGAGTAACCCATTTTATAAATTATGATTACTTTTGCCCTTTTTATGCATGTGCATTGTGTTGTGTTTTTGTATGTGCTTCTGTATAGTGGGGTAGCACTGTCTTTGTTAGGAAATCTGGTTTTTGTGTAATTGTATAAAATATTTGAAAAGTTGAATATCAGGTAAATCAAATAAAAAAAAAAAGAAAGAGGACATGCCAACATCTCTTAGAAAAGCACAAACAGCCTTATTGACATTGCGCCTCGCTTTCTCCATTTGTGGACCAAATAAAGCAGAATGCAGCCACATTTTTCTTTGTGCAATACAAGAAAAAATTACTTGGCACTTTGGAAGCATGTCCATGACCTTCTCAAGTCCTTCCTTCATTGCAAATTGCAATGAAATTCCAGAGACATGCCCTAAACTGTTTCCTCCACAATGAATGATAATTATATCAGGATGACACTCTGTAGGTAAAGTAGCACAGAGAGGTACCAACTCCAGCCACTTCATTCCATGCACTCCATGCCAGTGCACTTCCACATGAGGGAATCCAAGATCTGCAGATATACCACACCGTTCTGCATGCACCTTCAACCAATGTATCCATGAGTCTCCCAAAATCCGGATAATCTGTTTTCAAGCACACACAGCCATAGCTGTATGTTCTCCTCTAAGCAAAAAGAGGTTCTCACTAAATCTCTCCGTTCCGAACACACCCACTGAACTTTACTGACCATTTCCTAGCTTCGCTCATTCTCGTTTGCATGCCTCTACACCCCAGAATCCCTGTATGTAATACACGCCGCCTGCAGACTACCGCCATGTCTACAGACATGTAGAGGATCTGAGCATGACGACTGTACATTTAAATAGTATTCCCATTTTCCCCTAAGGTGGGCTCTGAAAAGAGCCGTTTTTTTGTTGTTGTTTTTTTGCAGATGCCTGACAGACACCTGTTATTTTCTATTTCTTTCTTTTTTTTCTTCTTAGTTTACTTCTACAATCATCGCATAACCTTCTCCAAAGCAAGCCTTACATTCCAAAAGAACATGGCATTTCTCAAAAAAGATAAAGAAACACCATCAGCTTCAAAATAAGCCACATTACTGGAAACAATGTTCTCGTGGCTGCAGAAAAACATACCAGCTCTTAACATGAAAGCACGCATGCCGCGATTGATGGCACACCTACCAATACTTTGATCAGGACAAAAAACAGAACTGTTGTCCCATTTTATTCTACGGAGTAAGCCAGAAAAAATCACTTTCGCAGTTGGAAAGATGTTAATGACTGCTTGAACCAACTGTTCCAAATCTCCCAACAAAGTAGGTGAACTCACGTAGCCCAAATGGGAGCACCATAGTGCAAAACATGGGGACTGGTCATCCTACGCATATCTCTGCAAACTTGGAGAATTGCCGCTACATTGCAATCAGTCCTAGCACTCCACACCACCTCCACTCCTCTGACATTGAAATTGTTCGCCACAAGCCTACATTCTGAATAGTGCTGTAAACCATGGACAAAAGTAACTCCGTGCACCAACACCCTGACTGTCTCCACCTCTGCCATCTTCACTACACACACTCTCTTTCTACACAAATCAACAATGTCAACATCTGATTTGCTGATGCCTACAGTCCCCTTTCCATGCTGGATTTGCTGTAAAGCCTTGTATGTGGCACGCCCTACCCGCGGACAAGCGCAGTGTCTGTGCGGCACGTAACTCTTAGCCAGCCCTCTACCCTTTCCACATCACTCACGGATCCATTCCCTCATTGGACACAGCTAAGCAGTCACACAACCATCCACCAATCACATCCAAGACCTCTGCATCTACCTCTGTCATCAGAGTTCCGCACTTCAAATGTACTGTTGATCACTCTGAATACAATTCTCATATCATTGCATAGCACCTACTATAAAAACTACTGTGCAAGTGTTGCAGATTTCTACTTACAGCTCCATGCATACCCACTTGCATTATTACAAAGTACAGGTATGCATATTTTATTCAGAGTACATGTGCAACTCTTATGATTCCATTTAAACAAATTAATGCCACTATATGTGCATAGCCAATACATACATACCAACGCTCCCGCTTTAAACGCGAGACTTCCGATTTTTCATTAAAAAATCGCACTACTTCTTACTATCTCCCGCATAACCTATACATATGTAGCAACCCTCCCGATTTACGCGCAAAACTCGATTTTCCATAAAAAAGTCACATTTTTTTACTGTCTTCCGCCTAGATTAATGCTACTTTCAAAGCGATCGTATGAGAAAGATAAACATTCCTGATTGCCGTGGTGACATCTCCCTCTCAGGTGCTCCCTATTTTTCGCATTCCTACTTATAATATGAAAGTATTCAAGTTTTTCCTATCTACTATAATGACCTTTCACTTCCAAACCTCTCTGCTATGTACAACACAGCTGAAAAAAAACAAGGGAATTTCATGAACTGGAAATTGTACTCATTTGCGAAGCAGGTTCAACTAACATACTGCAAATAACATATAAAGGCTGCACATAGTGCAATGAAATACACTATAGTGCACGCATACACTATGTTGAGATATCAAACAAGAATACTCCCACGAAAGCTGAAAAATGTAGGTAACATCACTGCTTTAAACACACAAAATGACTAACTTCTACCTTTTACAATTGCAGTGAAGACCACTCTCCTGAAAATCAACAGCATCTACACTGCAAAGAACATATCCGAAGAAACCTGGTCATTCCACAAAAAAAGTAAGTACAGTACTACCTTTATATTCTTACTGTTCCTCAAAGAGACTGTGTGGGTTATGTATGTAATTTGCGCTCCAAAAAAAACATTGATTTCTGAACCATTCTGCCCACAAATCCCCATTTATTAAACAAAGATTAACAGGCACAAAAAGCATGTCCATAGAAAGGAACGCAGAAATAGAGCAAATGAAAATAAAAGTGTCCAAAGTAAGCATCTATCTCTACCAGAGTTTGTAAAAAATGTTGAAACAAAACAGCGAATACAGTCATTTAGCGAAACAAAGGAAGCTTTGGCAACAGAAACTTTGCCTCCTCTATCAAAATGTGGCACGAAACAGAAAATGCTTTACAAGAATTCGGCTACCACTACTGCTAACAATGCTCCTATAAATCCTGATATACTAGCAAGAAGCCATAGTAAAAAAAGTATTTTAGCAAAAATGTTCTGCCACAGAGTCCTCCAGAATCTAATAAGAAGAGGACCGAAATCATCTTCAACCCTTAAAACCTACAGTAGAAAATTAATCCTACAAGCTCCCATAGACAGTGCAATCCTTCTCAAAAGGAAGTTATTTATTTTAGTGTTAAATAGGATGAAACCACTAACAAAACTAAGTACTAAACTACAAAAGAAACTTCTCAATAAACGGAATGTCAACAAAAATAACTTCTTAAATATTTGTGGAGGTGAATGGAGTCACACAACAACCACAGAACCATATTTTAATGAAGAAGCATACAAACAAAATCAAACAAACACAATTGCCATCCATAGCAGTGGATGAGGATGTGAAAAAATCAATAATACCATCATGAAACAAGAAACACTGATTACAAAAGTATCCCCAGAAAACTCAGAATTACCTCTCTATTCGACTGAACCAGACCGCCCAGTATACAAACGGCGGTGCACGTCAATGTGTAACATTCCTAACAAATCTTTCAAATCTTTACGCCAGTTGCTCAATCAGTATGTGAAAGGTGAAGACAAAATGAAAATGAAAGTGCTGCAAAATATGGATACCTGTCCAGTGTGCAAATACACAGGACTACAAGGACATTCATTAGCCCGCATTACAGGACCCATTTGCAAAAGCACCTTCCATGATATCAAAATTATATCAACACATCATTCTAGTAAGAAATCTAGTGTATAAACTGTACTATGCTAAAATTCCAGCTTTAGAACTAGCCAATTTAAATAACACTCTTCTGAAGAAATCGACCGTATCCAGAGAAAATATTTTGGAAGTGAGAGCCACTTACAAAATGCAATAATTTTAGAACAAACTAGCAACAATTCTGCACATGGCAACCTTCTATTACACACATACAAAAAAGAAATACTAAAATTGAAATGTACATCCGCTGAAGTACCAAATCATGTGTGTGTGTGTTGCCGCAGAACTTTTTACAAAAGTAACACAGAAACTATAGATGTACCATACAAAATAGAAGACAATGAAGATTCAAAATGGTTTGAATTAGCTCTCTACCTTTTAGCAGAAAATAAATACGAAATAAGGGAACCCCTAATATGTTGCAGTTACTGCACTACAAAACTTGACAACAACCAAACTCCTTCACGTGCTATCACAAATAATTTGGAATTATTCCCACTACCAAAACCCTTCCAACAACTCAATTTGTATGAGAGCATCATAATTCAAACAGTACACCCATTTCAAGCAATAATACGCCTTCAACCAAAAACTGCAAAATTACCTCCCTCTGAATTGGTGGAAGACATTCATGGCAAAGTAGTTTATTTGCCATTAGATCTCACAAAAAATGTGCACACTCTAGGAGTGCAACGTCCAATAGAGCATTCTTTAATTGTCTTAGTAAATGGTGTACAAACAAAAGACAAAAGAATTTGGCAACAACTCGTGGACTTACTTAAAGTTCATCAAGAGTCATCAGAAACTGGTCAATTTGAACTTCTGGATGCTGCTGCAGTATCCACTCTTTTGGACCATTATACAATTCATCCATTGCACTCTAATGAGAGCATAGATGATGCACTAGAAACTTACCAAATGCGACAAACCAAAGGGTCACCAATGAGCATATGGGAAAAAAGTATAGAAGCACATGCTTTTCCACTGCTATTTCCTACTGGCAAAGGAGGAAGATACGATGATAGACCCACTCAGATAACAGCATGAGAATACTGCTCATTACGAATGTATTCTGAAAAACCCATATTTAGACAAAATGTGGAATACATATTCCACCTACTCTTTGAAAGTGAACTAGCAACCCTATGTTACGGAGCTGCACACATATTGAAATCTGGAACCCACTTTCAAAATATGTCAGTTATGCAATTAATACAAAAAGTGCAAGAAAAAGATGAGGTTTTACAATCAAGCATAACAAATCTGTTTGCAAACATGCGTGGTACGAAAGAATACTGGTTCCGACGGCACAGAGATGTACTTTGTATGATCAGAAACCTTGGACCACCCACTTGGTTTGTTACATTAAGTTGTGCAGAATATGCATGGGAAGATTTACATGATTTCCTGTGCATATCAAACAACAACAAAATCAACATAGATATACTAACACCTGGAGAACTTTGCTCTCTAGATCCTGTTAATGTTTCAAGATATTTCCACCATTGTTTTATTGCTATGCTGCACTTTATTTTTAATAAAACTGTTCCTCCCCTCAGACAAGTGCAACACTTATTTTGGAGAAATGAATACCAAGCCAAAGGAGCACCACACATCCACATGCTTTTATGGATTAAAGGTGCACCTAAACTTGGTCAGGACAGTGATGGCACTGTTTTGCAGTACATCCAAAAATATGTCACTTGTGAAATCCCTTCACAACGGACACATGGTGACCTTCATGGATAGATTGTACAATTTCAAAGACACAAATGTGGCAAATATTGTCATCGCAAATACAAAAGCAAAGGGAAATACTACACCAAATGCTGCTTTGGTTTCCCTAGACCAGTTACAGAAACAGGTGAAGTTAACAACTTCATGTCTTCAGTTTGACATAGTGTTAAAGGTAAATCACCTAAGAACACATATTACATAAAAAGAACAGAACACTCAAAATATATCAATGATTACAATGCAATCATTGCCCTCTTATGGAATGCAAACATAGATGTGCAGTACATTGCAGACAATTCCACTGCCGTTGCACAATATGTTACAGCCTACTTAACAAAAGCAGAAAAAACAGAGCTTCAAGACCTCTGGAAGGACCTATCATCAGACAAAACACTATCTCAGAAATTGTACAGCCTAGGCATAAAAATGCTCTCTCATAGAGAATGTGGCACCTATGAAGCTGCAGATCGTTTAACCGGCACTGGTTTGTATGGAAAATTTGAAAATATAGTATGCCTAAGTCTTGGTCCTGCTAAATCTAGAAAAAGAGTTCTGAAATCATATGAGGACATAGAAACAATTGCCAAAAATGATCCCAACAGCCAAGACATTTTAAAAAACTATTTACTAGACACATAATACCCAAACAGGAGTACCACTTCGGAAACCATGTGTCTATACCACATAGCCCAAAACTTTGCATACAAAAATAATATAAAACCCGATGAAAGCAAAGGTAGATATAGAGTGACAGATTGTGAAGGCAGCTTAGTGAAACTTACCAAACGAAGCTTAATTAATCATGTCAAATTGTCATTAAAAACTCCTCAACAGAAAGAACTATATTACATGTCCCTGAAACAACTTTTTAAACCATGTAGAAAAGAGGAAGAGATACTAGATAACCATGACTGCTATGAAAATGCTTTCAAAGCAAATGAAAGCGCTATCACCAATGTGAACGTTACGCAGAACAAAACAATGTTGCACAATGAACAGCAACACGAAGAAGAACTCCAGGCCCAACTAGATAAGGACACTTCCGACAGTAGTCAACCTTCTGTAACAGGAAGTCA
This sequence comes from Ambystoma mexicanum, assembly GCF_040938575.1. NCBI lineage: Eukaryota > Metazoa > Chordata > Amphibia > Caudata > Ambystomatidae > Ambystoma > Ambystoma mexicanum. The sequence goes on along the minus strand of NC_090931.1, from coordinate 1,318,731,176 downwards.
AGAACCACTAGGACATCCACTAATAGCAAATGAAGCAGAATTAGCTACGACAGAAGTGGAAAACACCATGTGTCACTATGAAGAAGATATAGAAGACTTAACTGTACTACAATCAAAACTTAACAAAGATCAGCGCACCATTTTTGAAGAAGTAACAAAAGAAATTGCACATGTTGTACAGCACTAAAATAAAGAATGTACCTGCCAAAATTACAAACTATACTGCTGTACGTCAGTGGTGAAGCTGGTTCGGAAAAACATTCTTGATCAAAATCATCAGCAAGTTCCTTCAGCAATTTACAAACAACAAACTGTCAGCTGTTGTAACTGCCCCCACAAGTTTAGCTGCCTACAACATAGGCGGTGTCACTTTACACCAATTACTACTCCTTCCAGTAGAACACCAAAACAAATTAGACTATTACAAACGTTCTGCAGAAGCTGCAATGGAACTATGCAGAGTATTAAAACAAATGAAAATGCTACTAATAGATGAAGTGAGCATGGTCTCCAACCTAATGTTGGCTTTGATTCACCTCAGATTGCAAGAAGTACACAAAACAAACTACCAATAGCTCTTTGGAGGAAAACACATTATTGTTTTCGAAGATCTTCTTCAATTGACACCAGTGAAAGGTAAACCTATTTTTAAAACATTAGGACACAAACTCTGCCGTAAAACTGTTGGCAGCATAGGAAATGTGAACCTTTGGCAACATTTCCAATACAGAGAATTAACAGAAAACATGCGTCAATCTGCAGACCTCACTTACGCCAACATTTTAAAAAGTATTAGAATTGGTGTACTATCTCAAGAAGCACAAGCAATATTGAAAAACCGGCACATCCATGCACTTTATGGCGATAACGCATGTGCTACTGATGTTATGGAACAATTAGCGCACATAAATGTCAATTGTATGGCCTTAATGCCAACTCTTGCAAGCTGTTTCAAATTCAATGAAACAATGTTAAAAAAAGAAATGCCACCAATAATTGAAATTTGATCCACAGACAAACTGGACGTACATGGTATGACACTACCCATGTGTCAGCAAGCCACAACAAGACTAAATACCTTAGGAAATTCAATTTCCAACACAGCTGGGTTGGAAAAATATTAAAATTATCCTTAAATTGTAGAGTAATGCTTAAACGTAACCTTGACGTAGAGCAATGACTAGTTAATGGGGCACTGGGTACAATTGTTGGCTTTCAAACATACCCACATGACAACAACATTCAGTTTGTCAATATTCTCTTTGACAAACTTTCAGAAGTAAAAAAGATAGGGCGCTCAACAGCTCGATTCCTTCTCTTCAAAGACATGTATGTACGTAGAGAACAATTTTCTCTAACTCTTGCATATGCAGTCACCATTCATAAATCCCAAGGTCTTACCCTAGACAAAGCATTGATGGATATTGGAAACACAGTCTTTAAAGAAGGCATGAGCTACGTAGCACTATCACACTTACGTACACTTGACGGTCTATTTCTAATCAACTTTGATGCAAGTAAAGTGAACACTGATATTCCTTGCATTTTAGAATATCACCCCCATCTGAAATCATATCCTGTTCCAGAAAAAAGAAAACATTGTAAAAGAAAACTAATTCAAACAGAAATGCAAAATGATCTGACTGCAAATCCTTCAAAGAAAACAAAAGAAGCTAATACTTCATCAATTACCACAAGCAAAGAAGAATCTATTACTGAAAGTAAATTAGGTACTTCTTCAAAGAAGGAACAGACACTCCGAAAAAATCAATCGGACACAGAACTATCTGGTCCATTCAAATTTTCCAATGAAACTGGTGTAAGCTGCTACGCAAATTTAGCAATGAATATTCTATTTCAATTGACACCAATTGTTAACAACATTTACTTACACAGTACAGACCAATTGTGTTTGCAAATGTAAGTCCTTCATAGAAACGCAACAAACAATCCTGACAACACGTATAGTGTTCACGGAATAAGACAAGAATTGGACTACTGTGCTGGAATGGTGAGATTCACTATAAACGTACAAGAAGATCCACAAGAATTTCTAATGTACTTACTACAAGTACTCGAAAACAAAAACATACCTATAAATGAAATCTTCAAGATTTCATACATGTGGAACATACATGCACTCTCTGTAACAATGTGACACAGGAATAAATCCCTAATGAGCGATTTGTGTGGTATCCATACCTAATTGTGAATCCATTCAATTTCAGCAACTTCTACAAAATGCAAACCATGGCAGATTATGTACTATCTGCAATTCAGATAATCGCTCCAGCTTACTGAAACAAACACATAGTAACTACATAATACTAATGCTTCTACGTTACAATGCAGATGGTACCAAAAACAACTGTAAGCTGACTGGATTCACACACAGTCAAGTGTCACTTGGTAAAAAAAACCTTCACAACAATAGGGATAATCTACGACGCAGGAGCCACAACCAATGCAGGTCACTACACTGCACATATTAAAAAGAAATGTGGATGGTTCGAATGTAATGATAGTAGCATTACTCTAAAGCAGAGATTACCAGCAAATCTTACAAACGCATATTTAATCTTCTTAAAGCCAAAATTTTATAACTAATGTGTACTTCAACATTAACAAAAAATTCAATTAAAAGACTATAAACAGTTAGAATGCGCCAACAGGTATCTAACTGCCCAAGATTGTATAACAACCACACAGATAAATGAATACCACTGATTTGCAACCAAAAATACACAGTTAGAATACGCCAACAGGTATATAACTGTTTAAAAAATCTGCAACAAGCCAACATGCAGAACATTAATCAGAAACAACAGGTGAACACTCAAAGGAAACAAAGAAATAGTTTTTAGCATAGCAAAGAAAGGTTTTTTTTTAAACCGACAAGGACTTATTTTCCCCCCAGACCCAATGATTTGAAAAACAAACACAGAAACTGAGTAAAATGCACAGTACACTGGTTTGTAAACTAAATATGAGGGTAAAAAAAAAGCTAAAATGTCTATTATGCAATGTAATAAGTCTTTATAAAATACAAACACTAACATACTCTTTTCTTTTATCACAGAAATTGAAAAAGAATATTTCCTCCAAGTACTAAAAGCCATGTAAGAAATATATTGAATCTGAACAAATTAAACAGTAAGTATAATTTCACACAAAACTCTAGGTCCTGCCCACAACCAGCACAGCAAATCACACCCATGGTGGCTTATAAATCATTAGCACACCCATAGAATGAAAAATGTTAACTGCAGCATACACTCAATTTGCACCCAGGACTCTAGGCCCTGCTCACACCTACCAGATATATATTTGATTGTATGGGTGTGATGTATGAATGTAATATGCTGCGGTGGTTGTGGGCAGGGCCTGGAGTCTTCAGTGTATGGCCTACGGCCTACAGCCTGAAGCCATGCACCCAAAACTCTGTGTCCTGCCCACAACCACCGCACTATATAAAACGCATGGTGCCTTATAACTTCAGTGCTTATAACTTTGTTCTTGGGTGCATGGCCTTTGGCCTTTGGCCATGCACCCAAGACTCTAGGTCCTGCCCACAACCACCACAGCATATCACACCCATTGTGTCTTATAACTTCACTACGTATAAATTTGGTCTTGGATGCACCCAAGACTCTAGGCCCTCCCCACAACCACCTCATCGATGTTCGCTACTACGGGTGTATCTATTGCTATCATATGCTGCAGTGGTTGTGGCCAGGGCCTAGAGTCTTGGATGTATTGCCATAGATATTCGAATCTATGGGTGTGCAGTATATAATGGTGGCTTATAACTCCTGTGCTTATAACTTTGTTCTTGGGTGCATGGCCTTTGGCCATGCACCCACGACTCAAGGCCCTCCCCACAACCACCTGATCGATATGCAATACTATGGGTGTATATGTTGCTGTGATATGCTGCAGTGGTTGTGGCCAGGGCCTAGAGTCTTGGGAGTATGGCCTACGGACTACGCCCTACGGCCATGCACCCAAGACTCTAGGCCCTGGCCACAACCACTGCAGAATATCACACCCATGGGGGCTTATAAGTCAGTACCACACCCATAGAAACAAAAATGTTAACTACGCCATGTACTCAATTTTAATATTCGCTAACACCATGCGTGTCCTTAGAACAGTTTCAAGTTGCCTGCGCACAGCGCGGACGGAAGTATTATCCTTATGAGATCCCTCATTTTCAGTAATTACATACATCCAGGACAAGATGGCCATGGCGAATACATCATTATCACCTGCCGCCTAAACAAATACAGTATTTCACCCATCTCTTACTCTCTGAACCTCCCCAAAACACTTTCCGAAACAGTATTTCGCCTCTGGTCGCCGCCACGCTGTCGGCGGATCCAAGATTTGACGCACATCACGCCTCACTCCAGCCAATCGGCGGACACGTTGCGTGTCTGCGGTCATGACGCGAGCCCCTTAGCCAATCGGTATCTTGTCGGCGGAGCGAACAGGGAAGTGTGACCGCGGAGCGGACATAGATATCACTTATTTTTTGAGACATACTTTTTGGTTGTTTTAAAGAAAACTACTGACAGATTGGCACCAAATTTACAAAAGCACGCTTTCGGGACCAAGGTCCTCCTCCTGCTGCAAATTTGGGTAAAATCCGTCCAGCGGTTTGGCCTGTAGGCATGTGCAAAGTTTTTCCCCCATTCACTCTATGGGAAAAAAAGACGATTTGGGACCCTCCCTATAACTTTTCCCCCTGTGGACCAAACATCACCAAACTTTGCAAATATTCAGAGTGGGCCATATACTTTTTTTGCAAAGGTTGGTGAGGATTTGTCCAGGGAGAGCGAAGTTGTAAGCCTCCCAAAAAGTGCTCTTCCTATTGAACCATAACTACACAGTCACTACCGTGGCTGTGTAATATATATTTTTATGGAGCCTTGATTGAACATTTACTTTGTTTTGGACTGGGTTACTTTGCTGTTTGGGTCACTATTGGTTCACCTTCACACCCCTGTTAAGAGCATAGCCATCCTTCTGCCCACGTTACGACAAAAGGCCAAGGAGGTATATCTCTTAACTGTCCCTGTTTTACCTTTATGATTGGGTTCGGTTTTGGTTTGTAGAAGTGTGAGGGATGAGTGGGCCATTTTACTCGTACTAATTGTGAGAAACCAGAAGGTGTTTCACCCGCTAGTCTTCGGGGAACTCTCTCTCAGGTGGCCATGGCACGACCATCACCTTTGGATCCAGACCCTGGGGGTGGACCAGTGCGGGTGGATCACCTGGGTGAGGGGTCTTCGGGGAGTGGGGGTGAGGCAGCCAATGACGAGACATGGTATTTCCCCCTTTTTTGTACATCCAACCCTCCTGTATTGTATGATCCAATGGCCCAACTCCCCCCCACCCTTTCTGCACAAACACTAGGCCGAGGAAGAGGATGACTTAGAGTAACAAGACTAACTGTTATACATTGTACTGGACATGTCCTGCTGATCGGGTCAGGCAAAGTCAGGCACTTGACTTAAGTGCATACACCTGATTTCAATTAGCTCTCCTCACATGGATAAAAGGTTGAACCTAGAGACACATGCTGAGCAAGGTGGAACACGAGTACGAGCAGAACTTCTGGGGTGAAGGTGACCCTACTGGAGCAGAGCGATAGACCAAGGGACGAGACCAGAAGGTCAAAAACCCCAAGGCTACGAAAAACATGTGGAGAAGGCCAGATCCCAATATTGAAGACTGCATTGTGTTTCAAAGACGCCAGCAACCCTCACAGGTGAACGTCAGAGCTGGGGAGGCGAGGCCAAGCCTATGGTACTAACCTTGACTCGTGAATTGGAAATCGGAAAAAAGCAAGAAATAACCGCACACAGCCGGTGAGTTGGCAAGCGACCTGAGAGACCGGTGTGTGCTTAGAAAGATTGAGATTTGCAACAATATATCACAAGTGAAGGGTGCACGCGTGTGGATGAGACGCGAGGAAAAGGCAGACCTATTAGTGAACTTTAAGATAAAGACAGTTGTGGAATCAGATCAGTATGATAGATACTGAGTAACGGAGTGGTCCGGCAAAAAGGAGTTGCCCACTCAAAGGTCGCTGTGAAAAGTCCATTGTTTGAGACGATAAAAGTGAATGAACTGTAAAAGCAAAAGTGAATGAAGGTAACCCCGAGAGAAGGGGAGAGGAAATGTTGAACATTGAATTTGGAGTTGAAGTGGTCCTGCGGCGGTCTGTAAAGGAAGCCCACACATTCGAAAGTCTTCAACATCCGAAATGTGGTCTGAGCCCAACTGAGGGAGACCCGAAGCGTAAAAAAAAGCTTAGGGAACACTGGAACAAGAGCCTTTAACGTGGAGGGCCAGGCGGGTCTCGATCCATGTTGCAAACTGTTTCAGTGTTAAAGCCTGAGCCAGATTGTGGCATCCTGCCTATAGAGACTGCCTTATTCCATGCTGTCTAAACAAAGGGAGGAGAGCTGATTCAGCAAATACTTTTTTTTAGGTCGAACACTGATTTTCCTTTCATATACATACCTCCTTTACACACATAGGGCAGGCATTGGGTTTTGTTAGCATATGCCATTTTCATTTGACAGACATGACTGAGACTGTTTTCTTTGTTTTTGTCGAGATGACTCCCATCCTAGTTATAGGAAAACGTAGGAGTTTTTCCAAACCCCTCAAAGTTAATAAAGGTTTTACAAATTGTATCTTTTATGTCAGTGTCATAATTGTGATACCATGCCTCCCCTACATTATCCTTGTACTCCTGCGGAATAGAATCCAATTCGTCACATCCAAACCATCCAATTCCAAGCGAAGATGTGCCATTTGAGTTCCTTGCAAGCACATGAACTCTATGAATCAATTCACAGCAAACAGGGGCCAGCTTCACTCCATTACCAAAGGTTTGCCAATCAAGTGCAGTTCCAAGCTGAAAGGTGCACATTTTATTCTAATTCCAAGTTTCTAGGAGCCCGTGGAGTCCATTTCCCAGAAAGCAAACCCATGCTTCACTCTAAATTCCCAGCAAGCAAGTACTGAAAACATCCCAAATCAAGGTGAACGGAACCCACTTCCATTCAATTCCTAGTGGGAACCTACTCTCTTAACGTAAAGGTTATAGATCAACAGGTGCTCAGGAAATTCAATTTCCCGGTAACCACATGCCAATTGCGATCCAGATATTAGTGAGCATGTGCATACTTGTATCTCATTAATTCCCAGATATCAGGTGCCCACTGCAGTGAGTAGGGCCTGATTCTCTCACATTTCCACAGGCAGGTGCCCGGGGTAAACATATTCAGATAAACTCTGAATCACCTCTGCATTAGATCACTTGTAGTTCCGAAAACCTTTTGGCAGAGTCAGGCTAAACATGTTCACACAAGTCTGTTCCTGAACCACACGTGATTCAGTAGAAATATTGTGTTTAGTGCAGGGCCGGGTGGCTTTGAAAAAGAAAGTATGCATCACTGCCATGCAGACCTTGCATGGCTGTAGGACAGGGCTTTCTTTTTTTTAAAAGCCTTCCCTGACCCACCCTAGACATAGACCCTCGTTCTTTTTCCCAAAGAGAATCGAGGGGAATACTGCAACTGCTTGCACATCTAGGGGTCACCATACGCCCAAGAATTCTCCTGCGGAACCTCACCGCACGGAGGCCAATCAGCTTAGGTCCGAGGAATGTGAAAACCCTTTTAGATCTTCCACGAGGTTTCCAATGTGGGCAGCTTCCTCAGGACACCCTTCCCTGTCGCTTTGTCATGCTGCATGATAGATAGAAAACAAAAGGCAAATGTCTTTTATTACATGTTTTCAGTGATGACATCCTGTGCCCGTACACCCCAGACCCAGACAACTGCTGCAACCACGTGGACACCGTTTGTGAGGCCAAACATGACCTCAGAAATAGATTTCCAGAGGGCAAGAGCCAGGTAGCACTATCTTCTAAGACAGCACAATCATGATAGGGATTGTCAGAAGAATAGTCATGATTGTTGGGTCTGTGGGGGTCTGGGGGTGGTGCATCCCCGTGAATACGTGGTTATGGAGTATTTGGGAGACCCCGGTGATGTGGTCCTGCACTCAAAAGCATTGGTGTAAAAAGCTGTGAAAATCATTTTTCCTGCATCCATCTATGCAAGAATGAAGGTTTTAGTATTTTTTCTATGTCTAGGAGGCAAAAGAAAATGCAGGGGGTCTGGGTGACCAGTGAGTAGTATTCAAAATTTTACAGCAGACGGGTGCTCAATTAAGGCCGTTCTCTATTTCCCATTTCGTCCATTTTGAATTTCCTAGTCAGCAGGCTCCCATGTCACAAGTGATCACTATAGCCCTTGGCAATCTGTTGCATCATTGAATGGAGTTCAAGAGTTCAAGCCATCACTTTAATGTGTATAGAGTTAAAATTCTCATTTTTCAAACTCCACCTTATTGGACAAGACAAAGAAGCTTGCACTGCCAAAGCAGGCAGTAAATGTATTCAGCCGATTCAGATGTGTATGACCTCACTAAGCACATCCCCGGAGCAATGAGTACTCTGACATCTCTTGCTAGCATGTATGTATATATATAGGCAGCGTGCATAGCACGGTATTCAGACAGATAAAGAGACTCCATTTCCCTCATCTCTGCATCACATAGCTCCCTTGCGAGCCCCGTTCCGAGGGATTTTTCCCTAGAATTGCGACTGAAGCAGAGGTCCAGGTTTCTGTTGAAACGTATTCTTATGATTGCAATGGCGTGGAACATCCCACAGCAGGGGTGTCATCTAACCCCTTGTTGGATAAATGCAAGCACTTACAGTATCTATGCTTCTTTTATATGTGTGGGTGTAGAAGTTCAAGAATGCTTAGAACGATTAGCTATAAGGCCAGGAGGGGATGTAGTTGGTCTCAAAGGCATGAGGTCAGGCGACAATTCTCCATCATGTTAGTCTATTTCACTAAGAAGTGAATGAATTGGTGTGTTTGGTGGCTTGGACTTGTCAGGCTCTCAGAATAGGCACTCTGACTCCTGAACTTATTCGTTAAAATCTTGAAAGAGCTGAGTTATGGTTGATTCATCCATACAGAATTTCTTGAATGTCTCTCGTAGTGCAGATGAACTACTATTGATGCCAAGGAGGACAGTAGCATGGATATAGGGCAGAAGAGATGGATGAAGCAATGGCAGGGACTGCTCAAAACATACTATCCAGATTGCAAGTGATGTATAGTCTCCTTAAAAAACAGCCTGGATCTGACAACATCAGCACAGGCCAGTTTCACTACCAGAACCGTTGCACTTAGATCAGCATCGGCCATGCGTTAGGCCACCACACAAATCCAAAGTGTGTCATTTCTTCACGGTGGACAATCGCCAAATGGATCTTTACAGATGAAAGTTGGGCAAGCATCCTATCTGCTAATGAACGATGACCATCTTGGATACAGTGTCAATGTGGGCCCGTAGAAAGAGTCAACATGCACATTTATGGAAAGATATCATAGAACAACAGAAACAGCCCTCCCCATAGCAGCGGCCAATTGGCAAGCTCCCATTCGCCCATACCGACACGCTTGAACATATTGCTGCTGCTGCTCGATTAAAGTAGGCAATCTGTACCCCACTACTCAGGCAATCTATAGTAGATGAAGGCTTATTAACAGTGGCCCTCCTAAAGTGCAAGGATGGTGTCCGAAAGGCATTGAAGCATAGCCATAGATATCACAGGTTGCATCCCAGATTGCGCCTGCTCGGTGCCAACATGACAATCATTTTGTCTATGGACCACTTTTCATACTCCTTAGTTGAAAAAAAACTGTTCTGGGCAGCGAGTGGGAATAATGAAGCACAGCTCAGAAATTGACAGTCACTGTTACTTTTCCAGAAAGGCTGTAGAATCAATACTATGGTAGAAGGCACTGGAGCAGCCCAATGTTATGTTACGTTGACTTACAGCGAACAAATGTCAAGCTAAAAAAAAAACTCCAACTAGAAGACCGCATTACCCAGAGAACCCCCAAATCAGCAACCAGAACACTCATCATCACAGCCAAAGCAGGCTACTGCACAACTTACATCATGGAAGCATCCGACAAATGCAGTGCTCTTTCAAGCTATGGAGCATTGCACCCACATGCTGCCAGACCCCACAATCCACTGATAGATGCAACACCGTGAATAGTTTCTTCACTGACAAGATAGAAAATATAAGGCAACACATTGACAGCTGAAAATTTGCCAGTAACATGCCAACAAATCCATCCTGCAACATAAAAGATGGACCACATTCATCCAGTTACTCCAGGAGATCAGCCCTCAAACTCAACAACTACAAAGATGGCATTCAACCCAGCCTCTGTTGTGAAGGTCATCAACGGTGAAGCACTTACAGGACTTCCCAATGTCCCTCACATAAGACACATTCCCAGATGCACTGAAAACAAGCCATACCCTTCCCTTGCTGAAGACACCCACTCAATCCAGATGGCCTTGCCACTGATTGCCCCATCACACATCTACCTTTCCATGGCAAAATGTTTGAGAAGACCATCACCATCCAGTTGCATGAAAAGATCACTCAGCAAAATCTACAAGAGGACTTCCTTTCTGGTCTCTGTCCACAATGCAGCACAGAGGCCTTCACGATTCAAGTTATCAATGATTTTCTACACATCCTTGACAAAGGTGACCCTGCTTAATCATTCTCCTTGACCTCTCTGCTGCCATCAACATCATTGTCCATTAAGCCCTCCTCAACATCCTCACCATGCAGAGGGATTAAATGGTACAGTCAATCAGTCATTTGCCTCATAACGCCCCAAACGAGACCAACTTTTCAAAGTTTGCCCAAACAGATCACTTTTTCCCCCTTTAGGGTCTCCCCATCCTCTGATTCCCCTACTGATTCCCCTACCCATCCCAGCTTCATTGCTACCCCTGTATCCAACTTGTAAACCCTGGGTGCATCGCCTCTGTATACCTGCGCGTTGCTTCCCAGAATATTTCACTATGGGTGTGTAGAGCAGTGGCAAAGCATTGGCTGCATGGGCATCACTGAACAGCACGTGGTCTTTTCTTCCCTTACCGAACAAGAAACATCCTGCAAGAATTGAGGGATGCAAAATTAAAATGCTGTTCACCACCACACTTTCTCCGTGTAAGTCTATGAAGCCAAGGGTATTCCACCTCTACAAGAGGATGGATAGGACAGTAGCCCAGTGGCTAGGCTCTTGTCATTTAGAACTGGGCTTTGTGGCAGCTGACAATTGTGGCACTATCGTTGCTGGCCTAAGGTTTGGTTAGACTGTGCATGGCTTTGCTTTACAATGTACTCAACCTTGTGATGACACACTTTACAAGCCATTGCAAGCCTGTACATTGATTGGTGTGGCTCAGAATATCTGCTTGCATTTCCTCTGTCCCTGCAGTACAGGGCATGTGCTGTTCCATTTGCAGGTATGCCACACTTTGACATGTCACTAGATGATGACTGTACTGTCACGGCGCTGGCAGTCTGTTCTGCGTTAGGATGATTTCGGGAAGCCATCAAGTATGTTACCCTGAACTCTGTAAACCTCAGTGAGGTGTTGCCAGTGGTTTACTTACTGCAGCTGATCCTGCCCAACACAGTCAGGGAACATGTATATATTTCAAGGTGAAAGTGGCTGTTCGTCAGTAGCATGTAGTGTGTGTGGTCCCAGGGCTCCCAGACTTGTAATAAGAAGTGGTACAAATGTGGGAGTAGACGGAATATGTGTCTGGGTATAGGGACCCAGACGAATGGAAGGGCCTTTGTGGATTTCCACTCTAAGTTCTTTGTTTATTATTTAAGTTTGTTATATTCTCTTTTTTGAAACAATGATACTGCGATTCGGAGTGGTTCAAAAATCTGTAGAATATATTATTCCAAAAAAGATGAAGAAAAGGCCTGTGAAATTAGTGTCCAATGCATCTCGTTCTCCTTGACCATCTTCAGGGACAATTTCTAAACACAACGGATGGTTACAATCAGTGGTGCAAACATTTTACAAAAATGTTGTTGTTGTTCTATACTTCAAACAGTGTTATGCACTCATTCACTGTTATGTAATCATATTTACCAGGCTTCTATCTCCTAGATTGGCAAAAACTTCATCACTATTTACTCTAATCTGGATCTGGAGCCCTTGGGTGTATCTGTAATATATTGGTTTTTTGCGTTTAGTGTTATACATTTCTAAGGTTCCTCATTACGGATTCATACGTTGTATACAAAATTAGGTATATCCCATACCTTGTTATCTTCTTGACTGAGTTGGCCAAGAGTTCCTGTTTTGCTGTCCTATATGTAAAGGTATCACCGATTAGGCAGGTTCTTACAAATTACCTGATTCCTGTAAACAGTATTTCATGCATAACAGTAGTACTAGTGAAGAGTGTAGGCTTACTTTCAGTACTCCTCATCACAGCTTCTAGCAGGACATTAGGTTCGCTGGGAAGCGTTTACCTTTGTGTTCTGCTGCTATTTAATCATACAATATTCAGTCAATTTCACGTATCACTCCATTGTGCAAATGCAGTGTCACCTGATGACAGGACCAAATAATTCAAATAGCATTATATACAATTGAAAGAAAAATTGTGAGAACACAGCTGTGCCCGCTCAACCCCACCTGGAAATCCAAAAATGTGGGAGTAGGCACTGAAGAAGTTATCTGAAGCCCAGGTGCATGAAACACAAATGCATCAAGGGTATCTTCTCATTGGTAAGCTGCAAAAAATGACAGACATGTAGATAAATTAACGGAATCCAATAATGGAGTGTCCCTGGGTACCACCGATGGAGCAGCAGACAAAGCCATGCCTATACAAAGCCAATATAATAGCCATATCTAATGGCTATGTTATTACTAATTCAGGAAGAGTTTCTCCCTAGTTTAATCTCACCTTCTCCTTAACAATAGCTTTTGGCTTGGAATAGCGGTCTACACTGTAATGATGAGCAGGGGACATATTACAGAAACTTTGCACCAGTGAAAGTGTAATGTCACACTGTATTATCAGTAGGGCAACGTTTTTCCTAGTGCAAAAAACATGTGGGCCATATTAGGAAACCTTTCCACAATTACAAGTATAATTTTGCATGGTATTAACCTTAGGGCAAAGCTTCCCCTCTGAAAAAGCCACTTCTTTACATGCATTTGTGGGCCCGGGCAAGGTTTGCTCTAGTGCTAATGCGGAATGGTATTAGGACTAGGGCAAACTTTACTCAGGTGCAAAAATGCATCGAAAGTTTATGTTTTTTGTCTGGGGCAGTTTATCCCCTGGTGCTAATACCATGCAAAATCGCACTTGCCATGGTGTACACGTTTTCTAATATGGCCCCAATGTTTTTTGCACTAGCCAAACTTTGCGCTAGTGCTAATACCATGCAAAATAGCACTTGCACTGGTGCAAGGTTTCTGTAATCTAGCTCTAGATGTTCTTGCCTACAAGAATTCTTGAGCAAATGCTGATGGTTTTTGTATAGTTTCTGCTTCTTTACATTGAGTCATTGATGGCACCAGGACAGTTCAGCATCGGCTCACCATTCAATAGTTGTGGATACAGGGCGAGACAGTTTGTAAAGGAGCAGGGCAATGATGTAGCTCATTGGCACTGCTAAAATCGATAACAGTGCTGAGCACCATTTTGCAAAGCACAACAGGCGACTCATAAACCTGCTCCAGTGAGGGCAGGGTATGAACTGTGACAATTCTCTAGACCTTGCAGTGGTATTATGTGAAAAATGTGAATACGAGCAACCAGCATCTTCTACATTAACTCATAGAAAATGATACTTTGCATTTCCAACAGTGATCTAAAGTGTTCATGGATCTATAATTAAAGATAAACTATCCTATTGGTTACAGCATTTATCCGCCGTCGTCAGCAGGTACACAAGCTTAGAAAGTTTACTCATTCAGGGTAAGAAAACTGAAGGGGATCAACTGTGAAAAAGTGTACATTTTGATATGCACAAACAGCTGTGACAGAAGCATCCCTCAACTAAGAACAGGAACATGTCCTGCTACAGCCAACCGATTCATGGCAACAATGATGCCTTTGGGCCAGGCGTGCTATACAAATAAAGAAATACAAATACAAATACAAATGAACAATGGCCCTGACTGGTCAATGGAGCCCTGCATCCAGGCACTCCATGACCAAGCATCATTAGTAAGGTAAACACACGAGTGTGCTGCTGCTGCTCGCTGTCACGTGCAACGTTGCACACTATTGTCCAGGTGCCTTAGAATTCAAATCAATGCAAAGACAGAATTACCCACTAAGCGGTGCAAACATATCAAAAAATATATTAATCGTTTTGGAGCAATCATGGTCCACTGTTTCCTCTGCATCCACTAGCTTTTTCAAGATCAATGAAGTATTTTCTAAGACACATGTTTTGGGTTCTTTCTTGAAGCTGGTGAGAAATATATGTTACGCTGTGGTTTCCGCTCAATGCAGAACCAATTGCTCCCAGGTGGTAACAGCCAGTAGCTACTCCATCATTTGAGGGTGTAGTCCAACAATCTTGCATATGACACTAGTGACAGCAATGCCTAGTTTCAGATTTCATTTTCATCTCTTGCCATGTTGTAAGATCTAACAGCCATTAATGTAAAATTGTTCATATTTAACTTCAAACTTATTCTTCCCCACCAGTGAGTAACATCTCCAGGTGAAGGCCCACATTACTGATGTCTGAGTGAGGCCTAGTTGAATATAATTACATATAGTGCTATCATTGGCATATTGGTGGCGCTTGAATCATATTTTCTAGCAGTTTAACATAAATATAAATGAATACATTGGGTTTCAGACGCTAAATTAAACCTATTCAAGAGCGAGCCAGCCACTCACTGTAGCAGGCCAGCCACTCACTGTAACGGCCCAGCCACTCACTGTAGCGGGCCAACCATTCACTGCAGTGGGCCAGCCACTCACTGTAGCAGCCCAGCCACTCACGATAGCGGGCCAGCCAGTCACTGTAGCAGCCCAGCCACTCACTATAGCGGGCCAGCCACTCACTGTAGCGGGCCAGCCACTCACTGTAGCGGGCCAGCCGCTCACAGTCTCTTGGGCTTTTGAGGACCTGCACATATTTCTTGACACCTGGTCGAGTCTTCCTTGTCTCGGGTTGGTCTTGACAGAATGTTGCGTTGGTTCATCTGGACTTCAGAAACACTTAGAACCATCCCCGGTGCCTTTGGTCATTTTGACCAAAGCGGGGCATCAGACGCTTTCCTTGTTGGGCGCCAGGAGTAACAGGTTTATTCGTCTCTCATTTTGGCCAAGAAGGCATAGCTCTGCTGGGAATTTATTCTCCATAGCCAGGGCCGTCAAAGGGTGAGGTGAGGCCTGGTGCAAACAACTTGGTGAGGCCGCTTTATCTTTTACACTTTGCCAGCGGTGCAGCAAACGAGCAAAGCGAGTAATCTCCATTTGAGTTTATGTATGGAACAACCCAAATATGGTTTATTATTATGACAGCAAATCTACTAAAGCAAAGCCATGATTCTCTGCTGAACAAAGGTTTAGTCCAGACTTATCTGTCTATCATAGCGGGCAGGGCTGGTTAATGTTAAGGGACTAAGCACCCGGAATTAGGACCCAGTTCATGACGCACTTTAAAGCCCCCGGCTGTGCTTTTTCACAGCATGGACACAAATGCCAAAGGTTTGGGCTTTTGTGTAGGCATGGGAATGCACTTGCCAGGCACAGCCATAGTGGTATTAACCGGCCATTGATAATAGCAAGCACAAAATGGTGTGAGTTACCTGGACATCTAATAGCAGCGCCTGGCAAAAGCTTAATACTTATACACAAGCCAAACCCGTTGGCTTTGCCAATGCTTGTTTTTAACAGGACTTCAGTGAAGGAAACACAGAGTGCTTAGAAATCGAGTGGCTGAAGGCAGGCCTGGTAAGACATTTTCTATGACACAAGTAGCACGTTTACAACACCAATTAATCCGTTAACTCTTAGAGGACTGCTTTGAAAAAACACTGGCGGGCACTTGAGTGCACAGTTTGATGGTTAGGCTTGAGAAAGCCAGCTCAAAGAGTTCCCATGAAGAGGTGTTTGGGGCGGGAAGGAGCAGGAATGGTCATAGGGATTGGCATGGCCATGAGCAGTCAATGGGTGGGCACATAACCTACCAAACAACACCTACAGACGGCCCCTACTCATATGCCATACATCCCTATTTTCACTCTAATGCAACAGTGGTTGGCTTAATAGTCCAAACTAAAAAGAGTGTTTTCCAGGCGGAAGAGTGTAACCTTCACAACTCACAAGTGCCCAATGATGGGACATTTTGGTATGCTGCTCTTTTCAGGTTTTGTCTCACAATCAATTACTTCAATGCAACAATTATTTTTGCATTGACGTAATTGATGTTTGCCAAGGCCCAAGGTTGAGTCCTGAGCGGGGATGACTCATTTATTAACTGATGGCAGGGATGAGAGCAACCCACTTTATTTGTGCTGCTAATGTATGTTATCTTCTTAGTTTGAACGGAAAATAACGTTCCATTGTAAGTTGAACAGGAGCGCAGCTAGCACTGCGTGAATGACCTCCCTCGCTCGGCTGGCTTGGGGGCAGAGCGGCTCAGTGGGACGGACTGAAATTCACCGTAATGACAGGCAGCCCACCAGCCTGATGACAGACAGTCGGCATGTGTAACACGTTAATGAGGGACATGCTGAGGGACACACTGCGTACCAGCCAGCAGCAACCCAGCACTCAAGGCAACACTGCGTGCCCCTGCCTTTGTCCGTTATCGCACACACCACAGCATTACGGTATATACATGCCCCGAGTGAAATCATGTGACCTGATGCTCATAGCCCCTCTACTGAGAATGAACATGGTTTAAATACCTTGTTCTGCAGAGTTTATTCCACTCAGGAGGGTCTACATCCACGTTTTAGCTCACTGACCCTTCACAGAGGAGAAATATCCATTTGAATTTTGTCTGATCCCATCCCAGGGTCAGTCCAGCACTAAAATGCTAGGCAAATCTCAGCTGAAAAAGAGTACCATCAGCAACCCCACACATGTGTGTTCGGCCTTATTGGGCCTCCTCAGTGAGGTGAAGTTGAGCCTCTCTAAGGCACAGTGAGCAAGGGCTCAACATTTGGGTTACCTTGGAAAAAAACCCAGGTTTTACAAATTTACCAAGTGGAACTCCTCTAATAAGAAAAAACATGGTTCAATTGACCTGTTCTATGGAATTGCTTCCACTCAGGATGATCTGCAACTAGGTTTTAGCTCACTGACCCTTCACAAGATGAAATGCTCATGGAACTCTTGTTCAGAGGAGAATTGCCTAGCATTTCGCTGCTGGACTGTCCAAGTGGGTGGGACCAGACTGATATGCATCTCCCCGTCTGCAAGGAGGCGTCTTTGGAGACTGAGAATCCGATTGTTAATGACCTGTGCAGCTCGAAGTGAATAAGGCCAGGCAGGTGCACAGATAGACAGTGTGAATAGGCAAAAGGCAGTGAGCAAGGAACCTCAAAATTACACACTTAGCTAATTGTGTGTTGCCAAATAAATACATAAGGGATCACGTCTTTGTACATACCGATTACCTGCAATGCCTGCTGACGATGCAGAGTCTCAAAGCAGTAGTGCAGGATCGCCATCATCGCCTAGTCCCCTTATCAAGGTCCAGTGGGGACTCAGGCCCCCCACTCAATTGCAAGCACATGCTAATGTGAAGCGTTGCAAGTAGTACAGAGGCAATAGTAGGATTTGCATATTTTTACCTTCGTTTACCCTCATGTAGGTGTGAAACAGATGAGCAATTGATGTGTGTTTCTGCAGTGGAACAGTGTACTTACTATGTACGTCATCAGAAAACAGTTGAGTCATATTCCCACCTCTAGAAGAACTCGCTCTTCTAATTTTGGGTTTTGTATATGATATGATATATGATATGATATTTTATGTGTATCACGCTCATACACAAGTGTTTCAGAACGCGACAAGGCAAGGGAGGGGAAGAGGGGAGAACAAAACTGCGATCTTACTAGGCCCAGTGACATTGAGATCGTGCAAGTGCGTGGGAAAGGGAAAGGGGGAAATGTGCATGGAAAGGGGGGAGTGGAAAGTGCAGAGCAGAGGATAAACAGATAAATAATAATAAATACAAATAAAATAGATAATGGAGCAGTAAACAGGGGTAGTGCAGCCAGCAAGTGGCAAGTGCTGTGTTTACGGCAGCAGAACTGGGTAAGTCTGATAAGTGCATAACAAGAAGAAAATGGGGGTTGGGGGACTGTATGGGTACAGATACAGTCCTCAGAGCAAGGGGTGGCCGGCAGGCAGTGCAGAAGGGTGGCAGGGTGAGCAGGTACCTGGTCCATGGGACAGAGGGTGGCCAGATGCACAGTGCCAAGAGAGAGCAGATCAGCTATGGAAAGGGGGAGCAAAGGCAGATGCAAAGAGGAAGGTCTTGAGGTGCTTCCAGAGATGGTTCTCCTCAAGTTTTATAGCGACAGGGAGGCTGTTCCAGAGGAAGACCCCGGCCGAAGGCAGAGATCTACTCCCGGCTCCTTTCTTAGAGAAACGACTGACCCTGAGGGAGTTAGAGGTAGAGGAGTGAAGAGCACGAGAGGGGAGGTAATTGCGGAGGGACAGCTGAAGGTATTTTGGACTCAGGCCCCAGAAAGCCTTGTGGACAATGCAGAGGGTTTTAAATGTGTTCCTTGCATCCACTGGGACCCAATGGAGAGATTTCAGAGCTGGAGAGATACGATCCCAGGGCTTGAGGACAAGGACAAGTCTCGCAGTTCAGGATTAGTTTCAGAGGGTGAAGAGTAGAGGCAGGTGAATTTAGAAAGAGGCTGTTACAGTAGTTCAACCTAGAGAGAACCAGAGCCTGGGAGACAGTGAGCTTCTGGGGGAAGGAGAGGAAAGGAAGAGTACCTCTGAGGAGGTGCAGTAGGAAGTTTGACTTTTTAGAGACCTCAGAAATGTGGGCGGAGAAGGAAAGTGTGGAGTCAAAGATGACCCCGAGGTTCTTAGCCTCACAGGTGGGGATAGGAGGAAGGGCCAAGCGAGGCCGGACAGGCAGAGAGGGAAAGGATGGTGAAGGGTTGCCGATGAGGAGGATCTCTGTCTTTCTGGCATTCAGACAAAGATCATTGGCGGCACAACAATTTTGAATGGCAGTTAGGCAATAAGCGATGAGGGAGGGAGAGGAGGTGGCCGAGGGCAGCCGGAAAATGAGTTGAGTGTCGTCAGCGTAGCACTGGAAATTTGAGCATAGAATGGCAATGCAGTGGGCGAGAGTTGCCAGGTATTGGTTGAAAAGCCAGGGCGAGAGGTTAGACTCCTGGGGAACACCACAGGTAGAGAGGAAGATAGAGGATAGGAAGGACCCCAGTTGGACCTGGGAGGGTCAATCAGAGAGGAAAGAGGTCAGCCAGGCCAGAGCCTGATCAGTGATACCCAGGTTCTCATGGAGATGGTTGAGCAGGATGGTATGGTTGACTGTGTCGAAGGCAGAAGAGAGATCGAGTAGGATGAGGACAGAGGGAATGTTAGAGTCAAGGTTGGAGAGCAGATCATCCTGACAAATGTCATCAAGTGTAGAATTGTTAATTAAGTAATGCCATCTGCCCCACATGTTTTCATACATTGTATATATCTGATGTACCGCCATGCAAATGTTGAAGTCCCCCATCCTCCTCTGGAGAAATGTTGTCTTCATGTAGTGGTATTTTCATGTGAGCGGAAATATTGTGAAAAAATAACATAAAACTATTAAGCGGTATGCCTTCTTGAGCGGATGTACACAGTTTCCACACCTTCCATCTAGGCACTGAAACTTATTTTTAAGTCGGTCAAATGTGCTTTCAGTGTTCAAGCAGTCTCTCATCCTAAACACCTAGGCCATTACTTTGCCCCTCGCAACACCTGACTTGCTAGACGCCACCCGCTCCTCTCATCCCCGCCGTCCGGTACAGCTGCACCCCTCCTCTGTGTCCTACCCCACGCTGCATATCTTTTCTGTTGTGACTTCTAAAAAGTGCTCCATTCTGCATCTGTACTGTTGTTTACCTCTGTAAAGCGCTCTGTTCTGCATCTGCAATGTTGTCTAACTCTGTAAAGCGCTCCGTTCTGCATCTGTAATGTTGTTGACCTCTGTGAAGTTCTCTGTTCTGCATCTGTACTGTTGTTTACCTCTGTAAAGCGCTCTGTTCTGCATCTGCAATGTTGTCTAACTCTATAAAGCGCTCCGTTCTGCATCTGTAATGTGTCGACCTCTGTAAAGTGCTCTGTTCTGTTGTTACCTCTGCAAAGTGCTCCGTTCCGCATCTGTAATGTTGTCTAACTCTGTAAAGTGCTCTGTTCTGCATCTGTAATGTTGTCTAACTCTGTAAAGCGTTCCATTCTGCATCTGGGCTGTTGTCTACCTCTGTAAAGCGCTCTGTTTTGCGTTTGTACTGTTGTCTACCTCTGTAAACCGGTCCGTTGTGTACCTTTATTGTTGTATACCTCTGGAACCCGCTCTTTTGCTTCTCGAAGTTAGGTCCGCACTCAATAAATACCATAACAACAATAATAAAAAATGTAATTCCTTGTTTTCATGTGGACTACATTTAATGTTTCCCCGCTTTGCGTCTGTGGGTGCTGAATGCGGGTGTGTAGCCATGGCTACAGAGGGTAAGCACTGGCTCCTGCTTAACATGCAAGTCAGGACGATAAGAATAGTAGCTAAAGTATATAACAAGAATTAGGGATTACATCACAGGCATGGAGGTTTGGGACTGATGTTATGGGGCAGATGTTACAGAATGAAGTAAAGCCGGTGGGGGAAAGTCACTAGGGACATTCACTGGCCTTGGAATGTTGGATAAAGGCAGAGAGAGACTAAGGGACCATCAGCCTCATTACGAGTTGGGCAGTATTCCAGCGATTAATACGCCAGAATACCGCCCAACTGAATTACGGTTACTGTCACCTGGTCCAGCAGAATTACCACTGGATTACAAGTGGCAGTGAAAATCCCCTTTTTTATGAGTCCATAGGACTCTATGGGGCTTTTTAAGTGGAATTAGAGCAGCTTTAATTCTACCAACTTTGCTGATTTTTTGGCAGAGGGTTGGAGGAGTGACCTCCAGCATGATGCCGGAGGTAAATTCTCCACTCCAGGGCCATAGTATGGCAGAGTGGGAACATTGCCAGTAGTTCTGCTACCGCCAATTTTATCCTGCTCTGTAATGAGGCATATGTCCTTTTTAACAGTGCTTCTGGAGTTTATCCTTGCATTTGCCAACATACATTTTCATGTTGGAATATGACATATGTGTTACATAATTACTTTACCTGTGATGAATATGTAATCTAATTGTCATTTGTATCGCGCCTTTTCCGGTTAGTATGGCCTCAAGGCACTGTAGGTTAACGCCCTCTGGTGACCAGAGTCCAAGTTGTGGGAAATTCATCAGAGGAGTTTATAATGCGTGTGTGCATTTTAGCCAATACGAAGGTAAGTACGGGTGGCCATGTCCCTGCTACCTAACAATGTCGAGCTGGCATGTGGATGGGAACTCTGAGGTAGTCTGGAGAGTATGCGAGTGAAGGAGACTCATTATGTGTCCAGCTAGACCACATTTTTGTCATGGGGGATAGCTGCAATCTTATGGCAGAGTTGTTGTGCAATGTGTCTATAGCCAGTGCATGTGGGTAGGTAGTCATGCTTACAGCTATCTTCCATAAGCCTGGAGTGTGCTAGTACCCGTGTGTCATGGCTGGTTTCTTGGTTTCATATATGCAGCTGAATTTGGAAGGGGGAGAATTCAAAGCACAGCCAAATTCTACACAGTGGCTATATTCAAAATGCAGCTGAATTTAACTCAGAGGCTATAGTCAAAATGCAGCTAAATATAATACAGCGGCTATACTCAAGAATCCAGCTCAATTTAAAACAGGGCTATAAGCACAATGCAGCTTGATATAGATGGGGTGGGTTCAAAGTGTGGCTAAGTTCTGTACAGTGGCTATACTCAAAAGGCAGATAAATATAACACATTGGCTGTACTCAAAATGCAGCTAAATTCAACGCAGCGGCTATACTCAAAAGGCAGCTAAATATAAAATGCTGGCTATAATCACAAAGCAGCTAAATTCAGCACAGAGGCTATACTCAACAGACAGCTAACTATAGCACATTTGCTACATTAAAAAATGCAGCTAGATATAACACAGTGGCTTTACTCTAAAAAAAACCAAGCTAAATGAATAAGTTGTGATACATATTTGGATAAACAGCTGCACGTTGAAAGAAGACATATGCTACCATTACAGCAAGGCATGCACTATGTGATCTCACATACATATGCACACACAAACTCGTATATACCCTCTGCACTACACTTTGTAATAAATACCTCATATACTTGACAGCCTGTAACACTACCACAAAATACAACCAACACCAGTACTTTCCAAGAAGATAATTTCACTCATGCCGCTTTGACATCCTGATTTGTGGTATGTGGCTTCTTGTCGGGATGTAGACTAGGGGTCTGCAACATTTGACTCTCCAGATGTTTTGAATTACAACTCCCATCAGCACCAGCCAGCATATTCTATGGCGAGGTATAATGGCAATTGTAGTCCAAAACATCTGGAGAGCCACCAGTTGCAGCACCCTGAGTAGATGGTGTGTGCTGAGCATGGGAAGTTCGCATAGCAGTAACTCACTTTTAAATGAGTGCTACAGATGCAAATGTAGGTAAGTAAGTCAATCTCGAGTTACAGAACATCTGCTTCCTTGCATGTGGGTGAACAATGTGTTCATGGGTTCCCTCAAGACATGCCACTACATTAGAAAAACGAGGCAAAAGTTGCAGAAGGCTGTTATCATTGTCTTCAAATTTGCCAACATGGTGTCTATTGCCTAAGCCAAGATCCGGGAGAATGCGGACTGCGATATGCCAGCGACCATGGCCACTGTATCCTGAAACAATCTGGTGGTGCAAATTGAATCATAGGCCGCACCTTAACTAGAGTTGGAACTGTAGCACAAGCTTTGGTGCAAAGTTCCAATTTGGTGTTAATTTGACCCAGTATATTCCAGAATTACGTCTTTATATAGGCGGTATGCTTTACAATACCTGTTCAGCAGTCACATTGAGCAGGAATACACTAGTACGATAAATGTACTCTTTTCACAGTTGGCTTTGGGGCACCTGCTCTATTGGATTGTTTTCATTTGATATGATATATGATAAGGCATTTATAATGCGCCTATACCCAAGTGTTTCTAGGCGCAAAAAGACTAGCGAGGGAAGACATAGGGAGGACAAGACAACCGATCCTACTGGGCCGTGTGTCATTCTGATCATGCAAGTGTGACAAATGAAGTGCAGGGGGAAGGAGAGGACGTGGAAGGGAGAGGAAAAGTGAAAGTGAGATTAGGGCAGCATGGCTCTCAGTAAGTGCAGCCATAGCAGCGTGGCTCTGGATAAGTGCAAGGAGGCAGGAGGTATGTAGGGTTCACAGTTACAGCCCCTATGTGCGCAGTAGGCCAGGAGGCAGTGTAAAGGAAGACTGGTCATGAAGAGGGCTGGTACCCAGTGAGACCCTGAGGGAACCAGGCAACCAGTCGGCACATCAGACAGGTAAGTTAGCACGGGAGTGAGAGAGAGAAGGCAGAGGAGAAAAGGATGGTCTTGAACTTCTTCCGGAACTTCAGGTGGTCCGGCTCAAGTCTGAGAGAGGCAATGAACGCGCTACAGACGGAGTAACCTGCAGAGGAGAGAGATCTACCAGCAACTCTCTGCCTAAACTGGTATTTTCATTCCTTTTTTTATGTAAAAGTGCAAAGGAACCTGCATTTGCTCCCATGATTGCTCACGTGTTTCAGGACAAATAGAAACAATGCCAGTCCTGCAATGCACAGCACTTACCAGGAGGGCACTTGCGTAGCACCAGATTGCACCTAGATCCAGCGTTATAGCAGAAATCCCTGACACCTGTCCTGAGGGGCACAGACTTCGAGGAGAAGGTGGCTTTGTACTGCAGTAAAAAAAGTCCCTGCATTGGCTTTTGCAATTCAAATAAGGTGCCAGAGGTCTGTTTTTGGACGTCTTGAGATGAATTCCACTTAATGTTATGTAACGTTATTGGGGTTTATACCACACCATTCTGCTATTTTCTTAACCACTCTGGAAGTTCTATTAGGGGGATTGAGTGAGAATAAATGGGGAGGCGCGGGGGGAAATGCCTCATTGATGTGCTGGTGTGTTGATGCATGCAGACTGAAAGTGCCCTCTGCTCTACGTAAAGGCAAGTTTCTAGGTGGTCTGTGTCAAAAGCATAATTATAATTTATTATAATTATTCTTTTATAACACGCTTAATACTGGGGGCCAGTTTCTAAGCACAAGCCATGGATTCAAACCTGTGTTGATTTGCGTTGTCTTGCTTCCAAGGCAAACACGTTGCCCCTGAGCTATCCTCCCGGCACAGAGGTAGTTGTGCCTGAATGGGAGCTTCCTGCGCCCGCTGGTTGTAGAAGTGTAGTCTTCTGATGCTTGAGGTCTGTTCATGTTGTTTGCTGTGTGGATGGCTTAGTTGTTATTTGCACTGTGTGTTGAAATGCAGAATTTTAGCGTGCTAGTGCCTGGAGCAGTCAGAGAGATCTGTAAATGCCAGAACAGAACAATCGCAATCTCTCTTATTAGGATGATCATCAACGGTGTATTACAGTTTTAATCTTGTAAGACAAAACAGACTGGATCCTAGCATCAGGAGGATCTCGGTCTCGGGAGGATAGCTCAGCAGCAAGGTGCTCGCCTTGGAAGCAAGACGACACGGAGCAACACAGGTTCGAACCCCGGGTCCGCGCTTAGAAATCTCTGGGTGTTAAGCACGTTATAAATATCATATCATATCATCAACCTGTCCCTCTCAACGATCTGTGTCCGCCCCCAGGAGACCTGCACATGTGCTCTTCAGAAGATTGATCCCCTCAACATCAAAAGGGTCTTACCAGGCCATCCATTCCCATCTGGTCTTAAACAATGATTACATTATCTCCTGGGAATATATCTCATTTATGTCCATGCCCCTAACAAAATACTCGACTAATCAGTTCCAGCTA
The DNA here is from genome assembly GCF_040938575.1 of Ambystoma mexicanum. Classification (NCBI taxonomy): domain Eukaryota; kingdom Metazoa; phylum Chordata; class Amphibia; order Caudata; family Ambystomatidae; genus Ambystoma; species Ambystoma mexicanum. Next base: position 1,318,706,042 of record NC_090931.1, on the reverse strand, counting down.
ATCATGGTGTCGATGATGCTTTTCAGGTGGCAACCTCCTCATGAGAAGGGCATTGGCCTCCACCCCCTGACTAAATATGGTGTTGGAAAATGGCATTGTTGTGCAGACTCGTTTAGTCCAGCCAGTTCCATATCACTGAGTCAACCTTTTCCAGTAACTTGGGACAGGCCGAACATCCGCAGTCAGCCATCTTTAATCCGGAGGCATCGTTCATTATGGTAGCTACCACCAATCCATGGTGCCAATAAAATCACGGTTTCCTAAACAAGAGTCTGCATGGATTTAAAGGGAAAAATAAACACTATCGTGGTGGGGCAGTACTTTTGAAAAGTGAAACATTTTGCCTGATACTGCTTACTTGTTTTCTTTTGTCAAGGAAGTTCCTCCTGTACCTGCCCCCTCCCGTCTATCGGTCTCCCTCATTTCCCATTTTCTTCTTGTCTTCATCATCCCATTCATTCACTTAAACTACAACTTCTGTGACCGTTCACACGAGGAAGGGCAGGTTGGTGAGGGGTGCAGACAAACCAGAAATCACATATAGCAGAACATAATGTGGCATAGTAAAGCATGAAATAGACATAAAAAATTAGAATGCCATCACAAAGTATGAATGTATCTAATTTCAAGGGCTGTTCTTTCAGAGATAGGGAAAGAGGATAGTGAGCAAGGAGGAGAAAATTAAACATCCTCTTCTTGAAACCCCACCAAAGTGTAACATTGACATCGTGAACATATCACATAAGTATTGCAGCTATCCGGAAGAAGGCCTAGTCATTAAAATCACAGGCCCCGATTGCCAAAACTTAAGTGCTTAAGTTGTCAGTGAAAACAAGATACATTTTTCAAAAAGTTATCTCATCTTAACTAACTACACTGTGAATGGGCAGAATAATTATGCCAACAGCATTATGGCTCGGAATGCTGAAATATTTACTTGAGAAACTGCAACGTATACAGAATACAGAGGCCAGACTTCTCCTCAAACCCTCACAAAGGGACCACAGCACTCCTGTAGGTAAAGATGCTACATTGGCTGCCAGTCAAAAAATGAATTACCTTCAAAACAATGCGCATAACACAAAGAGCAATCCACGGCCTAGGAGCGGAATTCATACAAAAGAAAATCACCATCTACCAGCCGACAAGAACACTCAGATCCAGCGACGACATCCACCTAGAACCTAAACCATACACAAGGAAAAAACTTGGGGGATCAGCATTCTCTTGCCTAGCTATTAAACATTGGAACTCCCTCCCTCGATACATTTGAACCATGGGGGACCATCTGAAATTCAGAAAACCCCTAAAAACTCAAAATGGGACAAAAACCAATGAACATCAAACACCCCCACCCCCCATGAATCTAACACACAGTGGAAAAAAGGATGAATGAGCAAGACTAGAGTCACGTGCAGGGAAGATGCACTACCACTGAATAGCCCTGCTGATGACCCACACCTCGGCACACAATATAGGAGTGGTAATCATTGTATAACAGAGGAAGGAATATGTTAATGTTAATGTTAAAGGATATTTGTACCGCACACTATCACCACCGGAGTGGTCCCCTGGCGTGCAGCAGGGAGCCGAAATGGAGGGTGTAAAAAACGGTACCGCGAATAACCAACAACCCTTCTGAAAAACGCATCCTTCTGCAAACACCTCTCAAACTCTGAAATAAACACAACCATACCTTTACAGCACACCAAACCCCACACACTTCAATACACTGCAACAAATAAAATAAAACACACATAAACTTGCACAACTGCACATGACACCTACCTTCTGAAAATCACACTAGTGCTCAGCGAATGGTGTAAACCGAACTGAAGCTGCCAACAGCACATCACAGCTCTCTTGCTCCTTTCTCCCGCTCAGTCTCACTAACTTGCAAGCCCCCTTACCCTCTTGCTTTACAGATCCACCAGAACGTCAAGGGACCATGTAGGTGGTGACAGTGCACAGTACAAAAACCTATAATATAACATAGCATAACATTTTGCAGCAGGTTGGTGCATTTAATCAGGTGGTTGAGAAATAGAGATTTTCATGGTAGTGCTCTCTAACACTGGGAACATATCTGAGCATAATAAGGATACCTGGCACAATAACAGTAAGAATTGTGGGGCTACAGTGAATATGGCACTACCTCTGCAGGCTCTCAGACGTGCCTATCTTAATACCCGCTCCTTACTATGCCATTGAAGTGGCAGAATACATTATTAATGGTGAGGTGGATATTATGTTTCTGGCAGAGACCTGGTTCTCCAAGGCATCTGGCCCTGATTTAGCCCTGGCTGTCCCTAATGTTTTTGAGATTATTCATAAAAATCGACAGGGCAATGTAGGAGGGGGAGTGGCCATTATTTTTAGGACAGGGATGAAAAGCCAACAGATTTATGTGGAGGGTCCGGAGGGAACGGAAGTTCTTTCAGTTAAGTTGTTGGTCAATCATTGCATGACCTATAGCCTTATTGTACTCTACAAACGTCCCCGACCTATGCCACTTTTTGTCGAAACAAATGATGGCACTATCTATCCTGAAAGCAGATTGTAAATGCATTCTTTTAGGAGATTTCAACCTGTGGTTCAATGACAGTCAGGACCGTGTGGCTGACTCTGTCGAGCAGATGCTAGAAGGTCTGGGATTTGTGCAGTCAATTAGGGAACCCACTCATAAAGCTGGACATACCGATACATCGATTGGCTCTGTTCCCTTGGCATTAGGGTAAATAGATCAAGGCTTGTCAATGGTCGGATCATTTTTCTGTTGATTTTGCATGATCAGTTCCTGATTTATCTACCTAAGGTTTTGGTGCTCAAGCGCAGCTTAAAAAAATTATGGCCAATACTATTGTACTGTTTTCTGACTCCCCTGCTGACCCTGCATGCTCAGACCTGAACAGAAGTTTTTACCTCCTGCTATACACAATGGGCCTCATTCCCATTCCGGCGGTAACCCTGCTGGTGCTACCGGCGGGTTGCGGCCAGACTTGGAATGATTTACTGGCAACTGACTTCCCGGTGCAACCGGGCTATTCCAAGTCTGGCGGACTCTATGGGAATGGGGACACGGGAGCACTGGCACTGTTAATAACGGTGCCGGTGCTCCCGTGCCAATTCTGCCTACCGTGGCCGCTGCGCCCGGCAGGGTCAGACCTGTCGGGCACAGCGGCCCTGGCAGGCAGACTTGTAGTATGCTGGTCTGGAAACAACAGTGCCGGTAGACAGACCAGCACCGTTGTTTCCACGAAGGAATTGTTCAAGATCTTGTAGGAATTCAAGAAGCCATGTGTGAAGAATAGGTCATAAAGGATGAATATTGGTGCACTGCTATAGAGCAGGCACCCATGGACAAGGAGGCAAACCTAAAAATGTCAATGGATACGAAGAAGCTTCTGCCCGACAGGCAGGAGCAACATCATACTCAGGCATCAACCCCTGTGCTCAATGGCAGAGCTTGGGAAGGGACAAAGGGGGCAGTCACCCTTCCAGGCTCCAGTGTGGGTCTCAGAGTGCCCTTCCTGCATCCAACTAGGCTGTGCAAGGTTCTACTGGCCAAGCATTTGTTACACATTGAAATGGAAGGAGCAGGTGCTGAAAATCGAGCATAGTCCTGCGCTGCAGGATTCAAAACAAATTCTACACTGATTTACCACACAGTTGGTAGAGCTGGTGTCCGCCTGTCATCGCGTGCCTTCGTGCATGGGCCCCGCGCATGGGCACAGAGAAGAAAACAACAGGGTTTGCCACAGTGATTAAAACCGATGGGTCAACCATGCCCAGCAGCTTCAGAAGGCAGTGCCTGCATTTGTTGAATGCAGGTAGCATTCAGACAAAGTAATGTCATGTTTCTTTTTTTGTAAACATCCCTTCTGTCCAAGAAAGATTCTGTCTGTCCGTGTTTTAGTCCTTAATTTGTGCCAATGTCTGGACGTGCTCAGTCCCATCACAGTGTTGCCATAAATAAATACATTATTCTCACTGACTGGGCTACTTGATGCACTACCTGCACTCCCATTTGTTTATTGACAGTAAGCTGTGTGCCTCCCCCATGGAGTCCGGTGTGTGTTCGAAGCACACATGCCATACATCCAGACTCTTTGTCACACAATGGTATGAGGGCCAGTGCTCCTTGTGTGATCAATTACTGAGCAGTTTTGGAAATTATATGTATTTCTAAGCAAAGGTTACTCTGGGGAGGGTGAGCGCAGTGATGGAAGTAGGCAAAGGTAGAAAGTAGCAATATTGTTGCATCTGTGAATGGTGCCAGCCTTCCCAGGCCTTCCCTTTTGTAATAAAAGCCCACTTATGAATGGGTTAATTTGCACGTTGTGGTGTTCCCTGCCCTTGGATAGAGCAAAATACTGAAAAGACAGAAGCTTCACCAATTGCTTGCCCAACTCAAGACCCAAGAATCTGGAGTTCTCTTTCTAGGTAGGCTCCAAATTGTAGCAATATATTTGAGAACACACTCAACATAGGGAGTTCCTTCGCCTCCCAATTAAGAGAGCCCATAATGCACCCTTGATTACTGGACTCAGTGGGCCCTATCTATGACTCATATAGAGCCACGTAGATCCCTCCCCCATGCCAACAATGAGCCAAGAACCACGACAGAGTATCGGGAGAATATATATTTATTTAAAGTATAGATTCAATAAATACACACCACCTTCTCTGTAGCACAAAAAAAGCTTCAATACAAAACAAGTGTTTTCCTTTTTGTAATGAACAGGTAAACATTACTTGATAACATTTAGATGGAAAACAAAGCATAGTTTTGTTTTTCACAAAAATAAAAATTACACATGCAGAGCTAGATAAATGGAGTTTCCCTGCAGACTTGCAAATGCTAGCAGTTTGCAATCATACAGACTTTTGAGGACACCTTTTGATGGATAGAGTCTTTCTTTCTTCACCCCAAAAGCAATGCAAAAATCATTCTGCTATCAGGGTCCCTTACACACCCGCAGGAAATTGTGTACACGTTTAAATGGGGAATTACACGTGGTTTCACTTTTGCAAAGCACTTCTCTTCCCAAACACAGAAAAACCAGGCATCAGTTATATCCAACACGCCTATGTTTAGAGGCCAGGTCTAGGGAGTGGGGACAATTATTAATTTTGTTTTGGGGCTTCAACACCCCTTTGTTTCAAGGCAAGGTTTATGGGGTGGTGACAGATGGGAATTTCGTTTTGGGCCAAGGACACACCTGTTCTTTGGAGACAACTTGGCTCTTCATGTAGAGCACCTTGACTTCCTCCTCAAGCGAACAAACCATTGTCCTTTTTTGTAACACTCATCAATAACCTTTTTTTAGAATGTTTCTGTTATTTGCCCTTGCAAGCTGCGCCTTGATTCTTACGGGTTTAGTGCACAATACAAATATAACAAACAAAGTCTGGAATTGACAGGAAAAATAAATGCAGCCAATTACTTTAATGTCAATAACTTAACTTCCCACTAGGAAAGAGGGCAGAGGTTTCAAACCCCTCCAAGCTCCCCCTCTGTCAATCTGTTAGTGGAGTTAATTAAATTCATATTCAGACAAATATACTAAGGCTCTACACAATTTGCATCCCACCCACGATTAAGGGAAGATATTAAGGCATGTAGGTCCCCCACACATTTGTTGTCATTTGAATGCATCTACTTACATTAGAAACCTCTGTTTTGGGGCACTCAGGAAAGACAGCAAGGCTGCTCTTTGGGAACAGCACAGGTCTGGTGAAAGGCTTCTGTCAAAGATAGTCACAAGCATCCATTCCTCATATGGCTCTCCTTAATAACAGGGCCCGGTCAGCTTTTGGCTTTCCCAGTTTCTGTCTGCCATGGAAGGTTAAGGCTTCATCAATTTAAAGCCTCTCCACCCAAGTAAGGTCAGGCAGCTGTCTCGGGATACACCCAGGTGGATTATGGGCAATTCTCCATCAAGATGCTAGCAGCTCTCCCTCCAAGATGGTTTTTAGCCAGTATTTTGCTGTCTCTCTGTCTGTCTGTCCCTCCCTTTCTCCATAGAGCAAGGGCGTTTTAATGAATAAGTCCCTTCCATGAAATATTAAGATCAGGAGGCATCAACTTATTAGCCTCACATCTTCACTGGACCTCTTCAAGTCTCTCCTAACCCCAAGGTTCAACACCTCTCTTCTGATAGGCCCTAAGAGTTCTATGAGTGAAGTGAAATGGAGAGGTACACTAGCTAGTCATTCACATATTTTTGTACATGTCAGCTTTTTAATTCAAAATGTCCTTACATGGCAGGTTTGTGTAATTTAGCAATAATTGCTATGATATATAGATATCAATGTCCCTCTTATCATGATGGATATGTGGAACTTACATTTGTTTCAACAAGTGAGTGTACAGATGCGCTATGGTTTTTCACCCTTTAAGCAAACATTAACATAGTTGGGAATGTGAAATCTTGGGATCATTTCTAATTTAAGAGGTCATCAGTTCCGCAACTTTCAAATTCAGGACACTTCCGGGGAAGCTAGGGACACCTTTTACGTTATAACAAAAATTCTCCAAATTGCATTTGAATGAAAGTCATATCAACATCACTGCCTTGAAATCAGCTTAAACATGACATCTGCTCTGTGGCTCTATAAGTATCCCACTTCAAAGGTTACTAAATACATTTGTAATGTAAATCAATTACCACATAATTGATACATAATTGACATATACAATCTGAAGTTTCATTTCTCCCATTTTAAGTTGCAGGGATCATGGCATCTGTCACAGTCTCTGGGCACACATGTTGACTTTTTCTGCAATAAAATGATCAATCACTCTAGTGGAGCCCAAAGCTGAGGCTAATGGACACTGCAGAGATTGTTAGGCAATTGGATTTGAGACCAGCCATGTATACGCTGAACACAAGATTTCTATCAAGTATGATAGCAAATTAATCCTCTTGTATGAATGCTCACGGAGTCATTCATATATTCTGTTTCATAAGAGGTTCTTTTATTGTGTTTTGCCGACACTTGCTTCAACCTTCAAGGTCATTTTCAAGGCTAATTAGTTAAAACATTTTACAATCGTAAGTCACCCATATGTGCAATATGTCATGAAGGTTATAAGGTTAGCATGGCATAACATGTAAACAGTGTGTATGTTGCATGGTTGAAAGGAGGGACAGACAATGCAACCAAACAGAGAGAGAGGAAGAGGAGAGAGAGGAGGAAAGGGCAATGATTAGTTAAAAAGATGGGTAGTAACCTGGAATGTCGGGAATGGAAATATATAGGGGGACTTACCCATAATATCTGGTAAGCTCCTGTAGCTCGTTCTGAGGTGATTGGGGAGGTCCCAATGAACAAATATGGTGGGTAATCCATGGCCAAGCTGGGCTATAGCCTGTAATCAATAAACATGAGAGGTGATTTGGTTGGGGTGTCCAAAAGTAATGGCAAGCTGTATTATGTCCTGGATTAGACAGTAGTGCCACACATGGAAGAAGGTAAGTAATAAGTGCCAGTGGAAGCCCATTGCTGTCTACGGTCCGTAAACATTGTGTTCGAAGGAGGGCAGTTCTGATTTGTTCAATGCACTTTTGAATCAGTGTGATTTCTTCTTCCACACAGCATTGGTTTATTAATGGGGCAACTGAAAGAGAAACCCTGTTGTTCATTTGGTCATTCACAATGGGCATTTTTCCTTTTTAGAATGTTCCTTGTGTCACTTTTCAGCAAAACACACACTCTACATTCTCTAGGCCCCTTTGATGTGTTAAGGTTTGAGCTGGCATGTAGATTCTTGTTTGTCCTTTTCCATTAGATCAATGAATTTCGCAGTAAGGCCGAACCTGGCCTTTTAGTTAAATCTTCTGTGGCTGTCATTAAACCACACAATGTTAAACTTCCACAATATTAAACTTCAGGAACAAACATCTACAATTTCTATATATTTTAGAGGAAGGTGGGGCATGGGGAGGAGGACTCCGAGCACGGAAGGAGAGGTAGGTAGATGCATCCCTTGCACTGTTGGTGCATTGGTCTCTGTGCAGAGTATTTCCGTTTGCCCCACAAAACTCTGCACATTAATGTTGTTTTGAAAAATATGAATGCATTCAGTACAATTCAATGTTGGTTTTGCTTTCTTTTGGCATAAACACATTTGCATCCACGTCCCAGCAGCTGAGACGCACTTTAAGTGCAACAAGCAGAACAAATGACAGCAAAACCCAGCTACCACTTCCATAGTTACATATTTATTTCACACCAGTTCATAAACCTTTGAAGTACATGAGCAGTAAATAAATCATCTTATATAGCCTCCATTCAGCCTAATACCTGCAGGATCATGGGGGACTTGTTTTGTTCAGCAATGTGCAATACTCTAAATGTGTAGCTTTCAAATCACAAACCTTTGTAAAAGCAGCAAGTAGGGTTAGATCTGGTGAAACAAGGAGGGCATTGTTTGGCTGTCTTCTGATGCAGTGACAGGTGATCAATCGTGTGCATATTGGCTATTGGACTGGTGTAGAGGAGCAGCCAAGTACCCCACTCCACGTGCCCCGCCTACATTAACTGAAACGTATGAATGAAAGTATGTGACGTATTCTGAATAAGTAAACCAGCAAAGGGAAGAGAGAGGTCTCTGTGCAGTACCCATAAGAATACCTATACATAAGAGAATAGGGGAAGTGAAGTACCCATTGGGGAAACCATACTTGCATCCAAGACAATATGGTGGCCATTTGAACGAGATTCCTGATGAAGCAAAGAAACTAAAAGACCAGGATTTATGGTGACACCATACAAAGCTGAATTGACACCCAGATAAAAATATAACCAGATCAGAGAGGCAGACGATTTATAAAGAACGAAGAAATACCAAGGCAAAGTGACATCTTGGGATCAATATAGAGAAACTTATGCCACAAATATAATGAAGATATTTAGCTAGTTTAAACGTGTGCAGATGCAATGGAACGCAAGCAGCAAAGCAATCATGAAGCTAGCCAAATGCTTTTAAATAGTTAGATCGCAGCAAACACCAACATATGCATATATACCTCATAGATACATATGGATTAATTAAAGAATAAATGTTTCCACTACCTATAAAGCAGTCTTGAGCAACAAGGAAGGCCTCAAGTCAGTGTTGCGGTTACAAAAAGCAATAGAATCAAACAGAATATATTTCAGCTAAGAAGTTGGCTGAGCCACGGAAGCCAAGATCTTATCAGAACTGGAATTGGCTGACATTAGATACAATTAACATGAAAGAACAGAAACTTCTGTTCAAGAAGGTCAAGCAGAGCAAAGGACATCAGAGGGCTATTGAAGAATGAAATCAAATACATGAAAAAGCTCAATTCGTGGTGTCCAGTCATGTGATGGAAGAAAGTTGGACACACGAGTAGATCACACCTATGCACGGAAGCCAGAGAGTACCCATACTCCTTAAAAAGTCCCAGATAACAGTACAGATTCAAGGCCAACTTCAAAGTGTTAATTGACACTGAACCATTGAGGTGATGATGGATTGTATTCTTAATTGTTGGGAAGCTCATATCAAGACAAGCTCACCCGCACCTGGTTGCTCGGTCTGCGTGCTGCTCACGTAGGTGGAAAGTTACTGACTGGAGTTAGAAGCCAACCAATTGTAGGGGACCATGTAGTTGGGGGTCCTATACTTTGTGTACCCAATGGGACATCGTACATTTAGTGATGTTCATTGTGGCCATTTTGAAGGGAGTGCTTAGTTGTCCCACCAGATGTTAAATATCAAATACTTCCTCTCGGTATTCCATACAGATATAACACCTATACTTAGTTATTCACTTAGAACCAATCCCGCTTCCCAATAGGTTTTAGTAGTTTGCCACGTAAGATGATGTTGGTAATGATGCAGGTCAACACGTCAGCTATGACCAATTATGGGTTTAAGAACCCAGCTTTTTTATGAAGTGATTGAGAGTTATAGTATCGAGCGATTGCTGATGTTCGTTGTGCTCCCTGTTTTAAATACTTGCATTAAAACACAAGATTTTGGCAAGCTATTTGTGTCGTATGAATTATTGATGGTTGATTAAAATCTGCATCCCCATCTGTCACCAGGGTATTGCTACTAATCTTAAAGGGCTGGTAGCCACCAGTTCACTTGGTAGCAGAGATTGATGGTTAGATAAGATACAATCGGCCGTCGACATAAGTAACTTTAGAGTCTCTGCAATATCACACGACCTTTGCCATTTGGCTGACAGGACCTGAAGCTCCTAATGGATAGTGGTTAGAATAGGACAAAATCCTTGCAAGGAAGGTTTGACGGGATTCCTAGTTTCTATTGGAACCCCTCCCACATCTACGAGAAGAGGATCGGAAAGCGGCTCGAAGAGGCGGTAACGATGGCAGTGATCCCGAGGGTCTGAAGATGAAAAACATGCAAACGGTGAGTGAATAAGACCAAAAAGTGTGGCAAAAGGATGCATGCATGGTAAATAACGGAGGGAGGCAGGATAAAAATAATGCAAGAGTAAGAGCATAAATATATATATATATATATATATATATATATATATATATGGAAAAGATATTGACTTGAGTGTTGGCAAGTAATATGTGAGGAAAATAGTTGTGAGGTGTAGCCACGCTATGAGGATACACCCTGTTCCTAGACTTTAAAGAGTGGTAGCAGAAGCTTTAATTCAGAGCCCTTTACGAGGGACATATAGGAGACGAGATTAGTTTAAAGACTTTCTTAACAGAATTAGCTTAAGCTCCAATCGGAGCAGAATATAGAGAGTAAGACGAGTCCTAAGAGAGGATCGAGAGGTGCATGTGCATGTGGCCAGTCAAGTCTGTCTGTTTTGTTTTATGTGGTTGTGAGGTGTAATGACGTCAGAGTTGAAAAAAGAAATGTTTTGAGTAATAGAAGACACGTGAAGTTAAGACGCGAAAAGTGATTATTTTAAGATTAAAACTTTGATGGTTGTTTTTTAGCAAGATTAAAGTAAAAAGAATTGCATTGTGACGGGATTGGAGCTTGCAATGATTACGCCATTAGTGCATCTTTGCAAACAGCTATCAAAGCACATGATTAAACTTAAACAGTACAGTGCAGAATGGGTTAAAGGGACCACAGACAAAATTTGTTTATGCCATGGCCCCAAGACGGATCATTATCGAGAGCAGTTCCACAGCATATGACGACATATTTGCATGCTGCGTATACAGGAAAAAAGTTGGAAAAGCGCCTAGCAAGTCTAGAACTTTGGAAATTGTATGAACACGAGAAGGAGGAGGAGCCTCCTTTAGATTGGATACTCAATATATGCAAAGAGGGGAGTGAAGAGCCTTCTGCTCCTCCCGCCCCGTCTGAAATGAAAGACGAGAATAAGAAAGAAAAAAGGTTACACCCATTAAGAGAACTTAAAGCAGCAATGGGATATAGCAATCCGTCATATGAGTCACCTAGAACAGCGATTTGGAAAGCGATTCGAGTGCTATATCCAGACACGTCCGATATAGGAGCTATAATGACAAGAAAAATGAAGGAAGGAGAGGATCCATTGCTTTACATTCAAAGTTTTCAAGACGCATGGGCGCTTGAAACATGAGAAGCTTGGGGGAAGTCTATACCTGTATTTTATCATACATTATGCCAAGGGCTGCCAGACCAAGTACAGAAACAGCTCAAGAAATTAGTGGGAATAGAAGCAAAACCATGGTCAGAAATTCATTTAACCACTTCACATTATTGCTGACTCCTGCAGGAAAAGAATCGCAAAAGGGATGATGCACTTAAAGGTGAAGAAGTAAAGTTAATTCAGAAAAAGTTATCCAAGTATGCCATTTAAGGGGCAATGTTAACTAACGTGGGTGGATCAAACCTGAAGCAAGCAGTACACATGCCACAAGTAAATAACCAAAGACAGAGTTTGATCAGACAAATAATGGATATGCTCCAAGAGGAAGGGGATATCGAGGGAGAGGTTGGAAAGGTAATCGAGGGCAGAATAATCAGGAAGGTTTTCAGAATGGGCAGCAAGGGTTCCAGAATATGCAAAATGGTAATAAAAACATGCAATATGGGGAGATGGGGAGACAACCGCTTGTATGTTGGACGTGTGGAATGACAGGGCACATAGCTTGTATGTGTAGAAGCCAAGGGATGGTGCAGAATACTCAGTTTTCAAGACAGAGAATGCCAAATCCACTTGCATATTCGTAGCAGGGTGGAAATGGATTTGCACAAGATCAAATAATGCAGCAGCAAGCGCAGAGACTGCAGCAAAGCTTGAAACCACAGCAAGTGACAGGTAATCAACCGGAAGGATAATCGCAACAATCTCCTATGCAACTTCAGCAAAACACAAACACAGAACAACCGATGACACCTAGAATAGGAGGTGTCACTGTTGAAGGATGAAATCCATTCACAAGTGATGGAGTGAGACTGTACTTGAAATAGGACAGCTCACTGGGAGACCTGATGTGTTCAGTCCTATCTATTACGCCAAATCCTCATGAAGAGCCAAGGTTAGATGTAATTGTAGGCAGCAAAGCTTTTTCCTTCTTAGTGGACACGGGTGCAACATGTTCATGTATACGTGAGGGCAAATTTTAAATGTCTGGCGATGCGATGAATACTTTAGGAGTAACGAGTTGAGTTCCTTTTACAGAAGAATTACGAGTCTCCATAGGAGAATGTGATATGAAGGTTTCATTACTTTATTCAAGGCAAACACCTGTCAACATATAAGGACGAGATTTAATGACAAAAATGAATATGACTATTTCGTTCACAGAAGATGGCATAGTATTCTCAACACTGGGAATGCATTATCTGAACGTGTGCGAAATTATCAGGGCATACGCAGGACAAATAGCGCCTAGAGCAATACCACTTGAACCTGAGGTGTTCCATCGAATACGTGTTTTGTTAACATGACTGCCAGGCCTAGTAGGCAGAACCATGAGAATAGCAGATGAGTTTCTATTTACCTATGGATGAATAGGAGGGACAAATTATCCCCTTAGCCATAGAAGCAGCTATAGTCAGAAGAAATATGGCTTTGCTTGATGCAACTGATGATAAGGGTAAACGATGGAGCACAATAATTGCCATTGAGGAAAGCTGCAGAGCTACTGATGTCACTGATGAAGATTTGTTTGGAGATGACAGATATGACGATTTTGTGATATTTGAAATGTGCATTACTTATTGGGTTTAGGCGATTAAGAGAGAGGTCCAGCAGAGAATGATGCTAGCAAAGAAGCGTCCTGAATATTTTGATGAAGATATGGCAAAAGTGCCAATTTCATTATGGACCAATGGCCCCTATGACATAGGGATATTGAAAGCAGTTGGGGAAGTGAAGATTATATTAAAACCACGAGCAATGTTGCCTCGAGTACGGCAATATCCTATGTCTCGAGAGGCAGATGAAGGCATTTTCAAGACAATTTCTGTCATGATGGACCAAAGTATCTTAGTGATGTCAGAGACACCATGTAATATGTCAGTTTATCTGATTAAAAAATCAAAGGGGGGGTCTTGGAGACTAATTCAAGATTTATGCCCAATAAACAAGATTGTAGAGGCTGAGTTCCCTCTAGACCCGAACCCATCCACGATTCTATTTAATGTACCAGTTGATGCGCAATATTTTACGGTGATTGACTTGAAAAATGCATTTATCTCAATCCCATTGCACAAAGACTCACAAGATTTGACATTGTTTACTTTCAGACAAGTGAAATTAAAAAGCACAAGGTTGCCTCAGGGGTACTGTGAGTCCCCATCGATTTTTAACAGAGTCCTCCAGATGGACTTGAGCAATATCGCATTAGAGAGCATTGTGCTGCAATACGTAGATGACATTTTAGTTTGCAGCACCACAGAAGAAGAGTGCAGATGCGATTCTGTTCAGCTAATGATTATACATGCTGACAACGGATATAAGGTTGACAAGGAAAAGTTACAATATTGTCAACAAGAAGTGTTGTACATAGGCCAATTGATTTCACATGAGGGAAAGAAGGTCACCCCAAAAATAGCTGAAGCCATTTTAAAAACAGCTAAGCCACACACGATAAAACATGCAACTAGGGAGAATCTTGCTGTAACCATTGCCTAGGATTGGTTCGTACCAAACCTTATGGAGCATGTTGCATTTTTTATGGTACATTTTATTATTTGCCAATAGTTCACGGCTGGGCATACACTGTGCATAGTGAGGGGGGTCATCCCAAGACCCAATGGCCCTTTTCAGCACTTACATATCGACTATGTCGACATGATACAAGTTTGTAATGGATATAGATACCTATTACTTGTAGTATGTCCTTTCTCCAGATGGATTGACCCAGGTGCATGTACATACCCAGACTCTACCTGTGCAGCCAAGTTCTTGGTGTCTCAAGTGTTTCCTAGATGGGAAGTGTGTGAAGTAATGAGATCAGACATTGGACCTCACTTTGTTAATACAGTTTTCAAGCAGATCACTTCGCTGCTTGATGTAAAACACAAGTTTTCTTCGGCTTATCATCTGGAAGGAAATGGTATCTGTGAAAAGCGCAATGGCCTGTTAAAAGAAAGAATAGCTAAATTGAAGTTTACTTTGAAAAAAAGGTGGTTGCACTGCCTATCATTGGCATTGTGTGCATTAAGGAACCATCCAGGTTCTGACCACCATCTTACGCCGCATGTGATTGTGACAGTTAGGCGAATGAGGACTCCTTTAATGCCTCCATCACGAGTTAGAAGTGATGCTCAACCAACATCAGAAATCTTAGGACTTGAATTGCAAAACTATTTGAACTGTTTGACATCTAGTTTTTCTGTGATTTCAGGACAGTTGCAGAGACGAGGGTGTAAGGCAGTACAGAACACAGAAGGAGATGCTTCAACAATCCAAACTCAGGAATTTCTACGTCCAAAGGTCTACCTAGGAGATAAAGTCTTGATTCGTAATCACACATGGAAAAAGTGGGACAAGCCCCGCTTTAACAGCCTTTTCGTTGTTGAAGATGTAACGCCATCTGCTGTCAAATTGCAGGGTAGGCGAGCTTGGATCTTCCTGGGAGATACTAAAATCTACGCCGGAGAGACTCCTCTGCTTACACCCCACCACGAAGAAGCTACAAACATTGGGGAAGAACAACAGCATGTACAGATGAGATCCATGACAAGGAAGAAGGACGCATAACCTAACAAGTGGAAAGCATGCAGAACTATTTAGCTGGACTGTGGTTTGAATTGGATACCCTCCCCCTTTTGAGCTATAATTTCAGGGGGAAAAGGACACATTCAAACACTTTGTACATCCTAGTTGCAGAGTAAAAGAAGATCTGTATGCTTAAAAAACCACAGTAATTATTGACTTTGGACTGAGGCACACTTAAAGCCTTGATAAGAATAAGGATATGCCAAATTTTGATCGAGGACACAGCAATTGGAAAAGGATACAGTAGCCTGATTCCTTTAATATGGAGCTCTTGTTATTGCCTTACTCATGGTGTTACCGACTGATGACCTTTCTAGGTACATAAGTACCTTGAGTGGGTGTTCTTATCCGTCACTGGTGGGGAGAATTTGCCGCATTCCAGATTTTATTGGTAATTATGACAATGAAAATATCATTAGAAGATTGCTCATAATCATCACTGAAGAGTTTTTGAATATGCCTGAGTTCAGTGAGGAAAACACAAATGGCCTTATCAACCGACGCAGCACATAGACTGGTCAGTGTGGTGTTCTTTTGTCTATTTGAAGAATATCCGCATCTCGTTGGAAGACACACGGATGTAGTAACCTTTCTGAGGGATCCAAGAAACACTACACATTTGAATGTGATCCTGGAAGGAATCATCATTCTGGTAGCAATCTATTCTGAAAGAAATCACAGAGCAGTGTAGAAACGATCATCCGAGGGACAGATTGAGGAATTGACTGGACAAAACTTTGTTCATACTGACAGGGAAGCTACAATGTCATCTGGACTGAAGCAGATTTGAGGAATTGATTGGGAACTAATAAATGAAGAAGATTTTATAGAGGCCCTCATAGGACATTCTTCTTCACGATAAAGGAACATTTGCACCGCGACTGGTGAAGGAATTGGTTCCAGAAAGCAGCTAGTTGATCGAGGACGAATGCTGAAAAAGACAACAGTTGCCAGATGCAATCTAAAAAATTACAGTGTCATTAAAAGGTGTTTTTCCTTCCTTAGCATCAAATGATCTAGATGGGGAACCAAAGCAGCAATTTTGTTTTACCCCAAGAGGACAGGCGTACATACTGTCCCAGAAGCAGATACTGCAGACTTACTTAACACTGCATTGTTTACACATGTATTATATTCATACTTATATTGCTTTCACTGACAGTTAGAACTGCATTCTATATAGGAGCACAAGATGCAAACACTCCTGTATATGTTTCTGAGCAGAAGGAAAAGGTGACAACTACAAAGCAGCCTAGGCCTTACATAGTCATTCCAGTCCCTAGAAGAAAAGGGCAGATACCTGAGCTCGAAATGGATGTTGTTAGTAATACATCACACAAAGCACTTGCTTCAAACACTGCTTTTGAACGCCGAAGACAGGGTCGGTGGAACAGATAAAATAAGGGGTTGACAGAGGTTGGGCCCACACATATAATGCATGTTTCAATAACAAGAAGCCCAAGCAGAAGTCCCACAGAAAAATCACATGCAGAGATGATAGCAGAATCTATTTAGCCGTTCTTAGCCATTGTCAGAAAAAAAACAACCCAGAGGGATAAAGAAAGACTTGCTGAACTTTCTTCTACACAGGTAACCCGGGTGGATGTTCCTGCAGACAAACCAGGCAGAAGAAGTTATACTGATGTATTCAGAGATGTGGTTATAGAAAACTACATGAAGACTTAAAGAATTGAAAGAAAAGCGTGCATGAAGAAGACGATATGGAAAGTGTGATATATGTCAGATAGCATCACTTTTATCCTTTTTTGTATGGGAAAACTGTAAGGTCTTTATGCAGTCTGTCTAAAAGTCTTAGGTAATTCTCACAGTTTGAACTGAAGCAAGGGTGCCTTATAATAATGTCAGGAGCAGGCTTATAATGGAAGGAATGGCAGCTGGGTGGCAAAAAACAAGTTCTGACCCAGACTGGTCACAGGTTGGAATGAATGCTTGAAAATCTAATCTCACAACACATTCAGAGCTATCCAGGAGGACAGCTCACAAGTCAATTGCTCGCCTATGACATTGGGCCAGCAAAGGTACTTTCTTAGCTGAATGTATCGACTCATTTGTTAATTCTTCTTACTTAAGCAAGGGAGGTTAAGTTGTTTTCTGTTGTTGTAAGGAAATATTATTTCAGAATTGTTTTCCAGTATTTCGTCATTTACCCTCTGCATGTTCGCTTTTTTTTGCATTCATACGTTTGTGTACGCATACAAGCAAGTTTGCACAAATGCACAAAAATTCCCACACAAAGGTGTGCACAAACACGCATTTGAATACACGTTTCACATACATATACAAAGAAAAGACAAGCTGTGCATTTTTAAGGTATAAACAGACACCTACGCTCAGCTCCCATCTACCAGTTCTTTCTTAATAATTGCACGAAGATGCTTACACGATTGCCCTGTGGTTTCCATGTGTGTTTACTGCTTCTGAATGAATCCCTATGCGGTTGTAGTCTGCCCACAAACACGGCAGACGTCATGACCCCTGTCACCTTGTGCAGGACCGATTGATTTGTCGGTTTCATTTGTGACTGCACCGGAAAGAATAGCAGGTTATTCCTGCATATAACGACACTAGCAGCTGAGCTGAGCAGGGGACTGGACTTCCTTTTCGCTGGCCTGCCGCTGGAGTAACTTGCACCTCCCAGAAACAATAGGCACGTTGTTATATTTCATGACACTTGTACCAGGTGTCATACAGTTCATGACAACTTCATCTCATTTCTAAGTCTGTAATTCTCGTTATTACCCATCTCGGCTGACTCACAAGGATGACAGACTGCACATCACACACAGCACGCTTCATGACGCACTTAACTTGCTAATCTACCTCATCAGTCTTTTTGGAGAAAACCACATTTTTTATAGTGGTGGGACTGGTGTAGCCGCTAGAAATAGAGTGCTATGGCATTCTAACCAATTTCTCTAGTTAGGCTTAGTTTCATGGCATTGAAGTTGGTAAACGCACCAGCACTGATACTTAAGAGTCTCCCATGTGAGAGATCCTGCAGGCACGCCTCCTGCTCCTGACACCAGGCCTCGCCTGCCCCCATCCTCTTGGGGGCTATTCGGATGGGTTTCATAAGGGTCACCTGCTTTATGAAGAGGGCTTTAACAGAGAAAGAAACAAGCATTGGCAATGTCAACAGTTTGGGCTTTTGTGTAGGTATGGGAAAGGCATTTGCCAGGCACTGCTGTAGTGGTACTAACTTTCCATTGATGGTAGCAGGCGCATAATGATTACAGTACCTGGTCATCTCATAGCAGTGCCTGGCAATTGCCTAATATATTCAAAGTTGGGGTATATCAGTGGGGTGACTCTAGCACTCCAAGTGCAGGATTCAATTGCTCATCCATTCATTCATTTTTTTTTATTAACGTGCTACATAACTATACAAACAGTTTTTCAGCACACTACATTACATTACCCCCACCCCTGCATTTGCTAGTGTCCATCCAAGAAATCTCGTGTTCCAATTAGCTTCCTCTCACCCATTCAGTCCAACTCGCCTTTAGTTACCCCACAAGTCATTCAGAATTAACATCAGCTTCCTCCACAATATGGTAAAACAGATGATACAAGTTTCATTATTAGCATTCAAAAACAGCGACCATAATTCATTGTCAACACCTTCAAGTATTCCCGCAGCGGCACATGACCCAACAGCTTCACAGCACATTAAGAGGTGTTTAGCTGTTTCAGGTTTGGAGTCCCCACAAAGCCTGCAGTAGCAGAGAGACCGCGGTATATGTGTCCAGGGTCTTGACGGCATTTATTTTCATCTTTAGATAGTCCACACCAGGGAGTTGTCCACAAAATTATGGATGTATTTAGGGTAGAGCAGACGTTGTGAAATGTACTCATGAAATAAAAAACAAGTCCTCTTCCCAATAAGTTTAGTTATCAGTGGATCCTGATCTTTTTGATAGATTGAGGTTTTCATAGACAATTTGTGTTGTAGGTAACCTATACTCTGACCCAGGCCCGTTGTCAAACAATGCCGACGGTCCGTCATTGCCATTAGATTCGCCAGGTTGCTATTGGGCATTAAATGGGCTTTAGTCCTCCCTGTCTCCAAAATGGGGCAGTTTAGGGAACCACTGGGGGTGTTAGCCAATTTCTAGTGAATGTTAACGAAGGACAGTTGGAATCTTGCGTCGCATGGGGCCAAATCAACTTCGAGGTGGATGAGGTCTACGGAAGCATGCACAGGGAGATGAAATAGTTTCTTCAATAATTAAGACTCCAACCTGTTTATCGCCACAATGTTACCAAATGCCCAAACCTCAGCGCCATACTAGGGGAGTGGTAGGATCTTAGCCACATAGAATTGTACCAATATCCCAAGGGAGTATTCCCCACCAATTCTGGCCATCTTATACAGTCCACCCATGGACTGGCCACATTCTCGCTCATGTAGCTCAAGGTGACATGAGCCAGTTAGCTTTCTATCAAACACAACTCTAAGGTATTTGGATTAATCTACTACCGCTAGCTTGTTCCCTTCCAGGCACCATTCAAAACACTCGGTCTTAGCATGCTGCGGAGTGAAAATCATGATTTTAGTTTTATTGGAATTTATAGTCAAGGAATTACAATCAGAGTATTCCTTGAGTTTGGACAATGCTGACTGCACCCCTGAAGGAGTAAGGTCTAGCAGGGCAGTATAACTCTTATTAAAGGCTAAATACCCCTTTCGATATTACCTCAATCACACGGTCAGAGGCAGACCACAAATATTCACATACAAAGGAGCAGGTAACACAAATAAAGTTTCACCAATTCACTGATCTATATCAATAAGGGGATGCTGTACCATTCTGTACCTTATTGTACTGAAATAATAGACCAACTACATAGAACATATACACAATACTAGAAGTTTTAATTCATGTTACAAGAGATAAAACAATTCATAAAAATGTTCTGTATTAACATGACCCAAAATAAAACACACATGGTTGATATAAAATGAAGCTATTCACTAACGTAACAAACACTGAACCACATTTAACAATTGAATATACATATATGTCTTTGACACCCAGTACACTATCCAGGTGTTATAGTTCCAAACATATATATATCCCAACATGTTTCAGTTCTTCTTAGCTACCACTGCACAAACTTTGTTCAGGGGATACACAATTATATTTGTTGCCACCATGCAATCCAGGGCCACAATTAAGATTCTAGATTCAACTACGGAGTTACCTAAAAATGGGGGGGGGAAGATATACACCACCATGAACTATCTCATATAGTCAAAGCAAAGCTCCAAAAGTAGCTATACAGTCCCGTGCATATGACTACAAATGTGATATACAGGATTAGGTCCAGAGGTCAACATGAACCCTGCCTACATTTTCTCAAGGATAACTACATACCTCCAAATCTGATATTCGTAGTGCTAGTGTCCACGTCCACCAAAAATATCTGCAAACTTCATGAATCGAGTCTGGTTTTTCATTATTTCAACTGCTCTTTAATAGCAGCCGGTCCAAAGCAACTGCAACAAACATAAAACAACAGCACACGGTTGTCTATTGTCAGGGTACCACAAACCGCAACAGGTTTTGTCCCACCACCATAAATGCACCTTCTGATGTGGGATACACACCATGGGAAAAACATCCCATCACCATAAACAACCACTGTTGTCACTCGTGGCATACCTAGTAGAATACGCCCGATGCACGAGAGGCTCAAAAAGTAGGCCCAACAGCTAATTTGCGATTCCATACTGCTGGCGAATTTTCACACTCAATGTAACTGGAAGATAAACACATGTAGCACTGCATTACAGCCCCCACGCTTGTCTCAGTATTCCACTCTCATCAAACTCGGAAAGTCACTCAAAACTGACCCCATATTTCCACATACCTCTTGTTAAATGAGCCAGAGTGTGGCTGCACCGATCAAAGTGTTTCTGAAAACGCCACCACTAATGCTACCATCAGTCACACGAGTACTACTAGTATCAACCAAATATGTGTCCGCCGGACATCAAAAACGGACTACTGTGTCAAACATCAACAACAGACTAGTGTAGATAGGTGTATATACCCACACGTTGAAATCTCAGAAAAATGCACTTAATGGTTGAAGTCCACTAGAAACTCAAACTACCAGGTGTAATTCCCAGCACGAATTGACAGCCTGCAAGCAAACATCGTGAACAAAGTTCTAAAACAATAGGTGGTATATTACTAGAAACCAGTGCGCGGCATAGAAATAAAGAAAGGGCAACCTCATATAGGACAGGCCCCATCTTGGAACTGGTGACCAGAGTTCTCAAGCGAGGCGCGGTATATTACTGGGAACCAGTGCGTGGCATGGAAATGAAAAAGGGGACAACCTCATAGAGAACAGGCCCCAAATTGGACATATCCACTGAAGCGGGAGGTTCCCCAATTTTGGTGGACTAGAGATAGGGTTGTGCAATGCCAGCCCCATGTCAGCCATAAATAGATTGAAGAGCAGGGGCGCAAGTATGCACAGTTGTTTGAGTCTCTGGTAAGTTGCAATCCAGGGGGAAGTCCTACCTGCTTTGTCAAGGTAGACTTTGACTCTAGTCCCATCATGCAGTGAGACTAACATGGAGAGGAGCTCTGCAGGAATATTCCAGTTAACTATCTTATTCCAAAGCATGGGTCTGTTAACTGAGTCGAAGGCAGCACTGTAGTCTATAAATGCCACATACACTGTTCTCCGAAAGATGCTCCAGGCTTGCCCTATAACCGATAGCAATGCAAGGCAGTTGGAGGTCATGCTCAAATGCTTCTGGAAACCAATCTGGTTAAAGAGTATTAGAATCAAGCTGGCTGCCCACTTCCACAGTTCGCCTAACAACAGGCGTGTGAAGATTTATGAAGAAGCATCCAACATAGCCAGCAGCAGGTAGCTACTGGGATCAGTCCAACTGCCCCTCTTCCAAATAGGCACGATGATGCTATCCCGCCAAGATGGCAAGGTTAGCTGAGTTCCCCAATCCAGTGAAATAGCCAGTCAAGGGCATTAGCCCAATGGTTAGCATCAGCCTTTGTTTGTTTGTTTATTCACTTAATTACGCGCACCAGACCCAGATGTAATAGGGCGCAACAATATGCAAATGCAAAGCTTACATGGTAATACAGTATATGGAAATATACAAATATACCTTAATCAGAGTACTACAGATGTCGTTGGGGCCCGGTGCTCTGGAAGCTTTACTTCTCCCAATTAGTATAAGGACGTCAGCTGGGCCTTTAGTGTGTGTCCACTTATTCGCACAAGGGTTAATGGGGGTAGCCGGTATGGCTCCTCTCCCCAGGGTGCTACCGATGTATTAAACCAATGCGTGTTCCGAGGCACCGACTTCATCACATGTCATGTGACAGTCTCCCTCAACGATCTTCCAAAACTGACGAATATCGTTCGTTTTTAAAGAGCCCACCAATGATCACTAGCAGAGACACTCCAGTTCATAACTGCGGAACCTCAATCATTTGCAGTGGTTGTTTTTTACCTCTTTAACCCGCAAGACGTGTTCCGTAGGAGCCATTTCTTTACGTGATAAATCCCCAAGGAGAGCACAATGTTCTTTTCTCCTACTAAGGGTTGGCTCTTCAAACAATTGTTTGTGGGGCCGAGCGGCAGTCACTCGGTCCTTGGAGCTCCTTTTGATGAAGAACTTAGAAATAACCGACTGTATTAGTGCACCAAAATCAGTAACAGCCTCAGTCGCCCAAGTATTGGAGAAGTTGTGTGACCTTTCCTCACAATCCTCTACATAGGCAAGCAGGGCCAGCAACAGTATTTGCTCATTCCATGAGACTCGGTTCACGCCGGAATTAACTCTTACCTCCCCTTCCGATGACATAATCGGAGGTGGCTCACAGCAATTAAGGCTGACGTGGAGGGGCAAATGATCACTCTCCAATCAATAGATCACACTCACATCAGTTGCTAATGTGCTTGAATTCGCGACAAAGGCATAATCCAGTATACTGCTCGATTTTTCTCCAATTGCGGTATACTGTGGGGGACAGTTCAATGGCACAGATCCATTTAGCATCTTAAATCCACAAGAATATAGGATGCTTGCCCATTCCAAAACACGTCTTAAAATAACCTGCGAGCTGATACCCATCCACCCGTATAGTCGCAGAGGTAGCATTGTCGTCCGTAGGGACCAATTCCCCCTGTATCATGGAATTTAAATCCCCACAGATAATGCATGGGGTACTTCCAAGCTTGGACTCAATGACTATGTCCAGATCCAGATTGATTTATTTAAATTAATCCGTAAACTAAAATTTAAAAAATACTTCTCCACCCAGGTGAAGTACTTCAAAAGTAAGCCCCATATACCCCTTCCTTTGGATATCACATTACAAACAATGCTTAGTACACACGTACTCATGTCCAATGATGAATGTGAACATGATCCCAGTGTAAATGTGATGGATTTGTTACAAGATTTGAATATCCAACAACAAAGTTTGAAAATAAAGGAACTGTCCACCTAATCAAAATTTGTTCCTACGTTTCCTAATGATAATCTTATTGATACATTCCACCAAGCAGTACTTAATGACATCCATAAATCGCAAGATGCTTCCAAATGGAAAACTACCAAACACAACCTATCGGATAAAGAGCAAATAGCGTTGCACAAGCTTGCATCCATTGACACTATAATCATAAAGGAGGCAGATAAAGGGAGGGATGTAGTTGTTATGGATAAAGTGGATTATATCATAATGAGACTTTAGCATTTGAATTCCCCTGGCTGTTACGAGATATTGGCATCAAACCCTATTCATAATTTACGTACAACAGTCAAGTCAATAGTGTCTAAATGGCATACATGTGGACTAATAACGGACGTGGAAAAACAATTTTTGATTGTTGATGGCCCAGTGATGCCCACAGACTACATCCTGCCTAAGATACACAAATCATTTGACAAAATACCGGAGGGGAGACCCATCTTAAGTGGAGGTGGTGGCATCCTTGAGCCTATCTCATTATACATTAATGAATGCCTTGCACCATTGGTCAACACCATACCCACATTTATTCACAACACCATGCATTTTTTGGATATACTAGATCAACTCCCAGTACTTCCTAAACTGTTGTTAGTAACGCTTGATTTGAAAGCGCTTTATACTTCAATAGACCAGCAACAGGCATTTGTCAGCGTTGACTACATTTTCCGGGAACACTCGGCCTTATTTTAAGAACATATTGAAATGGTTAAAGACCTGCTACTATGTGCACTCTCCAACAACATGTTTCTCTTTAACAACACTTATTACAGCCAGTTAATCAGCATTGCGATGGGGGCCAGCTATGCCCCTGCACTTGCTAACATTTTCATGCATCACTATGAAGAACAGATGGTTTTTACTAATGAGATGTTTTTACCACATATCCATATGTGGAAAAGATACATAGACGATGTGATTCTGGTCTGGAAAGGGTTTATAGAGTGTTTAAATGAATTTGTATGCTATCTTAATACTAATAACTGGGGCATCCATTTCACACATTCCTACAGTTATACCAGCATTAGATTTATCAATTAGCATTTTGGACAATCATTTTGTTACTAAAACTTATCGTAAATCAACATCAGTGAACGCAGTCTTGCATGTGACTAGTTGCCACAAGAAATCTGTTACATCAAACATACTGAAAGGGGTATTTGTCCATGCAAGTCGTAATTGTTCAAAAAATTTGGAATTTAATGTAGAATGTGCATTAATACGACAGAGATTTCTGGCAAGAGGCTACGATCCAAGGTTATTAGACAAAGCAGAACCGGTGGTCAGAGGTATGAAGAGAAGGGACCTGCTCAGGACGAAAGCACGCACAGATTCTGTACACGGCCAGAAACCTAATTTCATCACTAGATTCAATGCAGATAGTTCTGATCTATACAACACAATTAAAAGACATTGGCATATTCTTCAGCTCGACAGAGATATTACCCCATGGCTGGACTCTGCACCCAGCTTCATTTTCACCAAAGCAAGCAATCTCAAGAATATACTTTCACCCTCTTTCATGTCGATCCAACAACACAAACATACCTGGCTACACCAGCCTCTGAACCAAGGCTTTCACAAATGCGGGGGGTGCTCGATGTGTGCCCATGCATTTGAAACTTCCAAAATTGACTTTGGGAAATTGGGCACACGCAGGATCAATTCTTTTATCAATTGCAATACAAAATACTGTATCTACTGTATTCTATGCATATGTGTATTGCGTTATATTGGCAGAACTATTCGGCCTTTGAAGATTAGAATTAGGGAACACTTGTCATCCATTGCCCAATTTGACTCCAAATATCCTCTGGCCATACATTGTGAACAAGTCCACCAAATGGACAATAAAGCGCTGATCAAATTTGCAGGGATGGTGAATGTTTCCTTACCACAACGTGGAGGCAACCTGGTACTTAAACTTAGGCAACTAGAAGCCCGCCTCATCTACCAATATCGTACTGTAGCAAACAGCCTAAATACGGACCATGAACTATCTGTATTTCTGTGATTACATACTCATAGATATACGTTTAGAATTCATATGCACAGATTTGTGCACGTGTATTACTTTTGTGTAATTGTCTAGTATTTACATGTACAGAATTATAACTGCATATCTTTGTCCTCTGTCCAGAGTTGGCCATCCAACCAGTCCAAGTGTTTACAGTATTTTGCATTTGCCAATGCCGAATGGGAATGAACAACATGACTGGCAGAGCATGCATGGCAATATAGAGCTCAGTTCTCTTGCATTTAGCTTTTGAGACCACGTTACATACCATGGTTTTTTGCACGTAATGGGCGCATGCATGCTAACTGCATTTATTTATGGTACACAACATTGTGGGTCGGTCTCATTTTTAGGCAATTATTAACCCTGAACGCCCCACACTGTTAGTTTTTCTTTAAAATGTATTTGAAAAATATGAATTCCAACATATCACATATTTCGTCCCTTAACAATTCAATTACAATTGGTCCACAAAAATCAATCTTTCATCTCAATGCCATTAGATTATGTATTTTATGCAGTATTGCAAGCTTTCCCATTCACTTTCAGTCATTACGAACACACCCAAGATGGCGGCAAGTACGAGACGCGCTGCCGCATCTCCTGCACGGCACCACGCATCTCGTAAGTTATAACACTCAGCATGAGCCGCGCACGGCCGGTTCCTGCTCTCATTCACAGCGCACATCGCTAGTAGGTAGAACTACTTTGCGCAGACCCCTTACCAATTTAGTGGGTCGCCGCCTGACCAGCTGCATGTCTAGACACATTGTGCTAATTAGTCTGTTTGTGTGTTTTCCTTCCCTCTCTTGCTTGTCCCGGACAATTGTCCTTTAATGGAATGTTTCGTTCAACTGGCATCTTGAGCCACCTTAATTTCAAAATACAAGTCGTCCTTGCAACAGCACATAAATCAGTATGTGTACAATTTATCTTTTTTCACTGTCTGCGTTAGGTGACTACAATTTAAATGGGTCATCCTATTTTATTTACATTGCAGTGGAGCCCGTGACTTATACTAACTCATATTTACACCAATTAATGGGTAAGTGAGTTAATTCCTTCTTTTCACGGCCGAGAACTTTTAAACACAATTGTTAATTTCGTGCAAATGCTAATCGGCTCTTTACTTTATCAATACCATTCACTTCCTCACCTATCTTAATTTTGGGTTTTTTGTAACTCCTAATTTTCAGCACTCAGTGATCTGAAGCCAAGATTTCAGGTATAATTACATGGCTTCTTTTAAACACATGTACTGATTGTATGGCCAGCATTGGAACATTGCTGTTTCTTTTCTTTTCTCTATTTCCGTGGATTGGTGTACAATGGATACATATCCTTTTTCAAAATTGTCTTATTTGTTTACATGCATTCCATGCGTTCAATCATGGTGACAACCTGTGGGTTTTAATTGTATTGTCTGATTGTACCACCGCAACTGCCTGGTTTCTATGCGTCTGGGTTTTCCAACGTGATAATCGATTCAATTAATTGTATTATTTGTCATTCTATAATCTTATTTACACTATTAACATGTAGCCTCAGTAGAACACGTGTCAGGCGTCATCATCTGTTGATTAAACTCTAATCAAAAACCAACTGGTTCAAACATTGTGTGCGCAGTGTGTCAGCATACAACCCTCTTTGTGCTCAACTTACCCAATGGGCAATCTGGCAGGTTCCTACTACTGCTTTCCCCCGCAGCCCAACTAAACCAACCTAATTTAGTAGTCCTTGCGCTGAACCTCGCGAGTCCTTATCTGCCACACTTCGTATACTTCCAAGCTTAGTCTGGAGGAATACCTTCAATTCAGACGCCACCATCTCATGTGGGGTCTTATAGGGAGAATCAGAAATGTTCACTATAATAAATTCACTAGCCCCTTAACCCCCATGAAAACCAGTTTGGGAGGTAATCTAGCGCACTAGCAAATTGGGAGAGGTTGTAGCCACCTCCACCATAATTAGGGGGCTCTTAACTACGAGCAGTAGTCTGCCCCTAGGGCAACCCTGGGGGCCCTTGGCTGCCAACTTGTTACAAGTTTGCCAACCATCAATAACCAATTCCTCAGTGAGCTAAGTCTCCTGGAGAGCCACCAAGGAGTAGTCATCGATTTCCTCCAGCAGGCCCTCACCCTTCATTAAATGGCAATGTCCATGTGTGTTCCAACTAACCAGACTCGCCTTTAGCTCGGGGCCATGTGATAAGTTCCTGGCCCCCATGTAGGGCCATCAGCCTTGCCAGCCAAGTCCAGTGAGATTTTTGCCCCTGAGTATGATCTAGACACCCAACATCCTTCTATGCATTAGAGGCACTGGGACCTTTGTTTAAACCCGGTTCAATGCATCCAGTTTACCCGCCAAAATATCTCATCTCACGCCATACTTTGTTTCCATCAACTCACATTCATAGCCCATTCGTCCAAAGTGGGCTTTATATTCCAGCACATAATTCAGAATACTCTCTGAATGGAAAAAGACAATCGAACTAGGTTTATATACATGTTCACAAATATCGACTATTTTTATGTTGTTACTCTGTATGTGTCGTAGGGGAATAACGTCATGGAACAAAGCCAGTATGTGGACACGATTCAAAACAAAAGTGTCATGGCCACAGAAGAGATTCCGGACCCTGAGGGCCCTGTGATCAATTCTGTCCTTGTTGTTAGCCCACACTCGTGCCAGTTTCAGTGATGGTGTCAATTGACCCCAAAGGGCCATATTCCATACTAGGCAGCGGATCACCAACTGCTGTCGAATCATTGAATGCCAGGACCTCAGATCAGTCTGCGCAGAAGCATCAGATCTAAGCTTAGTTGGCTCAAGAGGGCTGTCAAACATAGATTCCAAATTGATATGATATGATATTTTATTTATATCGCGCCCATACACAAGTGTTTCAGGACGCGACACATTGGTTCCACCGTTCGTGTTTGCTTGGTGCCATAGCCTTGGCTAGGCCTGGGCATAAGTTTTGTTCTATGCGGACATTCTTTTTTTATTTGGTATGGGACACTCCTTTGTCAGGATCTTTAGTTTAGCCTTCTTAGGAGAACCCAAACTTGCATGACTCGAGCTAGGTTTGTTACTAGTGACATCTCCATCAGACATTCAGATACCAGGAGTTTCCCCAGTGAATACTGCGCTGCTAAGGGGCCACTGGGACCCCTCAATCACGTTAGTACTAGATTCACCCACTTGTATGATTTGGCTAGGTAGACTAGGTTGACCAAACTGAAACAGAGGGTGGAGGGGTATAGCAGGTTGTGTCACTGCAGCCTTTTCAGCTAAACCTGTTCTCCTCACACATTTCCTTTTGGCCGCATTGGCACTGTAGGTATGAGTCGAAATTAGTATGTGCATTAATACATGGGAGCTATATATAGCAGTATGTAGCAATATGTAGCAGTAATAAGAGTAAGAGAAGAGCTCATTGCCAGCACGTAGCTAGCTTAATGCTGGCAAATTACCGGCAGAATACCGGCAAGTTCAGTATATGGCAGTGTGTGGCTCAGCTGACTCTCTGCTTAAAGCACCTTACAGCACCACACAGCGTGCAAGTCAGCAACTTGGCAACACAGCAGGTCGCCACTGGTTACTGCAAATCAGCTGCAGATATCAAGTCTGCACACAGCCCTCGCACCTCAGCCCTCGGTCCGCAGCCCACAATCCAAGGATGTGCAGCCGGTGTGACGTCTTTCAATCTCTCAGCTCCATTCTCAGCTCCACTCTGCTCCCTGCTGTGCTTCCTCCAGAGGGTTAGAGGAAAGAACCTAGATGTGTCAAGCCACACTGTTCTCCATCCGTCTGTCCGCTCTGTACAAGCAAAACAGTAGCAGTTAAAGCCACTTCCGGCGCCAACACAAGATTCTTGCATTCATACATTCAGACAAGTGGAGATGGTAGCGCCTCCTCAGCAGAGGTGTACTCTGACATTGGTAAAATAAGTCATGTTTGGGAACCGTATGCATATGATTGCAGATCACTCCACTCCACCCTCATCCTCCCTACCAGGAGCTCCCACCTCCACTGCTTCACTTATCCAACCCAGCTCATCTGCTAACCCTTCATTCTTAGGTACAGCCTCTTTGGCGTGTCCCCCATGAACAGTGCTCTGTATCTTTGCAGCTAAGTTTGTGCTACATATATCCCACAGGTGGTAGTGCATGTAGTGTGTCAGGTGCACCAGGGTGTGCTGCTAATGTAGATGCTCACGAGATAAGGAAGGATTTCCTTTACTGCCCCTTCTTCTAGTGCTATGAGCAGCCTCCTTTTGTGAGGCACCTTCTCACAGTAAAGCCATCTCGTCCAGTTCCCTAATGTGGCATGTCCCCAGTCCCACCACATACTCTCCTGCATGACCAGATGAGGCACCCTGGCATTAAAAAATTGCATACGTGACACACCTTAGGCCTCAAAAAGTACAAAAATACAAGCGCGTATTCACAGAGGCAAGCCCCCAAAAACAAAAATGCGGTATGCGTTACCTGAAGGAAACGGATTGCGTATCACACCCATATGTGTCTGCAAAACTCGCCCAGATCGTACCTTCACGCGCACAGCCAGTGATGCTTGTTGCACGCCTTATATCACACCGTCATTGCCATGAGCTGCATAGGTGTGACACATAGGTGCCCTGCGTCACAACGCGCAGACCTTAACTTACACATTAAGGGCCTTTCCTCTGTTATCGGCAGCTGCGGATGCAAGACACACACCACAGTTCCTCCTGCCTACGAACTGCTGTTTTTGCCTTCTCCGGTCTTGCTTTGCCACACTCACATCTATACTGCTGCTGATTGCTTGAAAGTGAGTGCCTGCCTGCAACCAGCACTGTCTTGGTATACCAGCTCTCCTACTTTTGCCTGTACTCCTGTGTTGGGCCTGTGACCACCTCTTCTCTCCTTGGGACTTCCACTTCTCCCTGCCAACACCACCACAGCTCCACAACACCTACCCAGGAAAGCCATACCTGTCTATGGTTGCTATGTCTGCCCCATCTACATCATCTGAGGAGTGCAGAACCCCCACGTTGAGGCAGAGGGCTAACAACTAAGTTGGCATCCTGGTGGATCCGTTCATGGGTGCCTATGATGCCCTCTTCAACCCAGCTATGCAGCTTGGTAATGACGCAAGGCTGAGAATCTGGGATGAGATCATGGCTGCCATCAACACTGAGGGGTTGGCAGTCCACACCAAGAACACGGTCTGGAAACATTGGGACGACATGAATACCTGTAGTCATTCCAAGGTGGCGGCAGCCCTGGGCAAGGAACCCACCATGGAGGTGTACCATGTAGGCTGCCACCGGTTCCGGTTCACCCAGGTAGAGCTGCGTGTACTTGAGAGGTTCTATCCAGACTCCAGTCCCAGTTCTTGGCCTGAAGAAGTCACCTAGAAGCTGCTGGTGAGTACACATGTGGGCCAATGCTCTACAGCGTATGTGTGGCAGATGCCACATCCTGTTTGCAGCTTGTGTGTGGTGCGAGATGCAGCAGCTTGCTGCCTCATGACAACGCTGGGCATATGTGGCATCAGACATTGTACACTGGCATTTGCATAAGTATTGACAGATTGCGCGTCAATGAATCGTTGTACTTGGGCACATGCTGTGTGAGATTATGGACCAAGTGCTGGAACAGGACAGATGCGGAAATGCTATATTTTGGGCACATGAGTGATGTGCATGATGGACGACTCCATCATCCGTGCAGGCACATCTGCTGAGAGTGATACATGTGCATGTATGTCTGCGTATGTCAGGTGGATGTATTGACATCTCTGGGACATGGATGTAACCTCTCATCCCACTCCATTTGGAACACAAGTGTTTGTGTGTACATACAATATATGTATTCATGGCCACCTGACATGTGCAATTTGTTCCCAGATCTGTGTGCCGGTACATGTTGCTTGCTTGCAGGTCATGCCTTCGCATGTGTACATAAGTAAGTGTGTTTGTGTGGGCAGGTGGTCTAGTGCTATTCCCATGCCCATGGCTGCATGTCATACTTGTGTTGGTTGGACATTGGTATGGTGGCTTTGCCTGTTTTTGGTGATGTGTTGTTGGCCACTGTTCAATGTGCTTGTTGACATGTGCATGTGGCATGGCTGTGATTCAGCCTTCACACTATACTCATGCAGCATTTGACATGCAGTTTGCCTGGGGACGTACATGTGTGTGCATTGTGTGTGTCGGTTCATGGTAGAAACATGCTTCATGATTTGTTATGTTCATGTTGTGTATGCCGCACACCCATTGATGACGATTACTGATGTCAATGTCTTTTGTCCCAATTTTCCACAGTTGCTGCAGCTCGTGAAGAGGGCGGA
Source organism: Ambystoma mexicanum (assembly GCF_040938575.1). NCBI lineage: Eukaryota > Metazoa > Chordata > Amphibia > Caudata > Ambystomatidae > Ambystoma > Ambystoma mexicanum. The sequence continues at coordinate 1,318,673,946 of NC_090931.1, read as the reverse complement.
GGCATCGCTGTGGAGCATAAAGGCAGGGACAGAACCACCAGAGCAAAGTGCACACCTCGGCCAGCCACACTTGAGTCCAGCTCGTCTGAGGATGAGTTGGCGGGGGGAGCGCAAGTTCCATCGGGCAGAGCTGCTGGGGGTACGTCCCAGAAGGTTGGTGTTGTTGGGAATCCTCAGTGGCTGTGGGTGAGGTTGCGGAAACGGATGGGCCATCCAGGGAGGAAGGCTCTCTGGAGCCATCCAGGGAGATGGAGGAGATGGTGGAGGAGGAGTCAGATGAAGGCCAGAGCACAGGGTCTGGTGGGGGCATCCAGGAGCGTGTTCAGGCTACACCACTGGGCCAGGGATAGGAAGATGTGCAGTGCACTGTGGAGGTAGCTGCCCAACCTCCTGTCCTTGCTCCATCTGATGCAGCAATGACCACTGTCATGGATGCCTCCACCCTGACCATGCCCCACCTTGGGGCCAAGGAGATTACCTCTGAGATGACGCACAGTCTCCTGGCTGCGATTGCAAGGCGGACAGGCTCAATTTGTGATGATGGGGGAGAGATTTCTGCAGTGCTCTCACAGTATCACGAATCGATGATCCTCTACCTGGCCCAGCTGACATGTGTTATGTTCTCTGGTAGTCTCTGTGAGCTGGCACATTCAGTTGCCCCCTCCTCCTCTGTGCCCATGTCATCCTCCAGGGGGCCTTCCTTGTCAGTTTTTATCATATCCCCCTCTACTCCAATCCCACACACAACATCCGGTCTCGTGGTCAGCATGTCCCTGTCTCAGGTGGAAGTCCTTGCAAGTACAGAAGAGGTGGTCACTGTGCCTGCCCAGGTACTTACACAGGAACAGGCATCAGTGGGACAGCTTGCACATCAGGACAGTGCTGGTTTTTAACCCTGTTATAGAGCAACCTCCAAACGGCAGAGGGTACATGCACAGGGTGAACTTGACCAGGCAGCAGCAGTATGAGTGGCCAGAGGCAATCCTCACAGGGCCGAACGACATTGAGAAGGCAAGAGAGGCAGCAACGTTCGGTCACCTGGCAGGAGGAGCATAGGCGATTTAGGGAATTGGTGTGCAGTCGGATGGACTTCAGGATGCAGCGGTGGTGGAGGTGGAGGGAAGAACACTGAGGTGGGTTGCCATACTGGAGAAGGCTTTGAGATATGCAGAGGAGGAGGAGAGGAGGATGAGGGGGAACCTGCAAGGCATTCTGGACCTAACCATGGCCTGCCTCCAAGTGGAGGACGATGAATGCGACTCTGCCCTGGAGGACGTAATGAGAGACTATTGAGCCCACTGGCTATCTATATAGTTGATTGTATGATTTTTATTTTTTTACCTTTTCCCTTGATCATTTCCCCTTCCATGTAGTAGTTTTTCGTAGTGTAAATATTGATAATACAGATTTCTCTTTATTCATCACACAGTTGTTGTCTCTTTGTGCATGTGCTGCATTTTGTTTACTTTAATTTTGGTATGCATTTGTTCTGTGACTGTCACGTGGGTTGGGGGCCTAACTGTAGATTTGTGGCATACACTCATCAATTGTGCAGTTGTTTTGGGGGGGTGCCTCACAATGCATGGCCACCCACCTACACACATCAGTTACCAGGAAATGGATGCTCTCATGTCATGCTGCATATCTGCCACTGGAATGCTTGCATGCTATACTTTACTACCTGAGCCCCTTCATTCATTGACTGTTGCTTGCTACTATGCACTCACATTATAAGTAACTCTGTCCTATCAGTGATGTCTTGTCCCCCTAGGTCATTCACCTACGGCACTTTGAGGCCATTGCAACGGTGCATGGGCATACTGATACGTCACATTGGCATTACATTGCTTTACTATGTCACATGTACATGATGCTTTCACTGTGAATATGCTGTTACATTCTGCTGTCCTGTTGCTGTGCCATTGGTTTTGATGTACCAGGGAGTTCTCTCATGAGCTACAGACTTCTGGATTCTGCATCAGTGCCCCCAGTTGTATGGGGCCACTGTCGGTGGGTTTGTGGCCAGTGTGCATCATGTTGGTGGCAGGCCAGTGGTGCTGAGGTAAGTTGTTGGTCAACATTGGACTGGTAGGGGGATTATGTGGCAGGGTCAGGCTGGGGTGATGTTGGAGGTGAGGGGGGCTGGTGGGTGGTGTCTGGGCTTGAGAGAGCTGCCTGCGGGTGGCATCGGAGGTGTGGGGGCTGGTGGGTGGTGTCTGGGCTTGGGGGAGCTGCCTGGGGGTGGTGTTGGAGGTGAGGGGGGCTTTTGGGTGGTGTCTGGGCTTGAGGGAGTTGCGTGGGGGTGGCAGAGGTGAGGGGTCTGGTGGGTGGTGTCTGGGATTGAGGGAGCTGCCTGGGGGAGGCACCATAGGTGAGGGTGCTTGTGGGTGGTGTGAGGACCTGTGGGGCTGCCTGGGGTGGTGTTGGAGGTTCGGGGGGCTGGTGGGTGGTGTCTGGGCTTGTGGGAGCTGCCTGGGGTGGTGTCGGAGGTGAGGGGGCTGGCGGGTGGTGTGAGGACCTGTGGGGCTGCCTGCGGTGGTGTTGGAGGCGAGGGGGGCTGGTGGGTGGTTTCTGGACATGAGGGAGCTGCCTGCCGGTTGCATCTGAGGTGAGGGGGCTGGTGGGTGGTGCCTGGGCTTGAGGGAGCTGCCTGGGGGTGGTGTCGGAGGTGAGGGAGGCTGGTGGGTGGTGTGGGGACCTGTAGTGCTGCCTCGGGTTAGTGTCAGAAATGAGGGGGGCTGGTGGGTGGACCTGTGGGACTGCCTGTGGGTGGTGTTGGAGGTAAGGGGGGCTGGTGGATGGTGCCTGGGCTTGAGGGAGCTGCCTGGTGGTGGTGTTGGAGGTGACAGGGTTTGGTGGGTGGTGTCAGGACCTGAGGGTCTGCCTGAGGGTGGTGTCGGAGTTTAGGGGGGCTAGTGCGTGGTGTCTGGACCTGATGGGGCTGCTGTGCAGGGAGGGTATGTTTCAGTAGTTTGGGTACAGTGGGAGTAGGGGGGACGGGTGGCAGGGGTGCAGCCGTTACTTACGTTTAACCTCATGCAGAGTAACTGGTGTGCAGCCATTACTTATGTGGGACCTCGCACAGAGTAGCTGGTGTGCAGTCGTTACTTACATGGAACCTCGCGCAGAGTAGCTGGGGTGCTTCCTTTACTTGTGTGGGACCTCACGCAGAGTAGCTGGGGTGCAGCTGTTACTTACGTGGAACCTCGAGCAGCATAGCTGGGGGGCTGGATGTTGTGTCAGAGGTGAACACGGAGGTTTGCGGAAAGGTTGGTCTACAGCTATGTTGTTGGTTGCGTGGGGCGTGCTGTGGGCGTTCCTCGCGCAACTCTTTTTTTCTTTTCTGGTCGGTGGTTGAAATGCATGTTTGAATCCATGAAGACACGAAGCACGCATTGGAAATTTTGCACGTAGGGCCGCGCAGATTCGTTCTCAGCGCTCAGGCTTTGCGGGATCAATGAGCACTTTTCCATGAATCAGGCCCTTGGTCTCTTAGCTGAGCAGCCTCTTTTTAGGGTCGCCACACCTGCCTACTTTCCACTTTGTCTCTGACAGGGAACTGTAATAGCAGGCCTTCCTCATTGTATGAGTTCCACATTGTACGGTTTAATATGACTGTCTTCTTTAATTCTGATAAAAACTGATTGAGAAGTTTAAAAAAAAATTATTAAAGGTATTTGTGGGCGTGAACCTAGCCTTTGGATATTTATTTTGTTTTTTGAAGACTGCTACATGTCATGTCGCAGGCACTTAAAAGCAGGTGTCCACTTTATGGATGGTGCTAGGCCGGAAGACTGCCCTTAAGTCAATTACACTAATAATTGCCACTTATATGGTGAACACCACAAGCAGCATTGTGTTCTGGTTCTGTAATAACAGATGTTATAATTGCCCAACTGGTAGCCAGTGGATCAGCCTCGGAAGGATGAAATGCTGAGTCAGCAGTGTCGCCATTTAGGCTAGTGACGGCAGGTTGCACATTCTGAATGGAACAGGCGTTTACCTCGCTGAGTTGAATTGGCAGTCAATACAGAATACAGGAGGCAGCAGAGCGTTGTAGAAACACGACCGACACAGGTGCACTAACGTGGAATTATTGCGATATAGACAGGCAGGAGTGGTAGATTGATGACGTGGGAAGCACAGAGTGGCAAGAGAACGTTTTTTTCTTTGTTGACTTCACATAGATTTTCTAAAGATGCATATATTTATATATTTAAGCGACATTAAACAGCCGCAAATGGATTGCATTTCACTTTAATTGGATTCGCTGATCAATTTAATCAAAGAATAAAAACAGAACTAAATCCATTTAAAAGGATACACATTTAAATAATGTTATTAAATGGAAGTTATTAAATAATGATCTTTGGGAAGAGCTGTACCTTGAATTTTGAGTTATTTTGGCTAGTGACTTTGGTTGTTTTGCTCGTCTTTTGGAACTTTCAGAAAATGTTTAGGATTGCCATCCTATCCACCTTGTCATTATTGTTTGTATTTGGGGGACGGGGATGGCCTGATTTGGTCTTGAAAATTGCATTATGTTTCTTGACCTTCATCATGTATAATTCCTATAGACAGTCAAATCCTTTCATTTTTCCTTTGTTAATCTTTGGCCCTGTTTCTTTTCTGTTCTGTCACTGTGCATTGTTTGACATCATATCATTATTTTGTACCAATTTATTGATTTTGTAAAGTGTTTTTGTGTAAAGTGCTATGTGTGATGGATTGCCATCTGCAGGGTGTGAATGCCCTGGCCTTTTTTTTTTTTTAACAAACTAAATGTTCTCTCTAATTTTGGTTATTAAAGGGAGGCCCACTAATCAGACCTCCCCTTCCATAAAACTCCATGCCAAAAGCATACGGCATAGATGTGCTTTTGCTGCACCAGTCAACTGACATCTGCAGCTACTACTCTCCAGTGGCACAGAGCAGGTTCAGCTGCCACATGTCCATTCCTGACAGCTGCTAGGCCATGAAGTCCATGCAGCTTTTATTTACTGCACCCCTGATCTAATCCCTGATAATTGTTACCTTAGCAGACTGGTGGCAGGTTAATCTCTAAAAGGCAGCCTTACCTGGTTATGTTATGATGACAGAGAAGAGTTAATTTGGTGTCATAAAAGTGTAACCCTGTAAGCCCAGGTCAGGGATGTCAAGGCATTGCATATTCATGTTTAGCGTGGCTGTCTCAACGGCTCCCAGTGGGAATATAGCCAGGATGCAGTCTTCCTTTGATTTCTCAGGAGGAAGGTTAACACCTCCCTTAAGGGTACATGAACTCTTGCCAGGAGATCTCCTGGGAAGCCTGCTTCAAAGGGGCACTCACATAACAAAGGCCCGCCTCACACCAGGGTGCTGCACCACAGGGGGGTTTGAAATCAGCAAACATGAGATAGGGGCAGAGGTAGAGTGGCCAATGAGGAAAAAGTGGGCTATTTCCCTTGAGATCCCCTCAATTTTGAGAGTCACCTTTTACAGCAACAGGGATTGGCACCCTTACTACAGGCTCAGTTGTGTTCAATTCCCAGTGAAAATGTATCTTTATAAGGAAATGGTCTCCCACATCTTCCGTGATTCATCTTTGGACACCAAGAAGAATGCACGTGTGTATCCCTTTTGGGGGCGCAGTCGATTCCAGAGTCCGCTGCCATAGAGGTGAAGACAGTAGACATGCAAGGGAGAGGAAAGCTCTGTCCCCTAACCATTCACAGGGCACTTGGGATGTGCATTGCTGTTGGCCATTGACCTCAACTGCTGGCTGCACTGGAACCAGGACCCTGTCAATGGATGTGAAGGCACCCATGTAGGTGCCAGCCAAGCACCCTGCAGTGGAAGTGCAATGGAAGGATTCACCTGGTCCTTGGAGCCCTAGATTGGGACTCCCAGCAACTAGAAAGCCTGAGAGAAGCTGAAGTCCTGTTTCCACAACTTTAAGTCACACTTAAACCGTGTCCAACACCTTTCCAACTGACACAGAAAATACACTGCTGCTTTCGGCACTTCTCGACTTTGAACTGCTGAACTGCATCTTTAAACCATCTCGACACCACCAAGCACCGGAAGCACTCATCACCACCTCAACTCAAACACTGGTTCACTGCTGCAGAAGCCTTTGACTCACCACATATTCTGCCACTGAATTGAACCAAGAGGACCTCCCCTCCCCTCGACTCGACTCAAACGCTGATTAGAACTGCAAATCGACCAAGCAGAAGCATTTATTCTAACCGACTAGCCTGCCATTCCGAAACATTTGGACCATTTTAACAGCATCATAGAGAACTCCGACTCAAACCACAAAGAGCGCTGTCTCGATGCTGACTCAATGCTGACTCGCCAGCTGGATCAACATTGATAGTGCATCTTCGAGATGGTTTGACCACAAAGAAAAGTGCATAGAAGCCCAGTTCAATGCTATCAAACCACCCAAAGCCACAAACAGGGTGCTGTTGAGAAGCCCTGACCCCCTGGTTCACTTTCTGAACTGGCTTGTAAGTCCAATGTCCAATTCTTTTCTTGAAAGACTTATCCATTTTGAACCCTAAAATTGCTGAAATGTCTTTCCTGGGCACCCTGCTGAAGTACCCAGAGTGCCACACATTACTATCTGCAACTTCTGTGTTTTTTCTTACAGGGGTGGGCATTTGCTTGTGTTTTTACATAGTTATTTGCATTTTTGCTTAATTAAAGGTCTATATTTTTATAGAACCTTAGTTGGACATTATGTAGTGCACTTTCGCTCTGTGAGTTGCTACTGTTATCACCTCACACCCCTTCTAACAATATAAAAATTGGAATAATTGTATAAATACGCACATGAACAAAAACTATCAACTTTGACAAAACAGAAATATTGTGTTTTTCAAATAGGAAAATAGGGAAGCCAAATTTGATTGTCGATAGGAACTCTATTGAGTATGTCACCAGTTACAAATACCTAGTGGTTGAATTGTCAGACAAGGGTGCTTATGCAGAAATTATCTCAGTCAAGCGAAGAAAGGCAGCAGTGCTAACTTCTCTTATCCCAAGTTCGCTGCAGAAACATCAGGCTTCAGCCTTACTGGAATCATGATGCTTTATAAACAGTGCCTCTGCGCTACGATTCTATACGGCATAGAGGTGCTGGCTATGGAGGATCTGACCCGGCTTAAGGTTATTGAGGGCACATTTTGGAGGAAGATTCTCGGAATGGCCCTGTGTGTCCCTATAGAATTGCTACGTTTAGAATTGGGCTTGACATCTCTCCCCGCTGTGGCACTTAAGCTGGGATCTGTTAAGGATTCCAATCGAGCGTCACACTCCAGACCCGGACTCTTAGCCTAGGAGACAGCGCACAATTAAAATACTTTTGCTTTATTTCCTACAAATTCGGAATGAGCTGACACCCAACCTGTCTCACACCCCTTTTACAAATACCCCGGGTCACAATGGACCATGAACCAGGCCAGTGGGTGGAAATACAATATATATATATATATATATATATATATATATATATATATATATATATATATATATATATATATATATATATATTTTTTTTTTTTTTTTTTTTTTTATTTTTTTTTATTTTACTTTATTGAGATTTTAACAAAACAGGTTAAACACCATACAGGAATTGGATGATGTGGATTTTATATGTTACAGTTCAATCTCACATACCCCGTTGTCAAGCCAACCCTATCTTTATCTGAAAATAAGTCTGTGCGTTCTCTGCATTGTCGCCAGCAGAGAGGATTCATTTCTTGATACATCTTGGACAGCCTGTGGGGATCGTATTGCCATCTCTGAAGCAGTATGATGATGTGTAACTTGTATTGGCATGCAATTAATACCAGTGAGGCACCCTTACACATTTTTGTCCACAACACAGGGTCTATCTCCAGATTCATATCTTTCTCCCATTTACTCTTCAAGTTAACCGTGGACCCTTGGTTCCATGTGAGAATATCACTGCAAAAATATCGCCATACAAAAATGTTGCCATATTTTTGCGCCAATATTACCCCATGGAACCTGCGGGGGACACCCCTGCAACCCACATACATTTTAAAAGGGAGCGGGGGACACCCCCGCAACCCCCCCATCCATTTACCCCATAAATTATCCCCACCAAAAATATCGCCTATGGCCGTTCCCGACGACCATATCTACGGCGATATTTTTGGTGGGGATAATATTACCTGATACCGGACCCTTTCCCTGCATTCACTAGTGTTTTGTACAAAATGGATATAATCATATAAGGCCCTTCATCTCATTGAAAGTGTTGAGAATAGTCTCAAAGGGGGTGAGATCTTGCTGTATCTTCCCTTTCCCTGGCCCTCTCATCAGTATGCCTTTGAGTTGCAGGAAGTGGAAGACAGGGAGGGGGCCTATTCCTAACTTGTTCTCCAGATCTGTAATCGTGAGGAAGCCACCCGCCCTCCAGATCTGCCCCACCCTCTCCAGGCCAGCTTCGAACCAGGGTTGAAATCCACTGTGCTCTGGGATCTCGTCTCGGATCCCCGATGCCCAAATATACTCAGGGAGGGATGGCCATGTGGTGATACCTCTCATCTCGACTCCCTCCCTCCAGAACTCCCATATGGTCCCTGATATGGAGTGGTGTCTAATTCTAAGGGTTAGTGTATCTTTTGGCACCTGGAGCCATTCCGATAAAGTGGCTTGAGCAAAGTTGTAATTATCAAGGTGTATCCACTGCAAGTGCGTGTAGATTCGCATGTGAGGGACTAAAATCTGCAGCTGTACCGCCACATAATATTTTCTAAAATCGGGTAGACCCACTACCCCCTGTTCTTTAGGAAGAGTTAGGATATTATTAGCTATCCTTCCTTTTTTCCCTTGCCAGAGAAACCTTAAAATGGTCCTCTTCACCTCACCAAAGAACAGTTTAGGCATCTTGATTGGGACCATCTGGAATAGGTACAGAAATCTGGGACGGCACACCATTTTAATTGCATTAAGTCTCCCCATCCACAAGATCGTAAGGTTCTGCCACTTTGCTAGGTCAGCATGAAATTGGGAGAGCAAAGTGGGGAAGTTGGCATCAAACAGGGTATCCATATTTCTCATGATGTTTATTCCCAGGTATCATAATGTTGTTTCCCCAATGGTGAGACCCTGTGTGGAATATCTGTCAGTGTTCTTTCAGGGGGAACAGGATTCATTTGGACTTATTCATTTTAGCTGGACAATCGGCCATATCGTTCGATTAGTTGTATAGCTCTTCGTATCGATAGTAATGTATTCGACACATGCAGTAATAGATCATCAGCATATAAGGCTATTTTATAATATTTCATGTTTACTTTTATACCTTCCACTAGATGAACAGCCCTGATTGTCTGTGCGAAAGGCTCGAGAGTAAATAATATCACGGACAGGGGGCAGCGCTGCCTTGTTCCTCGGCCCAGAGCAAACCACCTTCAGTAAGTAGAGTTATCTGCTACGGAGGCCCTAGGGGACGTGTAGATCGCCTTCACCCCTCTCTTGAATTTCTCGCCGAGTTGAACCTTGTTCAAGACAGCTTCGAGGAAGCCCCATTCCACCCTGTTGAAGGCTTTTTCAGCATCGATGGACAGGAGGGCAGGTTCTCCGGTCATTCTTTTTGCCTCGTGGATCAAGTGTAGTGTTTTGCGCATTGTGTCTTCCTCTTGCCTCCCCAGTATAAAGCCCACCTGATCTGAGTGTATTAGGCTAGGCATGTATATTTCTAGTCTGGCTTCCAATATCCTCGTATATATCTTTGCATCGATATTAAGCAATGATATCGGACAATATGACCCGCAGTGACTTGGGTCTCTACCTTCTTTGTGGATCACCATGATCACTGCTTCTGAAAAGGAGTCTGGTGCTATCCCCGTCTCCAGTATATCATTGAATAAGTCTACCATGAACGGGAGTAGGGCTGACAGAAAGGTCTTGTAAAAGCCTGCCGTAAAGCCATAATTCCCTGGGGCTTTCCCAAGAGGTAGCCTCTTCACTGCTCCTCCACTTCTTCGGCCATGATTATGGCGTCCATTGTGTCTGCCTCCTCACGGGTGAGTTTGGCATCTCTACTTCCCCCAGGTACCCCTCTACTTCCACTGCATTCTGCGTTGTTTCTGATCTATATAAGTGCTAATAAAAACGTGCAAACACTTCTGGGATGTCCCCTTTGTGCCCGTGTAAGGCAGTGTCTCCCCTTGGATCTATGATGGTCACCCATCAATCTTCTCTCTGGCCCCTTAATCTAGTTGCTAGGAGGGCATCAGCCTTGTCTCCATTCTCATAATATTTCTGTTTAAGGAGCCGTAACTTGTGGGCAATTCGTCCCTCCTCGAGGAGACGGAGCTTTTCCCTTTTCTGTTTAGCCATTGTGATTTTCTGTGCTCTGCCTTTGGTGGCTGTCCGAGCGGCCCCATCTAGATGTGTGATCTTGTCTCTTAGTTTGTTTTCAATGAGAGCTCAATCCCTCTTTTTCCTAGCACCTTTCTTGATCAGTATCCCCCACCATGTTGCCTTCCCCGCCTCCCATACCATTCTCTTTGGGATCTCCCCCATTTAATTTGCCGTAAAATATTCTTCTATCTCATTGGTCTTAGATTTATGTCGGCAGTGACCATATCGTGGTCCGACCAGGAGATGGGTACAATCACTGAGGCAGTTGCTGCCTCGCTAACTCTTCCGAAATATACATGTAATCTATTGTGGTGAAAGTGCTGTGGGGTGTGGAATAGAAGCTATAGCCAGTTTCATTCGGGTGGAATCCCTGCCATATGTCTAGTAACCTATATGTTAGCATCATCTCGGCCACCGCTGACCGGCCACCATCAGCTGGATCGCCCTGGTCGGGGTTTCCAGCCTGTCTGTCCTCTCTAGTGTTCGCCCAGAGGTTGAAATCTCCACCAAGCACTACATGCCCTGCGGCTTCTAGCATTATTTTGGGTATTGTCTGCTAAAGAAATCTGGCTTGACCAGTGTTGGGGGCGTAGAGCGTTGCAAAGGTGAACATGATTTCATTCACAGTAGCCACTAACATTTAAGTGCCCTACCCTCCACATCGGCCCATGTCTTGAGGGCCTTTTGGTTCAACCTCTTTCTAATCAGTAGTCCAACTCCTGACTTTTTGAGAGGTCCTGAGCCCCAGTGCTCGGTCCCCAACCTAGGTTGAAGGACTCTACGTTCGTCCCCATGTGCGTATTTGGTTTCATGAAAAAATAGTACGTCCATCTCTGATCTTTGAAATTCCCTGAGCACCAGAGACCTTTTCGTAGGGGAATTCAGTCCTTTGACATTGAGTGTACTGACTCTGAGGAGCTTGTTCTGCTTAATACTGGAATTCACTGCCATACCTCCATTGCATCTTGTGATGCCATCACCGCAGCCTCTAGGTTTTTTGACTCACATGTGTAACATCTAAAACTACATATCGCGTTCTCACCCATACAGTCGTTCCTGCCCTCCCCCCTTCCTTTATTATGTCTTCCCACCCAACCCCGCAGTGGCATCCGATCCAGCTCGGTTAACATCACCCAGCTAGAATTCAAACCACCAATGGGAACCGGATCCTTCACAGTCCCATCATAAACCAATTGCTTAACCAGTGAGCCCCCACCTCTAAACCCCCCCTCTTCCACCCTGCACTCACAATCTCTCAAGTCTTCACATTTCTTCCTTAATTTGTCTTGGACACATCCGCTTCACAGATACATCACCCAACTTGTCAGCGATCAAGGCGTCCTGTCGTCCCTGCCGCCTTGTCTCCGGGGCAGATCCAACAGGCTTCATGGAGTGCCCGTAGAGTGTAGTCGAACTGATGCAGGGCGCTTGGAGTTTCAATAATGTGTGTTCGGTGTTGTTAGGGATGATTATGACCTCCGATGGTTCTTTTGTGATCATCATGCGTTTATAACGACGGTACGTCCGGTCCGCCATGAGTGTGTTCAATTCGATTATGGTGCATGGTGATGCGCTATTCAGAGGTCCGCACCTTGTGAGGCATTCATCCTCCTATAGTTCCTTGACCCCGGTATGTGCCTGCACTGTGGGCCTTGGATGTGCCACTGCCTGTCGTCTTCACCTCTTTCTCCCTGTTTCTCTCCATCCTCTTGATTTCCCAGTAGGTCAGTTTTGCAATTCTGGATGCCCTTCTCAGATCTCAGACGCATCGTAGTCCCTTCCCATTTGAATGTGAGTGCAAATGGGTAACCCCAGCAGTATCAGACACCCTTTTCTTTCAGCCATTAGGTGAGTAGCATACCCATTCTTCTCATGGTGAGAGTTAAGGTCGACAAGTCTTGGAAGATCGCAATTCTTGCCCGTGTCCAGGAGGATCTGTGGGTTGCGTTTGGGTTTCTTCAGTATCCTGGCTTTAACAGCATAATTGTGGAATCGTACCAAAACTGTTCTGGGACCATGTGTATGCGATCAATTTTTGGTTTGTCAATGGACTCGTCCTCAAAGAGGAGTTTCATGATTGTGTGAAGGGTCTTTTTCAAATCTTGCTCAGTTTCGCCTATCTGTCTGGGATTCCAAAAACACGTAGGTTGTTCCGTCACACCGGGTTTTCAAGATCATCCATTTTCAGACAGAACTCTTCCACCCTTGCTTCAATTTCTGCGATCCTCTGGTCCATTTGGGACTCCAGTGTGCCAAGCGAAGTTTGATTATTCTCAACTTCTTCCAGCCTTTCTTCCATTTTGTCGATCCGTTGTGTTATTTTATCAACCTTCCCACCTATGTCTGCTCTCCTGCTCTTCATTTCCATTAGCAGGGCTGCCACATCAGCTTTTGTTGCCACCGCCTCAACCCCCGATGTCGTCCATTACAGGTCTGGGGCGGAGCTTGGGTCGATGCGGTGTGGGTCGAACCAGTATGGATCAAGTTTTTGCCTTATATCCATGCATTTCCCACCTAAGCTCTATCCGCGGTTCATGGTTTGCTTTGAGGCTTCACTTCAGTGTCACTTCTTTTGTCCCCAAAGGACAGTTCCTTCGCTGGGTCAACTGGGTTCCATTGCTTGAGTCAATTCCTCTGCTGCAAAGAGTCTGCCTTATCACTTCAATGGAGATTGTCCGTGGAAGAGGGCACACGCCCCAAAGAATTGGGTGCCCAACCGTCAAACTGACAGACACTGCTCTGGACCAGAGAAGACAATTATGTGTTCCAGATGTGTGCCAGCTAGAGGGGGAGCCGGTGTTTTAGGACCGTGAGCTGGGTCCCACGGGATCTCAGTGATGGTTGGAATTGGCACTCTTTAGGCATAGGTCTTTATGTGGATTCTGAGCATTTGAAGAGTCCTCTCCTCTCAACCGTCGTGTCTGCTGCTGCCGAAGGAGGGTGCCCGCCCCGACCACGGGGGCCCAACCCTTCAGTGTACTATCGTGAAACGTTCCAGGAGCATCTGTTTGGATGTGCAACACTTGTCTATCCGTACACCAGTGTCCTAAGTTTGTGCCTGTTTTGGTGTATGGGTTTAGAGCTTGGGCTGTCTTGCGTTAGTGGTGGAGATTGTTGGTGTGGCGTCGGGTAAGGATGGCACTCACACACCCCTCTGATCGATGGTAACCTACCAGTGCGGACTGCGCATTTTCATGGGGTGATGCTCTAACCAAATTCTTCAGTGCCAGGAATGGCCCGTTTCCCGCATTCAATCTTGTTCCACACTGTAGTTTAAAAATTAAGAGAAGGGCCAGGAGGGCAACTCACTTGCGTTGTGACAACTCTCCTTTATTTATGAGTGGGCATCTGATGGCACATTCACCTCTGGGTCATTTTCATGTCATGTAAATGATTCAAGCACCCTGTGACCCATCAGCTCCGGATGAGGGGTTGGTGTTCAGATCAGATGTCCAGGAACATGCCCCGTCACGAGGTGAGTATTTGCTTTGAGTGTCGTCTGCGGAGGTTCTCCCGACCCTTATTGGCTGTATTCACAATGTCAAATGATGGCCGTGGGGAAACCTCTGGTGTTTGCTATCTGCCCACTCCACGTGTATTCAGTCTCTTGAAGGGAAACTAGCAGGATTCAGCAGGGGTCATGTAGACAGCAGGGTTCCTTTGATATCCCCTTACCAGTGAGGCCTCAAAGCCTGCGAGGGGGCAAAGTTAATGTTTGATTTCTTCGTGTCTCTTGTGAAGCCCCCGGTATGGTGTAGAATGTCTGGGGGTTGCGCTTCAGGTTTTAATGGTCAAGAACTTTGCGTGTTACCAGATGCAGGGTGTCTGTTGCACTACCTCAGGGTCATCCGCTGTGATGGAGCGTGTTCAACACTCTCCTATTCAATGTTTTCAGCTGCCGATTCCAACTCCAAGGCAGAGTCGTCTCTCATAATGAGCAGCGCGGCCTAGTTGTAATTAATGAGGGCGGGCTGTTGTTCATCCGGAGTTGCTCCACCAGAAAGAGTACTAGGGCGTATTCAGCGATTGCTCGCTAATGGGCGTTTACGCAGTTCTTGCGGCAGGGATTGCGGGCAGTGCCAGGTGCGGAATTGTCACGGGTGTCATCAGTGCCCGTGAAGGCTCAGCAGGCACTTGCTCTTGCCATGTTCCTCCCTGGAGTCAGTGGGGGCGGGGAAGAGTCTGTCTCCGTAGCAGAGTACTGGCGTGGTCCTTTATAACAGACAGGGGGGTGAAAAGATAAGGCCGCTACTTGAAGTTTTGAGGCAGAGCAGCGTTAGATCGATCCTCCCCGGTGGGGCCAGGGCACGGACCGTTCCGCCCGTTCCCGTCTCCACACCGCCTTGCCCAGTTGGTGTGCGGGTAGGAGGCCGGCTGCATGACAAGGTTGGGCCGGGGCACATCAGGTGGCTCACCTGCTGTGTGCCTGCAGAACGCCTTCACCCGGCTGGGTCCGCTCTTAGACCGCTTCTCCTCACAGACCCTAAGGGAGGTCGACCGCTCCACCAGTGCTGAACCAAGTATCTCTGTGGGTGGGCGGCACACAATCTGGGGCCAGGAAATCTTTGCGTTAGTAGAGAAGTCCTGATCTGTTTTCGATCCGGTTTTTACTCATGGCCTGGCGGGCATATTCCGACATCTGTCGGAAAGATTTTGCGTGGAGGGGTCTCAAAGCAGGGGCTCAATCCTTTTTTGAGATCTCGGGACGCGGAGCCAACACAGAGTCTGAACTCATCAGTGCGCCCCCTGGTGGCCAATCATATTTATTTATTTAAAATTCAAAGAAAACCACACAATTTAATATCGGGCAGTAACCACCAATGGGGTGATAATTACAATGTAAAATGATGAAATACATTTGGTTGACCTTCTATTATAACCTATCCAAAGTACAGATGAAAGGGAGCAATTTTACTGTTTGGGTAGATAGCACCTAAGTTAAGATATCCCCCTGCAATGCTCCCTCAAACCCCTATTAATTGAATTGAGTGGATAGAAAGGAGCAGCAGGGAGTCAGGTAAACTAAGCAGCAAACAGAATTAAATCCCCCAAGAAATGAGAGGCAAAATCGGATTAAAAAACTTTACAATTGTATAAATAACACTTGGAATTGGCAAATAATTAATTTACATGTGCATTTGAATAAATGAGGTAAATATGAGTTATAATAGTATCAGAGATCTAAGAAAACTAGCAACTACAAGGTAAGGTACCAACAAAGGGCATACAGTTCAAAAATCAACTTTGAAGTGACAACACAGTGCAGCCAAAATCTCACTTTCTTACTTTCATGGGTTTAAATGTCAAAACGGTTTGAAAAGCAGGTGAAATAGACAGAATTGGAATGCAGATTTTATGCTGGGCGACAGATGCACATCACAGGGATGATATGCAAGTGCAAGAGTGACTCTAACGTAATGAAAGGATGAGATTCTCAAGGGGAAAGTAAATTCGGTTTTAAAGATAAAAGCAGTTATCAGAGAAAATCAGTTTGGAAAAGAAAGGACAAGTTTCACTTAAACTAGATTTAGTGGCTAGAAAAGAGAAATGCCACCCGTGAATAGAAATGTTACACTGCAGTTGTAGCCCTTCACGTAGTGTGCCTCTTTATAGGGAGGATTAATTTATTTAATCAAAATATTAATAAGGACTTACACATGACAGAACTGAGTGGAAGAATATCGCTAACACTAGGAAATCAAGAAAAGGATGCACAGAGAATTCTGACAGTTTTAAACAAGTTATCAGGGTATTGATGGGATTACTTAGAGAGTGGAACAAAGACAAGGTATCAAGATGGGGTAGGCTATAGGTTGCTATGGGATGGGGAGATACTCACAATCAGAGCTGGAGTTTGGGATGTGGGACAGCCAACTGGGTTTCTGGACTCAAGGGATATGGTCACGGAACCATGGCAGGAATCTCCTAGCTGCAAATAGCTGGGCCTGTCTGGTCATGGCACAGCGGCATGCAGATAGTGGGGCAAAAAGCCGGTCTGGTCACAGGATACTCTCCAAAGGGTACCACAGCTTTCCCCCTTTCTCCGTGAGTTAGTGGGATTTTGGCATGGGGTTTAGTTCTGAAGCGTGTTTCTGCCTGGATAGGGTCAGCTATGCTCTGGCCTGGCAGTGGATTTGGAATCTGCAGGATGAATATTAAATCTCTGGATACGCAGCAGAGTGTCTGTGTCCTTTGCCTCTGTGAGCTTCCCCCTTTCATAAGGTGGGTGACATCACAGGATTTACTGTTTGGCAGAACTAAGCTAGACCTACCACCTAAGAATTTGATAGGTCAGCTTATGTCACGTTGCCTCCTCCCTGGAAGAACATTCGGCTGGAGGAGGGGACTGAGTTTTATAGGGTGTGTTTTTATGAGGTACAGAGCCATCCCCCAGTCATTTTTGCCAAAAATCAGTTATGTCATAAATTGCACATTTTTACAGTTCTGGCACTTTTGCAAATCACATAGGCAAATGACATATTCCACACAGAGCATGGCAGTCCAACTCCCTGGTTTGTACAACATTGTTTCATCCTTCTAATAATCTTTTGGACTTTTTGGTGGGAAATAGTTCACTTATTATTCTATAACTTTATACATGTGTACATATTATCATAAGACATGTTAGTATTGAATTTCAAAGTGGCACCATATAAACTTTCCACAGAATGTACCATTTTCCGTCATTTCTGTCCCTAACATGCTAGTGAAGGCTACCACGTCTTTATTTAAAGCGTCAGAAATTGCATTTAAACTGTAAAACTCTCGCATTACTGTGTTGTCCAAAAGCAAAAATAACTGTCTTAAACTATATTAATTAAAATAGTCTTTTGAGCCAGATGGCCAGCATTGTCTCCCAAATAAGGATATAATCTCCAGCGCTGCTCTGGGGTTGGCTGTGAAGCCCCCAAGTTGAAGTTGAGGGGAAGTGTTACTTGCAATTTCACACCTAAGTGTACTGGAACTGTATTGTACCAGGCTCAAGCCCAGCCACAAAGTCTGATGAGCGTGTGAGATGCTTCCTCTTGGTCCATTCATGGTTTCAAAGGCGCTGGCCCCTTTGGGGGTAGGCAAATCCTGTTCCCAGCAAGCAAATGTCCCTTGAAGCCAAGCAGGAAAACAAGTTCTGTGGCTTCCACAGTAAATGCACTTATTTATTTACTTATTTTTTTCTCTGTATCAGAAGCAAGCCTGTTGAAATAAAACATCCCATATATGTTTTCAAACAACCCCCCCCTTACATTTCTAGGCAATAACAGGGCCTTATTCAACATTACACTTTTAAAACAGACATTTTTCTTGTTTGCAAAAGCAACCCTTTTTACACGTGGTGAATTTCCTTTTTCTGTCACCTCCCAAAGAGGTTTTCTCTTCCATCTAGGGTCTTAACCATTGTTTACAGCCCTAGTCAGTTTCTCTTACAGAGCAATCTGTTCAAGACAAAGGTCCACTGACACTAACATAGCACAGAGAAATAGCGCTTCTTTTGATGATTTCAGCTATGATATTTTGTTGCAAAGTGAAGCCTTTTTCCCGTACGGCTGGGAGTAAAGTTGGTTGTGATTTCACAGATTTTGCCTGACACAGCCTGTCATTCAGTGAGAAATGCTTTACTTTGCTGGAGCACAACCTGAATTTGGCTGTGCATAACTGGGTCTCACTGGATCGGGACTGTGTATTGTTGAACAGATGAAAAAGGGCATCAGGCTCCATCACGTTAATGCAAAATATTTCCTTTTTCATTTGGAACTTTTGTGCGAGCAGCCAAGCAGTGCTGCTTTTCAATTCTCTTCTTTGGTGCACATAAGGAAACACACTGGCAGCCTTTCTGGGTGTGTTCCCTGTTCCATCTTGCCCTATAGTTGCTTGGCAAAGACAGCGCAGCCATCATTTTTGTAGATGCAAATGCAGTTTTGATGCAAGGGAATGGCGCTAAAAGGAGCCAGCGCCGCCATTCTGCTGGTAACTGCTGAAGTGCAGATTGGTGATGGGGGGAAATTCTACTGGGTGGGTAAATGTACCCCACAGATGCCTTTTATTTATAAAAATGTCAACCTAAGCCCAAATGCCAATTATTAGAATTGTTGGGGAAGTCTCGTAGCAGAGACAGGGACAACAACTAAACCAAGTTAGTGAAATCCACATTCGACCTGATAAACTGGCACCCCGACTGGGATAGTAAATATTATTTTTGGGAGAAGGCGTTCACTAGAAAACTAGATAAATGGGATTGGTCGGCAAACTACGATCATATGGCAATCCTGAAAGCTTACAATGCTATCGTAGGGTTAAGCCATCATTTTAAGTCACCCCAGGGATACTTAAAACTATGCCCGTTGCCTTTATTGCGCAACTTTATCCTGCGGTTGCGCACAAATAGATTAGCGGTGCTGACTTTCATAGGTGCAGAAAGGGGCAATCCCAAAATTAGGGCGAACATGTCGACTGTGTAATCTACCGACAGTGGATGAGACAGTAAGACGTGCACTGACAGCATACAGGGAGAAGGGAACATTATATATGTCACTCCTGGGACACTTTGTCAATCACTATGGAAGCATTAAGGATTACAGCTTCTGGGCACACTGCTTAAACACTGAGAACAATGGACTTCATATTGCTTTTCACCACATTTGGGAACAGATTGAGATATTATTGAAGAACTAAGATGATCCCGGACAGTTTTTAAAGTCTCACATTGCTAGTGGCATTATGGCTTTTAAATAATATAAGTGCACGCATTATTAGAAACTATTATGAGCTCGAAAATCCGGCAAGACAAACTTGGAGGAGAAATGTGTGAAGCTGTGTTAGATCTTGATTTTGATTCCATTCTTACTTTAAATAATTGAGAAGTATATTTTATTGACGTATTATGATGAATTGCTGTATATTGTATGTATTTTCATAATATGAATTTATGTGTAAAGTTCTTAATATAAACTAATCACATTCATAAATAATAATACAAATTATATATTTCTAACACTATAACCTGCCCTCGGCCCATGTTTCCACCGCATCGCGCTGTGTCAGTTTCACCTTGATGATTGGGAACACTGCTGGATTAGCAGTGGTGTGGGGCCGAGTAGGCGGTTCATTCAACTCCTCCCACAGAGAAGTTGTCATTTCATCTCTCCATGAAAAACAAACAGAGAAAGAGTAAACCAGGCTGACATGTTGATGATGCTGGGATGCAAAGGCAGGGCTGCAGGCGGATCTCATCTCGCATAAGGCATCTTCACCCAGTACTTACATTGTATGCAACACAGCTTTACTAGCTGGCATGTGGGTGGATGCTTATATTGAGGAAAATAAATCTACAAGCCTCAGCCTGCACTGCTATTTCCTGAAACGCAGGGGCAACTGGCATGTGACACACATGACATGGGTTGCGTGCCAGCTATGCCATAGGTTCAGTCTGAAGAGTAGAGTGTTCTGTTCCTGCCTGTCAAAATGTTAATGGACTCACCCTCTGAGAGAGTTATTTGCCATTCCCCTCTCCTCAGTGAGTGCGGGAGAACATGCCCCCAAGGCAGTGGTGTATTTGTTCTGGCTTGTGGCCACTGTCAGTGGCTGGTTGCAGGGGACAATAGGGGAAGAGGCATTTGCCATTCCACAGAGGCTATCCAACAGCGTGAGCTACTACAGGAAAAAAGAATGATCGGCCTGGTACTGCATCCCTCTCCCCACTCCAGCCCTGCAGCATGCTGAAAGCTGAGCCAGGCACAGAGCGTCAGGTCCACTGACCAATTATATCAGCAGTCACAGCTTTCAATACCTGTCGCTCTGCATTATGGGGGCGATGGAGACCATTCCGGCCTTAGGCATCGGGCCTTTTTCATCTCGTATTGTGTGTCTGCATGCATGGGGCGTTCACTCAGCCGCAGGCACAGCGCCCAGGACAGTTTCCAAAGCTGAGGAAGGCCTGATGCTCTTTCCTGTTTTCTGGCCGGACTAAAACTGTTTTCTGTCTATAGGCGGCAGTAACTGCCACTAAACGTCCCTTAATACCAAGCAGCCGACAGCCTAATTACAGGTCTGGCGGTGCTGGAAAGAAATGGTGCAAAAGTGGCGGTAATTAGGGTCTGCGTTGCTTCATCGAAGTGAATTGCTTCCTGGTAATTCACTTGGATGCATTTGCTTACATTTTGTGTTCTTTTTTTTATAATGGGGGTTCCCCGTGTAAATCACTCTACTTTACTCTCTCCTACCCCCAAACTTCCGACCCCACCCTTACCCCACTTACCCCCATCTACACGTACAAATTATTTCCCCTGAAGTAAATGCATAGAAGTGATACACACAGTGTCCATGCAGTGCCACTGTAAGTATAACGCCAGCATATGCTGACAACCAGGGCATTGGTGCATCTTGGCAAATTGTGCCCTGTGTTGCTGAGCCAGTTCAAACGTGTATTTACAACGAGGGGGGTGGGGTGGTTACCTAACAGACTCCATTGATCATTAAAGCTCATCACCACAATCCCAGGAGACCATGATGGTGGATTCCTACTCCTTTCCATCTTCACCATGCACATGTTCAAGACGTTGTGCACAACTGCAATGGCATGGTGAGAGGTCACATGGGTCTGGGTGCATGTGGTGCGGAGAGGGAGCCTTAAATGCACAAGAGATCGCCCCCACCACCGGATGTGATCAGCGCTCTTCCCATGGGACTTTTTCTGAGGATAACATAGAGCTGGGCTTCAACACATTTTTCTTGATTACCTTTTCCAGTAGCGCGGGTCAGGGGCTCCAAGGTGGGTCTTCAAGTGTTTCTATAAGTATGTGAGGTGTGGCTGTTTCTCTGTCTCTCTGGGACATGTGACCAAAGGTGCCAAGTCATGGTGTCATACCTGACAGATAAGCTATTGTGGTGGGTTATTAAAAATCGGGCTTTGTAGGAATATGTCGTTGCTGGAACGAAGGTAGATTCTGGCTAGATGGAGAGATTGTCTGCCTTCAAGCAATGACTATGCTGTAAATAGGTATATGGGTAACACTGAGAAGCTTTATTGCACGGTGACCTTAGAATTGGAGCCAGAGCAGGGATTGCGCCACTCATGTGGGTTCACTGCTTAGTAGATGGTGGTGGATACAATGGGATCCCTCTTTAGGAGGAGGGTAATTGATCTCTTTAGTAGGTCTTTGGTCAACTGTTGCCATATTTGAGTACTGCTGTGACTTCAGAGCTGGCAATGGCAGCCAAATGAGATTCAACCAGTAATCAGTGAATGCATCCTATGAGCGTGCTGGAGTCGTGAATTGGCATCAATGTGGAAGTCAGGCAACACATGAGTCTGAAAGAAGGAAGGCCATACGTATGCAGAAACAAAGCTTAATTTTATTTACCGACTGGATCCTTACAGACAGGAAATGTCACGGTTGCATCTTCTAAAATGTCTGGATTCAGACACCTTTGATGAACAAAGGCCAAGGTCACTGACATTAGAGCAGAACTTCTCAATTCTCTAAGCAACAGTTAACAGGCAGTCATGATTTGCCTAGATCTGTCTTGCAGCCTATAACATAATGGATCTCAATATCTTAATCCATCAGCTTCAATCCGACATAGAAATGTCAGACGTCCATCTTGAATAGGCTGTTTTCAACCTAGAAGGCATTTGTTAATAAATTAAACTCGGTCCTAAGTCTAAAACAAAAGCTTGGCCAAGGCTCTGCCCCCATCCTATGATTGGTCTGTACTGGGGCCATGTCAACAGAGTGAATCACCCTTCTCTTCCAAATATTTAATGAAATTAAAATACAGATCTAACCCCATTTATAGCCATGACCGCACCTCATAGACCCAACTACCTAATCCCGGTGCTAGAATTGATGAGGGAAAGTTGCTGACCCTTTACCGGCTCAAAAAAGGAAGGTCTGTGTCATGTTGGACAGTAACAGTCTAGTTGTGCAGGAGGTGGGCGGAACCGGGGCCTGGGGAGGGAAGTGACGTGAAAAGGAAGGGACAGTTCAAGTTGTGAAAAAGACAGTAAAGACGCATTTGTGAGTCTCTCCATCTCTGCGTCGTTATTGATGTGTGCAGCGTCAACAAGATCTCCTACCTCACTAGTTGCCACAGACATTTGACAATCTCTCGCCAGCCACAAAGAAATTCAGAAACCTTTCCACTCTTGTGCCTCCTGTTAATGTGATGTTAAGAGTGCCTGATTCCCATAGGCATATGCTAGCAAAGTTGTGTTCATCTTGTTGTCCCAATTCAAAGGTGGCATAGTTCAGGCAATTGTGCACTCCTGTCTATATAACTGTGCTAGCCTTTGCACAGGCTGCCAGTGGAAACAAATGAATCAACAGCTTTGGGCCTAAAAGTGAGCTCCAGACTGCTGCTAGGCCTTACAGACTGCCATTATCTGAGGGCTTACAGCAGCCTGGATGGAGCACAGC
This sequence comes from Ambystoma mexicanum, assembly GCF_040938575.1. Classification (NCBI taxonomy): domain Eukaryota; kingdom Metazoa; phylum Chordata; class Amphibia; order Caudata; family Ambystomatidae; genus Ambystoma; species Ambystoma mexicanum. Next base: position 1,318,651,150 of record NC_090931.1, on the reverse strand, counting down.
AAGGCCTGTGAATTGCTGTACTTCACACACTTCCAAGTCTTTGAGGAAACCCACCCAAAGCTTGAGGTTGACTTCTGACAGAAGAACTACTCTAATGAAATTAAGTGCAAACATTGTGGAGGCAGATGCCTCAAGGGTCTCGGTGGCAAGGCTTGGCACGACTTGACCCCATAGCTACGCCAACACCAGGGTACACTCAGCTTCTGAAAGGACCCGAAAAGGAATTTGTTTCAGCAAGATTTCCCAATCTCATCCAATATGAAAAGATAGTGAAATCTTGGGCAACTGAGACTCGAATCTTGGACTAACTCCTGCGTTCTCTCCCCTTGCATATTCCATCCCTTTACCCCATCCCCACCGCTCTACCCACATGTGAACTGCTTGTTTGTTTTTTTATTTATTTGTATAGCACACCAAACCCAAAGGTATCTGGGCACATTGCCTAGTTGCGTAGTTACTTGGTTACAAGAATCATACATAAATGATAATAACAGAGAGTCGAGTATTTACAGGATCATTACAATAATTCCAGGTATTCAATACAGGTAAAAGCAAAAGAGTCACAAGTATTTACAGGATGATTACAATCATTACAGGTGTTGCATACAATGTGTACAAGGTTAGTCTGATGTAGAGGTTAAATGTCAAGGGACAGTAACCAGGATTTTGTGTTCTTTCTAAAGCTTTAGTAGAATGGTCCTGTTCTTAGATCGACAGGTGCCTTGCACTTGGTGCCCTCAATGGACTAGTTAGAGGTATTTCACAAATTAACATTTAAAAAACGTAAAGTTTAAATAACAAAGGGGGGCTAATCATCATAATATCCTAGAAACCAGAATAGCATTCTGAGCCCATATTATAACACAGTGTGTCTGCGAGCAACATTTCCTGCGTCCACTGCCTTCCTGTCCTGGTGCTACTGCCTTAAATGTTACTTAATCAGAGCACCGTCCTCCCAGGGCAGCGGGCCTCCCTTCCATGGACTTGGGAGACACAGCAGATACAGATCATTATGCCTTCCAAGCATATCAGCCTGAGCAACTTGCAGATACGCTGGCTCTTAATTGCACGCAGTTAAGATAAGCTTTTGCGTTTCATTGAACGTACCAGCACAGCGCTGCATTCCTGCCCAGTGACTAGCACGGATGATTAGGCGGGCACAATGTATATGTAATTGCTATTGGCACAATAATTAGGCAAACACAGGCCAATTGAAAGCGTTCATTTTAAGGGCTGGTAAGTATTGATGTTTACTCGGAGAAGCTACAAGGGGGTGCAAGTTGGGTAGAAAGGCGTTCACCCAGGGAGCCTGGCTGTTCAACATGAGCTCACTTGTGAGCAAGGCAAAAGAGTGCTGCAAATTCTTCAGGGCTGTGCTTATGGAATGTAGCATTTTGCTGTGTCCGGGATTCCGATCACACTGCTGAAACCAGCAGCACAATGTGGACGCTGATGTACACTGCTGTAGCGTCACAACTGTTCTGTTCTATATTGCAATGACCCCACGTCCCTGGTCACATTCCGCACTATTCAATATTCATCAACTTTCCTCTTTATTCCCCTGTTACATCCTTTCCTTCCCGGGCTCTCCTAGCCCCTACTCTTCTTCCCCCCCCCTTCGGGTCCTCGGCACTTCCTCCCTTCCCTTAAGGTCATGCCTGGTAAAGGTAGCCCCTTCTGATTTCAATGCAACACCTCCGCCCTACTTATCATCGAGCGGTCTCCTCTCCCTTCAGCTCATGCCTGGAGCGGAGTCGTCTGATGGGGCTGACGACGTCTCCTATCCCCCGGAGCTTCTTTTTTACTGCCAATTTAGCTCGTCTCCAGTTTGCCCCAGGATTCTTAGGGGTATCTCGGCAGTCTCCGTCTGGTGGGTCTTCCCTCCTTCTGTGTTCCCATCTGTGAAAGTCTCCCTTTGCTCTACCCCTATCGCTGTGAGGGTCCTGTTTCTCCTTTGGTGGGAAGGGGATCTCTTCTCTGCACACTAGCTCGAAGTGATGGCTTCTCCCACATTTGCCGCACCGATGCCCTATTGGCAGGCATGGTGCACTGCGGGGGAATCGCATGCCACACCTGTAGCACATACTTTCGTCTCCACCTGGCTGCGGGATGGGATATTGCAATGTTCTCTCGAAGCCCAGTTGTCCTTGTGGCCCTCTTGCCTGGTGTGTGTACATGGCAGCTACCCTGCCCTCTCTCCTTTGGCTTCTCCATCTCTGTTGCTTGAGTGTCGACTTTTTTATAGACGCGTGCCAGCTCCAGGACCTCAGCGAGCCAGAGGGGCTCCTTAAGAAGATGTTTACGAAATATGGGTGAGTTGCACCCTTCTATTACCTGAAAACGTATTGCCTCCTCGTCTATGAAGTTTGCGAAGTCACAGTCCACAGTCATCTTTTGCAAACAAATTCTCCTATTGTTTCCTAAGGTAATTGCCGGCATTTGTTGAACACCTTATTCGGTTTAGTCAGCATCTTCCTGTGGATTGCGGTGATGGCCCTTGTGTATGTTGCTCTCTCTTGTGATGGGATCGTCTTGAGAATCCCCTTGACCTCTCTCCCCGCAATGTTTGTAAATACCCCAGCAGCATTGTGGGATCATTCTCCCCCAGTGATTTCATGTAGTCAGTGAATTCCTCCAATCACTCTTCCCATCTGGGCCCCTGGTCCTGTTGTGGCTGCAATTGGAATGGCTGTGGTCGTCTAAGAAATGCTGCTCTTGTTGCACTTGCACCTTGCCCATTCTTGGGGTTCCCTGTTCTTCCCCCATTCCGTGCTGTTGGCCACAGCCTGCTCTACGCAGCGTCCTCACATTTGCTTCCCTTCTTTGGCTCTCGGTCACCGCCGGGGCTTCCTCAGTACATTTTTCCCCCGGTCACTGAGTTATATTAGATGGGCAACCATGCCCCTCTTATCCGCAGCAGCGGATTGATGCGCTTTCCTTTCTCTGCTGCTCTTCCTCCCCTTGGTGGAGTTCCCACCTACGATGGATTGCCCTCACCTGATTTCGCACTTCCAGTTGGCAAACTGCTCTTTCTGTTGGAAAGATGTGGCGGACTGGCATCTATGTGCTGGGGCGGAATGCCCTCAACCCCCTTTTTCTGTGATGGATTGCCACTCCTGCTTCCCTTGATGGAGTTCCCATCTATGGTGGATTGACCTTGGCGGATTGGCGTACTTCCAGTGGGCAGACTACCCTTTCTGTGGGGTGGATTTCCCTCTCCTCCGGATGCAGCAGACTGCCGTCTATGTGCTGGGGCGGAATACCCTCACCTCTTTTTTGTGTGCCCTGGATCGTCTTCCTGCACTGGGTGGACTGCCCTCCTTATTTTCATGTGGCCAGGATCAGCATCATCAGCTGGGTGGATTGCGCTTCATTCTCCTTGTGGCTGGGATGAGCCTCTGCATATCTTTACGGACTGAGTGCCCTTCCCCCTCCTCTAGGCTGGGATCAGCCATGCTGTGGGACAGAGCACTGTTTCTTCACGGGGCAGATTGCTCTTCCTCCACCTTTGGGCAGAACGCCCTCCTGCATCAGTGGCGGACTGCTGTCATCATTGATAGGCTGATTGCCTTCTCCTTTACTGCACAGCATAGTGCTTCCCCTGCGGTGGATAGCCGGCACAGTTGTGTGGCGGATATCCTACTGAAGAGCAGGGACCTCTGCAGCTTCACTGGAAAGGGCCTCTAACTTCCTTTTCTACACGGCGGGGTGCCAACGTTGGGCTGCTGAATGTGGGTAAGACGCAGCCATCCCACTGGCATGGGGAACGTTTCCCCTCGTTGGCAGTTATGTTCTATATTGCAATGGCCCCATGGCCCTGGCCACATTCCTCACACACAGCTTATATTAAATAACATCACTGGAGCCATGGATTCATCAACCTTCCTTTTTATTCCCCTGTTACATCCTTTCCTTCCTGGCTCTACTAGCTCTTCCTCTCCTTCCTCCCTCCGTTCAGGTCCTTGGCACTTACTCCCTTCCCTTAAGGTTGTGCCTGGTAAAGGTAGCCCCTTTTCATTTTGCCGCAACAACAAGGACAACACAACACATTGCACTCTGGTGTGACATCCCTTGCCATTTATACATGCAAGCCCAAACTAACAAAGGAAAGTTCGGAGGTGGGGGTAGAGGCCTGGGGGGATCCCTGAGAATTATTTTGAAATAATGGATTAAAATGGAGCATTTTACAACACAGTTTTTGTGAAAACAAATTGAGTGGAAAGCAACACATTTTGCAGTTTTGTTTTGTAGGGTAAGATAGGAAAAGATCCAACAGATGCCAAGTCACCAACAGGGCACAGGAGCATTTTCAAAAAACATTTTCATGTTGTTGTTGCCCACAATATATGGTGGAGCGCTTGGCTGGTTAATTCCGATAACGAACGAGACTCCTCCATGCGAATGGGTTTACTTTCAATATTGACACTATTACATTGTTCCAATTAGCTTGTCTTTTAATTCAGTATGGCACTAAATTTGTTTTTACAGTGTGCGAAGACAGTGTTGTAAATTAATGTTCTTGTTATGTTTTTTGCCTTGCACTTTGTTAATTTAGGTGTATTAACTAGCTTACTGGCCTTTGTAGTATTTATATTTACAAATTGCCTATTTGGGGTTAGCTGAATGAAATGAAAATGAAAAATTGTACGTCACAAGTGTATTACTGTTGGTAGAGAACCACGTATTAGCCTTTGATATAAAACAAAATTAACTTTTGATACCAACATTTTTTTTTAATATTGTAATAAATATTAAGAAATAAGAAAAGCAGGCTCAGAGAGATTATTGAATTGTTAACCGCTCTTTGGAAAGCCTGTTCCTCCCTGGGTGTGGACTCTGCACAAAAGGAAGGCCATAAGTACAACCGATCCCATTGTATGCCTGTTACGATATGAACCCAGGGTAGACCGGTCTGCTTCTTTTAAACCTTGAGTTCCCCATTAGTTCACTAGCCCTCAATACATGCCAGCATTCTGTCGTTGTAACACATTTTGTCATGCTGGCTGTGCCCATACATGTTCAGGCTGGCTGGTTGCACCAATGCCAAAAAGCATGCATACACATAACCGCCCTGAGCTCCCACAAGTACAAGACAAAAGTAATTAGCACAACCTACTAAGTGAAAAACAATCATAAAAATGCCAGCATTCCAACAGCATGCACATCCATTTTGAGCTGCTCACGTTCCACGATGTATCATTTTATGATTACGCAGCATATATGACTTGTGCAAATTGGTTTTCCAGATCTCCTGAGAAAAATAATGAAGACCGTGCTGAAAGCCTTGCCTTCCATGTGCTGTGGCATCACCCGCGAGGAAGTCAAGACGCGCAGAGTCAAGATTGCACTGCACTTCACGAACGGACGACTGCACAGCCCCATCTTTATTCTGTGACAGAAAAAGACTTCCCCAATGCAGGTAAGTCACAGAGATATAGAAACACGGTTATCAGAAGCAGTGGGGCGAGCAGTTCCATCCCTCCAGATCTGGGCTTTGATCTGCATTCTGAAACTTGCCGTTTCCGTTTGCAGTCGAAAAGCCAATACTACAAGCACCAAAATGCAACGGGAAAGGCGGCACTTGTTTAATTACGCCTTGTGATGTCATAATGAGACGCACGTCCGGGGATGCTTGTAGTCTTGTGCAGAAGGGATGTGACCTGGCGGTTCTGGCTGGACTGCCCCTTTTGGGGTGGGACCAGGCCTGATTTGCATTTGGTCTTTTTCCCCTTTGGTTGCCCAGACCAATGCCAGAGAATAAGATTCATTCTAAACCTTCCAGCCATCACCTCTTTTGCTTTGCTATATTCACCATGAGTGGGACGGGTATACCCAGACGTGGGCGCTGTGCCTGCTGGGCCTAGAGAACCAACCTACTCCTCGCTGATGAGGCCCAACAAGGCTGAAACATGTCTTGGGATGATTGCAGTCTGATGCAGAATGGATGTAACCAGTCAGTTGAGGCTGGACGGCCCCTTTTGGTTGTGGGACAAAGCCTGATTTGCAAATGGTATTTCCCCTTTTGTAAGGGCTTGGCAGACGAAGAAAGGTCTAGAGGGCTGATGAGAGCAATGCCAGAGGTTAAGATTCATTCTAAACCTTCCAATATCACCTTGTTTGTGTTGCTTTAGAAATTGAAGAGGAATCATTGCGCAGATAAAAGTATCCCCAAGGGTTGCTCATCCAAATGGGGGCCATCAGTCAATGATTTTAGGATTTCATCTGTGAAAGAATTCATATGAAGAGAACAGAAGAGTGTGGCCATGACACACCCCTGTCTCACTCTCTTGCAGACAGGGAAGGCCTTGGTTATCTTGCCTTCTCGGCGCCATCTGACATTTGCTGTGTTATCTTTATTTTTTTATTTTTTATTTATTTGTTTATGGTTTTAGAGACAGAACACTACCTTTCCAATTCAACCAATTAGTCATCACAATAAGCAGAAACAAGATCAAAACGAATTTATACACATTTGAAAAGTGAGCCATTACAAAAAAAGTGAACATATCATCTCACAACATATCGACACCAACCATCCTTAAAATCCAGCATTCAATTAGTGCACTTCCATAATGATAAAAACAGCATCAAGTATAAAGCATTAAAGCATTCAATATGGTAAAAAGGGGACGTTAAAGATAGTTTAAAATTGAACTATGACACTCTATACCCCTTAATATCTAGTGGGGTACCCAGTTTCAGGGAGTTAAAGAATCCTGCCACTGCAATCCTTACGGAGGCAGGTTGGCACTCAGACACCTTTCCCACAAACTCTCTATGTCTACCCAATTTATCTTGTGTATCAAATTTTTAAAATACACCGTCCTTTGCACGTCCAAGGCGGGGCACCCCAAAAGTAAATGCCCTGCCGTTTCCACTCCCCCCTTATCATTACAAAATTGGCACGTGGATTCCCTGCTACTAGTCTGTTTCATGTTTAACTGTGCCTCTCTTGTCAACAGTAGATTCCATCAGAAGTGCAAGAGAGTTGATCTAAAAAAAAGCGATTAGGGAACAGAATCAAGTAGGGGGCCACTGTACCAATTTGCTTGTGTGTGTGCGCCAGATGGGAAAGAGACGCATAACTATGGAACTGCTCGGTTGTACTACACCAGTTTGCGCTGTATAGGACCATTTTCACATTTTCAGGGTTGACCATCAAGTCACTAAGATCTCGGTCAGCATCCTTCAATATTAAAACACACTGCTCACTTAGTCTTTCCAAAAAGCAGGAATGGCCATCCTACCCTTGTTTCATATCCATACAGGTTGTTACACCATATACAGAATCACTAGAAGCAATGCTTAGTTTGCAGAAAAGGGACAGAAGTCTCCACTGGACACACACCTTCATGCATAGCAATCCAAGCTCAAAGCGGATGACTGCGAGTGGGACTGCATTGGGAACACCTAGGACCTGTCTCCACCAAACCAAAACTCGCCTCAGCCATAGCTTCATTCCATAGATTAGTTTGGGCACCACCTTTCCCTAGTAGAAATCGAAGGCTGATTTTATGGAAAAGCGAGCATATTTCCTGTCTCTCTTCAATACCTGATTGGACAGAGTGGATGCCTTCTGCTTTAAGATGGTACAAATATTCAAAAATGCCGGCTGCCCAGTTATGTGGCAACCAAGGTAAGTTATGCTGGGTGCACGAGTCAATATAGGATTTTCCAGGTGCTATCCAAATACACTATATTTTTTCTCTTTGGAAAACTCAAAAATGTTAGTTTTCCCTAGTTTGATTTAAGAACATTATATATAGCATATTTAGTTAAAGCACATAGAAGGCGTATGGTGATTTATGTGTGTATTTGCAAAAATTTTAAAGTCTTCAGCATGTACACAATCCGGGGAACCTTAAAAAAAACAATTTAGGTGATATAGATACCACAAAAAGATGCTATTAAGCCTTCCGGGACCTTCAATGTGCTTAGGGACTTACACAGTAACATCCTTAGGACACAATTGAATGCTGTCATCAGGTCCACACACACAATATATAATGTCTGTTTCTTAAGCACAGCATATTTCTTCATCAAACTATTTAAACAAAAACATCTGATTAATAGGACCAATTAATAGTACCAATTCCCCTATAGGAGCCACCTTGAGAGCGGGAGATTACAGTATTGACACTATTGACGGATTACCATTATTAAAGTCGATTTGACAGTAGAAAATCAATAAGGGAAACGTGGCCGTAATTTAAAGCATTGTTCCTATCGCCCTTTAAATATATCGGATCTCTCCCTGAATAGGACCATGAGCTAGAGTACTTTAAGAGTGTATTTAAATTGTAACTGTAATTGAGATTTTATAACGCGATTAATACTGGAGATCAGTTTCTAAACATGAGACCTGGATTCAAACCTGTGTTGCTATGCGTTGTCTTGCTTCCAAGACAAACATGTTGCCCATGAGGTATCCATTAAACCATGCAGCAAAAAATGGTACCCATATCTTAGGTTCCAACTAAAAAAGACGTATCAGTGCCTTGTCAGGTCCAGTAGCTTTACCACGATTCTGGGCATCCAGGGCTAATTTAATATCCTGGATAAATAATACTAGAGGGACACAATCGCACTGTCCGTCTACAAGCAGCAACGCACTTGAAAAGAGGGACAAAACATCTTATACACGATAAAACCTGCAAAATATGAAACCAAATATCCTCAGGCATATTTACATTTCAAAACCTGGACAAATCAATGGTACCTACCCAACTCACCACGGCTGTTTTGGCACATTCAGTGAACACCAATTTTACCACATTTTCTTGCTGCATTTTATTTGGGGTGGGTGTGGGGTAAGGGAATAGTTTTGAGGGGATTTTAGAGTTGTGCAGGGAGCGGGAGGTGTAGCGGGGGGGTATGAGGGTGCTTTTTCTCCCATACAAATGCAACTAAATATTTGGTGAAATGTTGAATGTGGTGAGTTGTACCACATCCAAATGAACCTCAATCATAGTCATGATCAGCTTGAAAAAGCCCTCTGGTTTCCAGATTAACTGGTTTGTAAAACCTGCTTCACACCCACACTATCGCCTCCTGTTTTTTTGGGCCATCAAAGAATGATATTGAGTTCTAAGAAAACAAATTCTAATCTTAGCTCAACCATCTGAGTTTTTGAAGAAAGCCTAGGGGACTAGCTTTGACTTGCCTGCAATTATCATCAAAACTGGAATGCTTTTTCCGATTCTGTTTTTTGAGTAAGCTTATAAGACAGAAGACACATTTAGTGACAGAGTGAATCAAGTCCTCATGGACTATGTTATCAAGTAGAACCTCATTTGGTGATAAAACATGTGATTCAGTAAAGGTGTAATGAAGCATGCAACTATGAAATGCCAACTTTGTGGTCCTCCTGGCCTACCGATGACCTCACCGCCGATTTCTTGTTATTGGAGGCCATTAAACCCATTCTCCCTTGGTCCTGTTGATATGACAGAGTATTATTTTGCGGTATACAACGGATATGTTATCTTAACAAGCTTTTACGATGTCCCAAATTTCCACTGTAGAAGTACCTACTCTTGAGTGTGGAGTGATGTATTGTGCCCATTCAGAGGTATACAGACCTTAGTCTGCTGGAGGAAAGACAATGAGCAAGAGAATGATAAGAGGATCGGAAAGGGGGAATTAGATGACTCAAACAAGGCAGAGAGGGATGCAGTGGTGGAAGAATGTTTTATGAAGGCATGGGTGCATGTCGGTCTTCTTAGGTGGACCATAGTTTTGAAAGGAGCGGAGGAGGCTGTGTATTTAAGTGCTGTGATAGCTGGGTCATGCTAATGATAGTGGACCGTGATCGGTTTCCAAACATGCAAGCACCATAACATCTTTGATTAAGCTCCAATCTGCAATCCCAACAGAACATGTGGAATGTGCATTTGTAATTTCTAAAAGTTTGGCTCAGATATAACTTCCTAAGAGTTTCCAATTGCATGCTCTAAGGCCCTCTATTCTGAAGCAGGTGGCTAGTTATATTGGCTGCTTGTAGGTAGAAAGGAGAGTTTGAAGTGTGGGCATGCCACAAACTCATCCTCTTCGATCTTTAATCCGGAGTAACAAGGAGCAGTTCGTACTGGGCATTAAAATCCCCCAAAACAATGAGGTGGTCCCTTCCCATAACCCCAGCCTGCTCAGTGAGTTGCTGGCATATACGTTCAAGCTCTGCATTTGTCTCAATACGGGGTTGACTATGAATGTTCAATAAATACATTGCATGATTCGCAGGGAATAGAACACCTTCAATAGCAGTATATCATTAGAATAAAAATTATAGAAAATGTTGCATTTAAATTTTGCGGCTATCCATATTAGTAAGCCACCACTTGGTCTCCCTCTTCATGCGTGAATAGCCAGGATTAAACATGTCAAATGCCTTTGTTTATACACTGGAGCAATGTAGACAAATGATTTGGAGATTACCTAGGATTGACGAGTCAATCGAGACAATGCAGTGCGACATGAAAACCTTATTTGCTAATTTATTTTGGTGATTTATTGTTCACCATCTTTAAAAAAGATACTCCTTAACGCATCACCAAATATATCAATGTATGGTCATACAGGGGATAGAAGAGATGTGTGAAGAAGAGTCAAGTGCTAGACCTGCACAACTCATTGACTAAGTGCTCAGTAAATGTAATAAATTAGATCAAGCATCAATCTTAACAGTTAAACATAGATATGTGCGAATTGCAATGATTCCAGGATAAAGTAGTACATCTACACAGTGCTTTCACATATGTTTCACCCTTTTAAAGTATTATTTGGTGGGTCTTTACACATATGTTTCAACCTTTTAAAGTATTATTTGGTGGGTCTTCCCGAGGATGCAGTCTCCCATCTGAATATATAAAATTTGATTCTTAACTACAACAACCTCTATTCATAAAACATACTTAATGTGATACATGTAATGATATTTCTTATTGTGTAGAACCTAGTGTTTAGTTGCATAGAATGCTGGGCTGACTCTTGAGCTAGAGGATTTCATTGATCTTGAAAACGTAATAAATTGCATTTGTTGTTGGATGGTTTTCATAGTACTCTCTGCAAGACTTGTTAAGGAACTTTATTTATGGCCATTCATTCTTATTGCATAGAATATTGATTCAATACGTAAATCAAAAGATTTCTTTACTTTTGAAGAATTGACTTACTTCATCCATTGTTAGATCCTCATTGATACAAATACATATATTTACCCTAAGTCTGTGACAGCATCTTTACATTTACATTGTCGTTTAATCTTCAACGACTGAAAGCAAATATTTGTGCATTGTTCACTACACACCAAAATGTGCACGTGAACTGGGATTGCCGACCCAGCCCTTTAAGATGAGATAGCGATACATTGAGATGTATGGGGATGAAGAAGATAATCAAAGATCAATAATCAGATCAACTCAGAAGGTTGGCAAAGTTTGACTGTTTTAGTGTCAATTATCTAAAACAGGGAGTACAGCGGACATCATGAGACGTCTCACAGCATGGTCTCAAAGCATTGCATAAAACACATGAGTTATATAGCAAAAACTCGTAATTGCTGATGTCATCCTACGTAGCAAACTACAAAAGCCTAATGGCAAAAGTGATTGGGTCTAAAGGAACATCTAAGTATATGTTCCATACCAGTCTCAGATAATAATAGGGTCTCTAACGTCAGGTGGGGCAACTAAGGCCTCCCCTCAAACAGGTCACTATGAATGTCACTAATCACACGACGTCCCATTGGTTACAAAAACTATAGGTCCCTTAACTAAGCTGCCCCCAATAATTGGTTGGCAGCTTTACACATGTCAGTACTTTTCCACCTACGCCAAGAGCACGCAGGCTGCCCTCCAGGTGCTGGTGGTCCTGACCATAGCTTTCCACCAATTAGCACATCACTTCAGTGGTCTGCATGTCAATTAAGGCTTTGAACTTGGCCTTGGAAATGTTCTATGCTCTAGGGAATATGAGGGATTAGAAGCACGCTCTGCCTCCTTGCGTAGGTGTGGTTCGTCATGATTGTCAATTTTCACCCCTCCACGTGACTGAATACCATGATTTTGAGCTCTGGTGTATTTAAAATACTATTTTTTAATGAACCTCTGATGTCTTCATTGTTTTCATGCATATCTTCTGAACAGGAGTTTGTTCTTTCACACGTTTGTAACTACTATCTGCTCATCCGAGTTCAAAGCGGCCTTGGCTTCTTGGGGCTGGTCCAGCCTCACCCTTCTGAGATTCACTCCTGCAATTTAATTGCTTTTCAACTGCGACACACTGGAAAAGGCCTTCTTTCTCTGGTCCAGCTCTACTAGAATGAGCAGTGGAATCGTCCATAGTTCATTGACTCCAATATGCATATATGTTGGTGCTTGCCGCAACCTATTCACTACATAGCTAGCCTCAAGAATACTTTGTCTGCTTGCATCTCTTTGCATCTGTACACATGTAAAATACCTTGATATCTTCATCGTTTCTGCAGCATAAGCGCCTTCATTTTGACCCCGAAATGTTTACTTATCTTTGATACTTATAGACTATCTATGTTCTCTTGTCTCTGCATCTCTTCTGGGTGCCTCAGTCTTACTGTGTGTGACATCACCAGTCTTCTCTTTTGCTAATTTCTGACTCTTCTGGGATTTCATTCAAATGACCATCATACTGTCTTGTATGCAGGTATGGTTTTCTCAATGGGAACATTGCCTCCATGCTTCTCCTTGGTATTGGTATTTTCACTGGTGCTGCACGTACTACACACTCAACATATAGGCAATATTGTCGAGATGCTTGAGGTGGGGGTACTTGGATCCTTCTCTACACACTTACTTTCAGAGTAGCCACAGAAAAATATGTTGGTCATTTGCTAGCATTTTTCTTAACCAATTCTGTGGGGGATATTAAGTTTAATGCAGCGGGGGGCGTGGCTTGGACGGCCATGTAAAGGGACGTGCTCTTGTGGAGCTCTGCTGATCCTACAATGATCCTGGAGGAGAAGTGCGTGCACGGGAACCGGCCGGCACTGAAAAATTATGCCCATGCGTGTGAAGATGATGGCTACACTCGCTGAAACTTTGATGCGAGTGGAGGGTGAGGACACTGAGTTATACTCGTCTGCGAGCCGCGGGCCCCGGATCGGCGAGTGGAACAAGATGGCGGCAGAGACAAAGAGGACAACAGGGGTCACGAGATGTAGGTCCTGTAAAGCCCCTGCATCGAACTCCAAGACCAGCGATTAGAAGCAGACCGCAGCACTTGACCGGAATGCGCTGTTGCTTCACTGAGGCGGCGCACATCCGTGGGCACACGTACCCGGAGCTGGTACAACCTACGGATTGTACATTTCCGAGACTCATCGAGCACATTGGTAACCAACGCTGGGCCCGCGGCGTAATCGGATCGAACGCCGGCGGAACCCTGGAGGATTCATTGTGGCAGCGCACCAATTAGGTGGCCGTGGATCCTGGGGCCGATGGGAACGAGCGGGCGGTGGTGGCTGCAGTTTTCCACAGCACAGCGGATCAACTCTGTATACATGGGAAGATGGGAGAAATCCCATAGAGTCAGACGAAACATCGGCGCAGGCCAGTGGTTGAGGCCGATGCGATACAATTGCTGATCCCCTGCACTTAGAGCGGCCCCTCTGGGCCTGGGCATTGTGGGCCGGATGGCCTTGTGATCGCAGGGGATCGAGGGGGAACAAAGGGAGTGCGGTGAATAGGTGAGCGCACTCAAGCACTGGCCACGGAAGGAAGACGACAGAGACCAGGCCACGACACCAAGAGGGTACGAGCACATGGGAGGAGACGGCCCACTTTGGGCGCGAGAGAAGAGACAAGTACATAAAAGTACATGCTTGGCCTGCTGAGAGTGGTCCGTGACCATGCAGACCTTTGTGCGGAGGGAGGCACGGCAGGCCCTCGCCCAGCTAACATAGCAGGATGTCCTCTAAAGTGGTTAGACCCAGGATCCGACAGTCCACGATGGAGACCTACGCCAGGTCGCCCCCAGAAGCGGAGGGGGGCAAGAGCAAGGAGACCCCCACGGCAGCGGCGGAAACACCGGGCACGATCCAGGAGGTGCTGGCAGCGATCGCAGACTTAAAGGTGGCCTGGGAGACTAAGTTGGGCCAGGCAATGAAAGAGCTGCAGGAGGGCCTGGACCTCAAGATCGGAGCGGTCCAGGAGGTCAACCTGCTGATACAGGACGTGCGAATGATTGCGGAGCGCATGGGGCCTTGGAGAAGGAGATGGCCCCGAACACGGAGGCGTGCGCCGCACATGGAAAGGAGCTCCATGCCCTCGTGCAACGGTGGGCAATCTGGAGGACAGATCTGAGCAAGCAGAAGGGCGCGCCAGACGCAATAACATCTGTATAGTGGGCCTGCCGGAAGGTATGGAAGGATCAAACCCCACAGAATACGTGGAATCCATGCTTTTACAGGAGATAACAGGCGGGGTGCTGACCCAGGGGTTCGCGGTTGAAAGGGCGCACAGGGCCTTGACAAGGAGACCGCCCCCTGGAGCCCCCCCACGGCCGCTGATCGCAAAGATCCTGAACTATCGGGATCGGGAGAAGATCCTCAAATTTTTCCGGAGGGGAGGAACGATTGAAAAGGGTTCCACAAAAATCACGGCCTACCCAGACTATACGCTGCTTGTACAGCATAGTAGGATGAACTTTGGATCGGTGAAAAGGAGGCTGAAGGACGCAGGCCATCGCTACATGTTGCTCTACCCAGCCAAGTTGAAAGTGTTTTATAAGAACAGATCCCTTTTTTTTGAGACGCCGACCGAGGCAATGGACTGGCTGGACATGCAGGGCCAACCTCAAGAACCGGATTTCCAGATGGGAGCTGCAGGAGATAAGTAGCGGACGGCTGTGGCACCTGCGCTGACATGGCCAAAACATTGGGACTTGATTATAGAGTTGTATTAAGCTTGTGGGGAGTGTGTTGTAGTATCAACTGGCTGGACTCGCTGGACGCACCAATCCTAAAATAGACGACTGGGAGCTCCTGGGAGGCATCCCTTGTACCCAAAAGTAATATACTTAGTTAGGTCACTGTTAGATCGGTGACGCCCCGCGGGGTCCTAGTCCTCGGCACGGGACAGGACCAGACACGGGAGGGCCTGAGATCCAGGGATGGAGCTGGGCATTTGTTGGGGTAGGGCAGGGTGGGGGGAGGGGCTGGGTTGTGTGCAGTGGATGGGAGTTGGGGAACAGGGAGGGGGGAAACTGTTGAGGGGGGAAGAGGGAGAGCCAGAAAACAAACCATCAAGGGAAGCATTGAAGGGAGAGGTGGGTTGGGAACAAACCGAGTAGATGGCATCGGGTAACCTCAGAATTGTGACCTGGAATGTACGGGGCCTTAATAGCTATCTGAAACGTAACAAAGTGATGCTGTATCTAAAAAGGATGCACATTGATGTGGCCCTGCTGCAGGAGACTCATCTCACAAGGGAGAAGTTGGAAGTTGTCAGGCGAAAATGGAGGGGACATGTTGTGGGGGCTACGTATTCTGCGTACGCTAGAGGGGTTATCACTTGGGTGGCGCCGCACGTGCCGCTCCAGGTGCTTAGCTCAACGGTAGACCCAGAGGGCAGATTGGTGGCGGTGACAGGACTCCTGGAGAACAGGGAAGTGCATATCATAAATCTGTACACCCCCAACCATGATACAGCGGCTTATCTTAGATCCCTTTACAGCAAAATTAGCCCCCTGGTTGGGGGTGCGGTGGTGTGGGGAGGGGACTTTAATTGCACCCTGAATCCCAAAATGGATAGGTCAGTTGACAAAGCGGGGAAGCCGGCGCCGGCGGCCAAAGCACTGGGGACATTGTTAAAAGATCTAGGCCTAGAAGACGTGTGGAAAAGGTTGCATCCAATGGACAGGCAATACTCGCACTATGCAGCACCACATGACCTGCACACGAGGCTAGATTATGTGTTCGTAGCGGCTGAGATAGCGGGAGAAATGGTGGGAGCGGAATACAAGGCCCGGGTACTAACTGACCACTCGCCGCTGGTGGTAGAGTGGCGACACCAACCCCCCAGAGCGCGGATCCCGACATGGAGACTTAGGACTGAGGCATTACAAGATGAGGGGTTCCAGGAGGATTTGAGGGAGGCCATCGAGGAATATTTTGATATAAACATGGGCAGTGTGCACTCAGTTGGAACAGTATGGGAGGCGTTCAAGGTGGTGGTGCGTGGAGTAGCCATTTCGAAATCTAAAGGGCTCCAGGGGGGCATTGAAAGGGAACTTCAGGAAACGGAAAGGGAGCTGGAGGGCCTCACACGACATGAGGATACCGCCCGGAAGAATAGCGATAAGATAAAAGACCTACAGTTAACCTGCAGTGGACTCTGGGATAGGCTATGTAGACTAAATTACAAGAAATACACGGTGAGGCTACACGCAAGGGGCGATAGGCCGGGCAGATTGCTGGCCTGGCTGTATAAGAGTGAGACCCCCCGCACAGTGATCAGTGAGATAAGGGATGAGGAAGGTTGCATCTGTATTACCCAGGAGGGGGTGAACGAGGAGTTCCTCAAGTTTTACAGACACTTATATGAGGACGCAGGGGAGGATAGGAGCCAACACATACTGGACACATTAGAGGACATAGAGCTGCCCACCCTGGATGAACTAGAACGCGCGGAATTGGATGACCCTATCACCTCGGAAGAGCTGGAGGTGGCGATCCAACATTTGCCCACGTGTAAGGCACCCGGGACGGACGGGTTGCCTAGCGAGTTTTACAAGACATACAAACAGGAGCTGCTTCAGCCACTGCTTGCTATGTTCAACGAGGCCTATGAGCAGGGGGAACTGCCATTGTCCCTTCGCGAGGTGATGATCATCCCACTCCTAAAACCAGGCAAGCTGGCCGCGGAGTGTGGGTCTTACAGACCCTTATCCATGCTGAATCAGGACAGCAAAATACTTACAGCAGTGCTGGCCAATAGGCTGAAGAGGGTGATCAGTAAGCTGATACACCCAGAACAGACGGGATATGTCCCCGGCAGGAACATCACAGATAACCATAGAAGGCTACACCACATCATTGACCACACTGAGGAAGATACGGGTGAGCTGGCCATCGTGTCGCTAGACGCGGTCAAAGCCTTTGACTCGGTGCGATGGCCGTGGTTGAAAGCAGCCCTGAGGGGATATGGAATGGGACCTGGGTATATCAGGTGCGTTCAGTTGTTATACAGCACCCCGGTGGCGAGAGTTAAAACAGGATCCATAATCTCAGATACTTGGTAACTCAGCAGGGGGACCAGACAGGGATGCCCCTGGTCGCCCATGCTATACATTCTGGCATTAGAGCCACTGGCAATATGTCTGAGGCAACAATACGGGGAGGTGGGGATTAGTACAGTAAGTGGTAGAAACCTGGTATCGCTGTACGCAGATGACATGCTCCTTTAACTGCGCTATCCGGAGGAGAACTTGCAGTATGTGCTAGAGGTGATGGACCGATATGCCACCCTCTCGGGCATATCGGTGAACCCTAGGAAGTCTAGTCTGTTCCCCTTGGGTAGATACAAGAATGTCCCGTTACAGAGGCTGCCTAGCCTGACGGTTCCATGGCAGACTGAGACATTTAGGTATTTGGGAGTAAATATTTACCACAGGATCGAGGCGAAGCACCAACATAATACAGAGAAAGCAATAGGGGGGTCAAGAACAGCATGGTGTTTTGGTCCAGATTGCCCCTGACCATGATGGGGAGAGCGGCCTTGCTTAAGATGGTGGTCCTGCCCAGACTCCTGCACTTCTTTGTGAATGTCCCGTTTTTGATTCCCAGGAGCCTATTTGAGAGACTTCATAGCGTGTGCAGGGGCTTCATATGGGGTAACTCCAGGAACAGAGTGGCCCTGTGGAAACTCCAGAACCCATGTGACATGGGGGGCATAGGCCTGCAAAATTTTGAGCTTTATTATCTGGCGGGACAGCTGCTGTATGTGGCCAGGTGGCTATCGACTGAAGACTCGGCGGAAGCCAGGCTTCTGCGGGAAGACTCGGCCCTATACTTTTTGAATGAAGTGGTGTGGTTACAAAAGAACAAACTGGTGGGAAGAGGGCGGCTGTTGAGGCTGGGCTGGGAGGTTTGGCGCAGAATGTGGAGAATGATGGGTGACATAGAGCCGTTCTCTCAGCAGGCCCCGCTAGTGGCACTATGCGGGAACGACTCACAACGGTTCGAAGCGGTCCGTAGATATTGGGAACCGGTGGGCCTGGCCACGCTTGGGGACATATGGCAGAAGGGGAGGCATTAGAATTTCAGAGGTTGCAAGAAGAGACAGGGGTGCATAGAGGCCAGTATATAACCTACGCTAGGCTCATGAAACGGGTAAGGGAGAGATGGCCGGAGACAGTGCTAGCGGATGACCCTGATGCCTCCCTGGAAATGATAAATGATGTATGATGAATGATGTATCGAGATATCTAGAATATACGAGCTTCTAAGAGCAAAGGTAGGGAAGGAGCTGCTTCAATTGAGGCAGGACTGGGAGGAGGAAGTAGGAGGACCCATGACAGATGGGCAATGGGAGAGAGCCCAAAGGTACCATAAAAAGGTATCCCGGAATGCGAGACTCCAACAACTCCAATTGCATGTCACTCACAGGGCTTATTTGACTCCCAGGAAAATTGCAAGGTTTGGAGGCTCGGCTACGCAGAAATGCCCCAGGTGTGGGGAGGTGGAAGCGGGGCTGCTACACATGTTCTGGACTTGCCCGGAGGTGCACAGATTTTGGGACGAGATTAAAACTAAATTGGCTGGTGGGGGAGTGGAGCTGGACGTGGGATCAGCTTGGCCATGCATGCTTGGGATTTTTCCCAGGCCACGGGATTTAAAGCACATAAGCAAAATGAAGGACTTAGCCTACATACTGGCCAAGCGCAGGATCGCAATGGGTTGGAAGGCGGCCCACAGACCCAAGGTGGAGCTATGGTGGATGGACCTCCTCAGGTCGGCGGAGGCGGAATCCGTAGTTTGGTTTGAAGTGGTTACTAGGGGGGGAGAGGAGGAAGTAGGGCCCCTGTTGGCCTTGTGGCAATTGGTGACCTCTATGGCAAACCCTCACCAAGACAATAGCGAATCAGAGGACTCTGATGAGTGCACAAGCACTGCGATACCTGATAATGCGCCCATAGATGACATGAGTGAGCCGGCTCTAGTTTGTGGGGTGGTTCTGGACGGGGAATTATACTGTATAATGTGATGGTTTGATGCTGATTATGTACGTCCTAAACAGTTGTAATGTGTGTTATTTTGTTTGGTTTTCTTGAAAATAAAAATAAATTTAAAAAAAAAAAAGTTGAATGCAGCGTTTCAGTCTCTCTCTATTTTTAAGTAGTGTAGAACCAGTCTAACAGACTAACAATACTTACTAACTTATACCAGTGCTGCAATATTTAGTCCTTCTGTGTGTGGGAGCTTCAGTATTAACTGCCGTCTTCAGTGTGCAGTATCTCGGCTACCTTTTGAACCACCACAATCAGTGGGGGTCAAGATCTTTGTTGTGCAATATGTTTGATCTTATTAGGAAAGAATGCCAGTCTCTGACAAAGTTTATTTGTCAGGCCCACAAAGTTATAAGAACAATCCCTAAACTATGTGGAGCTCTAAGGGGATCTGGTGGCTGGATCTCACCCATCCATTCCAAGTTAGATGGGGGGGCACGCATTCTGTCTTCTGTCAGGTCACAGTAGCTGTTTCTCCTCCACCCCTACTGTGTTAGTCAGTGCGAGACATTGTCATTTAAGTATGATCAAGTCCTGAACCATTTTATTAAGTAAATGTGTTCCTGTTGTGTTCTGGGAAGCAGGAGGGAATAACACAAGGGAGGAGGAGGTAGGTCACAGGATGCCAGATCTTCTTTTACTTTTTGGTGCAGAGAGGAGGATTTATTATATTGTATGTGATCCCCTTCCCCTTCTCCACTCCCTGCAATTTTGGTGCACAGAGACGGTGCAGGGAGTGGAAAAGGGACATAGGGGACCATATACTTCACAACATTAACGATGGTTTGCATCAACTCCAAGGTATAATCCACCTCAGAATTCAGAGGGACATTCTAGACAACTGGAGCTTCATATTTGTTGTGTATTTGATGTCACTCTGCACCCCTCTGTGGAATGTGTCTCCATAGCTGATGACTACACAACCACCATCCTATATGTTTTATCCCCCCATACACTCCAGTGTCTCTTTCATTCTTGCTCCCTCTGGACAAAAATGTTCATGATGTGCTTCAGAAGGTTCATCTGGAATTTTGTAGTTAATGAAATGGTCACTGCTATTGCTATAAATGGTGCTACCCTTCCAGCATGTAAAAACCATATTTTACATAGGTTCATTCAATATGTCAACCTCTTTGAGTGGTTGTTTCATGGTGTAGTCAAGAGGATCAACTTTTCTTAAGATCATGGTGTATTTGAATTAGGTGTGCACCATAATAACAAGTTAGTATTTATGGACCTTCTGATAAAGGCGAGATGCCAGACGTCAAGGAATGGAGAGAAGAATGTGGCCACCATCGCAATAGAAGCCAAGGCTCAGCTCGGAGCCACTCTTCTATTTCTGAGGCTTGTCCAGGAAGGGATTCTGGGAGTTAGCGGGGCAGAGAGGAGCACGTCACCAGGTAAGGAAGCACTTGGGGCTAGGTTCATGCACTGTGGGGGGGGGCGGTGGCGGAGGGAGGGAGAATGGTAGCAGGGTCCAAGGGCAAGACAGATAGAGAAGACAGAACTCTATATGTCAGGGCCAAAAAAAAGCCTGACAACTACATTAGACTATTAAGATGCTGTGGAGCTCTGTGTCACTTTGGTTCCCACTTAGATGAGATACTTCAAGACCAACATATGTTGATGACCAATAATGTAAGAGATAGGGCTGATTGTGTCTCATTAAGGAGTACAAGATCGTGGTGGCATTGCAAATGCACAAAGTGTCGAGGTGCCTAATAAGTGCTGTGACAAAGGGCTGTAGTATAATGTATAGTGTTTTGGAGTACAGCACCACTGTATATGATCACATTACTGCTATAATGTGGCAAACATATAGCCAGCCATATGTCGCCAGTGTAACATATGAGTATGCAAATGGAGATAGGTTGCAAATTTAAAAGCACCAGAATATATATTTTTTTGCTCTTACTTGAAATGCCTCATTCACAGGAGACCACATTAGCTGTCTAATTGACCAACTTAATTAACCAATACTAACACTAGTACTAACTAAATAACATTATAATGTGCTCTCCATGTGGAAAAGAGGCAGAAAAGACATGCTCTGAGAGTCATTTTTAAACGTGCATTTAGATGTTTTTTTTTCCTTGCTCTCTCTGTTCATTGTGTTGCAGGAAGCGAAATCTGCATGCCAGGAAATGAGTTTAGATACAGTTTCTTACTGTAAAAGTAGAGCTATTGTTGAATGAAGGAGGATACCGTCTCCTGAAATTGATTGGTGACACGTAATAATGGGGGGATGCAACAGAGGTTTGCTGGACGAGCTCTGACAGAATTAAGTTCAGATCGCTTTGGCTGAGCTGCTATGAAGAGGCCTCGCTTTGGCTGGGCTGCTGACCTTCAGAGACTGGGGGGTATTTTCTGGTCTCACTTAGCATGGCTTGAGAACTGTAGATTGAACTGCATGTTCTCGCTGTGCATTTTAATCCTTCAAAATTAAAAATAAAACCCCGGGCCCATACCTCGGAGACGAGCGCAGGAAGGTCGCGTGTGGGAGAACTACAGATAGCTGGTAATTATCAAAGTGAATGGAGATTACTTTGACTGCTGTACGAATGATCTAATATCAGGCAGGAAGGATAGGAATAGGGAATCCCCTGTGTTTAATTGACACGCTGTAATATTGCAAAGTGAATATTGTTCTTTTGCTGCATGTTTTATTTTTTCTCTTTTTGTTACAGATGATGCAAAGTGAATATCGTTCTGCTGCTGTACATTTTTCTGTTTGTTTCTGTAAAACAAAAGGGTAAGATGGTGTTTTGAAATGCAACTGTTTATAATACACAAAAATACATAAAAGCAAACCTGTAGTGTTTTTGTTTTTCTCTTTTCTTAGTGCATCTGGAATAGCACTTGTGATACGGGGAAGATTTTTAGGTAGTGCATTTGTCATTTTTCCCATGTAGATAAAACAACAGAAAGAATAAGTTGTCTAAAAATAAGACTCAGTGATTATAAATAACTGTGTGCGTGATTCCACTCAGGGTGTGAGTGTGGTTTCTGGGTGGAATATGATACAATAGTTCTTGCTGAGTGTACATGAATCAGCAAAAGAGGCCTATGGAATAAAATAGTTCACTAATGTATATAAATTAGTGATAATACCACATGTTAGTGTGAATACTTTATGGAAACATAGTTCACTAATGTATATAAATTAGTGATAATACCACATGTTATTATGAATACTATATGGAAACTTACATTATTCAGAAACACCACATTTTCATATAGAGTGCCACTTGTGGCTGTTATCACTGATTTAGATAAATCAGTGATAACAGCCACAAGTGGCACTCTATATGAAAATGTGGTGTTTCTGAATAATGTAAGTCCAAGGCTCTCTATAGATCACAGAAAAATTATAAGAATAATGAAGGTTTCATATGATGGGGCTATAATGAAGGGAAGGGAAGGAAAATCATGCTCACCACTAAGTAATTTACCACTAGAAAATACCACCAACAAAAATGTATACCACTAAATAATCATATATAATGTAATAAGGAATGCTCACTGAAAGGAAGTAAGGCCCCAAACCTACACAAAATACCGTACAGGGTCCTTCCTTGGCCTAGTGATTTGTGATGGGGTGAATTTGGAAGACAGGTACTGCCCCAATACATGATGCAGGACCCATGGTAGGGAAGATGCCCTGCTCCACCCCACCTTCTCCCAAGAGCGTGACAGGCACTTGTTACATTATGCCAATCATCAGCATGACCTCTTCAAGAAACCCAAAGAGTAGTGAACAAGCCCTTAGTCAGCTTGGAGACCTTGGACTTCCTAACACAGGACCACAGGGCCCACAGGCCCAGTGAATCACGCACTTATCCCAGTTAAAGCCGCAATTCACTCACCCTGACAAATCTATTCACAGGTAGCGTACTCATGGATTTGGAAGCCCCATGAGGCGTCTCACTCTGTGGAGTCCACAGGTTGCATACGCAAACTCCATATGTAAGATGGCGCCAGGTTCAGATATCTGCTTGCTTTACGCGGCCACACTGAGGGGCACAGGGGTCTACAAAATGGGATTAATACTGCCCGAAAGTTCAAATCCACCAATCCAATGTGTCAAATCATTATGCAACACTCCTGCTAAAAATTGAAGGGAGGTCCCAATAAGGAGTGGTGGACTGTTTCTCATAAAAGGGGCCAGGTTTGGCCAATAGGTGTGGGAGTCAGGAGAGCGCAGGAGAGTTGAAGTATAGTGTGTTGGAAGAGAGAGGAGTAGAGTCGTGTTTGGAAGAGGCTGAAGTAGAGGAGGTGACTCGGAGGAGAGTGTAGAGGGTGGCTTGGGAAGAGATGGGAAAAGGTAGAGAACAAAGTATAAGGAAGATGCGGAAGTAAAGGGGGAGAGGCGGTGAAAGATCAGATGGAGGTAGAAAGGGATAGAAAAAAATCAGGCAGAGGAGGTGGTAATACACAAGGCTAGTGAGACTTCTGTGGAGATATTGGCAATAGAGCAATCAGAGGTGGGGGGACATCTGGAGGAAGAGGTGATGAAAGAATAGCAGGAGGTAGTAAGACATTCAGAGGAGGCGGTGGTGAAAACCCAGGAGGAGCTGGTGAGATATCTGAAGGAGGAGGTAGCGAAATAACAGGATAACAGGGTGACTGGCCAAAAGGAGTTAGTGAGACACATAGACGAGGAGGTGATACAAAGAGAGCTCAGAGACATCAGGAAGGGGCAGAGTTGACAGAAGAGGCGGCAGTAGGGCCATCTAGAGATAGGGATGGGAGAGAGCAGCCTGGGCAGGCAGGGCCAGAGAGGAATGGACCCCAGATACATTCTACCTCTGGTGGATTATCAGAGGCAGGAGGTGGCACGAGCACATGGCAAGGTGATATCAGTTCAGAGAAAAAAGATGTCTTCTTGATAGAGAAGCTTAAATCAGAGAAGAGATCTTGTAAGGATACAGACTGTCACATAGATGCAAGGAGGGCAGCCAAAGGGGGAGATTGGTTGTAGACAATGCACTGCCTCAGCCCGTTTATGAACCATAGTTTTATATTATGCCCATTGCACAAGATTACCGAATTAACCACAATTACTAGTGTAGACATTGACCACGTTGAACAACCTGAAATTCATTGTCCCCAAAATTGGGTCCTGTGGAATATTTTTCACCCGTCATTGTGGAACTTATTTAGTCAGACTTCGCTTTGTTTGGAGTCTTAGGTTTTAATTTGAGTGTCTCTTGCGAGCACACTATATTGAAACCTCCCATGGAAATTATTCAGCTCAAATTAATTACCACCCACTCTCTCTTAGATAAAGACCATATAGCAGGGAGAGGCAACCTTCTTCATTCTGGTGTTAAACAATCGATGCAGAACAAGCCGCCTAGCGAGGTTGACTGTTGGGTATCGGAACTGGTGGGATCCTACGGTGCTTGACAGCTTGCTTCTATTAAGATGTGCACATTTCTTTCATTGAACACTAGGGGCCATTGCTCTTTTTATCAAATTTGGAAGGTTTTAATTTTTTTATTTTAGGAATGGATTTGTTTACGTTACAAGAGACCTAGCTCCAAAATGATTTAGTGATTGATGGTTTTAAGATTGTTTGCCGGGTGGCTAATAGCAGAAGACCAAGAGCTGGCCTACACATAGGAGCTAAAACGAGTTATACTATACATTAATATATTGTTGATAGGCCTTCACCATTTGTTTTAAGTGCTGAGATTACAGGCCTATCACCACACTTGAACATGGCTTAATTATAAACGTATATGTTCCCCCAGGTAGTAATGATGTTCCACCCATAAAGGCTCATATCAAGAAAGTATTGCACCAATGCATCATAACTAATGCCCATTGTGCTATAATTGTGGCAGGCAACTTAAACGCATATTGCCTACTTGGTTTGAGTTTTATTCTTCATATGATGATACTGAGAATTTATTTATGGATCCCACTGGTAAGACTTTTACTTATCAAGAGATAAGCAATTCTATGTGGGCGGAAATTGGATTTAATTTTTTGGCAGATTTGATCTGAGATGCATGGAGATGGTTGATTGTAGTAATAATGAAGCTACATACAGTAGGCCCAATGGTAGACATTAGTCTGAGTTAGAATATGTATTCTTGGGACACGCAGGTAGGAGATCTAGTAGTTTCATAAAAGTTACTTCTACCAATCTTAGTGACCATGGTGTGCTTTCTTGGCCCAAATTGGATGCCCCAGTGTATACTTAAAAACGCCCCCTTAGGCCCCTTGAGCTTCAGTTAATACTCAGGGCAATTGATTGATCTGGACTGATTATGTTGTTAAGAAATTCAATGTTCTAGTTAATCGGGGTGGCCAGATAATGGACTTCTTCTATCTATCTAATTGTTGCAATATTCCGGCACTACCTCAATTGTCATCTGGCATAGTAATGTAGCCGCTTGTCTGTCTCATTCTTCCTCCCACCCCAGTCTCCTCCATTATTGTGAATAGCTCTTACTCTATTATTCCTGACATGTCATCAGACCTAGTATGATAGTTGGTTGTTTTGTTCTTCTCCTTCTCCCTTTACTCCAAACTCTCCCACCTATTGTTCAATTCTGTCACTACCTCAATTGTCGTCAGGCATAGTAGTGTAGCCGCTTGTGTGTCTCATTCTCCTTCCCATCCCCTCTCCCCTACTTTCTATGTCAAAAGCTCTAGCACTATTCGAAATGTCACCAGGCTGATTACGCAAGTTAATTTCACATTCTGAATTGTATCAAGGACTTGTAAGAATTTCACTGTATTCTCCCTTGTTCCCTCCCTGCCTTCAAGCGCTTTGAAACACATTGTGTAGAGGCACTATATAAATAAACAATCAATTCAATTCAATTCAATATAAAAGCCCTAATGGAGGAAGCCAGAGATGCATTGACAGTTGGAAGGAAGACTCTGATCAACTCCCAAGTGCTATTGGGCCTTCTCAATATTAATATATCGAATAAGATGAAAGTATTACTCAGGGAAATTCGACTTGCTCGGAAATCAAAGAATATCCCCTGTGTGAAATATGCTTGTATTATTTCCCTGTGCATCACATATATATGCAATTATAAACATTGCCTTAGTAATGCCAATTGGAGATTTGGGTATCATCACAGGAAGTATTTGACTGCGAAAATTCCTATTGATATAAATCCCATTTCCAATGGAAGTTGTATGAAACAAATCACACAATTATGTTTTGATCCTAAGATTGACAGTGATATCATAAATTCCTCGCTCCATACCAACTATTGCCTGGATGTTTTTGATGCGAAAGATATTTAATTGGTGATATGGAAAATAAAGGGCTCTAGAGCACAAGAGCCAAATGGCTTGTCTAATGCTGCAATAAAGAGTAATCCTGATTTTTGGGCGCATGCCAAGAAGATACAGTTTACTCAAGTTTTTCAATCTGGCAACATACCATCTAGCTGGAAAGAATCTAGCCTGGTACCGGTTTTTAAAAGAGGTGATGGACAGGATCCTATAAATTATGGGTTACTTGCCATGACAGATTCTTGCAGCAAAATATTCTATGCAATACTGTTGCAAAAGTTACAGCATTGGGCTGACCGAACAATCTACTAAATATGCATCAAACAGGATTTCGAAGCGGACATAGCACTCTTAATAACATATGGATGCTACAATATCTAGTAGCTGATACAATGCGACAGCCCAAAAAAAACTATATCTATGGTATAAAGATTATACCACATTTCCTGTTTGAGGTTGTGGAACAAACTGTCTCTCTGGGGCATTGATCCTATACGGCTGAATTATATCTTCTAAATGTATTCTAACACCTCAGTCTCTGTGCGAACTGACCAGGATGTTCAGATCACAGATCTTGTAGCAACGAATTCTGGATTAAAACAAGGGTGCGTACTGGCACCCTTGTTGTACAACGTATATGCAGCAGATATGTACATAGCCATCAGATGGGTAAAAAACGTCCCACCTCGTATTGGAAAAGAATCTGTCTACTTAGGCATGCCCATTACGCCACGACCATCAGCTTCGAGCATAGATAAACGTATCACCACAAAGTCGACTAAAAGATGGCGTATCATAAAAGAACTGTATTGCGAGGAAAGGCGGATACAATCTTGAGGGACTATTGCAAATCTATAAAATCAGCATAGTACTGGGAATTCGATAGTGTTTGGAGACTTTGCCTCTTGCGATGGTAACTTGGCTAGACAAATTAGAAGGCAAGGTGGTACGCTCTATATCGGGCGTCCCGAAAGCTGTACCTCTGCAGGTCTTGCGATGCAAGCTTGGCATCAACTCGTTCAGATGTTTATGATCAGCTCAGCAATTTATGTTTTTTGCTAAGCTGGCATGGGCTAGAACATCGACAGAGGTGCTGTTTATAGCTCGTAAAACCCAAAACAACCTTTCAAACAGCCCATATTGGAATTTGGAAACCTCGGTGGAATCCCATTTAACTGCATTAGGCCTTTCTCTTTCTACATACGAATTGTCTTCTAATTTCTTCCGACCTCTTAAGATAAACAATGCAAGATGGGCTCGCTTCCAAAACATTGAAGACCCATCCCATAAAAGTAGATGTGTGGACTATTCCAAACAAGAGTTTTGTCCGGAATCTCCCTGTACTTATTTGAACAAATGGCCATCTGTAGCACTCAGGCATTTCATCATGTATTTACGTTGTAATATCCTCCCGGCTTTTATATATAGACGCCTGGAGGGGCATACTGATGGAGGATAGGAAAGGCTGCCTATGTCGAAGCCTGGTCGACACAGCTAGGCACCTCCTCCCGGCCTGCCCATTAGTACAGGATAAATACTTTAAGGGCTATGAGAGGTTTGTTAGTCATAAAGAAGGAATACAATCAGACCAATCTTGAAGTACTCTCTATGCAGCCGAGTCATTGGTCATATCTACAGCAGCTTTTCACATCTGGAAGGAGGTTATTGTTTTGCTAGGATGAATTATGATTGTCCAGAGTATTGATTAGCAATATTGATGAGATAGCTGCAATTATTGGAATTCACGGTGAACTTTCATGCCTGTCTTTGCACACCTTGTGATTTGTATGTTATTATTCTGCTTTTTAAGTTTTGATTATAAGAGTGGATGTATGTTTTACTATGTGATTTCTTGCTAAAGGGTTTAACGTAAAGCCATAAAAGCAAAATGAAAATACATACACTGTTATTATTTGTCAGTTCAAATGACAGAGATTAGTATAAACATGGAGGCGTTCAGTCACGAAGTAAAAAAACAGATTACATTGCTCAAAAAGTCTGTTGTGACAAGGCGTTAAGGTGAAAAGGAGAGTTCCGGTCATGTGCTAGCCTTACTTGAGTTGCGTGGCATATAGATGACAGATGCCCAATCCTGCCAGTCTTTGTAGCAGGTGTGCATGCCCGTGAGACATTAATGTTGCTGTGTATAGATTATACCTGACTTTCCATGTGAAGGAGAATCACTATTCCTGTTAAGAAATAGATTTCTTTTTTTTACCACGGATAACTCTGCTTCCTTTGAGCATTTCCTATGAACAGAGATACTCATCGCAACTGATTGCTGCCTCTCAGCCAAGCCCCCTAGCCAAGTGGGCCTCACCCCTAGATTTTCTAAGGTGTTTGGTCCTCCATTGGCACACTGGCACCAGCGCTACTGCAGGTGTGGCGTGAGACACTCCGGTGAGGGAGACCAATATTATAACAATTGCTGGAAACTATGGAAGTAACCGGAAAATGGTGTCTCATACATTAGTTCTAAACAAAATAGGCCAGCATATGTATTTTCTCTTTCTCATGGATCAATCAGCCTTCTTGCTAAGGGGGCTTCACAGCCCTAAATCTAAGGAGGATGTTCATGGTCAGAGATTACGAGAAGCCTTGTAGAGTTGGATAGATGTGTGAACCAGGAGAAGAAAATTAATTCTGGCCCTGTTTTGCATCGTCCCCCATCCAGCCTGGTGACGGTACACGGAAGTACATTTCAAATGAGTGAGTTCAAAGCGAGTGCTAGTAGCAAAGTTAATGATCTTGTTGAGAGGGCAGAAAGCATAGCTGGAGAGACCAAAGAGGATGCTGGCACAGTATCCCTCCCAGTTTAGAGAAGACAAGAGTGGCTTAGAGATGCTTAGGACTGTTGAAAGGAAAGAAGTGCCTGATTTTCCTAATATTTAGGAGGTGGAAGGGAGCCACCATTGAGGTTTTAAAGATGAAAGTAGAGAATGTGTGTGAAGGGTCATTGATGACGCTGAGGTTTCTTGCTGAAGAGTAGGAGAGAGTGTCAGGTGGGAATTACAACATAGGATTTACAATATAGTGGGGTATATGAGATATTCACTCACTAGATAAATCTGAGTGAAATTAGAAAGCTAGCCTTCACCCCAAATGACACTGAACTGTGTGGTTATCTTGCGCGTAGGTGACTTGTTTCCTGAGGGCAGGTTTATGTTCCATGAGCAAATTGCGTATGCTCAGTGGTCCCCACCCACCAGGGGCTTCCAGTGCTATGGAGTTAAGGATACCTTCACTAACAGGGGAAACTGCTATTTAGCCAATCCACAACCCAAACCAGTGCAACAATATCATTGTTTATTCTGCAAATATGTTCAAATTCTGGAACAACCTCCCTACAACCCTGAAAACAGAATATGCCCTCAGGAGGTTCAAAAATCGGACTCAATGATCAGAAGATATAACTCAGGCATGCCCACGTTAATTAACAAAATAACCTTCCCTCCCAGCAATGAATCCTGTACTTGACTCTACCACACTTATACCTTACGACGAGCACTTCCACCACATTTAGCCATTTCCTGACAACCTCAGATCCGCTTGCGATGGCCCAGCGAAAGGTTATCTGACCTGTTCGAATGCCCACACTTGTCTCATGTTTGTTGTAATATGAATAACCTGCATGTACCAACATTTCTGTAACTAATGGTGTTTTAGCAAAGGAGTCAACCACACTATGGACCTCAACTGCAGCTAGACCTCTGAAAGCGAGGTACCTTAGCAGATTACCTGGGCCTATAACCTAGCCCCATGTGTCCTATTCCTTCTTTATATGTTAATTGTACTCTATCAGCGTCATTACATGTTTGCGGCTATCCTGTCAGTAATACTGGAGGCATACCTGCAAACTGACCTACCATTACTGGCACGTGATATCCTGGTGTTACCGGGATATTCCAGGTGCCGGCAATGGCGGTCTTTCCCCATTCCATGCAGTCCCGTAGAATACCAGCAGTTTTTTGCCAGCGGAGGCCAAGAGCTGGAGGTAAATCAGTGACCCCCACAGGCAAACCTGTAGTTTGGTGGTGCAGTAAAAGTGCCAGCAATGGAATTACCACAAGTTTTACCGGACCGCCAAACTTGTAATGACCACCCCCCCCCCCATGTCCTTTTTTGCTTTTTTGCTTTTCCCAGGTGCTTTGAAGTAGCTCCTCTGTGGATTAGCACATTATTAAACCCAAAAAATACATAAAAACGAAATGAATTGCGTAATGAAAAGATTTTCGAAACTTATCAAAACAAATACAACTGTTACTCTGAGACAATTAGTACTTTCTCGGCTTACTTTTTATCTGAAGTGCAATTTCCAAAACTATAAGATGTTCAAACCACCACAAAAAAAGTAGAAAAGTTCAGGAGTCTTTTGCGGAGAAGAAATCATTCTTAAGACAAGAAATATATAATGTTTACTTCAGAGGTATTGATACTAATTTGACTTGTCATGCTTAAACTCTGTCATCAATAACACGCATGACTACACACATTTACATTTCCGAACATACATGCACACAATGTTTTCGCCCCATGTGAAATATATGCGTGCGTACGTGTGTGTGTGTGTGCATTTAAAAACTACAATAAGACTTTGCAGTTCTCAGCCAATTTCAGAACCTAGGAATATATTTAATTTAGTAAAAAGGCGCAGCTGCCACTCAAGAATAACCTCTATAAAGTGGCATCGTTTGCACATTCATTATTCTTGCTGAGAAATGTGAATGATCCTTACAAAGAAATCCTAGCTTTTGGAGCTGAAATAAGTCTTCGCGTGTCCATAAATCACCCTCTTAAAACGGCACAATTGAGTAATGTTTTGCTAAAAGTATTTTCTTTAAAAGCCTCTTGACTGACAGTCAATTAGGTTTTGGATCTTAAATAATAAAAAATGTATGAAAACAAGTCTGATAGAATGGGAGCAAACACAAGAGCAACACAATGGTATGTGACGTGAAGGGCTGATTGCTCTCTTCCAGAACTCTTCGCAAACCAAGACATCCAAACAAACCGTTTGAAAGTCGGAAACTGCCGATACAAATTCAGCCTCAGTTTTGTACCCAGACAGGGCGAAAGCTCAAGGGGTTTTCACAGCACCCATTTGAAAGCGCTGTCTAATTCCAAGTCTGTTCGCAATGGGACAGACTTAATAACATACTTCTGTGTGAGTCAGGGCACTTTTACTAAGAGGCAATCAGAAGATAAGAGCCTTGACGTTGAACGTTGTGCAATAGTCCGGGTTGTTATGTCCTTGCAGAACAGGACAGACACTCATCAACAGCAAGTGTTAAGTATTGCGGAGTTCTGTAGCCTGTCTGGCCGCCATTTCAGTTTGCTAGCAGCCTATGGGAGCCATCTTGAGGTTCAGCAGCTGTTCATAGCCTGGAGATATGATTTAAAGAGTCAACCCTGACATTCTAAAGCCCCTCTGATGGGGGCAGGCCATTGAAATGCATACTTGTTATGTTATCTTGCATTTGCATAGCCCTACTGCCATAGTTGATGGTGTTAAAGTGCTATGTGGCAACACAGCTAATCACTGAGAGATGGACACTTTCCTTCTACAATAAGGCAATTCTAGGCATCTGTCTGTGTGCCCCCAGTAGGGAGCGCCAGTGTGCAGCACTGTACGATAGCACAGCGAGTAGAGCGCTCACTTTGACATCCGTGCAGAGCCTCCTGATGCAGGTTCGAATCCCGGCAGGGCCAAACTCAGCCTTTCATCCTTCAGAGCTTGATAAATGAGCACTACACACCATGGGTAATAATAAGCAGTGTTCAGATACCTGAGGGTTTGTAGCGCTAAATTAGTATTATTATCATAGTGGCCCTTAAAACATCCAATACGGCCATTATGCAAGGAAAGGGAAGCAGCGGCTGTAGCAACTGAGACAGACAAAGACACATGCATGGCTCTTAGGGTGAAGGGTGGGGCGACAATGGGGGCCAAGTGATGCACGACAAAGGGGTAGTATGGGGAATATCCCCTGATCCACCCCGCCACTTTGTCTTGGGAGGCTAGCAAAGGGGCAATGTGCTCGCCTTGCATGCAAGACGACACGGAGCACCACAGGTTCGATCCCCGGGTCCGCGCATAGAAATCTTTGGGTATTAAGCACATTATAAATAACCTATCATATGATTTCCCAGCCGCATGTATGTGGCTTGTCATTTGGGCAGACTTGAGTTACCTGCCCTTTAAATAATCATTATGGGACAAACATTGCGATGGGAGTTGCTACTGCCCCATGGTTATGTTAACACTACAAGCATATTGCCAACCAGGATTTAAGTAAAGAACAAACACTAGTGCCCAGTGATTTACAAAAGCGGAGACTCCTGGTGAAAGTGAGGCAGAGCAGAGACAGGTGTGCACGAGTCTTTGCGCTCATGAAAGTCTCACGTGGCCGAATATCGGGGGAACACGAGGATTTGCAAGACACCAGGCTCCTGTAAAGCTGCTCCTTCGTGCACATACTCAATGTACAGATCTAAGATGGCGGCCATACTATATGAAGGCTGATTGCACAGACTGGCAGGGAAGAGGCTGCCAAAGCACGTGGGAAACCACGACACCACGTGCACATTATGAGTGAGTAATCCAAAGCACAGTCATGAAACTAAACACCGGAGAGTAGTGAAAACAGGGCAGTCGCAGTGTGCGGGAACCAGGTCCGAGGGAGTCTGGCTAGAGCAGAGGGGCGGCATGGCTGCCGTTTGGAGACAGATGGCTCTGTAGAGGGGCAGAGGTGGCTGGTGTTGAGGGGCTTGATATTGTTTAAGGGTGAGGCTCAGGGAATATGATTGTTCAGTCCTTTGGAGAAATGTTAAGGAGCGCTTAGACGGTTTAAAGCAGTAAAGCTGAGGAACCGGACCAGCTTAGATCTTAAATCTTTGCCTGCTCCTTGAGTGGTGGGCAACATTAATGGAGCAGGTTATTAATGCCATAGTTAATGCTTCTGAAGGCCTGGCACAGCCGCCTGATAGACCTCCTGATCCATACTAGATCACTATTGGGCCCATTTCTCTTTTGGGTGCACATTTCTTATGTTCAGGCTTAAGTCTGGGCAGAACCCAGGAATAACCTGGCGTGTGTGTGCCTTGAGCCCACATGGCTTTGTGACAGCGGATACGTATGTGTGGACCAGCCCTTCCTGACAGATTAAGTTATGAAGTAGTGAGATGGAAGATGAGGGAGAGAAAATGTTTTTAAAAAGTCTTACTTCTATTGATTTTTAATTGTTAGTTCCTAAACGTTTGCCGTTAAAAAGTAATGAAACGTGTTAACAAAAGAGCACCCCTTAAGAGTCACTGTTGTACTGATGACATCTTACATTAGATCACCTGCCCTTGCAAACTACTCTATGCCATTAGTGATATCAATGACATCAAATACGACATCACTATACATATGACTGATGACATCACAGAAAACCAGAGAAGAGCCATCTCACATTTTAAACTTAGGAAACACTTCTGCTAATTCTCCCTGTCTATTTCTTTACATTTTCTGACGTTCTACCATACATTTCAGCTCCCTCATTGCTTTTTTATTTTGTCTTCGCTCCCATTTACCCA
Organism: Ambystoma mexicanum; assembly: GCF_040938575.1. Taxonomy (NCBI): domain Eukaryota; kingdom Metazoa; phylum Chordata; class Amphibia; order Caudata; family Ambystomatidae; genus Ambystoma; species Ambystoma mexicanum. The sequence goes on along the minus strand of NC_090931.1, from coordinate 1,318,617,046 downwards.
ACTCCCTCCCTTCTTTCTATTCCCTTTGCCTACATTTTTCTTTTCTATTTTGTTTTCCCAACTTCCCTTTTGAAACTTAATTTAAAAAAAATCATTATCTTGCCATCAATGTAACCTCCCCACGTGATGCATTTTGTTCTTCCATACACGCCCCCACTATTCTCCAGCAATTATTTATTTTTTGTTGCACCTATTTTAACCCGCTTCTTTCCTGCCATTTTCCTTTGGCAGTATATCGGATATCTGTCCCTTTTCATCTTCGCCTTTTCTTTTGTGTGTCTTACCTTCTTTGGATTGTTGGGGTGATGGGGACTAAGCATGCGCACAGCCCATACACACACACATATCTTTACTCGGCCACCCAGCTCCTCTAAAGTTCTGTGAAACTCTCCTGATGTAGGAAAGGAAACATTGAAATTCATTCCAAGTTTGATGGTTAATCAGTGGAAAAGCTGCTGATTTACTCCCAAAGTTGCTTACCGTTACCGCAGCCCGGTCCCATGGACTTAGCATGGGACTGTGAGTGGCGGCACAGAGGTGCTATTCCCCATTTTCGGTGTCCTAAGGAATACATAGGATTTTTTTGTAGATTTACAGCAAGAAGAAATTTGGCATGATAAATTCGACGAGGTCTGGCAGTAAGGTGAAAGATTTACCTCCAGCTTCTTGAAGGAAGTAAATCTTCTAAACTGCCTAAACACGAATTCTGCCCTAGATTTTGGTATGTATGTATGAGTTTGGCATTGCACAACTTATTCTGTGAAAGTGAGACTGTGGGCAAAAAAGTGCAAAAAAAGGGCAAATAGATGACAAAACAAGGCCAGTCTGTCTGGCAAAAGTTAATCTACAAAACTGGGGTCTTATGCCTCTTTTTTTACCAGGTGACGCCAAACTACTAAAAGCTCACAGCAAAGCTTTATCACTTGGAAGTTGCATAATGGTGGGACTGTGGGAGGGTCAGTGGCAACACGTATTTGCTTTAACTCTGGCCATCCATCTATGTACCTTTAAACAATCTCGTAGAGAAAGCCTACTCCATCCCAGCCTTGGCTATCTGCGCGCACTCCTAACACCAGCTAAACCCCCCTCCCCCAGCCACCTCCCCAGATAAGACCTTTTGCCCTTATAAGAGGATTCAATTCAACACTACAGCTAAGTCAATGCCTAGTCTGGGATACTGAATGGAAACCCTTATTGATATATCTTTATGTCCAGTTCATGAGTTCTGGATGACTACCCCTATATAACACCCCTCTCTTAGAATCCCCCTGACCCCACTGAGCCAAGAAGTAGTTCTGTTTTGCAAGTTTAAAAGGTTTATTTGAGAATCTAAACAATATATATATATATCACACTTTTATAATGAATTAATAATTGAATATCACACTTAATCTGAGCAGTAATCAATAATGGAATTAATAATTGAATACCACACTTAATCTGAGCAGTAATCAATAATGGATAGTCTGGCACTAGCACACTTCTTTATAATCAATGATGAGTGGGTATAGGATGGATAAGATAGCAACAATACTTTTATGGTTTCAAATAGATGCAATGTGGAATGAAAATGCAGTACAGAAAATAACTTGATAGGATTTCAGCAAAAGACAATGTAATCACTTTCTTGGACAATTCACCCCCCCTTTATGCAATGTAAGGAGATGAAGATGAGAGCACACAGTTCTTAGGAATGCAATCAAATAGAACTCAGTTCAATTCCCCCCCAGCAGCTTATACAACAGATAGGAGTTTTGAAACGCAGGCAAAATGCTTTGAATATGGTGACAATGCAGTGAGAAATATGCTGAAAATGCTTTTAATTCCCTTCAGGAGGTTCAGGGTGAGTGGTATCTAGTCAATATTAGTTCAGGCTCACTCTAGCAATGATTCAGGGATGGTTCTTAAGAGGCAAACGAAATTTAGCAGTTCAGGCAAAAGCAGCTATCTTTTTACAAGTAAAGAAATCGGGCCAAATCGCAAATCGCGGCAAAATTCGCGAATGCGTGAATCGTGATTGCAGAGAAAGTATAGGGAGTAGGAAGTCGGTTAGTAGTTTTTCGGATTTTAAGTAAACTCAAAATGACAGGTGACAGCTTTGCAGCTGCAGAATTGACAAATGACAGTGGTGCAGCTTTACAAAATAACAAGTGACAACTTCTAGGAGGCAGTTCTGGTTAGATTAAAATAGTTTGGATTAGATTATTTTAACTAAGAGATTGGTTCTGCACAGTTCTGCTAGGTACTCACAATATATTTTTGAAATAGGCCTCGCCACGGATCTGGTCAGGTTTAGGACTGGACTCCGGTTCTGGGCTCGGCACTTCACCGTGATCTGGGTCAGCTCTCTGGTTCTGCTCACAGCGGTCTGGGTCACTCTGGATCTCTGGTCTGGTCTGTCCGGATACAGCGGTCTCTGCACGGCTCCTGGATGCTGCTACCGCTGTTAGGTTTGCTGGATGCTGAGGACTGCTGAGAAGAGTTCTCAGTTTGTGGGTTTAGGCCCTTGCTTTGAGTTCTGAATCAAGTTCTTTGGAGTTTTAAAGTCTAAGTGTTGGATCTGGTATCTTCTGGATGTTGTGTGGTCCGGCAGAGCGCGTTGCAGCAACTAGATTTGAATCCCCTCTCTAGCTTCCAGTGGCTCCTTTTATGTCCTTTGAAAGTGGGTGTGTGTGCAGCATCACTAGCCAGCCCCTCTCTCAACTGCCCATTGGTCAAGCTTTCCGCACTGCTTTGATTGGGGGATGGAAATGTGTGTCATGGTGATGCTGTTTTATGGTCTGCAGAAAGGATACTCCGCTGTCAAATTGCACATAAATCTATATTTGACCTAAAGACATATTTGCACAGATACACATTTGTTTAAAATTACATGCACCCATCACATATCACATGAGGTATACTCTGTTCAAACTCTGCTCTTCCTGGGGGCTTGCATCCAGAAATGGCAACATTTTGTGCTTTTTAGTGGGTTTTGCAACATCAGATTTTTCTCCGGATTTATACACATATACACCCCCCTCCCACACATATCTCAGTAACTTTCCAGGTCGCTAGCTTAAACACAGACTATGTGGTGTCAATAAATAGCAGGGATTTGCCCCAGAACATCACACAACTTGGAGTTTGGGCTTGAATTGTAGGCAAAGTTTCCATTTTAAGGAACTCAAAGTTGTGCATTCCTGTCATTTAGTCCCAATAAGTTATCAGTGTTTCTGTAAAATATATATTTTGCTTTCAATTCAGTTCTCAGAGTGTTGGAGTCCGCCTCCAAGACTTGGGTGGGTCAGTGATCACATGTGTCTTCTGCTGGGAGCTCTTTGTGTACAGTCAACAGTCAACATCAGCATATTCTATTCAAGTGCAAGAGCCTATTGTGTGGTCTCCAGGAGGCTGCCAGCCAGTCTGCCTTCTATCAATCAAGAGGTCATGTGAGATTCTGACTCCTGGTGTGAATCTCTGGAGGTGAGAGGTTTCCCAGCCTTTGGCCTGTTAATTAAATCAGATTGTCTTCTGGGAACAGCATGTGGTTAAGATTTTAATTAACTCCCAGCCTTTGATGTAAAGGCCTCTCCTGCTACTCCTGACATGCAGTTTCCCTGTCAGAGTTTAGACCGCTAGCGCCGCCCTCAGTCAAAAGCGGGTACTGCATGCATTTTTTTTTTGGATCAGTCTTGAATTCAAGCATTTCAAACAAGAGATTTTACATGGAAGTATATTGTCCAGGTTCAACAAATGGCATTGGTGTAGTTCTGCAGTAAAATAATTTTGTGCCCATAAATTAGCCATGTTTGACCTGAAGAAAACGAATTCCCAACAGTTATGGGTTGCTTTTGGCAATCAGCATTGCCCCTTTTAAAATGGTTTTAGGCTCTGTGCCCTTCTGTGCTCACAACATAGGCAAAAATGGGTGGCACCTTGGGTGACCATCTTGGTGTGCGCAACTGCGCGGTTCTCCTAGATCCTGGCGCGGATGTGGGCGGCGACAGCTCAACCCCACATCTACCCTGTCTATTGATTTATTTTTATTCCGGGATAGGATAATGGGCAGCGACGGCTTAATCCCCATGTCTATCCAGTCTATTGATTCAGCATGGGTCAAAACCCTGCACAAATCACCCCCCCGCCCGACTACGCTTTGATCCAAATCGAGGGGAAGTCGGGTGCAATGGAGGTTTTTAGCCCTTGCGCTGGTATGTCCTCATTATCTTCTTCCAATTCTGCAAATGGCACAGTTCAGCATCTTTTCCTCCCTCCAGTCGATTAATCACTTCTCCTTGCTGGTCCTGATGGGAGGATTGGGCGGTACCCCGGGCCACTCAGGTCTCTGCTCCCGGTCTCCAGATCGTCCTCCTTAGCCAGTCTCCAGGTTTTCTTTCTCCCAGGATGACAAAGGAAGAGCGGCAATACCTATTCATGGACATTTCTCCCCCACCATTGATATAGTGGGGTGGCATATATATGTTAGAACTCAACAGATATGAACATGCACATTTTTTTAAGTTAAGAGACAGGAACACATAAACTTGAGAAACACAGAATTTGATAGGCTATATGTAGGATCTTTTAGGGTTGGAATTGAATTACTCTGGAGCGGTACCCTCTGGGATTACCGAGGACTCCTCCAGTTGCTGCAAAGTGTGCCTGGGACAACTGGTTTATGTGGACCCACTTGTCTTCCCCCTCTGCCAAACCGCCTTTGGGGATGCGGATCTTGTAGGCCACAGGGGAGATCTTGTCTATAATCTCAAAGGGTCCCTTCCATGTAGGCAAAAATTTGCGCTGTCTTGCCTGGTTTCTTTGGAAGTTGTATAAATAGACCCGGTCCCCCACCTGATATTCCTTCCTGGAAGTTTTCAGGTCATAGTGGGTCTTCATACTCTCGGCTGATCTTTCTAGATTCCGCTGAGCATAGGCAAAAGCATGTTGAAGGTGTTTCCTTAAATTCTCCACATACTCATGAGTTGTGGAGGCATTTATCAACGTTTGCTCTTGGGTTCTGTAGAGCAAATGCTGGGGAAGCACCATCTTGCGTCCAGTCATCAACTCAAATGGTGACATTTTGGTTGCAGATGAAGGGGTAGATCTGATGGCCATTAGGACCAGAGGTAATCGGATATCCCAACTTGGCCCAGAATCTGCCACAAACTTCTTTAATATGCTCACAATGGTTCGGTTATATCTCTCTACTGCCCCAGAAGAAGCTGGCCGGTAAGCAATATGTAACTTCCTTTTGACCCCCAGTATCTCCCAAATCTTTGTCATTACTTCACTGGTGAAGTGGCTACCCCTGTCTGACTCGATCCTTTGAGGTAGACCAAAACGGGAAAAGATGTGGTTAATCATCAAGGCAGCTGCCGTTTCTGCCTTGCAGTTTGGGGCTGGGAGACATTCCACCCACTTGGTAAACAAGCATGTCACAGTCAACATGTACTTATTCCCCCTAGCGGAGCGAATCACGGGGCCTACAAAGTCGATTTGTAAATCTGACCATGGGAGTGTCATTCCCCTCTTTTGGAGAGGCGCCCGGTGTGTGAGGGATGTTGGCTGAAATTGTGCACACAAAAGACAACCCTTCAAATATTGGTTGAGGTCCTGGCCCATGTGTGGCCAGTAGGCAACCTCTCTTAAGATCTCAAGTGTTATATGAATCCCCCTATGACCGGCGGTAGCCGCATCATGGGCGTGACTTATCATCAAGCTTCGGAAGGAGGTAGGAACCACCCACTGATCATGGCCAGCTTGGGATTTCCTTACCAACAAACCGTCTTGGATCCGGAACATTTTTGGACATTTCATCAACACTCTAAGGGCCTCTTTCCCAATGTAATCGGTATCCGTCAGGGGAAAGTTCTCAGGGTCCTCAATGTGTTGGTAAAACTTACCAATTATTTGATCCCCCTTCTGAGTTGTAATCAAATCAGCATCAGGGGTCTCCTTACTCCATTGTGCAGTTCAAAGATCATTGTGAGCATTTGTCTGGGACCTAGTGATAGCAGTGACTTGGATTTCCCCCAACAGGGACTCTATTTCTATTAGATCCCCTTGGATGGCCCCGGTTTTGGCCAGCTGATCAGCTAAGTCATTTCCAGTTTTGTCTGGTCCCTCTACTTTGGAATGACCCTTGATCTTTTTCCAATAGATGGTCATCTCATTCGAGGTGACCAGATCATCAATGTTTTGGATCAACTTCCCATGTTTCAAGGGTTTGTTGTTAGCACATAACATGCCTCTGGTTTTCCAATTAACCAGGTGCTCCACGAACCCGTTCCGTACATAATCAGAATCTGTGATTATGACCAGTTCGTGGAGTTGATGTTGGACAACAGTGAGGATGGCTTGATTCACAGCCATCAATTCTGCCACCTGACTACTTCGGGGACCAATTTTGTATCCAGCGGAGGGTTCTGGGGACTCATTCACCCTTGCATTCCCTGCGCCGGCCACCAGTTCTTTCTCCCCGTTGTTTTCAACATGGTAAGAGCATCCATCCACATAGACAGTGGGCCTTCCCTCACACTTGTCCTCTTCAAAGACTTTGTGTGGGGAATTAAGGTATGCCTCCATGTTGTCCTGATTTTTAGACTTTCGTCCTTGAGACAGTTTTCTCTGGCACAATCATGCAAGTCAGCCAGAGCTTGCGCGAGGGGACTCTTCTTGTTTTGGCCATATCTGACCTCCACAGGAAAGCCTTGCATTGACAAAATCCAGGAACTTTGGAGATATTGCAGATGCTGGTGTGGAGTCTCCACTATGATGTGTTCCCCATGGATAAACGGGCGGTAATTCTTCAATGCCCACACCGTTGCCAGGAGTGCCTTCTCACAATCGTTGAATTTTTCCTCCACAGAGGATAAAGTTTTGCTCGCATAGGAGATTACTTTATTGACCTTGTCATGCTTTTGGTATAATACTGCCATCAAGCACGTATTAGAGAACCCTGTCTCCAGGAAGAACTCCTTGTTTCTGACAGGGTAAGCTAGGCAGGGCGCTTGTGAGAGGCTTCTTTTGAGTTGTCTTACTGCGTCGGCTTGTTCTGGACCCCATTCCCACTTGACCCCCCCCTTCAGGAGATGAATCAGGGGTCTGGTGATCTCTGCGTAGCCCTCAATGAACTTTCTGCTGTAATTAGTCAGTCCAAGGAGGCTCCTTAGTTCCCGCAGAGTTGTGGGGTCTTTCAGTTTCTGAAGTGCTTCCACTTTCTTTTCCTGGGGACAGAGACCCTGAGGAGTAATCTCATGCCCCAAGAAATTTACACAGGTTCTACACCACTGTGCTTTCTGAAAGGAAAGTTTTGCTCCGGTGGCCCTCAACTGGGTCAGAACATAACGGATCTCCGCTATGTGTTCCTCCACAGATGAACTTTTGATGAGGACATCATCTACATAAGCCAGGTTACCCCTTGCACCCAGGTTGGGCATGGCCTTGTGTAGGAAAATGTTGAATTCATTGCCGGAGTTGAGGTATCCGAAGGGAGTCCGGGTCCATGTGTACTGCTGGCCCCCAAAGGTAAAAGCCAGTTTGTATTGGTCCTCCCTACTGACAGGCACGGTCCAGTATCCATTGGTCAGGTCTATTGCAGTGAATACCTGTGACCCCTGGATCTGGGCCAGCCCTTGGTCAATGTAGGGCAGAGGCCATCGGGAAGTATGGACCCGTTTGTTGAGCTCCCTAAGATCGGCGCAGAGTCTCCACTGGCCATTTGGCTTCAATATTCCCAGCACCGGGTTATTGAAGGTGCTGTAAACTGGACGGATTATTCCCCGGGACTCCAGGTTCTTAATTATTAGTAAGGGACTCCATTGATGCGAGAGGCAAGCGATATTGCTTCACAAACACTGGAGTCATGCCAGGGTCCGTGGGGATTGTGGTTGTGTGGATGCCGGTGCGACCACAGTCATATGAGTCTACCGCAAAGAGATCTTGGAAATCCAAGAAAACTTGTTTCAACTTTTGCTTCTGTTCCAGAGTCACACAGGCATCAACTAGGTTGATTCTCTCTTCCACCATCTGCCTGAAGCCCGGAAAGACTTCTGGTTTTTCTATCTCAGCGGCCTCCTCCAGCTGGGTGGAGAAGTCCCTGGTCAGAGTGCTGATTTGGACCGGAGTCTTCAGGTGGGCAAGGCAGCCCTCATGGACCTGGAAAATCACCTCATCCCCTCTGAAGTCACAAGTCACATCTTCCTTACCATAAGGGCAAGAAGTGTACACCAGGAACTTCCCCCCCATGCCGGGTGAAAATGCTGTCTGGTGTTGTATTTTCCTCACTGTCACTGTCAAAACAGTCCTTGGGGATTGGTCCTAACAGTTCATTTCCTAAATCGATGGAAAAATGTCATTCATCAACCGCCATTCCAATAATGGTTCCTGCGGCTAGAGTAATACTCTTTAAGTCGCTGTTATCCACCTCTATTAGAATGGTGTCATGTTCTATGTTGACTAATGGAGTTGGGTTTACCCCCAACCCTTGCTGTTGGAGAGAAGCGTTTAGATGTATGTAAGCATCAGGGTTTTTCAAATGTTGTCCTCTTTTAACTTTCACTTCCAGGGAGAATTGTCGGGTCCTTTCTGGGATGGTGACTTCCTCTTTGATCTGAATTTCAACTGCATAAGGTAGCAATTGAGCTGACCTAAATGCTTTTTCTGGATCATCAAAGCCCATGGGATTATCCGCTAATCGGGACCAAGCTTTGAAGTTTATTAGGTCCAAACTAATGGCAAAGCGATTGAGAATGTCACTGCCTAAGTAAAAGGCGGCAGTGACGTCTCGCACGACCCAACAATTATAGACTATGCTCTTGTTGCCAATGGAGATTTTGAGCATACACCTGCTTGGCAGGAGATGTTTGGAATTAGGTGCTTCCAGGTCCATTTCCCATTTGTCTATCAGTTTGAATGTGGGAATGGCTGGATCTTTTGGGAGTTGAAGGAACATGGCTTCGCTGATGAAGCTCTTACCGTTATTCACACACACTCGGGCGAGAACAGATTCCTTCCCATCATTTAACTGAACAGGGATGAAAAACTGCTCTCCAATTTGCTGAACATCAGCCAGGCTCTGAGCTGATTTCACATCTTCCTGGACTATAGGAGTGGGAATGTCTGATTGTGAATTAGTATAGAATTTCAAAGTGTTTCCTTCCAGTGTGGAGTACCACTTTAAACTGGAAGGAAGGTTGATTTTCAGAAATAGAGAGGACCCCCCATCACCAGTCTGTTGTCATACTGCTATTATGGTCACGTCTGGAATCTGGCTGTTCTGGAAGTGAAATTCTACTTGGTCAGATTTTTGTTCAACCATGTGGCAGGTGCCGTTTAAACTAACATGGTTGACACTCTGTTTTAATTTTATTGGTCGGCTAGTCTGGGTCCAGAGGACCTTGTTTACACAATCTATTAGGGGTGATAACCTTCTCAGGAGGTCATTCCCTAGTAAACAAGGGGTGCCCTCTGGAGTCACTACTATGACCGGGTGTTTCAACTTGTGTCGCCCAATTTTAATGTCCAAGTCTGCAGTCCCCTCAACGGGAATTTCCTTCCCGTCAAAGTTCTGCAGTTGTCCAGGAAGAGAGGTGAGAGGAATACGGTAATTCTCCCCCCTTCCGGCATTTAGTTCCTCAAAGGCCCTTTTGGACAGAAGGGTAGCTTGGGATCCAGTGTCCACCAGTGCCAAAATTGTACCCTGCCCCTGTACTTGTACCGAGGCATAGTATCTTCCCTCCTTCTCCTCAAGGGGGCACAGATAATGCACATTTTTGGACAACTGGTGGGCTAACTTTCTGGTTTTGGACATTGCTCGCGAAGAGATTTGGGCAGAATTCTGTGGAGAACCTTGGGAATCTGAAAGAAAAAGTTGGCAACTGGAGATCAGAGCCATTGTGGGTTCCCCTGGTTCCGGTTCTGGGCCGCCCCCCACCTTTTTGGAGGCAGTCACCAGGATGGGTTTGAACCAGGGGATTTTGGTATTGTGGGTTCTGGGATGAGATGATGGGCGGCGGTAGCTCAGTCTCCATATCTCCCCAGTCTGAATTGGCATCCCTTGGGACCCATTTTTCCTTGGGAGGAGTTCCCCCATCTCTAAAGGAGAAGATCCTTTCCCCAGGATCCTCTGAGGATCCCTCTCCCTCAAATTGGAAGACCTGTACCTCCTCCACAAAGTGGGTCTGTTTGGGTCCTTTGTTTCTCCTACCCCCCCTCTGCTCCTTGGGAGGCAGGCTTTCAGGGGTAGGAGATTTTGTTTCCGGTTCCTGGTTTTCCAGGGGCTGTTTACAAGTTGGGAAGGAAGCTTCCTCCAAGGCTTTACACCCCCCTTCCCCTTGTGCCTCCTCCCTGGGAACCGGTGTGTTATCGGGGTGCTGCCCCGTCATTGTTCTGGAGCACCAGGTCCAGAGTTTGGGGCATTCGGCGGTGGGTGGCATGCTCATCTGAGGGTTCTGTTGAGCCCTCAGTATGTGACCCAGATCCCGTGCCATATTTTGGACCTGGCGCTCTAACTGGGAAACCCGCTCAGGCTGATACGGGGCTCTATTTTCTCCCCTGGGCTGATCCCGGGAAGGGTAGCTATCCCTTCTCTGGTAGTACCCCTGGTTGGGAAGATTTTGGTACCCCTCCACCCTTGGCCTCCCCTCTCCTGGATTAGGTTGTCTGGGCTCAGGGAATTGGGGAAAGAAGGATGGATGATTTTGGGGCTGGAAATTGGGTGGATACCTGGGGAAAAAGTTCTGCCCAGGATTTGGAGAATTTCTGCCCTCCTGGGGGAAGTTGGGAGGGAAGTTCCCTGGGTTAGGTGCTTGGCTGGATCCCCCCCCTTGGGCTGGAGGAGTCCACCCATAACCCAGGATTGGTCGGTTTCCCTTGTAACGGGGACTTACATAGTCAGGGGGCCGGGGGACCCCATTTGTGGGACTACATCCTCGACTCCCTGTCTGTGACTGGCCCGAGGGCCTTCTGGGCTGTGAGTTATTTGGTGCAGGCAGGTTTTTAGGCCCCCCCATCTCCAAATCTAAAACGGGGGCAACCTTTACCTCTGCCACCTTGGCAGCAGCAGGGGTGCTGTTGGTTTTGGGGTTTTTCGGCGCGTTATTTTTATTTTCGATAGGCTTCTGCACCTCATAGATCCGGGTAGCCTGTTCAATGACCCAGTCTAAAGATCTTTTCTCATGAAAATCTCTCACGAGCTGGGTCATTATATATTTAGGGAGAGCATGGAAAAATGTATTGACAAACTCTTTGCAGTCTGTGCGCACCCTTCTGGTGGTCTGCGCAAAAGCACGCTTTAATTCTTGCACAAACTCTTGTGGGGCCTGATCCTCCCCACATTGCAAATTGTAGGCTGCCTTGCAAGCCTCTTGAGGATTTCTGTGAACAGAAAAATGTTTCAAGATGGCCGCCTTATAGGTGGACCATCTTAAATGATTTTGGTCCTCCAGCTCCACAAAGAAACTGGAGTATTTTGGGGAGAATGTCCATTTGACGTACTGGATGCAGCTACTGCTGTCCTTCAAATGGAAAGTCTCCATCATTTGCTCATAGAGATCCAAGTGTTCCCAAACAGAGTACTTGGCGTTCTTATGATAAGGCGTGATGACACTCCTGATTGCCTTAATCTGTTTCAATTGGTCCTTAAGCAAGGCCCTTTTTGCCTTATTGGCCTTTTTGGTTCGGGTAACCCTGGTCCATTCATCCTCTGACTCAGAGGCACTGCTCCCAGAGGTTCCTGTCTGAACTTCCAGGTTTTCCCGGATTCTGCGAGCCTGGGAATGGCTGGCAGAATGTGGGGACCTGGTCTCCTGTGTCCTGCGCCGTTCAGAGGAGTCTTCAGATTCCTCCTTGCTGCCAGGATTTGATGGGTACCCCCCCACTGACCTAACTGGGCAGAAGTTTTCAGGATGCCCTTAATGGGCCTATTCTCCTGGGGTTCCCCACTAAATTGCACTGTGCTTGGGTGCCCATACCCGGATGCCCGCCCATCCATTCCTGGGAGGTACTGGTCTATGAGCCCCATGCTTCTGGCTGGATAGTAATCTGCCATCCCTGTGGCCCGGTGCTCATGTGCGCCAGGGGACATGGGGGTGGCAGAGTCTGGTATCATGGTCAGCCTTTTCCTGTTGCAGTATATCCATGTCCTCTTTTATTTTAATGATATACTGCCTACTATCATGTTCTGCCTCCTGGCTCCTCTGCAGCCTCTGCTCAGAAGAGACCAGATCAGATTGGACCTTTTCTAACGCCATCTGTTGCCTATTTGCCAGATCGTGGCCTTCAGCACATCTGTCTTGCATGGCTCCCATATATAGATACAAATATGCTGCTATCCTAACCATCTTGTCTTGTTCATCCTTAGCTTTAGGAGCCATGTATAGTTCACTCAGGGCCACATGTAAGGGACCCTGATCTCTCCATATATCTGACCCTGTTTCAGTGACCTGTTGTGTGATGGCCTGCAACCAGACCGTTTGGTCCTGGTGAGTCCACTCACCTCTCACAAATAACTTATGTAAGAAGTGCTCTCTGGCTATTTTCATGTCTACTAAGGTCGTCATTCTAGAGATTGGTCTCTGTCCTGACTTACAGAAATTAGTATTTTATTTTTGCAAAACAGACCTTTTCCTTGAAGTGTCCCTTTTGAGGAGTGCTTTACAGCGCAATGCAGCGTGGTGATCCAACTGGATGTATGTATCCCGTCAGTTAGCACACTGTATTAAGCTGCACAAGTGATAGATCTAACCCAGACGTCTGGCTCGAGCCCCCACTTTGTAAGAGGATTCAATTCAACACTGCAGCTAAGTCAATGCCTAGTCAGGGATACTGAATAGAAACCCTTATTGATATATCTTTATGTCCAGTTCATGAGTTCTGGATGACTACCCCTATATAACACCCCTCTCTTAGAATCCCCCTGACCCCACTGAGCCAAGAAGTAGTTCTGTTTTGCAAGTTTAAAAGGTTTATTTGAGAATTTAAACAATATATATATATATCACACTTTTATAATGAATTAATAATTGAATATCACACTTAATCTGAGCAGTAATCAATAACGGATAGTCAGGCACTAGCACACTTCTTTATAATCAATGATGAGTGGGTATTGGATGGATAAGATAGCAACAATACTTTTATGGTTTCAAATAGATGCAATGTGGAATGAAAATGCAGTACAGAAAATAACTTGATAGGATTTCAGCAAAAGACAATGTAATCACTTTCTTGGACAATTCACCCCCCCTTTATGCAATGTAAGGAGATGAAGATGAGAGCACACAGTTCTTAGGAATACAATCAAATAGAATTCAGTTCAATTCCCCCCAGCAGCTTATACAACAGATAGGAGTTTTGAAACACAGGCAAAATGCTTTGAATATGGTGACAATGCAGTGAGAAATATGCTGAAAATGCTTTTAATTCCCTTCAGGAGGTTCAGGGTGAGTGGTATCTAGTTAATATTAGTTCAGGCTCACTCTAGCAATGATTCAGGGATGGTTCTTAAGAGGCAAACGAAATTTAGAAGTTCAGGCAAAAGCAGCTATCTTTTTACAGATGAAAGTTAAACCAAGTTTGTAGCCCAAACGGTTCCGGAGATACGGACGATTAAATAAAGGTAGTTTTTTGGATTTTAAGTAAACTCAAAATGACAGGTGACAGCTTTGCAGCTGCAGAATTGACAAATGACAGTGGTGCAGCTTTACAAAATAACAAGTGACAACTTCTAGGAGGCAGTTCTGGTTAGATTAAAATAGTTTGGATTAGATTATTTTAACTAAGAGATTGGTTCTGCACAGTTCTGCTAGGTACTCACAATATATTTTTGAAATAGGCCTCGCCACAGATCTGGTCAGGTTTTGGACTGGACTCCGGTTCTGGGCTTGGCACGTCACCGTGATCTGGGTCAGCTCTCTGGTTCTGCTCACAGCGGTCTGGGTCACTCTGGATCTCTGGTCTGGTCTGTCCGGATACAGCAGTCTCTGCACGGCTCCTGGATGCTGCTACCGCTGTTAGGTTTGCTGGATGCTGAGGCCTGCTGAGAAGAGTTCTCAGTTTGTGGGTTTAGGTCCTTGCTTTGAGTTCTGAATCAAGTTCTTTGGAGTTTTAAAGTCTAAGTGTTGGATCTGGTATCTTCTGGATGTTGTGTGGTCCGGCAGAGCGCGTTGCAGCAACTGGATTTGAATCCCCTCTCTAGCTTCCAGTGGCTCTTTTTATGTCCTTTGAAAGTGGGTGTGTGTGCAGCATCACTAGCCAGCCCCTCTCTCAACTGCCCATTGGTCAAGCTTTCCGCACTGCTTTGATTGGGGGAAGGAAATGTGTGTCATGGTGATGCTGTTTTATGGTCTGCAGAAAGGATACTCCCCTGTCAAATTGCACATGAATCTATATTTGACCTAAAGACATATTTGCACAGATACACATTTGTTTAAAATTACATGCACCCATCACATATCACATGAGGTATACTCTGTTCAAACTCTGCTCTTCCTGGGGGCTTGCATCCAGAAATGGCAACATTTTGTGCTTTGTACTGGGTTTTGCAACATCAGATTTTTCTCCAGATTTATACACATATACACCCCCCTCCCACACATATCTCAGTAACTTTCCAGGTCGCTAGCTTAAACACAGAGTATGTGGTGTCAATAAATAGCGGGGTTTTGCCCCAGAACATCACACAACTTGGAGTTTGGGCTTGAATTGTAGGCAAAGTTTCCATTTTAAGGAACTCAAAGTTGTGCATTCCTGTCATTTAGTCCCAATAAGTTATCAGTGTTTCTGTAAAATATATATTTTGCTTTCAATTCAGTTCTCAGAGTGTTGGAGTCCGCCTCCAAGACTTGGGTGGGTCAGTGATCACATGTGTCTTCTGCTGGGAGCTCTTTGTGTACAGTCAACAGTCAACATCAGCATATTCTATTCAACTGCAAGAGCCTATTGTGTGGTCTCCAGGAGGCTGCCAGCCAGTCTGCCTTCTATCAATCAAGAGGTCATGTGAGATTCTGACTCCTGGTGTGAATCTCTGGAGGTGAGAGGTTTCCCAGCCTTTGGCCTGTTAATTAAATCAGATTGTCTTCTGGGAACAGCATGTGGTTAAGATTTTAATTAACTCCCAGCCTTTGATGTAAAGGCCTCTCCTGCAACTCCTGACATGCAGTTTCCCTGTCAGAGTTTAGACCGCTAGCGCCGCCCTCAGTCAAAAGCGGGTGGTGCACGCATTTTTTTTTGGATCAGTCTTGAATTCAAGCATTTCAAACAAGAGATATTACATGGAAGTATATTGTCCAGGTTCAACAAATGGCATTGGTGTAGTTCTGCAGTAAAATAATTTTGTGCCCATAAATTAGCCATGTTTGACCTGAAGAAAACGAATTCCCAACAGTTATGGGTTGCTTTTGGCAATCAGCATTGCCCCTTTTAAAATGGTTTTAGGCTCTGTGCCCTTCTGTGCTCACAACATAGGCAAAAATGGGTGGCACCTTGGGTGACCATCTTGGTGTGCGCAACTGCGCGGTTCTCCTAGATCCTGGCGTGGATGTGGGCGGCGACAGCTCAACCCCACATCTACCCTGTCTATTGATTTATTTTTATTCCGGGATAGGATAATGGGCAGCGACGGTTTAATCCCCATGTCTATCCAGTCTATTGATTCAGCATGGGTCAAAACCCTGCACACCCTTTTTCATATTAATTGTCTCATCCAATCTGTTATTGAGCCCTCATATTTCAACCTTTTGCTAGACTCATTTTTCCACCCATTCCATTTCTCATTTTGTTTCCTTTCTATTTCTCTTTCGTATTTTTGTGCAAATATGTGTAGCCCCGGGACTCTGTCCCGAGGCTTCACCTATTAAATTATTGTATTATTCACCTACTCATTCCTTTTACACCAAAAGGGCACCTTCCCACTGCTCGATGTTCACTCCTTTTCTCCTCACAGCTTTAGGTGACTCTCCCCCATCATGTTCTATGATGGATGCATTCCTGAGCTTTTAATGCTCACACCAGAAACAGTGGCCCAGGCTCCTATCTGATTCTTATAACTTTAATTTTATAACTGGTTATTGATGAGCACATTGCCACTGAGCTATTCTGCCACCACTACACTTACAGAAGAAGACATATGTACCAATCCACGGGCAGTTTAAATGTTAATCTTTCACTCTGCTGCAGCTCAATACAGAGGTGAGACATTTTCTGTTTGTGTCCTCCATAGTATCTCTGTTTAGTTTAATGGCTGTATGCAGTGCGTGGATATAAGTGAATGGCTGGACTGTGGAGATGAGTAGAGCCTCTACGTTGGCCCACAGAAAACATGATCTGAATAAAGTACTAGATTTTTGTAGAGATTAGTTAAGGTGCCCAAATGTATTGCAACAAAACCCCTGAAATTCAGCGCATTGGGGAAGTCATGACTGACTTAACTCAGCACGTTCCCTTTGATGTCCCATATAATCCTATGTCCCCTCATATTGGCATTGTGTGTCATTGTGACTCCCTTCTCTTATAATATGTATGTGCTCATGGGCTTTGTAACAGGAACGCGCCAAATTAAGCTGGTCATGATTTTCTGTGAATTTCAAGGGTTTTGTTATACCGTGGCCACTAGCCATGTGAATCAGGCCGCGAGCAAGGGCATTCAACCCTGGCTACTGAGCATGGTCTTTGGCCATGCCTACTGTATATTTTAGAACATTACCAGGCTGCCAGCCATGGCCTTCAGCTGTGCCTACTGTATATTTTACACTTCCAGCATTCACTGTGCCCACTAGTGAATTTTCACCCCCTACCTTCCTGTAGCTGTCAAAATAATTTTTAAAAAACAAGCTTTTTCCCCATATCCACGGCTGTGGCTATAATAACCATGTACAACAGATAGCCGCAATTATTGGTAGTTGTTTGGTACCCGTGGCTATCAGGGAAAAAAGGCGGAAAAGAAATGCTGTTCTGCCCTCCCAGGCAAACCCAAGTGCACCCCTCATCTGTGCCTCCTCACCTCCCTATCCCTCTACCAAACAGGAAAAGTAATGATTCTGCTTCTCCCCCTGATCACAACTAAACATGCTAGCTGTTCATCTTGCTACGTTTGCTGATTGAGTACAGTTTGCTTATGCCTCATACTATTTGTACAATTGCATACTTAGGGAACCTATTGTTCTTCCTTTATTGTAACTGTGTTATGCTGATGCATTATAATCTGCTTCCCATGTCAAAATTTGTTTCTTGCTACCTGTAAAGAAACTTCTTGTACTATAATTGTAGGTGTCTAGTCAAATGGTCGACAGACAAATGGTCGACAGACAAATGGTCGACACAATTTGGTCGACAGGACAAATGATGGAATTTTTTTTTTAGTTATATATATATATATTTTAGGTTTTCGTTTAGGGAAAAAGAGGGTTTTTTAGCAAAAAAAAGGGTGTCTAGGGGGAACCCCCCCAAAAAAAAAAATGTGAAAAAAAAAATTCGATCATTTGACCTGTCGACCTTTTGGTGTCGACCATTTGTCCTGTCGACCATTTAGATTCGACCATTTGACCTACAACCATAATTGTAACCTGCAAACTTGCGCCCAGATACTTCCGGGTTAGGTGCGCTATATAAATAAATAAAATACCCTTTAAACGCTTGTTCTGAGTGGCGTCCTTTCAATCATGATCTCATCCTTTCCAGTAGCTGCAGTTATCCTGCCGAACAATCGCGGCTACGTGACAATATTTCTGCTGCAAACACGATCCCCAACCCACACTTAACTCCCATATTTCACATCAAGCCCCAACCCCCCCCACATCTCGCCTCCAAATGCCATTTTTCTGCTTTTCGTTTTCCGATATTTGTGGTTATAGCAGCGGCTATCTCTTGCATCGGAAAAAAAGATGGCACCCTTTTAATTTCTAAAAGCCTCTCTGGTGCAATGCACCATGGGAGATATCTCTATTTGGGGAGAAGGGGCCCCCTCTTCTCCATCAAATATTTAAAAAACTACTGGTCAGAATAATCGTGAACCATAAAAGGATTCCGAGTCAAAGCTTTGTGCCCAGGTTGCTTCGGACCTGGTCCAAATTCACCCACCTCTGACCAAAATGTGACCTTTTTTTGTCTATGGGAAAATGAATGGGGACTAGGTCAATTATTGGTTTCATAATATATTTGTTTTACTAACAAATATTTCCCAAACCATTTTTTTCGATTTCCTATGGTACTCAGTACTCACCTCAACTATAGAGCGGCGACTGTTGCCCTATAATATATATATCAGCAAATGTGGAGTAGCCCTTTAAATTATTCTATCCACTTTAAATATCTGTAGATACGTCATGAACAGTAGATAACCTAACTAATAGGCACCATTGTCCACGTTATGTTAATAGTACACATAATTTTAATAAGAATATATCTTTATTTCTCATATAGGGTTTAGAGGATAGATGGTAGTCAGGCCATCTGAGAAATATATAGAAAGGAGAGAACTATTGTATAACATGAATTATGTTCTGACTCAATCGACATGTTGTTAACACGGGTATTGGTGATGGTATGGTACTATCAATTGTATTTTATTATTTGAATTGTTTGTTGAATTTATTGTTGAATGCTTGCACAATGTATGATTCTTGATAACAGAGAATTTGTTATTTACTTATGAGTGTGTATACCAATATAAGAAATAAAGATATTTCTGATGTATATGGTCTTTATGTTTTCCATTTATAACTGTCGCTTCAAGCTAGTGTACTCAATTGGTTTCTAAAGTAAGAGAATTACTGCCACTTTACCTCACACTGCTGTACTTGTAATGAGGCCAGTAATCTCTCAAAACTGCAAGCTGGGCCGCCCTCAGACCACAACGAGGTGACAGTCTCCATTATTTTATCATCACATTCGAATTCATAGGATTTCGAAATTAGTATGGATCGTCCATGGTTACAAACATTTTAATGTTAGGGTAAATGTGAAAAATGAAATGAGCACCAACCCCAATGTGCAATATGTGCTTAGGAATTAAGCATACAACCCTTTTATGTCAGCCGTATTTGTGAAATACAAAGCTCTGCAGTCAATCTTATGTTCCCAAAATGCTCTTTGATTTTATTCAAAGCAACCAAGAAACATCATTGCTGTATTTGTTCCCTTCCACTTTATAATAGGGGAATTTGAAAGAGCAGAATAGGAGTGTACCAGACTGTCCATTTGTAAATGATAATCTTCTGCCAGAAAATATATTTGTACCTTTATTCTAGGTTTTGATAATGTGGTTTGCTCAGTAAGACAATCTTATTATGACTACGATATAGTCCAGAAGACATAATTAGAAATGTACATTATACAATTTAAAAGACAGTTTACATTGATAGTACAATTAAAGAATTTCATTTTTTAAAAGTATTTTTTATTCAAATGTATTACCTCATTGCAGAAATGTTCTGCACAGCTAAAAACCGATGATCTGTTTTGTATGTGCACACCAAGACAGTGTTTAATTTTGTATGCTGGCTATTTGTTACTGTATGCACAAATTCTAATAATTGATAAAACAATCAAAAATAACAAATGCAATTGTAATCCCTGCAACCCAGACCTCTGGTCTCTTACAAAAAGCAGGCAACCCCGACAGAACGTGCATACATTTCCCTCACATCTCATGTATGGAGGAAATGCCCTCACTGTGATGGCGACATTGCTGCAAGACATATGTGATGACAATGTTGGTCTCCAGATATCAGGCTGGTCCCCACCTCGTGGAATGTCTCAGTTGCTGCACCCCTGGTTCTACTAGTAACCATAAAAACATAGCACCCACCACCCAGTAAGATGTCTGTTTTTTTGCATGATGGAGCTGCTGTAAGCAATGACTGGGGTGGCTCTAGCACATGCAGACTGTCCTATACAGAGAAACAGAGGGGGCTCATTACGAGTAAATAGGTCTGGAAAGAATGCTGGTACTACCGGCCTGGGCATTTTTCCCAGACCGGCTTGCTCCGAGTCTGCCAGTAGGGGCAGTGTACCACCGTCAGGCTCGACCTGCCGGGAGTTCAGGCTCCTACCAGCAGAGGAATCACTGAAGCACCAGTACCGTGTCGGTGCTTCAGTGGTTCCCATCCAGTGGAGTCCTACGGGACTCCATGGAATGGAAACTTACTGTTGTTGCGCCAGTACTTCATTGGTGCCCATCCTATGGAGTCTTGGAACCTACCACCATTGCCGGCAACCAAAATACCCCAGTAACACCAGAAAATTGGGCGCCGGGAACAGTAACCCACTGGTAGAAGGTGGCTCTAGCACATGCACACTGTCCTACAAAGGGAAAAAGAGGGGACTCATTACGAGTAAGCTGGTATGGGAAAAATGGCTGGTACTACCGGCTCTGGCATTTTTCCCAGACCGGCTTGCTCCGAGTCTGCCAGTAGGGGCAGTGTACCACCGTCAGGCCCGACCAGCCGGGAGTTCAGGTCCCTACCAGCAGAGGAATCACTGAAGCACCAGTACCGTTAGCAACTGTGCCGGTGCTTCAGTGGTTCCCATCCAGTGGAGTCCTATGGGAGTCCATGAAATGGGAACTTACTGCTGTTGCGCCGGTGCTTCATTGGTGCCCATCCCATGGAGTCTTGGAACCTACCACCATTGCCGGCAACCAGAATATCCCAGTAACGACAGAATATTGGGCGCCATAACAGTAAGAAAAGTCTCCAAGTAACCCGCTGGTAGAACCGGTGAGTTACTTGCAGACTCGTAAAGAGGCTGATAGAGTTTGATGAAGAGAGGGATAGAGAGACAGAAAAAGAGAAGAGAGTGGGAGACAGTGCTACATCAGTGTATGATACAGTGGGTACAACTAGTGTTTTCAGATATGGATAGTTACAGCCATTGCCATCAGATACCTTGGAATCAGGGGAGGACTTGAGAGAGGAGATCAGAAGTGCAATGGTGAAGTTGATCCTAGCTTTGGTATGTGGGTGAGGAAAGTATAGGAATTGGCATACCTGTTTCCAGCATTCACTATCTATTCTTATTTCTTTGCAGATTCAATTGCCTCTCCAAATGTTGACTACCTCTCTCTGGCTTATGAGTGACAAATCGTGAGGGTGACAAAACAGTACCTGGACCACCATCACCAGAATAGTTGAAGTATGACAATGAAGGGGAAGAAATCTAGAAGTCAGAGCAGCCAGAAATCCACTATTGTAACGTTCTGCTATATAACAAGAAAAATGTGAAAAGAGGTTATAATGATTTGAGTATAGCATTCACAATCTAAACGCAGGTTACCTAGTTAAATTTATGCCTGGGTCAAGTCCACCTTTCGCCCATCCAAGTCAAATGACAATACTTTCATTAAGTTAGGCACCAAGGGATACTGAACTTGAGAGTAATGTTTAAAACATTCATTCTTTTTTCTTGTTGGAAATGTCTGTCTCATCGAGAAATGACAGGTATACGAAATACAAATTAAAATGGTTACCTTGTCCGGGCATTGAACTGCAGATATACAGTACCAATCATCAAGATGGCATACACCCAAATGCTTTGTATGGAGCAGTCAGAAAATAAAAGACCCACTTCATCCATGTCTTAGTCACAATCCAGCATGCCAATGTTCATTCACAAATGTTAAGCAACCATTTGTAAATGCAGAGTGTAATAAAATGTTAACAAGATAAGCATTGTAGCATTTTATTAATTTTTTACACAATGCAGATACAGAAAAAATCAGGACCTGCTTGTTTAAAAATACTAGTAATCAGACACCACATAAAGACAATTTAAAACTAGTTATATATGTACATTCAGTCAGTGAATTCATAAATGAATACAGATGCTGTACAAAGTTAGTGGCTGAAATCAGCATTTGAAGATGGCTGCAAATATTTCCCAGATTATATTTTCTTCTCTGTTATATTGGGTAATATGTGCTGCATGAGATTACAAATGGCATGTACTGTAATGCTGTTAGTCATCTTATTTTATGAAAAAAAATGTCAAAGATCATCATCTCAATATATCGAGATTGGGGACACTTACTCTTGCTTTGTTCAAATCCAGCTAAACGACACAATCTACAGGGCCACATTTGCCATGAGATCATTGCCCTACATATGATTTTATTAGGCGTAGGAATCTTAAACAATGTCTGATTAACTACCGGGTGCATACCTTGAAATGAGCTGAAGAATTATGTAAAAACCCAAATAACCTGGATGTTGTATTTATGTATCATGTTATATGGGGAAAGCTTGGTCATTGAGGAATAGACTCCTAATATCCTTATAAAACCTGCACTGTATGTGTTTATATTTGCTTCTTCTGTTTTTAGATTGTTTTATCATTTTCCTGCTCTATTTGTCATTTCTCAAGTGTATGCTTCTTAAATCAAAAGAATTTTTTTTGTTTTGACTAGGGGAAGACCAATGAGGCAATTAGAGGGAGGATATATGAAGGGACTGGAAACAGGAAGGTGTGTGCTGCGGGGTGAGATCAGAGGCGGAGGTGGCAGACCCAAAGACCAGCAGGCGGAAAATGACAGTGGAACGGAGCATAAAAGCAATTTGCAGAGAAGGTGAGGTATTGGTTGGTGAAATAGAAAGGTACTGTATTGTGATTGTGCATGAAAGATGTGTGAGCGAAAGGTGTAGTTCAATTCTAAGGAGTGCGGGAGGGGTAACTAAAAGGGTGAAAAGTGTTATTGGGGAGAAGGTGGGGGGATAGTAGTAGGTTGGTGATGGGAGACTAGCAATGGTCTGGAGGGGGAGAGGTAGTAGTGTGAGAACAGTAGTAGTGGTGTGGAGATGAAAGAGCAGGAGAGGTTAGTATTGGTGTGCAGAAGGGAGTGTAATAGTAATGCAGCGGGGGGTGAGTAATAGTGCACCAGGGATGGGAAAGTAGTAGGCGGTAAGATCAGAGGGTGTAGGTAGGTAGTAGAGAAAGGAATATCGAAGGTATAGAAGAGGATGTTTATGGGAGAGAGAGGAGAGATGGTGAGTGAAGTAGTAGAGAGAAGACAAGGAAGAGGAAAGAGAGTGACAGAGAGACATAAGGAGAGGAAGATCAGAGTGTGGAAGGAGAAGACTGACTGGGGCTTGAGTATCTGGAAGGCACCACCCCGATTTCTAGAACTAAACAGGGGAGCAGAGTAGGCTACACCTAGGAAGTCCCTCTGGAAGTTATGTAGATAAGGCATTTGCCTTTAGGCCATAACCACCGGAACATACAGAACTTAGACAATAGGGGTCAATAATTGGTAAAGCTAGCCAGGGGAGTAGGAACACCTGGGTTAGGGAGGGACTTGCTATCACTAGATCAGGTAGAGAGGGACGGCCCTTAGAGTTTGTTTGTAACCCATTAATAAAAAACCTGAAACGATTCTTTAGAGTTGGTGTGTAATTGAGGCCATCTGTGACACGGGAGAGGAGCAGAATGAGGAGGTGCTGGGAGCAACTGAACTGTATGAAGACATAGATGATGAGGAAGGAAGATCACTGCAACACAATGTGGGATGTTCTGACCCACTAGGGTCTGCCCTGCAACATCCCTGTGTGCTGCTTTCATCAGAAACAACAGGATGGCCGCCAAAAAGCTCTATGCGCTAAGAATATCTGAGAAGTGCGCAGGAAAACCTGAAAAATAGGCCGCCAATCCATTTGACGGTGTCAGTGGTGGAACCGGCGACCACTCTACCAAAACCTGTCATTGGGCTACCCACAGAGTGAAATGGAATTACCTGAAAAGGCAGGGATACATTTCCAGGAAAACCCAGAAGTGCTTTAAAATCTGTTTTTCCTTGGCTGTTGAAAGTGCAAAATCATGGTTCCCAAACATCAGAAAACATCCAACATCCTTGTTGGGTATTAAACATCACTTTATTTAAAGAATCCACCCAAGCACAATGTCAGGAGAAGCACATTTCGTCATAAGAAAATCCACATTCAAAAAGGTACTTGCCTGAATAAATCTGTCAGATATGGGTGCAGTACTGCCGCTCGCCTGTGTCAGAGCTGTCATTTATTTATACTGGCAGTTTAAAACCTGTGTCTTAAAATCAAATTATGGAGAAGAAGAGACTTGCCATCAAAAGCAATATAGGGTGCTACAATTCAATCTCTATGTTTGAAAAAGACTGGAATTATGTGATGTGTGTTTATATTTGTTGAAAATATAAGTTTATTTAGAAAAGACAATTTTAAACAAGGGGTTTTAAAAGTGAACTAATGTTAGCCACAGTACTTCAAAGGCACATTCCACAGTTTGCCCCAAACAAAGGCATCTTCCCCTTGCTCTCTGCTCAGGAACTGTCATTGAGTTGTTAATGGAGGTGGGAGGAGATTTTGGCCTGTTGCTCTGAGGAGAGACAAAAGACTCCCTTGATTGAAAAGGTATGCAGATTCAACTGTCAACAGAAAACAACTGACAGCAGGAAGGGAGCCTGGGAGTGCTCTGGGACCAGCAAACCTTAGAGGCGGGGCCAGACAGATTTGTGTATCTTAGAGTACAAGAAAATATTTTTGGGGAAAAAGACTCATAGAGAACTGTGCAAAACTTGTTAAAATCGGTAATTTATAGGTTATTAATATGAAAATGCTGCTCACAGTTTGAGATTACTCTGAACTCTGTGAGATGTTCAGAGACAGGACTACCGAAATGTTGATGTTGTAGCAATTGTGATAATGCTAGAAATATGAAACTTCACAGGATTATGCCCAGATGTCATGCGCATGTATGTGGAAAAATGTGTACAGATCTGACACTGGCTAACCAACCAGAAGTGCGAAAAATTGTAAATTTTGAACCAAAGTTCTCACTAAAATGAGACTTGGACGGATACGTGCTCTGCTAAATCTGTAATGTGAATATGTATTATTAGCAAGTTGGTGATATTGTGAATATGATTTATGTGAAAAATAGATTTACTGTACTGAAACAAAGGGGAGGTACTCCCTGGATTGCAAAATGCAGCATCACTATGACACTAGATTTTCTTCTCAAATCAGGAGATGGGAAATACTCTAACGAATAGGATTCCTAGCGGGTGTGTTTAGTATAATTCAGCCTACCCACCCCTTTGGGGAAATACATAAATAGGGACAGTTTAGGAGCTAGAGACACACACAGATTCACCCATCAACTGACTTACTGGAGAAGCACTCTGCAAGAGGGACCCATATCCAAGACTCCAGAGCTCTGAAAGCAGAAGGCCCAATTCCAAAGCTGAACCCTTCCCAGCTGGCCTTTAAAATCTTGCAACCTGATTTTAACCCCAGACTTCCAAGGGGCACCCCAAAAATTGAACAGCCTGGCTGTGCTGTTTCTGCTTTCTTGCCAAGAACTCTTGCTAGAACCCAGAGATCCAAACCAGTAGGGCAGAGCTGTAACCAGATAGCTGTAACCCAGAACCAACCCATCAGATCAGTTCAGAGGCCGTGCAGAGACCAGAGTGCCGTACTGAGTGCATAACCGGGTGCCTGAATCCTGTCCGATGGGCTAGCAGAATTCCAGTTCAGAAGCCTTTTACCAGATCCTGACCGGCCTATTCCAAACCCATAGTTGTGGGTATCTATAGCATAGAATTGTCCATAGCCAATCTCTTATCCTTAAGTAATCCAATCCAAAACCATTCTATCATATCCAAAACTGCATTGTAGAACCTTTCTTGTTTTTTTTAACCTTTCCCTCATCCATATAGTCCTTTGTTAATGGTAGTGATAAATTCATCTTTGTGCTAATATATTTGCTGAAGAAAGACAAGTGTCTTGGCGGGCAAAAGTCAGAGCAGAGGCACCGCTGTTCTGGTGGCTCTCCGTTGGGTATCTTGCATCTTCATAGACTCCTTAGTGTAAAGACAATCTGTTTGTAATTTCAAAAGCGCATCTTTCATTTGAAAATCTTGATTCTTTTTGAGAAAAATCGACCTCTACTAAAACCTTCATAACTTCTGAACCGTACATGTTAGAAACATAATTGTGTTTCAAATTGCAGCTAACATCTCAGCTTTCAAACAAACCCAAAACCGCATTCCAACTCCTTATAGTTTTGCCGCAATCATGTAAAACAGCTATTCTTTGCATCCGACCTCAGAATTCAGTTCCAATCTGCTAGTTATTCAATCCTCATTGCTAGTTTTTACCTGAAACTATACAAAGTGGCTCCCACTAGTTTTGAATCCAATTTAGAGAATTAAATTCATTTTTCAGTGTTTTTCCCATTCATTCAAAACCACATTCAAAAGCATTTGACCTGTTTTGAAATCATTCCTGTTTCTCCCTGCTTGCTGGGGGGAGGGGGATTGGGATTGAAACTGTATTGGTTGAAATTGTGGGCCTCATCACGAGTCTGGCGGTAACCCTTAAATGCGGCGGTAGCGCGATTACCGCTGCATTTAAGGGTCTGCCAGATCATGGCCTTGGCGGATTTCCCCCCAGCTCTAAGCTGGGGAGAAATCTGCAACAAATTTGCCAATTTTTGGCGCTATTACTGCCGGCGGGAATTCCGCCAGCGTTAATAGTGCACATTTTCCCCATTGGGCCCAATGGGGAATGAGGAATTTCCAAATGGGCCCAATGGGGAATGGGCACTAACCGTTCCGCCAAACCCGTGTTCCGGAGCTAATAGCGCCGGGGGTTTGGTGGTAGGGCTAATAGCACCGGTGGTAATAGCGCCGGCGTTACTGCCCAACTCATGATGAGGCCTGTATATTCCTGAAACCTGGGTTCTCTCCTTCCATATCTATATTGCATATTGGGGGGAATTGAGTAGTGTGCAGGGGAAAAGAGTGATTACATTGCATTTGATTGAACACACAAAAGCATTGTTTCTGTGCTGCATTAATTTCCTATCATTGCATTTGACTGAATCCACACAAAGTTTAATTCTATGGTACATTAATTTTCTTATCCATGCTCATTCTGATTAAAGAGATTGTTGATTGTAATATCACCCAATGGTGATCATTGTATAAAGATTAATAGTGTGATATCTAGATATTGTTGTTCAAATTCATAAAAGTGTGATATATATATATATATATATATATATAGAGAGAGTTCAAATTCATAAAAATAAATCTTTTAACGCTAGGCATTGACTTAGGTGGCGTGCCGGGTTGAAATCACTTACAAGATTGGGGTCTCGTCGCGGGACTTCTGAATTAGATATACCACTTGTGACAGTCTAATACAGTGTGCTAACTAGTGGGGTACATAATTCCTGTTGGGCTACCATGCTGTGTTACACTGTTAAAAGCACCCCTCAATTGGAACACTCTAAGGAAACGGTCTGTTTTGCAAAAATAAAATAAACTTCTGTAAGTCAGGAAGGAAATCAATATTTCCAGAATAGCGACTTTGGTAGAGATCAATATGGCTAGAGAACACCTATTGCATAAATTATTTGTAAGGGGTGAATGGACAGAGCAGGATCAGAATGTGTGGTTGCAGGCAATCACAGAACAGATCACTACAACAGGGTTAGATATATGGCAAGATCAGGGTCCATTACACATGGCCCTGAGTGAACTATATATGGCCCCTAAGGCAAAGGAAGAGCAAAACAAGATTGCCAAAATAGCGGCATATCTATACCTATATATTGGAGCCATACAGGATAAATATGCTGAGGGCCAGGATCTGGCAAACAGGCAACTGTAGGCATTAGAAAAGGCCCAAACTGATCTGGACTCTTCTGAGCAGATGCTACAGAGGAGCCAGGAGTCAGAAAATGAAAGTAGGCAGTACATGATCAAAATGAAAGAGGACATGGGTATCCTGCAGCAGAATGCTGGCCCTGCAGAAGGAGTACCAAGAAAGTTTGGACTCCCTACTGCAGAGCCAGACAAAGCTGGAGCAACAAATACATTTCAACAGGGCTTTCGCAGAGCAGATAGTCACCCTGCAAAGCCACTTAGACAGAGAGAAAGAAGAGAGTAATTCATTAATCGTGAAAGACCTGGATACCCAGGCAGAATTTGATGAAGAGCGCCAGAAAGCTGGTGCACTTCAAAGACAGAGGGACAGCCTGGCGGCACAGAGGCAGGCTCTTGCTCAGGAAAGGGACTCCTTAGGCCAGGAAGTCTGCTATTTAACAGAGAAGCTGGAAGAAAATCACCTGGCCCTTCAGGAACTAGGTGACCTCCAGAAAGACCATCAAAAATTGTTAGAGCACACCAGGAGGGTGCAAGATGCTCTAGCAAGGAAGGACCAGGCCAGTATGGACAGGACCCAGGAGGTAACCCTCCTGCGGCAAATACTGGCCCAGTACTCTAAAACAACACAAGAAGCACAGGGAGAACATGAGGCTCTCTGTGAGAACAATGACAGGCTCCACAGGCAGGTAGCCATGCAAGAGGGATTGATAGAAACTAGTAAGGCCTTGACTGAGGAACAGAAAGCTCAGATTCTTGCATGGCAACAGGGAGAAGGGGCTGGCAGAGATGAGGTTCGCTGGGAAAGGGAAACACCTGAGCATAACCTCAGGAACCCTAGTACCAGAGGCCTTCAACTCTTCCAATCCCTGGACTCTGCCACCCCCATGTCCACTGGAGCACATAAGCCAAGGGCCACGGGGATGGCAGATTTCAATCCAATCAGAAATATGGGGCTCATAAACCAGCACCTCCCAGGAATGGATAGGCGAGCATCTGGGTATGGGTACCAAAGTACTGTGAAATTTAGTGGGGAACTCCATGAGAATAGGCCCACTAAGGGCATCCTGAAAACCTCTGCCCAGCTAGGACAGTGGGGGCGGGGGGTTACTCATCATAATCTGGGAGCAAGGAGAAATCAGAAGACTCTTCTGAGCGCCCCAGGACACAGGAGACTAGGTCCCCACATTCTGCCAGCCATTCCCAGGCTCGCAGAATCCGGGGGAGCCTAGAAGACCAGACGGGCAGCTCTGGGAGCAGTGCCTCTGAGTCAGAGGAGGAGTGGACCAGGATTACCCAAACCAAAACTGCTCATAAGGCAAAAAGGGCCTTGCTTAAGGACCCCTTAAAGCAAATCAAGGTGATAAGGAGCGTCATCATGCCCTATCATAAGAACGCTAAGTATTCTGTTTGGGAGCACTTAGAGGTCTTTGAGCAGATAATGGAAACGTTCCATTTGAAGGACAGCCAAAGCTGTATTCAATATGTGAAATGGACCTTCTCACCAGAATACTCTAGCTTCTTTGCGGGACTGGAGGACCAAAATCATTCTAGATGGTCCACCTATAGTGCGGCCATCTTGAAACATTTTTCTGTGCATAGAAATCCTCAGGAGGCTCGCAAGGCAGCTTACAACTTGCAATGTGGGGAGGATCAGGCCCCACAAGAATTTGTGCAGGAATTAAAGCGTGCCTTTGCGCAGACCACCAGAAGGGTGCGCACGGACAGCAAAGAATTTGTGAATACTTTTTTCCACGCTCTACCAAAGTACATCATGACCCAGCTAGTGAGTGATTTTCATGAGAAAAGATCACTAGACTGGGTCATTGAACAGGCCACCCGAATTTATGAGGTGCAGAAGTCCATAGAAAACAACAATAATCCTAAATGTCCCAAACCCACCAACACCCCTGCTGCTGCTAAAGTGGCAGAGGTGAAGGTTGCCCCCATTTTAGATTTGGAGATGGGGGGCCTAAAAATCTGCCTTCACAAAATCAGAATAATCCCAAGCCCAGAAGGCCCTCGGGCCAGTCACAGACAGGGAGCCAAGGAGGTAGTCCCACAAATGGGATCCCTCACTCCCCTGACTATATAAGTCGGGGGCTACAAGGGGAATAGACGCATCCTGGGTTATGTGTGGACTCCTCTGGCCCAAGGGGTGGGGGGGTCCAACCAAACAGCAGCTAACCCAGGAAACTTCCCTCCTCACTTCCCCCAGGAGGGCAGAAATTCCCCAAATCCTGGACAGAACTTCTTCCCCAGGTACCCGTAAAACTTTCAACCTCAGAACCATCCATCCTTCTTTCCCTAATTTCCTGAGCCCAGACAACCCAATCCGGAAGAGGGGAGGCCAAGGGTGGAGGGGTACCCACATTTTCCAAACCCGGGGTATTTTCAGAGAAGGGAACGTTACCCTTCCCGGGATCAGCCCAGGGGAGAAATGAGAACCCCTTATCAGCCTGAGCGGGTGTCACAGCTAGAGAGCCAGGTCCAAAATATGGCACAGGATCTGGGTTGCATGCTGAGGGCTCAACAGAACCCTCAGATGAGCATGCTGGCACAGAATGCCTCAAACTCCGGACCTGGTGCTCCAGAGCAATGACGGGGGCAGAACCCTGACAACCCACCGGTTCCCAGGGAGGAGGCACAAGGAGAAAGGGGTGTAAAGCCTTGGAGGAAGCTTCCTTTCCCACTTGTAGAAAGCCCCTGGAAACCCAGGAAAAAGAACCAAAATCTCCTGCCCCTGAAAGTCTGCCACCCAAGGAGCAGAGGCGGGTAGGAGAAACAAAGAACCCAAACAGACCCATTTTGAGGAGGAGGTACAAATCTTCCAATTTGAAGGAGAGGGATCCTCAGAAGATCCTGGGAAAGGTATCTTTTTCCTTCAGAGATGGGGGAACTCCTCCCAAAGAGAAATGGGTCCCAAAAGATCCAAATCTAGACTGGGTAGAGGTGGGGACTGAGCTAGCGCCGCCCATCATCCAATCCCAGAACCAACAACATGAAAATCCCTGGTTCAAACCCATTCTGGTGACTGCCTCCAAAAAGGGGGGGCAGCCCAGAACCGGAACCAGGGGAACCCAAAACTTCTCCCATATCTACTTGCCACCTTTTCTTTTCAGATTCCCAAGACTCCCCACAAAATTCTGCCCACATCACCTCCCTATCAGTGTCCAAAACTAGAAAACTAACCAACCAGTTGTCCAAAAATGTGCATTATCTGTGCCCCCTTGAGGAGAAGGAGGGAAGATTCTATGCCCCGGTCCAAATACAGGGGCAGGGTACAATTTTGGCACTGGTGAACACTGGATCCCAAGCTACCCTTCTGTCAAAAAAGGCCTTTGATAAACTGAATTTGGGAAGGGGGAGAATTACCAAATTCCTCTCACCTCTCTTCCTGGACAACTTCAGAACTTTGACGGGAAGGAAATTCCCGTTGAGGGGACTGCGGATTTGGACATTAAAATTGGGCGACACAAGGTGAGGCACCCGGTCATAGTTGTAACTCCAGAGGGTACCCCTTGTTTACTGGGGAATGACCTCCTGCGAAGGTTGTCACCCCTAATAGATTGCGTAAACAAGATCCTCTGGACCCAGACTAACCGACCAATAAAATTAAAACAGAGTGTCAACCAGGTTGGTTTAAATGGCACATGCCACATGGTTGAACAAAAATCTGACCAAGTAGAATTTCACTTCCAGAATAATCAAATTCCAGACGTGACAGTAATAGCAGTAGGACAACAAACTGGTGATGGGGGGGGGTCCTCTCTATTTCTGAAAATCAACCTTCCTTCCAGTCTAAGGTGGCATTCCACACTGGAAGGAAACACTCTGAAATTCTTTACCAATCCACAATCAGACATTCCCACTCCTATAGTCCAGAAAGATGAGAAATCAGCTCAGAGTCTGGCTGATATTCAGCAAATTGGAGAGCAGTTGTTCATCCCTGTTCAGTTAAATGAAGGGAAGGACTCTGTTCTCGCCCGAGTGTGTGTGAACAACGGTAAGAGCTTCATCAGCGAAGCCATGTTCTGCCAACTCCCAAAAGATCCAGCCATTCCCACATTTAGACTGATAGACAAATGGGAATGGATCACCCAATTCCAAACCTCTCCTGCCAAGCAGGTGTATGCTCAAAATTTCCATAGGCAACAAGAGCATAGTCCATAATTGTTGGGTCGTGCGAGACGTCACTGCCGCCTTTTACTTAGGCAGTGACATTCTCAATCGCTTTGCCATTAGTTTGGACCTAATAAACTTCAAAGCTTGGTCCAATTAGCGGATAATCCCATGGGCTTTGATGACCCAGAGAAAGCATTTAGGTCAGCTCAACTTCTGCCTTATACAGTTGAAATTCAGATTCGAGAGGAAGTCACCATCCCAGAAAGGACCCGACAATTCTCACTGGAAGTGAAAGTTAAAAGAGGACAGAAATTGAAAAACCATGATGCCTATATTCATCTAAATGCTTATTTCCAACAGCAAGGCTTTGGGGTAAACCCAACAACTGTAGTCAATACAGAACATGACACCATTTCAATAGATATGGATAACAGCGACTGGCAGTTGATGACCAACATTTTTCCATAGATTTAGGCAATGAACTGTTAGGACCAATCCCCAAGGACTGTTTTGACAGTGATAGTGATGACACTAGACAGGATCTTTACCCTGCATGGGGGGAATTTCCTGGTGTACTCTTCCTGCCTTTATGGCAAGGAAGATGTGACCTGTGACTTCAGGAGGGATGAGGTGATTTTCCAGGTCCATGAGGACTGCCTTCCGCACCTGAAGCCACCATTCCAAATTAGCACTTTGACCAGGGACTTCTCCACCCAGCTGGAGGAGGCCGCTGAGATAGCAAAACCAGAAGTCTTTCCAGGCTTCAGGCAGATGGTTGAAGAGAGAGTCAACCTAGCTGATGCCTCTGAGACTCTGGAGCAAAAGCAAAAATTGAAACAAGTTTTTTTTTATTTTCAAGATCTCTTTGCGGTGGACTCATATGACTGTGCTCGCACCGACATCCACACAACAACAATCCCCACGGACCCTGGCATGACTCCAGTGTTTGTGAAGCAATATCGCTTGCCTCTCGCATCAATGGAGTCCCTTACTGAAATAATTAAGAACCTTGAGTCCCGTGGGATAATCCGTCCAGTGCACAGCACCTTCAATAATCCGGTGCTGGGGATTTTAAAGCCAAATGGCCAGTGGAGACTCTGCGCCGACCTTAGGGAGCTCAACAAATGGGTCCATACTTCCCGATGGCCTCTTCCCTACATTGACCAAGGGCTGGCCCAGATCCAGGGGTCACAGGTATTCACTGCAATAGATCTCACCAATGGATACTGGACTGTACCTGTCAGTAGGGAGGACCAATACAAGCTGGCCTTCACCTTTGGGGGACAGCAGTACACCTGGACCCGGACTCCCTTTGGATACATCATCTCCGGCAATGAATTTAACATTTTTCTACATAAGGCCATGCACGACCTGGGTGACAGGGGTAACTTGGCCTATGTTGATGATGTTCTCATCAAAAGCTCAACTGTGGAGGAACACATAGCGGAGATCCGTTATGTTCTGATACAGTTGAGGGCCGCCGGAGCAAAACTTTCCTTTCAAAAGGCACAGTGGTGTAGAAACTGTGTCAATTTCTTTGGCCATGAGATTACTCCTCAGGGTCTCTGTCCCCAGGAAAAGAAAGTGGAAGCACTCCAGAAATTGAAAGACCCCACAACTCTGCGGGAACTAAGGAGCCTCCTTGGACTGACTAATTACAGCAGAAAGTTCATTGATGACTACGCAGAGATCACAAGACCCTGATTCATCTTTTGAAGGGGGGGATCAAGTGGGAGTGGGGTCCAGAACAAGCCGAGGCAGTAAGACAACTCAAAAGAAGCCTCTCACAAGCACCTTGCCTAGCTTACCCTGTCAAAAACAAGGAGTTCTTCTTGAAGACAGGGTTCTCTAATACATGCTTGACTGCAGTATTATACCAAAAGCATGACAAGGTCAATAAAGTAATTTCCTATGTGAGTAAAAATGTATCCTCTTTGGAGGAAAAATTCAACGATTGTGAGAAGGCACTCCTGGCAACAGTGTGGGCATTGAAGAATTACCGCCCGTTTATCCAGGGGGAACACATCATAGTGGAGACTCCACACCAGCCTCTGCAATATCTCCAAAGTGACAGAATCCGGGCCAGAAATGTAAGTAATTCCTGAATTACTTCCTGGATTCTGTCAATGCAAGGCTTTCCAGTGGAGGTCAGATATTGCCAAAACAAGAAGAGTCCCCTCGCGCAAGGTCTGGCTGACATGCATGATTGTGCCAGAGAAAACTGTCTCGAGGACGAGGATGGTGCTTCCCCAGCATCTGCTCTACAGAACCCAAGAGCAGACATTGATCAATGCCTCCACAACTCATGAGTATGTTGAAATCTAAGAAAACACCTTCAACATGCTTTTGCCTATGCTCAGCGAAATCTAGAAAGATCTCCAGCAGCATGAAGACCCACTATGACTTAAAGGCTACTAGAAAAGAATATCATGTAGGAGACCGGATCTACTTATACAATTTCCAAAGGAAACAGGCCAAACAGCGAACATTTTTGCCTACCTGGAGGGGTCCTTTTGAAATTGTAGACAAAATCTCACCAGTCGCCTACAAAATCCATATCCCCAAATGCAGCTTGGCAGAGGGGGAAGATAAGTGGGTCCATATCAACCAACTGAAGTGTTGCCATCCTAGGCACATTCTGCAGCAACTGGAGGAGTCTTCTGGAACCCCAGAGAGGGTCTCTCCAGCTCCCTAGAATTCCAACTCTAAAATATTGCATCTATATAGTCAATAAATTGCCAATAGAAACATTTGTCCAGATTTGTCAAAATGTATGTGTCCGCTCCACTACATTAATAGTGGTGGGGAAATGTCTACAAATATGTTTTTCCTTTGTCATCCTAGAATTGGGAACCATGGAGAATAAAACCAAGGAGGACCACCCGGGGACCGGGAGACAAGATCCAAGGGGCCCGGGGTATCGCTTCATACCCACATCAGGACTGGGCGAGGAACTGGTTGATCCACCCCTGATGGAAGAAAAGATGATGAACTTTGCCATTTTTGGAATCAAAAGAAAAGAGACTGATCATCCCAGTCTTGCGACTTCCCATTGATGGACGAACAGCGCCAAATCGCAAGGGGAGGCTTGGGGGATGTTCTGATCCACTAGGCTCTGCCCTGCAACATCACTGTGTGCTGCTTTCATCAGAAACAACAGGATGGCTGCCAAAATGTTCTATGCGCTACAAATCTCTGAGAAGAGCGCAGGGAAACCTGAAAAATAGGCCATCAATCCATTTTCCTGTGTCAGTGGTGAAACCAGAGACCACACTACCAAAACCTGTCATTGGGCTGCCCACAGAGTGAAATGGAATTACCTGAAAAGGCAGGGCTGCATTGCCAGGAAAACCCAGAAGTGCTTTAAAATCTGTTTTTCCTTGGCTGTTGAAATTGCAAAATTATGGTTCCCAAACATCAGAAAAGATCCAACATCCTTGTTGGGTGTTAAACATCACTTTATTTAAACATTCCACCTAAGCACAATGTCAGGAGAAGCACATTTCATCATAAGAAAATCCACATTAAAAAAGGTGCTTGCCTGGAAAAATCTGTCAGATATGGGCACAGTATCGCCGCTCGCCTGTGTCAGAGCTGTCATTTACTTATACTGGCAGTTTAAAACTTGTGTCTTAAAATCGAAATGTGGAAAAGAAGAGACTTGCCATCAAAAGCAATATAGGGTGCTACAATTCAATCTCTATGTTTGAAAAAGGCTGGAATTATGAGATCTGTGTGTATATTTGTTGAAAATGTAAGTTTATTTAGAAAAGACAATTTTAAACAAGGGGTTTTAAAAGTGAACTAATGTTAGCCACAGTACTTCAAAGGCACATTCCACAGTTTGCTCCAAACAAAGGCATCTTCCCCCTGCTCTCTGCTCAGGATCTGTCAGTGAGTTGTTAATGGAGGTGGAAGGAGATTTTGGCCTTTTGCTCTGAGGAGAGACAAAAGACTCCCTTGATTGAAAAGATATGCAGATTCAACTGTCAACAGAAAACAACTGCCAGCAGGAAGGCAGCCTGGGAGTGTCTGGGCCCAGCAAACCATGGAGGTGGGGCCAGACAGATTTGTGTATCTTAGATTACAAGAAAATATCTTTTTGGAAAAAGACTCATAGACTCAAGACTCTTGTTTTTTTAACCTTTCCCTCATCCATATAGTCCTTTGTTAATGGTAGTGATAAATTCATCTTTGTGCTAATATATTTGCTGAAGAAAGACAAGTGTCTTGGCGGGCAAAAGTCAGAGCAGAGTCGCCGCTGTTCTGGTGGCTGTCTGTTGGGTATCTTGCATCTTCATATATTCCTTAGTGTAAAGACAATCTGTTTGTAATTTCAAAAGCGCATCTTTCATTTGCAAATCTTGACTCTTTTTGAGAAAAATCGACCTCTACTAAAACCTTCATAACTTCTGAACGTACATGCTAGAAATTTAAATGTCAAATTGAAGCTAACATCCTTCAGCTTTCAAACGAACCCAAAACCGCATTCCAACTCCTAGTTTTGCCGCAATTGCGTTTCTCGCGTGCTCAAAAGTTTGCCGCGGATTCGCGTTTGGCTCAATTTCAACACGTGTAAAAAAGCTATTCTTTGCTTTCGACCTCAGGATTCAGTTCCAATCTGCTAGATATTCAATCCTCATTGCTTGTGTTTACCTGAAACTATACAAAGCGGCTCCCACTAGTTTTGAAGACAATTTAGAGAATTAAATTCATTTTTCAGTGTATTTCCCATTCATTCAAAACCACATTCAAAAGCATTTGACCTGTTTTGAAATCATTCGTGTGTCTCTCTGCTTGCTGGGGGGAATTGGGATTGAAACTGTATTGGTTGAGATTGTATATTCCTGAAACCTGGGTTCTCTCCTTCCATATCTATATTGCATATTGGGGGGAATTCAGAAGTGTGCAGGGGGAAAGAGTGATTACTTTGCATTTGATTGAACACACGAAAGTATTGTTTCTGTGCTGCATTAATTTCCTATCATTGCATTTGACTGAACCCACACAAAGTTTTATTCTATGTTACATTATTCTGATTAAAGAGATTGTTGATTGTAATATCACCCAATGGTGATCATTGTTTAAAGATTAATAGTGCAATATCTAGATATTGTTCAAATTCATAAAAGTGTGATATATATATATATATATATATATTGTTCAAATTCATACAAATAAATCTTTTAACTTTACAAAACAACCTGCTTCTTGCTTCAGTGAGACCGGGGGGATTCAAAGAGAGGGGCGTGATATAAGGGTACATCATTCAGAAATAAAAGAACTTATATACAAACATATATAAGGGTTCCAACTGTGCATCACATGCTAGGCATTGACTTAGGTGGTGTGCCGGGATGAAATCACTTACAACAACCACAACAAGTGGTTCAATTGTTACTACTTAACACACACATACACACACCCACATGCACACATATATACTTACACATACACAGAACATGCACATTTATTTTTGCAAGTTGGAATTGGAAATAGCCTTTGCTCGCTCGCTCGCTCCCTCCCTCGATCCCTCCCTTCCTTGCTTCCTTCTTTCCTTCCTTGTGCAGGTTAAGTTGGAGAGGTGGTGTAGTGCAGCAGAGCACCCCCTCTGAAGTGCTGTGACTTCACTGAAGAAAGTAGACAGAAAGCAGCCTGAGTCTAACGATCGATACAGAAGACGCTAAATACTTCCAAAGTTATTCTTTTTTACCAAAAGAATTAGTGGGAGAGGTGGTGTAGTGTTTTCTTATAGGTGCTGGGGAGAAGATTCACTGATGAATCAAGATATAAACTAGCCTAGATCCTATGAAAGCAAATGGAGTCGCCCCTATACAAATTAAACTAAAGTACTCTCAAATCTAATCTATAGTTGTCATGAAGAAATTTCACACAAAATATTGGGCCCACACATGATAAACTAGGTTCCACCATGGCCTATTCCTCACCTAATCATTATACTGAGACCTTGGCACAAGCACAGTATTTGCATACTTTTTAACGTTTCTCTTGTGATGCTTTCAGTGAGCAGATAGTAGAAAATAAATGCCCAAGTTCCCCCCTTCATCCGTACCCATCCAGCACATTCAAAGAGAGCCTGTGATCGCAAATAGGGGCTATGTTCTCTCACACAGCCGCATATTGCTCCTTTCTACTTGAAGCCCTTTCTGACAGCATTCAGAGGTCACCCAGCTGTTAAAGACCTAATCCCGGACCATGCAGATTTGGCACAAGCCCCAGGACCCCTTACATCCCTGAATGTCGAATTGGTTTCTGTGGGTTCAGGAGGACATGCTGGACAGGCTGAAGAGCCTACGGACTGACTCACGTTCTTTGAAACAGACCCAGGGGAAACCTATCTCAGGTTGTTTTACCTGATCAACTGTTTGTTGTGATCTGTCTTCCCTGTTGACACCGGTTCTGCTGAATGTGTTTATGCACCCAGTGCTGTGTGAAGGTGGTCTGCGAAACCCCCAGTTTAAGCAGAAAGGAGAGGCTGGGAAATCGTGCACTCACTAACGGAAATAGTGAAAGCAAAAGGCAAAACCTGCTTTATTATCAAGCCACATAAAGCAGGGACAGCATACAAGCAGTCAAATCTTGGAGCTCTCAAAGGTATTAAAAACAAAACAATGGTTTATTAATCAAAAATACGTCACTACTGACGTCACACTACGATCATGGTTACAAAAACCTACAGGGTAGAGGGATTGGTTAAGGGTATTAACTATATATAGAATATATAGGGGCTTGTCTTCTCATTGGTTGTAACATAGCTGATGGCTCCACCTGAGACCTCCTCTAAATTGATAATAGGGAATTCATGGCATCTTTACAATAAACTATTGGTTGGCATCGTACGTATTGGACGGCCTAGCATTTCGGGTTTTCATTGGTTGGCATCTTACTGACCAAGATTGGGCAATTGACAGCTTATCACCACATGTGCCAAACAGGAGTAAGGCAGAAGAGGCCTAGGAACTGTTTCCTTTCAATTAAAAAAGATTATGGGCCTCATTACGAGATGGGTGGTAGCCATGGAGCTATTAGCTCCATGGCTGCCTCCCATACCGTGCCCGTGTCCGGGCTCAATGGGAATGGGGAGGGCGCTAATAACAGACTTGCGACTTGCAAGCCTGTTATTAGCGCCCTGGTCCCTTAGCGGGACCCGTAAGGGACGTGTGGTCAGACCACACGTTCCTTACGGTCCCCGCCAAGGGACCTTGGAATAGGGCGGCAAGGGATTACCGGCACCAGTCTCCTTACCGGTGTCCGGTATCCCTTACCGCCCACCTTGTAATGACCCCCTATATCCCTTACTATTAGGCCATTAGGCAGAGCTACCTCTTTGTAGTCAGCCCTGTACAGCACCACATGTCTGAATATGTGGGGAGTCAAGGCAGGTGCCCATCTGTGTCTGGGGCTAATGAATAGACAGTGTTCTTGAATTACGGGTCATGTGTGACAGGACCATGTTCTGAATTATTTCCCCCTGCATTTACTGAGATTTTAACTAATAAGAATGCAAGCATTATTACCTTTCTGACCACTAAAGACTTAGTTGATCTGTTCCTTATGGAGGTTTTAGCTTATAACTATTCTGCACCTGGCCTTCAAGGGATGGTTGTTCTTTAATTAATCTTAGAGAAATATATCTTGTGCCATGGGAATTATTATATCATTTTCTCTCTGAGCCGTCCAAACCCTGCCTAATTTCTCAGTAACCTTGGATGCTACAGACTGTGCCCTACACCAGCCTGTGTCTCAGGAAATTCAGCAGTTCAAGCTTCCATGAAGCCTTGAGGCCTTCCATTCATCTTAATGTGGGCTGCTGCTTCCCTTTTTTCAAATATGGCTGCTCAGCAATGCCTTGTTTTTATGTTAGTGAGCTATATATGTATACTGTCTGTGTTGCATTTCAGCTTATACATTGTTCTTCATGTATTTATGCTACCAAGTGATATTCTTCATGTATAAATGCATATTTCACTTAGTGTCTGAATTTCTTCATGGTGAGTGCATATTTGATTTGTGTCTATTGCATGTGCATGTATCAGTTAATAGTGAGTTTGCTCATTCTCACCCTCTTTAGTTACATCAGGTTCATTTCCTCCTGAATCTTACTGGGATAAGGCCGGTATGGTCACCTTAGTGAGTAGCCTTTCTCACCTATGCAATATTGGGGTGAGAGAGGGGCCATAATTATGAATAAAATTCATATTCATCGGTCTGTCAACATTCCCCCTTTCAGGTTGAGTCCTCGACCGTGCCCCTTTTAGCGCTCTCCCCCAATACCTTATTTTGGTAGTCCATATCTTGCTCACCCCCCTCAGGTTACCTGCATGTTTTATTTGTTCATCCACCCTCCAGGTCATATAGCAAGATTCCCTATCTGGGTTGCAAAATATCCAGGGTCCAACATAGTTTTGTGGCCCGGGGATAAGTAAATTTTGATCCTGGAGGTGTAATGGGGCTTTCTATCACTTGGGGATGGAGTGGGCCTCTGGTTGGATATTCAGGTGTAGAGGCATTTGTGTCTATTACTTTTTCCATTGCAACTGCTCCTTTTGCAGTCTTTTAGTAAAATTGTATTGCTAGCCTTACAACACAGAAGGCACATAGTATGAACCCTACTATGGCAAGTAATATCTTAAATGCATTAGCCAGCCAGGTGGGTATCCATGAGGATAGAGACTTCAACTAGTCATCACTTTCATGTTCATCCACATCCTCCACCATCTTTGTATGCAAGTCTGTTAAGGTTGCTGTGGCCTCTGTGAGGGTGCCATTCTCCCCATCGTGGGAAAGTGGGTACGTGCAGCAAGATGCCCCAATGTTTGCACACGCGCCACCCTCTATGGCCGTTATCAAATCCAGGACATACCCATTCTGGAGAGTCATGAGTCATAATGCTATCAGCTCTTCTTTTTTGGCATTAAACCCTTCACAGTTGCATTTATTTTCTGCACCTGATTATTTTCAATCATTTGGCATTTGTGCTGGTTTGCACACCAGGGACAAAACAGATGTAAATAATATACTTACTCTATCGAACGATTTGTGTTCATCTTGTACTTCATTAAAGGCCCCTTCCAAATCAATGGAGAAATAGTTCTCTCTTTTACTGCATGTGAGGGTAATGGACACTTTCCTTCTTTGGTGTGTGTTCATTCGGGGAAGTCTGCGGATTTTAAGTGTACTTATCACTACTCAGAACATAAAACTCCCTAATTCAGAGGTAATTGCATGCAAGCTTTTGAACCACAAGCCCAGTAGTCGGCCATTAAAACAGCTGTGCCTACATTCATGCCTGGCACATCGAAGATACGTTTGCCCCCCCTTATGTTCTCCCACTTCTAGCAGACCAGTATTCTTAAAGCACAGCGAAGCATTTTTTACAGGTATTATGGTTAGAGGACCTGTTTTGTCCTCTGCCCATGAGTGTAATTTGGAACATTTAGTCCAGTCTTTGAGGCATAGATTGTTTGCATTCTGCACCCCGTCTACTGGTATGGTCAGGAGAGACTGTGCTTTGGACCGCATCATTCCTTCAACCCAATCTTCTGAGGTAAATACACATCCGTATATCTGAAACTGAGATCTCTCCCAAAACCCAGGCTACCCAAGGCTCTCTTTCATTGTGGTATCCGGGCACTGTAATAGCTTATGATCTGTTTCTCTAACTTCTCCTTGATTTTGGCTTCGTAAAATGTATTGTTTCATCTTATTTTTGCTCTGAGGGTTTTTCAGCATTGATTTGTTTTTTATGTAGCTATCTTCATATGGGAATGTCCCCTTTGACATCCATCGTTGGGTAGCCCGGTTCCGTTGAAACTGTCCCTTAGTTGTGCAAAGTGCTACATGGGTTACGCAGTGTGCATTGTGCACTGGTATTTCTGTCATTATAAAAAAACTCAATGATGGCATAGGGGATAAGAGAGCATACATAACAGCTCTCATCAAACATCTCTTTCCCAAGTTGGGTCATGTGCTGGTACACAAATTATTAGTGACTTGAGCGGAATTGGTCATATAAGAGTTCATATGCTCGAAGCTATCCATTAGACTTCTTTTTAGTCTTTTTATTTGCGTAGTAACTGCAGGAAATTCTTGGGTGATGGGGTTATATTGCTGTATACTGGTTTGGATAAATTATAAAGGGCCGACTCTCTTAATGCAATGAGTATAATAAAATCGAGGCTGCAAAAAGTAAACATTTTTGCTAAAAGCATTATT
This sequence comes from Ambystoma mexicanum, assembly GCF_040938575.1. Lineage (NCBI taxonomy): Eukaryota > Metazoa > Chordata > Amphibia > Caudata > Ambystomatidae > Ambystoma > Ambystoma mexicanum. The sequence continues at coordinate 1,318,575,072 of NC_090931.1, read as the reverse complement.
GCCAACATGTTTACTCTTTGTCAATAATAATTTGCATGATTTCGCTTGTGAGCCAAAAGCAAATATCTAACAAAATTGAAAAGTCACATTTTTGTTTCCCCTCCTAAAAGCTTCTTTCTGTTCCTTGAAAATGTCAGTCTTTAGAGAAGAATTGTTTCAATATCGCAAGAGAAATACTTTAAAAAATAAAATACATTTTGAGGTTCACTAGAACAGTGAGGGTTATATTACTCACTCCTAAAGAAATAAATAAGATAAAGCCATACAAAATATAATTGTGAGAGGAAGCATTCAGTGTATGTACTTTCCTTTTCCTTTTTGTTAAGGTGCTACAGTTTGTCTCATGCAAGTATGGTTTGGAAAAAGTGTCCACTACGTCTCCTCTGTTGCTGTATATAAGCAAAAGGAACACTGGGCCTCAATAGGAGTTGGGCGGTATTCTGGCAATAAATCCACTGGAATGCCGCCCAATGGAATCACTGATACAGTCACCTGGTCCAGCGGAAACTACTGCCGGATTACAAGTGGCGGTGGCAGAGTTAATCCCCATTTTATGAGAGTAGATTGGACTCTATAGGGCATGTTTGGCAGAACGTAGGAGAATTTACGGAGCATGATGCTGAAGGTAAATCCCCCACTCCAGGGCCATGCCCGTAGTATATGGCAATGCAGGAACAGTGGCGGTAATTCCATTAGTGTCCATTTTTTCCTGCACCGCCATACTTGTAATGAGCCCCATTGTGTCTTTATAGTTCTGGTTGCTTGTTTGTTTTAGTGACCGATCCTGTCTGGGTGTGCCTCATTTCTTCTTAAGATTCAGGGATTGTGGTAGGTGGGGACTCTCCTTTATAGGGCTTTTATCTTTTAAGGCTGGCCTGCTTGGCGACCGTTCTATCAATGATTCTTTTCTTGTATTGTTCCGCTATATTTGATGCTGTATTAGTTACCTCCTTGTCGCGTCTCTATGTAGTATAGTGGTGAAAAGCCAAAAACCGTTCAAAACCGCTCTAACTATGACTACCTAGTACTAAGAAGAGCCGACGCGTGCAGAATGGGATCTAACCCATGTAAAATTTAGTTTTGAAGAGAAAGACAGTTTCTAATGACAATTGAGAGAAATAAGCCCTGAAACACGTGTCATCAGAAGGGCACTAGGCAAACTTAACATTTAAAAACTTTTTTTGGTGATACAAATTACTTGGCGCAGGTCTCTTTGGGATTTTTGTCTTCTCTCCTTTATAGGGTTTGACATCACTGAGGTGCAGCCAACCTACCATTGAAAAACTTTTTTGGGTAATACAAATTACTTGGCGTAGGTCTCTTTGGGTTTTTTGACTTCTCTCCTTTATAGGGTTTCACATCACTGAGGTGCAGCCACACCCGTCTGCCTTGCACTGTCACATCTTTCGCTGTCACTTCTTCCACAACGAAAGTCCCTTCGAACCTTGGCTTGTGTCAGCACCTGGTGAAACTCCTGCAAAGTACCTTGTCACCTGCATACAGAGCAAGCAGCTTTAGAACTGTTGCCATATCAATTTGTTCGATGTCTTCATCAGTCTTCTTCGACCTCCGCTGCTATGCACAGAGCTGTTGAGACATAAAAGTAGTACTTGCAGTTATAGCAGTCAAATAATCATGCATTTCAGTTCCCAATACATGTGATACAGTATTGTTGCACAGAAGAATACTTTGACCAAGAAATACATCTCATTGCAGACAGATTGAAACTTAGTGGGTTTAATGCACACCACATAGACAAAGCCATTGCTAGGGCAAGAACCACTGAGAGAAACACTCTACTTGTCATGACCCGGCGAAATTGCCCCTTCTGGACCTCATGGTCATTGTCACGAAGGGCTTGTACTCCTTGTTCCTCCCAACATGGCCGTACCAAGCTACGTGCTACGCACTAGCTTTCACGTCGTGGAACGTACTATAAATTGGTCATGCCCCTGCGGGTCCGTGCGTCTCAACGCCATCTTCGGTAATGACCCGACGTGTGCTTACTCTCTACTTAGTATCCTTTGATCCTCTTACTTCCTTCCTTGCCTTTTATCCTGTTCCTGGATTTCCCCCCCTACTTACTCGTTCATCGCTATCCTGGATACCCTGGAACCACGAACTTCCCGGAACTCTGAACGCGTCCTGCAACCTGACGAGGCTCGGGCGAGCCTATTCAAGACCCGAACTATCCACAGGAAGAGTCCTGCGGCCGAACAAGGGAGATCCCGATCACAGGTGAGACGGGGGGAGATTTACGACAGTTTGAGACGCCAAACGATCAATACGGATTCTACCATGGAGAATGCTATTCAGGACCTGATGCACGGAATGCAAGAACTTTCCACAGAGATGCAGAATTTAAAAGCCGAGAATGCGGCGCTAAGACAGCTTGTCTTGTCACGTGACTCCGCGAACAAGGACAGCCTATTATTGGGAGGAGTGGTTGATAAATATGACGGTTCAACAAAAACCTTACGTGGATTCCTGGATTCTTGTTTGGTACATTTTACCTTCAAGCCCTACTATTTCTCAACTCCTAGGGCTAACGTGGGCTTCATAATATCACATCTTTCCGGTAATGCCCTTACATGGGCCACTCCTTTACTCAATTCAGGGGATGCTCTCCTGGATGATTATGAAGGGTTCATCGCGGAACTCAAGACCATGTTCGAACGACCAGAGCTGGTCCACGGTGCTCAAGAGAAGTTACTTGACTTCCAACAAGGATCCCAAGACATGTTGACCTATGTTACCAGAGTCAAACAGCTAGCCAAAGAGGCGGACTGGCCCCTGGAAGCCAGTTTTACCTTGTTTCGCAGAGGTCTAAATGAAGAGATTAAGGACGAATTAGCCAGGGTGGCACGTCCTAGTTCATTCCAGGCCCTCCTGGACTTGTCTATGCAAATAGACTTCAGAATCCAAGAAAGAAAGGCTGAAAAGTAAAAGAATAAAGTCTCAATTCAAAGAAACTCCCCAGAGAATACTACAAGGACAGAATCTGCCAAGAATCCGAGCACTGATTCTGAACCCATGCAACTTGGAGCCTTTCGTGGACCAATTTCCCCGCAGGAAAGGTTAAGAAGGATACACACTGGTTTATGCATGTATTGTGCCTCAGATAAACATCTAGTTAAAGAGTGTCCTCTGGCTCCTCCCCGACGCTCGGGAAACGCTAGCTCCCGATCCTAAATGGAGCAAGGTTTCGGGAGAGCGATGTTTGCTCCACATCAATTCCATCCTTGATCTCTCCTGGACAAAACAAATTGGTGATATTACAGGCCTTTTTATCGCCATCCAAGGACAAGGTCTACCCCATACTGGCCTTGGTGGATTTCGGAGCAATAGGAGTCTTCATTGATCAAGATTGGGTCAGAAGTCATGACATTCCATATGAAGCAAGAAGTTTTTCACAGCCAGTGGAAGCAATTGACGGAAGACCTCTTTCCTCAGGACCCATAAGTCTGCAAACAAAGGAGATCCATCTTTCCATAAATCATCACCAAGAAAGGATTGTGTTTGACATTATAAAATCAGCCCATTACCCCTTGGTTCTGGGCATGCCCTGGTTACAAAGGCACAATCCATATATTAACTGGACGGCCGGATCCTTATTCCTGGGCTCGGAGTTCTGTATGAACCATTGTTTAAACCTGGATACCTCAGTCACAGCTCCTATAAGTCTACCAAGGTGTCCAGAGACACCACTCATGGTTTCCAATATTGTACAAGTTCCAGAGATCTATCAAGGGTATGCTGATGTATTCTCTACTGCCATTGTTCAAGCCTTACCTCCACATAGACCCGAAGACTGTGCCATAGATACTGAACCCTCAGCAGTGATTCCCTTTGGCAGGATGTTTATCCTTTCAGAACCCGAAAAGAGAGCCCTCCGGGATTACCTAGACACTAATCTTGAGAACGGCACCATAAGACCTTTAAAATCACCAGCTGGTGCTTCATTGTTCTTCGTTCCAAAAAAGGATACCAAAGAGCTCAGACCTTGCCTGGACTATCGGGGCCTAAATCAATGCACCCTGAAAGACAGATACCCACTACCGCTGATCTCGGATATCCTTGAAGCTGTGAGAGGTGCAGTGATATTTACGAAACTGGATCTCCGAGGTGCTTACCATTTGATCCGTATCCGGGAAGGAGATCAATGGAAAACAGCCTTTAGAACACCCTTTGGTCACTTTGAATACCTAGTCATGCCCTTTGGTCTGACTAATGCTCCCGGAGTCTTCCAGGGTTTTATGGATAGGGTGTTCTCTGACATGTTATTTCTCAATGTTATCGTCTACTTGGATGACATATTGATCTTCTCCAAGGACTCCTTGAAACATGAAGAACATGTAAAAGCAGTACTTCAACGTCTCTGTGAAAATCAACTCTTAGCCAAACCAGAAAAATGTTTGTTTCATGTTACATCAGTTCACTATCTGAGATTTGTCCTTAGTTCAGAAGGAATTAGTATGGACCCTTCAAAGGTGAAGGCCATACTGGCTTGGCCCGCCCCAACATCTGTTAAGCAAATACAATCCTTCCTGGGGCTTGCCAACTTCTACCAGAAATTCATTCCCACCTTCTCCGAGATTGTTCAACCCATTGATAATCTCCTGAAGAAAGATGTTCCATTTAATTGGTCTATACCACAAGACAAGGCATTCCAACGCTTGAAAGAAGAATTCATTCAGGCCCCCATCCTGGCCCAACCTGACATAAATCGTCCTTTTCTAGTGGAAACTGATGCCTCCAATTACGCCATTGGAGCAGTTTTAAAACAAGAATCCGATGATAAGTTGGAACATCCCATTGCTTATCTCTCACGGACCCTGACCACCAGCGAGACTCACTACTCAGTTCTGGAGAAGGAGTTATTGGCTATTCGTCATGCCTTCACTGAATGGAGACATTTACTCCTGGGTGCTAAATATCCAGTTCAAGTCTGTACTGATCATCGAAATCTTCAGGTCCTACAATCCATGGAGTGCAGGAACAGTAGACAAGCTCGATGGGCCTACTTCTTTGCTCAATATCAATTTCAAATTTCACATGTTCCTGGATCGCAAAACTTGATTGCCGATGCCCTTTCACGGCGTCCCGACTACATTCCCTTGGAGGATAAGATCTATCCTAAAATGTTTCCACCCACAATCTTTGTAGCTCAAGCGATCAATCTCCTGGAAGAAATCAGAGCACAGACTCAATTATCTGAACTCTGGAAGGACATATCGAAGAAGAATCCCTGGCGTCTGACAATCAAGGAAGGATATTTATTCAAGAACAATTCAGTGGTCATTCCGTCAAAAGAACTTCAACAGAAGGTAATGAATCTATGCCATAATACTCTTCACTCCGGCCATCGAGGAGTAACCAACACCTTCCGTCTTATACAAAGACAATTCTGGTGGCCAGGGATGAAGTCCAGTGTAGTTCAATACATCAAGACCTGTGCTATTTGTAGTCAGAACAAATACGATAATCAGAGGCCGGAGGATCTGCTTCTACAACCTCCGTTGCCAACCAGACCCTAGGAAGTTATTGCCACTGACTTCATTGTTGAATTACCACCTTCCCGAGGATATACAACCATCATGGTAACCATTGACTTGTTCACTCATCTAGCTCATTTTACACCATTGTATAAACTACCATCTTCCTCAGAACTTGCTGGAATTTTCCTGGAACATATTTTTCGTCTTCATGGCCTACCTTCCAAGATTATTTCGGATCGGGGACCTCAGTATATTTCACAATTCTGGAAACATCTCTGTCGTGTTCTAGGAATCCAACGTGCCTTTCTTCAGGCTATCATCCACAAACCAATGGGGCAACAGAACGAGTAAATCAAACCCTGGAACAATATCTTTGTTGTTTTGCCACCAAGGTTCAAGACGATTGGTCTCTCCTCATACCTTTAGCCGAATTCTCCTACAATAACTCAGATCATTCAGCTCTCAAGATCAGCCCTTTCTATTGCAGTCAAGGTTATCACCAGTCTGTTTTACCATCAGTTCTTCAAGAATCTACGCCGGTACCTACCCTTGACTCTTGGATTCAGACGCTAATCGACTTACAAAGAGAGGCAAAGGATCAGTTAGAACAGGCCCAGACTCGAACCAAAAGATATGCAGACTCTAAGAGAAGACCATCACCTTCCTATTCAGTTGGCGATCAAGTCTGGTTAGCCTCGAAAATGTTACCTCGACATCTACAACCAAACAAATTAGCTCCTCGCTATTATGGTCCATTTTCTATAAAGGAGATCATCAATCCTGTCTCCTTCCGACTTAAGCTCCCGGATTCCTGGAAGAAGATACATCCAGTCTTCCATACTTCTCTGTTGAAACCCTACGTTAGTTCTACTCGAAAACCCTTCAAACCCACACCTGTTGTTCTGGACGACCAGTTGGAATATGAGGTGTCCAGGATATGTGATTCCAGGTATAGGAGGGGTCGACTACAATATCTGGTTGAGTGGAAAGGCTACCCCCCTAGCAAGAGAACATGGGAACCAGTTTCTAATTTAAAGACCCCTCGTTTGCTCAGAAGATTCCATCTTATTCACCGAGGCAAGCCTGGAGGAACCAGTCTTCGGAGGGAGCATGCTGTCATGACCCGGCGAAATTGCCCCTTCTGGACCTCATGGTCATTGTCACGAAGGGCTTGTACTCCTTGTTCCTCCCAACATGGCCGTACCAAGCTACGTGCTACGCACTAGCTTTCACGTCGTGGCACGTACTATAAATTGGTCACGCCCCTGCGGGTCCGCACATCTCAACGCTATATTCGGTAGTGACCCGACGTGTGCTTACTCTCTACTTAGTATCCTTTGATCCTCTTACTTCCTTCCTTGCCTTTTATCCTGTTCCTGGATTTCCCCCCCTACTTACTCGTTCATCGCTATCCTGGATACCCTGGAACCACGAACTTCCCGGAACTCTGAACGCGTCCTGCAACTTGACGAGGCTCAGGCGAGCTTATTCAAGACCCGAACGATCCACAGGAAGAGTCCTGCGGCCGAACAAGGGAGATCCCGATCACAGGTGAGACGGGGGAGATTTACGACACTACTTATGCCTAAAGTAATGAATAAAACACCAAGACACCGTGAGAGTCATTACCACTTTCTCAGCACATAATCATGACATTTACAGAATTCTATTAGATAAATACTTACAGGAATATATCATGTGTAAACCAGATTTGGTATTCACAAGAGAACAAATAATAGCAACCGAATCAGCCCTAGTTATTTGGAGAAAGAAACCCCATTGAGATAGGGTACTTGGTTGAAGCAACCCACTGTTTTTGTCAAGTACAATATGTGCAAATTTGTCCTCAATAAAATAACCAGCCTTCAGACATACACAAATAAGACATTGAACATCTGGGGCTTTAGCAATTGCAAAAACAAATATGTAATGTATGTGATCTTTTGTGTCTGCAATACATTTTACATTGGGAGCACTAAGCGTGAACTCAGATGGCGCATCCACAAACATGTACATGCTATTAGAACTAACAAGCCACATTACCCTCTTGCCCAACATTGAAATGCAGAACACAGAGGAGAAGATGTGGACAAGTTACGATTTGCTGGACTCAGAAAAGTCAAAAGGAATCTGAGATGCAACGCAAGAGAACTCACTATGAGGAGAAATGAAGCAAGATTAATATATGAACGTAAAGCAATTGTAAAAGGCCTCAGCAAAGAAGCAGAATTCAGTATTTTGTTTAGACTAGATCAAATGCATGTTTGTAGCACTTATAGATTTGCTAAACAATTGAACTTATTTTGATTTATGAAGAATATACTAGCTATGTTAAACCTTTGGGTTAGTCTCTCTGTGATACCCATTTCCGTTTCTACTGCCCTAGTGCCTGTGGGCAGACATATACTGACCAGTTTTAAACATCATTTTTTCATTGACTAGGTGGCTGAGCAATTTAATATTTAACATATAGTCCTTTTCAGCTATTTGATTGATTAGAGTCGGGAGACCACAACATCTCAATGCATTAACGAAAATGACCATTACATAAGGATCCTATGTACTAAGGGAATGACAGAAGTCCCCTACATTGCACCACGTCGATTTGGGATTGATGAAGGCTAATGCCTCACGACAGTAGCTTTGATTCCTTAACCCGTTAGAATGCTCATTATTATTTACGTGCTGGTCTTGGCTAGACTTTCAACCAGCAACCAATGATGTACTGCATCGAATATGTGGCACGTGCTTTGAATAAAATATTGATATAAAAATAAATAATTTAATTTAGAATATCACTACATTATCATGCAATGTATACATTAAGTTTTAGGCCGAGGGCTTTAAGATGTTGCCTGTTGTTCTAAGCAGGAAAGAACTCATACAGTGAGAACATAAGCATTCCCATGACAACATCCAAAATAATTTTTAACACATGCTGTCAGCCAGCGCGATCATTTATCAGGGGTAGGACAGAGGAAATCTGGACTGTCCTCGTATCAGGTAAGCGTCACACCCAATTCCGGATATTCTTCACAATCTGTTAGAAGTTATTATTTCAGGGCAGGATGCTTTTACTTTGATCAGTGATTCTTAGCGACATAGAAAAAGGCGGATGTTCACGTCGTGTCTTATATTTCACGTATTTAATTTATTTCAGCTCAACGTTATCAGGTGGGTGAGCAGCATTGGATACTATACCTCTAATACGATAACTGGATACTTACTTTGAGTACTCCGTAATATGTAAAGGACACAAGACTAATATTACAGATATACAAGCAACCACATACACTTCATGGATTACTTTCCAGAATATGTAACTCGCATATGAAAACCCAGACTCATTACTTTGGCAGCTTTCAATGTGAGTATCTATAAGGCATTCTGTTAATACTAGTTGAACGTCACTCACTGGCATTTTAGACATGACGGATACGATTATGTTTTCCTGTGCAGTTTACCAAGTTTGAGAAGTCAGCCATTCAGCAGAGGTAATCCCATTGTTTTTGATGCCATAACTTGGCATCCCCCAAGACTTGGTCTGTACCATTAGCTTCTGCTAATACACTTGGAGTTTCATTGGTCAATTTAATGGTGGAGATCATCACATGTAGATTAGAGCACAATAAGCAACACATCTGGCATTCATTTGATACTTTGGTAACACCTCAATCCCATTTAAGTCAATGCCCCACCTTATGAGCATGTTAATACAGGTGCTATGCTCCGGTTGCACACGGGCACTGAGTGGTTCTAGGGAATCACATTGAGAAGCAACCCTTCACACTGTGGAGATGATTTGTTAGGTGAACTTGGGAAACCAGCCATTAGGAGAATCTCCCCTATGTAGTGAATATACACCTTTGTTAACCTTTGTCCTTTTTGTTCCTTGTTTGTGTTTCCCTCTCTTATGCTCTTATTGACATGGATGTTGACGATATCCATATGTATTGATTATTTAATTTATTATCAGAATATGGCATTTTCTTACATACGATGTAACAGACAATTGTGTAGTAATTGTTCACAATACTAACATCACCTAAAAGAACATATGTTTTGATTGTTTATGGAAAATTATACTTTATATAGACTGAGAGCCCTGAAGAAGAGAATCAGTTATCGAAGCACGTGTTTCAGGGTCATAAAGTTTACTTTGATTTAACAATAAATTAGTTGTTAGTACAAATATAATTTTTGACAATGTATTACATGTGACAATTCACCTGTGTTTTCCACACAACTAAGACAATTGGAACGAGGTGCATTAGAAACTTGAGTACATTCCACTTACACTATGGGCACTAGTTTGTGCTAGAGTGGGAGGAGCAAGAGGCACACGCATACAGCGCCCCGTCAGCAGGTCATGAGGAGTCAGGTGATGGTCTGGGCTGATTACGTAATGCATATAGGGTTAAAGATCGACAATGGCGCCATCCTTCTTTGAGGGTCACTTAGTTTGGCAATGCATTCTTTGAGGAGGCCATTATGGTGCTCACAAATACCAAGCTTTCCAAGCACTCAGTTCCTCTTCCCAGACTTATTCACACCCTTTTGTTCCAAGTAATTACCCAGAAGTCATAGTGCCACTCCTCAGGCTTCAGATATCAATACCACACTTAGACTTAAGGCTACTGGACTGTTGACAACTTCATATTTCATGTAGAAGGGTTTAAACAGTACTTGTTTCACTGGTAACAAGGTTTACCTCTTGGTATTTGTTTCTGTTTAGCCACTTACTTTATAAAATAAAGAATGTCAATTCAGTATGTTACATGGTTTAGTCTTTAAAGTGAAACCATATTTAGGCCCATGCGACCACTCTTTAAAATAGATTTATGACTTAAAGACTTGAATGGATTTATATACCTTTGAAAAGTTAAAAAGGTAACTTCTGACTTCTTTCGGGAAATGTAATTGGTCACAAACATCCTTCCTTTGTGCATGTTTTCACTAGTAGCACTTGTAAAACAGTGTCTCTGTGTTTTTGGAATGGAAGAGAGCATTCCTTTTCCACAACTGAAGGCACATGACCACTCGGGTAATAAGAACAAGTGTTTAACAATGAATGAAAAAAGGTCTTCACTTTCCATGCAAACACTATGGCTTATATAATAGACACACGTTTTACACTGTAATTGTTAACACAGTACTTGAAAGTAACAAACAACTTCTGCTTGCTTTCAAACCTACACAAGTTGTTTTGGAGCTGGTTACAGTTAATGGCAAGGCTTATTAAGTGTTTCTGAGTGCTGAGCTCCACTCACCGGCCTCAGGGACACTGCGGTTGTGTGTTGCTTTGCACTGCTGACTTCCTCAGCCTCTTCTGCTTCTTTGGGCTCACTTGGAACACACACCCTTCTTCAGCACAGGTGTCTCCAGTCCAGCCTTCTTAATTGGGAGCCTTCTCGATCCCGAAACCTCAGTTTGCCTTCTGCTTCTGGCCTTGGGTTGCTGCACGGTCACAACTCTGAAATCACAGCAACTCGGCTCACATGAGGAAAACTTCACTTCCTGCACGTCTTCCTCTGCACAGTCTCCAATACAGGTTTTGAGAACACAGGGCCCTCTCAGAACTTGCAGGTGAAATCTGATCTCTCCATGATCCGGTGTCCCTTCTGTGCTCTCACTTCCTCATGAATTGCCAGCCTTGTGCTCCTCTTCTACTACTACTGCAAGTCTTCCAACTCCAGCTCCTCTCTTGTACTGCTGCAGCCTTTTATGCCCCACAGGTTTGACAATTGGCTTCAGGTGTAAGCCCTCATCCTCAATCGCCTGATTTTTGAAGTGGCTGTGAGGCTTAATTCCCTGACTTCCACAGCTACATGCTTTTTTTGCCCTCTTCTTCATCTCAGTTCCTCTAGGATTCTGGGAAATTTTGTTTGGTTCCCCAAAATTAGGTTTTTCAACTTCCTTCGTTTGGCAAAAAGCCATCAAAAGGGTGAGATTACAGGGAAAGTTAAAAAGGGGTTCATCCCTGTCCTCCTGCTCTGCCCCCCCCATGTGGTCCTACCAAATTGCATCTCCCCCAGGGTCGGGATCAGAAAGCATCTGCCTTTCCCTGGCCAGGGTCTGAGACAAGGTTTCTGGGGAGAATCCTATCAGATGCTTCAAAATATCTACATTGTCAATATGCAAATGCTGGAAGGGTCCAGTGGGAGGGAGTACTGCTCCTCTCACTGTTTGCAGCGTGTGCCCCGCAGTAAACTGCTGACAAGTCAAACAATTCACAATGAAGTCAGCAACATGCTCTGCCAGGTTGGCTACAAACCAGTCTTCTGAGATCAAAGCTGCAAGACACTATCGTGTTGTGTGTGCTGGGTGATGTAGTTGATCCAATGCTACATTAAGTAATCCCACGGGCATAAGTGGTCTCCCAGTGATGTCCTGCCGCCACACTACACTCTGGGGAACAATGAGTAGACCTTCATTTCCAGAAGTCTTGCTCCTCTGGTGGTGCCCTTCCGTGTTACTCAGTAATTTGGGCTACGGGTAATGTGTTGAAGCCTTATTTTTATTACCATGTTTCATGCTTATGGGTATTTATTGGGCGCAGTATCAAATTCAGATATTCCAGGACAATTTGCTGGCCTTTTTGCTTCTAAATTGGCAGCCTCGTTGCTGCAGAAACTAAATCTGTACCTCTAGTGTGGGCTGCGCACTTCACTATGGTGATGGCCGATTAGAGTTGAAGTGTGTTTATGAGCAAAGCCAATAATGGCGCATGTTACACTGGTGTGGCGTCTGCGCATAAGAAGCAATGCTTCTCCCAATGTGACAGTCCTGCGTGCACTGTTGATGTCACATAGGAGGAGTCGGAGTACTCCGATACTGCATCCTCTTCATTCATTTGAAGTACCAAAATTAGCTCTACTCATTCTGCTGCTTGTGCTGAAAAACGCAGTGACAATCTCGCACTCGCCACTGTCTCAAAGTTGCCATTCAGTCTTGCTTTTACCACTGCTGTCCCAGTGTGCCTTTCACCCATGCTCTGATCAATTGATAAGGACCCGTCAATGAACATTCTTTAATGTGTGACATCGTGTCATGATATTCAGTATACTTAGTGCAGTCATGCACGTTGTCTCCTTTTACTGGCTCTGCTATGAATCTCGCTGGATTCACTACTCTGCATCTGACAATTTTTGATCCCTGGGTTTGATATAACTACCACATAACCAGAGGCTCTCTGTGTGGTTAATGTGCTTTTAGGCTTTTTAAGAAATGCAAACAAGGCATGCTTGACATATAATGTTACTGCACACCCCATTGTGATGCTAGCAGATTTTTAAAATTGCAGATGCTGCTGGTGCCAATGCTTGTTCACATGGATAATTACCTCTCATCACTGGATCTAAGATCCCACTGTAGAATGCTAATGTTTTGTGTCCCATGGTAGTCTCTTGGGTAAGGACTGCTGTCATTACTACTCCATTTGAGTGAGAGAATAAAAAGTATTCTGCACTGTAATTGGCGATCCCTAACCCGGCTGCTGTGCTTATTGCCATTTTCAATTAGTTAAAGGCTTCTATCATTTCACCTGCCCAAGATATATCACTGATGTCCTTATGTGCCTTCTTGAGTTTGTTTAAAAGAGCTCTGACATATGTGCTATAGTCAAAGACCCATGTCCTGCAATAATTGCAAAGGCCCAAAGATTGCTGCATCTCCCTCACTGTTTGTGGTCAGGCTGTTTTCATAATCACTTCTGCTCTCTCAGGTGTCCCTTTCCTTCCCTCTTGGGATATTAGCTGACCTGTGTACAGTACTTCTTCCTGGCAATATTGCAATTTCTCCTTGTCTACCCTGCACCCCTTATCTGCAAAGACTATCATCATCTGCTGTCTGATCTTAGTGTGCCAGCTTCAGAATTATTTTTGTTGTTTGTTGTTTTGTTTTTGTGAGCACCCTGAGACCCTTGGGTGAGTGTGCACTATATAAAAATGTTATAGATACATGAATAGATAGAAATGTACTGACTCTTTCCTGCACTGTTTCTCTGTCTCGCTGCACACCCAAATGTCGTCTAAATATTTGATCACTGTGCTGTCAAGGTGTACGTTTCCTATGTCCTTCTGGAGTACTCGATTAAAGATTGAGGTGGCCACACAGTATCCCTAAGGTAAATAAGTATCTTTCCAATTGGTACCGTGGTAGGGAAACAAGGTTAAGTTTTCCGATTCTTCATGAAGTGGGATCAAAAATAAGTCATTCTTTAAATCAATCACTGATTCCAAGGTTGGGCCATTTTGGTGACTCAATTCTCTTATCTCCCCTCGACTTCTGCTTCCCATTGTGACTTTGCACCTGGGTTATGCTCCACTTTGAATTTTCCCATGTGTTGTTTCCTGCTGTATTTCTGCTGCACATTGTGAATTGGCTCCAAACATGGGAAATGTCCGTGATTCAGGTAAGCCTCCTATTTTATTTGCCACTCTAATTGCGCTCCATATTGTAATTTCACTCCAAACATGTCCAAACAACTCCAGTGGACAGCGCACCACCAGAAGCCAGGACACGTGCAGACTTGAAATCTGCTGCTGCAAAAAGGAAAGGACCAGAAAACAAGCCTTCTCTGCCTATTCCCCAAGACAATGGAACCTCCGCCCTGTCAGCATCATACTCGCCCCAAGCTCCTACAATTCAGAAAAGAACTCAAGACTCACCTCTTCAAGGAATCTCTCCTCCTCAACACCTAGACTATTATTTTGCCCCTCACCCACCTGATTTTCTAGACACCGCCCACCCCTCTCCTCTCCACCACCCAATACAATTGTACCCCTCCTCTGTGTCCCTCTGTATCCTACCCCCCACTATATATCTGTTCTGTTGTTACCTGAAAAGCGCTCCGTTATGCCTCTGTACTGTTCTATACCTCTGTAAAGTGCTCTGTTATGTATCTGTATTGTTGTATACCTCTGCAAAGTGCTCCCTTGCTTCTGAAGGCTAGGTCCACGCTCAACAAATTCCATATTAATAATAACTGTAAAATATTTAGCTTTGGATGGAATATTACACAATATTGTGACTGTGTTGTGGACCAATGGGAACTCTGCTTCAACAATATTGTTCAGATGGTGTAAGTCATGAATAAATCTCCATGACCCCCATTGCCTTTTTTAGTGGGTGCTGTGAGAAACGAGAAGATGTCTCACCTACTAGTCCTCAGGGATCTGTCATCCAGATAGCCACAGGCATTCCGAAAATATTTTTTGATGTAGATTATAGTTTAGACAACTACATGTTGTCCTTTCGGCAAGGTGATGAAAATGGGCATGAGGTTTATGAGGACCTAATACATTGGGCCACTTCCCCACCCTTTATTTCACTTCTGAAGAAGGGATTCTCTGTGCATATTACTTGGGCCTAAGCATACTATAGTACTATATAGTATTTATAGTATTTATAGAATTCTCTTTAGAGTGGTCAGGCATTTTTGGCCGGGTGCATAGCGGCACCAATTCTGGCACATACCATGGCAGAAAGTGCCACTCTAAGCCATACTGAAGAACAGACAACAGACTTACTATCAGGACCGTCATATTTTGATCCCACAGATCCAAACACACCTGCGCCTTCAACAAGCACAGGTGATGATCTTTTGAAACTTAAGAAAAAGGTATTCCGGACAGAACTGCATGGGCATTTTCTCTGTGAATACTTGAGAACCAGGATTATTCCAACTGGTCTAATCGTGCGAAACGAACCTTGCCTGTTTCTAGAAGACAAAGAATACACCACAAATTTCAGTTACATCACCACTAAATGCAGTAGGGACCTCATGGTCCTCACAATAACTACTGCACAAAGAATAAGCTCTGAGCTCCAGAAAACGTTGGATGCGGCAGAAACGAAATTTGCTAACAGCACTTTGATTACGGATGCAAATACATTGACAAGAAAAGTGTTCAAATTAGAACTGGTCTACCCATACACAGCTGAAGAATACTCTAAAACCGTCAAACAGCCAGGCAATACGCAGCCAGGACAACAAAGATTCAGGAAGCGAGGGGTGACTTACTCTGGGTCAAGCTGTAGTTCATCAAGTGGCAATTCCAATTACAATTATAACCCCTTTCAATATAATCAGTTTGGTCAACATAAATCACAGGGATATCCATTACCACCTCCTCCTCCTTTTTTAGGATGAGGAGGGATAGGTGGAGGTTGGGGCCCTCCACCAGGGAATCCCCCCTTTCAGGGCCAACGCAGACGACTGAGACGATGGAGGAGGTAAACCCAGAAGTCATTGACGATTTACCTATCTTCAATTTGGCCAATGTCCAACTAACAGCCAGACAAATTTCAGTACTCTCTAAAGGCTTGTCCATTGTACCATCAACCAATACTGATTGGTACAATTCAGAAATGGAAATACGCCGATTTTTACGCACTGTGAGGTTACGTGCATTCTTCCAGGAACATGAAGAAAATGAAGCCCCTACTGACACGGGACTACACCCGAAATCCTATTTTACTCCCTCGGACAATCAGATCCCTGATGATTTATTGACCTTTGAAAGATGTATACTGAAAGACCTCAGAGTTATGAGTAAAAAGAACTGCCCCAAAAGACAGCAAAACATGACACATGCAGAAAGATAAGCCCTCTCTGAATTATCAAAAAAACCTGAATTGATTAACAAACCCGCCGACAAAGGGGGCGGAATTGTTATCATGAAAACTGAACAATATTACCTCATGGTCATGGATTTTCTGAACGATCGGGAAAGTTACAAGTCATTAATAAAAGATCCAACAAAAGATTTAAAAACATAAATTGCTGCAATGGTCTCCTTCGCATTAGAAAGAGACTGGATAACAGACAAAGAATCTGAATTTCTCTTAACATCACAGGGCAGAACCCCTTCCTATATGCCCTACGCAAGATACATAAAGACTGTAACAATCCTCCAGGGAGACCATTTGTTTCGGGATGTGGGTCTATATTAGAACCCTTGTGCAAATTTGTCGACTACTTCTTAAAACCTATCAGTGTGACAGCAGAATCATACATCCGGGACACGATGCACACAATTCAGTTGTTCGAAAATTTGAACTTTGCCACTTTGAAACAGCGACTGGTGACTTTGGACATCAAGTCACTATATACCAGCATCCCCCAACAGGCCGCAATTGACTGTGTGTATGAACATCTCATCACAGCAAACATACAGACAAAAGCCCCACCAGAATTCATTATCGAAGTAATGACTCTGGCCCTATGTAAAAACTTTTTTGAGTTTGATAAACAGTTCTATTTACAAACTAAGGGAACTGCCATGGGGGCAACATTTGCCCCCAGCCTAGCAATTTTGTTTATGGCCTCTTTTGAGCAGAAGTTCCTGTTTAATCAAACCAACACGTGGAGGGGCAACATAAAACAATGGCGCAGGTATATAGATGACGTCATATGCCTGTGGGAGGGGACAGAGGAATCACTGAATAACTTCTTCTCCTGGTTAAACACATGCAGCCCTGATATCCAATTCATGATGGAACACAGTAATTCAACTATTCACGTTTTAGATCTAACCATTGGACACAACCAAGGCAAACTAGCTTGTAACACTTTCCGCAAACCCACAGATCGCAACACCCTTCTGCACTTTGATAGTGACCACGCTCAACACATCAAAGAAAACCTACCATACGGACAATTTTTAAGGATCCGAAGAAACTGCACCTCTTTGGATGACTTTTACCACAATGCCAGCCTTTTAAGCAACAGATTGCGCGAAAGAGGCTACCCAAAGAAATTGGTGTCAAGATCTTTGAAAAGGGCAAGGTTCACATGCCGCGACTCACTTCTTACCCCAAAAACGTTTACTACATGTTTTATGACCCCATCACGTGTGTGATAACCCATGACCAAAATGCCTTTGAAATCAAAAAGATCATCCACAAATACTGGCCCATAGCCAGACTTTGTTTGCCTGATCTACAAAAACCCAGATTTGCCTTCAAGAGGGCTCGGAACTTAAGAGAACATTGGTACATTCAATGTACATCAAAAAACCGAATCAGGGGAACCTCTGGAACCTCTGACCTCTCAAAGGACACTACCCTTGCAGGTCATGCTTGGTTTGCCAATTCACTTCAAAAATACAACAGTTTCACCAGGGACGTCATTTCACCAAAATGCCAGGGGTAGCGGAAGTGACATCACACGACCCTTGACCCCTGATGACATCACAGGAAGTGATGTCATTTGACCACACCCCAAGGTGATATCGCGGGAGCGATGGAACACGAACCTTTCACCCATTGCCAAAACAGGAAGTGACATCACAGCATTGTACACTACGAAAAATATGGTTACGATATCACTATAATGTGATGTACATTTCATGCAAGAATGGATCGCCATATGTAGCGTTAAGGTCAGTGTGTATAGGCCCATATTACCAAATTACTGTGAATGCAAGCAGACGTCCATGCCCAAATGATAATGATGTGTTATTGTATAGCACTTACGATTAAGCGCTTTATATAGAAAAAATATACACCTAATATCACCCAACCTGTCTTGGTACTCATTTATCGACCTCAGAAGGATTAAAGGCTGAGTTGAGGCCTTTAAGAACAGACTAAATCAGTGACTCACACCCTGAAGTGTGCCTGAAATAAACCTTTAATGAGTTTAGCAATTATTGTACAGAATTCCCGAAAGACACATTGTTTGGTTTCCTATTCTTTCTTATTTAGGGTCAGTGCTGAAAGTGTTAGACTTGTGGCACCCCTGTTCTTATTTTTCTTTTTTTTTTTTTTTTAAAGGGCCTGAACATGAGAGCCAGCCACCTTGCGTTACAAAAAACGAAAAAAAAAAAAACGAAATGTTTTTTTTAATTTCTTTTTTTAAACAGAGGTCGCAAGGGAGACCACAGAGGTCGCAAGGCAGACCTCAGAGGTCGCAGTTGCGACCTCTGGCAACCCCCAAATGACGTCCCTGAGTTTCACTTCGGAGGAAAAACTTGGACCTTGAGCGATGTATTGAACTGTAAAACCAACCAAGTTGTATACTGCATCGAGTGCCCCTGCCAACTACGCTATGTTGGGCAAACGATGCGCAATGTGGGCACACGGATCTCTGAACATAGGTCACAGACCTGGTGTAAGAATCTTACATCCTCTTTAGTACAACACTACACAGAACACAGACACAGCCCACAGGACATCAAATGGTGGGTCATTGAACAGGTCCGCGTGGCCCCAATATCCAAGGAAGAGTCCTGGATCTAGAATGCAGGTGGATACACAGAATGGACTCTGTAACCCACGGGCTAAATGAACAACAACTTTTCCCACATTAGGGCAGTATGTGGCTAGTTCGGCCGCACACAGCTTTTTGACTTGCCGGTCCAGGCCTATCTTGTCAGACCAAACTAGTAGTGGATAGGTTACCTCCACTCCCTGCTCCAGTGCTTCCACGTCAGAAATCTGTGGGCACTAGGACACCAGGATTGGGGGGGTTTCCCCCTTATTCTTCTTCCCCCCCTTTCTTTTTAGATCGGGTAACAACAGGTTGTCTCGTATACACCATTAGCACTGTGCATATGAAGACACACAGGACTTAACCATATGCGTGCTCATTCATTTGAGCCCGATTATATTCTACAACACACTCACCCGACATCAAGGTGAGTCTATCACAGCTCTCCACCAGCTGAGCAAATGTCCTCGTACTACAGAGGGCCGTTCCCCGGCTACGCGGACACACTTCCTGCCATTGAGCAACACAACCAACCACGGTATCTATTTTCTGTCACCAGACTGTGACTGAACCATGGACGACGCGCCCCTCTGGGGCTCATCAGATGCGGAAAAGATTGCTTCCGCATTCGGGACGCAAACAGCAATCAAAACACTGGACACCGATTCACACACACCCATTTAATCCCGCCCAGACCTAGCTCTCGGCACTTCCTGATGGCACGCTCTGTGAACGCTGCACGGCCGCAGCGGAGCTGAGCTGAGCTGCAGACTTCTGCACAGCACAGCTGACCTACGAGGCAGTTCATCATTGCAGGACTGCCCAACACAGCGGAGCTACACCCGCCCAAATACAGAAACGGCTCTTCTAAGGTAATTGGAATGACGTATACCAGAGCAGCCAGTTTATCTGGTCATTTCAAGCACGCTCCTTTTACAGTTGAGCTGGTCTCCCAATCCCATCTCCTTTCTTTTTGTTAGGCAGCACACAATGGTTCCGTGATTTGAGGACCGTGGCTGCTACAAGCAATTGGACACCAAGTGCGCCCCTCTCCACCGGTCTACACCTCGGGGAGATGACCTGGGAGACCATTGGCACACTGGCCTTTACCGGGTATTCCTTTATAAGTTTACCTTCCTTTCTATTTTTCTACTCGGGTTGTAACCTGGCTCCGGTTCCAGTCCTGGAGTCCAGTACTGTAGGACACTCAGGCAGGTTTTTCTTTATACCCCCTGCCTGTCTTGTTTCAGAGGGGGCACTTATAGCTTGAACTCACATCTTGTCTTGAGCCCCCTTCTTTTACCCAGTGACCGAAGACACCGGATGCAGCTTTCTTCAGCGCATCCCACTTACGCCAGTCTGCAATAAGCAGTCCCACTATCTGCAATTTTCCGGCCTGGAAGCATGCAACTCGAAGAGACTTTCTACTAGATATCTGTGGTGAGACATTTACTTATCACGTCCACCCCAGTGCGTCAGAGGTACAAGTTTTTCTATGATTCACTTACCCTGACCCTTTACAAGCCCAGTTATTATGAAATTTTGTTCATGAAAGAAATGTTTTTTTCTTTTTAGCATCTAGTTCTTTTTTCTGTTCCCTTACCAATTTGCCCAGAAATGTCCAGAAAGGAAACACACTGTACCAAGAGGATATTATATTTATTTTTTTCCTCTTTTTGTTTTTTTTTGTTACCAGGGGCTGTTTAATTCCCCTGAAGAAGGCGGCTACTATGATGAAAAAAATAAGTGAGCCCTCTTACTCAGTTTCAAGATGGATGGTACATCCGCCGAAACGTTCAGTTCATGCGAGGGGGAACCACTAGCCCAATTTTATGGGCAGTTTCGATTGACTTTTCCATGTGATTCAAGCACCATTTGGTGGTTTGGTCATACTTTACCCCCGAAGACGTTGGCACATGATTATCAGAATTATGTTATAAAAATGTCTTTCTGTAAAAGTGATCAGTTAGATGTATGACCATTAGAACTTTCTAAGCACTTGAATAATTCATGATGTATTATGTAATTTAACTGAAATTCATACACCAGATACTTGGAATCTGCACACAAAACACAATAACCTTAGGTGCAAAACCAAGAGGTATATCCACTATATATGCTGTTCTTTCAGTTTATGTTGTGAATTGGTTTTTCCTTTTAACTACACTAGTCTTCAGACTAGTATATGATTGATGCTGTTCCTCTGTCTATGACACCAGTATATGTTTTCTTTTGCAGTCCAGCAATGTGTTGTACATGTAGGTGTTTATAAGGAAACTTTATTTTTTGTCCTAATACAATTAAGCATATTTTATGAAACAGCCCCTTCTGTGTGTGTGTGGTTTTTCTTCCTTGACAATTTAATGGGCAACTAACTTTGGGATATATTCCTTGAGTTAAAGTAGGAAGGTTCCCCAATACAAATAAGATGGTTTGCTCCCTTTGAGGAAGCACTTGGGTTGAGCCAACTAGTAGCAGTACTACCCTTTTTGTGTTTTGCTTACTCTTTATGCCTGAGTCTGCTACTTCTCACCAGGGGCATTCCGAAAATATTTTTTGATCCAGATAGCCAGGACACGGCCATCGTTTTTGCATCCAATTCCTGGGGGCGGATCAGTGCGGGAGGATAACCTGGTTGAAGAGTCTTTGGGAGTGGGAGGCCGAATGGCGAGATGCGGTATCCCCTTCCCTATAACACCTTTACCCCATCCTATCAGATAGGATATGTAGGAACTACCCCCCCCCCCTTTCCAACACAAACACTTTCACACGGACAGCTGCTATGGGAGAAAACAGACTAACACCCAAGGAGTGTACCTGACAAGACCCAATGCATTGGTCAGGCAAAGTCAGGCAATTACTGACAATTACTCATACCTGACTTCTATTAAACTTCACCACACTGAAAAAAGGCAGAGCACAAGAACACACTCTAAGCGAGGCAAAGCATGTGAGCAAACAGCAGTTTCAAGTCGGCAGCTGACTGAAAGAAGAAAGCAAAGAGGAGGGGATCACAAGCAGGTAAATTCCCTTGACCTTTCCGACAAGAAACTGTTACTTTCAAGAGCCTTTGAGATTGGAAAGTGTAAGACCAGTAAAACAGGCTGGGGAATCCTGTATCATGTGTGTGAGATACCCAGAGCCCTTCTGCATCACTTATCAAGGCGGGGAGAAGCAACAGCCGCAGTGGTATCGTCCTTGTCCCCAAGAACAAAGCAGCATCAGTGAAATCAACACAGCCGGTGAGTTGGGAGGACTGATGCAAGACCAGTCTGTGTTGAAGCCAAGGTTGCAAGCAGCAATATTGTATGGTGAGCACTGAAACAAACATTATTAAAACATCTGTGATAAAAGACTTAAATAAAGTGGAAATGCTGATTAGTGTTTGAACTTTGAAAAGCAAGATATGATACCTTTGACAGAGTGGTCCAGCACTGCGCGGGTGCTTAATCGAAGGTCTATGTAAGGTATCCAGCTGAGAAGTGGCAGAAGTGAAAGTTAAAGAGTTGTATCAAGAAAAGAACAGAGAATTGTGCATCAAAGTGGTCCTGCGATGGGTCAAGCAAAATCCTGGGCAAAGTCAAAAGTCTTTGATTTTGAATAGTAATGACAGTTTTGAAAATGAGATAAATTTGGTCCAAACCCAGCAGAGGGAGATCAATAGAAGGTTTTGTGGTAAAGTGGGTCTGAGCCTGGTGGAGGGCGACCCGGGGTGAACAGTGAATCACCAGAGAAGTTGTGCATATAAGAATTTTGAGAAGAAAGGAACTTCAAATGTTTGTTTGTCGTATCAGGCCTTCTAAAATAAGAGACTTTGAATGGCAAAGAGAGTTTGGCACAGAAGGCCCTGATACTGAGATTTTTAACTGCTTCCTCGTGCTAAAAAAGCCAGAGTATGTGATAAGCTTGAGTGTGCCGCCTTGTCCTGTGCTGAAAACGTGGGGAAGAGAAGTTAACATCTCAACTATCCTGACATATAATTTCTTGAAAACGTTCATTTTGTGTATCATTGTTTCCTACACCATTTGTTTTTAGAAGTAAGGATTGGCAATAGGTTTATAAGCATAGGCCTTTTTATTTTGACAAGACACCACTAGTACCACAATATTATTATTTGATGGTCAAAGCTTGCTCCCATCTCTAGATTGAGGATTAGATATGCATTTTTCAAACCCAATTGAAGTTCAATAAACACCCTTGAACTGTGATCACTTGTGTCTGTCTTCAAGGTTTGATAGCATGCCTTCCTTACAGTGGACAGCCATGTTACATGGAGATTCTGATGGCACTAATATCATTTGTTGTACTAGAGCAGCAATGGTGTCATGAATACCTTTGTCTGCTTTTTTTGACATTGGGTATTGTCTCACCTGTGGCAAATAGATCCTGGTTTCAATTTAATTTTGACTGCCCCAGGACAGTATCTTTTTTTACCAATGCCATTGTCTGTGGCCCTTTTCTGTTCTCAATTTTTATCTGATAAGTAAGGCTTATGTTAAACACTTCTTCATCATCTGAGTCATCATCTGCAAACAAGTATCTGTCATATCGTTCAGTCTATATCCCTCGTCAGGAGCTATCACTATCCTCCAATGTATTCTTTCATCATCATCTTCATGCATGATCACCCTGTCTTTTCTCACTATATCTGCTTCTAGCTCTATTGTAATCACTTGCCCTTCTTCTTCATCCATGGATACTTTTGGTCTGAACAAAAACTGTGGGGAGTTGCAACAATCTGCCCGCTTATTCTCAGAAGCCATACTAACAGTTTGATTGCTCTGTAAAGCAATGCCTCCATCTATAATGGCATTCCCCTCTGTGCTTTCTGGCCATAAAAATGCTGATATGAATTCTTGTGCATTTACATAATGGATCCCTGTAGTAGAACATATTATGCCCTGGTCAGTAAATGATAACGGCATATTCAGTTTATTCATCAAATATATCCCCAATATATTGACTATTGTCTTGTGGAAATAAAATAATGGCATGGAAGATTATGTTCTCCTATGGTGATAGGTAAGTCATCAGTGAAAGGAACCATACTTATTGTGCCAGAAGAACCTTGTGCATTCATGGCAATACCAGACATTGGGTATTATCTCTCTCTAACCCAAGATCAAGATGCCCCTGTATCTACAAGGGAGTAACATATGTTGTCACCTATCGTTCCCCCAACTCTCAGTTCCTCTTAAGGGTCTGGTGTAAATGATAGGATGCAAGACCCCCAACCTCTGGCATGGACCGATCACCACATGATCCCCCTTAAGGTCAACATCAGGCACTGCCCAATAAGCACCCCATGGCACCAGCATGTCCCACCAGGAATAAACGCAACATTACTGCTGAAGCCCTACTACCACTGGTCTTACCCACCCTTAATGCTCTCCCAGCCAACGCTGACCTAAACCTGTTGATCGACACCTTCAATAATTCCATGGCTAAAGCAATGGACACTGTTGCCCCTTTAAAAATACGCAAAGTTAAACCTAAAGCTCATTTGAACTCGTGGTTCACCCCTGAGCTCAAAACACTCAGGAAAGAGAAAGCTAAGGCTCATCACACCTGGAAGACCAACCCCACCGCGGTAAACAAATCCAACCTCACTAACTTATCCTCACGCTACAAAAGTGAGATAATCCAAACCAAAAAAGATGCTTACTACACCAGGATCACTCAGGCAGGATCCTCCACTAAAGAATTATTCAAAATTCTGAAGGAACTAGAAAACCCTATTTCACCTCCAGAAACCGGCCCAAAAGACAAATCCTGGTGCACCGACATCCAGAACGCCCTCAACAACAAAATTTTAGGACTCCAAACTAAAATTGAAGACAAACGGCAACAACTCTTCAACAATAAGGTCACCAACCTTAGCCTACCCACACCCAACAACACTAGCACAGGCTTCTCGTTTAAGAAAGTCACCATCCCGGAAGTTCAAAAAATCATCACCACCCTAAAACCCCCTAACTGCAAAGGAGACAGCTGTCCGGCTCAGATCATGAAAGATGCAGCGAGAGAGCTCTCTCCCTTCATTACCAAACTCATCAACCTATCCTTCACCAATAACTCTATCCCCAGCAACTTAAAACAATCATGGGTTCTGCCACTCCTGAAAAAACAATCCCTCGACCCGGCCATACCCACCAACTACAGGCACATTACCACAGTCCCCTTCCTACTGAATATCCTGGACAGAGTTGCCTACATCCAAATTCAGGAATACCTGGAATCCAACCAACTGCTAGGAATACGTCAATCTGGCTTCAGACCTCAACACGGAACTGAAACCGCCCTTATTGATCTCAAAAGCCAGATTGATGAAATTAAAGACAAAAGCAATGCCGCAATCCTACTCCTACTAGACCTCTCAGTGGCTTTCGACCTGGTCAGCCACGAAGTCCTCTGTAATCACCTTGCCACCGCAGCCCACTTCTCCCCCTCCGCCATCACATGGATACAATCCTTCCTGGCAAACAGAACCATGCAAGTCTTTTCCACCACAGCTGCAGCAGACCCCATCCCCATCA
The DNA here is from genome assembly GCF_040938575.1 of Ambystoma mexicanum. Classification (NCBI taxonomy): domain Eukaryota; kingdom Metazoa; phylum Chordata; class Amphibia; order Caudata; family Ambystomatidae; genus Ambystoma; species Ambystoma mexicanum. The sequence continues at coordinate 1,318,549,822 of NC_090931.1, read as the reverse complement.
CATGCGGGGTCCCACAAGGATCCTGTGTATCCCCCACTTTGTACAACATATTTACAAAGCCTCTATTTGACCAACTGGACCGTCTGGGTGTCACCTACACAAACTACGCAGATGACACCCAGATACTCCTCACCATCTCTGGTGATTACCAAGAAGACGCCGCCCGGATCAACAAAATATTCTCCATCATTCAGGCATGGATGGCCTCCCATGGCCTCTGCCTGAATGATGAGAAGACAGAACTCCTAATCGTCGGCTCCCCCAACACTCTAACTAAACTCGACCCTAGCTATAACAACATCACTATAGACGGCCACGCCATTCCCATAGCCAAAAGCGTAAAAACCCTTGGTTTCTATCTAGATGCCAACACCAACCTTAGCAAACACACCAATATGACTGCCTCAGCTGCTGCCTATACTGGCAAGCTCATTAGGGCCAGCAGACCTTTCCTATCACCCAACAGCTGCCTCACCCTTGCCAGGGCCCTAATACAATCAAAACTCAATTACTGTAACAGCCTGTACCTAGGTGCTAATCAATCCGTACTCAACAAGTTGCAGGTAATACAAAACAACGCCTTGCGCGCAGCCCTCAGCATTCCCAGACATGAGCACATCACCGCTACTAGGAAAGCCTGCAAATGGCTATCCATACGCCAAAAATTGATCTAAAAACCATTTGCCTCACGTACAAATCCCTCAATCACCTAGCACCACCTTACCTAGCTAATAAATTCACCCTGAAACCAGCCACCAGATCCACCAGATCCTCCAACACTCTCTGCTTATCAGTGCCCAGGTTCCACCTAAAAAGAGCTGGAGGGGTAAGCTTCACAGTGCTTGCCCCCCAACTCTGGAACTCCCTACCGCTTAACATCAAAATGATCGAATCCTTCCAGATCTTTAGGAAGCAGGTCATCAGCTGGCTTCTAAACAAAGAATAACGCCATTAACACCAGACCCTTGCGGTATCTGTATTAATATTGAAAACTGCATATTGTACGCATTTGCTCTTGTTTACTGTTCACTGTATAGATATATGCTTATATTATAAACTTGTACGAAGTATGCAAAACTAAGATACTTCACAACGCTGTAACCAAATTCTTAAGCGCCCTTCTACCTCTGGGTTTGGAGCGCCATACAAATAAAATAAACAAACAAACAAACAAACAAAGCAACATATCAAGTCTTTCTGTAGGCTGTCCTAATGTGGTTATAAGTCCATTACCATGCTGGTGAAAGTGTTCTCTCTAACTACTGTCACACCCCCTATCCTAGGTGTGGGTGTCTATCGCAGTATGTTTGCACTCCATGGTGCCACTGTATTCTGTTGTACAGGTGCTTGTGTTTGCATCAGTATCTGCTGTGTCTGTATGGGTGCATGCTGTACTTGCATTGTTGCTTGTTGCATTGGCCTTCCTTGCTGTATAGGCTGTATTTGTATCACTTGTGTCTGATTTGCGTGTAATCTTAGGCATAATATTGAGATGGTTCTGCACTATAAGGTATGGGATATGCTATCCCCTCTCTTTTATCTGGCCAATTCTGTTGCTTCCCTCCTCTGCTTCTACACACCAGGGACATGTGCCCCATTTTTCCACATGTCCAACATTGCTAGGTCTGTCCTCCAAACCTAGGTTGTCTGCCATTAAACCCCCCTCCTTGTGGAGCATTAAATCAGAATCCCCTGCCTCCGGGTACACCCCCTCTTCTTTGCAGAAAATAAATATACTCTACCCTTCCTGAAAAATTCCTGTTAGCTATTGACTGTACCTGCTGTGCTTCCACTGTAATGACCCACTCTCCACTGGTTAACACAGCTCCTTCCACTGAGAACTTTGATCGTTTTTTCTGAACTAGTTTTTCTTCTTCCAGTTTTCTTTCCGTCATCTTCTTTCTAGCTTTCTCTTGCCTTAGCCTACAGCAGTGAACTATAGTCTGAATCTCTGGCCATGAGTTGGCTTCCATTCCCACTATCTTCTTCACTTTCCTCTGCACTGCCTCAGGCAGCACCTGGCACAATATGTGATAAAAAAACAGATATTGTTTTGTCCCACAGCTCTCTTGTTTCGAGCCGCCATTTTTCCTAAATCTTTTGAATTTAAGCAACCGGGTCTTTGTCATCACACATCTTACTTGTCATGATTGTGCTCATGTTTGATGAGTCAGGATACTGTACCCTAAGTGCTCTCCATACATCAGCCCTACATTTATTAAAACGGTGCTCCATCATGAGTGGTGTTCTGAGCCGTCACTCCAAGATAGCCCACTCATTTCCAAATGTCGTCTGCCCTCTCCTCTATTATGGCAGCAAGCAAGCTTTTTACGTCCCCCACCACTAGCGTAATTTCTGATGTCATCCTTTCTAATTCATAAATCCACTTGCGCGCTCCTGATGTCAGCATTGGTAGCTTACAGACCAAGTTAATCTTGTCCATTTACAACCATGGAATATATTGTGGCTGTCCTCCCCGCTTTTCTAGCAAAGGGAACTGTGTCAATTCTGTCCCTTGTTAAAGTGTAGTCACAGCCTTCATTTTGATGACTGTGCCTGTCATGCTAACTTTCTTTCACCATGGTAAAGTTCTCAGCCTATTGACATATGGAGTTCTCTTGTCCAAACTGCTTGATCGCACTTTTGGGCGTCTGGGATATTCTATGGGTTCTGGCTTTCTTTATTCTGGGTCTTCAAAATCTGACCACCTTTCTCTTTCTTTTTCCTCTTCTTGTTTTCTCTCCTTCTCTGTTTGCCTCTCATTTCTTTTCCTTTTCTTCTTCATATCTTATTTCCCATTCTCATTCTTTCTTCTCCTGTTCTCTTTTGTATTGCAAGACCCACAGAACACATAACGTTATTGTCCAGCCCAATCTAAGATTGCGTCTGATGTTAATTACATCAACACGCCCCAACTGCCTCGATACGCCATCGCGTCTGATATTATGAACAGCGCGATCCAAAATGGTGCATTCAAAAAAACACCATGAACGCGGCTATCATACCGGCAAGTACGCACCGTTCCTCGATCCATAAGGTAAGCGAAGCATTTCCTCAAACCTTAGCATAATAATTTAACTCCAGACAAGAATGTATTTTAAAGCTAAACAGATGCTGTGTCATTCGTAATCAGGATTCATATATTCCTGACGGCAACAAGGACAGGAAAGTAATCAAACCGAACATAGAACTCACTAAAACAGTCTCTGCAATGAGATCCATCACATGCAGGATTCTAAGCATGTAAGGTAAGTGCTACTTTCGCATTATTACCTTGTGCAACCACTGCGACAAATATTGGTACAAAAATAAGAGATTAACTCAATAACGAGATGTTTATCCATAACTAGTTGTCCAGCCTCGCTATCGCCTGCATTTGCTAATGAGCCTACGTATCAACCATATGTCATACTCATCAATTAGACATAACACAATCAAGGATTAACTCAACTCTATTATTTTTCTATTTTTCTGACAGTAACAAACAGACCAAAATCCTAACCACCCTCCTGAAGAACCAATACAAAGCTATTGGGGAAACACGTTTCAAGGGTAAACTAACTCCTATTCACCTAAGAGGGAAAACCAACTCGTATTCACCCAATAGAGGGAAATCTAACTCTTACTCACCCAATAACCAACAAAGACTAGTGAATGTTTGGTTTCACACAGATGTCAACAAACAATAAAGTAGACAAGTGACACCACTTATGTGAAGCAACATCAAGTATCCACAAGGATTCACCCTGTACCACCCAAAATTGACAACAAACTTAAGTCGATATGAGATAAATTAATGTCAAATAACCTCGAGAACTTACAAGGATTCACTCTGCACCAATAAACATTGATAACAAACCTAATGTGATGCAACATTAAGGACTCCAACTTTTGGTCAATTATCAATGCACTTACCTTGATACGAAGAAATACCAAGGACTAACAACTGAATATATCAAACTGAATCTAACCCTGTGAACAATATTTGAAAATATATGAATGTTCTAGAAAATGTGATGCAAATAATAAATGACAATCAACTATACTAAGTCTACTTGTTTGACATACAGACCTTCAGGAATCTGTAGGCGCAACTCAAAGGTAATATTTTTATATTTTCCATTTTTCAAGCATTGGGCAACCACAATGAACCTATTACCTTGCAGCCACAGAGAGTTTGCAACAAAAAATTGAAAGCTTACAATAGGAGCTTGCGTACAAGATTGTAAGCAGGCTGCAATTTCTTCTTATTATTACTCTTTTGTATTGTTCTCTTTTCTCTTCCTATTCCTTCTCCTGTCTTTCTCTGACTTCCCTTTCTCTTTCTCTAAAGTCATCTATAGTCTGCCCATCTAATTTGAGCATTATGTGTCCTCCCACACATTCGTCCGCAGCAACTGTCGTCTTTTGCCCATTGCCCTGCCTGCTTCTCTGTCTCTGATCTCCTCCTCAGCCTCTGTCAGTTTTGCCTTTAACTCACAGTACTCACTGTATTCATCACACTCAATAACAGAAATAGTTTTTTTTATTTATTTATAATGCGCTCCAGACCCTTAGGTTACCGGGCGCAGCAGCAAGTATATGCGAGGCTTACAATGTTACAATGTTACATGAATGAATTTACAATATTACAAAATTACATGAATGTACAATTAGCGATTGCAGTATTTACATGAATGTACAGTTAGCAATATACAGAGTTAGCAGTTATAAACATAAGGGATACTAACGCATCTGAGTGCATTAAGTAGGGCTACACTTGTGAAGGTTCAGGTGTCTAGTCGTTGTTAGCGTTAATATGTTTGATGAAGTTCCTTCTGAAGTGTGGGAAGGGTTATTCTACTCTTAGGTTGGGTGGCAAAGCGTTCCACAAGTTGGCAGCTCTCACAGGGAAGCTTGCACCACCGATTTTAGCAAGTCTAAATCTGGGTACTACCAGGCAATTGGAGTTGGCGAGTCTCATGGGTCTATTAGATGTTTTTCTTTTTATTTTGTCCGTCAAGTAACTAGGAACAGCATTGTTTAGGGCCTTATGGGTCAAGGAGATCATTTTTAGGTGGATTTTATTATCCGTGGAGAGCCATTGTGTTGCCGCCTCATAGAGGAGATATGCTCCCTCTTCTTTATGCCTAATGCGGCTCTAAGAGCATTGTTTTGTAGTGTTTGGAGTCTTTGGGTAGTGGCTTTATTGGCACCACTGTATAGGGCATTACAATAGTCGAGTCGGGAAAGTATTAAGGCTCTAGCCAAGATTAGACAACTGGTATTGGACAGGAAGGGCTTGCCTGCTCTTATCAATTTACAGGTGTAGGCAGTAGTGGAAGCTAGGGAGTTGACCTGTTTAGTGAAAGACAAGGTAGAATCGAGGTAAAAACCGAGTGTTTTTACTTCCCTCGAGACTTTGATAACATTTCCATCTATGCTGAAAGCTGAGTAGTCGGGGCCCAATTTGTTAATATTGGCTTGTGTACCCAGAATGAACAACACTGTCTTACCATCATTTATGCAGAGACCATGCCAGATTGATGAGATACACTCTATTCACCAGCTCCTTGTCCTTGCTATGATCCGCAGAAAGTGGGAGGAGAATCTGTGTATCATCTGCATAGTTGGTGTAGGTGATACCAAGATTGTCCAGATCATCGAACAGAGGTTTGGTGAATATATTGTATAGAGTCGGGGAGACGCAGGATCCCTGAGGGACTCCACAGGTGATGGGTATGGGGTCTGCTGCTGCCGATGGGGAAAAAACTCTCATAGTTCTCTCACTCAGAAAGGATTCTATCCAACTGATAGCTTGGGTGGAGAAGTGAGCGGCAGAGTCCAAGTGTCTGCAGAGGACCTTGTGGTCCACAAGGTCAAACGCAGCTGAGAGATCTAGTAGGAGGAGGAGGGCTGTCTTACCTTGATCTCTCAATTCGTCTATTTGGGTCTTTAAATCAATAAGGGCTGTTTCCGTTCCATGTAGTGGGCGGAAGCCAGATTGTCTAGATCCTAGTAGTTTATGCAGTTCAAGGTATTTTTGAATCTGTATGTAGGCCACTTTCTCCAGGATTTTCAACAGAAATGGAACTGTAGTGATTGGACGGTAGTTAGTAGGGATGAGAGGGTCTAGAATTTGCTTTTTGAGCAACGGGAGCACCCAAGATTGTTTTAAATTGGCTGGGATGATGCCTGTGGAGAAGGATGCGTTGACAAGTTTGGAAATAAAAGGTGATAAATCTCTGGCAGCGTCTTTTATTAACTGTGCTGGGCAGATGTCTCCTTTGCAATTAGATGGTTTGAGGGTAAGGATGATTTTTTCTATCTCTAGTGTGGTGGTTTTGGTGAAAGAGAATTTGCTAGACTGGGGCATGTGGGTAGCCTTGGGTGGTGACAGAGTAGGAAGGTTAAGCAAATCTTTTTTCAGTTGAATTTTATTTTGGAGGTGTTAATTTTATTGGTTAGAGCATGTTGGATGTCTGTGCACCAGGTCTGATCTTTAGTACAGGTGTCTGGTATGGCAATAGGTGACTCAAGTTCCTTCAGTATGGAAAAGAGTTCCTTCATACTTGAGTTAGAGTTGGCGATACGATCATTGTATGAATTCCTCTTAGCCAGACAAACTGCATTTTTGTATTGTCGGGAAATAGATGTTAGGTTGGCCTTGTTCTCAGCAGTTGGGCATAGTTTCCAGTTGGATTCATATTTTCTCTTGGTGAGGCGTAGGGCCTTGAGTTCAGGAGTAAACCATTTATTTAAATGGGCTTTAGGTTTACTTGTACGCATTTTAAGTGGGGCAATTTTGGCCATAATATCAGTCATGATTTTGTTGTACTCATGAACTAATATGCTGGGGTCTAAGTTGTCAGGCAGTGCATTTAATGTTGGAAGAATAGCGGGTATGACATTGTCTATTGTCATATTCTTTTTGTTTCCTGTTGGGCATGAAAGTGCCATGGGGACGACTGTAGAGGATGGTCGGGAGGTTAGGAGGTTGAAGGACACTAGTGAGTAGTCAGTCCATGATAATGCCGAGATAGATGAGATAACTGCTGTACAGTTTGAGTCAGCGACCCAGTCTAGTATTCTACCTTTCGTATGGGTGGGGTTGTTGACTTTTTGGGAGAATCCTAAGGAGTTAATAGCGTGGGCAATAGTCACGGCGTGCGCATCTGCTTGGTCATTAAATCCTAGGTTAAAATCCCCTAGTACCAGCAGTTGTGAAGTGGTTTTAGCATTGAGGGTTAGTAGCTTGTGCAGATCCTCTTCGAAGGTCCCAAGCGGAACTGGAGGTCTATAGATTAGGTGAATGGTTAGGGATTGATTATTGTTTATGAGGAGTTTTGCAGTGAGGGCTTCACAAGATTGTAGAATTTGGGCGGGGGCTAGCCTTAGCGAAAGACTCGATTTGGAGATGATGGCAATTTTTCCTCCGCGGGTGCCCTCTCGGTCTTGCCTACATATAGTGTAACCGTCAGGGATGGCTAGCATAAGTGAAGGGCCTGCTGCCTTGTGTAGCCAGGCTCGGTTATTGCAATAAAGTCCAAATTCGCCTCAGTGATTAGATCAGCTATATCAAGGGCATGTGCAACTAATGACCTGGCATTGAGAAGCGCTCCTTTTTAGGAGTGATCCTTGGTTTCCTCTTTAGGTTGTGTGAGATTAGGAGTATTTTTCGCACTAGATTTTATCTTAGATTCAGATGTTTGTGTGTACATTGAAGCTGGGGTGATGTTGGAAGCGTTGCCTTCCTTACCATTTTGACATTGCATCTCACGTTTTGTAGGAGGGAGGAGTCGTCTGGCTGTCTCATGAAGTTTGTTAAGTCTAGCACGTAGTTTGTTGTTTCTATCGTGAGTGGAACTGGGCTTGGAGGTGTAAGCTAATGGTCCTAGCAGAGCTTGGTGTTTAAGTCAGTGTAGACATGAGTATTGGTAATTATATCTGTTGATATAGGTGAGAAGGGTCCAAGTGCATGTAGTGGGATCTCTGTGTGGCTGACCTGATTGCAAGTGACAGGAATTGTAGCAGTAGCCATGATACAGTAGAAACTAAATAGGCTAGACATTGTGCAGAGCTAACACTTAGTTGGGTGGGTAGTGGTTCACAGGGTCATGCAGGGAGGATGTTCCCTGTGGTAGTCAAATAGTCAAAGCGATAGTCAAAGCGAAAGTCAAAACCCACTTTATTAACAATCCACATAAACCTTGTACGTCACGCGTTCAAGTTTCAATGAAGCCTTGAGGCCTTCCATTAATTTCAATGCAGGCTGCTGCTTTCATTTTGGAAAAGATGGCTGCTCAGTATTGTCGCGTTTCTATGAGCTATATACGTATATAGTTTGTGTTGCATTTCAGGGTATACACTGATTATTTTATGTTATTTATTGTTGCAAGTGATATTCTTTGTTTATAAAAGCATATTTAACCTAGTGTCTGTGTTTCATCATGGTGAGTGCATATTTGCTTTGTGTCAATTGTTGCAGTTAACAGTGAGTTTGCCCATTCTCGCCATCTTTAGTCCATCAGGTCCATTTCTGCCTGTATCTGCCTAAGATAAGGCCGGTATGGTCGCCTTAGTGAGTAGTGTTTCTCACCTATACGATATTGGGGTGGGGGAGGGGCCATAGCTGTGATTGACATAGTCATCTGCCTGTCAACAGATGTACCTACTAAGAAGGTATCCAGCACAATTTCAGCAGTATGCAAACAATGTCCAGCTCTTTGACGGGTTGTCACAAAAAACATGGGGGAGCCAGAAGCATGCATACCTACTTACCTTAGAAGGATCACCCCATTACTGAATTCCTGCCAGGGATCTACAACTTGTTACTCTCCGGTTGGTTTGGACTACAATTCCCAGTATCCCTCTCCATTGATTAGGCTGGTTAGGGGTGATGGGAGTTATAGTCCAGAACATCTGGATAGCCAAAGGTTAGAGACCCCTGCTGTAGGCTAACAGTCAACGCTGGCAACCAGTTGCAATCTCTGGACTGAGAGTCCATAATAATGGAAGCAACACATTTTTTATTTTTTATTCTGGAAGCAACAGAGTGCTTTTATAATCACAGTGGGAAGAACACAGAGAGGTAAGTATAGAAAAGGGAGCAGGGAGCTAACAGGGGACTGCGAGGGTGGGCAATTTGCAGCAAGGGAAGGTGAAGCAACAACCAGGAAAGCAACCAGGGGACAAGACAAAGGGAAGGAGATGACTGATTCTTAGGTGGGGTGGGGAATGGAGGGTGTGTGGACTAGGTGTTAGGGAGGAGCGATTCCTTAAAGAGAAATGTCTTGAGCTCTTTGCTGTAGAAGTGAGGTAATGGGTCTGATGTTGACATGGAGGTAGTTACATAGGGTTGGAGCATAGACAGAGTATTCTGGTTCTTTCCTGCACCATCGGAGATCAAGTCTGCCTATTACCTTACTTCTGGTGGTTTGCAGGCCTCTGTAAAAGCTGAGGTTCTCAGTGATGTAGCTTAGGGACATCAGGGCGATATCCTTGCAGATGAATTAGAAGGATTTGAAGATGATACAGGCTTGCAGCAGGAACTGGTGCAGTTTGATGAGGGTCGGGTGATGTGGTCGAATCTGCAGAGTTCTTTTCTGGGTCGTGCTGCAGCACTTTAACCTGAGCAATCATATTAAAGGCAATCCAATCGAGTCATAACAGGATTGCACGAATACTGGGCTCTTTGCAAGATCAGGTCACAGATCAACCATTTTCCATTTTATTTCACAGGCTGTGCACCAAGTGGTTATTATTCTGCCCCTTCTCTTTTGGAATTCTTTATATATGATATTTCTGAAAAAGATTGACGGAAAGATAAATTTGCAGCATGAAGGTTCCAGACAGACCGTAGGTGGTAGTAAATGGTATCAGGTCTCTCTTCACCCCAAGTTTAAACAACCTATTTGTTTTAAACCACTCAGTCGGGTGTAGAGTACAATTTATATAAAAGATCAGCCTTATTTACAAATTATAACGCAGGTTCAAATGCAAGGAAAGGAATATAGATACTAATTCTTATGTCCAGGATTTACTGGAAGTCCATGGTGTCACAACTAACATGCCTGGACTCAATCCTTCAATTAAGGAGTTAACGCTGTGGAGCTCCCTGACTGTGGCTTTTTCTACCAATTTGTTACTTATACTGTGCGCTATCACCAAAGGCATCATGGCGCAGTGAGAAAGATACCGAAAAGAAGGGACCGGAAAGACTCACACAAAGAGGTCGGTTTTTAAGTTATGTTTGAAATGCTCTAACTCCGCTGAGCGTCGCAGCGCAAGCAGGAGCAAATTCCAAAGTTTGGGCCCTGCAACAGAAAAGGCTTTGCCACGAACTTGCTCCTTGCGATACCTTGGAACGCATAAAAGCGATACATGGGTAGACCTGCCTGAGCTGGGAGGGCTGTAGCGCTGCAGCTTATCCTGAATGGCCAGAAAGCCTTTCCCATACAAAGCTCGGTGGATCATACATAAAGCTTTAAACTTGAATCGGGCTGCAACCGGTAACCAGTGCAAAGATTGGCAAGCCTTAGAAACATGCTGACCAAAGGGGATTCCTTTCACCAATCGGACAGCCACATTTTATGAAACTTGCAGACTGTTGATGAGATATAAAGGTTAGGAAAGATAAATGGCGTTTATGTGACTTGATGTCAGAGATACAAACTGTTTATTTTCTGTAAATTTGATTTGATGTGTATTCATCTGTTTATTTCATTGGCAAAGTTTGTCTTTCTTACATGTTTCTCTCTTCTTTCCTTCTCCCCCTGCCTCCTTTTGGGGGATTGTACTGTGCGAGGAAGCTGTGTGGAGTAAAAGGCCTCAAACAGGCCAGGGCATTCATGCTTTAGAAAAGAGACGCCACTCTCACGCATATGCCAGTGATGGCGTGAGGTGGGGAGAAGCATCCTGGAGTACTGGCAGGCATAGCCATGGGGCAAGGGCATGAACAAGAGAATGAATGGGGTGTTTGTGGTGGGGGGTGGAAGGATGTGGGGAACAAGGCCAGTGCAAATGAAACTGTTAGGTATTGTAGCAATAGAATAGCACTAATGATGCTCCCGGGTGGATTGCAATATGCGGCTAGGCATTTCAGACCTGTCATCGAGTTGTGCTTCTCTAGTGCACAGACCACAGTATACTTCAGAGAGATGATACCTCTAGGAATAGGTGGCGTGCATGTCATGTGTGAATACCCAATGAAGGAGGAGCCAAGCATAGACTCTTACGCTGCATTAGGTGTAGCTCCCAATTGCAGCCTCGACAAAGCTTTAGGAGGCACGAACTAAGCACTAGATCATACAAGTCATGAAGCTGTGGTAAATATATTTTATATACACTTAAGTACAGGGAGTGGATCTCCCACAACTTCTTTTTCTCCAGACCTTTTTCTGAAAAGGCTCATCTTGCCATGCGCCTATCACTGGTGCTGTTTGTCCTATTTACGAAAGCTTTGTTAGGTTCTGAAAACTATGATTCCAGTAGTGACTGGGTTCATCAAGCACTAAGGTTACACGATGACTTCATGTCACCAGGGACAATAAGCTCTAGTCCTCGGCTTTTGTTGATCAATCAAGTGCATTCTGGGTGTTGCACTTGTGGATCACATTGATTGGATGTAATGAGCTAAACTACAACTGAGGTAACATTAAGGTTTAGGAGTTGGATATGGTGTCCCCATCTGTCTGATTTATGAAGAGCCAGATGTTCAATGCGTGTTGCCTTGCCTCTGTGGAACACATTGATAAAGCTTGTCAACTTTGCTGTCAATCCCAGCAAAGAACCCAGGATTTGATGGATATAACATTGCCTGTGCCCTCTCACCCATGAGAGAATTCCTGAGTTCCATTATCATGGTATAATCTTCCTATGGGGAATAGCATGCCATCCCATCCCTCCCACGAGACTCTGCACCCCCACCCTGCCCTGCCCTGCCCTGACATGCCATCGTGTTAATGAGGATCCTCCTCCATACACTGCCAGAGCTAACCCTTTGCCAGACATGGCATCCCTTGTATTAGGGGGTTCTTGCTCCCCTGTCTTACATGCAACCTCCTCTCACATTCACCCCATCCCACACCCGTCTGCTACCACCATTGAGTCCGTTTACCCATCTATTGACTGCCATCCTAGCCTAGGATTAACCGCCTGCCTTAGCAAACTTTGCAGCCGTGGAAGCTCAGTTTTCGATATATTGGCAATACCGCCATGGCTACCCGCTAACTGCATGTTGCCTCTGAAACCCCTGACAGTTCATTTCTGGTTACTAGCTCTCTATCCACCCCTTAATAAACCTCCCTTAACAGACCAATCTCCTTCTTGCCTTTGAAGGCTAGTAGCGCTTACTGTGTGGGCCGACCACAGCAAACGCATAGCCACAAAAAACTATACCCCACACATGCTACATTTTCCCTCTCCCCACCCTTACCTCTGGGTATTAAGCGCGTTATACATAACCTATCATATCATATCAAAACTGCATCCTGCTGCACTCACCACGTCACTACCTTAGCATATTCACTATCCCCAATACATGTTCCCATGATTCCTCCTAAACTCTAAGAGACCCATGCAGCCCTATGACAACCTCATATTGTTTGGGGTCCCTGCAGCCACTGAATATGTATATAGATATATTCCTTTGTGACTATACAGGTACCTGTAAAGATACATGTTTTCTTCTCTATTGCATGTATATTGCCACTGCCACCTACATACTTACACGTAGTCCTAGCACCAACTCAAGAGCAAATGGGTATTCCGCTATTGTCACCATGACGTGTTTTCTGTTGCAACCTGCTCCTGTACAGTGCCGCAACACACCCTGGGACCTGGGCAGTGCTTTACAAAACTGCTGGACTAAATAAAAGTGCAGAAGTCTGAACTTTCACTTGCGGTGCTGTATTCGGCCAGCGGCTCAATGGGGGACTGGCAATTTCAGGGCACTCAATCGCTCACCAGTCGCATGACCCCAGTTCACACAACCGCAGAAATCACAAGGCTGTGCTAACGAGCAACGTGCTCGTGTGGCATCACTGAAGTGTGATGCCGTTATTTTAGGAATATGTGCAGGTAGGGCAGTGTTCCTACTTGTACAATACAACATCGCACAAAGACATATGTTAGAGACAGACAGTCTGGAAATTGAAAGTGGAAGATTTACAAACCACATCAACAACATTTCGGGCTATAATTTAGCTTTGCGGGAGTATTTGATCAGAAAAGAGGAGATTGGTTACAGGGAGATGAATTGGCTTCCTCTGACCCTTTATGGAAGATTCAGGGAAAAGCAATTTCTTCAGAATTTGTGTTACACATCATTGAGCTGCAGCCCATTGCTTTAAATGGTTTGCCTGATAAATGCTCACGACACGTGTAGTTTTCAAGACCTATTCCCTAAAATCACCCTTGATGCTTTTCACTGTGTTTCCCTGGTGATGAGTCGTGAATCAATTTCCGAGGGGCGCTTTTGATGGGAGCTGTGCATGTGGGCACTGAATTATCTTTCCGTCCAAGAATATGCCATTGGCTTCCGATGGATTTTTCATGCTGCGATGCCGGCTAAAGTACTCAGATTAGCTTGAAAAATGTGAAGTGGTGAAGCCCTGACAAAATAGCTCAGACGTGAGACAGTTGGCCATTTGTTAAGGTTTCCTTGCTCGGGGCAGGTACACTGCTGTGAATCAGAACCCTGTATACAAAGCCATGGATCAAGAAGGCCCACTTGTTAGAGAAAAGCTAGGAGTTCTCCAAAAGTAGTTGAGAAAAGATCCATTCACGGTTTAATACTATTACACATTTGTGAAAGACTAAGTTGTATGTGAGAGCAACCCAGTTCACTTCCCTCTGAATCCATCCCAGCCCCTGCGGTGAATGTTTTCAGAGTATGGTTGTATATATGCCTTCCATCACCGAGTGTGGGATTTTTCTTTTTGAGAATGGCTTTATATGTGTTTTGCTGTTGATCTCCGCCACCTGGCCTGGGATGGGGGTTTTTAGTTGATTGCTGTCGGAAATCGGCTCTGGTTCTCACACAGACCACTGACTCCTCTCCACACGCATCGTTACTCATTAAGAAGTGTCTCTGTCCTTGTCTAGCTTTCATCAGAAACCAACCAACATGTGCAATGCTGTCTCAGTGCAGTGGCCTTTGCCTTGCAATGTCATTCGTCATCGACTGATGTGATACCAGCGAAAGATCTCCTCTGTCCATGCTTATCTACTTGACTCGTTCCTGCGGATGTCTACGTCCACGACCTCATATCGTCATCCAGATCTGCCTGCTGACGTCCGGAGTTCCTCCACTAGTCTTGTTCACACACCAGAACCTCCACCGTGGCATGTGTATGGAACTTCGGGGGAGCCTGATCCTGGTAAATCTGGGCACAGATTACTCTTCAGCTCTCCTCCAGTCCCACTGGTGTTCTGATGCACAGCCATATGTCCAAGCTCCTTCTGCCACTACACCATCTCCTCTCCTGCCCTGCCCGCCCCAGCCTACTCGCCTGCCTGACATACCATGATGTATCCTGTGGAAGTGTTTGGGATGTGAGGGGGTTGGTGGTGGCCATCATCAGTTCCTGTGCAATGGTGGAGAGTCCAAAGCTTGGCAGCGCTGGTGTGTTATGTGCCTTCCACCTGATTTCCAGCACCTGGGACAGGAAGTGTGTGCATGGGTGTGGGACTTTATCCGCTCTCCACAAAATGTCCGACTCGATCTGGGAGAATTTTACTGTTTGTTTTCAACTTTGCACTTTTCTTAATATTTCATTTATCTGTGCTTCACTTCCGCCACTTAAGGGCAGAATAATTCGTTTTTAGATAAATCGACATGTTTTTGCAGGTGCTTTGCTTTTAATAATGATACAGATTTTCTGCTCTGCTCACGTGTCCTATCATTTGAAACCTTTCCCTGTTAGGTGGTTTCACTCACACCCTCTCCTTGCTGATCCTTTTACAGAGGTTGGCACTTGTATATGCAGTGAAAGCGCTTAGGCATGCTTTACCACATTCCAGTAAACCCATCTTGTAAGTCTTCATCCATCAAATACATTTCCCTTTTCTGTACTCTAGCTTCCTGTGTTTGCTACTGATTTGATTCTTCTGGATTCGTCAAGGATCACACGGCCTTTCACACTTGTTTTATTTTATGTTATTCTGTCTTTTCCTGCTCCTCTGTTCCCTCCCTCTGCATGTCTCCTTCCCCTCCCTTCTTTTAAAACCCTTGTTCTATGTCTTTTTACCGCATATTTTTTTCATTGCAGATTTTTTGCCACTGATTTTGTTTTACCATATTTCCTGCACAATTCAGGGTTGATTCACCTGCCCCCTTTCCTACAACACCCACCCTCTCGCCTGTCAACCCCTACCTATCCCCTACACGATATTTTCTTACCCAAACATAATCGCTGCATTTTGCAGTAAAAGTAATCAGTAAAAACTCGGGGGTGGAGGGGAATAGCTGCAAACAAAAAATGCATTAAAAAGACTGGATCCCTAAAACACTGTTTTGTTCTTGTTTGTCTGCATTTTATCTCTGTGTTTTATTTGCTGCCACAAGTTTTGCCTCTTTTTCCCTGTTCTCATGTCTCTCTTCCCTCCCTCTGTGTGGTTCCTCGCTTTTCTGCTTTTAATACACTGGCCCTCATTACGACCTTGGCGGAGAACCATGGTGCTATTAGCACCATGGTCCATGGCGCTAAATTGCCAACTCCGCCATGGTGGTTGGCGGACTTACCGCCCCATTCCGACCTTGGCGGGGCGGTAAGTCCCCAATCCCCATTTACCCTTCCCCATTCCCATTTTTGCCCCATAGGGCATAATGGGAGTGGGGAAGGCGTTAATTACGCCACCGTAAATGACGGTGGCGTAATTAACAACGAGGTCCCTTAGCGCCATGGATTTTAACACCTGCTAAAAGCAGGTGTTAAATCCGCCATGGCGCTAAGGGAACTCGTACTCAGGCGGTAAGGGTCGGCGAAGTTTACGCCGGCGTAAACCCCTTACCGCCTGGGTCGTAATGAGGGCCACTGTGTTTTGTGCTTGATTGTCTGCATTTTGTCTCTATTTTGTGCTCCCTTTTTCCCTGCACCTGTGACTATTTCCTGCCTCCCCTAACTTCCTCTTTGTGGCTCCTCGCCCACCCTGCCTTCAAAATCCTCCTTACTACGGCATCCCTTGCCAGGGCGTCCTGAGTTACGGGCTGATCGAAACAAGAGCTTCAACCAGTACAACCTCTCTTTGGTCCTGGTATGGCCTGCAAAGGGCCTAGGGCAAGAACCCCTGCACTACACCACAGAACTCTACCACTGTGTGCTTCACTCATTGTACACCTTAGTCTAGTTCCACCCTAACTCTTACACTCAAAAACTCAGCACACTCCAAGCACCATCCCATCTCTAACCCATACAACCTCATCAGCATCCCACTCACAACCAGACAACCTACTCCACCCAAACACACATGCAATCTCATGCTCATCAATGGTCACTCCATAGTACTCTATGTGGCAGACATTGCTGGTATCATTATTGCATTCAATCTTAGCACACTCTTAATAACTCCACCTCCTCCCACAGCCTGGATGTCCTTGCCCTTGCCGACTTCAACACCCAGCTTCTCAACCATACAGAGAAACCTGGAAGATTCCTTGCTGTCACCCACAAGACTTCATGGACATATACGCTCCAGTGTCCCTTGCTGCTAAAATCCATGGTGTTCCTGATGTGTCACTTTCCTCTCTCCAAGACCACCACCGCTACTTGCCACCTGATCTACCACCAACCCAGAGTAACAAAGCCTTCCTAGATGAAATCACCAACGTTATCACTGCAACAATTGTCAAACATTCCATGAACACTTTCCTAGGAGACGTGCATCTTCCAAAAACACAAGAAACAACGAAAACCAAAGAAGCTCTCCTCAGTGTCCTGGACAACACCGACTTCACACAACTCATCATTGATACCACACATCAAATGCAGCACTCTCAGTCTGTTATTTACCTCATCCCAAGACATAATCTGCCTCCCATCTATGCAACTCAACTGGACTGACCACAAAACCATACTGATCCAGTGCTCAAAAGCCCTCCCATCGAAGCAACTGAAATCAACAAAGAAACCTGAATACGTATTCAAAATCCATTCCTTGAACACCTTAGAGGAAACCCTAACCAACCTAACTTCTGCAGTCACTCTTTCATATGGCATCAACATTTTATTGAAACAGTCCTGAGCAAAGGGCTGCTTGAAACAAGGGCTTCAACCAGTACAACCTGAAAGAACACACACATATTTTTGTATCCCTAAAGGCCAACTCTAATGTGGATGAGCTCAGCCCAGGCTCCATCCTGAAGAACATCACAGGAACGACTCTCATTCATTTCCTCAACACTATCAGCACCTCACTTATGCAAGGCATCTTCCCAGATGCATTGGGAACTGGTCGGATACTGCCCCTACTGAAGAAACCCATACTCGACCCAGAAAAACTAACAAACTACTGCCCCATCACCCATCTGCACTTCATTGGCAGGGCCATTGAGAACACTGTCATGGTCCAACTACATCAAATGATCGGCCAAAACAACCTACTTCAAGAATACCAGTCCGGCTTCTGACCAAGATTCAGCACCAATTCTGCAACCATACAGGTCATTGACATTGCGCTCATCATTATGGATAAATGCAACCCATGCTTCCAGATCCTGCTTGACCTCCCTGCCAGTTTTGACACAATCGAAATATAGGGCTAATCAACACCCCGTTCTCCCACATGGGATTCAAAACTGCAGATCTTCAGTTGCTTGATTTCTACCTCACCAGCAGACACCAGCTTTTCCAGATGTGCATATGAAGATCCTAACAAGACCCAGTGACATGTACAGTCCCACAAGGCTGCATCCAAACTCCTGTCATTTTCAACCTCTACATGTAGTCACTGGGGGGCGCTCTTGGCCAAATTCAACAGCATCCACCAGTATGCTGATGACACAACTGTCAACTGCCTCAACAACATCCACTGGTTGAAACACTGTCTCTCTAACATTCAAATTAATCAACCTCTGAGGCACCACCAACTGCAATCCATTCAAAACTGGCTCACAAAGATAGAGCTCAAAAGCTTCTCCCCCTTTCTTGCTCTCTATTGCATAGTCCCTCAGCTTCAGCATCGATTGTAACTTATCCTTCAAAGTACACATTGCCAAGAAGACACAAACAGCATAGTACAAGCTCTCATTCGTGTGCCAAATCAAACACTGCATCCCTGTCTTCTCAGACTTTAGATCTCTCGGCCAGGCACTGGCGCTCTCTCACCTAGATCATGGCAATGGTCTCCTGGCAGATGTCCCACCCAAAACTCTGGTTACCCTAAAATATGTCCTACATGCAGCAGCAGTCTCATGGAACTACACTGGTTACCCCTCCAAGCTCACATCACCTTCAAGACGGCCTGCATTGCCTACAAAACTGTAATGCCCAAAGCGTCATTATAGTTAGCAGAAAAGATCACCATCTAAAGAAATCAAGACAACACCAGTGGCCAAGATATCGCTGGACTTGAATTAAAAAAGAGCAAGAAAAAGAACAGAAAACAAGCATCCTCCTGCTATTCTCTGTGCTCTGGAACAACCCATCCTGCTTATATCTGTCTGACGTCCCCACCTCTATGGTCCACTCCCTTTATTATGCATTGCTCTTGTTTTCTAGCTAGGTTTGCATCACATAAATGAACCAGATTATGCATTGGCACATTTACCATCTAATTTTAAAGAAATGAAAACATGAGCATCCTTAATTTTGCGCCCCAAATTTAATTTGTTGTTGTTGTCACATTCAAACATTTAATCAATTGTAGAATCTTTTCCTAGTTATAATTATCATCGGAAAATTGTGCATCGGTTTCATAATGTTTACCTCGACACGTGTTTCTCCATCTCTTTGCGATTGTTCATCAGGAGGGGTACATTGTTATACATCTGAGTTGTAAACTGAAAATAAGAGTAAAAGTGAAAATAAATATAAAAATATTCATGCTCATTATTTGTGGTTGACTAGCAAATCTTACTGGTTTATGCATTGTTTCTATTCTTATGATTATTTGATATGAACCTAGCATTATAAGCAAATGGATGTGTTACTCACTTGTACACCTTTACCGATTTGGATTTAGTGCCATGATTTGTTACGCCAGGTAGTTAAAGATCGTATTTCTTTAAATTTTTGTCTCTCTTTCTTTTCAGAACGGTACCTAGTGAGACAAGATTACATTTTTTTCTACTTAATATATTAGCTTATATATTTTTACAGATCTAATTTTTAGAATACTATGGCTTTGCTAAGGTTAGATGCCTGGATAATGCTTACCTGTTTTACATAAAGCAGTTTACCTCGGTTTCAATGTTTACACTCGCGGCTTGATAACCGCTTTGAAAAGAAGATGGCAGTTATTTATAGTAAACGTGATGACGCAGTCGTGTTTCCAATTACATACTCGTGTCATCACACTATCCTCCATCTTGCTTTGGGTCAAATCTTGGATTAAACAATGCGCTCTCATTTAAGTAATACAATCTTAGCTCCTGGTCTACTGCCTTATGATTATGTTTGTTTGCAAATAGTAGCGTCAGTAATTCCTAAAATGCTAAACCAGTTAAGATTATGCCAATTCTGCATGATTTTGTCGGCCGAACTTAATACAATCAATTATATGATAAATATCGACTGAACAACAAGATTTCTATAATGAAAGATTGCTTCATATTATCACAAAAATGACTCATTTCTTTATCAAAATGTTATCCTGAAATTCAGCTGTCCATTAAACATATCCATAATGCTTCTCGTCGTCTCAGTAGTCTCTCCCTGTTTCCTTCTCTGGGCGTCATACAGATTTTTTCAATGCCAATGTACTTTATGTCATCCACTTTATTCTGGCCATGTCCTTTTTTAAAATGGTTTGCCACAGGATATATAAGGTCTTTATTGCTGATGGATCTTAAATGTTCTGCAATTCTGTTTTAGAAGGGACAAATTGTACTGCCAATATAAAGTTTGGAACATATGTTTTACATCCCATAAATAAAGAACTTTGTGTTACAGTTTATGAATTCCTTAATATGGTGTTCAGTTTCATTCTGCATTTTAATATTTTATTTTCCCATTTTCTGAGTGTGTGCATTGGTTGCACACACCACATTTATAATTTCCTCTAAGAGTTGTTTGTTGCCACATCTGTGGTATACGAGTATTTGTTCTTTTCTCTTGAAATTTTGATGGACTCAGCACATTTTAAATATTCTTTGCTTTGCGCAATTTTACACATGGACTTTTATCCAAATAGGGAAGCAAATCATCGTCTAGTCGTAAAATTGACCAATGTATTGTCAGGATGTTCCTAATTTTATTTGATTCAGAACTATAGGTGGTTATGAACCTTACTTTATTTACTTCAACACCTGGTCTTTTTGTGGGTTTGTTTTGTAATTGGTCTATCGTTGTCTCTTCATCGTCTTGTTGAATGCTTTATTCAGTTGTTCTTTGAATTTTTGAGTCATGATTATTACATGTTTCTCAAATTTGTGGTTCTTCGTGCAATTCCATTTTATCCTTAGAAATTCGACATACAGTATATTTTTTGTCACGTGGTTCGGGTGACTGCTTCTCGCATGCAAAATACTGTTACCAGATGTGGGTTTGACATATAAAGTTGTGTGAATTGTATTGTCTTCAATGTATAATTCCAGATCAAGAAAGCTTATTCTGTTGATACATTTTTGCAGAGTTAGTTTCAAATTGTAGTTGTTCAGATAATTCTGATATTCAAAAAGGGATTCCTTAGTTCCATTCCATATGATTAAAATGTCATCTATGAAAAGACCACAATAGACTACTTAGTTGTTGACTGTGAAAGATGGGTGTTGCCAACTCGAAGTGCCCCATATACAGATTAGCGTATGGGGGGGGGCACATTTCGCACCCATTGCAATCCCTTATTTTTGTCTGTAAATCTGTTTATTGAAGGAGAAAATATTGTTTGGAGAGTAAAGTTGAGCATTTTGATTAACATGAGATTTTATTTATGGTATGAGATAGATCTAGTTTTCAAGAAGTGATAAGTATTTTCAATTACTTTATTATGTAAAATGCTGGTGTATAGTGAAGTGACGACCAAAGTTACTAAATTCCACCATGTACCCCCTTCCAATTCTCACAAGTCTCCATCAAAGATGTAAAAATTATTATTCTAGGAATTAAACCCTCTAACTGTCAAGGTGACATATGCCCCGCGGCTATCATCAAGGACAGTGCAATAGAATTAGCCCCATTTATCACTACTCTGATAAATGCATCATTCAAATTTTGCTCAGTACCCGACAATCTCAAGGAAGCTTGGGTCATGCCCCTAATAAAAAAGCCTAATCTAGTCCCCAATGTGCCCACAAACTATAGGCCCATTACAACAGTCCCGTTTCTCTTAAAGATCCTGGATTGCGCAGCCTATATACAAATCCAAAAACACATTGAAAACAATAACTTACTAGGCCTTCAGCAATCCAGATTTAGACCTAGGCATGGCACCAAGACGACGCCGCTAGATCTCAAGCTTCAGATGGATGAGCTCAAAGATAGAGGAAAGCTTACCATTCTCCTGCTCTTGGACCTTTCAGCTGCCTTCGACTTGGTAGACCATGAAATTCTCACTCAATACCTAACCTCTGCAGCAACCTTCTCACCGAATGCAGCCAACTGGATCAAATCCTTCCTCTCAAACAGAACCACTAGGTTCTTCTCAACTACAGCGTCAGTACCTCCAGTGCCCATCACCTTTGGAGTCCCTCAGGGATCATGTGTATCACCCACACTATACAATATACCCACAAAACTCCTATTCAACCTCCTCGACAATCTGGGTGTCACGTATACCAACTACGTGGATGACACCAGATCTTCGTCACACTCACGGGATGTTACACGCAAGACACTAAACTGATTAATGACATCTATTTAGAGATCCAAGCCTGGATGGCCAACCATAACCTTTGTTTAAACGATGATGAAACTGAACTACTTATCATTGGCTCTCAAACTCGCTTAAACAAACTAGATACCAGCTATGAGTCTTTCAACATTGACGGGAATGTCATTAAAGCTTCAAGAGAAGTCAAAACACTGGGTATCGACCTTGACTCCACATTGATGCTAAATAAACAAGTTAACTCCCTAGTTTCCACCACAGCCTATACTAACAAATTGATCAATACATTTAAGCCCTTCCTATCTATCACCAGCTGTACCACATTAGCAAGAGCTCTCATTCTCTCCAAGCTTGACAATTGTAACACTCTATTCATCTTGACTTCCACACAGAATTTAAACAAACTCCAAGTTCTGCAAACTAATGCTCTAAGATCGGCCCTCAATATCCCACGCTCCAGTCATATCCCTTCCCTCAGAAAAGAGGCTCAATGGCTTCCCATCCATGACAGAATTACACTCTGTACACTGGTCATCACACAGTCCCAAGCCAACACAGCCCCCACGTACTTGACAGCTAAATTCTCAAGACACCAGACCAATAGACCTACCAGATCCAACTACCTCAACCAGCTCATTATCCCCAAATTCAACCTAAAAACAGCAGGAAGATCCAGCTTCCCAGTGCTAGTAGCCAAACACTGGAACTCCCTTCCTTCCGACATCAGATCTGAGTCCACTTTCTGGACCTTTAGAGCCAAAACCAGAGCCTGGCTCCTCAATTCAAACGTCGCCTGAGCATGGCTAATTTCAGTTTTGGAGAGTGCACACCAAAAGTGTGTAGAACTACTGTTTGGTAAAAAACACTATTAATGCTTCACCTCTTTGTAAATATATGTAGCTATGTTGTCATATGTATAAATGCAACTACAAAATAATTATCATCACCAATCCAATGTAAGTTAAACCTCTGATACATCTTCCTGTCCAGCCTTTGCTCGCTGAGATAATCATTCGGCTTTTGTGATCCAATGCCTTTTTGGGCTTCACCTACCTTTTACTCTTGTGCTCATGGTCTCTCCCTACAAGATGATCTGTAACACACCTCCAGTATCTGTTTCTGCAAGGAAGGTGAACTGTAACCTCTTCCCCACCTTGTAGGACCTGTATATTATGTATGTAACCATGTTTCTATGTATCTAAGTATAAGCTCCCAGATACCCTTGGGTGGGGTGCGCTATATAAGTAAATAAACTAAACTAAACTAGCCTAAAATTCAGTTCCCAATTGATAGATTCAAGTTGTTGGATAACATGTTTAGTGTCTTGAATGAATGATGCTAGTCCAGAGGCAAGTGGTTGTAGGTGTTTGTCTATATATTGTGAGATAGATTCTGTCAGTGATCCTATTCCATTTATGATTGGTCTGCTGGGTGGTAAGTATTTCTCAAAACCTTTAAGGATTTTAGGAATAAAGTAAAGAGTAGCTAGGATGGGGTTTGGATTGTTCATATAGTCATATTAATTTTCCTTAAGTAGGGTCTCAGATAGCCAATGAATATTCACATTTTGTCATTCATCTGCTAAAGCTGGGAATGGATTTTCTTTCAGTTTTTCATTCAAATGTTGTAATGCCATAGTGATATAATCCTCTGTCTTCAAAAGTACAATGTTTCCTCCTTTATCAGCTAGGTTTGTGGTTACTGCATCATTCTTACTGAGTTATTTTATTGCTAATTCCTCTTTGTATGATAAATCATGTTCAATCAATAACTGTTTACCTTCCAGATATTGTTCTCTTAAGTCTTGTAATACAGCTTTATGAAAAATGTCAATCACATTATCTGACACTCAAAGAGGAATTAATTTAGACTTAGGTTTTAGTGTGGTCTCTTCTGACAATCCTGTATCAATATTCAAGTCTGTTGTACATTTTTGCAACGTGTGGACTTCATCTGTCTCTTGAATATTCAATAGGTTAACTGTATCCTCCAAAAGTACAACTGTTAATTCTGACAGAATTGGTTGGATTTCTGTTTCTTTGCATTTAGCCAAATTGGAAAAGTATTTCTTAAGTTTTAGACGCCTGCCAAATGTATACAGATCCAAATTGGTCTGAAAGTAGTCCATGGGACTGGAAGGGCTAAATGAACGTCCTTTTGTTTAATGCTGACATTAAGCATTCCTTGATTTTTTCCTTGATCTGAGGGTGCTACCCCTGCCCCTCTTACCCCTCCTTGGCATCCTCCATTAGAAGTATATTGTTGAGATGTTAGGTTTTGATATGACTTGAAGAGAGGATATGTTATTGTTTGTCTGTATTTTTGATATTCCTCTAAAAAAGAAAATTCCTGTATTGGGTCTATTGATGTCAATGGTGTTGTTTGGGATATTTCTATTTCACTTTCACTGGCCGATTCCACATCTGACGACTGTGGAGATACCACAGGCGGTGTGGGTTGTGTCTTCACTGCTTTTGCCGGAGGTCTTAGTTGTCTGAATTGTTGTGGTCTTTGGAAAGTGTACACCCTTTTAAATGTATAATCCATTTCATCTCTGAAAATTTTGTTTTGTTTCTTTGCTTTTAATTCCTTTGTGTATTGGGTCAGATAGTGATCCAATATTTGGTAATTTTTGAAGGTGGCTTCTGGTATATTCAATTCTTCTGTACTTTGATGTTTGCAGTATCCACTATTAGTCCATCAAGGGCTTTTTTGCATGGTGGATAACCAGTGCATCATTTCTTTTGAAGCATTTATTAGGATCTCCTCCATTCTTTAAGTGCTTCCAATTTGTTTTCTTCAAATGACAGGAATATACAAATCCTTAATCCTCTCAGGATTCTACCAACTTCTAGATGCTTCTCTAGTGTTGTGACCTCCCACCACCTGGATAGTTCTTTCTTTGGATAATTGTTCAAGTTGCTCAAATAATTCTTCAAGTATTGAGTATTTGGATTATTTTTTATCTTCTTTAGGTTGTTGTTTCCCCAAAAAAAGTAGTTCAGCCTCCTCTTCTCTTGATTGGTAGTTTATTTGCCATGCTTTATTTAAATTAAGTTTTATTGATTAGTCTAGATTCAGCCTCAGTTGCATATGAAACAATATTTCTAATGATTTATGCAGCCTTTAAGCAGCTGATGGCAAATCTCACCAAATTATGGGTCACCAGTAGTTTTCTGATTATGGGCCGCAAGGGTTGGATACTCTATTATTGAGGCTGCCCAATAAAAAAAGACTAATGACTCATGTTAATCAAAATGCTCAACTTTACTCTCCAAAACAATATTTTCACCTTCAATAAACAGATTTAAAGACAAAAACAAGGGACTTCAATGGGTGCGAAATGTGCCCCCATACGCCAATCTGTAGATGGGGCACTTTGAGTTAGAACATGCATGGCAACATCCATCTTTCACAGTCAACAACCAAGTAGTCTACTGGGGTTGTTTCATAGATGACATTTTAATCATATGGAATGGAACTAAGGAATCCCTTTTTGAATATCAGAATTATCTGAACAACAACAACTACAATTTGAAACTAACCCTGCAAGAAAGTATCAACAGAATAAGCTTTCTTGATCTGGAATTATACATTGAAGACAATACAAATCACACAACTTTATGGGGGTAATTCATAGAATTCAGCGCACAAGTGGTGCACGCGGCTGGCGCACAGTGTGCACGTGCGGCAGTCTGCAGCAGCCGCGTGCGCCAAAATCAATTTCCGCGCACAGCGTATTCATGGATTTCAACATCCATAACCAGCCGTGGCGCAGAGTAGCGCAGCGACCCTGCAGCAGTGCCAGTTACGCCCCCAACCCCTCCCCGTGCACCATGAACAGCGCACAAATTCCGTACACGGCGCACAGGCCAGTGGACCAGCATACAGCCCACCAACCATGATTTCACACGCGATTGGCCCTGTGTGTCATGAACTACAGAACACGTCCCTTTTGGTCTTCCTGGTCCTTGTCACAACGGGGCTTGCACTCCATAATACTCCCAACATGATCGTCCAGCGTGAAACCCGTTTCTCGCTCCACGCGCTGGAAGTAACGTATTCTATTAATAGACCACGCCTTCCGTGGCTCCGCGCGTCTCAATGCTATTGCAAAGTAGCGATCCGACGTGTGTCCCGTAGCTCGTGCTATTGTTTCCTTGTACCTGTCTATCTACCCATTCCTTGCCCCTTCCTTTCCTCCTATTTCCTGGACTCTTGTGCTAGTTGCACCTTTCCTAGTTCCCCGGATTCCTGGACCCGCGTCCCGGAAACTGAACGCACTCTGGAGTCGGAAGAGACTCGGGCAGCCTTGTTCAAAACCAGGTCCGTCCGCAAGAAGGCAGCAACCAAGGACTCCAGCAAAGAACGGACCCAGGTGAGAAGGGGGGAACTCCTTGACAGTTTGAGACGCCACCCGACCAAACTGGATAGCAACATGGAAGCCGCTGTTCAGGACCTGATGCGTGGCATGCAAGAACTATCAACCGAGGTCCAAAATCTAAAGGCGGAAAACGCTGCACTCAAACAATTGGTCCTATCCTGAGATTCGGCCACAAAAGAAAGCGTCTTGTTGGGCGGCATTGTTGACAAATATGATGGGTCGGCAAAAACCCTTCGTGGATTCCTGGATTCATGTTTGGTCCACTTTACATTTAAGCCTTATTACTTTTCGACTCCCAGGGCTAAAGTGGGGTTCATAATTTCCTACCTTTCCGGGAATGCCTTAACCTGGGCTACACCCCTCGTTAACATCGGCGATGCCCTCCTAGATGACTATGATGGGTTCATACAGGCCCTTAAAAACATGTTTGATCATCCTGAGCAGGTCTTTAGTGCCCTGGAACGTCTGTTACACTTTCAGCAGGGTTCCCAGGATATGCTCACTTATGTGACCCGATTCAAACAATTGGCCAAGGAAGCTGATTGGTCCTCTGAGGCGAGTTTCAACCTGTTTAGGAGACGACTGAATGATGAGATTAAGGATAAGTTGGCCAGAGTGGCTCGACCAAACTCATTCCAGGCACTAATGGACCTTGCCATGCAAATAAACTTCCGTATCCAGGAAAGAAAGGCTGAAAGGAAGAAATCCAGGGGAAATCCTTCCAAGGTGTCCTTTGAGAGCACCGTCAGAACGGACACAAACCCAGGCTCAGTCACAGAACCAGAACCCATGCAGGTACGAGCCTTCCGTGGACCCATATCCCCGCAAGAAAGGATTCATACGGGGTTGTGTATGTATTGTGCTTCAGACAATCATCTAGATAGGGAATGTCCTCTAGCCCCCCCCTCGGCGTTCAGGAAACGCCAGCTCCCGATCCAAGATGGAGCAGAGCTTCGGGAGAGAGATGTTTGCTCCACATCAATTCCATCCTTGAACTCTCCTGGACAAAACAAATTGGTCATACTACAGGCATTTCTATCACCCTCCAAGAGCAAGACCTATCCCATTTTGGCCTTGGTAGACTGCGGAGCAATGGGGATCTTCATTGATCATGATTGGGTTGCTAGTCACCAGATTCCATACGAGACACGAAGTATCTTGCAGCCTGTGGAAGCCATCGACGGACGACCCCTCACTTCAGGGCCCATAAGCCTGCAGACCAAGGAGATCCAGTTCTCAATAAATCACCATCAAGAGCTGATTAGGTTCAACATCATTAAGTCAGCCCACTACCCCATGGTATTGGGTATGCCCTGGTTACAAAAACATAATCCGTATATCAACTGGACAGCAGGATCACTATTCCTAGGCTCAGAGTTTTGTATGTCTCACTGCCTATTCCTGGAACCTTCATTAACACCCCCTAAGGAACCGCATAAAGACCAAGAAACACCACTCATGGTTTCCAATATCATACAAGTCCCTGAGGCCTACTAAGGTTACGCTGATGTGTTTTCGACTGCCATAGTCCAGGCCTCACCCCCACACAGGCCTGAAGACTGCGCAATAGAAACAGAACCCTCAGCAGTGATCCCCTTCGGCAGGATATTTATCCTTTCTGAACCCGAGAAAAAGGCCCTCAAAGAATACCTGGATACCAACCTTGAAAATTGCACCATAAGACCTTCAAAATCTCCAGCAGGTGCTTCGTTATTCTTTGTTCCCAAAAAGGATACCCAGGAACTCAGACCCTGCCTCGATTATCGTGGCCTAAATCAATGCACCCTCAAAGACAGATACCCACTACCCTTGATTTCAGATATCCTGGAAGCCCTAAGAGGCGCGGTAATATTCACCAAGTTGGATCTCCAGGGTGCCTATCATTTGATCCGTATCCGGGAAGGAGACAAGTGGAAAACCGCCTTTAGAACACCCTTTGGCTATTACAAATACCTGGTCATGCCCTTTGGACTAGCTAATGCCCCAGCAGTCTTCCAACATTTTATGGATTGGGTGTTCTCTGACATGTTGTTCCTCTTCGTCATTGTATATCTGGATGACATATTGATCTTTTCCAAAGACCCTCAAAAGCATGAAGAACACATAAAGGCACTACTACAAAGACTCTGTGAACACCAACTCTTAGCCAAACCCGAAAAATGCTTGTTTGACTTTACCTCTGTTCACTACCTAGGATTTATCCTTAGCCCAGAGGGAATTGGTATGGACCCTTCAAAGGTAAAGGCCATTCTGGCATGGCCTGCTCCCACGTCCGTGAAACAAGTTCAATCCTTCCTGGGACTTGCCAATTTCTACCGAAAGTTCATATCCACCTTTTCTGAGATTGTTCAACCGATCGTTGCTCTCTTAAAGAAGGACACCCCTTTTATCTGGTCCACACAGCAAGACACAGCGTTCCAGCGTTTGAAGACCGAGTTTACACAAGCTCCTATCTTAGCCCAACCCGACATAAGCTGACCATTTCTAGTGGAAACGGATCCCTCTAATTACACCATAGGAGCAGTGTTGAAACAGAAATTAGAAGATAAGCTGGAACACCCGATTGCTTATCTTTCACGAACCCTGACTGCGAGTGTAACACACTACTCTGTCCTGGAAAAGGAATTATGAGCCATCCGCCAAGCCTTCACTGAATGGCGGCATCTACTTCTGCGAGCAAGACATCCAGTCCAAGTCCGTACAGACCATCGGAATCTTCAGATTCTACAGTCATTGGAATGTATAAATAGTCGTCAGGCGCGTTGGGCCTATTTTTTTGCCCAGTACCAGTTCCACATCACTCATGTCCCTGGATCACAAAATCTGATTGCTGACGCCTTGCCTCGATGTCCTGACTACGTAACCACTGAAGATAAGGCATATCCTAAGATGTTTTCCCCCACGATCTTCGTAGCTCAAGCAGTCAACCTCCTGGAAGAAATCTGAGCGCAAACCCAATCCTCTGAGTTATGGAAGGATATGTCAAGGAAAAATCAATGGAATCTAAGAGCCAAGGAAGGATATTTATTCAAGGACAATGCACTGCTCATTCCTACACAGAAATGACAACAGAAAATAATAAACCTCTGTCATGACACACTTCACTCCGGGGATCGTGGCATCACCAATACCCTCCGTTTTATACAGAGACAGTTCTGGTGGCCTAAGATGAAGACTGACGTACAGCACTACGTCCAAGCTTGCGTTGTCTGTACTCAAAATAAGCATGATAACAAGAGACCGGCGGGTCTTCTACTGCAACCAACACTGCCAACTGGGCCATGGGAATTCATCACTACAGACTTCATTGTGGAACTACCACCATCTCGAGGATACACTACTATCATGGTTACCAAAGACTTTTTCACTCATATGGCTCATTTTACTCCCCTCAGTAAACTACCATCCTCCTCCGAACTAGCTGGAATCTTTCTGGAACACATATTCCGCCTGCACAGACTTCCTTCCAAGATCATATCTGATAGAGGACCTCAATACGTCTCACAATTCTGGAAACATCTCTGTCAAATTCTGGGAATTCAACGTGCCCTCTCTTCAGGGTATCACCCCCAGACCAACGGAGCCACAGAACGTGCGAATCAGACCCTGGAACAGTATCTTTGATGTTTCGCCACCAAGGCCCAGGATGACTGTTCACTCTTAATACCTTTTGCTGAATTCGCCTACAACAACTCTGAACATTCAGCGCTCAAAACCAGTCCTTTTTATTGCAGTGAAGGGTTCCATCCATTGGTTTTACCCTCTGTTCTTCCTCATTCTACACCGGTACCTACTGTTGACTCCTGTATCGAAACCCTCGTCAACATACACCAGGAGGCCAAGGAATACTTAGAGAAGGCCAGATCGCAGACCAAGAGATATGGGGATTCCAAAAGAAGACCAGTCCCCTCTTATGCAGTCGGTGACCAAGTATGGTTGTCATCAAAATTACTACCCCGACATCTAAGACCAAACAAATTGGCCCCCTGGTACTATGGTCCATTTCCCATCAAGGAAATTATTAACCCTGTCTCATACCGGATCAAACTACCAGACTCCTGGAAGAAAATTCATCCAGTTTTTCATACCTCTTTATTGAAACCCTACATTCCATCCTCCTGGAAATCCTGTAGACCTCCTCCTCTGCTGGTCGACAACCAACTGGAAGATGAGGTATCCCGGATTTGCGATTCCAGGTATAAACGGGGCAAGCTTCAATACCTGGTTGAATGGAAAGGATACCCTCCTAGTGAAAGAACCTGTGAACCTATTTCTAATATCAAGGCCCCTCGGTTGCTCAGAAGATTTCACCTCATTCACCCAGGCAAACCTGGAGGAAAGGGTGTTCGGAGGAGGCATGCTGTCATGAACTACAGAACACGTCCCTTTTGGACTTCCTGGACCTTGTCACAGCAGGGCTTGCACTCCATAATACCCCCAACATGGTCGTCCAGCGTGAAACCCCTTTCTCGCTCCACGTGCTGGATGTAACGTATTCTATTAATAGACCACGCCTTCCCCGGCTCCACGCGTCTCAATGCTATTGCAAAGTAGCGATCCGACATGTGTCCCGTAGCTCGCGGTATTGTTTCCTTGTACCTGTCTATCTACCCGTTCCTTGCCCCTTCCTTTCCTCCTATTTCCTGGACTCGTGTGCTGGTTCCACCTTTCCTAGTTTCCCGGATTCCTGGACCCGCGTCCTGGAAACTGAACGCACTCTGGAGTCGGAAGAGACTCGGGCAGCCTTGTTTAAAACCAGGTCCGTCCGCAAGAAGGCAGCGACCAAGGACTCTAGCAAAGAATGGACCCAGGTGAGAAGGGGGAACTCCTTGACACTGTGCGAGCGGGGTACATGTATTTCGGGGGTGCGCGTGAGGTTTCACATGCGATTGGCACTGTGCAAGTGGGGTACATGTATTTCGGGGGTACGCGGGAAGTTTCACACGCGATTGGCCCTGTGCGAGCGGTGTATGTGTATTTTGGGGGTGCGCAGGAAGTTTCACACTCGATTGGCCCTATGCGAGCGGGGTCCGTGTATTTCGGGGGTGCGTGGGAAGTTTCACACGCGATTGGCCCTGTGCGAGCGGGGTACGTGTATTTCGGGGGTGCGCGGGAAGTTTCACATGCGATTGGCCCTGTACGAGCGGGGTACGTGTATTTCGGGGATGCGCGGGAAGTTTCACACGCGATTAGCCCTGTGCGGGCGGGGTTCATGTTTTCGGGGGTGCGCGGGAAGTTTCACATGTGATTGGCCCTGTGCAAGCAGGGTACGTGTATTTCGGGGGTGCGCGGGAAGTTTCACATGCGATTGGTCCTGTGCAAGCGGGGTATGTGTATTTTGGGGTTGCGCTGGAAGTTTCACACGCGATTGGCCCTGTGCAAGCGGGGTATGTGTATTTTGGGGTTGCGCTGGAAGTTTCACACGCGATTGGCCCTGTGCGAGCGGGGTACCTGTATTTCTGGGGTGCGCGGGAAGTTTCACACGCGATTGGCCCTGTGCGAGCGGGGTACGTGTATTTTGGGGTTGCGCTGGAAGTTTCATACACGATTGGCCCTGTGCGAGCGAGGTACATGTATTTCGGGGGTTCGCGGGAAGTTTCACACGTGATTGGCCCTGTGCGAGCAGGGTACGTGTATTTTGGGGGTGCACTGGAACTTTCACACGCAATTCCGTTGTCTGAGGGGGTATGTGTATCCAGTGGGGTGCGCGGGGTGTTACACACGTGAATTGCCAGTGTGGGTCCTTCCAGGTGTGCCCTCGACTCCCTCCCAAGCCCGTGCAGACAGCCCACACCACAGGGGACTACCCTGCACCCCTGGTCATGTCCGCAGGCAGCCCATCCACCATCGGCATGCCCCCCAGCCAGCCCACATGTCACCTTGCACTAGTGATCACCGACTCATGTCCCTCAGCACCCCCACCCACCCAGCATTGAGGGGCACCTGCCAGCAGGCCCCGACTCATGTCCCTCAGCACCCCCACCCACCTAGCATTGACGGCACCTGCCAGCAGGTCCCGACTCGTGTCCCTCAGCACCCCCACCCACCCAGCATTGACGGGCACCTGCCAGCAGGCCCCAACTCATGTCCCTCAGCACCCCCACCCACCCAGCATTGACGGGAACCTGCCAGTAGGCCCCGACTCATGTCCCTCAGTACCCTCACCCACCCAGCATTGACGGGCACCTGCCAGCAGGCCCTGACTCATGTCCCTCAGCACCCCCACCCACCCAGCATTGACGGGCACCTGCCAGCAGGCCCCGACTCATGTCCCCCAACACACCCACCCAGCATTGACGGGCAACTGCCAGCAGGCCCCGACTCATGTCCCCCCAACACGTCATAAAGATGCACAATCATGGGCCTCATGTGCATCAAAATCCCACAGCACGGCACCCTAGTCTTGAGAGGCAATCAAGTCCCCAATCCACCCCACACTGAAATGGCTATTCCATGACACAAAACGAAAGTGAACTATGTACATCAAAACATGTCCCTCACACACACACACACTGGGTGCAAGTGATTGTCTAAATCCACTTTTTCACATGCAGTAACCCAATGAGCGAATACCACACATGGAAGTAAGAAACAAAAATGTATTATGAACACAATGAATGAAATGAAATGAAAGCATAAAACATATTTCAAACGATGAAATGAAATGTATGTCCGAAACAGAATAAAAAAACATATGAAGAACCAATCCAAAGTGATGAAAAAAAAACATGTGTCCAATCTCACGGTCCACCAAATGAAATCCAAAGGAAACGTAAATTGAAAAATCCATTGATCCATGGTGATTAATAAAATAAAATCCTCACATGATCCACTGTTCAACTATTTACACCGAGTTCATCCAGGGACCATGAGCCCTCGAAAGAAATGAAACCTATCCAAAAAACTTACTAAGAAAAGAACTATATACAAAAGTGTGGGGGATAGTCCAATCACCCCAAAATAAATGAAAATGAAAATGAAACCTAACACTACAAACTATTTACAATGGCGACGGGCTAGTCCGACGGCTCACTTTCCGATGTCCCGGACCAGGGCATCATCGAACTCCTGCTCAATGTCCTGGAGGTGGTCCTCTTTCATGGCCCTGAGGGTTCGCAGGGACGATGCCATGTTGGACTCCAACTCCCTGCGAATAGCCTCGAGGCACTCGGCCCGCCTCAGTGCCCTCCACATGGAGTTCTCTGCCCTGACCATTGTGAGCCGTGCCTCTTCCGCCCGCCACCGCTCCACATCTATATGCTGGCCCAACCGCAGCCACACGGAAGACACTCCCATTCCAGGGTTCTCCTGCCCTCTGGCCGATGCCTGCCCCTCTGATGTTGATGGCACCGAGCCATCATGGCTCCCACCTAGAGCCTGCTGCAGCTGCTGTCCATTTGCCCTGTCCGATGATGCCTGCACATCCTCCATCTGCTGGTCTCCAGTTGTTGGCGTGTCCACCCCTGCCGGACCGCCGACACCCGACTGTGGCAGGGATGGGATCTCCACCAAGCTGGCTGTGTTGGTCGGGCCATGTCCACAGGGAGCCCTGGTGGAATGTGGGCCAGAAGACGGAAGGAGAATGACTGGCGCATAGTCTCCACAGAGGAGGAGAGGTCTGCCAAAGTGCGCGGCACATTTAGGAACCCACCGACCAGGGCCCCTCCCAACAGTGCCACGTCACCACGCAGCTCTTTGTGATGGCATGCGTGCTCCCCCCAGGAAGCACGCACGTCATCACAAATGTCACGCGTGCGCAACGCGACACCAATCAGGACCATACAGTCATGGGACCCCTCGTCCGCAGGTAGTGGAGAAGCAGATGACGTGGGCCTCCCCCCTACCTGCGGATGGGCCTGGGATGGGGCATCCCTGCTGGTGCATGGTGGTGCAGTCACAGGGTCAAGGACAGCGACATGCACAGGCCCCTCCGCAGTGAACTGTGCTGCCTCCTGACCCTGGCCCTGGACTGCACCACTTGCACCCGTGGTATTACCCCCACCAGGCCCCATGTGTGGCTCAGTAGCGGGCTCCTCCTCCTCTGCGGAGACCACCAACCTGGAAGTCTCTGCACCGTCTTCCGCCATTGCAATCCCCTGCGGGGGCTCACCCGACCCTTCCGCTACAGCCGTAGTGGCAGACGTGGCACCAGTCCCCTCGCTCCCGGATGATGGCAATTCCTGGGAGGGTGGCTGGGCCTTGTGTCGCCGCCCAGTGGAGGCATCCCCTGTACCTGAGGAGGAAGACCTTACTCCACACAAGTCACTCGTTGAGGAGTTCATACCACCTGAATCGGTCGAAGGAGTGGGATAGATGCCGGACTTTGATGCCCAGTCCAGTGAGTGTTGCTGCATGTTTGTTGAGGACATGTGTGTTTTACTTGTGTGATGTGTTGTGCATGACTGCCACTACATGTCATGTGTACATGGTTCTGATGTGCAAGTAATGCAATGCTTCACTGATGCATGGCTGCTCTGCAGGATGGTGGACATGTGGAGCGGACAGGGACTGTCCGCATCACCACTATTGCACCCTACTCACATGCTGGTCACCAGGATGCCCCTCCAGTTCATGTTCCAGCTCATTGGCCCTTCTGCATGTAGCCTGGGGTGACCTTCGTCTCAGCCCTGGGACTATGTCAAAGCATGACCGATGTACATGTGTCCTCTGCCTGCATGCGGGTACTCCATGTAGGCATGCTCCCATGCCCCTCCACCCCCCCTCTGCACCCCAATTCCACCTTTGCACTGGTCTGCTACAATTTTGCCATTGAGTACTTGCCTGTTCATGTGTCCTGTGTACATGCTAACTTCCACCATCCAATCTGCCAGACATATGCTGTGGGGTACATCCTTTGTACTTGATGCAGGGTGTCTCACTTGGACTGTGCAGAGGTCAGATGCCCCGCAGGGACATGAGTGCCCATTCATGCTCCATGTGGATTCCATGCATGCCCCTATGTGTCCCTGACTGGATTATCATTGTAGTACGTGTCCAGGGTGACCTACATTGCATGGCATTTCATCAGCCTTCCCATGGCCACTGTGGCTCAGTCCTGCGTCGCACACATGTTTAGGGTGTGACAGTCTGTGTGGGTCACAGGCCTCAGCCTGTTTCATGGCCAATGACTCTGTCCAACTGGTGTAGTGTCTTCTTCACACGTGGGTGTACTCCAGAGGTTTCATCATGTGTCCTGCTTACTGTCCAATCATCATCTGCTGTGTTTGCTAGTCAACACTGTCTGTCAATACACAGGTCTATGGTCATCCTTTTGGTCCTTTTGATGCCATGCAAGGCATCCCTGCATTTGCACTTGGGGGAGGGATGATTTGCTTGTAGCCATGCTACCCATTGCATGCGCATTGCACGTGATGGCTGAAGTTGACCTTGCACTGCCTTCACATTTTCTGATACACATCATGAAGTACTTGTACATGTGGATAGTGAGTAATGTACAAATGTGCTGCACTGCATCGACCCAGCATGCATGGCAAGTTCTCTTTTGTGTGTGACATGTCTGCTTCATGTGTTTGGTGTCTGTGTGATGTCTATGTTTGTGTGTGTGGTGTGCTTCTAACATGTGTAGTGACCTTTTTTCTCTCTCCTTTTCAGATGATGACGGAATGGAGCCAGAGGATGGTGTTGTCATGCCAGGCACGGGGTTGTTATCACTACAGCAACCCGGCACAAGTGGGGGCCGTGGGGTGGTAGGCCACAAAAACCCACATGTGCTACAGTCCATCTTGTCTCTGGCTGGCAATGAGTCCAGCCCTGATGACCACTCTGACGTCCATGTCGAGCTGGATGTGCATCAGGTCCATATGTCAGAGGTGAGTGATTCTGATGTGGGCACTCCTCTGTCTGTGACACCTGCACTGAGGGGTCAGACAGTCTTGGAACCTCTGCCTGTGGTGGATCGGGACGCAGGGTCACCCTCCACACCAGTCACTGATGTGCCTGGGCCATCACGTCGACAGGGGGCATGTGCAGCCGTGGGTGTTGCCAACACAACAAGGACACCCGGTTCTTGGGTCCCGCAGGTGTCAAGCCATGCAACACGGTTGCCGCGCACAACCGCTGTATACTGAGCGGGAGCAAGACATGACTGCCAATTCTGAATGCCAGGGGGCAGCAATGGAGAACATCGCTGTGAGCATGGAGCGTGTGGCCCAATCCGTGCTCCCCCCTTCTAGGCAGGTGCTTCTCCAGCAGCAGGCGGCACGGTCCATGGCCCGCTCGCTCAGGCTGGGCATGGCGGCCTCAGACAGGGCATGCCAGGCTGAAATGTTGTCTCTGCGTGAAGCAAACGCTGCTCATGCAGAGGCACACATGGAGGCCCTGAGGGAGGAGTACGCTTCCCTCAGATCCACTCTGGGTGTCCTTCTGATGTCCCAGAGGGAGCGGTCAGAGGAGAGGTCTGCACACCTTGAGAGTACCATCTCGGCTGAGCTACATGCTTGCCGGGAGGTGCATCAGTTGTCCAGCCAGGCCTTGCAGGAGGAACTCAGTTACACGTGTTGCCTTGCAAGAGGAAGCACGCGTATCACATGAGGTTCTGCATGCAGACCTACGTATCATCGCCGCACAGAACCAGGCTCACCCGTCCAGCAGACTTGCTGCCGACGAGGGGCAAGCTGCGGCTAGGCGTGGTCAGGCTCCTGTGACACGTCCTCCTTTCCAGGAAGAGCCAGACTCGGACGACGAGGTATCTCCCACATAGGTCGGGCTGTGCAAGCGTTGAGCCCATGGAGGATTTTTTTTCCTCAACCTCATCGCATGTGGGTGTTGAGCAGCACCCTGTACCTCCCCCCTCCAGGGTGCCCCCCCCCTGGGTCGTATTCAGCCATTTTTTATTTTTCTTTTAGTTTAGTTAGTTAAGTTTCTATTTGATAGTTAGTTTAATTAGGTAATGTAGGTTTTTGATAGTTAGCGTAATTAGTTAATATAGTTTAAAATTGCTTGTCTGTTGTGCTTTCATGTGACGGTGTGGTGCTTTGTGGCTTTTGAAAGCATCCACTGTTCCAGCTGGTCCCTTAAAGCTTGTCTCGTGTATGTGTTTGCAGCTTGGGGTCCTGACTCACATATGACACTCCTGCTTCCCTTATCCATGGGCTCGCAAGGATGGTTCAGTGTTACAGCCTATTACACAGGGCTTTGGACTGTCATATCTGTGGCATGCCTGCTGCTGTACTACTTGTGTTGACACCCCTAGTGGGGATGATAGGGGTGATTTTGACCACAGTTCTTCCTTTGCTACATGGGTGGTTTCATGATTCATGTGTGCATTAATTGCTATACATTGTGTAGTCTTATCTTTGCTGTACATGTGCTTCATGCAGTTCATGCTACAGACAAAGGCTGACACACTTTGGCTGGGAAAGTTACACTGATGGAGTGATTTCTGATGTACATCTCTGACATGGTCCACTCATGACATGCCTGAGGAGACACACACAGGGAAATTGCATACATTAATCATTTGTTTTCTGCCCTTTCTGCAGGGGGATGAGCCTCCAGACCACATTTCCCAGCCGACATGGCCCTTTGGATGTCAGGAAGCTGGCCATGTTCGGTGGTGCAGGCATGATATGCAAATAGATATTCCTCCTTTGTGAATGGTACAGTGAGCTAAAATGTGGCTGCAGACTCTCGAGGGGCGCCATACCTTTTTTTCTAGTGTCCAAGTACACCCCCAACATCTTCATACATCCAGCCACAGAGATCTTGCAGCCCATGATAGTAAAGGGTCTAATTTCTTCAGTGGAGGTCCTGAGGTATTGATTAGCAGCGCAGTCTTCTCATTTGTGAGGGCAAGGGTGTTTTAAGCCACCCAAGATTTGATGTTAGTGTGCACCTCATTCAGGGCCTCAGAGTCTTGCGCATAGTTACCTGACAACTCTAGAAAAACCTGGCTGGCAACAGCATGATGTGTGTACACCCAGGCTATCCAAGGGGTAACGTAGGGGCCTGATATATATATTGAACAGGTTAGACGGTAAGCACAATCCTTGCAACACTCCAGAGATGGTGATAGCGGGAGGTGCTTCAGCATTCTCGAACGCCACTCTAGATGTTCTTGAGCCCAGAAAGGATTCAATACATTGTGCAGCTCTCTGAGAGCAGCATACAAGGCCCTTCAGTCTGTCCGACAGAAGATTGTGATTAAGAGATGATAGAACTATGCCATCCCTGAAGGAGATGTTCACAATCATCGAGAGACCCCTTAAAGATATTAGCTGGACAAATATCTCCAATACATGAGGTTGGTTTTAGGTTTGAAAGTATAGCATCAATTTTTGCTTCAGTACACTGTTTGAATTCAAACTTGGGCAGAGACATGTTGGTGGTAGAAATAACAGGTGTACATAATGCCTCAGTGTCCACACATAGGAATGCTTGAGGCTGAGTTGGTGATCAGTAATGACTGGTTGATGGCCAATTATTTTATTTGCAAACTCATTCTGCGCTCTTGACACCAGGCTACATTCCTAATAGTGAGAGGGAAGGCTGGAGCTTTACACTCAACTTAGAAAATTTGAAAGCGCTCACTAGAGCTTGATCTTGCATTGTTAGTTCTAGTGTTATAGTTCTTGGATTTAGCTTCAATGATAATTATAATAGTTTTTTTTTTTTAATGTGCTTAATACCGAAGAGGTTTCTAAGTACAGACTGGGGATTCGAACCTGCGTTGCTCTGCATCGTCTTGCTTCCAAGATGGGCGAGTTGCCGCTGAGCTATACTACCCATGCATGTTTGAATTTATTCACAGATTCCGTGTGGAAATTTAAGGTAAGGGGACATGGATTCTTTGACCATTCCCGCTCCAGAGCTCTTCTCTCTTTTCTGGCCTGAATGATGCTGTCACCAAACCATGAGTTCTTAATATTCTCCGGTTTGATCATCTTAGTTTTTTTTCCGGTGCCAAGACCTCAATAGTGGAGGAAATGGTAAGTGATTGATGTGATACCAGGTCAGTGGGGTTATCAAAAGACTCCAGAGAATCTAGCCTGGTAGCTAGATTTGTCGAGAAAATAGATGCAATGACACTTTTAAAAGTCCTGTTCTTTTTTAGAATTCTTGGCTGTTTGTCCAGGCTAAGTGGCGCGGGTGGTGATAATAATACTATTGTATTCACCATTGCATGATCCGACCATGGGCACAGCATTCTAGAGGTACATGCAGTGGGAAGATTATGTGTCAGTACCCATTCTAGGGTCTGGCCATCTCTGTGAGTCTGTTCCTTAACTAGTTGGATGTAGCCAATGGTTCCAAGAGCTCAGAGCAGAGATGGGACTTGCATATCCTGCTTGTCCTCTGCCCAAAGGTTAAAGTCAACTAAAACAATCACTGGTGATTGGGGTTTAGTGATGTTGTTGAGGAGAGCAAAGAGTTGCTCTTAAAACTGCGGCATGTGTTTAGGGGATTTATATAGAGTGAAGATACTCAGATACATTCGGATTGACCTTCATTTTTACTGGCAGGCTTTCGCAGCGCTCAAGATGTATAGAATTGGTAGGATGGCAGGGCAAGTGTTCTTTTCAATAAGGGCCAACCCTCCACCTCTCTCTCAGAGATGATCAAATCTCAATATCCTATACACGGAAGGAAGGGATTGTAGGCTGCCATCTGGGCTGCCTCATGTAGCCATGTCTCTCTTACAGCAAACATGTCCAGTTTGGATATAGCGAGATGATCTCCAATCTCAATTCCATGTTAGTTAAGAGATTGTGTGTTCAGCAAGGAGATGCTCAGAGGCGAGTCCTGGGCGGAATCACCAGCATTAGCGTTAGTCTGGTGTCTGATATAGCCAGATTCATCCCGGCATGGTTACATCTAGGACTGTCCATTTCAGTCAGCCCATCAGTAACCAGCATAGTATATTCCACGGGTTTGGAATTCAGAGTAATTTTTGCTTGCTCAGGCACAAGGCTTTCCAAAAATATATATGAGCTATATTTTGGGGATTTCTCTTTCCCTTTAAAAACCTTCATGTTAGGTGCCTCATAAGGTTCAAGATTATAATTCGTTTTTTTGTAGTGATACCCCATAATCACTATTGGCTGTTTGGGAGTTAAAAGAGCTACTATGGCCTACCATAATAGCATACACTAAGGGAATAATAATACAAATGTCATCCAAGGAAAGGGAGAACTTTAGGAGCTTGAGGCAGCATAAAAAATCTCATTGACAAATTCACCAAGTCACCGACCAGGGTCAGACCTGTCGGGCACAGCGGCTCCCGCAGGCAAACCCGTAGTTTTCCGGTCGGGAAACAACAGTGCTGGTTTTCCGGAAAACTAAGAATGAGGCCAAATGTGGGAGAAATACTACATGTGCTTTGAAAGGAGAAGAACGCAAAATCCTCCTCTCTAGGCCGGTCCCTTGATGCCGAAGCTTTTGACAGGGTAGAGTACGGCTACATGGTTATGACCTTATCCAGACTTGGTCCGGGAAAGCGATTCATAAGTGAAACTGTATATATGAATCCAACGGCTAGAGTGTTCTGGAACAGGCACTTCTCTGACAGCTTCAGCATAAAGAGAGGAACGCGCCAGGGATGCCTTCTGTCCCCTCTTATTTATTTTAGCACTGCAACCGCAATCAGCCTCCTTAAAACAGAACACACTTATCAAGGGGATAGCACAGCCCTCTGGAGAAATATAACTCAAAGTGTATGCAGATGACATCTTACTGACACCAGAACCTGATCTCTCACTGCAGGCATCAGTCAAACACGTAAATGAGTTTTCTAAACTCTAGGGATATAAAAATCAATTGTCAGAAATGGGAGGCTATGGCCAATATCCCAAACCACAACTAAAGGGAATATACATCAGCATCCCTTTGGTTAGGTCCCAAAGAGCTAAAGTATTTGGGAATAAAACTGAACCTGCGACTACAAGACATAATAACAGACAACCTGCTACCTTTAAGGGGGAGCCATCAAAACGATATGGCACAAGGGAAAGGACTGCACCACTCTTTCTGCAGCCATGAATGAATGGGGCACCCAAGCTTAATGACGTTTGAACATGCTACCGCTCTGACCATAACAGACCTGGATGAAGCAGGTGATGAAAGAAATCAAACAACGCATATGGAACGCCATGCGTCCAAGAGCCAAAGCATCCAACCTCCTCGTCTTCAGGAGGCCTGGCAACATCAGATGTTGAGCTGCTCAGCGTGGCTTTCCACACAGCCCTGTACACATCTCTCTTCCGCAGGTCCAAGTACGAACCGAGATGGAACTCATGGGACAATGCTCCCACTAAGCACACCTCAGCATTTTGGCCACTTTATGGGAAAGGTGACCCTGTCAACAACCCCATTTTATGGATGCTACATATTGTTGGGAGAAGGCTCACAGGCTCCTACGTGTAGACCCTTACATTCAGAAAGAGGCGCTCCCATAGGCCAAGCTCAGCCTGCAAATTGCTGGTTGCCCGTTCGACTGGCGAGATTGGCCGCACAAGGGCATCAGTCTCATCTGGGATGTCTGGGAAGATAAGAAGCAACAGATGGTGACATTCAACACACTAAAGAGCAACTTCAAACTGCTAGTGAAACCTCAACATATCCAACTAAAGAACTGCCTTACTAATGCAGAAGCACATACCATGCAGAAATGGGAGGAGGGGCAAAAGAGGCGCTGTCTCATCTTGCTACTCTACCCGAGTGAACACCCACTACATCTCCAAGGACTCCACCTTAAAAAAGAAGTGGGGAAAGAGAGTGGAGATTAAAGTACCACGCCTAGTAAGATCGTTTGTCCTGTCTTTCCCTATGTCTTCCCCTCCCATGTGTGGTTGCGCTTTGAAACACTTGTGTATAATCGCGTAATAAATAAACAATCAATCCTCAGAAAAACCGTGATCCCAGATACTACTGCACAACGCAATGGGGCCAAGAGAAACGCGGCTAAGAGTCACACCATTCAAATATAACG
This sequence comes from Ambystoma mexicanum, assembly GCF_040938575.1. Classification (NCBI taxonomy): domain Eukaryota; kingdom Metazoa; phylum Chordata; class Amphibia; order Caudata; family Ambystomatidae; genus Ambystoma; species Ambystoma mexicanum. Next base: position 1,318,507,526 of record NC_090931.1, on the reverse strand, counting down.
CCACTGGCACTGGACGCCGGCAAAGCTGACCAAAATCAAGCACAATGGAACAGGCGTATGCTGGAACTGCACAGACATGGGTGTAGATACAGCTCACACATTGTGTTGTGCCCTAGCATACAAGGGTCCTGGGACATCTTTGCAGCATTCACCCAATCCTTAAGCGTGCCCATAAGAGTAGCCAAAAAATGAGTTCTAATACACGTCTTCCAGGACCTCGCGGGGTGCAAAGGACACAAGTGAAGATGGATACGCTCAATCCTGATCAATGAGAAGCAGTGCTTTCCCAGGCATTGGAGCTCTGGAGAGATGGCCATGGGAAGCAGCCAGAATAGCCTCTCATGAGCGGCAGATCTAGAGGCAACCAGCCTGGAACACTGGCGCCATTTCCTGGAGTCAGAATGCATTTCTGAGACCCACCACAAGAGACTCTACCTCACACAGAGTGACGACAAGCACACAAGACATTCCTCCACGCCCCTTACCACTGCTTTCCACCCCGACATGAGAGCCTCACTCCATAAGGACAACGAACAGTATCAGTTTCGGCCCACATCACAAAGAAAAAAACATGTAAACATATAACCGTCCCCTGCACCCTGATCAGGCTTATTCCCGACCCCATGCATGTTGGCAATGTTACAGTTTGTGCAGTTTGTTATAGCTTGCAATCATTAGCACATTCTCACATTTGTCAGCACTGAAATTAATACTTGATTGCTATGTATATGAATTGTACTGTTGAACATGCTTATTAAAAACAAATAAAAACAGTTTAAAAATGTCATATGAGGAAAACACCAGAATTAAAAAATCTCAATGCAAGTGCCTAGAAACCAATAATTTGTAGCATTCAAGCAGCTAGCTTATATCTCTCAAATCAATATTAGCTTTGTAGATGAGAAGGAACTGATAGGGTCGGGTCCATAGCAGCTGGAGTGTTTTAGCAAAGTACTAGATATACTGCTGAGGTCTTAGCCGCAATGGATATTATTGTGCATCAGGTAAGGTTTTCATCAATGGTGGTGATGTCAAGATGCAGACCATTAAAGAGAAGCCCAGCGACGACATCCAACCAACCATGGGACAGGGAATGGGACGAAGCATCTATGCAGTGAAAGGACACTCACCAAAAAGAGGAATTCTGAAGTTCTGCTTCCCTGTTCTTTTTTTTAAAAAAAAACACTCAAATTCTTTTAGTTGCTTAGATGTGAGAGCTACAAAAACTATTTCTGCATATTCCCAAAGAACTAGAGGGCTACCGAAAACAACAGTAGCATCCATATTAATGTAACACATTATTTGAAGCAGGAGACGAAGGAGCTGGTTCTATGTCACATCACAATGTAAAAGAATTAAAGAGTGCGCAAGGCATGAGGTTACACAACAATAGTAAATGCTGGCAATAATGATTTTACGAGTTGCAGAGTAAATCTGTTGTGATCCACAATACCTCTGCTGACTCCCCCACCTCTCTTGTAATAACTCAAAGGTTAGCAGTCCCCAATACCGGGGAGACTTTCCTCCTGACAGCGCCGCCGTAGAACCCAACAGTAAATGCTGGCCCACGGGCTGAAGTGGAAAGGCGAGAACACACAAGGAACCAGCCAGTGCTACAGGGAAAGACAAAAACAGGTAAATACAGTTACTGACACGGACCATGACTGCTTATCGACAAGAACTCCCTCCACCCTCTTGCTGTCCTTCCTACCTCGGTCAGTATGTTGGGATGCTGGTGAACCTACTGGTGTTCCCACCAAGAATTGGAAGCCCATTGGCCAGAGGTGCTCACCTGACCTAGTTGCCTGCGGATGCCAAAGTCCCAAGGAAAAAAGCAGGAACCTGACGAGAACTGCACCGTTGGTGAGGTTTGGTATGCCAGAGGTCTGGGGGTTACTACGATCTCACCCAGTCAGCTCCCAAGGGCCCAACAACCCTGCCCCCAGAACAAACAGAGAACTCAGCCAAAGGCAGTTAGAACTTTCGTTTATTACAAAAATATACAGGGATCATACTTGACATTCGCAAAACTCCAGAGTCACAATTGCAAAAATCGTGTCACCCTTTTTGATACAGAATGGCGTCAGCACCTGTGCCCTCCCCAAAAAACCTATCACCCTTATTCATTGGGTGCTCGGAATGGTAGACAATATAGATTGCCCTTATACATCTTACTCTATTGGTCCTTCCAGCTCAGTTGGCTGGCCTGCCCCATCCCCAAGAAACTATCTATTACATTGTTGCAGGGTTGTAGGATTACTATGGGCCCTTGCACACTGCCATCCACCCCTGGAGTTCTGTCCCCTGATTGGCTGGAACTGGTGTCCTCAGGCCTTGTACCCAGTTTGGTTCTCAGCCCTCTGTGCACCTCTTCAAGGTGATGTGAAATGACTGTGTGTTCCCAATGTATCTGGTAGCAACACCACTTTGCTCATGAGTGTGCTCTCCATGTTGCAACATTGTTAACTTGTTCACGTTTCACTTCGTGTCTGAATTGCTGAGAACTGTTCGCCTTCCCACTGTGGTGAATGACCATTGTCTAGATCGGCCGCATTACGTGTTTGTGGACCACACAATCGAGCTCTTCTGGTCCGCAATTATGAGAATGGATTCTGTTTTTCTGCAGCTGGCCCCTTGTCGTTTGAGGTTTGGAATGTGCTGCTTGTCTCTGACCTTGGCTTTGAGCCCTGGCCTTCCTGCTCTGTGCAGCCAGGCTCTGCTCCCCCTCGTCTCTTTTCCTGCGGCATGAGGCCTTATGTGATTTTCATTAGACTTATACTATGATTTCTACACACTTATATCATGCTATATTTCCTATAGGTTAGTAGTAATCGGTCCTGTGAGGCTCCTTATACAGTCCTGTAGTTCCAAAGGGTTAGTTGCCATAGGCATCAGCAAGCTTGCTCTGCATCTCTTTGTTGCCTTGTATTCAGCGTTTCTGCACTTGGCTAATTGGAAAAATAATAAAAGCTTTGACAGTATGTATATGTATCTGTCCTCTATCTACAGAACTGTGTCAGCATGTTCTTCGTGTATACAAGTGTGCTTGTGTAAATCTGTGCATGGTTGCGAGTGTACTTGATGACTAACATAGCTATCACCTGGTGTCTGTAATGATGTCAGCACAGTGGTTTCTCAGCGTTTAGTCAACTTTATTCATCATGGCAATTGGGTCCAAGACCCCTGTTGAAGCACCTGTATCTATGAAGACATTCACTGGATTAGTTTAGAATGGCTGTCTGAGAGAATATCTCTCTGCATATGTGTCAGTCACTGGTGCTCATGTGGGTTGTCCGAATAATGAGTGACTTCATGCATTCTTGACTGTTCGGGCTGTCATGTTCATGGGGACGAGGGGGGCATTCCTGGGACTCTCTCTTCAGTCCCCCCTGTGGTCGACATGTCGACCAATCTTCCATATTATATCATTCTTGCTCTTGGGAGCAATATCCTGGTTACTCCTCCAAGATGTCGATAGTAATTTGCATGATCATAGAAACTCCATGACATATAGCTGCAGTCTCCTTCTGGGTTGCACCATACCCATATTTGCGGGTACCTGTAATTGTCAAATGTATTGTTCAATGTTATCATCTTAGTCGGGAACAATGGACATTCTGTTGTGACAACCAGCTTTGGTCTTTTCCTGTCCCTTTGGTTCCATCTTGGCGTGCATCTTTGATAATCTTGTCACTGCTTATGTCAGTGTGCCATTCTCTTCATCATTGGCAGGTATGAATGTGCAACAGGAACTCCCGATCTTGGTGCAAACTCTTGCTTCTATTGCTGTGAGAAGGTCTCGAACATATCTGTTTTGGAGTGCCAATAACTTTACTGCTCAGAGTACTTCTTTTATCGCATTGAATACATTCACTGTAGAGTTTATTATCTGCATCGGCTCCCATCTGGTTATCTGCAACCATGTTGGGTTTGTGTATGTCTGAACAGCTGGAACTACTGACGTGAAAAACATCTCTGTCCTGCTGAATAACCGATGTTCAGGTGGTACATTGTCTAATGATGCTTCTGATTCTAATGAGAAATAGTTTACTCTCTTCACTCTGCTCACTTTAACAGACCATTTGTTTGTTCCCTTTTCTTCCCCTTCTATCGATCTCTTCATTCTCTTGTTAGTAGCCATTTTAGGGAAGTCGTCTATCTTCACGTCTTTTTGTGGCACTACCAGTGCTGACATATTGATGTATACCATCGAGCAAACTCCTCCGCAGTTGGTGGCAGCTTCTTGTATGCCTTGGATCCACACACCCAATAGTGGTCCATTAATACTGCTGTGCCAACCTTCATTGCTGGATGCTTCTCTGTGTACCTACACTCGGTGTTATCTCCAACCTTTAATGCACCTCCATTCTGGTAGCATAATGTTGGTTTCTTCAGTGGTATTATCGGCATTGTTCCATCTTCATTGTCTACCCAAGTGAGCAACCTAGTGCTCGCATAACATTCCTCCAGGCACTTGTCATTTTCTCCTTGCACTGTGTTCACTGGTGCTTGTACTATGGTGTGTGCTTTGCTTCCTACTACTCCCTCTTTCCATCCTTATGCTGTGTATACTTGGCCACACATGAACATCTGTGGTCTTTCCCAACATCCCGGTTCTCCTCCTATTTCCATGACCCCCCCTCTTTGGGCATGGTCATTCTTTCAATATTATTGTTTTTGTCTCTCCTTTCTGTGGGCCATCAGTTATGTATTGTATAGACTGGCCTAATTGCCCGCAATTGTTCATCATGTTCAGAGTGTTTATATAACAGTCTTCATAGGGGAATGTTGCCTGAGACATCCATCTCAATGTTGCTGTTTTCCCTTGGAATCTTCCGCAGGTTGTAACCATGGATAGGTACATGAGGCATTGTGATCTTGCTGCTGGTATTTCAGTTGCTATAAACGTTCTGGAGGCACTCATGGCATAGGGGATTAGTGAGCAGACATAGCAGCTATCCCCAGTGGTTTCCTTACCTGCTTTGGTCATGTGCTTGTACCACATATTGTTAGACACTCAAGCAGTGTCAGTGAGATATATGTCTATCCCTCCCATTTCAGTGTCAGCACTGTGCTTACCTCTTCTTACTGTGTTTACAGTGCTCTTCTGTCCACCTGACATGGTCGTTCGACCTGCTGGAGTTGGGTTAGTGTTAGTAGAGGATACAGAGGTTTCACTAGATACAAGAGATATTCGCCAAAAGAGAAATGCAAAAACATCACTTGGAAATAAGTGACAAGGCAAGATGAGCATGTTTAATAACCCATTCCATTTATTGTGCTGCTTGGATCCTTTTGCAGCTTGAAGATACCAGTTGCCCACCTGAAATTCACAAAGAATTAGCGTTACTTTGTTAGTGTTGTAGTAGTTCAAGCCCTGTTAGTGATATAATCTGTCATGGCAAAAATGAATAGTTGTTCCCAAACAGTCTAGTAGGGTCTCTGAGGACCGCAAGGACGGATGGATTTCCTGGTTTGAGTTGTGGGTAAACATGGGCCAAATATGCTATGAAGACATGGTATCTGTTAGAACGTATCAGGTTGAGGATCAGGGCTCAGCATGGAAGAAATGCAATAAAACAGTCTCACTTTCACTTTGTGCGGAACGAAAAATAACAGTCAGTATACCCTCACTCTGGATGTGCAGGAAGTCCTTGCCCTAACTCTGCTGCCCATGAGCGAGTAACCAATGGGTGTCCTCTGCTCGGCAGTCCTGATTCCAAATTGTCTCTTTGCTCTTCTTGTTGAGGATCATTGGCCCTGTCAATGTCGCTGCCAGGTGATGCCACAGCTTTGTAGGGCTTGATGTCAATTAAATGATTCCAAATGCTTTTGCCAATTAATTTAACCGCTCTTTCAGTCACTGCTTCAAAAGTGTGGGGACCCTGGAACCGGGGTGCATCCCACCATCTAGAAAAATGTCTGAGTTGTACCTGATCTCCTTGGTATACTGGTGGCTGCTGAAGTAAGTCCTCTTGGCTTTTGATGGGTCACTTTCCACACCGACTACAGGCCCCTCCTGGTGTCGTTGTATCTGGTGAGAGATAAAAGAGGCACTAGCAATCAACGAAGTCACATATTCATAAATTTCCTGACCCAATACATTTGCTGCTCTTTCAGCATCTTTAACTACTCTAGTGGGAGGAGCCAGGGGACGTTGAATGCGCCATCCTGTTACCCCCTCATGTGGGGTTAAATGGTGGTCGGCCCTGGGCTATTTCCGCAGTGTGAACAGAGATGAGGGTAGGCAATGCAACCAATTCTTGTTGAAACTCTTTTTAGTCTTGGCTATGGCTTCTTTAAGAAAGCCATTGAGGCGTTCACACACCCCATTTGCTTGTCGGTGACAAGCACAGGAAAACTTGTGTTGGATTGTTAGCAAGGTTGTAATGGGCTGAAACATCTCATTGGCGAAGTGAGGACTATTGTTAGACTGCAGGACCTCACACACAGCCCATCATGGGAATACTTCCTGTTCCAGGAATTTCACTGCTCTAAGGGCATCAAGATGAGAACAAGGACCAACTTTGATCCAATGGGCAAATGGACACACTACCACAAATGGACACAATACCACTATCATGTAGCGGTACCCTTGGCAGACTTGGATCATGTCGACATAGTTGACGTGGAGAGGATGGCATGGACCAACTGGGTGAGGTATGGCTCCTGTCACCACCCTCAAGGTATGACCTGCAGTAAACTGTTAACATGTCAGACAATTACTCATGAATTCGGCCACGTGTACTGCAAAATTAGGACAGAACTTTGTTCCTCCAATATGGGTGGCAAGCACCTCCTTCCCTGTATGGGTTGGATAATGTAACTGTCTCAGTGCTGGGTGCAGTAATGATAGTAGCATTATCACTTTCCCTGTGCTGTTTTGCAGCCACAGGGCATCTGTTGGAGAGACTGTACATCCTCTCCTAAGCCACAATTCCTTTTCATCCCAGGGTGCAGCTCCCTGCAGCTTCATAATTTGTGTAGCTGGTTACATGTTATACCCCTCTTTGAGTATCATAGTTCTTGCATAATCGTATGCATGTGACGCAGCCTCAATTTCTAGAATGCCCCCAAAATATGCAGTGCATTTTGCCTCTGCATCTTCTGCTTCATTTCCCCTTGAGATAGGATCCTACCCTTTTGTGTGTGTGTGGCATTTCACAATTGCTAGTCACTCTGGGAGATCTAAGACATCTACCAATCTGTCCATTAGGAGTTAGTGCTGTACCGGTGTCCTATCAGCAAGTCTGGAGCCCCTCCTCACCCAACGTGATAGCCCAGAATGCACTGTGGATGTCACATAGGCTGAATCTGAATAAATCCCCTGCTGTGCTTCAATGCCAATATTAAGGCCACTAATTCTGCTGCGTGTGCTGAATAATGTGATGTCAGTCGTGCGCTTGTCACTACTTCACTTGCCCTGTCCTCTCTCAGTCTCACTACTGCTATCACAGTATGTCTTTCCCCATTCGTCTGATCAATTGTTGGTGACCCGGCAATGTAAACCACGTCCCCCCTCTAGTGTATCCTCCTCTATCTTGCGAGTGTCACTGAATTCTTCTAAGTTTTCTGTGCAGTCATGTGCATAATCACCTTCCTCTAAAGCCTCAGTGAGAAATGTCACCAGGTTGACATGTCTGCATCTCACTATTTTGAGAGCTGAGTTGTATAGTAATACCTCATACCCTGAGGGTCTCTGTGTTTCCTGTTTGCTCTTTTGCTTTTCCAGCATTGCAAAGAGAGCATGCTCCACATAAAGAGTGGTGCTGCATCCAATGGTGATAATTGCTGATTTGTCCGCTGCAAATGCAGCTGCAGCCAATGTCTGTTCGCATTGATAGTGTCTTCTCATTACTGGGTCTAGTTTCCCGCAGTAATATGCTAGTGGCTTGTGCCCCATGCTAGTTGTCTGTGTCAGTACTGCTGTCCTCACTACTCCATCGGAGTGTGAGAACAGAAATAATTCCTTTTGATAGTCTGGAATCCCTAATACTGGAGCTGTGTATATTGCTTCCTTCAGCTCATTAAATGCCACAGTCATTTCTGTTGGCCACCGTATTATCTTATCCCCTTTCTGTGCTTCCTTCAGTGCACTTAATGAGGGCCTTGTGTATGTGCTGAAGTCGAACACCCATGCCCGTCAGTAATTACATCGTCCCAAGAACTGCTGCATCCCTCTGACTTTTGTGGGTTTTGCTGTCATGCTTACTGACTCTGCCCTTTCTGGCGTCACTCGTCAGCCATTTTGAGAAATCATCAGTCCAATGTATAACACTTCTGTCTGGCAATATTGTAATTTGGCATTGTCAACCTTGTATCCCTTGTCTGCTAACACTGTCAGCATGTGTACATGAGTCATTTTTACACTGTTCTTCTGTCTTGCTGCAGATCAGTATGTCATCTACATTCTGTTTGAACATGCTCTCCATCTGTACGTTGCCTACGTGCAACTGGAGGACCCTATTGAATATGGAAGGTGATTCGTAATACCCTTGAGGAAGTCTTGTATGTTTCCACTTCTTATTTTTATATAGAAATAAAGTTAAGTCCTATGAGTGTGGGTTTAGTGGTATAGAGAAGAAGGCATTCTTCAAATGTTTCACCATGAAGTAGGCAGCTTCCATGGGGATGCTGCACAGAATTGTCGCCGAATTTGGAACTAAAGGATATTCTGCTTCTACACTATGATTAAGAGGACGCAAGTCCTGTATAAAACACAATGACCCCCTCTTGCCTTTTTGACAGGGTACACAGCCGTGTTGCATGGTGATTCTGATGGCAGTAGGCTGCCTTGCTTCAATAGTGCTGCAATAGGAACCTTAGTCTGCCTCCCTTAAGAGTGGGCATTGTTTAACCCATGATAAAATTGCCCCTGGCTTCAGTTTTATCTTCACTGTTCCTGTCCCTTTCAGAAGCCCCAAATCATAGGGACTTGTAGTCCATATAATGCTGGGTGCCGAATCCTCCTTGAGAAATGTTGGTGGGGCTCTCAGCACCATCGCCATTCTTTGTGGTACCTCTCTGTAAGGTATTTCAGCCAGTATTTCATGCTCACTTCGAACACCATCTCATTGTCTGATCTGTTGTCTCTGAATATTTCTTCGTCTGTGACTGGGGTCAACCTGTAAACTTCAGCTATGGTGATCACTGCTCACCATGGTTTCCCTGTGTCATCTGTCCCTTGCACTACTATTAAACCACCTCCCACAATCACTGTCGCTAGTTGCTGTGGCACTATCGTCCCTTCCTTGTCATCTAATGGGATCTCTGGTCTTAATAAGTACTCATTTGGAATGTGCTACATTTTCGCCTGGATCGTTGGAAGCCATGCTATTATAATATTAGTCCCATATTGGAACAACTCCTCGTCCAATGGCACCCCCCTCTGTACCCTTCATCCACAATGAGCGTGAATGTTGTAATTGAAAAGATGTACCCCTGGTATGGAGCACACTATCCCCTGTCAGTGAATGAAATGGTCATGTTGAGTCTGCTCATAATGTCTCTCCCCAGTATATTTACAGGTGTCTGTCGAGAATAAAGACGGGGCAAGGATAGATCATGCTCCCGTATAGAAACTGCAATATCATCTGTAAAAGGTACCACTTCCGTCGCCCCAGAGAATCCTTGAGCATTCATGGCATCGCCTGATATACTATATTTCCCTTCCCGGATGCAGGATTTAGTCGCCCCTGTGTCTACAAGAAAGGAACAGGTTTTGTCAACTATCATCACCCCTATTCGTGGTTCCTCCACAGGGTTGGGTGTAATCGATAGGATGGAACACATCAAGTCTGTCCATGGGCTGTCCTATTGAGGGAATAAGGACATCCCGTTCCCTAGGAATGGGAATCCCCCAATACAGTGACCCCGCCACAGTTTACTAATGGGAGTCATTGTCATAGGGTCTGTGCATGCCATTGTCACATTGTTTGATTGTTTGCTGTTCTGCATATGCAGTATTTATTGTGTCGTGTATGTGTGCTGAGTGTTGCCCTGCATCTGTGGTGCCTGCAAATATTGCTGCACGGGTGCTTGCATTTATGGTGCCTGCATCATGGGCTGGTGTGTCTGTGTGTATGCTTTCACTGCCTGTCCTTGGTGTGGGGTCTGGTCTTGTGTGTAATACCCATTGTGTTCCCCCTGATATGCTGGCTGGTATTGCATTTCCCCATTCTGTGATGCCCCTCACCTGTTCTGCACTCTCTTGAGATGTGTCCTATCTGTCCACACACCCATCACTGGGGTGGCTCTCTCCCCCGCCCCTGAACCCCCTCTAAAAATCCCCCTGGATCCTGCTGTGTCTGTTGTCCATATCCTCGAAACCCCCCGGGAATCACCCTTGATTCTGTTGCATCTGTTGCCCATACACGCATTCCCCCTCTCCCTCATAACCTGTGCTCCACATTCCCCACCCCACAAATCCTCCCTCACGGGTAGCGTTGTGTACTGCATCTGCTGTGCCCCTTGTCCTCCCATGCTCCTTAATACTGCCCTTTCCATAGCTTTCTCTTTACTAACGTTGATTCCTTCTGCTTCCTTTCCTCACACTTTTTCCTCGCGTTTTCCTGCAGTAGCCTACAATGAGTTACTATCGTGAGCTGTATTTCTGACCAAGGCTTTGCCTCCATCCCCACCAGTTTGTTGAGTTGCTTTTGCACCTGCTCTGGCAACCCTTGGCATAGTATGTGGTAGAACAATGCTACTGTTTTGTCCCATGGTACTCAGCGTTTCAAGGTGTCAAATCTCTTAAATTGTCTGAATGTAGTGTAAGGGATCTTCGTCTTCCCCATTTTACGATCCATAATTGCACTAATGTCTGACTTGTCTGGGTGCTGTGTCCTTAGAGCTTGCCATACGGCCGCTTGGCAGTTTGAAAATGGTGAGCCATCATGCGCTGTGTCCTGGGTGGTTACTCCTGGTTACCCCGCCCTTATCCATACATCATCAGCAGCTTCCCTGAGTATTGCCACTAATAGCCCCTGTATCTCCCCCACAGCTAATTTATTTCCCGCTGTCATCCTTTCCATTTCATATATCCATTTCCCTGCACCCGTGGTTAACAAGGGTAGCCTACACCTCATGCTTTTCTTGTCTATGTGCTTCCATGGTATATATTGAGGTTATCCCTTCCCTTTTCCAGTACAAGCAACTGTGTGAACCCGATCTCGCCATTTGCCCCTCATGTCAGTCTGATCTGGCTGCTGGCATCTTTAATGTCAGTGCATGCCTCTGCTGGCTCCCCCTTTTTCGCGCCGGGAGATGTCTAAGTCTCTGCACGTAAAAAGAGGCTTTTATCCCAGCGCACCTTCATTGTGACAAGCTTCATTATGGATGTGTATAGTTCTGTAGCTAAACTGCGGGTCTTTAGTCTCTCTGCCCACATCAGGATGCTTTATGGATGTAGTGGATGCAGGGAATGGATGCAGAGGATTACCCAGCTGGGATTGTATGATGCTGCCCCTCATGGACGAGTGAGAGATATCCCCTTTCTGTGGCATTTCTGGCGATGCAAGTGATGGTGGAGAGCCCAGGCGTTGTCTGGAAAGGATGTTTGGTGACAGTGGGCCTCATTACACGGTAGGAGGTAAGGGATTACTGGCACCGGTAAGGGCACCCATGCCGGTAATCCCTTACCACCCTACTACGAGGTCCCTTAGCAGGTCCCTTCCTTAACGCCAGGTCTGACCTGGTGTTAAGGACGGGGCCCGTTAGGGGACTTCAGAGATAATAACGGTACCGCAAATTGCGGTACCGTTATTGGCTACTTCCCCATTCCCATTGAGTCCTATGGGGGCTTAAATGGGAAGGGGGAATGGTTCCCGGAATGGGGACTTACCGGGTCCTCCAAGGTCAGAATGACCCGGTAAATCCCTATTCCGGGAACACGGACCCGGAATGCGGTAAGGGGGTAGCCATGGCCACCATGGCTACCGCCTACCGTGTAATGAGGCCCAGTTTGTGTTTTTGTCTTCCACCCAAATATGACCAGCCTTTTCTGTGTTGTTGATGGGTTATATAGTGATGCTGCTCTAATATCCTCTGTATTTGCCATCTTAGTGCATTGAGGATGCAGAGGTGTATTTCTTTATTTTAACTTTTTTAATGCCCCAGTGAAACGTTACAATGTTTTTTTTTTCAAAACACAATAGTAAGATCATGATAAATAAGATATAGTGCATGTTTAGGATTTTGTGGAAGGTAATGATGGAAAGGTGGGAGGCAATTCCAGGCTCTGGATGCCCTTTAGGAGAAGACTTGTTTTGGGCTTCAGGTTAGATTGCAGAGTAGAGTGCATAGAACATGTTATTTGGCTTGTCTGGTGTTTGTATGGGAGATGGTTGTCAGTTTGTTGTGAAGGTAGGATAAGATTTTGAGTTGTATGCCCTTGTATATGATGCAGAATTCTTTGAAAGCAATTCTCTAGGGCAGGGCTAACCAGTGGAGCTAAGAAACAGCCGAGGTGATGTGTGAGTGTTTGGGTAAGTGTAGATTGAGCCTTTGCTGATGCATTCTGATTGGCTTGCAGAGTTTCAAGGGTGTTGTTGGGGAGTCCAATGTGGATGTCCTTGCCATTGTCCAGCTTGGCGAGGACTAAAGCTTGGACTGTGGTACGAAAGTTATCAAAAGGAACAATGTGTCCTATCTTGCATAGGACATGTAGCTATACATTGCATGCTTTGGTGAAGGCATCTATGTGGTCTGTGAAGGATACTCGGGGGTTGATAGTGAAGCCTAGGGACTTGACTCTGCTCTTGTGCCCTATAAAAAGGCTGCATTCTGTTAAACAATAGTAGATCAAAATCTCAGTCACCCAACCTCAAGCATCCTTCATGTAGGTGCCAGTCACTGAGACCTTACCAACCTGAAATGGGTCATGAGTCTGTGTAAGGGCATACTAGAATACCAGTCCATCCTCTATTCTAGGCCTCACATTCAACAACTCCATTTATGGCTCACATGAGCATTGAAAAAACACATTAAGTCCCTGGGGCTTAGCGGCGACGGCAAGCAAGGTTTAATGGAAGATATAATAAGAACACAGTTATCAGTCTAAGGAGAATCCTTGATCTCCACCCACACTGCCCTCCTCACCCCCTCACAAAATGTATTCATGCATGGGACTCTATTAAATTGCATCCATCCCCTGCTCTTACCCTCATTCATTACCTCAATCACCTGTCCCTTCAGTCTATCCGCGAGAGAGTCCATACCATGAAATGTCTGTTCGGTGTCTGGACCAAGAAGCTGTCAATCAATCTAAATGATTTTGCTACATTGGCATGGCATGGGTTGAACCATCCTAGAACAATTAATCCTTTTCTGATGGCTGACATGGACAGCATTACCCAATGCAATATCAGTATTGGTGACGGGTCTTCTCCACCCAATTGCCATGTGTGGATTCAGCAGCTATTAAGCTAGGCTTCTGGTTCGTCCAGCATCCTCTTCCCAAAATTGACATGCTACTCATTATAAGCTGATCTCCAAGGTTTTCTTTATTTGTCATGGATCAATTACAAAGAAAATGGTGTCACTTCAACTCACTGTGAGAATCCATTAGGCATCCATCATTACATAAATACATGGCCATATTTGTTTTATTACCTAAGATGAATACCTCTACCATTTCTTACTATGCATTAGTGTTTACATAACACAGAATTAATATCTAACTAAAATAGGCTATGGCCTGGCTTTTACTAAAACCCCTAACATTTAAGTACCCACAAACACCTTTCTGTCATATGGATTTGGTTACGTACGTCCACAGCAGTAATCACTCATTTGCTCTAGTTCCATACATGCTATTGTAAAAGTATACATTATTATTATTACTCTTATTATTAGGATAGTTATTGAGCGCGGACCTAGCTTTTTGAAGCAACAGAGCGCTTTATAATCATAAGTTGAAGAACATGGTGAGAGGAGGGGAGAAACAATGGGAGTGGGAAGCTAACAACAGGGGTGAGGGAAGGTGAGCAATTTGTCAGTAAAGGGTCTACAGGTAACCTACGGGAGGAAATAGTGGGGATCAGATCACCCAGTCTCAGGTAAGGTGGGGATTTGAGAGTGTGTGTACCTAGACATAACGGAGGTGCCATTTCTTGAAAAGGAGGGTCTTATGATCCATCCTGAACTGCACAAGCAATGAGGTAAGTCTAATGCTGATGGGGAGGAGGTTCTGGAGTCTTGGGGCACAGGCAGAGAATGCCTCTCTTCTGGTTCTTTCCATTCTGCACAAGTAGAGTTCAAGCCTATACATGTCCATACCTCTGGTGGATCGTAGGCCTCCAGAGATGCCAAGTTCCTGCGTGAGGTAGTTTGGGGACTTCAGGGAGGCAGCCATATAGATGCTACAGGCTTGAAACAGGAACCAATGCAGTTCCATGAGGGTAGGGGTGATGTGGACAAATCCAGACAGGATGTGGAATCCAGACGTGGACCCCTTGCTCACTATTCTTAGAGAGGCACAGATCCACCCTACTGATGAGGTCCAAACAGACTGAAACACGTGTCAGGGGTTTCTGTTGGTACTCTTGTTCAGAGGAGAATTGCCTAGCATTTCGGTGCTTGACTGCCCCAGGGCAGGACAAAGACTGATATGTTTAGGATATTTCTTCTCTGTGAAAGATAGTGAGCTAAAGACTCTGGGTAAGTCTCTCGTAACCAGGACTAATGTCTGGCAGCGGGACACCCAGGACCCCCCTTGTTAATTTACTCAGAGGGCTGCCCATGAGAGCTTTGTGCTGCAAGCCCCTGCTCCCACTTCCTGCGATCCTGTGCCACCACAATAAGTCTGTCACCAAAAAGCTGACTGTGGCAACATGATCTGCTCCCATTACTAAGGTCCAAACTCACCACATTTTTTTAAGGTTAAAACGGCTCAAGTAAGGATTTTCAGTCCTTTGGATGAAGGTCCTAATAACTGGGATTGGGTGAATGTTGTCACGAATCAAAGGTCCTGTTAAGGGAGCCTCTTACCTTATGTTACTCTGTGTTTATATTGTGCCAAATCACCACCGTAGTAGTTTCAGAGCTCCTTATCGTTGTCCGTGACGTTTCGTGACCCTGCCCAGGGTGCTTCAGCCCTTAACCTGCTTGAGGAATAGTGAGCAAAGTGAGGAATGTAAGAGGGAGCAGGGAAGGGAGCAAGGCAATTTGGGCCATTTGGCGAAGCAAAGTGCTTTGTGTAAGGATGATTGTGAGTCAGTCCTTCTTAAATAGATTGTCAGCTTGATTGAAAAGTTGATCGTTAGTCCTTTCTTGAGCGTCATCACAGTGTTTTTCTGTGATTTCAATGAGGTAAACATGTAGCTATGCCATTATGTGCATGGCGATGGACTGAGGTTGATGGTAGACAACATGTTGTACCAAACATGACAGTAACTTTCAAGAAAATTGAAAACTAGCCCTACTGTAAAACATGCATGACCTCATTCAGAGTTTGGCAGTATTTCCTGTGGAAATACTGCCAAACTCAATTACTGTTATCGTATGTGGTACATATGCGGCTACTTCCAGTACCAAAGAGCTCTTCACCATTGTCAAAGAGCTAGAGAATCCTGTCCCCCCTGCCTCCCAGTTTGCCAAAGACAAATCCTGGTGCACAACCCTTCAAGTCGTCCTTTCTAATAAAATGCTTAAGCTCAGAGAGAAAAGTGTTGCCAAAAAAATCGGGATTGCTATAAACATCCATACACTAATGCTCCCATTTCCCCCCACTCCCTATAAGCCCCACTTTCCACCTCTTCCAATTCTCACCAGTCAGCACTACTGAAGTCCTCAAAACCATTTAGCTCCTCAAATTCTCAAATTGCAAAGGTAACATCTGTCCAGCCCATATTGTCAAGCTGTGCGCAGTCACCCCTGCCCCTATTGTCGCCATCTTCATCAACACTTTATTCATCTCCAGCACTGTCCCCACCTGACCTGTATCAAACAAGTTTGGGTGCCATCTTACTCAAGTAACTCACCCTTGATCTCTGCCTCCCCACCAACTTCTGCCCTATTACCACAGTCCCCTTCCTGCTCAAAATACTGGATCACATGGTGTACCCCTAAATCTAACTCTTCCTAGAACACAACTATTTGCTTGGATACCGTCAATCCAGCTTCAACCCAAACATAGTACAGAAACAGCACTCCTTGACCTTAAGATCCAACTAGAAAGTATCTGTGATTCAGGCAACCTCGTCATCCTGCTTCTAATGGACCTCTCTGCAGTATTCAACTGTGTTGACCATGATATTCTATATCAGCACCTCTCCACAAAGTTCCACTACTCCACGCCTAGGTAGCATCCTTCCCCAGTGATAGTACATTGAGAGTGTTCGTTGCTGATGGCGCAGCATATGCCATTCTGGTACCATTCGGTGTCCCGCAAGGCTCCTGCATCTCCCCCACTCTTTACCATATCTATACCAAGCCACTCGTGACCACTTGGACAACCTATGCATCCCTTATACCAACTTTGCTGATGAGACCCAGATCATCATCATCATTACAGGCAACCACTCCCATGATACAAACGCCATCAATCGGATTGCAGTCATCCAGAACTGGCTGGCCACCCACCACCTCTGCCTAAATGATGACAGAACTGAGCTACTCATTGCTGGCTTATCCCACTGGCTCAAATTCCTTGACGGTGCATTTGCCACTTTCACCATTGACGGCACCAGCATCCCAGTTTCTAAGCATGCAAAAACTCAGTTGCCTACCTGGAGGCGGAACATAACAGGACCAAACATGTCACTGCACCGGCATCCGCCACTGCCTCCACGACTAAACCCAGAACCCTCAGCAGACATTTCCTATCATCAGACAACTCTAACGCTTGCGAGAGCCATCATAGGTAGTACACTCGATTACTGCAACGCTCTCTTCATGAGCACATCTACTAAGAACCTCTCCAAACTTCAACTTCTGCAAAACAAGGCCCTTAGAGAAGCAAAGGGCCTAAGATGATCAGATAAGATCTCACTAGCCAGGCGAGATGCCCACTGGCTGCCTCTGAGAGCATGCATAGAGTTTATAGTCTTGTCAATCATTGACCGTTGCATCTACAATGATGCCCCCTCCTACCTGAACCACTGCATCTCTGCAAAGCCTGCAGTCCGCACTCTATAATCTTCTGACACCTGGGCGGTGCAAGCTTCAGTGTCACCACACCAACCCTCAGTAACTGCCTTCCCGCCATCATCAAAAACGAGCCTTCCTATCAAATATCCAGAAAACTTCGTAAAACCTTACTTTTAAACAAATGTGACTAAATGATGCTGTTGTTGATGCTACCCACCATTACTATGTTATGTTTTCCCATTACTACCTGTAAAGCGCTGTGATACCTCTGGGTCTGGGCGCTACATAAATGGAACAGATACATAAAATACATAAACAGGAAGGGTCCACCTGATTCAGTGTCCTGCTGACCCTTCAGTGATTCCGCATTTTGCACGTGGATCAGTAAGTACCAGTTGTTAAAGGACGTGATGTTATTGCATGCAGTAATGGCTTTGCATAGAGGAAATTCATTCCATACAAGCCCGGATAGAGTTTTCGAGTTTTATTTAGTGGTGCAGTAAAAGCAGCAGTAATCCCATCCCATTCCTAAGACTTTTTAACCCCACTACCATTTTGTGAATGAGACAAGAAGTCTAGATGCCGGAAAGCAGGGGCTGTCTGCTAAAATTCCTATGCAGTACTGCATATCACAAATACAGTATCTGCTTTCCCCAGACCTAGTGTTCATTTGATCTGAATGTCGAAGTCCACACTGGTTTAGAGAGTAAAGTATTGGGAAGATAGAGTTAGTGTCATTATTTCAAGTTACCTTTATCTCCTAGAAACCTATCTGCAGGCACTATCTCTTTGCCGTGCAGAATAGAAATAAGATATGCCAGGTGGAATGTCTTACTGGCACACAGTTTTCTTTTATCACGAGCTTATCGCTGGAGATAAAAGTCCCAGCCGGTGAATAAACACTCTCGTTTACATGCTGGAATGGCTGTTTGCGGGACCGTTGCTAGAGGCTACGCTTTGCTTATCAGGTGGCCGCAAACTGCAAACAAATCACGGGCCAGAGATGCAGCCAAGATCCCACGTAACAGATGTGAATGTGTTTGTTTCTTGAAGACGCAACATCTGACTGAGAAGGTGGATTGGGAAACGCAGGCCATGCAGGAGGCAGTGCTGGATTCATTGGCGTGTCAACATTTCAAATGAATTGTCTCCTTAGTAACCGAGAGAAACAATTGAATGAACAGTCGGGCCATACTGATGACCACAATGTTTAACTGGCTGGTCAGACAGCTCAGCGTGTTGAGCGCTTGCTGCTGAAATCTGTGTGTGGGCTGTAGGTCGGAGGATTGAATCCGAGCAAAGCCCACGTAGTCTTTCATACTTCTGAAGATGTTAAAAGAGTATTAACGTTGGTTCAGTGTTAATAATTGCATGTAAATGTTCTTTGTACAGCGCCTTGGTGAAAGTGCATCATAAATAAATAATTAATATTAACAGATTTACACGGGGATCAACTGTTTGTCTGGGATCAGCGCCAGTCATGTTTTCTGTTTGTACAGGTTAGTGTTAAGTCTGGAAAAACAATGGTCACAATGTTCAGACCACAGAAAACTTAAAATGTGCACTAGTGGGCGGGGCTTACCATGATTCGCTATATAATTCAGGATGAACATATGCGCCCTCAGCCACTAAGGGGTTTGCAACTTCTGACTCCACGTGCTGCCTATGCTCCAGGTGCTATGGACTACAACTCCCATCATCACGAGCGAGCATAACATATGCTGAGTGATCGTGGAAGGCGTTGTCCAAAATATATGGCGAGCCACAGGTTGCAGACCCAATAAGGGGAGGGTTGCATTGGTTCTTTTAATGGTATTTGTAGATTTTTGGGGTCTGGCTAACGACTTTATTATGATTCCAAAATATACATATCAGATTAGTAAAGAACTACCCTATACAAAGTTTGATTGTTCACTTTCGATGTAAATACAGCTGTTTAGTCACACACTAAAACAGTAACTTGTATCAACCAGTTTACATGGTGGCAAATAATACTGTATTATTCATTTGCAGTGTGGAGAATCAAAGATTGCTTTTTTTAATGAATGATTGCATACAAGTTATTCTATCTATGAGAAGAAATGCAGCAGGAAAGAGAACCTGAACATAAGAACAAAAGAAAAACAAAATAGGACTTCAGGTTAGGGTGATGAGCGTCGAAGTAGTCGGTGATGAAGGAGGGCTGTTGCAGAGGGATACGGTATTCCATAGTCGGTGATTCAGGTTAGAGTGGGTGTGGGAATGAGAAGTGATCCCAGTGGAGTAACTTTGCTGACAATGTTGGAGGGACATGACATCTGAAGAAAAGGTCCCCCAGCCAAATGAATGGGGACAAAATGGTGTGCCATGAAAGTTGGGGAGACAAACACCCCTTTGCCCCCCCTAAGATTACGCCCATGGGTGAACTGAGGAGTCTCAAAAACAAAATACAGGGGATAGATAAGTTCAGGGCCGGTGGTGTTCGAGTGAGCAGAGCGGCGGTAGTGTTTTTGGTGAATGATCTGAAGGACTGGAATGGAGCCAAGGTGGTCAGGACAGGAGCTGGTGTGGGTTAATACTGGGGCAAACATGAAATCTCCCAGTGAAGGGGGGTGAAGAGTATGCTGAGAAGGAGTGCTAAGATGTGGATGCACACAGTGAAAAGGGGGGGTGGAGCTTGGGGTCGATCAGCGAGAGTGCTATTCGCATAGTGACCAACACAGATGTGTAAAAGGACAGCAATGTCCACCACAATCATGCAAAAGGGCAGAAGTCACCATCACAATAAACAGCTGACAGCAACGCACATAATTGACAAAGGCCATTATTGACTAACACAATCAATACAAGGCTGGTAGCACCAACTAAAGGAAATAAAAGGCCTGCTGTGATCAACACACTTAATGAAGGGCCCATAGCACCCAACAAAGTTTAATAGGGGCTCTGAGACTCGTGGCCCATTTCAACTGAGACCGCCACTGAGGCCCAACATGACCACATCAGGTAGGATGTGCAAATGATGAGGCCGAAGCAGGCCAAGCCAGCGGTGGTATTGATGAGCACACTGCATTGAAGTGACAGGCGAACGCCGGAGGGGGGGGTGCACCGGCCTGCTGGCGCGCTGACTTCACCATCAGCCCCACCTAGGGAAGAGGCTGAGCGTTTACAGGAGCATGAACAGATCGGGTGAGGGTGTCGGTGGCAAGTAGGGAAGAGGTGAGCGTGAGATCAAGGAAAATGTAGCTTGCAAGCCGTTTATTGCCACAGCAAGTTTAAACTCACTGCCCTGGGGCCAGAACACTAGTTTATATGTTAAAACGATTTAAAAATCCTCGTTTAGTGGAGTAAGGGCATACAAAGAAGACTTGGTGCATTAGTCACACAACAAAGCGGGCAGCCATCTTGGAGTGGAGTCCCCTCAAGGTATGTACAGACAGGGCCGTCACGAGGGGGATCCTAGAGGGGCAAACTGCCCCAGGCCTCGTGCTTAAGAGGTTCCTTGTGGTGGCCTCCCCTAAGTAGAAGGCAGCACAGTCCCATATTCTTTATTCACGTGGGGTACTGTGCTGCCTGCTCTCAGCCCCTGCAGTGATGTTAATGTTTCTTGCAGAGCCGTTTGGTTCCGCAATAAACAGCAACATAATGGGAGACAGCAGGGCTCATAAGTGAGCTATGCTGCCTCCCATTATTGAGCAGTCAGCATAGACACGCTGAATGACAAGAGAGAACTCCTCCCCTGTCAGTCTGCGTGTTCACGTTGCAGAAACACACAAGGTGGACACACTGACTGACAGGAGAGTTCCTCTTCTCTGTCAGGCAGCATTTCAATGTCTCGCAGTGAAGGGAGGGCCCTCCGGTCCTCCCGTGGCTGCTTAGGCACATTTAAAGGGTGCATGGAGGTATGGTAAGTGTTTTTTTTATTTTAAATTAAATATGTATATATGTGTATTTACATTAAATGTTTATGCATATGTGTATGAATGTGCACATGTATGATGCTGCTTATGTTTGTGTCAGTGCTGTGTTTGGTTTTATGTATGTGTACATACAGGAGTTGTGTAACTGGTGGATGAATGCATGGGTAAATGTGTTGTATGTGAGTATGTGTGCCAGCCCACACCCCTAAATTTAGTGGCCCGCAGCAGCGTGACTGCTGGATGAATGAAGAGGTGAACGTGTTGTATGTGAGTTTGTGTGCCAGTCCCACCCCTATATTTAACAGCCCTGCGGAACACTAAATTTAGGAGTGAGGGCATTGCATTAACTTTAGTATCACCAATAAGCCCAAACTCTTGCATTAGAGTACAGAGAGTGGTAGAAATTGACTTTTTTATGTGGCAGCACAGAGGAAGGGGGCAGATGCCGAAGGGGAGGATTGGGAGCAGGCCTGGCTGAAGTTGCATTGGACACCATTTCACCATGCTGGTTGGGGGGCCCCCAATTCTTAGAGCAAAAACAACCTGAGGCACCCCTGGAGTGCATACATCACGATTGCGACAAATATAAGGTATTAGACTTATCTTTGTCGCTGATTATCATGAGAAAGCCATCCAGCAAGGAGCTTAAACACTAAATGCCCATGAGCAAGTGGCTGATGTGTAATATCCAGTGTTAGGAGGAAATGAGGTGATAACACTTCTGTGAATTGCATAGGGTGTGACAGCTGGAAGGGCTCCAGGAAATGCAGCACATTTTAAGCCCCAGAATGAAAACAGAATGAAAACAGAAAAATTAATATATTGCTGTGTTAGGAAGACTGACTGGCAATATGGGGTAGTTATGAGGCCCATTTCATTTGAAATGGTTGAAAGGCCCGGATGCCATCCCTGATTGGTATGGTGTTGGGCAGGTACGTTTAGCCCCTCCTCATATTTATCATGGACACCTGGAAAATAGCCCCATTTCTTATAATGTCTGCAAAGTACAAAATCTGCACCCCTTAAAATACACATCAATATTTCCAGTACAGTGCAACATAGACAAGGGATTTCACTGGGATCCTGCTCAGACCTTCAACTGGTCTTGTGGCACAATGTCTCACTTCTGACCCTAGAGACCATGGTTCATATCCCCGCCCAGCATAGTTTACAATATGAATGCACCACAGCATTCGCTTTACCAGGAGTGTAGACTGAGCTCTGAGATCTTGGGAGATTTTTTCTGACAGATCCCAGTTCAAATAAGGTGAAAAGGCATATGAGGTGGGACACAAAGCTTGTAGGTGTGGTTTGGTTATTTGCCCACCCATTGACTGGCCATGCCATGCACATCCCTATGGCAATTCCCACCCAGTTCCTGACCCCACCACCCTAAATACCACGTCATGGGAACTCTTTAAACTAACTTTATTCAAGCCTTACCATCAAACTTTTCACTCAAAGTGCCTGCAAGTTTTTTCTCAAAGGAGGAGGCTGAGAGGTAATGACTTATTTGGAGTTGTAAATACTCCACTGGTGTAATTTAAATGTGTTCACCAGGTCTGCCTTGAGCCACTCCTTTCAAAAGCACTATGTGTGTCCTTCACTGAAGTCCTGTTAAAGAAATGCATTTGCAAAGCCAGCAGTTTTGGCTTGTGCATAAGGATTAGGCATTTGCCAGGCACTATGAGAGGCACAGGTACTCAAACCAGTTTGCACCTGCTAACATCAACAGCCAGTTTATGCCAATATAGCAGTGCCTTGCCCATGCCCACAAAAAAAGCACAAACTGTTAGCATTAGTAATGCTTGTTTTGCTTTAACCTTGATGCACAGGACTTTGCATCAAGGGTAAAGCAAACATAAATGTAACTAAATGGCTAAACTGGACCAGATTGAATGTAGGCCAGTGTAGCCAGTAACAACACTTCTGGTGCACTGCCAGCCTGCTTATGCTTTCTGTGGCATAATGGCTGGGAGTCCTTATATGTCAACAATGGCATATGTTGGTGCAGCCTGCTTGGACATACATGGGAGCAGCCAGCATGAATATATTTTTATACTGGCATATGTTGTGGGCAAAGGCAGTATGAAATGCATTGGAAATGTTTCTGGGCACAGTTGGTGACTTTCAACTATTGGGTTTTTCCATGGGCTACCATACAACACCAATTGTAAACGGTGTGTGGCTTTTACCCAATTTTTCAAAGAAAGTGCTGTAAAGGCACCATTTTAAACTAATAATTCAAACTTTTTCTTGGGAGCGGGAAACTCTTTCAAGCACACTTTGTTTGGACTGGGCTCCCCAACCGCGCTCTGTCGGTCCTGCATAATTAGCACAAACATTTAAGCCTCTTGAGTCCAGCCTCCACTATGCATCATCTGTCTGTCACTGTATGATGAGTTTTGTAATGCGACAGGGGCAGAGCGCTTCTTAATGCTGGCGTCACGCACCACTTGCCATCATGCCATCCTATATATATTTATGTATATACAAATACAAAGGTTTGTCTGGCATAAACCTTTCGTCAGTAGAGAACTCTAACTTTTCTGTAGTTGATTTGCAGTTGTAGCAATAAACCATGTTTGGGTTGCTCCACAAGTAAACTCAAGAGGAGATTTCTCCCGTCTCCTGTTTGCGGCAATACCGCCCGCTGGCCCAGTACAAAAAATAATAACGGGGCCTCACCAGATGTTTTTTCCCCGGGCCTCACTACACCTTCCTACAGCCCTGTGTACAGATCAAACCGCCAATAAAGTCTGCTCTATATGAAGCTGAGGAAGACTTCAAAAGAAGCCTCCCGCACTAAGGGCACAGCTGTTCGGCTTTTGGGGCTCCTGGATTGGGCTGGGGCGCTAGTGAAGCACAGTTCTATTCAAGGCCCCGCTGAAGATCTTCCTCGGGACTGGATTGAGCACAGGAGGCTATTTGAAATCTGCTTAACGTGGGGGATGAATTAAAGAAGTGCCCGTACGTAGCAGAGGCTGTGCCCTGTGTAAAGTCCTGGAGTGAAGGGGGCTAGGACGTGAGCACGTCATCTATAACAAGTTGACTTGCGTGCTGCTAACCCATTGATCACTTCTAGTATCGGACTGCGCCATTTGATCCCTATTTGCAGTGCTGATTTGGCGCCCTCTTGCTACCTGTAGATTTGTAAAGCCTCCAGTTCTAGCTGGGAGGGAGGGGCGTCGGACAAAGGTGCTCCCTGAGCGATTGCAAGTTCCCGGCACCAGCTGGAGAAATGTTTTGTTGCAACTATGCTGTGTACCCTCGGGAGGCTGTTTTGAACTTTTGAGACAGTGGTGGGTGGGGGAGAGAGTCAGACTAGGGGTGCCCCCAAAGGTGTTGGGCATTCCCGGACTGCTGGAAGGTGCACTCGCCATATTTTAGCATAAATGTATATGCGTTCTTGCCCTTTGCACATCATAGGATTAAGAATGTATTTGTTTTTTAGCCCGATTTAATTTGGCTCACCCGTCTTGGAGTTCAATCTTAATTCGGTTGATCAGTTTTTATTATTTTGCTGTAATTTTGCGTTTGAAATTAATGATGTAATGAATTTATGCTGATGTTTTCATTCTTTTATGTAAGGTCGATTTGTTAGGCTAATGCCTAATAAAAAATAAATAAATAAGATGGCCAAGAGGAAAGCAACCAATTCCCCACCCGCCACAAAGTCTGCCAAAAGATCAGTGCAGTTCAGGAAACCTATAGATGAGACTAATATTTTAATGAATGCGATTGAAGCTCCTCTATGTAACCTCGACCAATCAGTTCGGACATAAATGACGTAAACATGAGGGTGTCACCCCCCATAATGGTTCTAGAGAGAACCATTGTCCAAATTATGCATGGCAATAAAGTCAAAGATGCAAATGCTGGATGTAAAAGTTTATAGAATAATAAGGACCAGGAATGCCGACACGTGTTTCGACCCAGAACAACGGGTCCTTTTCAAGGCAGAGCATGACGATGCTGACAGAAAAATGAAAATGAGCAAAAATCCATGTGGTGCAAGCGATTGCACAGAATAGTAGAGCACAATTAGGTAGATGGCCTCATTGGCAATAAAAATCTAAGCAACACGCCGCTGTGGTAACAGCACGTTCTGTACAAATAGGAACGGTTTAGAAACCTGCGAGCGAAGTAATGGGGTCAGTCCCATACATGTTCACTAAAGCGATGACCGAAATACTGGGGTTAGATCCCCGATGAATGCAGAATCTACCGACAGCAAAATTCAAACAAAAGGGAGTAGTTGTAAAGCATCGACTATTACTGCACCAAAGAACATGAAGAACAAAATGAAAAACCCTAGACAGGAAGACAAAACACATACACTAGTTAGGACTGACATGGGTGAAAGCTTAATGAATTATGAGGTCCCAAAAAATACTGAACAACTGTGAGGGAAGAATGATACGGCATCCCTGCTGAGTCGTACGTAGTAGCACACAATACCTGTGTCGAAGTGGCCAAACTTGATGTGATCTTTTGATACCATTTGTGCTTCTTTATGTTGTAAATTTCATGTCGAAAGAATTGAACCACATTATTTGTGATATATAAAAAATGTTTTTGTATAATTTTGTCTATTGACATTTCCTTTTATGAAGTATTACTCCTTAAACATTCTGTTGATGTATAAAAATAACAGTATTGGACTTGATCCAAACACCCAAAAGTGTGCAGGGGACGGGAGGATTCCTAGGTTGAATCCTTTTCTTTTTTCGTTTTATGTGTCGGGGTTTCGTGCCATGACTCCAGTTCCTCCCCAGCACCTAAAATTATCTGAATACAACTTCAAACTGCCTAACAATCTTTATTGAACCAGAGGTGTGCACCTATACTCAACCTTTCTCGAAGTGGACACCACACACAGATGTTGAAGAAATGACCTATCCTCCTCAGATTGGTACATCAAATAGATATGGGGTGCTGAGTGAATCTGACCAAGTGTCGATCAATAGTCACGATCCAGCACCACCAATAGTTGAGGTGCTAAATACTCTGATTACATGGGGATATCACATTAAAGAGGATGTCAAGAAAGTCTCAATCCAGACCAAGGTGGGAGGCGGGCCGGAGGATCAACTAAGGGGGCCTGAGCCAACTGAAACATGTGCATGTTGCGTTAAAGTTCTACAAACATTGGAGAACGTAGAGGCTGCGATTAATGTTGTGCCTGTCCCCTTGTATTGTGCAAACAAAAATAATCTCATACGAAAGATAAATCACTGAAATCTGAGATGAGTAGAGTAGTGAGTACTTTTGTAGAAAGAAATCCGCCCAGTCACAGGAGTCGGTCCATCCAAAAGGACTCACTGGGAGGAACGTAAGAGGTCCACATTCTTTTAGAATGACCTATGTAAATGACATACACGGTAATGGGACCCCAGTGCAGACAGTAAATGAGCAGCGTCAAGTTTACCAAAGAAAAAGGGGGAACAACTTTGTCTATCTTGTTAATGTCCCGAAACTTGAGACACCAAACAGAGAATTAAATGACTCCCCGAGGAACAAAGTAACCCACTGGATCCATTCCAAAAGGAGGCTGGTCAATCATCAGGGAAATATTAGAGGTTGTCTGCACCTACCCTAATTAGATAACAGCCTAAAAGATGAGATCAGTATATAATTCAGAGATGAAGAGCTGGTTGAGGGCTCCTGTCAATTGACCTTAGATCATACCAAATGACGTTAGCATCATGATAAGACACTTGCCAGTCATCATAACCAATAATATCCCCAGTGCCCCTTTTGAAGGACAGGAGGCTAACACCCCTATGGCATCTGTAAAAAAAGCAAGTACATATAGCAGGTGGTACCCACCTCCATCTATCCTGGCCAAGTCAGGAATGGAGGATGTTGAATGACACGGCGAGCACCTTGAGTTCAGGGGGCCCACTTCTTTGGGGGGTGAATCTCACCCTGCACCCGATGAGCAGGTCTTATCATGGAACATAGCTGGTTTGGCCAAAAATATACCTGATGAGGAATGATGCATTTTGATATGAACCTCAAAGGTATATGTTTCTAGGAGATCAAGGCTCTTTCCCCAATTCATAAGCAGGGTTACGCGACCTATACCATTCCGGCCCAGAAAAGCCACAGGGGTAGACCCAGTGGAGGGCTAACAACATGAGTTGATTCCACTATTAATGTCATAGTCGACAAAACCAACTGTGATGGAAGAGACATTAGGAACAGCACTTGATGTTCACTGATGCCCCAGTATTACTTCTAACACATGTGTACAATAGGGAGTACTGAGGCAGCAGGCCCCATGTCTACAATCTGTTAAAGGAGAGGGCTGAAACATGGGGACGTGAACATACTTGATGAACAAGAAGGAGTCTGGGAAATACCTGATTTAAATTCGGTCAACCCAGAAGACAACATAAACATGTGCTCGAGATAGCTGCCTTATGGTTTGCATGTCGCCTATAAGAGCATATAATGGAAGGGCACCAGGGACTCCACAGACAAAGTTACCTTTGCCAGTGGTTTACACTCAAGTCACATAGACTGCATGCTCTTAAATTTAGAACTTTGGGCAACAATTAATTATTTCGAAGTACTAATGCATCATGAGGCATTCCCAATCTGTGTACCCTTTATTAAATCACATCTTACCTACTTGTACCTGTACGTTCATTGTAACCTCCCCCCGCCCCCGCTCCATGAGGGTGGCTTCACTAGTTTGTACACACTCACTGATTCTGTCTGTGACCATTATGAGTATTCTTACACTTCTCTATTGTACTATGCACTTCCTGTAACTAGCTCCTAGATGCCCCTGGGTTTTGTGCGCTGCAATAAATGCAAAACTAAATAAAATAAATAAATAAATAAATAAAAATGAAAGTGGCCATTACCCCCTTATTCTTAGCCTTACTCTTTCCCCACCCAGGAAGATTTACAATACCTTTCCAGCTGGGGCACAATCTGAAAATACTCCTCTAGCTTTTCTTGGCTATGCAAGGCGTTCAATAAAATTGGACTGCGTTGATAAACCAAGAGTTTTGCCCAGTGTATATTTGCTACTTTTACCATCGCTCGAGAGCGAGCTTAAGGCCCCGGATACCTCGAATGAAGCAATTTTGAAATCTTATAATTGGACTAGAGATAACATCTGTCCTTTTTTTACTAAAATGTCTAGGAAGTTAAATAAAAAGATGTAGAATAAATCCCCTTGGTATGACGCTGAATTGCGTGCCACAAAACACTACAGTGTAAGCAATGTAGGTAGATCACCCTTGTGCATTGCCAGGTCCCAATATAAAGACCTGTTGAAACAGAAAAAGGTTGATAATGCAGCATCTTCTTGGGAGGCCCAACTAGAAGCAATCATAATAAGGAAACAAGCTTTATGTGGTGACCTCAATGTACTGGCTCTTCTGCCTATGGTGTTCGGTACTCAGGACATACATCTGTACTGCAATTGAAGCCCAGAAATACAATAAGGTCCTCGAGCTAAACAAGATCCCAATGGATTTATTCCTAAATGAACCCCTAATCTGGGGTCTGTATCTGACCTGGGTGTTTAATGCCATTATGTCGTCAAACCATTTTCGGGCATCTTGGGTAAATGCTGAGATTATCCCATTACAGAAGAAGGGGGTATGAAAAGATCCCTCTTATGACTGCCCGATTCCCCAAATGGAGTCAGGAGGTAAGATCTTCTCTATTGTGGTCCTGTAGCGCTTGGAAAATTGGCCAGAAGGTCGGCATTATTTCTCCCTTACGAGCAGGGTTCCAGACAGGGACGAGTACCATTGATCACTGCCTGAGACTACAGCCCCTAGTGGATAAGTATGTAATACTTAGAAATATGAACCTGTACTGGACTGGACATTCATAGACGTTGAAAAAGCTTTCGATAGCGTACCAAGATCCAAGATGTGGGAAACCCTCATCAGATTAAATATCCCCCATGCGTTACTCTCTGCATTGCGTTTGCCTGACTCTAAGAATGAAGCCACAGTCACCTGAAACTCTGGGGGGCGGGTAGAGTATCGGGACCATTTAAGATAGAAAAATGGGTTTGTCAAGGCTGCGCTCTGGCTCCCAAACTATTCTGTCTATTTATTAACAGCGTTATTGGTCGTGTTGTATCCACCCCTGCTAATGCTCAAATATTAGCCCTTTCTTACAGTTTGCCAATGAAGCATTTCGTATTTCTCTTACTCCACTGGGTTGGAAAAACAATGAAGACAGTTTGAACACTTTTGCCATGAAAACGGCATAACAATGAATGCTTGTAAGACCACGCGTATGGTCTTTGTCGCGGAGAGGATAAAGTTGCTCAAAATGTCCATATTGCCGAATGGCGAACAATGAGCACACGTTAATTCATATGACTACTTGGGCATGCGTATTTCTGAAATAGGTATTAAAAACAACAAGTTGTGAAAGTCGGAATTACGCCCAATATAAATACTGGCTTTGCTGAGGCCCATTGGAATGGAGCTATACATGTTACTCTGGAGGCATACAAGCTTCAGGCACAACAGGCCACTCTATACGGTTCAGAATGATGGGGTCAGACCGATTGCAATGTCCTATCAACCATAGAGAATGGATTCATGAAAAGGATTCTTGGCTTGGCTGGAAGTATACCCAACATTCCCCTACATAAGGAAGCTAATCTTCAGAGTATCAAGCACTTGATTACAGCAAAACCATTATTATATCTGTCTCGGCGTGGAGCTCCTATCATCTAAGAAAATACAGAGCATCGTTGAGGGATCTCCTTCCCCAGGAACGAGGACATTCATCCATGTGATGTAAATACATTAGAGAATCGTTGTTCAAAATTGGACGAGGTGCTTTTTGCACAAATCTGGAATCGATGAGTCCCTCTTCTGAATCTCTTTACACAGGAGGGTCCCTACTCCTGGGGGATTACACTGGGTAAATAAACTACAACACAAACATATGGAAATCCAATTTAATAATAAGCCTCTAACAGGTACACAATTAAATGTGGACTTAATTCATCATGTCAAGTTCATATAAAAAATAATGCTTTATTCAGTTATCAATTATGATTTCTAATAAAAGGCCAGATGTATGTTTGTCCGAAGCCGTCCTGCCCGCTTCGCCTGTTATCACTGCGAGAGGGAGCTGTTGTCTTACGTATACAACAATCAGACTTCAGTTCATCTTCCAGGAGAAATTTTTTTTTTCAATGTAATCGCTGAAAGATAGAGATGTTGCCTTACACAAACAAAAATAAGACTTCAGGGATACCACTTTAACAGCATACTTCAAGTTGCATACACTAAGAAAATGTATACATTTAAAAAAAATGTATAAACAGAAATGCATTTGATTAAGCACTATTTCACTATCAAGATAAATTACTTTTTCTTTTTTTTTTCGGTTTATTAATTTTCACAAATCCAGCAGATCAATAAAACAAGAAAATAACAACAACATTAACACCCCTCCAACCCCCACCCCCTATTCCCGGTTGCAGCACCCAGATAAGAACAACCTTCAAACTCAGATCAGCCATTCCGGCCTAGCAGCTATAGATGTCTAACAGTTTTAATCTCTGCGGGCACCATTGCGCCCTGAATTCGCCTTTCAAATAGTCCAAAGTCTCACCCCGTTCCGCTGCAAAGTTCTCCAGCTTCCCCTCAACCGCATAGGTGGCCCACTCCAAGGAAACAATGTCCCACATCTTCCTGAGCCAATCACTCTCCGTGGGGATCCTCGGGCTCTTCCAGTTCTGTGCGATTAGCCCCATTGCTGCCAATATATAAACGATGTGCGCCTTGGGGTTCTCGCCCCTTTTCCCCCCTCATCAACCTCCCTCATTCCCAATAGAATCTCTCTGGGGCTCCAGGGCTCCCCTAGCTCTAGGGTCCGAGTTAGTTTGAGCTCCTGCAATTTCACGCCAAAAGGGTCTAATAAGTGGGCAATCCCACCAGATATGCGTCGCCATGCCCACCTCCCCACAGCCTCTCCAGCAATCACTTGAGTTTGTGGGGTACATCGCGTGCAGTTGGGCTGGAGTGTAGTGCCAATCAAAGATGTATTTATACCAGGCTTCCTGTAATCGGGGTGCTCTGATCAATTTAGGGACCAACCTCCATAGTCTCCCCAAATCTCTTCTCTCCATCCCCACCCCCCCTCTGCTGCTCCCAAACCTTCATATACGGCCACCTGACCGTCGGACCTGCGCCCTCCAGAAGTTTATATAGATCTGATATCAAGCCCCTGGCACCATCATGGGTTAGGAGGAATCGTTCAAACTGTGTTAGCTCCCGCGTGGCCCCTTTCCTCATCTCAGTCTACATTACCCAATGTCTTAGTTGAAAATATCTATGTCTCTCTCCCTCACCAATTCCAAACGCCTGCTTGCATTCCCTGAATGTTTTTACCGTGCTATTGCTAAACATGTCCCTCAGGATCTTACAGCCCCCATCATCCCACGCTTGAAACGCCCCTCTCTCCAATCCCGGTGTGAAGTCTCCATTATTAAAAACAGGGGTAAAAGGAGACGGGAAAGACGAAACCCCTCGGCTCTCCACCACCCTGTCCCAAGTGGCCACCACTCCCTTAGTAATGTCGCTTAAGAAAATGTGCGACGGCCGCAATTTCCGCGGAAGCCATAGTACTTCCCCCAAATGATGTCGGGCGACTGCCCTGTCCATTTGTACCCAATTGTTTTCATGGTTGTCTGCCAACCATTCCCTAATTACCCGGAGGAGTGCAGCATCATGATACCGCCGGAAATCCGGCAGCCCAAGGCCCCCACGTTCCCTAGACGCAGTGAGAAGGCGCCAAGACAGGCGCGGTTTCTTACCCTCCCATATGAATTCCCTAACCACCTGGTCAAGTTCCCTAAAAAAGCGTGGTGGGATCGGCAAAGGGATCGCTTGAAAAAGATACAATATACGAGGCAGAATCACCATTTTGACCGCTTCTCTCCTCCCTAGCCAAGAGATCCTAAGGGCACTCCAGCGCCGTAATTCTCTCTTGATCTCTTTAAGCAAAGGGGGATAGTTTGCGCTATACCACCCGGCCAATGAGGGGGTAATCCAAATCCCCAAATACCTAATCCCGCCTGGGCTCCACCTAAACGGGGAGACCTCCCTAAGTATCCGTGCCTCCCTCTCTTCTAAAGATAGATTCATCAACTCGGATTTATGCAGATTGATGCGCAATCCCGATGCCTCCCCAAATTCGGTCAACAATTCAACACACGCCTTAATAGACTCCACCGGCCGCATCAACATAAGCAGCATATCATCTGCAAAAGCTGCCACTTTATGTTGGCCACCCCCAAACGGTACGCCCCGGATATGATTGGATTCTCTTATGGCCAATAATAGGGGTTCCAGGTAAATTGCATAAAGCAAGGGGGACAGGGGACAGCCCTGTTTCGTACCTCTTCTAAGCCCAATTGGGTTAGAGGTTTCACCAATGACCAGAATCCGCGACCTAGGGTTCCTGTAATTCACCTCGACCATGCAAATGAAACCTGGCCCTAGCCCCATCTGCTCCATCACCTGGAATAAGAACGACCACTCCACCCGATCGAACGCTTTTTCCGCGTCCAGCGCTAAAAGAATCGCCGGAGTGGTCGTCTTCCGTGCCTTCTCAACAATGTGGGCCACCCTCCGAATATTATCAGCCGTCTGCCTCCCTACCACAAAGCCCGACTGGTCCTGGTGAATCAGCGTAGGAAGGTACCTCTCCAGCCTCTTTGCCAGAATTTTAGTATACATTTTTGCCTCAGTGTTTAGGAGGGCAATGGGACGATATGACGTACCTTCCTCGGGGTCTTTACCCGCGTTGTGTATAAGCGTTATTTTAGCCTCCTCCATCGAGGGGGTCATACATCCCCTAGCCCTGAATGAGTTAAATAATTGCGTCAGATGCGGAACGAGGAGGTGAGAGAAGTGCTTATAAAAGGCTGCTGGGTAGCCGTCCGGGCCCGGGGCCTTACCCCGAGGGAGGGCTGATATGATTGCCTGCACCTCATCCTCTGATATAGCTCGGCCTAATTCTACCCCCTCTTCGTCAGAGAGCCGTGGGAGCGCAAGGCCCCCCAAAAACTTCCTCTGCTCTGTGCGTCACCTGACGGGCTCTGTGAGGAGTATAGATCCTCGTAAAACTCTGCTAGCCTCCCTTTAATCTCCTCTGTCTTGGTGAGTCTCACCCCCTCCCTGCTCCACATCGCCCCGATTACATTGCGTTCCCTCTCACCCCTCAGTAAGCGCGCCAGGAGCGAGTCGGCCTTGTTAGCTTTTGCATAATACTTCTGCCTAACCCTTATCATGGCTGCCTCCGCCTTTTTATTCCTGAGGATCCCCAATTGACCCTCGACCACCCTATACTCCTTATACAATTTTTTAGAAGGGTTTTCCCCAACCCGCACCCTAGCGGCCTCCACCTCTTTTTCCAACTGTTCCTCTAGCCTCAGCATCTGTCTGTGTCTCTCCGCCTGCAGGGCGATTAAATCTCCACTCAACGTAGCTTTAAAGGCATCCCATCTAACCTCCAGACTCGTGTCCAGATCACTGTTCTGGTCAAAATAGAGCCCAGAGAGTGGAGTGTACTCTGAGAGTCCCTTGGAGGTTGCTGCGCCCTTCCACTCTTTCCCTTAGAGCGAGTGGCCATCAACAGGGACCTGAGTCGGCTGCGGGAGGTCCAGCCAAGGGTTGACCTCCACCCAAACCCCTCCGAATGGGCCAATCTACTGCCTCAATACCTGCTGCGGACCAATATCGGGTCTTGGACTGCCCTCCCCTTTCTGCCCCCTCTTTCGCCCAACAACGTTTCAATAGGGCTTACAGCAAAATGTCCTCAAGATGGAGGGGGATGGGGGGTTGGTAAATGGTAGGGTGTTCAATAGGGTGTCCCGTTGCCAACTCCGGACTATCTGGCCCCTCAGAACCTCCAGCCCGCCCCCAGCCTGCTGGCCGCGGTCGGCCCTCCTGCCAGCACTATTCTCCAGATATTATCCACCGCAAGCCAAGGAGGGGAGGGAGGTCAGCAAGCACCTTCCCGGTTCTCCCTTTAGAGTCCCGCTTGATCCGGGCCCTCGCCAGGCCTGCCCCCTCAGATCTGCGCAATTTCTTGGGTGAGTATCAAAGACCTCGCAGCCCCTACACTTCTCCCCTTTTAGACACACTCACTGCGGTATAGTGCTCTGCGACGCTGCAACTCCAGGCGGCAGCCCGCAGCAGCTCCCAAGTTGACCCTTCACCCCCATGTCCTTAGGGGCCTCGCCTTCCACGCTGAGTATCTCCTCCACTGGGACCCGAGCACGGCCCACAATCCAAGCGGCCGCTCTTTCCGGGACCCCCGTGTCCTTAGGGGCCTCTTCTCCCGCGCCGGATTCCTCCACCTCCCAGCCTCAAGCACGGCCCCCTCTCTCCCCGGCCTGGAACCTCGACGCAGCACTCCTTGTAAGCAGCTGTGCGCTTTGCCGATGGGCACTTCCCCTCCCGTCTCCACACGGCTCTTCGATCCCGCAGCCCGCGGGGCCCGCGCCTCACGCTCCCCAGCTCCGACTCCAAGGGGGCAGCCCGGCTCCTCTTCCTGCCGCCGGGGCGCGAGCCGCAGGGGACGACCTCCTCGCTCTCCCGCCGCACAACACCCGTCTGCACAAATGGCTCCAGAGGTGACGTTCCCCTTCTTCTCCCCAGCTCCGACTCCAAGGGGGCAGCCCGGCTCCTCTTCCTGCCGCCGAGGCGCGTGCTGCAGGGACGACCTCCTCGCTCTCCCGCCGCACAACAGCCATCTGCACAAATGGCTCCAGAGGCGACGTTCCCCTTCTTCTCCCCAGCTCCGACTCCAAGGGGGCAGCCCGGCTCCTCTTCCTGCCACCGGGGTGCGAGCCGCAGGGGACGACCTCCTCGCTCTCCCGCCGCACAACACCCGCCTGCACAAATGGCTCCAGAGGCGACGTTCCCCTTTTTCTTTGCGCTCCCCTGGCCCCCCCGACAGGTTTGTGGAGTTCAGCCCCGACCCACAGGCCAATGGAGTACCGCGGGGTGGTGGACCGCCGTACTTCCACTCATTGCCCGGGAGAGCTTGGCCGGCACAGCTACTCCATACCCGCCGCCATCTTGGAATCCATAAATTACTTTTTTAATGTACTTATGTATTATGTAATTATTAATTGTAATATTTCTTGGGATGTATTATATCAATAATATTCTTTGTGTACACTTTAAACTTTATTTGACTTCAATTTACTTTATTGTATGATCTCATGTCTACTTTGAATCATGCTTCACGTGAATTGTATTACTCTGACATCCCTCAACATTATATATTTGAGTCCAAAACACGTAAGTGGAATCCAAGACAATGAGGAGCAGATATAACAATTGGCCATATGTACTTTGGTCAACTTTCAACGGTTTCTGTGAGATTCTGTTTGAGGTTACTACTCCTCCACGTAAAAGGAGCAAGATCCTTTCCCCAAATGTCTTTTTTCTATTAAAATAAATTCCGTTAAAAGACACCACATAATATATTTACACTCTGAAAATGTCTTCCTTTACGCACATTAGCCCGTGCACATGGGCTTCTTTTCCACTAGTTTTTATATTAAAAAATACATTTTTGTTAAAAAACATTTTTCAAAGATTTGCTGAAAAACATTTTTCCAAAGTCATATTTACCACAAAACACAACCACATATTCAACATCCAATTACTTCAACCTAAGCACCCACACCTACTCATCTCAACATCAAAAGATCTCACCTCCACCACACCCAGTGACAATGGGCCTCATTATTAGTTTCCCGGTCTGGGAATTATGGTACCGGTAATCTTGCCGGTTTCGTAGTTCCCGGACTGGCAAACTACGAGTTGTGCTCGTGGGTGCCTTTCTACCTGCCACGTCGGGCCTGGCAGGTAGAGCGGCACCCGCGAGCACAGTATGTCAGAGGCACCGGCACTGTTGATAACGGTGCTGGTTTATCTGGCTTCCCCGTTCCCATTGAGCCCTATAGGGTTCAAATAGGAATGGGGAAGAATTTCTCTCTGTGCCCAAGAATGTGCAAATACCAGCTCCGGCAATGCCGTAATGACCCGGTAATTGCCCATTTCTGGGTCCCGGAAAAAATGTAATACCGGCGGCAGCCTCGTAATGAGGCCCAATGTGTGCAACCAAAACTATCTGAAAAAAACAGTTACAAACATCTAAAGGATGCTGTATTCCTTTCTTTTCCACAGCCCCCCAGCCCCATCTTCTAAATCTCATATATAAAGTAACTATTCTTGTAATATTGATGAAACATTGTTTCTTGCGATTTATAATTCTGCTCCCTCAAACACGTACTGGAGTACGAAATCCCTACCAGCCTTCCAATGGGACTTAGATCATTGAAACCATGGCTGAATACTTGCAGAAATGGGACACAAGGGTCTCTCGTAAACGTGGCCACTATACGTCTACAAAAGAGAGTGATTTGCATTTTATGCCCATCTGCCTCTAATATGCGAATTTGAGGAAACGGTATCTCAACCCCAGATTCCACGCCCAAAGGAATACTAATGAGGCTGTGTTGCGTTGCTACAGTTCTGATGCGGAACTTCCGATTTTCTGTGTAGTCATGTAGTTATATAAAGCCTGGCTACAGAGGCAGTATATTTTGAAAAATGTTGCGTACACATTTTATAATAAGCCAATTATATTTGTTCAGAATGCTTATAACAATGATGGCTGCTATGAAGAATCTCAGGCTGATATCGCATAGTCATCCCTTTTTATTTGCATCATGAATTGTTACTTAGATGACGCTAAGTACTTATGGACTGAGATTGGACTATCGTCTACTAGATTTTACTGTCGTGATTTTAGATATATTTATTGTAGAACTGTGATCGTATTGAATGTTTTATATATTTTATGGACATGGTCCGAAATAAACATTAATGGACTGAACTGAAATTAAAGAAAACCGGGGTAGTCACCACACAAAATGGCAAAAACAACCAAAATCATAAATACAAGGCTTGTAATGGCACACCATTGAACGAAAGGCCGGAATAAACAACACAACTAATAAAACAAAGAAATTAAATAAAAAAGCCAGAAGCAACAAACAAGAACAGTAGCAACTAGCAGATGTGATAAAGGGCCTCTAGCGACCAATACCGCATTTGCTTCCTTACGTATTAATTAGTAGGTATTCTCTGAGGCGGGTGGTGCCTGGCTAGGGTCTAAGGTTTGAGATGCATGCATAATAACACGCAGATCCTGGTCGATCTTCAGGGGTTCTTTGAGGAGGCCCCAAAGGTGGAGGACTGTCTGCCCACTGTCCAGTCCTGGGCGTAAGGTCACTATCTGCGTTGCAGTAGAGCTTAGAAGGAAATGATGTTGGTTGGCTTTCTTGCTGTGCTTTTTCCTTTTCAGTGGCCTACCTCTTGGGTCAAATTCTAATAGTTGTGGAGACATTAAGGAAAGTAGGTGTCCTTTTTGATAGTCCATCTTTCTCTGACCAGGTGCAGGCGGCAGTGAAATCTTTCCCTGATCCCCTGTACAATTTAAGTAAAGTTAGTAGTCTGCTGGTTTAGAATTATCTTAAAGGACTTTTGAATGATGTGGGCGTAAACAGTATTCAATATTGTACGTTATTGTATTTAGGATTCTCCACAAACTACTGCCCAAACTCCAGGCTGTACAACATCGAGCGATTATGGTGGCCAGGCATTTGAAGAAATGAGATCATGTTTCTCTGCAAGGTTTACATTAGGTTGGCTTCTGATTCTGGATCGAATTCAGGTGCAAACAATGATGCTTATCTGTAAGGCTGTGCCCCTGAATACCTGTCCCCTCTTATAGAAGGCTATGTTCCCAGTCAGACCGTTAGATCTACGTCTCGGAGCTGTCTCTCTGCTACCACATGTCAGAGATCCCGCTCGGGAGGTAAATCCATTTCAGTTCTAGGTTGTCATTTATGGACTTTTTTGCCTAAATCTATCAGGGATTACTCTTCACTGTATTTATTTAAGCAACATGTTAAACAATTCCCTTTTCATGGCATGTGCTCTGATTGCTAAATATAGGATGTAAAATCATGATGTGCAAAATTATGTGTTGTTTTCTCTGTTTTTGTCTATCTGACATGTATCCTGTGTGTCTATTGTACTGTTTTTATGTGGTGCTATTTTTTTTGTAGTGCGTAGAACCTAGGTTTTCGGGTGAAATGTTGCACTCGTTACATGTTTTTACTACTACTTAGACTACGACTGCAGTTGAATAAATGGCTAGTGCAGGGCAGTTAAGTGTTTTAGCGAACAGGAAGAGGCCCAAATCTGATTTGCGAAAACTGGATGGTGAGGAGGGGGGTTCAAGTATGGAGATGATGACGGGCAGAATGTTTGCATGGTGTTGGTGGCAGACATCTTGAGAACAGAGCCAGGATGACGACGGTGAGGCGGGAAAACTGGGGCCATCCCGTCCCTATTGCACATTACCTGACTGCCCCGCCTGGCTGCCCTTGTGGGGTGGGGCCTGGCTCAGTATTTCTGTGTGGCACGTGCTCACAGCGCCCAATCCCCCCGTGCTGATGATCTCTGAGGTCAGGGTATGCTGGGGAGGCCACACGTCAGAAAAGCAGCGGAACTGGCCTTCGGATGTGTAAATGGGACATACTTAACCAGTCCATTGGCGAAAGTGGAAAGAGGCAGTGGTGTGCCCAGAGGTCACTTTTCTTTGTACTATTGTTAAACCAAGATGCCACGTGCTAACTTGCAATACACATCTCTAACTCTCTCGGATAGTCCTCACACTATTTTGATAGTGCTTATAACAGTGTAAACACAGTGGTCACCATGCATGGACATTCACGCTTTCCTTTGGTAAGCCAATTTTATGTAGAACTGTCGGCTTTTTGTGACAGTGTGGAACCATGCTGTCCTGGTGATGTCGAGCCATATACGTTTCTGATGCCCACCACATGCTCCGTTTGGACATTTGCCACATTTTGTTTCTCTTTTAACTAGCACTGCCTCACGAATTGCTCTATGTGACATATCGTGGAATACAGATCCAATGATCCTTCAGCATTAACTATGCGGGCTAGGACTGATGGGAGTTGTAGTCCAAAACATCTGGAGAGCCAAAGATTGCAGAGCCCTATAGCTTCTAGATCGCGCGAAGGCCATGACTGATCTTATTTTAATTGTGTTACTGTCTACTTTGTCCATGATATGTTATTGTCCAGATTTTCCTGCTGTTGGCTTTAATTGGCGCTATGATGCCCATTGTGTGACGCACAATTGAATGAATAAACGAACAAACAAACATGTGACCGTTGACATTTATTAAGCAGAGCCTTGGGGGTTAATGGCTCACAACAGGACAATGCTAATATGGGGAAGAAGCAGAGTGCATCCGGCAGGCAAGTGACATAGCATAAGCTCACATCGTGTTTGAAAGCCTCACATCACTCCACACCGCCTCTGGCCCAGATGCGCACTCTAGCGTCCGCCATAATGGCACTGGGAGCCATTCCAACGCCGACGCGTCCGCGGGACTGATTAGGTCGAGCAGCTGCGCAGTTCCAGCCTGGAGCCAGAAGGAACATTGGGGCGCGCGCTTCCCATCTCCCCTCCACTGCTAATGAAGCCATAGCAGAGAACAGCCTCATTTAGGGCCATTTAAGAGCATTACACACCCAGGGCCGCAGAGCAAGAGAATGAAAGGACTGCAGGTAATAGGGCGACTATCTGCGCCGCTGCTCTCATATGTAATATCACAAACGGGGTGAGGAGTCGCTGCAAACCGGACGTATGTTTCGGACTCTTGACACTGAGCAAATAGATCCTGGAGCGAGGGAGATCGCTTTTTATGAAACAAACTAGAACAATCATTTGTCACTGGATTTACCAAGACAAGTTACAACAAGTTGGAATGAATGGTTCAATTAACACTCAGCAATCCATCAGCAGAAACGATATATCGTATGTCCTGTGTACGTGTTCTCTGATAGGGAAGAATGCACAGTGTATTAAACGAGCTCATTGGGACAGGTTGTGCCAAGTCTGTTGTGCAATCCTTTTCGGCGACAGTCCAAAATGTCGAAAGAGCTTCCAGTTTTTTTTCTCGGTGCATCCAGGGGTGGGGAATGCCCTCTTGAAATGGTTTTACTTTGCAATAGACGTTTGAGATATTCTCTTCTGTGATTCAGTGGAGGGTGCACAGGGTGGGAATTCAGTGCACTCTGTCTGATGTTATGCTTTGTTTAGGGGTATTAGATATTTAGAGGTCAATTGAACCAGACTGCCCTCTAGCCACAACAATGAAACATAGGCAACACATCCAGCGTCCATTGAAATGGGAGCAAGACCAGTGATGTCATTTCACCAAAATACCAGGGGCAGCGGAAGTGACATCCCATGACCCATGACCTCTCATGACTTCATGGGAAGTTATGTTATGGGACATCGCCCCCAAGTGGCATCATGGCAAGTGATGGCACACGACCTTTCACCCCTTTACAAAACAGGAAGTGGCATCACACAGCATTGTCCCTCAGTACACTGAGAAAAATATGGTTACGATATCACTATAATATGTTATACATTTCATACAAGAATGGATCACCACATGCAGCGTTAATATCAGTGTGTATAGGCCTATATTACCAAATCACTGTGAATGTATGCAGAAGTCCAACACAACCACCTGGACTATTGTACATCACTCTGGCTAAACTGTAAACAGAGCATCTCGAAGAGCCCGAAACCCCAAAGCGCGGACTTCCAGTGCCTGCCGAATAAAACGTGGCACTCCTGGTGTTCTTTCTTTGCCCCTCAATAAGGGAAGATTCATCCTTCTAACGTTTATTGCCTTCATAAATAGATAACCAACCTTGGCTACTTCTGTTTTGATGCCAGGCCAGCCAGCCTCGCCAGGCCCTTCCAGGATCTTAGCTTATCCTTGCTGTGACACAATTCTCAGCCTTTACTCTCCATGGGTTTCAGCTTACTAAAATTTGCTGATACCAATGTCCAGCTTCTATACAATGGCAGCTTTGCCTACAGCCTATTCACTACGTATAGCCAGCTTCTATGATCACTTAATCTACTTGTGTTTCAGCATCTGTACAATCATTGAACGGTTGCATTTCTATAGCACTTCGCATGCGTGCAATCTTACATGAAAGTTTACCCAATTCTTAACTTCGTCATCAGTTTTGTAAGATTCATGCATTCTCTTCAGCCAGTATTCTCAGTAAGCCACGCTTGTGTCCTGTGACGTCACTCGTTTCTCTTTCACTCTTTTTCATATTCCTTCAGGGAGTTCCTCCCTCAGATTGTCATCTCTTCGGGGATATATTCGATAGGGTTTTCTCAGAGGATACCTTTTCTCAAACACTCGCTATGGTATTGGCACTCCAACATTGACTTCCAACATATAGAAGGCACGAGGCAGAGGCGTGCAGCTGCTCTTCTTACACAGGTCTGGTAGAACTGGGTCAGGTCACACAGTGCCCAGGCAGGATTGGTGGCAGAAGACACTGGGGCACACCTCTCTCATCACGGGCCCAGTGGCTCAATGGATGTGCAAAGCAGACAATGAGAAACAGTGATGAGGTATGCGTCCATGCTGTGCTGTCACTGAGTACTGCAGGCTGCTCTTACTCATTCCCAGCCAGCTAGACCTAGCACCCAACCATTTAGGCATTCTTCACTGATGGACTGCCAACCTGTTAGTCATGGCGGTTTCATGGTTTTTCCTGCATCCCTGTTATTTCTCCAGCTAACAGGATTTAGATTCCAGGTGAAAAAAGGTGTGGCACATTTAGCTGCATTTACAACCGCTTTTTTCAGGTGCAATACAGACATCTGCTCTTAGCACTGCCTCTTTGTCCAGTGGCCGAGGGGTAGCAAGGAGAGGTTAAGTGGTAGCAGAGGAGGAGCCAGGGGTAGCATCTGCTACCCCGGGTAACCCCCAAATGACGTCCCTGAGCAAGACCGGAAACGTGAAACAGTGATATACAATTCTGTGAATCCTCATGGCCAGTGAACTCACAATCGAGCCACAAATCAACCCAATTGTACGGAGATGCGCACAGCACCTATGTTCAATCTGATGCATCTTTCCACATCTTAGCTTCCTTCCCAGGACCCTGGCCATCATATGTCTGATATTGTCAAGACTCGGCTACACAAAAAGACTGTACCTAAGTATGCCACACTGCCTCACCAAGAAAAGGCAATGCATCCAAAACACATTGGAAGCACTTCCACTATGATGAAACAGGAGGGAACACATCACCCCAGCCTTGGGAAGCGGCCTCCAGTTACTGATGAAGAAAAGAATCCACTTTGAGCATTGTGCATCACATACAGAGAACTGTATGGTCAGAGGGCAGAATTCCTTCAGTTTAAAATCACCCACTTGCAACCACAAAGAACCCTTCCATCTAGCAACAACTTATTTCTCAAGCACAGGTGATTTAGTACAAATATGGAGGCACAGTTTTCTCCCTCCTCATAGCTAAAGTGTGGCACTCCATCACAAAAGAAATCCAGACAACAGAGCAATAATTTGGGGGTCATTTTAAATTAAAGTGTACTTGCAAGCAGGGGACCACCAACACTTGCACTTAAAGGGCATGCGGGTCCCTTGCATCTTGGATA
The DNA here is from genome assembly GCF_040938575.1 of Ambystoma mexicanum. Classification (NCBI taxonomy): domain Eukaryota; kingdom Metazoa; phylum Chordata; class Amphibia; order Caudata; family Ambystomatidae; genus Ambystoma; species Ambystoma mexicanum. Next base: position 1,318,464,910 of record NC_090931.1, on the reverse strand, counting down.
CCATTCTAAACACTCCCAGAGTGGAGCCTAAAAGTAAAGAGCAAATGAAGGTGAAATCGCGTTTACTCTTCACTGTTGCTCCCTGCTTTGGGAGAAATGAAACACTGCCTGCAAATACGCTTTCCAGACAGTGTTTTATAATGTATTCCAATGGAACCTGCCTCTCGTTAGCATATGCTAATGAGATGCGCCTCCCATTCGAAGCCTTTGGTTTTATACCTGCATGAAAGTCTCATGCTTGCGTAAATCCAAATGCTCTCCTGAAAGAGAGCAGTAAAGCAAAGAGGAGATGCTCGCCCCCTTTGCTGCCCTCCTGTGGATTAGAACAGCTGTAGAGTAATGCCAGAGGATGAACATACGCAATCAGTAAATCCAACATCCCACTAGGACGAAAATCACACCAGGAAGAACACAAGGAGCAATTTACAGGGATCAATACTGCAAGAACATTCAAATGGAACTGATCTAGAACGCCTCTGGCCCAGTCCACCACTCAAGCAGAATCCCACTAAGACTAAAAACGAATCATCAAATATTCTACAAACATGACTCAAAGCCAGAAAAGGGGGGAACCTGTACCTGCTCTCAAATATTCCCCAAACCACAAAGACCAATGCGAATACCAAGCCCATTGAACTAGGCCCATCTACAAACCAAGGCGATAGGACATAACCAACTAACAACATAACAAATGTTGTACCCACCCTGACTTAACATACTCACCAACTGACCAACACAAATGGCCAAGCAAAACCCTCAGCTCAGCCAACACAGTCACGACTGCACATATCTCTAATCAACTGTAAACCAATCCCTTGCTAAACACACACAGGACCTCCCCAGCCCCCCAAAGGTCTCCCATCAGTAATCAAGATGCCTGCGGGGTACATATCACAAGTCACCTAAAAGACGCACCAACACAGATGGCAGGTGTGCCCAGTTCTATACAGCAATTTTTGTCATTTGCACTGCAAAGTGCAAAAGAGAGGTGTAAAATAATGGCAGGCAGCATTTACAATCAATTCCTGTGGAAGCTGCATATTTTGTGGTGTAAAAAGCATGCAGATTCCATACGAATCATTTGGTTTACTCCAGCATTAAAATGGCACCCTGATGTAAAACAAAGTGTTTTTTTAAGACAGAGGGGACAAGGAAGGCAAACATGTAACTCCCATCCTGCCACTCCCCTCTGCCATTAAAAAAAAAACAAAAATGACCCAGAGCATGACGGGGGGGGGTTATAATGTATTGTGCTTTCATCAGTATGACGCTCTGCATGATTCTCGAATCCTGAGATTCAGAATCATGCAGAGGCGTCGTTTGATCTGCGGAGGATGCACCCACCCGTGGACCTCCTATTTGAAATAAACTACCAGAAATACTTACACAGTGTTTACAACTCAATCCGCCATGTTGGATAAATTGGACACTCTACACTCCAAGATCCTTGCACACCAAAAAGCCCTCAACAACCTTCTAGCCAAACACACTGGCTCCCCTGCTCCACCAGCTGACACCTGCCAAGCCCCTCTGTTTGAGTTCAAGGACATGACTGAATCCGAAGTCGCTGCCCTCCTTAGATCCATCAAGCCCTCCAATTGTAAAGGGGATGTCTGCCCAGCCCAGGTGATCAAGGATTGTGCCCCTGCCCTTGTCCCCCTCATCACTGCCTTCATTAATGCTTCATTCAAGTCTGGCCATGTTCCAGCTGAGCTCAAGGAAGCATGGGTTTGTCCGCTTATCAAAAAACCCTCCTTAGACCCTTCGGTCCCAGGGAATTATAGACCCATTACCACTGTCCCATTTTTACTAAAAATCTTGGACAAAGCAGCTTACCTGCAAGTTCAAAAATTCCTCGAAGATAACCATCTTCTTGGTCTTCGGCAGTCAGGCTTCAGGCCAAGACATGGCACCGAAACGGCACTTCTTGACCTCAAAAACCAGATGGACGACCTCAGAGATGCAGGCAAACCTGCTCTACTCCTCCTTTTGGACCTATCAGCTGCATTCGACTTGGTGGATCACAAGACCCTATGCCACCATCTTGCCACCGCAGCCAACTTCTCCCCGACTGCCTGCAACTGGATAACCTCCTTCCTGCAGGACCGAGCAATGAAGGTCTTCTCCGACTCCTCCTGCGCTGACCCGAGCATCATCCAATGTGGCGTCCCTCAGGGATCATGCATCGCCCCTACCCTCTACAACCTCTTCACGAGGCCGCTGTTCAAGATCCTAGACGCCCTGGGCATCTCATACACTAACTATGCTGATGACACTCAGGTGCTTATCCCCCTCTCTGGGGACTACCTGTCTGACCTGAACACGCTCAACTCCATTTACACCACCATCCAATCCTGGATGGCAGAAAACTGGTTATGCCTCAACAGCGAGAAAACCGAGCTTCTGCTGATTGGCTCCCCGTCCACCCTGGGCAAGCTGGACAAGCAATACAACTCCTTCACCATAGATAACATTCATATCCCTGTATCCCAAACAGTCAAGACCTTGGGTGTCTACCTGGACTCGAACCTGAACATGAACAGGCAGGTCAATGCCATTGCATCCTCCTCAGCCTACTACTCCAAACTGCTCAACGCAATCAGACCGTACCTCTCCCAACAGAATTGCCTAACTATCGCCAGGGCAATCATTGGCTCAAGAGTGGACTACTGCAACGCCCTTCTAATAGGTACGTCTGGAAAAAACCCAGCGAAACTCCAACTAGTCCACAACAATGCCCTAAGGGCCGCCACTGGACTATCACGCAGGGACCACATCTCTGACCTCAGGCGTCAGGTCCATTGGCTCCCAGTCAAGGAAAGAATCCTGTTCAAAACCCTTGCCCTCACGCACAAATGTCTTCACGATCTGGCCCCCATATATCTCGCCCAGAGATTTTCTAAACCTTGTGCTTCCAGGCCCTCCAGAGTGGCCTACTCCAATTTACTAACTGTGCCAAAAACCCGCCGAGTACGTGCTGGTGGCACAAGCTTTCCCACCATGGCATCCACCCTCTGGAATTCCATTCCACCGCACATCAGACGACTCGACTCTCACACGGCCTTTCGCAAGGCCATCAAGACTAGTCTCTTCAATTAATGTGCCTGTTCTCTGTTTCGCTACCTTGGACCTATGTATCTGTAACTCTGCTTGTATACTCTATCTCCTCTGGGGTGGCTTTTTTGTAACCCTTAATCAAGCCTTCTTAAGCACCACTTATCAGCGCCTCTATGCCTCAGGGCTGCAGTGCGCTTTACAAATGTAAAAAATAAAAAATAGTGTTACGCATCTCCTTCATTAATAATATACCACATTTGGCGACGAGGACTGTCCATCAGAGGAGTTCCCTAGCGGAGACACGCAACAATGCTGATCGAGACGAGTCTGGTGGCACATAACAGAGGACCAGTAGTGTGGCTCCTCAAGGAAATGAGCACTTCTGGGGTAATCGGCAGTGACAACAAGTAAGTCACTGTGAAAGGGAACAGTAGATAGCCAAGAAAGCGATGTGCGGGCCATCCGCATTTTATGAACCCGGGTGTGCGCAACTGCCTGCATTATTAGAGTTAAGGACCCTAAACTGCGTGAGATACGTGCCGCCATTTTGTAAAACAATGCATGTTGCCATAGCAACATAATGTCAACAGCCACGGAGCCGAAAGACAAGTGATCTGTGCTCAATATAAGTAACAGCACAATCCGAACTGAGCACAAACACTGCACACAATCATACAGTGTAAGGAAAATCCAGTCTGCACAAGATATGATCATAACTGCCAAAGAAAAAAAAGAAAAAAAGAAAAATGAATTGACAACAAGTTACTGCCGTAGCTGCCTGATACACTTAAGGATACCAGTTTCCACAGAGAAAGATGAACAAAAAAAAAAGGGAAAAGTGAAGAAAACAGGATGCAGAACGTAATAGCTCCCATCCAATTTTTAGCGTAGCCAGGTAACCCAACGTGTACATGGGAGCAATGACAGGACAGTTTCCAAGTCTATCTAAGGGGTAGAGGTGGAGCCAAATTCAACGATGACTTGAAGGAAGCCAATTTGCTGAATTGTGTTGGGGCAGAAGCATTGCGCATTTTTAGAACATTGCCTGATCTAGTAGATGGTGGGGAAGGTTCTGGTGACTCAGGTGTCGCAACAAGTGGGGGCAAAAAATATTAGACTGCATTAACGAAATTGACGAGACATTTTGGCAATGAAACCAACATCGTCCTTGAATGGTACCGATTTTTCTCCAGACGACAGAATGAAGGAGAAAGTATGGATACCTTCATGACAGCATTAAGAGGTCTGATATCGACCTGCAGTTTCACCGGTGTAGCCGACGAGTATCTAAGAGATCAATTAGTCCTACAAGTTGCAGATCCTCGTATACAACAGCGACTATGGCAGGCAAGGGATCCAACTTTAGAACAGGCTATGGAAATAGCCAGATCGATAGAGTTGGGAGAGAAATGTATGAAGGAATTACAGAATAGGGCGGAGAATATTGAAGTAAGATGCATTCAAAGTACACAAGATGGAAACCGTGACAAGGACGAAGAAGCGTTGATTGCCTTGTTGAAAAGAATGACCAGGGTTGATGTTAACACCAGTGCCAAGAGAGAGAGAGAATATGTAAACAGGATGCAAAACAGATACCATATATGCGGCAGATACAGGCACGCCAATGTAAAAAGGGAATGTCCAGCGTTTTCAGCAGAATGCTACAAATGTGGATATGTTGGTCATTTTGATAAAGTATGCAGGAGCACCAGAGGAAGAGGCAGACCTATATCGCATACCATGCCTGGGGCGCAGAGAGCGGGAGGTCGTACCGGCAGAAATAATATGACGAGCATAAATAAGAGCATTGGAAGAGATCAACAATCCGAGTGGCCTGCTGTTTGTCACTGATGGGCTCGATAAGGAAGTACAAATTCTGGCGTTCACACTGTCCGAAAAATGTATGGGCCCGTGGGTACCTATGTCAATAAATGGAGTATCCTTACAAGTTATGGTAGACACGGGTTCTCCATAGACCATGGTTGACACAGAGACATTTGTAAAGGACTTAAGAAGAAGAATTGAAGAGTTACAACCGACAAGCGTAAGGGCGACAGGTTATGGAAAGACACCCATCAATATAATTGGCTACACCTGGGTACACTTGATTTTTAGTGGAAGAAAAACGTACTGCAAGTTGTTCGTTTCCGAAAATTGGTTCTCCATTGTTGGATGGTGGGAGCAGGCATCATTACATATCAAAATACACCCGGGAGAAAGCATTTCCATATTAAGTATTACCGAGGACAGTTGCGAAACAAGTGAGAATTTAGCGAACAGTTTTCCAAGAGTCTTTAATGAAACCATCGGCACCCTAAAAGGCTTTAAACATCGGATTGTACTGAAGAGAGGTGCCAAACCGATAGTTCATAGAGTGAGGAATATCCCAATTGGCACAAAGGAGGCCTTACAAAAAGAACTGGTGAGGCTATGTGAGCAAGACATTATCGAGCTGATAGAGAGTTCAGAATGGCTCTCTCCAATTGTTATCATAAGGAAACCGGATGGATCAATCAGGGTGTGCATAGACTTAAGAGATCTGAACGTAAATATATGGATAGATCGCCATCCATTATCTAATATAAATGAAATTCTCACCACAATTAAACCAGCGAAGTTCTTCACAACATTGGATCTATCGTTAGCCTATTATCAGGTTGTTTTGCACGAAGAGTCGAGACATCTTACATCTTTCATCACTCACTTGGGGGCATTCAGATATAAACGGATGCCTTTCGGCATAGCGTCAGCAGGAGCTCTCTTCCAGAGGCTAATGCACCAATTGTTCAATGGCCTACAGGGTGTGTACTTTTTTCAAGATGATATACTTGTCTCTGCAATGACAGCAGACGAACATAATGCAAAAGTACTAGGGGTACTGCAAGTCATCCAGGAAAAAGTTCTCACGCTCAAAATTGACAAATGCAAAATCAATAGGAGTGAGGTAACATATCTAGGACACTGCATAAACGCTGAAGGGATTAAACCAAAGAGAACTCTAGTAGATACAATTTTGCACATTCCGGATCCTGTGAATAAAGACCAACTCCGGAGTTTCCTGGGGTTAGCAGAATATTAATCGAAATGTATTGACCACTATGCAGACAGAACCAAGTACATGAGAGAAGTGATGGGCAAGGGTGCCAACTGTATTTAATCTAAAAAATAATTGGTGAATAAGGACCCAACCCTCAAAATGTTTGATTGTAAGTTTAAGACTATGATATCCATTGATGCCAGCAACATTGGGTTGAGCGGCGTTTTTGAACAACTACTGGAGGGCACAGTGGTCCCTATTGCTTTTGCGTCTAAGGTTCTTAAGGGGACAGAGAAGAACTACTACACTATTGAAAGGGAAGCTTTGGGAGTTAGGTGGATTCTTGAACATTTTAAGGGCCTTATTTGGGGCGTTCCAGTTGAACTGAAAACTGACCATAAACCATAAACCATTAATCCATTAATCCATTTGTTGAATTCTAAAAACTTGCATTCAACTTCACTGAGAATAAGAAGGTGGACATTGGACATCATGCAATATAATATACAAGTCAGTGAGTATGGTGATACAGGAGATGATGAAACAATAGGAGAACAAGATGCTGGCCCACATACATCCGAGTTTCTCGAAGGAAGAATGGACCCGGGCGACAAACGAGGATGTTGAACAAGAATATCTGAGGAAGGCTATCAGAAGCAATTGGAAAGAAATTGATATAAGTATTAAGTCATGGGAGAAGATAAGGGATGAGATCTCCAGTGATGACACGTGCATTTATAGAGGGGACCGGATAATTCCTCCCATGTCTTTGAGAGAAAGAATAATGCTGATCACTCATGAAGGTCATGTGGGGAGAAGTTTGACTAATTGAAGAGTTATAGAAGCGTACTGGTGGGCAAATATGTGGAATCAAATGGAGCTTTTAGTCAAGGACCACACTGCTTGCGCTGTGAGCGATAAAGGGAAACATACACAAACCACACCCCTTCAACCAGTGGAAATTCCTAAATCTGTGTGGACTAAATTGGCCATCGACATAACAGGACCGTTTAAGACGTTGGGCCCCCAGAAGATATATTTTATTGTGTTAGTAGATTACACCTCAAAGTGGGTGGAATGGGGAGTGGCAGAGGACACAGTTACGTCCATAAAGGTGGTAAAGTTCATGGAGGAAATATTTAACAGAGAAGGAGACCCTCGTGAATTAATCTCAGATAATGGTGCCCAATTCATGTCAGTAGAAGTTCAAAACTTCCTCAAGGAAAGAGCTATCAAACACAAGACTACTGTATCACCTAATTGCAAATGGGTTAGTCGAGAGAATTAATGGTTTCATCAAAGGAACCATTCAAATTAGCAATAGCCAACAATTTACCTTGGAAGGAGACCTTGAAAGAAGCACTTAATACGTACAGGGTTACTCCACATTCTGTCACTGCTGAAGAACCATTTACCCTCATGAGAGGTAGGATGGCTACCAAGACTGAGACCTGCTTGGCATATACCCAGAAGGAACAAGAAAATCAACATGGATAAGATTGTCAAGAGGGTAAGAAAGAGACAAGATGAGTATAAGAAATACGACGATAGCAGGAAACATGTGACAGAAAGCACAATTGAGAGAGGTGATTGGATTCGGGTAAAAGAACCAAGGAAAGTGTTAAAAGGTGAATCTAGATATAGAGCTCCACAAAGAGTGATGGATTGTTCAAAGAAATTGGTGATTCTGGAGGATGGAAAGAAATGGTCTTGTGATGATGTTATATCGGGAGGATAGCCCAGCGGCAACGTGCTCGCCTTGGAAGCAAAACGACACGGAGCACCACAGGTTCGATCCCCGGGTCTGCGCTTAGAAACCTCTGGGTATTAAGTGCGTTATAAAGTTATAAATAACCAATCACACCATATCATATCATATCATACTAGCAAAAGGAAGTGAATTATTGAGGGCCAAAGTGGTACAAGAGGCTCCCAGGAATGAGAGAGTACGAGAGTTTGAAGAGTTCCCCAAGGACACTGTTGGTGAAAATGTCATGTCATCTAGGAACAGGAGGATCACATACAATTTCAAGGACTATGTGCATTACTGAAACATTTGGTGCAACCACATTTATGGTACCTGTGCAACAAGGAGTCTCTGGAGTTTGCTATGAGCTGGCCATATCCTTTTTGTAATGTGTCACAAGAGTAGTTTAGTGTACCAGGAAACTGAATTGATTGTTTGGATTGTGTTTTTGCACTGTATGTTATGAAAGTGTGTTTGTTAAAAGTTTTTCTAGTGCTTAGTTAATTTCTTTCTGTCAATCTGCTATTTCTTGTTCCACTCTTTCTTTCACCTTAATATTTTTTTTTTCTGTGAAGAAGGTGGAGGGGGAGATGTTATAATGTATTGTGCTGTCATCAGTATGACGCTCTGCATGATTCTCGAATCCTGAGATTCAGAATTATGCAGAGGCGTTGTTTGATCTGCGGAGGATGCACCCACCCGGTGACCTCTTATTTTAAATAAACTACCAGAAATACTTACACAGTGTTACCCATCTCCTTCATTAATAATATACCACAGGGCGGGGGGTGTTAACACAGGCTTAACACCTTTAGGCTTGTCTTTAGCACCTTCATTTACTCTCTGAGGACTTGAAAGTTGAGCTCCCTTGTCTTTTCCCTCTACACCGCCAACACCTCAACCCTTGTCCATTTGAGATCCACATAAGCACATGGAGAGCATAGCAATGGCAGTGGTACAAAGTACAGATCCTGAAACATAACATAACATGATCTCATAAACTATGGAACTTTGAAAAGTCACTGTCAAGAATGCTTACACATGACCAGTTTATTGGTGTTTATGCCTGGGAGCATAGCTCAGGGGCAATGCATTTACCTTGGAAAAGCAATGCAGACAACACAGGTTTGAAACCCAGTCTCCTCCTTAGAGACTGGTCGCTGGTATTAAGCGGGTTTAATTAAATTAATTACCCCCAAATTCTAAATATTTATTAGAAAGCACCTCTCAAGGAGAACCCAAGCACCTCTCAATAACCTCACGTTTCCGTAGAATACATAACCATGAAATAATTGTGATTATTTACAGTTCTGTGTCTTTTTACCACACAATTTTTCTCTGCAGATTTTTTACTGAAGTTTTCTATTGATTGCTTGCTGGAAAATGTGGGGGGAACCCCCCACACCTCCCACTACACCCCTGCCGATCCCACAGCCTCTCCCCATCCCACATTGCTTCACCCAAACCTACACCTTGCATTTTGCAGCAGAACTCCAGTAAGAAAAGTGCTTTAAAATACATCTATTGTGAGATTTGTGCAGTAAAAAAAGTCTGGATTCCATTATTTAACATCCTTTCCTTTCAAATGTTCACACATTCCAAGCTTTCTTCCATTCCTCTTTTCGTCCTTTCTCTTCCTATCCTTTTTCCGGTTCCATGTGATAATGTCGCCGTGAAAAAGTTGGTAGGTAGGCCCTAAAATTCTTTACCCAAATTTCTAGGAGGGGTATAATTATATATTATCCAAATCTAGAAAATCTGGGGAAAGTGTTTGATTGTCTGGAGGGTGCATTTTTAGGGACATGTGGCCACCTGGAAGCCATTTTCACAGAAAAATTATCGCTGGATAGTCTTTTTTTCATTGTCCTCTTATTATCACTTCCCTCCAGTGGACTAAGGTCTGGTGATCCTGGATCGGATACACAATACACACTAAACCTCAGACAAGCATAAATGCTTTGGGACCACTACAGTAGTGATTCGGTGCATTATAAAAGCACAATAATAAAAGAAAAATGCACCTGTTGACAAAAATAAATATTCCAAAAGAAACAGAATGAAATAGGATAATTCTTTCAGATGCAGAGTCTGGTCAATAAAATGTAGACTCAGGTACAAATTTCGAGTTTGGGGGTGGTGATAAAAAGGTGGTATGAGAAATACCTTGTTCTATTGCTCTGCCACATTATGAGTTTTGTTACTGAAACAATGAAAATAATCCTGCTTTTGTATAGCGGTAACAACCTACACACAAATACTGTAATGGACACAGTACTACTTATACAGTTCAATGTGGCCGTTAAGATGGAAGAGGTACACACTGTAGTTTTAAAGCAGGGGGAGGGTCTCAAAACTAGCAACTCGGGTATAAAATTTACAAAAGTTGGAATAAACAGTAAGACACCCAACTACCCCAAACATCTGGGTGCAGTAACAGAAAAATAAAGTTGTCTTGAATGACAGGAGCTGGAGAGAGACACCCCTAATGGTTCAAATGGAGGGAGTACCTCTGCATCGCAAATTTTAAGGATATGCAATCAAATTAAATATTCCTTCAAAAGTGTCAACTTTGGTTTCAGTCACCCACCCACTCAGAAGTTTCATGGACAAATGTGTGAACAACTTCAACATTTAAAACTACCTGGGGCTAGCAGCCTTCGTTTTGGAATAAATGGGCCTTTGCTCGGGAACTAACTGAATGATGACATCAGTATCCTGTTTCGGTAAACCACTTATCGGGGCTACACCACACTTCAACCACTTGTGTATAGGCGCGTTATAAGTGCCATATCATATCATATCATATCATATAATTCCTTCTTCCACCTCCTGAAGCTGGAAGGCTAACTTTAGTGCTTCAAACCAATGAAAGAGGGTGTTCTCTACATCATATAGCTGGACCAAGACCATGGGGTGATATAGTGCCTATGCTTTCTTTGGGCGCCATTTCTTAAAAGACTTCCCTCCCACTCAGAAGAGTGCCTGCGATCTCTCCCTCCTCAAGTGAGAACTTGCACTGTCTAACATCCCCAAATCTCTCTGTTTTTGTTCTAATAGAACTGCCAAACTCCTCTGCTTTTACGACTCATCTCTGTATTTTTGCTTTTCTAGGGAAACCGTTCATTCTGCCAAAAGGAACCTCCTAGCAGCCATGTTGTCCCCAGTTAGGCTACACGGTCCACTTGGCTGAGACTCCAAACCTAACTGAAACCTGTGCCCTAGCTGTGATTCAGGATCTTTGGGATGCCACAGCACCCACTTTTTGGGAAGAATTGCGGCACAGCTATCACCATCACTGTCCCCATCCACTACCAATCCTGCCACTAGAACGGGTGCCTGGCTTGTGGGTTCAAAAGCACTACCAGATGCCTGGGTCTCCTCCACCACCCATACGTGATCGAAAGCTTGGAGGCTTTGACTGCCACGGGGGAGTTTCCTTTCCTGGCATAAAGTGGTGCTAGATTTCAAGCCCTTCACAGAATCCATGTTCAGTTCCATTTAGCACAAATCTAAAAATCAGCTGACAGTGTTTTCTATCATTGCCTATACAGTCCTTTATTTTGGCTTGCTAAGCTGTAGTTACAGTCCATACTAGATTGAACCATTCGCCAAAGTTGTGACAAAATGACCACTGCTCTGCAGGAGTACAGGGATGTGTTGAGAATAAAACTCCCACTCAGTCCCATGTTACTACTAAACCAGCAGTGATCCCCATCATAAAAGGGAAACAGACACAGCCCGACAGGTATACCTCCTTCACTTCGTTAAGGTAGCACTGGCTGAGGGCAAGTTATACTCTTCCGGAAGTATGCTAGCTAGCACAGAAACAGAACAAACAACAATTGTACTGTGGTACCAAAATAAAAGGATGTCCATTCAAGGTTCTACAAAAATTGGATACATGAATGAAGCTAAGACTACACATAAATAAGTAAAACACTAATGACCCACCCCTGTAAAATAAAACACAGAGAAGGGAGACTTTGGAATAAGGAAACAATGTGTTATTGAAGGCAGGGGTAGCCAAGCAAGCAGTTTCTCCAGCAAATCTTCCAGTTCGAGCTATTGTCTTAAAATGGTGAGGAGTAAGATCTTAAATGTCACCAGGGCTCTCTAAATCAGGCCATGTGTAAAGAACCACAATCCCCTTGGTTCTTTCTTTACCAAATTTTGGCTTCGTACCAGGAATCTGGGCGCTTTAGATGGTGAGCTGGGGTCAAGTCGGGGAGTGGCATCAATGAGATCCAACAATGCATTTGTTTTACGCAGCAGCAAAGCCTTGCAGGCACAAGATACTGGGAAAAAGCATCGGGTATCATATCAGTGGCACTGAAAGACTCAGCGGCCTTGTAGAAGCATAAGTGAAGACTTGCCTGCTGTCGACAACTTGCACAACTGGCTCAACATGGTGTTGTGTTACTGCAGTGGTGCCATGTTGTGGATGCTAGATGGCTCTGCAGGCCTTGGGTGCAGAGACAGCTAAGCTTCATCCTCAGCACTGAGTTAAACTCAGAGCTGAGTGAGGTGGTTGAGCATCGAGGTCAAGAATGACTCCAGTATCTGCCTAGCAACAGCTTGGATGGTGTTGAAGATGCCCAAACCAGCTTTGAAGTGGATTGTTGATGTAGGAAGAGCTGGGGAGTCGTTTCCTCGGTTATTTGGTGGCTTAGAAACCCTGTGAAGGGTCTGCAGGGGGGAGGTAATCCTTGATCTGCACTTCACTGTGAGGAGTGTTTATGGAAAAGAAGTGCAGGGGCTATCATCTTCAGTGAGCAGGTGCCTGGGTAACAGTGGTTTCAGCTGGAGTAAACATCGTCCAGCCAGCAGGTGTTGTCCTCATGGATGGCTAAGGGAAGGGTTGTGCTCCCTTCTTGGAGCCTTTATCTTCAACTCTATGGCAGCAGGCTTTATAGTAAACTGCACCTCCAATAAAGGTTCACATTTAATCCTTCAGTAGTCCAAACATGATTCAACAGGCGGGGTGGTATCACCTCCTTAAATAGACAACCTACCCCAGTGGATTCGTTCACTTCTAGTCTTCTGCAAGGGTTTAAATCCTGGGCACTCATTGAGAATGTTCTGCTCAGTGACATCATACCTAGAGCGTTCTGTCTGCAGACAGTGGGGAGGAGAGTACACGAAGTTTGGGATTCCTAGGAGAACGCAAGATGATGGAACCCTTCTGTGGATTAATGCTTCTCGCCTGGCTAATTCTACCCACTTTTCTTGTCACCTATATCAAAGATTTTCTGTTAATTACCAGCCTGGTTTGATTTACTTTCAATTGGCAGACTCCGTCCAGTGAAGCACTGGGCCTCTCCCTGCCCTTGTGTAAATCCCTGTCTTCTTGGAAGATGAAAAACCTTCCTGAGGGAGGAAAGGCTTTGCTAGGTCTGACAGATGGCATAAGAAAAACACACAGTCTCAAAGACAGTTCAAGTTATTTTAAATAATTTTTAAGAGGGTTCAACTGATGTCACCTCTTTTCTCTCTCATCTCCCTGTAGGTTACCTCAACACTGAGCCAATGCTCCCCAAATCCATAACATGATGGTTACCAGAGATTGGTAACCCCCACACTCTACTGTCTTCTCTGGCTACTGGTGAGGGCCTAAAGGTAGACGCTTATCTATCTGTCTCCCTCTGGCAATTCCCTAGCCTTACCCAGATATCAAAGGAAGTTACTAAGATGGTGCCAGACTCAGACACCCTGCACCGCACACTGTCCCCTTCACTCTTTCCCATGATATGATATGATAGGTTATTTATAACGGGCTTAATACCCAGAGGTTTCTAAGCGTGGACCCGGGGCTCGAACCTGTGTTGCTCTGTGTATTCTTTCTTCCAAGGCGAGCATGTTGCCACTGAGCTATCCTCCCTCTATTCCTCCTTTGTCCCTCTGGGCTTTGTGCACTCTCTCTCGCCTTCTCTCACCTTTCTCGCCCCACTGTCCTACATTTTCACCCCACCACTCTCCTCAACTCTTACTACACCCCTCATCTTACCTCTCACTACAACCTTCATCTCACCTCTCACTACACCCTTTGTACCTCTCACTGCACTCACTACACTCCTCTTCACACCTCTCACTACACCCTTTGGCTCTGTCTATGCCTTACCATACTCTCGCTGCCTAATTCTTGCCACTACATTCAACCCCTCCTCCTTTACCCTGCCCTCACCACTACTCCCACTAGCACCCTGCACTCTCTCCACACTCTACCACATACAAGCGCTCTATCATTTTCACTCTCTCTCTGATTACCTCATACTTCTCCCTCTCCCACTATCTTTCTTTCTCATCCACCTTTTAAACTTCCCTCACCACACTACACGCCATACAACTGGTACTACACTCACACAAAATGCATCAGATGTACTCTTGTCCAACTCTGTTACCAACTCTTCAAAACTCTGCTCCTCTATCTGTCTGCAGCCTGGTCACTCCATCACCTCCACACGCCCTGACCTCACTCCTGCAACCCTCACCTTGTCTCTCATTCACTCCCCTTTTATATTATGTTCCTTCTGATTCTGCCCACCCCCTTCCATTGGCTGCATTGTTATCCTGACTATGAGCCAATCTGTGCTTGTTTTTCCCCAGCCCCTGGGTTACACAGGTGAACAGCTTTAAAAAACCATCTCAGCCCTGCCCCCTTTCCAGCATGGTTTTGTTTGCATCTCTGATGGCTTGGTAGCAACCAGTGGCTCAGGCCCATTGTTCCCCCTGTGGCTAGCTTCATATGCTTGTGTGCTTTATTGCCAATTTGGTTTGGGGAGCTTTTATGCTTCTCTCCTGTTCCCCTGCAGTTTCTCCTCACTTTGTTTTCCATAATGCAACCATTTGCCTGGGGTACATCTGGTGTTGGTAGGTCAGGTGCTGGGTATCTCATTTGTGCTTGGCAAGGATATTCCCAGTTCCTTTCCTGTTTTTCTTGATTCTGTTATCCTGGCTCTGTTCCAGGTTTTCTTGGTTGCTCCTTGTTGCACTTTGGGAGTTAGAGTCCAAAACGGAAAAGAACAAACAATGCCCAGAAAAATGTCTGAGAGGCAGCCTGTGAAATAGAGTGGTACCTTTGAAAACATGCATAACACGTGAGGGGCAACATGAGGGGCAACAGGGACTACAGGGTAGCTTCTGAGAGGTGTCAGCAGGCAGACCAAGCAGAGTTACATGCTTGCACTATCCTTTTCAGCATGGACCATTATGTAAGGGGGTTTGATTGGCAGACCTCCATTTCAGCTCAATTTAATACACCCCATCAGATGTCACTGAAAAACATGCATATACACAAATTCACCCATGCACTCATATGTACATACCTGCCTGCTGTTTGCCAGGTCCCTCTGCTGTAACTCCACGTTCAGATACAGCTTCAGGAAACATGAGGCATCGGGAGTCTAAAGACTCAGATCACAGTTATGAATACATTGCTCATACCTGAGGTCAAAACATGTGTAGAATATATGAAAAATGTCTATCTCTATAAAGCAGACAATCTGTTTGTTTGTTCCTTATCACAATTCTACATCGTTCCACTAATCTCCACCAGATTTTGCATAGTTACCTGCTAGGACGCTCCGGACATTACTGTCTACATGGCATTTGGACACCCCACCCCATTACCTGGATTTCAATCCCTTCACACATGAGACAAATCCCTGAAATCGGCAAAACATTAATGTGGTCATAGAAGGACCAGACAGAGCTCATTTTAACTGTCTCGAAGTGAAGAACAAAACTCAAATATCTTTTAGGACCTTACAAAACAGGTTTTAAGGCGCGAAGACATACAGTTTCCAACATATTTGCACCACAACACACTACACCCTTCCAGGCTGAGGCGACAGGTGGGGAGAGTGCACAGAAGGTCCCAGTGTGCTGCAGCACGCCAGCTCTCACCTCCCCTCCACGTCTGCTTCGGGGTATGTCAGCCAGCCACACACGTCCATTCTCAGTGCAGTTTACTTCAGAGTGAAAAGCACATCAAGCGATAAGCGTCTCGAAACAGCAACCTCCAGGGTCATTGATTTTCAACAATTGATGAGAGTGTTATTATGTCTGTCTACAGGACCTGTGCGTCCGGGTACTTTTTGCTAGTTAATTAACAAAACAAGTTTTGTTTGAGGCATACAATATCAGAAGTAAACAAAGGAGTAGAAATAGGGACTCCCATGCAATAGATTTGTATAGAAAATTGAACACTTTTCTTTCAATTTCAACGGTAAATATCATGCTATCAAAAGAAACGATTAATTCTATTTTAAATATACTAGTAGCAAAGATATAACATGTTCCACGTCATCACGTGCATGTGGCCACGACCAGATTCCTGTCATTGGAATTAAAAGCACTTCTTGCCTATGGGCAAGGCAGATGCTACCTGTGTTTAATATGATTCAGTCACCCCAAGGGACCCATAATTATGGTGTGGACACATTAGTCTTCTTATATACAAAAGGGGTACAAGAGACCCACCCAAGAAGTACAGAATGATATCACTACAGGATACAGCTGCAAAACATCTGCATGTGGCATTGTTCACCATCTATGTGCATTTTCAGGCTTGTTGCATCTAATTACTTTTAAATCATATATATGACAATAAACTATGTATATGTATTTTCTTGCATGCCATGAACACATATCAACAGACTACCTAGACCACAGCAGGGTGGAGGTGTCGACGTATTTTCTTTATTCGCTGTTCCTATCTTTTGTAAACCTTCAGAAAAGACAGATCTTTGGCCATGTAACTGCACATGTTGGTTGTCCCCCGTGCAATTAACCCTTGTTATTAAATGACTCACAATCATTAGCTGAAGTTGTAGTTTGACTTTCATGAACAGGATATCCACAGTGCGGTGTCTTTGAGAGTCTTATCGCCTACTTTCACTAGGGTCTTGACATTTGTCCTTGGCCTTGCTTCACTGGACCTGCACAGGTCCTGGCCTTTCTTGACACCCTGCCCCATGCTCTTTCCTCCTCGCACCATGGGCTCCATCGCATCAGATTGGAGGTTCCCCTGTACTATGCCTTGGGCAGTGCTTGCTCTCTTGCACCTTACTCCTCTGATCAGTTCTGCTCTCCCTATTGCACCAATAATTATTCTCATACATGTTGGCGCCTTATGGGCAAGGGCTCTATATGTGAATCACATATGATTGAAACACATATCAGCAGAGCTATGTGGGAAGCTCATTTCACCACGCTCTATAACAAACCCTTCTGCCCCGTGGATCTAGTGTTCACAGGGACTTCTGAGGAAGCACCTTGCATGTCCCCACCTTTAGAGAGGACTATAAGTGATATGTATACAGATCATCTGTTGGATATTCTACCTGTGGAACTGTTTCAGGTAGAACCCAGTATATGGCCCCATTTTCTCACAAACTATTCAGTGATATTCAGAAAAAGGAACATAGTCTAGAAACCTGCGAGGGCGCCAAGGTCATTCGCATCTTCACAAAGGCAGAACGTAATTACACATTTTAATTATCAACCCATCTTGCTTATAGATATAAGCGCTAAAGTATATGGGATGTTTTTGCTTCAGCACTTTGAAAATAAGGGTACTGGCAATCATGTCCCCTTTAACTTGCAAGCAGGCTTGAGACCAGGTATATGCACCCATGACTAAGTGTTTTGGCTGTCCTTACTTCACCAAAAATGTACCCTTCTGAGAGGTCAGTAGTTCATCTTCGTTGGTCTTCACATTGCCTTTGGTGCTATGGGACTCTTTGCATGAGCTTGCTGTGCCATCTAACCAGCTTTCTGCTGCAGTGAACTTGTATTTATTTTAAATAAAACACAATGGGCCTCATTACGACTCAGGCGGTAAGGGTTTTACGACGGCGTAAACAGCGCCGACCCTTACCGCCTGAGTACGAGGTCCCTTAGCGCCATGGCGGATTTAACACCTGCTTTTAGCAGGTGTTAAAATCCATGGCGCTAAGGGACCATGGAGTTAATTACGCCACCGTAATTTACGGTGGCGTAATTAACGCCTTCCCCACTCCCATTATGCCCTATGGGGCAAAAATGGGAATGGGGAAGGGTAAATGGGGATTGGGGACTTACCGCCCCGCCAAGGTCGGAATGGGGCGGTAAGTCCGCCAACCACCATGGCGTAAACGTAGTTTATGCCATGGTGGTAAAGTCACGGCCCAGGCGGTAACTTACCGCCTGGGTCGTAATGAGGCCCAATATTTAATTTAAATACAGCCTGTACCTCATACCAGATATTAGGAAGGGATTGCTGTTGTGGGGGTTATTAGATCAGGGATATTTCTCTGTAAATGAATCAAACATTAAACATGTTAATATCTTATTGTTGTAATGCCACTGATATCAACACATACACCAATTTTGCCACACAGATTGTACCCAAGATCACAGATAAGTGTGAAGTTGCACTGTTGTGCTAATTTGGATGGTCAATCATGAATAATCTGTCAAAGGTTACATGTTTCTCGGAATTAGACCAAAATAGGAGAATTAAGAGTAGTGTTGTATTTCTGGGAATTGCTGTTTGATACAATTAGATTTTGGAAGATAAATATAATTCAGATAGACTACTTATTTGATTATCTAATATTGATCAGTAGTTATTAATTGTGATTCGTGATCAAATATTCAGTCTCGATAGGTAGTTGCTGCTTTAAAAATGGCACATAATCATGCACTGTCTAGATACTGGAAGGACTTGATACTGGAAAGATTTTAGGGACAGGAGGGTATCACACCTGGATGAACTATAGGGTGGGCCTCCCATGGTCAAGATAACAATTGTGAAGGTTTAGTATGGACACAATATCTGGGTAAATTTGCACGCTCACAACCTGGAAGAGCTTGAAAGTAAAGCCTGTGCTCCACTAGTTGCAATTTGTCAAGCATAGACTGTTGCTGTTGCTAAGCATTTTATCGCAGCTGCAGGATGTGACAGAGAAAGCCACTACCTGATCGGGCACATACAACAAATCCCCACCTGAACTGCTACGTACGTATAATGCACCACTCCAGTGGACACTGGCTGCAGGCACGGCTACCCGTCCACATCACAATACAGCAACTACTACACCAAATTTGTTTTTCGCTGGTCACATAATTGTTCCCCCTACTTACACCAGACTACACCTCAACACCTCTGACATCGCTATGCAGCAAAGACCTACAACAAATTATGGCACGCCGGACACATAGCGAGTCTCTAGCACTCACACCATCTCTTGACTCCTCTCAGCACCCATCCACATGCTTGACCTCATGGATTGCTTTCTACCAGAGCCTGATCCGCCCTGCTAAGCCTTATTTGGCTAAATGCACACACGCATCCTAATCCTACTCCGTGATCTCCAACACTCTGGACCACCAGCGCATTGGAGCTATAATAATGGTAAAAGGCACTATATTAATGACAACTACAATACAATACAAGGGCAATTGGCAAAAGAGGATCTTGAGCGCATGAAAGTAAATCTGAAAGAAGAGTGATGAAAGTCAGAGCAAATATTTGGGAAGAGCAGAGCCTATTAGGTCCTTCATTACAGAAGCTATACAAGACACCCACTAACAAGAAGAATGGCAATAGCTCGTGAACTTTCAGCTGATCCTTTTGACCACTTCAAGAAGGTGGAGTACAGAGGAACTTTTCCATGTGTTGCTTTATGTGCAATAGAACTTTGTCAGAAATTCTAGCCATTTTTGGAAGCGAGTGGAGAGCCTTAAGTATAGGCGAGACATGAGAACTTATAGGTAAATTCATAACAATATGGGTCACTAGATCTTGTAGAAGTTGCAAACAGTGACTCATTAATTTGGTGGAGCACACATAAAGTATATTGCAGTAGCTAGCCTTGCCCTCACCACCACTGTTTAATGCAATTCTGACAGGTAAGGGCTAACCTGCCTGAATAGCATTTGTTGTAAAACAGAATGTATGCGAAAGGTGGGAGGACACAGAAAGGACAGAATCCAGGAAGATCCCAAGTGTCTTTACTTCTTGTTGGGATTTAATCACATAACCTTCTAGAGGGAAATCAGAGTAGATCATTAATGTTTTGAAGTATAAGGAAGGGGGACTAGTAAGCAGAATCTCCATCTTGTCTTTATTTAATGCCATCCAGTTTTCAGACATCCATCGGTCTATGCGTGAGAAGATCTGTTGAATTTTGCGCTTACAGGACTAGGAGTTATTATCCTGCTGAAAGAAGACCTGCATGTCATCTGCATATCTCAAACTCCAATATTAAGTCTAGCAGGATTTAATGTAAAGGTTTTACATATAAGTTGAATACAATTGGCAAGATACATGCTCGTTGTGGAGCTCCAAACATAAACACAGCTGGATCAGATCCGAAATAGCCTAATTTACCACAATACATTCTATTGCCTTGTAAGGATGTTAGCTAAGGCTTTCTCAGTGGCACCTGTTATTTGTTGCAAGCTCCGGAGAAGAATGGTTTTATCTAGTGCATGATAGGCAGCTGACAGATCTAAGAGCATCACAAGATCAAATGATGGTGAAGACCCTGGTCCATTAGGCGTACCAGTGCATTTTCACATTGAAAAGTGTGAGTTCTGTGCCTCTTTTCAGGGTGAAAGCCTGCTTGTCAATCTCCCAACAGAGAACTTGTTTCTAGAAATCATTGTACCTGGATTGCGGCGGCCTTGTCCAGCACTTTTAGTGCTCTGTATCCAATGACCAGGAGAGTAAATATGTAAATAGGGAGGGGGTTCGGGTAGTGGCTCTGACTTTGATGAGGTAAATTGGACTGAAGTAGAAGGTATAGAAAAAGAAAACCACAATCACTGTTTGTGAATGACCCAATCAAAAAGATTAAGGTGGTAAAAGTTATATGACCCCTTATCATAAAATTGGTAAGTGTTATGTCTGGCAACATTTAGAATTGCATGAACAGATGATGAAATTATTTGGATTGAAAAATGGCCAAAACTATTTTGTATACATAAAACTGACTTTTTTCTGCAGAGTTTGAGGTTTTTTGCCAACTGTTACACCAAATCACCATACGTGGTCCTCCTACAAGGCAGCTATTTTTAAAATATGTTTCAACTCACATAAACCCCCTAGAAGACCAAAAGGCAGCCTATCATTACATGTATACTGATGACCAATATCCTAGAGAGTGTAGTGAACAACTCAAGCATACATTTGCCCAAATTTCTCAAAATGGCGATAGCAAAAGTAGGGACTTATTCTTGAATGCCCTTCCGAAATATGTCATCACTCTGTTAATGAGGGATTTTGAGAATGCTGCAGTGAATTATTATCCAAGCTACAAGGTTGTTTGAAATACGGAACCCAACCGCTCTCATGAATAAAGAAAACAATCCCAAACAGATACCTGCACCAGCCACCATTTAGTATACTACTAACAGGAAGAGAAGACTGTAGAGCAGCAGCCGAATGTCTCAGCAGGAAGGCCCTCCCCCCTCCCACCTGTATGTTCGAGGCCTGAGATTGTGCCATACCAGCAGTTGTGAGCAATCTGCAGCAAATATTTGAGAAAAGGTATCCATTAAGAAAACCCTATCAGATGTACTCCCGAAGAGATGACAATCTAGTTGAGGAAATCCCCGAAGGAATATGAAAAGATTAAGAAAAGGAGCCGGTGACTTCACAAGAAGCGAAGTATAACACACAGAGAAGACCTGCTGAAGAAGATGCATGACCCTGATAGAAACTGATGATGAAATAAAGAATCAAGTAAACTTTCATATGCAAAGAAAAGAGTGCGCATGTGAAGAGCACTGCAGAAAATGCAAGCCGTTTAATAACTGTACAGATACAGCAACGCAAGTAGATTAAGTGATCATAGGTGCTGGCTATACGTAGTGAATTAACTGCAGGCAGAGCCGCCATTGTATAGACGCTGAACATTGGTGTCATAATTTTAGTAAGCTCAGACCCATGGAGAAAGAAGTCACGGACTGTGCCACGGCATGATATAATATGATATGGCATTTACAGCGGGCCTATACACAAGTGTTTCAAGGCAAGAATTAGCTGAGATTACAGACTTTAATGATGAGGCTGCCTGGCCTGGTATCAAAGCGGAAGGCCGCCAAAACTGGTTATTTACTCATGAAGGTGGCAAAACGTGAGAATCTGAATAATTCCTTGTTAAGGGGTGAAGAAAGAACAGCATGCGTGCCAAGTTTTATTCATTTAAGTCAATTAAATACCACAAAATGGTCCAAAATGTGGTTGCTTGTCATGTGAGCCAAGGATGAAAATAGGCGAGGAGTTCTAGAACAAGCAATAGTGCATGCTCGCACTCCCTTATATTCTCAGAGAGAAGAATACACTGCAAGGGCAAGTTCAAAGACAATCTTCATGGCAGAAGGCATGGGTGATGAGAGATGTTGGGCTAATTGGGTGGGGAGGTACAGTCAAGTCCACCTCCTGGCACCTGCGGTATGAGTTTATGTGCTGCTAGTGAGCTGAATGTTCCAGATTGGCATGAGCATGCCAACCAATTATAGAGGGCCATATAATGAAGGGCTTTATAGTTTGAGAGCCAATGATATACAGTGTACTTAATAA
Organism: Ambystoma mexicanum; assembly: GCF_040938575.1. NCBI lineage: Eukaryota > Metazoa > Chordata > Amphibia > Caudata > Ambystomatidae > Ambystoma > Ambystoma mexicanum. The sequence goes on along the minus strand of NC_090931.1, from coordinate 1,318,442,500 downwards.
AGTTGAGGATGGCTTGCACTAGAGGTGGGCACAAAATGTCCACCTGACAGTAGAGACCCAATCACAACCCAACCCCTTATAGAAAGTATACTTAGATGTTCCCCTTGAGCCTATCACAACTTGTCATAGGTTTTTCATATGCGCCACATAGTATGATGTCCCGTATGACAAATATTTGCTATATAAATGTGATTTTATGTGAAATACAATGAGAGACTTAAGCGAACGTCCGTTGATGTCTGTTGTAACTCCCTGTTTTAGACAATTTATTTTAAAACAGAAACACGTTGCCATATTGCTGAGTTGGTTTGATTATTTGGTATCAGAGTTCTTCTGCATCCCATCCATTGCATGCGTGTTGCCAAAAGGGCTCCAAACTCAAGACCTTCTGTTCAGATCCAACAGCTCTGAACAGTCCTTCCCCCGGCATCAAATAGTGATCTGATTAAACCGGAGATCTACATTAGTCCCATGTACTTAGGTTCTATGCCTATCCTGCCCTGTAAATATACCCCTCTGCCAGAGAGAGATAATCGGAATGCAGTATCAGGTTCCCAGGAGAATCCAAAACAGAATTTCTCTCAGGAATGAAACAAATCACCTCCTTCTAGAACCAATTACCGAATAGATCCCAGTACAAGGGCAAATTGAGGCCAACCAATACATAAAACACTAACTATCCAAAAATACCAGAATTACTCCCATTGAAGAGGTCATTATGTTCCAGGGGAGGAACAGAAATAATCAAAGACCACCTGGCAGTCAAAAAGGTGGAAAAAAGATGTGTCAATTGGAGTGACAGGTAAAACAATTGACTGAGAACATTGGTCAAACAATGATATCCCAACAGATGCTCCCAGAACCACTGGTCAAACTGTATCAGCAGGCAAGCGTGGTCAATGACAGAAGAAAAATATTCCAAATACAAATGCACAAGGAGAAGAGGAAATTTGTGATACAGTTGTAAAGATATTCTATGCCTTAGAGGAAGTTTCTTTCATGTCCTGGGAAAAATACCCCTGTGTTTGCAGAAGGGGTAGGTTTATATGATGCTAAGCCCTGAGGACAGAAGGGCTGGTTAGTGGCTGTTGAGCTGTGACGGCGCTTACAAAGTACTTTCTTTACTCACTGTGGAAGGAGAGGAGCGACGTAGCCCCAGCAGTGCGAAGGAGCATCTGCATTCCCTGCCTGCACCCTCGGACCCGCTAACGGTGCTGAAAGTTGTGCGGAAAGCGAACAGGTGAAAAGGACACCTGTTGCTTTAAGGCGGCACGAGACACTGCCAAACCCTTCCTGATACACGCACATCACGTTACAACCAGCCGTGCATATAGCCACACCCCCTGCGCCCTTGCGGCATAAGCCCTGAGGACAGAAGGGCTGGTTAGTGGCTGTTGAGCTGTTTGGCGGCTTTGGCGCAATGGCAAGATTCCAGACACCCCAAAGAGCAGACTGCCCACTGAATTGTAACATCACAGTGATTAATGAGCAATAACGTGCTATCTATATCTTGCCCCAGTGGAAGCTAACGCGATAATGCACTAATTCGAGAAGAGAAAACACTTAACGAACTAGAGTCTCACACGGGAAACCCATTTTACAAAAAATAAAAAAATAAAATAAAAAAAAGTGGAGACTGCGGGCGAGTAGCCTTTGATCTACCCCACCAAACAAGGTACTGGAGAGCGGCGCTGAAGCCCTCATCCGGCGACTAAGTGATCCAAAAAGAATCCAATGCCCCCGGCGAACAGAACACACCATAAATCACCCCAAACAAAGAAGGAAATATACCTTGTAACACCTGAGAGCTCAAGAGCACCGGCACAACACAGACACACCCCTCCAATGACAAGCACCATAAAACGCGGCAAAAACAGAGAGTTAACCCCACCCGCACATGAAACTCAGAAGAAAGACAATGGAGATGCCAGAACCACAATCTGCTCCCATGAAAGCAGACTGGGAAAACATAAATGAAGTGATAAGTGAGCCCACTAGCGAAGACACCCTCACAAGAAGAGAAAATGAAGAAAAGGGAAGGGAATCAACAGACACAAGCCCCTTGACCGGAACCAGAAATGAAGGCGAGAGGACTATCATTAGACACTCAAGTCCAGCATCAAAGGAGGCCACGACTGAAGACTTAAAAAGCATACAGACTCAAAGCACCTCAAAACAACAAGAGGAGACCGGACCCAGAAGCGAAGGTGAGAGGATTATAATCGGAGGCTCAAGTCCAACATCGAATGAGGCCATGATCTAAGAAATCCACTCGAAGAAAGATGAAGAAAGAAATGGAGAAGAGACCAAGCAAAAACCGTCTGCTTCTCGAGGAGATAGGGATGAAAAAGAGAGAAAGATCTTAACCCAGCAAGAAAAGGCAGCAAAAGCACAAAAGAAATGGCAAGCCCTGTACGAAAGTCGCAGACACTCACAACAACTTGCGACACGAAAAAACGAACAGACAAACCCAAAAGCAGCTAGATTGTCTCTTGATATAACTGAAATTGAAAACCTCATGAGGAATCACGAAAGAAGAAGAGAGGTATTTGGGAACACACCACCACCTGTAAGAAAAAATGATGCAGACAACCTGATTCGAAATCGACGAACAGGAAACAAACAAACACCGAACAAACAAAAAAACAAGGGCAGAGATAGAATCCTGCAAAATTCAAACGAACGACAAACTGAATTTGAAGAGAAATTAACTCAAAACCAAGAGTCGCTAGATAACAAATGCAGATGCAACAACCCCAATGACCAAGAGATAGCCTCCATACCAACATCAATGTTAGATCTGCAAAACATGCTAATAACAACTACAACACAATCGCTGTTACCATACATGAAGCTACAAGTATCTCTAGTAGAGTCAATAAAAGATCAAACGACTCTCACCTCATTAATTCACTAGAAACAAAGCTATCTTGAACAATGTATGACCAAAATACTGGAGAGGCTTGAAATAGAAGCACAAAATAGCCACTTGTGGCAAACAAGATTATTTGACATTGCACGCAGCGACAGAGCCAAAAAAACTGATTTGACTCACGCATTAATCACAATGATGACAACAACAAATAAGGAAAAATCAATACAGGTGCCTCTACCAAACCACAATAGATCAACCAAAGTAACACAACAGCAGGAAAAGGCAGAGAAAATCGAATTAGCAAAGACAGGCGAAAGGCAAGAAGGAAAAAACAAGACCAACATCGATGAAGCAAATCTAATTGACCTAAGTGAAGAACCTATTGAGGACACGAAGATAAACAAACCGATAGACAGGGAGAAAGAAAATGATACCAAGCCAACAGATGACAGTAGAGCCAAATCTAAATTGAAAGGGCCAGAAACATATGAAATCTTCTCCAAAGGAAACAAGATACCAGCAAACAGAGAAACTACCAAAAAAGGAATAACCCCGAACAAAAGAAAACAAAGAGGTTCTCGTACCTTTTTAAGAAACTTAACAAACCCTGTAAAGGAACGCAAGAGAAAAGAGAATAGCAAAACAGACCAATAAAAAATCACCGCAGCAGAATAACCTGGAAAATAGTAAACACAAAGAAAGGACGCAAATCCCAGATCACAATAGCGATGATCTAGAAATAGAAGACCTAATTAATTTATCAACATACATGGAAGAAGTGATTGATCAATCGGAAGCAGCACAAATTGAAATAGCAGAGGCCTCGATGATCACAGTGGACCAATACGAAGAAGAGCAACCAGAAGAAGACAAAGCCCAAGAAAGCTCCAGTATGAAATGACCCTCGACGAGATATCGAACGTAGACTGGGAAGACGACGAAGAGACGACACCAGACCTGAATGAAGAACCATCACTGACAAGGAGACAAGGAAATAACAAGGATAAGAACGAAGCAATTCACGGGCTAACGGAAAATGCAATAAAACTGCCGACCTTTGTCCACCCACAAAACAAACAAATGGAAAAAAAAGACAAGAACATAAAATGAAAAAGAACAATAACAAAAAGCAACAATCTGATAATGAACCGCTCAAACGTTTTAAGACTGATACAAGCAATCCCAAATATGAAGGAAATTACAACGAAAGACATACGTACGGTAGAATTCTGCGACGAGACAACAACGGACCAAGTGAAGATCAACTTCAGCACTGAAATAACAATGAACAGAATGATAGACAACAAATTAATCTTTAAGCAGCTAGGCTTTGAGCTAACTCTGATCGAAGAAATGACAAACACAGGAAAGAAAAAACAAATGGCAACGTCGAGCTGGAGACAGTTTGATCACAATGAAAGTACTTATGCAAAGGCCGGTGACTACGAGAGCAAAGCACCTGAATATGAGAACGCAAATTGCCTGCACAAAACAAAAGTAAATGATAATAAAGAACACCAAAACCGGCATGAGCTGTACCGAAAATATGGAATTTGGAGACAACAAGATAATCCAATTACGGAAACTGAAGAAATCCACAACCGAAGAAGATAACAATCAAAGGAAGAGAACATAAATAACACCACATTATGCTCTTGGAATAACCAGGGTCACAGCCATCTATTCAATACAACAACCCTAACACTCAAAACGGCTGACATAATCTGCATTCAGGAATCTTGGGTAACAGAACAACCTATATGTGACGGCTATACAGTAATAATGAACGCAGCAATTCACCAAAAAAAGGGCCGCCCTTCAACTGGACTCTTAACGATAATCAAAAATGGGCGAAAGATTGAAATAATAGAATTTGAAAACCTAAACCCGTGGATACAAATAACAATACTCAAATGCAAAACAGAAAAACAAGAGAAAGAAACATCAAACAGGAACTGCAGAAAGGACCAAATATGGGCACTAATGAACCTGTACTGGAAACCGGTAAGCATAACGGACGAGAAATTCATACACATGGTTCTATCGGCAATAGACAACGCCAAAGAAAAATACAAAGCGATAGAATTTATAATATGTGGCGACTTAAACATCCACCTATTTGACAAAAAAGGAGAAGAACAAGATGAAAGTCATCTCACACCCCGAGCCAAAACCTGGACTAAAGAATTAATATGCAGGAACCTGAAAAGATCGGATAGCCTCGACACATCAACTGGAAGAACAACAGAAACCTGGGCAAGAGGCAATTCCACAGCCACAATTGACTACATATATATGACCAAAGGTATATACGATGAATTGAGCGATTTCCAATTCCCAAAACATCAAAACAGAAACGAGTGATCACTTCATAATACAAAGATCATGGAACACCGAGAATCTGGCTAATGAAAAAATGGAACCAACAGAAATTGAAATAAACAATGGAAGAAATAGATTAAGAATCGGACAAAGAATGATGGAAGAACTGCCAAACAGAATGAGCATCTCAACATTAGATGAAACTAAAAAAATCAATTATGAATGGTTACTTCTACGATATAGGTGCCGGAATACAACAAATGAAAAGCAAGTAGCAAAAAAACATACCCATGCCTACAACGAAAAAATAATAACAAAAAAAGGAACTGAGACCAAATATAAATTTGATAATGAAACAAAACGCAGTCGAGAAATGGAAGCAAATCAAAGCAGCGAAACAACAATACAGAAATTGGACAAAGAACAACAGAGCCTTAATAATGCAAGATGATGCGGAGAAGATGATGCAGACCCTAAAATAATGAAATACGAGACAACTATGGGCGTTATTACATGGCCAAACCCAAATACAAAGCACAATGATCACTGATGTACCTGAGGCAAGATGGGTGGAATACTTTACAGAGATATACGGAAACAGCAAGCCAACAAAAGAAAAAAAACATATAATTAAAAACACAACATGGCAATGGGAATGGGATCCTGAAGAGTTACAAAAGGCAATAAGTACTCTAAATGTTTCCAGAGCACCATGCCCAGATGGTCTATCGAATATGGTAATCAAACAGAACCCGGAAGTCTGGGGATCAATATGCGAGAGCATATTCAAGATGATTCAGAGCACAAAAACGACCCCAACACATGGAAGCAAGCAACAATAATACCCATATTTAAGCACGGATCCACAAAAGAACCGCGAAACTACCGACCTCTAGCTTTACTTGACCCCATGGGGAAGTTCTTTGCAAAACTTCTGCTAGGGAAATTGGACAGGTGGGCAACAAAAGAAAAGAAATACGCAACAAGACAAACAGGATTCGTGAAAACGATAGGCACCAATATCAATCTGTTCCTACTAAATATGCTGAAACATGAAGCCATAAGAACAAAAACACAGACTTATGCTGCTTTCGTAGATTTATGACTGGCCTTCGATTTGGTGAGCAGAGACACATTATGGGAGAAGCTGAATGCATGGAAGTGCCTAACTGACATCACCGAACCCATCAAACTTCTGTACGAAAACACCAGTATAAGAGTTAGACTATCGAGAAACGGCACACTCACGGAACAGATTAGAACATGGAACGGCCTGAAACAAGGATGCGCACTGGCAGCTACTCTATTCCATCGTTACATGGCAGACCTTGAAACAAACATTTACACACCACAAATAAATCCTCCAAAAATAAACAACACAGCGATATCCTGTATCTTGTATGCTGACAATATAGTGCTACTGGCAAAAACACCCAGAGGACTACAGATTGCACTAGGAAAACTAAAAGAATACATGACAATGAACCAGCTGGAAATAAACACACAGAAAACCAAAATCATGTCATTAAAGAAAGAAACTATGATAAATGGACTGCGGCTATCTTTTCGTATAGGAATGATAGAATGGAACAAGTAACGACCATAAAATATCTGGGAATATGGATTTACCAATCTCCGACTGAAGAAGAATGGGCACTACAACTGAAAGAAAAAACACTGTCCTTAGCACGACAAGCGAAAATAATACACTGAAAGTATGGAAAATTCTCCTTGGACCCAGTCGTGACATTTTACAAACAAAAAGTAACAGCTGTTTTAGCATACGGAGCAGAATCCATGATAAACATCAACAATTCCATCTGGGACCAATTGGAAGGGAGATTCTGGAAGAAAGTGTTAAATCTGCATATGTCGCTGCCTATAACACGCAGTCGAAGTGAACTTGCCCTCCAATCGCTCAAATCCATCGTACTGTGGAAACAACTCGATTTATATCGGAAAATTATGAGTAAATCTCATGCACCTCCCCTCAAAATACTCAGAACAGAGAAAATTGACAACACAGAACATGCATTAGAAATCTGGAAAACATTGATTGAAGCAAAAAGAGAAGACCAAGACATCTCCCTGGAAATGTTACTAGAAAGACCCCAAAAAGCGAAAACAAAACTCAGAGAGAACGACTGGCTGAACACGAACCAAGCTAAAGCTAAATATCGACATGACATACATTGTGCATTCGATAATAGACAAATCAACCAATTACCATTGTATTTGTCAAGCTTCCCCTCTTCTAAAATAAGAAACACGTTCATGAGATTACGGTTAAACATCCTCCCGACTCGAGAAATAATGGCAGCAAGGACACAAATCCTCGAACACAAAAAATACTGTCGATTTTGCAAGGACTTAACGATGACAGAGAGTCTACATCACATAATCATGATATGCCCTGCACTGAATGAAAAAAGGCATCTAGCCAGAGAATGGTTCATGAAAACCCAAACAGCATTAACACCTGATGATCGCTGGGCGACAATGATTGCAGGCCTTAGAAATAAAAAGCCGAAGCAAAGGCCAACATGCAGGAGGAAAGATAATTCCAGAGTCTCAACAGTTGATCTGACACAATTTGAGCAATATACGGATGAGAAGACAATAAGATGAGAGGTTTGAATGTAAACCAAACATTAAAAAAAAAAGAAATGATGCTATTACAATCATGTTTTAGAAAGAAGGCAGTGGGGATAGAGTCAGGAGTTTTCTCTTTCAAAGATGGAATGCAACCTCCAAAAGAACAACAAATCAAACTAAAAGGAAACATGATAAGTAGCTTAAAAGAAAAGAATGGAATTAACCAAGACACTACTGGCCAAGAACAAGACTCAAACATAAGAAAATCAAATATATTTGACTGAGAGACCAAAAAAGGATAATCTGAAGATCCTTTTCTGGTCTACATTCAATGCAGGGGCAATAACCTAGAAAATTATAGAAGTCCCTGTTCCATTTGTGATTTCAAGATATATTTTAATTCCTACAGAGTCTGTGACCAATCCACCTGAACGTGTGCTTGAAGGAGATGCCCACATGTTGAAGGCCCAAGGTCAAGTTTGTAAAACTCCAAATATCAGAACTTTCCATTATCTTGCACTTTCTCTATATGATGCAAATGAACAATGAGATTTCTTTTGCACCTGTCCAAATTCAGGGACAGTCTGACTTATTGGCTTTCGTAGATACAGGGTCTCAGGTGACATTCATCTCTTGAGAGCAGGGGCAGACTGCTCTATCGGACAAGTAAGTTCATCGTTTTTGAGCAAGGATTGTTCCTCTTTTTTTCAGGGACCAGGGTGTGTGAGGAGAAATGTATATTTAAAGAACAGATGCACCACTGGCTACCCAACTTCCCTACACACGGGTAGTGAAATGAATACTCCTTTGAGTGATATTTAATTGCGCTCCGCTGTATTGAACACAGTCACATCGGTATATTTTAATTCGCATACACATAATTAAAAAGACCATGTGTAAGCTAGACTCTTCAATGGTCTAACTAAAATGAAAAATACATCAGCGTTCTTGAGGGGTACTATGAAGTACAAGTTCAAATGAACATCATGTGTGTCACATACACCTAGTCATGACAACTATCATTTTTAACATAAATCAGTTCAGGCAGATGTGATGTTAGTACAATAGGTGACATTCGTTAGTATGAAATCGTAACTTTTGATCAGGGCACAGCATCTACACCGACTTGTGTTTCTGAGGGTGGAGAATACAGAGACCGAATCGATCTTGATATTAACTGTATCGTCAACCCCCTTCTTCAGGACGCTATCAATCTTTATACATACAAACAATTAGGCAGTTAGCACTGGACCATGTGCTCTGCTTGTTCTACCTACAAATAAAACAAAAACTACATTAAAAACAATGATACCTGTATCATGACTGTGGCCATAATTATTTGAATGAATAGCACTAGGGGTAGACACCCAACTAACCTGCCACTTGCGTAGCTTCTTTTACGGGTGGGAGTCAAATCGTCTTATTTGGCAACAAATTTTCGCCTCTGGATACATTTCAACTGAAAGACAGCAAAAGGTCGAGAGAACTGTATTTACTCTCTCCTTCTTTTTCATCTCTCATCTAAATTTTAGTATATGTCATACCCATATAAATATTAATGGGTGTACCTTTCATTAGGTTGAAGTATCTTACGCTTCTTGGTGCGCTGTCATCATGGAGTGTTTTATCAAGCAAGAATGGGACGAAATTGTCTCATCCATCCGCTAACCCCACCTTCTCTACAGATCTACGAAAAGATGAAAGGGGGAGAGACGAAAGAGAAATAATTCTGTCAGGATCGCCCTATGAATATGTGTGTGATGTCATTAGTCAATCACTATCTCAGCACTTACTGGGTAGGTTCACGGTGCCTTGATGTTATGCCGCCGGTGAGCTTTTGTCTACAACTGCAAATCAAAAATAGCTGCCGGGCATTGGAGTACCAGGGACAGTTCTGCGAACAAAACGTATATGTGTCACTACTATCGAGGTTTACTGTTCATCGGCATCCTGCGCATTACCAGTGATACAAGTAATGCTTACCGTTATCCGAAAGTGGCGTTGCCTGCAGGCACTGCTTGTAAAATGTGCCAAGCACCCCTATTGCAATTCGCAGTGCACGTATGGCTGCCATGGTGGATTAATATGGTCTTATACGACTTCCTTACGTGATTGTCTGCGTATGTACGTGCATCATCGCCATTTTGGATAGGGACCAGATCTGTGTCGGAAAGGACCTGGTTAGATGTTTCCTTCTGTATTGGGCATAAATTCTCACATGTTCATTCTTGGACAGGGTTATTGTCTGATATTCTATTCTTCTTTGTCTTTATTCATTGAGCTGTCCATGTATAAAATATAGGGCCAACAACATTATTTGTTGAAAAATAAAAAATAGGGAATCTGTCACTTCCTGTGGTGCAAGGCTATTGAAGCCTAGTGGTGATCATTCTTGTCCGGTGTTAACGCACCTGTTTGTGTGTACCCATTTGCACGTCATGACCTTTTGGTATGAGAACGTTCTCTGTTCCCAATCAGATATTAATACTGTTAGTCTTTATTCATTGGATTGACCATGTGCAAAATACAGGGCCCGTGACATTATTTGTTGAAAAATGAAAACTAAGGAATAAGGAACTATCCCCGTGTGTAGGGAAGTTGGGTAGCCAGTGGTGTATCTGTTCTTTAAATATGCCCTATTGGACATTCTACCCCCGGCAGAATGCAATTTGGACTTGGGATAGCCTAGGGCAGATTTTACAAGCCACCCTGGGGCCGGTTTGGAATATAACATTATTTTTATGATTTAGTAACTTAAGTTACTTTGGGTAACATAACATTACTCATTGCTCTGAGTTGCTAGCTGCTGCACACCGGATAGGATGCAGCAGGCATTCATCAAAGGAAGTTAATACATACTAAGTGTTAACTTTGCTTTGATGAACGCACACAATAGCTGAGGCCGTACTGGGCAGTGTGTATCCCCAGCCATCTGCCGGCGTGGCGCCAGGAGTCAGCAGCACTTTGATTAAACAACAAATTGTAATAAATTGTGCTGGGGGTTGGGAGTAATGTTCCCTCTAAGCTGTGCGCATGTGCGCTTGCCCAGATTCCTTCTGGGTGCCGCTCAGAAGAATTTTAGCAGCGCACACAGACAATTCCCACCTATTCAAATAAGCAGGTACCAAATATTTGCTATCTCTGAAAATGAAGCTAAATTATACTAACTATTCTTGATATTCTGGTGTAACCAATTGACATTGCCTACTATGCAAGCTTGTCCTCAAAAGCCTAAAATCTCTAAAAATTGAATACACCCACACAAGGTTAAAAATGAAAAAGTGGCTCCATAAACAGAAGATATAACTAAGATATGCCTGCACACATTAACTAAATTATCTTCCCTCCCCTCCCAGGATATTCTTGACTCTACCACACATATACCGTATGACTCGAACTCTGACCCAGGCCACATTCAGATATTACCAGACATACTTGACTCTGCCTACCTTAGCTCAGCAAAAGGTCACCCGACTTAGATACAAGTCTTGGTTTATGTCATAATATGAATGACGTTGAAGCACAAGAATTTCTGTTACTCATGGTGCCTTAGTAAAAGCATTACCCACATTAGGTAACCTGAGTGTCAGCTCAAATATCGGGTACTGACTGTAAGTAAGCAGACTACTAGGATATTTAACCTCATCTCGTGCTTCCTATTCTTTGTACATGTGTCACACAATCAATTTGAAGAGCCCCCCCTTGCAAGTTAACGCATTGTAAAACTCAAATATTAATTTGCCCTCTAAGGATTTTGAGTAGGCAAATGTCATGTTCAGTGTCTCCTACTTTAGCATTGCGAACATTACCCTATGAGTGGAGAGCAACATTGCAATATCATTTACTTGGCATGTAAGGGATCATTGGTAGGGACTCTGTATGGCATTATTCATATATAAAATGAGGGCAACAATATTCAGATAACTAGAATGTTTTTCACACAATCTGCAACCTTTCAAAATGTTCAGAGTTCCATGGGGCATAGACCATAACAAATTATATGTTAACACTCTGCCATACAAAAATGCTTTCAATGAGCACTTGTCGAAACATATTCAACAATTGAAAGGTGGGGTATATTGCAAACAATCTTGTATGCACTTCAGAGTAATTGTGCACATGCAGATTTATGACACTTTAAACTGCACATAATATCATCATGAGGCTTTACATTGGATTAACTTGCAAAGTATTGTGGCGATGCAAATATTCCAGTTAGAGTTTTACTTCTACAATCCCTCACTTTTTACAGAGCCCTGTCAACTAATATCGAAGGATAGCATGGGAGCCGGTAGAAGAACGGGTGGAAGGGAACAGGAGAACACTCCTTGGGGGTGAAGAACAAATCAGCAACTTTCAAAAAACAAATCAGATGTTTTGGCAGTACCGTACAGTGAAGGAAAAGTGCTTGCTCAAGGCGAGGAAACTATAGTAATAGCCTAGGAAACAGCACCTTCTATTTCTATGTATGCTCAGCTGCTGAGGACTTTTCGATACATTAATGGGTTTGCATTTATTGCTTCTAGCATCCCCATGCATCTTGTTCAACTGATAACAGTGAATTTCAGAACGGGGGCCCCTAGTTAAAGAAGAAGGTACTCAATACGTTGTAACAGTGAGCATTACTGCTATTGATTTTCTTCAACAGGCGAAGAAGAAACCTTGTTGATTCTTGTCTAAGATATGGTGATCAAGGGTGGGCAAAACTTTAGGCTGTATTATGTGCCCTATAATTTCACTTCCTATGTCAGGGTTACAATCAGGGCTCCAATACGATTGTACTCCATACTTGGAATCAAAAGATTTTTCAATGATTAAGAATGTAATTGGCTTTGCAAGTAGGGATATTTCCTGCTTATTAAAATATGTTATTTCCCCTTAAAATTGCTTTTGAGATTGGGCAGTAATAATATTCAAGTTCCTACCAATTACACTGCTCTGATGGTCACTGATTCGAAAAGAGGTCAGTGGAACATTGTGGGTAGAAGCAGGGGGTAGATTGCTACATGTTCATGGTTTTCCATTTTTGTTGGGTACATTGCCCTGTTTTTAGTAAAATAGTATATGGCTCCTAGCTGTAGGGCTGGTTTTGAGTAAATGTCACAATGCACAGAACAACATAATGTGGATAGTAAGCAGAGGTCCAGGAATTCAGAGCATCATGTACTGTGGTGTAGTTAATCTGATGCAATTATCATCCTTACATAAATTATGAGAGGCATTTTCTCCTTGCCGTTGAATTACTCCATTAAATTGGCACATGAACTCCAATTGGCATGTTTTCTGACACATTCCTTTCAGTTGCAATTATTCCATTTGCAAAATGTCTGAATTTTTTGACAACCACATCAGTGATTAGTGATACTTGTTTTTTGTAAAATAAACATGAGTTTTTTCCCCCAGTGGCATTAAACACTTTCTGCATTGTCTCTGAGCAGTGTTGACAAATGAATAGCCACAACTAAACCTATTGTTTATCCTGAGCATGCAAAGCTTTTTTGTGCAAAGACGTTTTTCTCTCTGTGCAGAAGTACATTCGGTAGGTACTATGGCATACCTTGAAGTTTTGGACTGGTTGATGAGCTCTCCTTTTAATCACATACATAATATATGATTTGTTAGCCTATATGTTTGGGAAAAGAGTTGCAAGATGCTAATTTTACACTGATTTGTAAAGAATTGCAGTGGTTGGGAAGGGGACATTTCCTTCCAAACTCTTCGAAGATGGTATCTCGCATGCTCACAAAGTGGCTTACATCGTTATTCAGTTGCCCACATAGAAAATAATGTGCACACAGAGGCTAATCATTTCTGCACTTAGAGAAAAATAATTAGAGGGAACATTGGTTGGGAGGGAGTGAAATGAGGGCGGCGGGTGGGGTGGCTTGCCTAGAGAAGAGTCCTCCTCGCTCTGAGGGGCAGGGGCCAGGCAACTGCCAGGGGCTGCTGTTGCTATGTGGCTTGGCAGCCAATATTGTGAGCAGGCCGCATGCGCATGGTGTGTTGTGCTGCTGGGTCTGGGTGCGGTCGGTCACACACCACGACACATTTCAGAAGCAAGGAAAGAACTGTTGTCATGGAGCAGCAGCCTGCAGGCCTCTGGCTCTCTGGCTGTGGCAAAGCAAAGCATGTGCAACTTGCAAGTGTAACGACGACAACAAGGCCTCTCTTTAGAGCTGCAGTAGGCCGACAGTAGGTTATGCCTGGCCAAACCCAGCACTGCATCCCAGCCGAGGTGGACAGCATAAGCCACATAAGGTCCAGCTTATAGGATGTGAGGTGCCCCTGTACAGCAGGTCACACCTGATACCATAACATGCCTCCACAGATTTCTGCAGAAGGTGTAGTCACCCATTTGGTTATCTTATCTTGGGAGGATAGCTCAGGGGCAACATGCTCACCTTGGAAGCAAGACGACATGGAGCAACACAGGTTCGATCCCTGGGTCTGCGTTTAGACCCCTCTGGGTATTAAGCGCGTATATCAATAACCTATCATATCATATCATATCTTACTGATGCATGCAAAGTCGTGAAATGACGCGATTCACGGATGATTGTTTGAGGGCCCCTCATTTTGAGGCAAGGCTCGGGCCACTTTCTTTTTAGGTGCCTGGCCTATTACTCTCAAACCCCTCCTTGGGGAACTACACAACTTTGATGGAAAAGAGATTCTACTGGATGGAATTACTAAATTAGAAATCAAAATAGGCTCTTCAGTACTTGCCTCTCTTACTGGGGAACGATCTACTTCGAAGGCTTCCACCTTTGATAGTTTGTGTGAACCAGGTTCCTTGAACCCAAACTCACCTCTCAATCAAGTTAAAAAAGTGCCTGTTATGTCAGTATGTTGTGTACAAGTCATCTAATTAAAATGATCCCGATGGTAGAGGATGGTAGAGGAGGGACTTTCACTGAACCTGTACAAATAATTCTTGCACCAAATAGTGAGTGGTTCTCATCTATGTATGGAAATACATTGACATTCTTTCAATGGTGAACCCCAGAGAGGGTACAGGTCAAACGTGGATTCAGGAGATAAAATAAGCATTCTAGCTACGATGCAAAGGAAAGGAGAGCTAATATTCTCCCCCATTAAATAGAGTTAAAGATCCAATTCTCTTGTAAGTGTCATTCACTCAAAAAAGGTTTTATCAGTGAAATCTGGATTGATTCCTATGTATTCAAAACATCTGATTACTAGCAGGTGTATCTGAAAATCACAATTTGAACCAAAGTTATAAATCACAATTTCTGGGATGTAAGTGATGTGATTTCTGATTTTTATATTGGTAATGATATACCACCTACGTATCATGGCCACTGGACAAAGGCCTATGTCTTTATCATCCACAGGATCCAAATGGACCCAGTCCTGGCGCCTCTGGCTCCAGGCTCATGGAAAAGTGTGTTTTGCACACTTTGTGCCTAAGGTGCGTGCATCCAGGCCGGGTGTGGCCATAGAGGAACATTGGGGAGCACGTGCAAGAACCTCTGGGAGTGGCAAGGTGGAGCCACAAGGTGGGGCCAAAGGGAGGGGCTGGTGCCAGCCTATTTAAGGCCAACCCACCCGTATACTGGTGCTTCACGTTAGTCTGCATTCTACAGCGTAACGCTTACCGCCATCCTTACCTGTTTTTCAGCTCAGCACCTCGACCCACTACTTCTTTTCATACACTTCAACCACTGTTTGAACCTGACTAGCGCTCCTTGAAGCAAACCGTGAGAATCGTTTTGCCTCCTCAGGCCCTTGACAGTGTAATCTGAAACATAGTGCCTCTGGGGCTCCATCGGAAATGCTCTTTGCATTACAAAACATTCCATCACACTGTATTTTAAGGGCTCTGGCCACATAGTTACAATACGTGGCACGTGAACTGCTTCCAGAGTAACCATCCGATCTATTCACATATTTAAGTGCAGACTAAATTGGCTTTTAATGATAAAATACAAAATGTCCTGTCCTTTGGTAAATACACAGTTCTGAAATATAAAGGCTGCAGTGTTCCGAGGAAGGTTTAGCATCTAAACTATTTCCAGTATGAAAGTGTTGATTGAAGAGAGAAAGCTTCCCCTGGCAGATTTCACATAAATTGCACCATCTGGAGCCGCTTGCATGCAAAGTCAGTGATGCTCTCTCATCTTCAACTGCAGACATATCTTACTTTGGATGGACACAAGTTATGATTTAATTTATGTTCAGTATGTCAGGTTAAAGTGTATGTGATCATAAAATAAGCAAATATAAATGTAAATGTCTGAGAGGAAATGTATGCATGTGTACAGTGTGTGTGTTAGTGTTTGCATGTATGTTATGTGTATGTGTATGTGGCAGAATGGAAGGATGCAATAACAACTCCCCGACTACCTCATGGTTGGTATTTCATTTTTTTACTTATATTATGAGCAAAGTCAACATGGTGAGTGTTATTACTGAGGAGGCTGGGGTGTGCATTGATGCAGCCAGCAGTCAAATGATTTCTTTGCATACTTTTTTGCCATTATGGGTAAAGCCAACATGAAACGTATTTTTAAGTGGCCATAGTGACTCACATTGATGTGGTCAATATGGACAGCTTTTCTTACAGTGGTATTGCATTTTCTACTGGCATTATGGGAAAAGCCAACAGGAGTATGTATGGTCTTACTTGGGGATACCGATATTGGGAGAGATTGCATGGACATGGATTCGTATAGTATGGTTGCTGGCACTATGACCAATCCAAACCTGATTATGTTCATATTTGGGAATACTGGCATATATTGCTGCTGCCTGCATGGACATGCCTGGTAGTATACTGGCATATATTGTGGCCAATGGCATTATGAAAATGTTTGGAAAATGTTCTTGTGCACTGTTAGTAACTTAGCATCTATTGGATTTTGTACTTGTGTCACTCTACAAAACTGATGGTAAACTGTTTGGCATTCACCTGATTTATCACTGAAAGTGTGCTGTAAAATGCACCATATTAACACATTTCAAAAGCATTCTTCTTTCTGGCTGTACCTTGTCTTTCATAGATATTCATGGGACATATGTTCAGCCCTCTTATTAAAAGAAATCAACAGCCGCCATGGATCGGAAGCAAGGCCAGGTTAATAGGGTAATTTCATATGCATGACATTATCATCTGTCAACATGAAATGTAATGAATGTGAACAATCCCTCCTGTCAACAGCATGGGCATTAAAAAACTACAGTCCATTGACACATAGGGAACATACTATAGTTAAGACCTCCCAAAACCCTCTGCAATATTCGTAGAGTGGCCTGTTACAGACTGGGAATGTCCCTAATTCAAGAATTATTTCCTTCCTAAAATCTTTCTATGCATGACTGCCCTCTAGAGATCAGATATGGCCAAAATAAAAAGAATCCACTGGCTTAAGGCACTAATCTTCACTGTAGCACTGTAAAAGATCTACATGACTGTGTTAAGGATAACTGTTCGAAGATTAATTAAAAACAGACAATATGGAGACCTATCTATTTTCTCCCCACAAGGTGTATGAAGAAAACACCTGTCAGAAAAGGCCCATAGTTTAGGTGGATGTCTGTTCCCACCCTATCACAGAAAATAAAGTGAAGGAATTAGTAGCTGGTATTAGAATTTATTTGATATTTGACTCCCCGGAACCAATTAACCCAAACAATGGATGATTTGGTGATGCCAAAACAATATTACAATCTATCGGAATACAATTAAAGGTCATTTGAAGATAGCGGCCCTGATAAAGCAGGAAATGATTTGTCAGAGCAATTATCCAAACCTAGAGCTCTACATGGGTAATCCAGGGATATGAAGCACCTCTGGTGGGAAATAGAAATAACAGCAGTGACTTGATCGCAACAAATGAACTTTCCACTCTTCAGTGGCATAGCTATGTTTTCAAAAAAGTTTATAATTGGTTATTTATAACATGCTTAATACCCAGAGGTTTTTAAGTGTGGACGTGGGGATCAAACCTGTGTTGCTCTGCATCGTCTTGCTTCCAAGGCAAGCGTGTTGCCCCTGAGATATCCTTTCAAGACGTTTGCATATCTATTTAATTACTGCCCTAAAAGAAGATCCAATATTTGGAAAATTGGATCAACATCTACACGATCCAAAACACTTTCTATAATCTTAACATAATTACATGGGAAAGGAAGAATTGGGAGTATAAGTGACATTCCAAAAGATGTTCTAAATGACTCTTGGTTAGGAAACCCGAATCTGGTTACAATCACTGGGTAGTACCTACCTCATGTAAAAGCATAATGTTAAACTGCACCCATGATGTGGCTACCGCCAATCATAGGGGATACCAAACAATGATGGATATCCTAAGTGAGGTTGCCCATTGGCCTCACGTAGGTCAAAACCTAAACATATATTTAAAGGAGTGTCTGGTATCCACTCATCTCCAACCGAGTCTTCCCTCTCACTGGGTTCCTCTACAGAAAAGAGGAATGGTGGTACCCTGGTCTGAAAAACAGATACATTTCATTGGACCCATGGTTTGTTATGCTTACAGTAACAAATACAGATTGTTACTTGCCTATTTACTAAATGGATTGGATGTCTCCCAGACCCAAATTGTAAGCAGGAGACTGCTGCCACTTTATTAAGCAAGCCCATCTTTCCTCAATCCAGTCTTCCTCAAAGCATTGATCCCAATCGAAGTAGTCACTTTACCAGTGAGATAATGTGGGAAAAGGGAACTGAACATTGCATACCACCTGGCATTTCCAGAAGCTGCAACATGGTGAGAATGTAAACAAATGTTGAAAAGAAACATGAATTCACTTGTTACTCACCAATACTGTGGAATGCCATTCAAACCCTCATCAAGAAGTCACCTATCACTCCTTCAGTTCAGGAACGAACTGAAGATAATGATATTTCAGGGATTTCTCTTAAAAATACCTGTCTCGTTCCGAAGAGCTGGTCCAATAGTTCACTCCTTCCCACCTAACCGTCATCCCCCCTGACCATTCCTGTATGTTAATCACACAATTACTTTTGTCCTCTTGGTTTACATTGCTTGCTTCACCATTGTCTGGAATCCAGATGCCACTCAGATGCTTGGAAAAGGGTGCTTGCTTGTATTTGTAGAGCAATCTCATTCTTAGTTTTGTGGTTATAGGTTGGTATGGGTTGGTAACCCGGATACCTACCTCCTGTTTGTTTTCCCCATTGAACTCAAGTGATGCTGTGCAGCTCTGTCTTTGCTACAGAGGAGCTAGATTCTGCACCTGCGTCTTTGATCCGCTTCTGCCCGCCCACCCCCCCGTTGCCATCCAAGAGGGTTGTGTGCATTTCCTTCTTCATCTGGGTAGTGACCCGCACCTCTTCTCATCGGCAATGGAGGACATACTGAGGGGGATTGCCAGTGCAATGAGCAACCTCTGGGGCGAGGTCGCTGAATCCTGACATGAGAACTCAGTGTTGCTGTCAGGACTGTCAGGAGTTCATAGACCCTATGTTAGGCAGTCCATGGGGCCCAAAGCAAGGTGGGGGCTCCTGACACTAATTCTTGTAAGCCCTTTCCCAGAAGCCTGCACTGAATGCAAACATTCTGCCCACTATGGCTGTTTTAGAGGCATTATGGGTAGGAGGGCAGGTCATGCCACCCCCTAAGGGCTATTACCCAATGCAAGATCCACTTCTTGAACCAGACAGTGCTAATTACTGAGATAGGGCCAAGGTGAGTATTATGTTGCTACACTTGGAACAGATGTCGTTGGTGTGGGGCACGCCTTATGTCAATTAAGAAAATGTTATCTTAGACAATTATGATGTGTTCTTTTGGGCATTTCTGGTGAAGTTGAATTGCCATTATACTAACCAACCATTAAGAAATAATGTTTTGGACATCAAGCAATGTTCTCATGACCATCTGTCTTAAAAAAAAACATTTACGGGTGATAGCAACAATGACAGCTTGACTGGAGGATGTTGTACTTACTCTTTCTATGGGGCACTTTAACAAACTGAAGAATGCATTGAGTCGGGGTGTTTCCACTTCCTCCCAAAACAGCAGACTTAATAACACCAGTGGTAGAACTGGATCAATGTTTGGGGCAAAGTAAAGGTGAATGGAGAAGGTTTGAGTTTTTTTAAACCAATAATAAATCCAAAATCCCCCTAACCTAAGAAACTGGGGGAACCCTGACCCAGAAGAAAGCGAGAATTGCAATAGGCTTCACCTATATTTGTCTTCGTGGTGAAACTTGTCACTCAGTTAATTTATGCCCTAGATATTCTTACAATAAGACAGGCAATGAGAACACGTTATAAGAGTCTGTGGTGTACCAGTACCTGGGAACAACTCCATATGTATATTTAGGTCTCTCTTCTTAAGCGCTCACATCACATGACCTGGCCCTTCTCGACTGTGGGCCACCAGAAATGTCACTGACCTTAGGTTAAAAAAGAAACTATAGATAGACCTTATTCGCAAAATCCAAAACAAACCCATTCACTCAGTGGCTTCACTGGGTGAAATGTCTGGGCCCTTTATCCAACAAACCACTCCCCTTAGGATGACATGTTCACAAGAACATCAAGAATGTATCACGTTCAATGAAATAGCAGTGCTTCACGTTCAAATCATATTGTACACACTTTGGCTCCAAATGCACAGCCTCATTCTATAATATCAGTTGATGATCGTTAAGTTCCAAGTGGGCTCCTATCATTTTTTGCTGTGCACCCTCTAAGTTCTGGGTGTTGTTCGTAGGAAGAGAGAATGGAAGAACCCAAAGACAGAACCCCATTCCTCCTTGGCAGTCCTAAAAATTGTTCACCCTGAAGGCAAGCGTCCCCACACAGCACGATCCTCCCCGCAATGAGAGACAATGAAGGACTCTCCCAAGATGGGAATAAGGCCAAGACAGAGTGCGGGTGAGCGTAAATGGGAGTTTATCAATCAGAATAGGGCATGCAAAGAACTCTGCAAACTCCGAGAGCGCTCTGTCTGACAATAGCAAAGACAGGCGTATATATTTACAAAAAACGTCATAAGAACCTACATACTATAGGGGGCACAAGTTCAAGGGGATTGGGTGGCGACGACTAACTATAGGTGCTGCTGTGATGTGGTTGGCTTTGGCTGGAAGACGTCACTGGTCAGCCTCGTGGGTTGGGCTGGGCCTGGCAGGGTGGCGGAGTTCATCCGGCTGGTGTTGTCGTGCCATCGCGGCCAATGTCAGAGATGAATGTCCTTTCCTGACTTATTTGCCCTAGGCCATGCACACCGCAGTCATTCACTCGTTTCAGTATTATCTTCTTTAGTAAATCTTCCAATAGGTTATACTACAGGTTAATGCAACACAGGAGGAATGTACCTTGTAAGGGGTCTGGAGGTAATACGTCAGGACATGGTTACCAGTGTCCTGTTGACCTGGGCCATAGGTCGAGGGGCTAAGCTTCAGGGCCTGGGACGGGCGGTACATGTCTTACTGCCTTGTTAGAAGTTGTAATGTATGTTTCGCTGTGTGTTGTCAAAGTGTTGGGTGTCCTGATTGCACAGGGCCATAAGTCTAGGATGGTCCGGTGGGTTGCGAGGTTTACGAGGGGGCGCGTGTGTTCAGGCAGAGGTTTACTGCTGCGCTGTAAATAATGCAGGTGGCGGGTGGCGGCCTTGGGTGCTACAGAGGGGGTTACAAGTCTTTGAAGCGGCTCCAGTCTGGTTGGGGGAGGTAAAGCAGCGCAGCGCGGTCTCTGCTCTCATGCCTTGGCAGCCCTCGCAGGGTGGGAGGGGGAATGGCCTTGCGCGTATTTCACAAAGGTATCTCCCTCGTGTGTTGCCGATTTAGGTAAAGACATCACAAACATTTGAACACTCTATAATACTTATTTAAAACATTACAAAACATGTATTTAAACTTTGCTGGATGTGTCTTGATTATACCCAGTCTGAGTACCTTATTCATACATTATGTTTTAACACGTGCAGTATTTAGTTATATGCATATATATTTGCAGTAAGTGAGGTAGAGTTAGGGTTGGTGGAGAACATAGAAAGTAACCCGCCACTTGTTCGTGACGGTGGTGGCGCATGTGGGGCCTAGACATGCACCTTCTCATGCATTCTTCACATGGGCCCTTTGTATGGTTTACATTCGTTTTCTTGTGTCCTCTAGCAGCATTAGTTCAGTTATGGCACGAGCCCATGGGGTGTACGTTTTCCAGTCATACACGTAACAAACAGATTCCTGGTGCGTGCCGTTATTATTAGTACCCAACTGCAATGTTATATGCTCACCATCGCTTATATCATGGGGGCATGATCTCTTGTAATTATACATCCTACAGGCTTTTGTAATATAAGGGGTTTTATGAGAGAAAAGCATCCTTTGCAAGTAGTCTCAGCATTAATATACAAAGATTGTCTGGCATATAATCGACCATTTTACTGTTCTTTTCATTTGCCTAGGCCTGCTGGCCGGGTCATGCTGGGAGCGATGATACACTGCGGGAGGTGAACTGTTACAATGTTAATGTATTATACTAGCTCATGTCCGTCTTGTTCGTGGGAACGTGCTCGCAGCGGATCTGCCAGGGTGCTGCGGCAACAAGGATGACTGAAACCCTCCAAGGGTGGGGGCCGCGCTACAGTGCGCTGAGCTCACACCATCTTTACTAGACAAAATGGTTTCTAGGCCTAGCTAAATTTTAATACGTGTGGGCAATTAATACGTGCGGGCAATGTCTCCAGTGGGTGAACCCTCCACCACCTGGGCCCGGGTGGCATGAGGGGGCGCCCAAGAGAGCCATAGTCCTCACCTGGGGAGAAAGCGTAGGCGAGGGGGGTCTTCTTGGACCAGTCCTCCCCTACATTTCCCCCCTTTCGTTACTAAAGTAACAAATTCTTTAAATCTTCTATCCTCCTACATTCTGCTTCATCCATCACCGCCTCATCCCATGCAGGAGTTCCTTTGATGGGCATCCATGCTCTGCACACCCCCCTTAAACTCTCACCTCTCCGGGCATATTCATCTGGGGTACACATTAGATATATGCACCCACCATCTCCTTCCAAATCTACCCAAACTTCCTCATACCATTCTAGTATACGGGGCTCTTTGATGGTGGTGTGCCACAACTTATCTACAATATCTTTATCGTGGTATATAGGCACCAGTTGGTATCTGGGCGAGTTATCTATCCCTGTTTGTACTTGTGCTTCTTGCATCGTTTTTATTGTACCATGTGAGTTGCCCATTGTCACCATCATCATTGCACCATTTGGTACTGCGTTAGCACAAACTCGAAGACCCACCTGGCACAGGCAAAAAAGTAGGAGGAGGAACACAACAGCTGGTATTAAAAATTTCACAGTTGTTCCAAGCCATGAGGGAACCCAGGAGAAGAGGTTGTCGAACCATGTACTCGCTTCTGCTCCGCCTTCCATTTTCATTTTTTCTCCTAGGTTGTGGACTGCTTCGATCACATGGGATAGGGAGCCATTCTCTGCATCTTCAGAAGGTACGAAAGTGCAGCAGGCACTTCCTATTTTTCGGCAAACACCACCGTCCATCGCCGTCAACAGGTCCAAGACATACCTGTTTTGCATGGTCATTAGTCGTAAAGCTCTTAGTTCCACTTTAATGATATTGAATCCTTCTTCAGTGTCGTTTGCCAGCTGAATCAATTCCCAACGTGTTATCTGGAGCCATTTTGCGTTTGCCCTTGCTTGGACACTTGAGACGAGTGAGGCAAAAAATGTTTCTGCTGAGCTGAATAATCGATATTTGTCTGAGATCTGAGCCAATAGTTCTGATGATGCCTTTGATATGTAATTTGATGCTCGTTTGTTACGGGTCAGCACTTCTCCCATTCTTCCAGAAGACAGGACATATATTTGTGTCTCTGCAGTTGGTTGAGCCACACTCTGCATGCGTTCCTGTGTCCCATCGACGTGGCTTTCTGGTATCACCATTAGGGCTGAGTGTAGAGTGGCCATTGAGCAGCTGCCACTCCATGACTGGGGGAGGTGTAGATATGCCTGTTTGCCGCACACCCAGTACGTGTCCATCAGGGCCGCTGTCCCTTTCCTTAGGTCTGGGATGGTGAGGGTCTTGTTGCAGTTCTTGTTTGTTCCCATGGGGGTTCTCCCTTCTCCTTTAAAGCACAGTTTGTAGTCCATTTCGCTTTGCAGTTTGAACGGTTTTTCAATGGCAGTTACCCAAGTTAGTTTTGAAATGTGTTCTCTCCATACTGGTGTACATGTCTCCTCTATCCACTGCAATTTATCCGGCGCCACACCTCTTAGTGCTTCCGCTTTGCACAGTACTTCTTCATCCTTCCGCTTGTTGTCGGAAAAAAGTGTCCCTTCTATTACAAAAAATGGTTCTTTCAAACATACCACTCCTGCCGTTTTTGGGTAACACGTTTTCTCGTTCTGCAGCATTTGAAAAGTCACTTCGTGTGCCTGGAAGGTGTTCTTAATCCTGCACAGTGTAAGATGAAGGAGACATTGGGCATCCACAATAGGCAACTCTTTGGGTAACAACACTTTGGGTGTACCTGATGCATGGGGGATGAGGGAACAGACATAACAGCTCTCGTTTGTTGTCTGTTTAGCTGTGGCACTCATGTCTGCATACCACTTATTTGTTTGATGGGGGTGTCGTGGGTCTTCCATCTCATCTAGACCTAGCCCATAGTACTCATCGTACTTTCTCCTCCCTGCTTCTCTCTTTCGTCTGTTGTTCTTGTTACTCATGTACTTCCCACCCCCCTGTGCAGTGGACAAACTAGACCCCCCTCTCTCATTCCCGCCCCCCTTGGCCCATTCATCATATAATATTTCGTGCATGGCTAGTAGCTTATCGTTTTCTTTCCTGACGTTATCTGGCAGATTGTTTTCTGGGGTGGGGGCAAGCTGGCTGGTGGGGGTGTTATATAACCATGATATGGCAGACGGGTTTCGGTCATTGAGACTGTGGGCATTGTAAGTGGATACCCCTGGTGGAGACACTGTGTTGCTCTGCATTCCACCTTGTGGCTTTTCTCTTTGTGAGGTCACAACACTGGATGGTGTGGTATGATACCCCCACACAAGTTTAGTTCCGTCCCATATCAAAAAATCACCTTCCTTGGTATTGACCCCTGCAGTTGCATTGGGCCCGGTGGTACTGTTAATTGGTCCAGTAGTGTTGTTACTCCCTCCCCCCTCGTACATCTCGATAGAGATGAACGCTATAAACCAATATGTAACCAAGCCGAACATTATCATAAAAAACAATGTAATGCATATTGATAATCCACACTCATACGAATATCTACATCTCTCATATACTAATTCTCTCATTCTACTAATTCTATCCGTTGCAGGCTGCCCGTTAGATGCCATGGAAGCTCCTGTTTGAGATATAAAAGTGCATTAAGTGCATGCATGTAAACGTTTTGCTGGCACCATCTGTGCCAATACATTTGACGGGGAATGGAAGCGGGTGGGGATGTGGGGGAGGGGTATTCACAGACAAGGGTATATACACGTTATAATATTATTATTTCATTAATTACATACCACTCAACAAGATAAAAAAAAAGAAAGCACACGCACACACCATTTTTTTCCCTTTTTTTTTTTTTTTTTTGTAATATCCTTGTCAGTCATTATTCCATTGAAGTCCAGTGCTGACACACACACACACAAGTCGGTATTTAGACATCTTACTCATTTGCATCGTTTGCTGTTGTCTGTGCCTCCTCATCCATCTCCTCTTGTACATTGCTGTATGCTTTTCGTACGTCGGTCAAGTGCACCCAGTACCGCAAGCCCTTTACCTTCACTGCTGTGGGCGTGCAAAATACTACCTCGTATGGACCATGGAATCGTGGTGCATTCCACCGACGTACAAAGCTTCTGACATAAATTGAGTCCCCTGGCATCAGCTGTAGCTGTTGCTCTGGTTCCGTGACAGGTCCTGTTATGTTTCCCTCTTCTCTAGTGAAGGGTGGGGAGAGTTGCTTTGATATTGCGCGCGCTGCCCTTGTTAATTTTCTTAGATAGTCTGTGAACTCATCTCCCAATATTGCGGCGCTTCTGTGAGCATCTGAGTGTTCGCGCAGTGGAGAGTGTGCTGTGCTCATTCGTCTCCCAGTCACGATCTCGTGCGGGGACAAATGGTGGTCTTTGCTTGGCTGATTTCTTAGTTCAAATAGCGCCAGGGGTAGACAGTAAATCCAATTTTTCTTCAATGAGAAGCATAGTTTTGATAACCTGCCCTTTAACAGGCCGTTCATCTTTTCCACTACGCCATTACTTTGGGGATGATAAATCGAACATAATTTGTGTTTTATACCCAGTAATGTGGTCACTTCCTTGAAGAGTTCATTCACAAAGTGAGAGCCGTTGTCTGAGCGAATCACGTCACAAATTCCCCAGCGCGGGAACACTTCCCTTACTAGGAACTTGGCGGCGCTTTTGGCATCAGGTCGCGCACAGGGTCCTGCTTCCACCCACCTTGAAAATGGGCACACAACCACGATCATGTACGGCGCGCCATTACACCTTTCTCCCATGTCTACATAATCTATATGTAGTTCTCTGAAGGGGCCGATGGGTTTTGGAATTGTTCCCCGGAGTGTGCGTAATGTCATTCCTGAGTTGTATATTTGGCATGTTGTACATTCCAGTGCTAATCTAGACACATGCTCCTGGAGACAGGGCACAAACCATTCTTCCTGTATTTCTGCTGCGATGTGTTGTTTGGTATTGTGTGCAGGGAAGTGTAGCTGTTGAAATGCTACTTCTAGTAACTGTAGTGGCATTACCACTTTCCCTGAGTTATTTTGCCGCCATAATAGGTCTGTTCCTGATTGGCTGCATCCCCGTTTCGTCCACGTTAGTTTTTCTTCTGCACTAGCTCCTTCCTGCAATTCTAGTATTTGTGATAAGGACATCATGTTGTACCCTTCTGACAGTTCTTCGGTTGTTGTGTTCTTGATCATGAACTCACCTGTGTCGTATTTCTGAAAATAGGAAGCCTCCTTGGCGGCAGCGTCCGCTGCCGCGTTCCCTAAAGACACAACGTCTGTGTTGGATGTATGGGCCTGGCACTTCACTATTGCTACAGCGGTAGGGTTTTGTAGGGCCTCTGTTAATTCTTTTAACAATTCTGCATGCTGCACTGGTGTTCCGTCTGCCCTTCTGAATCCCCTACGGCCCCATCTTGCTAGACCTCCATGTACTGTTGTCGTCATGTAAGCTGAGTCTGTGTATATTGTTACTGCACATCCTTTTGCTGCATGTAGTGCTTCTATGAGCGCAATCAGTTCTGCTGCCTGTGCAGAGTAATGCGACGGGAGGCGGTACTGTACTAATGTTTCAAACTCACCTTCCTCTAATCTCACTACCGCCAGGCCAACGTGTTTTTCTCCTGTGTCCATATCAATTGATGCGGACCCATCCACAAAGTACACTTCCCCCTCGCTGAGAGCGTTTTCACACACCACTGTGTCTTCCCCTCCTTCTCCTGTGTGGGTTGCGCAGTCGTGATTTTGCATATCCTCTAATGTGCACGCTTCTGTAATGAATGTGGCGGGGTTCACTGTTTTACATCTCACTATGTGGATGTTGGCGCTGGACAATATGATCTCGTATGCTGTTGCCCGCTGTGTGGTCAGTGTGCTTTTCGATCTTTCAAGGATTGCAAATAATGAGTGTTCCACAAACAATGTCACAGAGCATCCCATTACTATTGTGGCACTTTTCTCAATAGCGAATGCGGCTGCTGCGAGCGATTGTTCGCACGCGAAATGACCCTGCATCACGGCATCCAAAGTACCACTATAGTACGCCAGGGGCTTGTGTCCTAAGGATGTTTTTTGTGTCAGTACTGCGGTCATAAGTGTGCCTTTGCAATGGGAAAATAGGTAAAACTCGTGTCCATAATCAGGGTTTGCTAGTACTGGAGCGCTTGAAATTAGCTCTTTCAGTGATTGAAACGATATGCTCATTTCTTCTGACCATTTTATTTTTCCATTCTCCTGTTGTGCTTCTTTTAGTGCCTGTAGGAGGGGCCTGGTGTATGCTGCATAGTCTAGTATCCATGCTCGGCAATAATTGCACATACCCAAAAATTTCTGCATGTCCTTCACTGTCGTGGGCTCTCCTACTGACCTTATTGCCTCCACCCTGTCGGGAATTATTCTCTTTCCATCTTTTGATATGAGCTGTCCCAGGTATAGGACCTCAGTCAGGCAATACTGTAGCTTCTCCTTGTCTACCTTGTATCCTTTGTTGGCCAGTAAAGTCAGGAGCGTTGTTGAATCTTTTCTACATGTTGCTTCGTCTTGTGCACACACCAATAAATCATCTACGTACTGAATAATCGTACTCTCTACTGATAGGTTTCCCAAGTCTTCATGCAATATGCGATTGAATATGCTCGGGCTCTCACAGTATCCCTGTGGCAGTCTGCAGTGTTCATATCTTTTTCCCCCCAGTGTGAACGCTGTTAGATATCTACTCTCTTCAGCCAAGGGTATTGAGAAAAATGCGTTTTTCAAGTCCACTACTGTAAAATGTGATGCTGCTTTTGGGATACTGCATAGTATTGATGCAGGGTTCGGGACTAGAGGGAACTCTTTCTGTATTACATCATTGAGGGGGCGTAAGTCCTGTATCATCCTCCAAGACCCCCCTTTCGCTTTTTTGATTGGATAAATACATGTGTTACATGGTGAGTTTGAAGGCACTATTATCCCTTGTACTAGTAGTGCGTTTATCGTTTCTTTTATCCCTTCTTCAGCCTCACGGGACAATGGATACTGTTTGACTCGGGGTAAGATAGCTCCTTGTTTTAGTTTTATTATCACAGGTTGTACTCCACGCAACAGCCCTACATCATGGGGGCCTGTTGTCCATAATTTGTTTGGTACTAACCTCATGTCGTCATCAAAAAATGACGGTGGTGTTCCTACCACTGCCATCAATTGGGCAGGGATCTCTCTGGCTTGGATCAAAATGTCGCAGGGCATCGCTATTTCCATTACTATCTCACCATCTGCTTCTGTGTCTAGAAAGAGATCCTCATCTGTTACCTCGCGTAGGGCGAGGTTGGCGTTTGTACACAGCACGGTGCGCCACTCACATCCTTCTCTGTCCATTCCAATCACAGCGATCCGTTTCGTTGATACCTGCACAGCGTGCAAATCCAACGATACCACTGATCCTGGTGCTGCATTTGGGCACACTATGGGGCGGAAGAGGAATTCTGCTGGAATCCTCCAATCCATGCTTTTTAGCTCTGGAACTATAAGGGCCAAAGTCTTTAGCCCTTCAATAAACATCTCTTCATTTTGTGGCAGCCCTCGTATTTCCTGTGTGGTTGCGTAGGCTTGCACTACCAACATTGCACGCAAGGGGCATATCCCGGGTGTAGAACACACTATTCCTCCTTCGTTAAATGATATGGTCATGTTAAGTTTACTCATAAGGTCCCTCCCCAGCAAATTTATCGGGGATTGTTCATAATACAGTAAGGGTGCCTTTACAGTTTTGCCCCCTACGGTTACATCCAAAACTTCTGTGTAAGGAACTTCAATTACAGCCCCAGAGAACCCCTGCGTCTCTAACTTCCTGTTAGATAACGGGAACCGGCCCTCCCTGACACATGATTTCTCCGCTCCCGAATCAACCATGAATACAAATTGCCTGTCTCCTATCTGCGCCCCTACCAATGGTTCCTCTGCTGCACTGTGGGTGGTAGATAGAACTGGACACGCAAGTGTTCTCTGTGGGCTGTCCTATGCGGGGTGTCTCATCGCCCCCCCTTCATTGAATACGTTACCTGAGACCACTGACATGCCGTTGTAAGGCGCTGGTGCGGGGGCCCCGTTTGCTGCTGTCGCGAAAGGGTTGCCTGGTGTATATTGCATGCTGTCGTTGTTAGGCATGTTTTGTGTGTGGTTCTGTGTTCTGTACTGGGGTCCCTGTTGCTGGCCGGCATTGCCTTTGCTTGGGTTTCTTAATTGTTGTTGCCCCATTGGGAGGCCATATGGGCTTCCCGGGTGGGGATGGCCATATTGTTCTACCTCTTGGAACCCATTATTGGGTCTGCTTCTGCACTCTCTAGAATAGTGGCCCCATCGCCCGCAGTTCCAGCAACTTCCTTGTGCACCTCTAGGGCCCTGCCATCCATTTCCTCCCATTCCCCCATACCCCGTTCCGCCTCCTCTTCGGCCCCTGTACCCACCTCGTTCCCCTCGAGGGGTCCACTCTTGCCACTGCGGACCTCCACCTTGCTCTTGCTCATTCCACTGCCGCTGTCCTGCTCCCGCCCAATTAGCTGCCATCCTTCCTTGTATTACTATCGGCCCCTCCTCCTCATCGTCTCCCTCCCTGCTGTGTGGGTGTGCAGCTACTGCTGCTGCGACCTTCACCAATTTTGTCTGTACTAACTTTGCCTCGTCTGCCAACCTTTTCTGTGCCACCTCCTTCTCTCTCTCCTTTATTCTTTTACAATGGTGTATTATTATGCTTTGGATTTCTGGCCATCCCTTCGCTTCAACGCCTGCAATTTTGTCGAGCGCTTTCTGCACTTCCTTGGGGAGCCCTCTTTTTATAATGAAGTAAAATAAAGATGTCGATTGATACCAGGGCGTGCCCGTCTCCGCTCTCCACATCTCTTGAACCCGAAAAATGTAATCCATAGCCTCCTCCCCCTCATTCATGGTACATTGCATCACCGACTGCAAGTCCGGCGTATCCGGGAATGTTTCGCGCAAGGCGTCCCACACCCTAGCCCGCACTGTGTTAAAGGAGGCCCCATCATGGCGGTCACAATCTAACGTAACTCCTGGGAACCCGGCTTTAACCCATACTCTTTCAGCCTGATCGCCCACCGCTGATACGAGCAGACTTTTCACATCTCCTACAGCTAGGGGTACCCCAGCAGTATGTTTTTCAAAGGCGTATATCCACTTACTTGCCCCTCCTGATGACGGGGGCAATAGCTTTAATAAGTTAGCTTTGTCCATTTGTGCCCATGGGATATAGTTAGGTCTCCCTCCTCCTCTGTGTATCAATGGAAGCTGTAGCTTTCCTTTCTGTATAGCACCCGGACCCGATTTGGATGCTGATGTTTCTAGTGATGCCATTTTTCCCACTCTGTTCCTTAGTCGTCCCGACCACTCGTCGTCTAGTGTTCTCACTGAACATGTGCCATCCCCTCCTTCGCTTCCCCCTTCCACAGCCATGCTCAACCTGTCACTTTCTTCTAATTCGTCCCTTATGTCGCATAGTAATTCCTCTCTATCCCCCATAGGCCCTTCATCATTGTCAGTATCTCCCTCACGTGTCTCTATTTCAATTATTCGTGTGGGTTCTTCCTCAATTCTGAACAGTATCTCACCTTTCTTCCACCCCTCTTCTGGTCTTCTTGTCTCGCCTGGCGCTCTAGATGTGCGCCCTGATCTAGTCGCATTAAGTGCTGTTTGTCCGCACATGTCTTTTATCCTTGAGAGCTCATCTTTCGCTATTGAGAGTCTTGACTGTAAATCATCTGTGAGTTTCTCTATGTCCACCCTTTGTGTACTCGCCTGGCCTCGCTCCCTTGTGCTTTCATATGGTGGGGGTGCAGTGGGCCGGTGGGGTGTAGTAGTTGTCGGGGGAGGTACATACGTTGGATCACTGTATCCTTCTGCGGGTACAGGTTTCTTTAATATCGGACATTTACGGGTGATAGCAACAATGACAGCTTGACTGGAGGATGTTGTACTTACTCTTTCTATGGGGCACTTTAACAAACTGAAGAATGCATTGAGTCGGGGTGTTTCCACTTCCTCCCAAAACAGCAGACTTAATAACACCAGTGGTAGAACTGGATCAATGTTTGGGGCAAAGTAAAGGTGAATGGAGAAGGTTTGAGTTTTTTTAAACCAATAATAAATCCAAAATCCCCCTAACCTAAGAAACTGGGGGAACCCTGACCCAGAAGAAAGCGAGAATTGCAATAGGCTTCACCTATATTTGTCTTCGTGGTGAAACTTGTCACTCAGTTAATTTATGCCCTAGATATTCTTACAATAAGACAGGCAATGAGAACACGTTATAAGAGTCTGTGGTGTACCAGTACCTGGGAACAACTCCATATGTATATTTAGGTCTCTCTTCTTAAGCGCTCACATCACATGACCTGGCCCTTCTCGACTGTGGGCCACCAGAAATGTCACTGACCTTAGGTTAAAAAAGAAACTATAGATAGACCTTATTCGCAAAATCCAAAACAAACCCATTCACTCAGTGGCTTCACTGGGTGAAATGTCTGGGCCCTTTATCCAACAAACCACTCCCCTTAGGATGACATGTTCACAAGAACATCAAGAATGTATCACGTTCAATGAAATAGCAGTGCTTCACGTTCAAATCATATTGTACACACTTTGGCTCCAAATGCACAGCCTCATTCTATAATATCAGTTGATGATCGTTAAGTTCCAAGTGGGCTCCTATCATTTTTTGCTGTGCACCCTCTAAGTTCTGGGTGTTGTTCGTAGGAAGAGAGAATGGAAGAACCCAAAGACAGAACCCCATTCCTCCTTGGCAGTCCTAAAAATTGTTCACCCTGAAGGCAAGCGTCCCCACACAGCACGATCCTCCCCGCAATGAGCGACAATGAAGGACTCTCCCAAGATGGGAATAAGGCCAAGACAGAGTGCGGGTGAGCGTAAATGGGAGTTTATCAATCAGAATAGGGCATGCAAAGAACTCTGCAAACTCCGAGAGCGCTCTGTCTGACAATAGCAAAGACAGGCGTATATATTTACAAAAAACGTCATAAGAACCTACATACTATAGGGGGCACAAGTTCAAGGGGATTGGGTGGCGACGACTAACTATAGGTGCTGCTGTGATGTGGTTGGCTTTGGCTGGAAGACGTCACTGGTCAGCCTCGTGGGTTGGGCTGGGCCTGGCAGGGTGGCGGAGTTCATCCGGCTGGTGTTGTCGTGCCATCGCGGCCAATGTCAGAGATGAATGTCCTTTCCTGACTTATTTGCCCTAGGCCATGCACACCGCAGTCATTCACTCGTTTCAGTATTATCTTCTTTAGTAAATCTTCCAATAGGTTATACTACAGGTTAATGCAACACAGGAGGAATGTACCTTGTAAGGGGTCTGGAGGTAATACGTCAGGACATGGTTACCAGTGTCCTGTTGACCTGGGCCATAGGTCGAGGGGCTAAGCTTCAGGGCCTGGGACGGGCGGTACATGTCTTACTGCCTTGTTAGAAGTTGTAATGTATGTTTCGCTGTGTGTTGTCAAAGTGTTGGGTGTCCTGATTGCACAGGGCCATAAGTCTAGGATGGTCCGGTGGGTTGCGAGGTTTACGAGGGGGCGCGTGTGTTCAGGCAGAGGTTTACTGCTGCGCTGTAAATAATGCAGGTGGCGGGTGGCGGCCTTGGGTGCTACAGAGGGGGTTACAAGTCTTTGAAGCGGCTCCAGTCTGGTTGGGGGAGGTAAAGCAGCGCGGCGCGGTCTCTGCTCTCATGCCTTGGCAGCCCTCGCAGGGTGGGAGGGGGAATGGCCTTGCGCGTATTTCACAAAGGTATCTCCCTCGTGTGTTGCCGATTTAGGTAAAGACATCACAAACATTTGAACACTCTATAATACTTATTTAAAACATTACAAAACATGTATTTAAACTTTGCTGGATGTGTCTTGATTATACCCAGTCTGAGTACCTTATTCATACATTATGTTTTAACACGTGCAGTATTTAGTTATATGCATATATATTTGCAGTAAGTGAGGTAGAGTTAGGGTTGGTGGAGAACATAGAAAGTAACCCGCCACTTGTTCGTGACGGTGGTGGCGCATGTGGGGCCTAGACATGCACCTTCTCATGCATTCTTCACATGGGCCCTTTGTATGGTTTACATTCGTTTTCTTGTGTCCTCTAGCAGCATTAGTTCAGTTATGGCACGAGCCCATGGGGTGTACGTTTTCCAGTCATACACGTAACAAACAGATTCCTGGTGCGTGCCGTTATTATTAGTACCCAACTGCAATGGTATATGCTCACCATCGCTTATATCATGGGGGCATGATCTCTTGTAATTATACATCCTACAGGCTTTTGTAATATAAGGGGTTTTATGAGAGAAAAGCATCCTTTGCAAGTAGTCTCAGCATTAATATACAAAGATTGTCTGGCATATAATCGACCATTTTACTGTTCTTTTCATTTGCCTAGGCCTGCTGGCCGGGTCATGCTGGGAGCGATGATACACTGCGGGAGGTGAACTGTTACAATGTTAATGTATTATACTAGCTCATGTCCGTCTTGTTCGTGGGAACGTGCTCGCAGCGGATCTGCCAGGGTGCTGCGGCAACAAGGATGACTGAAACCCTCCAAGGGTGGGGGCCGCGCTACAGTGCGCTGAGCTCACACCATCTTTACTAGACAAAATGGTTTCTAGGCCTAGCTAAATTTTAATACGTGTGGGCAATTAATACGTGCGGGCAATGTCTCCAGTGGGTGAACCCTCCACCACCTGGGCCCGGGTGGCATGAGGGGGCGCCCAAGAGAGCCATAGTCCTCACCTGGGGAGAAAGCGCAGGCGAGGGGGGTCTTCTTGGACCAGTCCTCCCCTACAACCCTTAGTTCCATGAATAAGCACAAAGGAAGCAAGCACGCCTCTGTCTCATCGCCCGCAATATTGTAGTATAGAGTTGGTTACCAGTCTCCAGATCCCTTATGGACCCACCTATGTCCCAATGAAAAAGAAAACTAGATACTGACTTTATAGATAGCTCAAAACCCTGAAAAAGGTTAATACATCACTCTATCTCTCCAGTGAATGTTCCAATCATCTTCACACTGAAGAAAGATGAACTCAGGCATTGGTTGGACTGCAGAGCCCTCTGTTTCATGTTGTAATAGATGAAACCAAAGAGGCCTGCGTACATCAAAGTGCACTTAAGGGTGCTTATTTATTTATTTTTTATTGCGTGCATGTAGTTTAAAAACAAGGGGGGTCCTGGGAGTCCTCCTACCGAACATTAGTTCCAGTTACGAGAGCCTTACCCAGTTTCTTTAGCTCACTATCTTTCACAGAGGAGAGATATCCAAAACATATCTGTCTGTGTCCTGCCCTGGGGCATCCCAGTACCGAAATGCTAGGCAATTCTCTGCTGAACAAGAGTACCAACAGCAACCCCGTACACGTGTTTCGGAATGGTTGCACCTCATCAGTGGAGTAGAGCTGTGCCTCTCTAAGAATAATGCACAATAGAATCATTCAGAACAAAGAAGTAAAACATTATAACATATACCCTAATAAATAATTAAAAAAGCATGTGATAAGGAATCATGTATCACCATACAAGAAGTCCATACACAGATTATAAAAGACGTAATAAAAGACGGGAACAAGTGTAAGGGCATAGGCAGCAGTTTGTAGACATTGAACAATCACAATTAAAGGAAATGGCACGCATGGCTTCCTTGGACACGTGACAATCAGCTGCAGTATAAACAATGGATTCCGCCCCATAGATCAAACTCCAAAATGGATCACTTTCAATGGAACTGAAATCCATAACAATCCCGCCATAATTCTTCATGTAACAGTGATTTAGCACAGGACATGATGTAAGCAAATGGCGCACTGATTCCAGTTCCATACCACAAAGGTGGCAAATCCTATCTTTGCGGCTTTGCGGGCTAATTTAATCCAGCGGCTATTATGTTCTCTGGACGGAAGGATGTGGAATCACAGGTATGAAATAAATCTGCGAATATAATGGGAGCACATTTTTGTTAAGTAGGGAGGTGATCTCGGTGGAATCCCTGCATACTAAAGGTTGCATAGTTTATATCAAATAGGATATGTGAGATATAATATCGAAATCATTTTTCTTCTTTACAATATTAGATAAATTGGGCATTTAAACTAGTTCCGCAAGGACTCGATCAGTGTTATAAAAAAGGCTACTGGCTAATATGAAGGGTGTTTATAGCCTGGTGAGGATATATCTGGGAGGAAATGGAAGGCAGAGTTCTGCACTTGGTTCATGTATTATGAACACTTTTTGATGCCCTTTGGGTAATCCAACTCCCTTGTTGCATTCCAGCATTCTTTCAACAAAAAAGATTTAAACACATCTTCAACTCATCTCTTGTGATTATTCTCGCTCTCTGTGCAAGACCATGTAACCCATGTCAAAGAGTTCCTTGGGTGGTTAAGGAACACAAGTTATATGCCAAATTATCCAATTTGTGTTTTCAGTAAAGATGATATACTGTCTTTGAGTATATACTCACACTTCAAGGGGTGGAAATGCATCATAAGGGCATGCAATGTATATTGTAATGGGCTTGTTCACATGACATCACGAAACTCCAAACATTCTTGGAGCTCCCTTTGTTGTGGATTCATTTCTCGGTATTCCATTGTCCTCCTTAAGCAATAATAACGTGTTCTGCCGGTCACTGGTCGGTCACTGGCCGGTAATGGTCCGGGCTACAAGTTATAGATCTAAGCGAAGCGAGGGCCTTAACACCAGGCCCGGGACCAGTGCCATTACCAGACCAATTAAGCCTGCAGAACCTGTTATTATTGCTATTAGTACACAAGGTAAATCCTTAAGGTGCTAATAGTCATTAGAAAAAAAATATGCCTGCTCTGCTTCGTCCAGTCAAAATTGCCATGGAAATTGAAGGCGGGGCTCTGCTCAGAGCCCCTCTTCAATTTCCATGGCTTGAACCGGAAGTCGAGAGAATGGTGCTTCCCGGGCAGAGGAGCCCTTTTCAGGTAAGGAGAGTTGGATTAGGTGGGGGGTGGGTGTTGGGGGCTGGAGGCAGTGGAGGAGGGAAAAACAGCAGCAGCGGGTGGAGTGTGGGTGGATAGACCACTCGGGTTGCTCTGAAACTTGCATTATTAGATTCAGCCCGGGTTTCGGGCAACCTGATTGGCTGCTGCAACCGTCAAAGGTGCAAATGGCTATTCAAGAAGGGAGTGCTGTGTAGAGTACCTGGAAAAATGGAGCAAAAGCCGTATTTCAAACCCTGAAAAGACTATGTACCACCACTGTTTTTTTAGCTGCCTGTCTCCACTCGCACCGATATGGTAGAATCAGACCCTTCTGCGTATTCTCTCAGATCCATTCTCCTGTGGAAGGATTTGGTCACCTTGTGTACAAAACGCCCACTTTTGGGGTGAGGGTTCTTGATAGGTTCATCCCCGGTGTTATCCCTTGGTAAAATGGGCCTAAATCAACATTTTTATTTCAGTAATAATAAGTCATACAGTAAAGGTTTACACAAACTTACAACAGCAATACATATTACATGAAATGAAATACATCTTATACAAACAGACAACATGCAAACAACAATTATTAGTGTGAGGGGGCAGCCAGATCAAAAACTCAAAAAAGAACATGCAGTAAAAGATACATATGTCCAAAGCAAGTTAGCCAGTTTTGTTATTTGATTATCTTAAGTATGAGGGAAAACAATTGATAAAACATAAAAAAATAACTTTAACTACTATATCACAACTAACGAGGGCTATTTGGGGAGCAATGAAATCAATGAGTGAAACAAATTGAATAGAGTATTTGTCAATCTGTTTTTTCAGAATATAACCTTGGCACGGATGTGCTCAACCATGTCACATCTGCAGTCAGATTCACTATGGTTGGAAAAGGTAACCTCTGACTTAGCCACTGAAATGGAGCAAAAACGTTGCCAGCGAGTCAGTTACTAAGTGTGTACCTGACCAGCACTACACAAAGTCAGATACTCTTCATGGGTCCACATAGTAAAGAAAACATGTTTTAAATGTCATTGGGCCTCATTATGACTCCGGCAATAGCTGTGCCGGTAAAACCTGCACGGCTGCCGCCTGAGTAATTTTATTTCTGGCGCCCGGGAATGGGCAATTACCGGGGCATTACAGCCCAGGTGGACCCGCTAATTTCAGGGTGCCGGAAAATATTACTCCCTATTCCCATTTGAGTGCCATTGGAATCGATGGGAATGGGGAGGTCGGATGCACCGGCACCCTTCATGAATGGTGCTGGTGCATCCGATATGGTCTGCTTGCGGGTGCCGGTCCGCCTGCCAGATCACACCTGGCGGGCGAAAAGGCACCCGCTTGCAGACATCGTAGTTTGCCAGTCTGGTAACAACAGTACTGGCAAGATTACTGGTACCGTTGTTACTGGACCGGCAAACTTATAATGAAGCTCATTGTCTCAAAGCAGAGAATGGAACGTGATGTCAAGAGTGCAATGACTGGGTTTACACTTCAGGGCATTGGATCGTCTCTTTGTAAATCTCTTGGTCTTCCAAAAAGTGTTCAGTAAAATTAAAACTTCTGAAAGCAAAACACTGGGGGGGACCTCACGAGAAAGGTGGGCCGGTTAGTGCTCTATAGCATTGGTTGCCTTACCGCATGTCGAAAACAGCACATGTGTGTACAGGCACCTGTGCTGTCATATCAGTATTATTCTTTCTGTTGAGTATTATTATTGTGTTGAGTTGCAATGCTGCAAACACTGCTCTGTGTTTCTCACATGTACATATACCTATTTGAGTAGTCTGTTTGCAAAGGTAACTATGATGCGCTCAACCTCAGTCTAGAGATGCTGGGGCATCTGTGAACAGATTATTGACCTTGCAAAAGACAAAACACAAAATGGAAGAATGACATTTTATTCCCACGGTCCTTTCTTTTGTTCTTCTTGCACAACTATCTTTATTTTAAAACACGTTCATGCATTTCATATCCTGCTACAGTGATATTTTGTTCCCGAGAAACAGGTCAATGTGGACTGACCTTTATTAATCCCTTAAACAATTACTAGATTGTTATTTTCATCAGGGCGTTTGTCCAATCATTGTCTTCAAGGTTTTGAACATGGAGATAAAAAAACTTTACTTTAAGAAGTTTCATGTATTTTGGTAGCAGTATATTAATTACCTGATTCTTTATAATAAAATAAACCAGAATATGTATTACTATGAACATTATAACCATGGCAGGCCCTAAACAGTGTTTTTCTTATCCCTTATGTAGCTAGACAGGATATGTCAGAAGCAGTGCACAAGGTGGCGGACCGGTATGCAGTTTCAAATGCATTCCTTTCAGTATAAAAAATGACTTTCTTTACATTTCTGATATGTTTTTTTTTCTTATAAGTATAAATGTATAAGTATTCTAAACTTAAACCTTTAAAAGACCAATATTATCAACAACTATTTTAAAGGTTAAAACATTAAACAAATTCATACAATAAACCTAACTTCCTTCCCGACTTTTGCAATGACTAAAATTAACTAAAC
Source organism: Ambystoma mexicanum (assembly GCF_040938575.1). Lineage (NCBI taxonomy): Eukaryota > Metazoa > Chordata > Amphibia > Caudata > Ambystomatidae > Ambystoma > Ambystoma mexicanum. Next base: position 1,318,403,408 of record NC_090931.1, on the reverse strand, counting down.
CTGCCAACCAGACATTAACCATGACCAGAACAATTCTTTTTCTTAAGAACCAAGATTGTGAAGAAAACTTCTAAAGTAAACATATCACAATATTAAGGCTTTTGGGCAGTTTATAAATAATGTTTCCACTTCCCCTGAAATCCCAAAGAGTCTACAGTGTCAGTAGGTTCTTGGCACTTTCCATTGAGCTCACAAAACTTAATGAGGCCCTCATAAATTAGCTCTAAACTTCATGTAGAATTTTCATGTGTCTTTCTTTGGGAATTTCTGTACATAAATCTGTTTTACTTTATGTTGTGGACTGTGTACATAATTTCCCCTAAAATGTACACAGAATGTTTACAAATATCCCAATGTTTAATCTTCTCTTTTAGCTTTGTAAAATCATGAACTGTTTTGTAAATTCATTGCCCAATCAAAATTTATATTTTTACAACATCATTGCAACTTGCTGAATATTCAAAAAGAGGTCTATTTGAATGCAACTCCAAGGATGTTCGCAAAATGCTAAACAAATATAATGTATTATTTTATAAAAAGAGTTTAATCTTTTAATTAAGAACATATTTTCCAGTGAGTGAAGTCCTAATTCTGCCCTAATATGTTTAATATGAATTGCTTCAGGTAGTCCTATCATGTTCTTCCATATTTTTGCCCTCTAAAACACAAAGCCACACCAAATCACATTCTGAATCAACTTCAGTGCCGTATGGAATACTAGGCACCAAATTCTGGTGATACGCCATAGACAAGGAGATAAAGAAAACCCTCTGTACAGAAAATCTAATCCCTGCAAGGTTGCCATCATGGCAAGATCCTTCTTATGATCCTATCCTTGCAGATTTTGTTTGATTTCCCTTTTGATAACCAAAATACAAAAAGATACCAAATACCAATAATAAAATGAATCTAACATATCCAGTTGTTGATTCTCTAAATAACAAACATGTGTTTGTAAAACTCATAATTGTGGTCCCTGGGATATTATTTCTAACTTATTTTCTACATATAATGGCCAATTGTATTAAGGCTTCTTTGAAAGATAATCACTGTGTGATCAATGAGGGTGTTATCTTCTGTGCATGCCAGACCTAGAACATGATTACTGCCAATATTGGTAGGAAAGTTCTTACAAAGTATTAGGGCCTCTCCCAGAACTCATAAAAAATGTATACATATCAAGTAAGTAGTGTGCAAAAATGCACCGCAACTTTAGTCCTAGGTTGGTATCAATTTTGTCGGAGAATTTGCGCTCGTAATTTAACCTTATTTTAACAGTGGTGTTATTATGAATTAAAATAATCAAGTTTAATAAGCCTTTATTTATACACCAAGCAGAGAGATTCACCCAAATGCTGCCACCATCCACCTTGTCAAGTGCAGCCATGAAATCTGTAAAGGCTGTGTGCACAGGCGATTCGTTACTTATCAGTCCTTTTGATTTGAATACAGTTATAACAAATTCATTGCAGACAGTTCTTAGGCCTTTACGGAATCCTCTAAGGAAAATGGACATGATGCTGTTAATCTAAACCCACTCATTTAATTCCTTTAACACTATTGAAGCAAGGATCTTGCTTGAAACATCTAACAAGGCTAGCAATCTATAGATATGAGGGTCTTCCTTATTACTCATCTGGTAAAGTGGTGCTATTAAGAATTCCATCCACATGGATGATAATACACTGATTTCCATATTATTACAGAGATCAAGAAGAGTGTCAGCCCAGAAATTAGTGCTGCCTTTCACTACTAAATTTGAAAGGTCACCAGGTCCTAAAGGCATGGAGTTTTCTGCCTTCTTTATTATACCAAATACATCATTCATGTAGAAAGAGCCCCTCCACATCATCTCAGTGCTTAAAGGCATGATTTGCTCCTTATTTTCAGAGTCCCAAAATCCCAGAATAATCTGGTTTATCCATTTCTCTTGTGAAGTTTCCTTTGAAAGGGCAACATGTTGATTGTTATTTCTATCAGAAACCAAAGCCCAACATCTTGATTCATCTTTCTTGGCTATTGCTTCTAGCATAGTTGTCTGTTTTCCATATTTCTCCAATTTGTTTGGTTGGATTTTTTTTTTCTATAATGTGGTTTTATCTTCTGTTTTTCTGTGGTTAATTTGGCACCCCAGTGCAGATTCTAATCTCTTTAGCTGTTTATGCATTTTTCTTCCCTTTCGGAATGGCTTTGCCAAACTCTCCAGCAGGCTTATTTTTAAGAATGGTCTTGCAAGATGTTCCAAATAATGCACATCTATAAGCGCATTCTCACATTAGTTCAGAAAAAGTAGGTCAAATTAAAATATGTGATTTACTTAATCCATATGTTTCTGGACTAGATGTTAATCTATGTCATTTTTTCAGATGGGCTTTCATCTTCATTCAATTTTTATGTGACCAAACAATATGCTTTTTACAAGTATTTACCCTCATTTCACCTACACAATGGATCCCTTGATTACCAACTTCATAATTACAAGTGAGGATGAGGAGAAAGTGGTCACTCCAAATGTTTTTTTTTCTTTGAGGTTTTCTACATCTGGCAAAATAGTAGGGTGATAAAGAAGAAGTTTATTGTTGAATGGTGAGTATAATTTTTCCATTTGTACTCACCAGGTATATCTCCGAAACGCTCACCCATTGCCAGAATCTTGCCCCCATCAAAAAATGAGAAGGTTAAATAGATTAGCAAGAAAAAGTTTATAATGGGAACAGAGTCCAGATGGATTAAGCTGGTGGTCGCACACGACGAAAAGGCTAGAGGACGCCAAGAATAAATATGTGAAGTGTCAGATTGCTTTGAGAAATGAGTAGCGCCCAATCGAAGGAGTCTTATTGTTAGCTCTCTATAGCCTCATAAAGTGTGCATACATAAAAGTGCGTGTCAGATTTAGCATTGCAGGTGTGTGACCAAGTGGAAAGCTGTACTAAAAATGCCTGATATGTCATGTTAGTTTGTGTGTCTTGCAGGAAGACATGAAAGAAGCGGGTTGGGCTTGCATTTGCAAGGTCATGAAAATTGAATGTCTAAGGAATGGTGCCACAGTGAAAGGCAGACAATGAGATAGTGCAGATTAGATTTGCTCGTATTTTGGGTAATGACTGTAAGGGAACATTAGGGAAATGTGGGCGTGTGTTAAGTGATCTGGAAATGTATATATACTACAGCTGTTCTGTGGTTTAGGGAGACTCAGGTTAGTACAATCTCCAAGGACTTGTCTAGCCTCTCTCCCTGCGGGCGTTCTAGAACGTGCATTCACTTCTTGCGAGGAGGTCTATTTTAGAGTACAGAGATCCAAGGTCAGCCGTGACACTCCTATTGACCACTCTTTCGCCTTTCGTTCACTTGTCTTTATATTGAAATTTCAGTTCATTTTACATTTAACTGAACTGGCCAAATTCTCCGAAACTAGTACTAATAATCATTCAAAGGGCACGAAATAAACACTTTTTGCTGCAAGCACATTTCAGACAGAGGGGCCATTAAGGGGCCCGTCATTATGGAATGTGAAGATAATATATGAGCATTTCTACCCCTGTTTGGGGTATAAAGGTACATGTAGGAGCAACGTTTCAACTCAGTGCGTCACATTTAAGAAAGAATACATGACAGGGTGAGGAATACCCGTCATGCATTGCACCTCCCATCGCGCCTGTTCCAAACAGGCACAGGTGAAAGTTATCCTTTTCTGCTCATTGCAATGTGCATCCCGTTTTTTAATTCGAGATTAGCATCGAATTGAGCACCAGCGCCCCCAGCCTGTGTAACTGTGCAAATGCAATGAGAAAGGGCATCTGAACGTGGGCACCCATTTGTCCCTAGAGCACCTCTATTTTTGGTGCACCTGCTCAGATGTGCCAGGGCCTCTCAACACTTACACCAGAAAGAAATTTGAGAATCCGGCGTAATGGGTGCATTTTCTGCAAGATGGCGCTGCAGAAAAATTGCACTAAAATGCCTTTTTTTGTGAGATGGATGTAGTGAAATATTGAAATTATGTACTTACTTACATACCAGCGCAAAAAAAATAAAAATAAAGTACCGTCACGAAAGATTATTCTCAACATCCTGTGATGAAAGCACCAAGGTGATTGTTTGAAATAAAACGTAGCAGATGATGTCCAGTTTTACGCCAAAAATGCCTTACTTCTTCAGCCCAGACAGGCCGTACCTCTCCGGCTCTTGCCATCCTCCTTTCATCTGCCCACACTTCTTTGCACTGAAGATGTCATGTCACAGACTTCGAGGCTTTTTAGGTTTTCGTGTTCTCCCCTCCTACCCGTGTGGCCTACGTATGCCTCAGCATTGACGCGTGCCAGACCGCTCTTCCATCGGATGCACGCGCAAGCCTTTGTTTCTGTGAGAGAAAAGCGAGATTTCTAGAACGCTCACCCAGCTCGAGCCTCCAGACCTTCTAGAAATCTCGCTTTTCTCTCACAGAAACAAAGACTTGCGCGTGCATCCGTTCGAAGAGCGGCCAGGCACGCCACAATGGAGCACCCGAATCTTATCAAGGATTTTCAGTAGTTAATGCTTGGAATAGTAATTTAACGCTCGTATTATCTGAAGTAGTATTATTACCTGCCATTAAGCCATTCGATAACTAATCGTGAATAGGTATAATTAGTTCCAGCGACGCAACACAATGTTGGCCTTGTGTTTGCCTCAACTATGCATGTAAAAGATTACAGAGAATGTCCAGGGAATGTACAGTTATTTTATTGAGACACATAGTGTTTTTTTAATGAGTTTTCTATCATGTTATATGCACCCACGTATGAAGGGTAAAAGGCCAGTGGAAACATAGGAAGTGCCCATTCGGACCAAAGAGAATGCCAGGGGTAGAAGCGGCTACCTCTGGCCACTCCCAAATGACGTCCCGGGTTGCAGTGTAAGGATTTGGTCTGTATGTAGCCCAGGCTTGGGTTGGTCGGAAGTTGAGAGGACTTTCGTTGGAATGTCCGGATAGCGGTGCTATCTGCACTACTCTAAACGAGCCAGATTTGAGGTCATCTTATAACGAGTCCGTTTTCTGCACTGCGTTTTCACTCACCATTGGGTCTGCAACCCCTCGATCGCTCTACCTTCCGACCCACTCTAGGGGAATCCATGTGCCTCTTCTGGGCTCTTCTGGGGCCATCACTGTTTTATATTCCCCTTCTACTTCGCCCTGCCCCAGCCCCCCAAAATACTGACTATCTGGTGTTCCCTTGGCCCTTCCTCCCAATGGATGCTCCTGCATCTGGGAAGTCCACTTTCTTCCCTGAATAACGATTAACTCTTTGCTTGCTGTTCAGGGAGAAGAATGCAGTGCATCTTTGTTACATCTGGGACACCCCAGAATCCTTTTTTTGGGGAGGGGCTTGGAGCATTGCTCTTAGAACAATAGCCCCATTCATCCAGCATCAATGTGCGTGTCACCAGAGTCAGTCAGCCCCTTCCAAGAACACAGGCAGTGAAATGAAACCAATTATCTGTCTGGCAGGAGGTTCACTGAGTGCCACCTGCTGAGCTGGATCCATGCCTTGTGTTGCTATGTACCTGCCGTAAAGTAACCTCTCGACAAGACAACCAGACTGAAAGAAAACAACCCTCTAGGGAAAAAGACATGGTGCCCCTTCTCTGACAAGAACAAGAGTTTTATTTTGTATACAAAAAGGAGAAGGACCGAACTGCCGTAGAGATTTCTCTCTACTCCAAAGCAAACATCGCATTATAACTGCAAAGGGCATCATTCATGACTTGGACAATATACAGTGCTCATCCCCCATGCTCATTGGCTACCGCCTATTTACATGCTGATGATCACATATAGACCCCTGATTCATTGGTTACATTTTCTCTGACTCCAACGTCTTCACACGTGGGTGACGATCTCTTCACCTTGGGTCACTGTAAAAGGATTGGTTGAGGTTCTGAAAACACTACTCTGGCCTGAAACCTAATCATGTGATGTGCACGTGGCCTGCAACACAAGCTCAGTGGAGAACTTCAAGGTCAGTCTGGAACTTGCGAAAAAAGCATCCCTTTTCTCATCCCAGGCATGCAGGTGCCCCGATCATACCTCCCCACTGTAATCTACCAAACGTTGGCATCATCCTTTACTCTCCTTGGTACAAATCACAGACTTTGTTGTCTTCTGATCCCCCTTTATCAGTTACCACTCCCAAGGGGCAGGTCTGGGCTTCCCTCAGTCGTACTAATCAGTCCAAATAGTGAAGCATTAAGGGGTTTTGCTCATGGGAATCTAGTAGTTCAAATGGGATAGCCATTCTCCTGGGGGGAGCTAGTGTCCTAAATCTCTGCTGGTGTTTTGGCAACTCAGGACCTCTGCCCTCACTCCCATGGATCTGGCCTTTACAATGAGCTGTATCCCTTACTCATGGTGGATCGCTCACATTCCTGACTAATTTTGCAAGGCTCTAACAAAATGTATCTTTGTGTGTGTTTTCATATTCCCTTTCTCACCAGGGGTGGGGGAGAAAGATTCACCTGCAAGGTTACATTGTTTTGTGCACCCAACACGGCCTGTGTGGATTCAGGCCTACCTCCAAGTATAGTGTCAACGAACCATTCTGTATGTATATCGTGCGCATGCAGTATACCATTCTAAAAAGTTTGTTAGTTGTGTGTCTTATAAGGTCTTGTAATAAATATGCCCTGTGGCATTTTACCTACACCCGTAAGTCTCCCCGCTACCCCTTGTACCCACTTATGTATATCTCCCACATGTTAGTACATGTCTGAATCGCTTGGGAGGGGCTGGGATCTGAACGTGCATCCCAACCCTCTGACAGTGAATGTCCATTCCCGCCTGCTCTCCCATGTCCTGCTCAAATTGAAGGTCCACTGCAATGATGTTCAGCTCGGATTGCACTTTATAAATAGTCTACTTTCTTGCATGCGTACATAGGATTAACTCCTTATCCTAGGTCATCCGAACATGTCCACGCCAAGCTGATAATGTGTATCCTTCAACTACCTCCATTGCAAGCCCCCCACAGGAAAGCCTAACTCAAACAAAAGAAAAACATCCTTTCACCTGCTCCCCTAACTGAGCTGTCCAGCCCCCCATTGCGCCTTGCAACCATCCCTCCCAGGCACTACATTTCAACCCTAAATTGCCTGCTTCTAAACTGGGGCCAGATTACAGAAACTTTGCACCACTGCAAGTGCAACGTTTTGTGGTATTAGCACTAGTGCCCTTTTTCTAGAACCACTGGGACATATTAGAAAACCATTGCACCAGGACAAGTGCAGTTTGCATTTTGTCTCGAGAGGACAACTCAGGGGCAACATGCCCGCCTTGGAAGCAAGACAGCACAGAGAACCACAGGTTTGATCCCCGGGTCCGCGCTTAGAAATTTCTGGGTATTATTATCATGTTATAAGTACCAGGGCCAAACATGCCCTAGTGCAAAAAAGATGTATGTTTACTGCATATTTCTACCAGGGCAAAGTTAGCCCTAGCGCCAATAGTAAATGGTATTATCACTCAGGAAAGCATTGCCCTGGTGTGAAAATGTATCTTTTTTGCACTACAGAAGTTTTTGCCCTGGTGCTTATACCATGCCAAATGCACTTGTCATGGTGCAATGGTTTTCTAATATGTTCGAGTGTTTTTAGAAATAGGGCAACATTTTTCCTTTTGCTAATAGCGTGCAACTTTGCACTTGCACCGGTGCAAAATAGCGGTAATCTGGTCCCAGCTCTTCTTCTAGCAAACCTTATTCTTAATGTAAAATGCGATGCCGTCTTCCTCACAGAAACTCGGTTTACCCACAAAACCTAACTACAATAATTTCTCTGCAAAGTGATTCAATCATTCCTTGCCAGGTCTAAAGAGAAACGGCAAAGCCAGTGTAAGGGGATTGAGAAGAAAAACGTACCCACAAAAAAACACATACGTAAGCCATCTTTGGTAATGCAAAGCCTCTGTCTGCCAGGCAAAAAGGACCCATTATTCTGCAAGAATATTCAATGCCAAGAAAACCCAAGCTGAGCTCTTGAGGGTACTTGCCAAACTCTCAAAGCTCCCACCTTCAACACCTTCAGCCCCAAAAACGCTGTGATGGCCTGGCTCTTCTTCCCATTTAAAGTCTCCACCATCAAATTCAATTATCTAGCAACCCCATACTGGTGCCTAATCTGCCTACCTCCACAGAGGATCACTTCACACTTATTTATTTTTGCATTTATTTCAGCGCACAAAGCCCTGAGGCATCTAGGCACTAGCTACAGAAAGAGCATTGTACATAGATGAAGTGCAAGATGACAAATATGGTGGTAGACATCATTGGCAAGTATACATAGACTGGCAAAGCCTGCCCTCAGGGTGAAGGGGACTACATCAGGCAGCATATGGTCACATTGGTGAGAATTATACGGACTAGAGAGCCTCACCTCATGGTGCGGGGAGCAGCCCCAAGCAGTATATAGGACACATTACACAGGCTAGAGAGCCTCACCTCAAGGTACGCAGGCAGCCTCAAGCAGTATATAGGACAAATTGGTGAGAATTACACAGACTAAAGAGCCTCGCCTCATGGTATGGCACAGCCTCAAGCAGTATGTAGGACAAAATGGTGTGTGTGAACAAACAGGGTAGGCAGAGAAGGTGTGACGAAGCCATATCGGGCAGTGCAGAGGAATGCAGGCCAGATCCACGATGGTTAAGGCGGATAAGGTTAAGTTTCCTAGCATGATGCTGTTGGTCAAGTCAGATAAGATATGGGCAAGATAAGCATTGCCTCACACATACGTACACACATGAATAACGCAGGGCTATCGGACAAATCAAGCTGTTACATTTACGGCTATATGCTCCAGTGCAAGGCTGCAGGACAAATCGTGTAAGTAGTAAGAAGACTTGGGTACATACACCGTACTGGGCTACGAGGCAAAGTGGGGTTTGCAGCAAGTTACAAGAGAAGGGGCGCAGGAGCCAAGTCCAGTAGATAGTTTGTGGTGTTAGCAGAAAAGTGGTTCTGTGTGCCGGAAGGAGCAAGAAGCCAATCTCCTACATTCTCTTGTGGGTTTATCCACCTGGACCAACTCGTGATTCGTTCAATCCAGGTTGGTCATCCCCGGCCACCGAAAATAGGGTGCACCAACAGTGGAGATCAGCAATATGTGGCCCTCTTCAGTTTTGATGGTGCAGCAGGAGTACTTCTGGGTGAGGACGCAGGAGGAGGTGGTTTACAGAGCCTTCAGTAGTAGAAAGGGGAAAGTAAGGAAGTTATGGGGGTTGATTTGGTTTGGTAGGAGGGGTGACCAGGGTGCAGACAGAGAAACACGGCGTGGGGGCGAAACATCCCCATTTAGAAGCGAGAAAGGAATCGAAAAGGGTGTAGAAGGGAGGTTGCGAAAGAGCAGGGATATCAGGGGCTGTGCAATCGCAAGCGTTTGTGATTTTTGTTAATGCAAAATGGTGCTGTTTTCTCTCTCAGAAAGTGGGACCTGATAAATAGGCCCCACTTTGCAATGCTTCATGATGAAATAGTGTTGCACACATGTGTAATTTGGACCCTATGCACTAACATCCCAGCAACTGCCAGGTGGTATCAAAACTTGGCAGCCCTAGAGTAAGCCCTTCTCCATCCCCAACCTGAACATTGGTGAATCCATGCCCCCCCAAACCACCCCAACCCAGCCACGATCCTAATGCGCAGCTCCCACAACCTTACTAGCAACAAAATCATCCCTCTCCTCAGCCCCCCAGCCCACTCCAAAGACACCACCACCCTGGTGCAACACTAAAATGACTTGCTTTCCAAAACACTTGATTTCCTGCCCCCTTACAACTAGGAAGCAAAAGAACATCGTACACCTAAACTCCTAGTCCACACCAGAGCTTACTGCCTACGAAGAAAGAAAAGAGCAGCCAAAAACCACCTGGCAGAAAGAACCTAGCACAGCTAGCTAACAGAGCTCTCTTTGCAAACATCTCCCGCCACTACAGACAATCCATTCACAAGGACAAGGTGTCCGCCTACAATGAAAGGATCTCTAAAGTATCTGCCAGCTCTTGTGAACTCTTTGCCTTCCTCCATGAGCTGGCGACCCATTCTCTTCCCCCACCACCATCGTGAAAGACAACACTTGTTGCAACGTCGTCCAAGACACCCTTACCAACAAAATCGCTCTCCCACAACAAAAGCAAAAGATTGCAGCCAAATGATTCAACACCCTGACACCCCTCACAACACCACTTGCAGAACCTACAGACTTTCCCCCCTTTGAGTTCCAATCCATTAGCGACTACACCCTTGGGAAAAACATCAAAGGCCTCAAACCTTCCTGATGCAATGGGGACTCCTGCCAAGCTCCAATCATGAAGGATTGCACTGAACCACTTCTCCCGCTCATCATCACCATCAGTAACTTCTCCTTCACTTCTTGCACCATCCCTCTGGCTCTCAAAGAATCCTCAGTATGCCATCTACTCAAGAAACCCTCCCTTGATCCTTCCATCCCCACCAACTACCTTCCCATTACCACAGTCCCTTTCTTACTAAAGATCATTGACAGGGTCGCTTACCTGCAAGTCTAGGACGTCCTGGCGTCTCATCACATCCTAGGATGTCGAAAGTTTGGGTTCCAGCCCAAATATGGAACTGAGACAGCACTATTAGAGCTAAAAAATCAGCTTGATTATGCCAACAACATAATCATATGGCATAATCATATGGCTGCAAGATGTTGGGAGGGACACAGGAGGGAGTGGGCCCTAAAGCTTTCCAGAGAAGGTACGACCTGCCCTTCTTGCAGCCAACGCACTCTGGAAGCTAACATCAGAAAGCAAATACTCTTGTTACAGCAGCAGAGATTGGCCCCTTACAGGAGGCTTGAAATCTACCAATCTGCTGTGGAACAATGATACAAAAGACAGTGAGAACTCCCACCTCCTCAATAAATCATCCTTAGAGTCAAGACGAATAAGGATTTCACTGAAACATTTTTGAGGTGTCATTCTTCCCAAAGTCCCCTGCCATTGTGGTGAGGATGAGGATATCCAAGGGAGAAGCAAGAACATCCACTCCTCTCACTCACTTCAGGGAGACATTTTGAGTGACCTGCTGCTCGCAAGCTTTCCAACTGCACCTGCAAATGTACTTTAGACACATTCCTGGCTGGGAATGGTAACAGGCAGGACTTACCTTTCTCCTAAGACACACAACAGGGTCTTACAGCTATCCAGGATCAAAAGAAGCAGTCTTGGACTCTGCGTCCTGTTTCAAACCACTTTTGATCCGACTCAACTGCTCCAAGACCCAACGAGGCAGACATTCTACACTGTTTGAACCACTTTGATCCACTTAAAGCCATCCATTTGACCTTGCCTGACTGTTCACCAGTGTCTTTGAGCCTGTCGCTGCAGTCAACCCCACTGCCTCAATGGATTCAGTCGAACCAGCTCCCTACTTGAATTAACTCATCAAGTCACCCTCAAGTCATGAAAAAGTGAGGAACTGCACATTGCCTGTTCCAAGCTTCCTTGAAGCCTCAAACTGATAGCTGATTGATGCACAGTGTTTACCACCCATCGAACTGACCATTTCAACACTGACTCGACCATAGAGAAAGCGCCCAGAATCCCAGCACAATGCTGTCAAGCCCCAAGAAGAGGTTTTGAAGGTATACACAATGGTGCTATCCCCTGGGCCTTATTTCTAGACATAAATTAAGACCTTCATATGCAGAGTGCCCCTTTCAACCAAATTTCTTGATTGGACATTTCCTTGATTTTAGTATCACAACACCATTGTTGTTTTGTATGCGTCCTTGGTGGCGTGCACCCCCTCTTGAAGAGTATTAAATGCTTTCTGACCAGGCTACCTTAAAGAGGTGAAGGCCGTGTACCATTCATGTTATGCCTGTTTCAACTTTACGATTGAGATCAAAGCTGGTTTAGTAGTAGTGTGGTGCTAAGTAGGAGTTTGGAAAATACTACTCATCCCTTAACTTCTGCAAAGCAGTAGTTACTCATCAAAAGGGCAGAACTCCCCATTGAGGAGAGGGAGTGGAACAGCCATTTGAAAGAATGGGGCCCATGGAAGAGGCATGCTGAGTAGATCAATATTTAGTATTTCACTGGAAAGGATGGGTGAGTGGTCATTCTTTGATGAGCTGGGGTGTGACTTCACAAGATACATCCTCTCTTGTTCTTCTCTCTCTCTCTTTCTCCCACTCCCTTTTCTGGTAACACTCTGCAGGCCTCCGCATTTTACCTGTTCCTGGTGCAAATATTCAAAGCACTCTAGCTGGCTTTCTCCCACTACACTCTGGACATTATCAATCACTCCCTCTCTTCAGATGTCTTCTCCTAAAGAGGGCCAGCCATGGTCAAATCAATCTCTCCGGCTGCAGGCCTCTCACAAAGCTAGCGTTCACCTTCCAAACTACATGAGAGTGACGTCTGTGACCAACGCCAATCCCACATTCAGGGCTATCCATGACTCTCACAAAGCATATTTTACAGCCAATGATATTCTTACCTTCTATTTGCATTTAGCCACCACATTCCAGGCTATGCTGCATAAGTCTCAGATAGCAAAAGATCCTGCTCCCTATTTTTCTATGCCATCAGCTGCATGAACCTTCCTCCCCGCCCTCATGTGTGCTCTGTTCTCCATGCATGACCCTGCCTAGCCCCATCACCTCATTGTTTAAATACTCATCTCCTATGGTGTCCCTCACTCTGGCATCTCTGGAAAGGTCTAGGGGCATAGCCCCCATCACACCATAATTAGGCACAACATAGCCATATGTCTCTTGCCACATCACTCCTCCATCCCTACTCTCCCCCGAGTCTGACTGTGCAGGCAACCACCCCATAAGTGAAACACACATACTAAATCTTGGCAACTACTTTGTAATTGGTCCATGCTTGCTACGCCTCTCCCACACCTCACTACTGCATTGATATTGTCATAAAGTAAGACTGACAGACGAATCCATGAATGCCAACAATACTGACGGTGTTTTTAATCTGGGTGTACTTTGTCGCCAACCAATAGTGATTGAGTGCCTGCTGGGGCATACCTAGGCCTTGCCTAACTCCCAGTTGGGTATATTACCTGGAGCTGAATTTTCCGCAATCCAGTACTGTACCCTGATATAGATTAGTCCCCTGTATTACTTTGCATCACAATCTAGGAATGAAATTACCCACTAGCTTTCGGAGATGGCATTGTTACCTTTTTATTACGTGGACGTAAGGCGCATATTTCCCATGCCACATGGACTAAACCCAATTTTTAACAATATAAGTGTTACTGTAGAATTCGAAAAAGGAACCTACAGTGAGATACGCAGCCTTTCAAAATAAATTGCTATTCCATTACTCACTTTTCTGGTTAGCTTGTTTATTTAGAGGCAATTGTTTCTATTAGGGTGAATGTGGGGGCCCGGGGGTGATTCTAGCCTTGAGCCGTGGTGTTTCTCCTAAACTGTAAAGTCTGATGATTAGCATATGCCTTTTTAAAATGCTAATTTCAGACATATGCTTGGACATGTGACTATGTTAAAGTCCCTGTTATCAGAGACTGTGCCATTTGCTACAACCTGATAAAACTCAGCCCAAAGTCTACAAGAATGCAGACACTTTTCATTCTTCATGGTGCTCCCTCACATTCCAAGCTTTCTGGTAAGTATGAATAGATGTATATACCATCCTCCTTTCCTGCAGAGGTTTTCTGTCTATAAGGATGGTTTCTAATGCAGCCATCACCTTATCTCTTGCCCCTCCTCCATCTGTATTAAACCATTCATTCTTCTTTATAGGTTTATTTTTTATTTAGGCAAGTTTTATGTTTGTTCGCTAACACCTACCCCACTGGGTAAACTTGGTATATGCATTACATATGTCTGAGGAGGAATTGTCTTGCATTTCGCAGATTTCAAATAGGTTATACTTGTCATTCATTGTAATCGTTTTCATTCTTTCGTGATCAATTTTTCTCCATCTGACGGATCACCTATTATCATATACTCGCCCTCGACAATGCGACCCACTTGAGGATATGTACTTATTGCTTTATCTAAACTGAATTGGCGATGGAGTGGATAGTGATGACTCATGGAATGAGTTTCATATCATGGAGCAAGCTCCAATGTGAGCAGGGTGAATAAAATATTCTATGAGGGAAATGTGTCCAGTCCCTTAAAAAAACTACTTTCTGAGGCGTCTGCGATGGAGCACCCATTAGTCACCCGAAAAGTCCATTTATATAGAAACTATTGGCATTTTCTCACCTCTCCGTCAGCTATGGGTTGACGTATTTCATTTGGTTTCATATCCCATTGAGAGCATTTCTGAGTAGTTCCTGATTTAAGATTGAAATTCCCTCTTTTTCGCTAGGATGGGGAATTTATCTTGTCCTTCCATAAAGACATGGACCCCTTCTGCCTCTAACTTTTCTATAGGAGAGTCATCGTGAGTACTAGTTGGAGCATTATAAAAATGTATCATATAAACAGGAGATCTCCTATGGGCAAAGAGGCCGTCCATCAGCAGATCTTTGTTCTCTTCTTCGTCTTGACTCTTCATAGTGTACAATAGATGCCTTGCAATGGAGCTGCATAATCTCCCAGAATTGTGGTCTCCGGGATTTGTCCCTGTTTTATTTATGTATTTGTTTATTTATTGTATTTGTTGACAGCGCACAAACCCGTGAGTATCACAGTGCTGGTACATTGGTGAACAAGACAAAACCAGGAAGGTACATAAGCAAGATAGTATATGCTGCGCATAGTCAGGTAATGGGCACACCCCAGTTTCAGGTTAGTCATATTTGTCAAACAGCCAGGTTTTTAGCAGTTTTCTGAAGATGAGGTAGGATGGCTGCTCTTGGATGTGGAGAGGTAGGGGGTTCCACAGGGTGGGGGCAATGACTGTGAAGCAAGACCCCCCTCTCTTTTTCTTGATAATCTGGGGATGGCTAATGATGGAGTGGATGAGGACCGTAGGCAAGGGAGTTTGGTTCTTTTGGAAATGTGTTGGCTGAGGAAGGAGGGTGCCTCATTGTGGATGCATCTGTGGGCTATGGAGAGGATCTTGAAATCAATATGTGCTTTGATTGGCAACCAGTGATTGTCACGTCTGGCATGAGAGATGTGGTCCGATTGCTTGAGGACCCAGACAGCCTGGAGGGAATTGTTTTGGATCAGTTAAAGTTTAACCAGAGGAGGTGCCTGCAAAGATGGCGTTGCAGTAATCCAGTTTGCTGTCTATAATTGCTCTGGCAAGGGAGAGGCGGTTTTCAGTGGATAGGAATTTTCTGCCGAGGTTGATGAGTTTAGTGGTGTAGGCTGAAGAGGAGGCGAGGGCATTCACGTGTTTATGCATAGATAGTTCTGCATCCAAGTGAACACCCAGTGTTTTCACATGACTAGTGACGCTGATGGGGTTTCCGTCAATGCAGAAGGAAGCAAAGGCCGGGTCTGTTTAAGGAGGTTTTGATCACGTGTGTTGTAAAGCTATCTAGATGAGGAGTACAAGTCATCCAGGATTCTTGAATCAGTATGATGTCATATCCTTTAACAAATGTATGCCATCTTACATCTTCAAGATTTTATACGAAAAGGACAGCTATATAACAAGATACAATATTTAATAGCTTCTTTTCTTCCATGGTAGGATTCAGTTTGATGGGGTGAATGCGGGTCCACCACTGCAAGGTTCATAATATTAATATATATGGTAAGAGGTTCTAGATCTTGACAGACATATCTTTGACATGCCATTAATGAGATCACAGTTTGCTGGTTTGCACACACAAGGATTAAGGATCTCCGAAATAATTGCCCTTTCATCATTTTGGCCAGTTTATAGCCATTTGATATTATTTACTTTTTAAAATTGAGAATATGTTGCCCATGCAGCCCTCCAAGCATAATGATCTTCTTGTTTGTCTAAAAGGGTTATGTTATGGCTAGTATATAGCTTATATGGCTGCCAATTGATTCACTAAGCCCTTTGGCATAATGGAAGTTCGTCATTATCCTCCAATGATTGTAAAACATTATAATGACTGCATAAGGGAATTGAATTATGTATCAGAAGACTTTGGTGATTAGTGGTAGCATTGTAGATATTGTTAAGTAGCCTGATCTTGGTGAGCCATGTTCTGGTTGGGTACACTCTGGTGATGATAATGTTGGCAATGAGGGCAACATTGGTAAAACGATACCAATTAGCATAGTCTAGATGTCTTGTCATGTTTGCATACCATCAAATTAGTATCCAAAAAGCTAGTAACTATTGTACTATTTCAATCAATCAATTAAAAAAAACGTATTTCGCAAAAATGTCACAAAGGTCACAAAGGTGAAAACATACATGAATAAAAAAGTTAAAATACAATCTATCAAAATTCATTGAAAGTAGAAAAGTATACATATGGTGAAAGTGCGAAGTGCCCAATAAAAAGAAAAAAGAGAGTAAAATCAAGTCTCTTTTTAGCTTCCAGTGGGGAGATTATCATCGCAGCCCCACTGTCTCTTGATCACTTCAGTATAACTTTTCCTCTGTCACTATGCCCATCCGTTTATGTCTTAGGAGCCAGGCTCTCTGGACATATTGGGCAACACAGCTTACAATATATGGGTTTGTAGTCCTTTTTCATAGCTCTAGTGCCTCAATGGTAGAGCAGACACCGGCTTCCCTCAACAAATGGCGTAAATAGCTCACTCTCAGTGGTTTTGTGCCCACACACAAAAGAGAAAGTGGGTCACTGGCCCATCTCCCAGACTGCATACAGGGTAAACCTTTGGACCACCCCCAACCCAACAGTTGGTAAAAGTGGCAGTCAGCAAAGTCCCGAACCGCAGTCTTACTAAGAGCGATCTTGCAAATGGAAGGGAATGAATAATTGAGGTAGCTTTGTAAAACAAATTCAAATTTAGAACAGAGATACACTGAGCCACAATACAGTCTGCCTACCTTTTCAACCATCTTTTTCCTAGAGATGACAAAGGCTACTTTCTTAATTCTTCTATGGGCCGCCTTATCTATATTTTGCGGCTTCTCCCACAATCTGGCCTCATTAAGTTTAAACAAACACTTTTTTTTCACGAAAGCCACCCAAGGAAGGCTTTTGCCACTCTCAAGACCCAAAAGATTTTTCAACGCTCTTCATACTTTCCAAGGTCTTTGGATCTCCAGAGCCTCACGCAATATGATGTTGGAGAGAGAGAAGCTGGGTCGCCAATTGGACATAGGTCGAGTTCCAAGTGTATAAGAGCATTGGGAGTAGAACTAGGGAGCTGTAACAGTTGTTTCATAAATGTATTTTCCTCCCTGGTGAGGCTAGTGATGTTTGTATTACCCCAGAGCTCTGAGCCATAAAAGTTGGCAGCAATAGCCTGTTTGCCATAAAGCTCGATGGCCGGGTTCATTGCCCCTCTCCCAAAACTTTGGTGATTAGTGGTAGCATTGCAGATATTGTTAAGCAGCCCAATCATGGTGAGCCCTGTTCTTGTTGGGATACACTTTGTTGATGATAATTTTGGCAATGAGGGCGACATGGGAAAAATGATACCAATTAGCATAGTTTAGATGCCAATTAGCATAGTTTAGATGCCTTGTTATGTTTGCGTACCATCAAATTAGCATTCAAAAATCAAGTAACTACTCCAGGAACTCTAAATCTCAGTACAGGGCAATCTCCTGAAATTGTACTATTTTTCTGGCCTACCCCAGCCATTCTTCTAGCCATTAATAACAATGTGGGAGTTAAATGACGCCTGTTTCTATGGGCATTGATCCAATTTACCACCTTGCTCATAAGACTTTTAGTATCTTTGCACACTATGGTGACGCAATAATGGGGCGTCTGGAATTGTAACCACAAGTGGCTTTGACTGCGGGGGGAGATCAAAAGCAGAGCCCTTTGCCTTACTAATAGATTCCTTTTATATTTTGGAACATAATCCCCTGCGGCAGTGGTAGAAGTGTACCGAAAAAAGTAGTGGAAGTGTGGTTTCGGTAGGGGAGAGGTTAGGCGGGAGCATAGTGCAACATGTGACAACTTTTGCCAGCGGAACATTTCAATAGTCTAAGTGACTAGTAACTAAGGCTCCTATTACAACTGTACACTTGCACAAGGACATGAATGGACGAATCCTCTATATAGAATGGTGAATATGGTCGTAAAAAGTAGAGGAATGGTAAACAGAAAAAAATAAAAGTAGTGGAACACCGCTCCCGACCGTTCCCACTCACTTAGATCACTGCTCTGTGGATTCCCCACTTTGTTAACCAACATGTATCCTCTGATCTCTCATTCCTTTTTGCCCTTTATTCAAGTCCCCAATATGAGGCCCCCACAAAGGGTTTTATAATGGGGTTTATGGAGCCCATTATTTATTTATTTATAATAATATAATTACATCCAAAATCGTCTTTGTATATAAAAAATAACATATCAATACATAACAATTCACAGTAAATCATTGCATCCCATAAAAAGCCCATAAATATTTCTATAAACATTTTGTAAAGTGAAAAACATATTTCCAATCAAAATATAATCCCCATTGATAATTTACGTAAAATTTCCATACACAGAATATAAAATGTTACCAAATGGTAACGTAATTACCATCCAGTAAACCTTAAATCGTAGGTTCATAAAAATTCATCTTATTATTTTAAAATTTCAAAAACGTGTTTCTAATATTGTCGAGACCAACACATTTAAACATTAAATGTTCTGTGGAATCAATAGCAGCCTCCCTACTTAATCTGCAGAGATGTTCTAGTCTGGGAATTCCCAATTTAGCACCCTCAATCTCCAGAAAAGATGAATTATTAAATTTGATTTTCAAATACTGCCTTACTACTTGACTATTTGGGTAAGCATCTATATACTTCAGGAGTTGTCCACGTTCTAACTTATAGTAAATAAAGGAACCACTGTTGACATGTGTCGCCAATCGCACTATATCTGTTTCACACATGTAGTCCTTTAACCTACGCTTGACAACTTTCTTTAGAGATTGGTTAATCAACCCATTAGAACGTGATACCTGACATATCTGCCATTTCATGTAAATTCCCAACAACTTTCCCAAACATCCAAACCTTTCACAGTGAATCATCTCCAAAATAGCTTGAAAAACTTGCACCATAATTGTGTCATTGTCCAATTTTGTTACCCTCTCATAGCACATAACCAATTTGTAATTAACCTCCATGGGTATACTCATAAGCTCAAACGCCAAATGCAGATATTCTAAGGGTAATGTTTTAGGAATTCTTAACAAAAGACGCAGGATTTTACCTTCCAGCTTTTCCAATACTTTCTGAAATTTATGAGCCCATGCTTCTGCGCCATATAACATGCAAGATACAATTTTGGTCCTATATAGCAACAGTACCGTTTTTAGGGAGTCACCGCCCAGTTTATGTAATGAATTGGCTCAGCATTCTAGTTTGCCTTGTCCATATGTATAATTCCAAAGTAACGTCCATCTCAATTTGTCGTCAACCGATATGCCCAAATATTTATAGCATGTTTGTTACTTGATCAATTGGTATAGAATCATGTTTCCAGACACATTTAGATGCCTAATTGCTTGCCAGTGTGAAAGCCATAATTTTAGTTTTCTTGATGTCAATACATAGGCCAGCTTCAGTTGCTTAATTACTTTTTAGGGGTGTGACCCAGGAATAACAAATCATCTGCATATCCTAACCACCCTATTCTTAAGGCTCCAACTTTGCAGGACATGCAGTCGGAATAGTTAGGACATTGATTAGATCAGCATGGAATACGTTGAAGAGGTTTGGGTCAAGTATACAGCCCTTCTTAACCCGCTCTTCGTCAATAGCCATTCAGACACTCTACCCTGCCCATCCAATCTAATTCGAACCCTGGTATTACAATATAACTGCATAATCATCAGCAACAGCTTGTTTGGTATTTTCCATGACATCGGTTTTTGCCATAGGTGATTTCTCATAACAGTGTTGAAATGCTGCACCAAAGTCGATGAAAGCAGTACACTGGCAGTTGTCTTTGACAGCCGTATTCCACCAGTGATACCAAAGTCAGTTATGAATCGTACTAGTTTGACATCTGAAGCCTGTGCGATTCGGTGGCAAGATTTTCCTGAGATCAATCGATTGATTTAACTTGTCCAAAAATACCCTAGCAAACAATTTGACTGGTATGTCTAACATTGCGAATTGGCGGTAGTTAGCAAGGTTCTTCCAACATACTTTTTTACACACTGGCAAAATATTGCTCTTCTTCCAAGAGGGCGGTACTACCTCTAATTTACCAATACCTACAAACAGGATGTGCAGTGCGTGTGCCCAGGCCCACGGTGCTTAATAAGGGCATTGCAGTTCTCGTCCGGTCCCGTGACCCGCCATACATTCAATTTCCCAATTAAGTTAACAATATCAACCACTGAGCAGTTACAGGTCCAAGCTGCTACAATATTTGTTTTTCTACATCTACTGGTATCTCATCAAAACAGGTAATTGGGTTTCAACTGAAAAAACGCCATCCTTATAATTCTCAGAAGTGCCAATTACGATTCCATTCAATTGTGTAATTTCCTTTTTCATTCCTGTTACTAAGGATGAGACAGGATTAACCTTTTGAGTACTACATGATGTTGACAGAGTTACTCAATTGCATTCCACTGGTCCTGCCCAGGGAATACGAATTAGAACGCCTTCAATAAGTGGCTACGAATTTGATCTGATTATATGAATGTTGAGTTGAGGAAGTGAATCCAGATTCCAGATACCATGCTTTCTACCCATTTTATTTAATATATGCTAAAAAACGCAACATTTTAACCCATTATTTTTAAAAAATGTACGTGGGAATACCTCCCTGATCCCTACTTGATTGGTTCGGGCTCCCTCGCTGCACTCGGTCGCTATGGCCTTTTTGTTGGAAATATTTATGCCCATCCACTTAAAAAATTCACCAGCTCCCACTGGCCCTCGGACTGTGTTGGGAACGGGATAGGGGGAGCCCAGGGACTTTGGTGGGAGCAGGTTCGGTGGGAGCACTGGGATAGTGGTGGGAGCAGGGTAGGGAGAGCCTAGGGTCTGTGATGGGAGTAGGGTGTGGTGACAGCGCACAATTGTTCATAGTCATTTGTAAATACTGTCCAATTGGCATTTTTGGGGGGCCGAGCCTGCCCACATTTTTTTCAGGGGGGGCCTAGGCCAAACAAGTTTGAAGACCACTGCTCTAGGCTGTGAAAACATTTGGATTGACAACGTTGGAGACTCTAGTATTTCTTTTTTTCAGCTGTCACTCTTCTTTTTTGAGTTGTCTTCTTTGTTCTGCAGTGGGAATGCACATGGTTTTTAACAAGGACAATTTCTGACTCTACCTGTTGATTCTCAAGATGGGTGTGGAGGGCTGGACTGACATGGTCATGTGGAGACCTGATGAGCATATTTCATTGACAAGGATTTAGACATCCACCTTTGGATGGAGATGGCAGAGCACTTTAAAAACAATAAAGGCTTTGTAAACTCTGAGATGACATTACAGGAAGCTTTTAAGTCCACAATCTGGGGAGGTGCTCACTGGCACAGCGGGGGCCCCTGCAGCCCTGCGTGCACCATCGCCCCATTTTATGAGGGCGTTGGCTCCCTCTGCCCTCAGACTTTAGAAAGACACATTTCTTTCTAATGTCGGAGTGCATGACACCTAGGCATACGTTGCAGTGCCAGATAGAGGAGCTCCGGCTCCACTATGTATTTCAGGAACCAGGAAGCTCTCCCCTGCTTCCTGACTGCATTGAGCATGGAAATAGGAAAGATCAAATAATCCTTTTTGTAAGTATATTTGTGTGCGTGCAAGTGTGTTGAATGTATTTGTATCTTTGTATGTAATCCCGTGTGTGATTGAGAATTCTATGTGAATGGTGTGTATGCATGGGTGTGAGTGTGAATGAGAATGCAGTGTGAATGTTCTGGGTGTGCATTTTAATTATTGGTGGAGAGGTTGTATGGGTGAGTGCTGGTGGGTGAATGGGTAGGAATGGATATGTGAAATGCTGGGGCCGAGTCAGGGGGCATTGGAGCATGAACATTTTCTTACAGTGACGTGGCATGTTTTACTGGCAATTATGGGCTAAGTCAACTTGAGGAGTGTTATTATGTGGAGGAGGAATTGGGGCAGGTTTTAGAGTACAATGGGGGCAAGGTCAATAAGGTACGTGTTCTTAGAAGGTGGAAGGGGGTGCAGATAGCAAGAAAATGTTTCCTTACTGCATCATTGCCTTTTTTACTGGAGTTAAGGCCAAAGCCAACATGTTTTGTGTACTTATATGGTGGGGCAGGTATTCATGCAGCCAGCAAGGAAATGTTTATTTACGGTAGCATTGCATGTTTTACTGGCCTTAAAGACAAAGTCGCATGATAAGTGTACTTATATGGTGGCAGGATGTATTTGTGAAGCCAGCATGGAGATTACTGAGGCTTAGCTTTTTTATTGCCACAAAGGGCAAAGTCAGCCTGAGTGTTATGATATGGTGAGGGGCATTAGTACAGCAAGCAATTAAATGTTTCATTGCTGTGGCATTGCACATTTTACTGGCGTTAAGGGAAACGTCAACACAATAACTATTTTTACATGGTGGCAGGATAGTATGGCTTTCTTTTACTGGGGCTATGAGCAAAGTTAACCTGAGTGTTATTACATGGGGGAAGGGGATTTATGCAGCCAGCAATGAGATGCTTTTTCCTTACTCTGGCATTGCATATTTTACTGGCTTTAAGGATAAATTCAACATGAAGACTGTTTTTATATGGCGGTGTGGTGAAGCATTTGTGCAGCCAGCAATAACATGCTTTCATCTTGTGGCATGAGATGTTTACTGCCATTAAGGGCATAGCCAACAGGAGTATGTTTTTACATGCGGACATTGGCATATATTGGCAGAGCCAGCATTAACATGTTTCCTTATGGGACCATTACTGCTCGCACAGAGGCAGATGGTACACGCTACATGAAAGATTTAAGGTTTGATTAAAACACATACTAACATATTTCAACTATGGCCCCTGCAGCAGCATGATCATCATGTACATTGCACATATTGCACAGACACAGTGGTCCAAGCTGTCTCAGAGAGTAGCATGGCCGGTGTATTGTTGATGAGCTTGCGTGGGCCCTCAGCAAGGTTCAAGGGGCATGGAGGAATTATGTGTTATACCACTCGTAGTGCTATCACATTTCTGAAGATCAGAGGTGAAACTAAGGGCAGAAAACATTGTGGGGATATATGCAGTTGAAAGGATTCCATCTGGTGCATGTGAGAAATCCCTAGCTTTTTTGATTTGTATTATACAATGGTGCAGGTAATTTTGTTTCTGAAAAGGAGGTCTGTGCTAAACAGACCCCTTTTCATAAAAGTTTCATGCCAAAGGTTCAGCGCACCTATGAAACTGTTGCTGCACCCGTCACCTGATATCTGCAGCTCTCCAAATGTACAGGGCAGATTCAAAGGTCACATGTGCATTCCTGAAAGCTGCTGTGACCCAAAGTCACTAGAGGCTGATGAATAGTTTTAACTACCGCAACTCTGATCAAAATTATGATAATTGTCTGCCCTAATCAGTGTGCTTGCGTGGTAGTCCCTAAATAATAAGTCATACCTGATTGGGATATGATGACTGATAAGAGCATACAATTATGAAAGTCACAAGCAATTTTGTATCATGCAGGTGCCAACTCTGTGAGCCCAGGCCCAGTTGTTTCAGGGCAATATGTATTTATGGCAAGTCTGGGTGTCTCCACTACTACCAAGTGACACCATACCCAGCATGCTGCCTTCTTTGAATTTGCCAGCAGCAAGGATAATCTTCCATCCAAAGTATGGAAACCTTTCCTAGGAGGTCTCCTGTAAAATAGTGCTTCAAAGGCAGCACTGACATAACAAACCCAGCCTCACACCAGGTTCTGCACACCAGAGTTCCTTTGATGTCAGTAGGCATGGCAAAGGAGGGGAGTAAGAGCAGTACTATAGGCCTGAGAGACCTGAATATTGCTTTATCGCAAGTGCTCTCTTCCTTCCTGTTTCTCCCTCTCCGGCAAAACAAGACACTCTGGGTATGCTGTCACGAGGCAAATATCACTTGTTACATCAACAGGGATCAGACTCTGTATAGCAAGGTTTCTTTGGAACAATCACCTGTGACATTTAATCGTCTTAAGGTTCATCTTTAGACACCAGGAAGAAGACATAAACACTTTCCAGAGTCCTCTACCATAGAAGTGAAGATAGAAAGCAGCCATGCCAGATGAAAGTTCTGCTTCCTAACCATCCCCAGTGCACATTGGGGTTGAACAGCTATGGATCAAGGCATGCCAGTGTTCTAGCTGCACTGGAACCATGCTCCTCACTGCAGGTGAAGGAACCCTTGCAGTTGCCAACCAAAGTCCCTGACCCAGGAATGAAGAGCAAGAAGGACTCACCTTGTCCTGGATCTACTGTCTTGGGTCTCTCAGGAACCTGTAGGTCCAAGAGCAGCTCGAATCACCTGTTCGAAGCATCTTCTAGCTGCTTAAACCATATTTGATGCTCTTTGGGATTAAGCAGGTCCTGCTATGCTACATTTGGCTTATAACTGCTATTTTCGAGCCATTTAGGTGCTGGCTATACCCATTGCTGTGGACCATCTTGAACTACATGATCACAGGCCTGAACTTTGATGGAGAAACCAATTGAAATGCTGACTCGACCTGCTGTGATCCATCAAACTATTTGTTGTGAAAACAGACTCGACCCAGCAGAATCAATCGTCTCACAGTCAACTCGACCACTGCTAAAATAGATGAAAGGCATTGTTTTGCTGGTCTCAAACACTGCCTTGCCCCTTTAGGAGCCTGTACCATCGAACAGCTTGACTCTGGCCTTTAGAGGGATGGCATCAACTCAAACCATCTCAACATGGTCTCCACCACAGCTAAAGCTCCAGCTCGACCCTTTTTAGTCTTCTAAAATAAGAGCAAGTTACTGTTAAAAGGCCCTATCCCCATGGTCCACTTTCTGGCACCATTGTGACTTGTACGTCTCTTGTCCATCAGTTGCTTCAAAGATGTATCCTTTTTCAACAGTGACATTGGTGAAATTTCTTGCCTAAGCACCCCTTCTCAAGGACCCAGAGCGCCATACTACACGGGTCTGCATTTTCTGTGTTCTCTTTACTGAGATGGGGTTTTGCTAGCATTTTAAATTAGTCGATTGCCTTTTGATTGCTTAATTAAGTATATATATATATTTTTTTAAACCTTGATTGGACATTCTTTTATTTTGGTGTCTTTGTACTATTGCTACTTGGATCACTACTGTTATTACCTCATTCCCATCCTGAGATGCAGCTTGCACTCAAACCAAGTTACCACAAATGGTGAAGGAGATATACCCGTCAGGCTGTGTCTTTTTAGCATGTTACCTGCAGACTCCAAACAAGTCATTGACTTGCTTGAATGGCCCTTCCAGTTTGTGGTCCTGGAAAAAATGAATTTGGGCCTGTCTCTTTTGCAATCGGTCGCTTTGCTGTACAGAATTCAGGTGGGTGAAGAGGCAGTGAATGTGTGCCTTTCACAACTGTTCCCCTTGAAAAGGGACAGGGAAGGTTTGTTGCTCTTTCGCTTCACTCTTCATCGCCAATAAATATCTGAGTCGGGATACAAGGATAACAAAATACGCTATTGTGGATGCGGCAATAGTGAAGGAATTGAGTGTGCTATAATGATTTCATAAAAGCAACCTAGGTGGGTATATCAAAACTGGTGGATGCACTCACACAGGGTGTTTTAAAAGGGGATGAGGACATCACAGCAGTATTCTGCATCATGGATTCTGTAGGTTCCTACCATTGCATCACACGCTGAAACAAATCCATTGAACCTCAAATGGTATCATTTGACTCTATTGGAGGAAAGAGTGTTTGGGCAAAAAATTGATGCCATGCGCAGGTCCAGGCTCCAAGACATATGGGTAGTGAATTCACCAGACCCTCTATGAAGGTTGAAGCTTTGATGTGAGGCTGATGTGGGTAACCTGAAAGATAAAAGTGTCTGAGGCTGCCCCCATGAAGTGATGATTAGCGTCTGCCAGTTGAAGTACCTCCACTGAATATACTACACAGGGTAGGTGTTATTTAAGGTCAGCTGGCTCGCAATATTGTGATATGTGAGCTGTGAAAGTCAGGTGGCAATTGTACTGTAGAGGAGGTCCCAAGCACGACCTGCACTCCTACCACTCATTTTGAAGTACCAGGAACATTCACGCCGAAATATGTGATGTATGACGAGCACATATATGGGCAGAGAGCCGCAGTGGGGCTCTGCCCAGTACCTATCAGACTGACAGCACCTATTGAAGTACCTGCACATAAGAAACCTTGGACAGTAGGGTACCCATCGAGGAAACCATATCGACTAGTGAGACAAAATGACGATTGTCAAAATACAATGCCTGGAGAATCCAAGAAAGTCCTAAAGGAAGAGGAATGGTGACATCACAAGAACCCAGACTGACTCACATATAGAAGATATGATGACCTGCAAAAAGAGACGAAACACCATGGATAAGTGACATCGTGAGTTTAAAGTGAAATGAGTGATGTCAAATGTAAGAAGCTTATGCCATGAGCGTGATGAAGATATGCAACCTGTTTACACGTGTACATATGCATGGAACCGCAAGAAAGCTAAGAAAATCATGCAGCTTGCTAAGCTTAGTAGTAAGATAGATTGCGGCAAGCGCCACCTATGCATATCTAGCTGGAAAAAAAGAGTTTTATATAAGTATACTTCCACTATGCACAAGAGCAGAATCAACCACAGGTTGCTAAAAGTCTCAGGAGAGGAGCCCCTCAGCAAGCAAATCAAAAACTAAAGGCACAAAGAAACTCAGACGCATTCAAATCGTGCCAAGAAGCCAAGGTCGTATCTGCTGAAATAGACCAACAGTAGATACCATTAATGAAGCAAAGAACAGAGTATCCTGTTCAGGAAGGTCAAGATAAGCCAAAGAAGGCAGGTAGTGGGCAAAACTAAATCAAATACACAAAATGCATGGAGAATGAGATGATTTCACAGTGTCTGAATCACGTGACCAGCCAAGCGAGAAGAGATGAAACTTTTACACCTACGCGTGGCCTTATGCCATGCACAGATATCTGAACTTTTCCAGACAGAGATGCAGTCTCGAGGCCAACCACAAAGAAATAATTGACACATGACCACTGAGGTGATGATTGATTGTAGCAATAATTGGAGGAAGGCTGGGGGAGCAGGCGAGATCTCTGCACCTGGCCGGCTATTCTGCACGCTGCTAAGCTAGTGGAAAAGTATGAGTGGGTTTGGTGCCAACCCAATCATAATGGACCAAGTAATCTAGGGTACTACAGTTAATAGAACCAATGAGACATCGTACTTTTAGTGATGTCTACAATAGCCATTTTGAAGGTAGGGCTTAGATTCCCCACCTGACAGTATTTGTCCAATCCCCTCACTCAGTTACCATATACAGATATAGTACCTATATTAAAGTTACCTTCCTATAACCAATAGAATTGCATGCAACATTTTAAGCATTACATGTCAGTAATGATGAGTTTTCAGTATATAAGAGGTGTTTTTTATGAAGTTTGTTGGCGTTGTTGAAGCAAGAAGGAAAATCAAGCAATAGCTGATGTTCATGAACTCCCCGTTTTTTGTACTTGTCATTAAACGGACTCCCTTTGCCAAACTATTGAGTTGTAATTATTGATCTGATGCTAGAGTATTAATCTGCATCCCCATCCATCTCACGGGTGCTGCTGCCTTATTTTAAAGTGCTATTGGGCAATCCCCAGCTCTATGGGCCGGTTGGGGTCCTAGTGCGCAGTACTCCATATGGCTCGGGAATCTCCTTGTACAAATAACTTTTGAAAGAAGAAAGCAGAAATCCTTTCTGTGGTGGTATGTTGGAGGATAGATTTGACTGCCAAGCAAGATTTGCTTCGCCTGTCGGGAGACATGAATATTACCTGACACGCTACAACACTGGTGGCCCTAGACCTAGGTGGAAAGATGTAGCCCAGCCAATGCAAGCAATGTGTTCGTCTGGAATGATCATGCTTTGCTTTGATCATTACTTGCCAACTTATTAAATGAGCTGCTATCTTCACATTACATTCCTCTAGTTGTACTTCAACTTTTCTATGTTATCCTATTTTCTTTATATCATTGTCAGCTCTCTTTATCACCTCTTGGTCTGCTACTGTCTCTTATGCGTTATCCATCTTGTGCTTTTGAAACTCCCATGATATTCTTGCTTCATTGTAGTTTTATGTGGATGCTTTCCTTTTCCCATATTTATTTTATTCTTTCTTTCCACATCAATTCTTTCACAAGTATTGTTTATCTATGTGGAACCTTTCCCCTTCTTTGCCCTCCCTCATATGTTTCCCCTTATGTATAATTATTGCTACAATACGTGTTGGGTAGTATGCCACTTGTACATACTTTGCCCTATTGAAGTATGTACAGTTCATCAGTTTAGCTATGTTCCTTTTGTAATCCACATAGGTCATTCAACCTACACCAATACATTTACAAATAATTATTAAAATTGTAATCTCGAATGTCAAAGAATGAAATCACCCCATCAAATGCCATAAAGTAATTTAGTTTAAAGTCGACCGTACATGCCTTCAAGTGACCCATTTGACTCTTACAATGAAAATAAGAAGATTAAAGCTTCCTGATTTGGTCATGTTCTCTTTTCAAATGCTTTAGATAAAAAGACTGGTGTATCCATTTTGATCAATAGACATATTGCTTTTTCCCTAATTAACCCAGAAAAGGACATAGAAGGATGTTGGATCATTATTGATACGATTGTTAACAATTTACCGGTAACCTTAGTAAATGTGTATTGTCCTACAGAACCTGATCCCTTTTTCTGGTCAAATCTCAAATTGAAACTTTTGCTGAAAGACTCTGACCATCTTATTATTTGTGGTGACTTTTCCCAACTATTTGACTTTACTTTAGATCGAAAGTCACCCTTCAACTTCGTTAATTCCAAATCTCACAAATGTTTTCTTAATATGTTAGATAACCTCAGTTTGATTGATTCTTGGCGATTCTGTCACCCTGATGTTAAAGATTATACTTTTATCACCCCTTCACCAATCATTATCTAGAATAAATTACATATTTATTAATCCTTCATTATCATCAACCTTAATGAACTCTGAAATTGGCTCTATAACGATCTCAGATCATGCCCCAGTTATTATTACATTTGAATGGATGCATACCCTCAGACTTTCACCAGGATTGAAATTCAATCACTTTCTCGTAAAAGATATGACTTTTATTTAAGAAATGAACACTTTTCTTAAAGATTTTTTTATATAATTTGCCCAGCACATACTTCAGTTTCTAACAACCTGGATGCTTTCGAAGCTACTTTACTTTATTATCCAGTTCGCGGCCTCTAATAAATGGCTAGCTGAATCCTTATCTAACAAATTGTTGACTTACATTAAAAACTTGAAATGTCTTATTATAGCAACCCAGATAACAATATTGCTCAAACTCCCATGAGTAAATGTATAGAATTTTATAAATTATGTACTGATAAAGCTGCCAATTCTCTACTTTGCTCCAAATCTAAATGTTATAGTGGATCAAATAAAGCTAGCAAAAGCCTGGTCTCTTATTTAATAAAATGCAAAAGTGAAATCGTTCATTACATCTATTACTTTACCCAATGGCAAAAGATTAACCAAAGAAAATGAAATCATTAAGGCTTTCCTAGATTTCTATTCCACCTTGTACTCTGTAGATTACCCCATTAAATTACCCAACAGCCAATCATTTTTCAAGTAGAACAAGAAACATCCTATAGACCCTATTGATCTGTCTTCTCTTAATGACCTCATCTCTTTATTAGAAATTAAACAGTCCATCTCAGACCCTAAACCTCGGAAAGCACCAGGCCCGAATGGGTATTCCATCGATTTTTATAAGTCGTTTATAAAGTCTTTCTCCCAAGCTTTTCGAATTATATAGCCACTTTGTTGACAATGGTAATAGCTCTGGTTCCTTTGGTGAAGCTCTTCTTACACTATTTCCCAAACCTGATAAAGACCCCTCATTCATTATAAACTATAGGCCAATTTCTCTACTTAATTCCGATTCCAAAATGTTTGCTAACATCCTAGCTAAATGACTTCATGTCTCCCTTCCTAAACTCATTCATATTGATCAATCGCGTTTTATCAAATATTGTAATGCAGCCCCAACACTAGATTACACTTTAATGTTTTGTGCCACTCCCAGAAATCAAATGACTCTTTAGTTCTTCTTGCTTCAGATGCATAAAAAGTGTGTGATCAAGTGTCCTGCTCTTTTATATTACAATCCTTAAAGTAGCATGGTGTTTCACCTTACTTTATTAATTTTGTAAGTTCTTTACTCTACAACCTCCACCCAAATCCTCATTAGTTAGTCCCTCTCTGCTTCTGTGCAAATAATGAGAGGCACAAGTACATATTGCCACTTTCTCCATCACTGTTTAATTTAGCCCTTGAACCCATTTTACATAATATCAGATCAAATGTAAACATATAGGGTATTCTTATAGGCAATATTGAAGTTAAAATGTCTGCTTACAAAGATGACATCTTATTATACCTATCTAATCCCACCTCTTCTATGCTGAACTTAATCTCTACCATAGTTTCACGATGCCTGCCCCAAAACATCAGGAGCAGACCTGTCCTAAGGGATTCCTGGACTCAGTCCTGGCACCGTTGGCGCCAGGCTCATATTGCCTTTTTCAGGCAAGTCAGGTCATCAAGCGGAAAAACCATTTACAGGCCACCTTGGGCCCCTTGCAGGGATTACTTTATTGAAGGGACGATTTCCTTGGGTGTGGTACTGGGACTACTTTACCTGGGAACTACTTCTGGATGGCTATTTAAACCATGCCCAGAGAACAGAACACGCTTCGCATTATTCTGCACTCCTGCAACGTAACGCTCACCGTGCCTGCAACTCCAGTATCCAGTCCTCTGCCATGCCCGTCTTCTTCTTCATGATCCGAACCTGCAAAGGAGAAAAGGAAAGCAGATTAGAACACAAGCCTTACCATTCGCCATCGCAATCATCCGGGAGTCGCCGCACCTGCAAGAAAAGGACCTCCAATTAACGAGCTATAAAGTCAGCATCAGCACCGCAGAGTACTCACCCATGCTCCATTCATCCATGAGATCCAGCGAGGCACGCTGACGAGATCGCCGCTCGGAGCATCCGCACCTACAAAAGATAAGAAAATGTACAGGTCAGCTGCGTCTTGCTAAAGACATTCGACCTCGCACCGCAAGATACTTACCTGAGGCAATATTCGCTCGAGGTCTCACGAGTCACCATCATACGTCCCTCGCTCCAGGGAAGCGCCGCACCTGCAGAATAAAGAGAGGACAATTGATTAATCACACGAATTAACAATATCGCTTGCTAAGACTTTTGCTTGGTGCAAATACTGAATCTTACCTTGGCACTACCTCATTTCTTTCGGAGAAGAGACACCTGTCTTAGACAATTCTGCAAGAGGAAGAAACATAAAGAAAAGGTACAAGAGTGAACTATAAGAAAACCTTAACTGTAAAGCATTGCATGCTACTTTGGATTGGCAAAAGACTTACCTCTGAGTCATTGTTGTCTGGAACTCTGCCATAAGATTAATGGGTCAGTGAGGTTAACTGGATTCCAAGTTCAGCGCACCCCTGCATTCCGACGCAGGATGGAGAGCCCCTCCGTCTTAACAATAAGGTGAGACATAATTAGGGGAACACAAGGTGGCTACGGAAGCAGAAGTTAAACCTCCTTCTAGCGGTCGGCTAATTTACAATTTTTACCACTCTAGGAAAATCCTCCTACGTGCCAGACAGACGAAACTAAGAGGGCAAGTGCAGTCGCTCATCACTACATTATGGGTCACATTGGTGGAGACCGTTGCAGTCCAGCTTCGTTCGCGCACCTGTGGAACCCAGGTGAGCGTAACACATAGAAGAATTCTCTCAAGTATCTGGGTGCAAACTAAACATTGACAAATCTGAATATATGCCACTAATGCATGCACTTTTACTAACAACCCGCCATGTGGAATGTCATGGCAGTCTTCGTATATGAAATATCTTGGTGTACATATCGCAACGAACGTTCACACTATCATTTCTCTTAATCCAGATCTTATGTTAAAGAATGTTACTGATATGATCTCTACATGGACACCACATTTTCTTTTACCTTGGTGGGGATGTCTTGATTCCATCAAAATGGTGCTCAGTTCTACAATTTTTCATTTTCTGTCAATGATACATGTTTCTTTTCCAACTAATTCTTCAAGAAACTTGATTGTTGGATTTCAAAAAACACCACGACTGCAGACTCACTAAACATTCTGAGGGTGTTCAATTCCCAGATTTCCTATTAGGTCATAAACCTTTCGTTCTCAAAGAATTGTCATCATTACTTTATTATGAAAATCAATCATGCAGTGCTCCTATATCGATGAATATTGAGGGAAATATAATTGCTCCACTTAGCTTTTCTCATTTTCTTTTATCCCCCTCTTGGCCAAATATTACTACATATCCCTCCTCACATTTTTCCAATTTATCTGGGACAAACTCCCAACTAGCTCTTTCTCTCAAACTAATCTGGGAGATATTTTCTTTTGGTTTAATAAATCAGTTCCTAACAAATCATACTGTAGTATTGTTAATAGGTGGCACTCTTCGCCATTAAGCTTGTAAAACATTTATTCCATAATGTTGCAGAAATCCCTTTTGCTCTATTATGCCATCAGTACAATGTTCTTGATTCGTATGTGCCCTTTAATTGATCTCTTATTAACTCCTTAACCAAATCCTTACCTACATTAAGTCAAAAATCCCCTTCACCTCTATTGACAGCAATGTTATACAAACTCTCCATCAAAGCTGCCAAGCTATACTTCTTTTTAAATGAAACACTTAATGGAAACCTGTTTAGTAACCTGTTATCAGGCAGTGGGAATTACATTGGAATTGCCAACCCTCTGCAGACATGTGGACCGATATTTGGAAACTATTATTCCTATTCAGTAGCTGCCGATCTAACTCAAACCCATTGCCAAAGCTTCTAATAATTAATTCAATTAATGCTGGTCATACCATATTCTCAATGCTGATTTCTCCTATTTAATCTCTGATTGTAAATGTGTGAATTCTTTCTGGTCCAAAATGTGGATATGCATTCAAAAGATGTTTTACTTTCAATAACCACTTTAAATTTGCAAGCTAAGGATTGGTCCTATTGTGAACCCATATTTGCAAATAATTTAATCACCTAGTCTATTTAATCTTATTATTATTATTAGCATTACATTTCATGTAATTACCTTTAATTGAAAAGACTCTGGTACATTTTCCTACATTATTTGGTGGAATTTCATTTGCTCTATTAATCGTGTTGAGAAATGTTATGACTTTTCTTCTAATTGCCTTCAAAAATTCAACAGGAAATGGGAAATTTTTATTCAATATCTCAACATTTCTGATTAACTACTTTGTACACTGCCTTGTTATTACTATTTATTATTTTAATGATATTTACTTCTTGTTCACCCCTCTTGTATTTTGTCTTATTTAGTTTGTCTACCCTGTTCATCCACATTATTTAAGCTACTTCAATTTCATCAGTATTATCATATAGATATTTAAAATCTTACTCACGTTCAAATATTCTCTTATTCTTAAAATGTTATTTGCTATTCATGGTGTAAATCTATTAATGAATTAATATGATTACTAAAATGAATTTAAAAAAAGAACTGCCACTTATCCTGTTAGGTGGCCAAAGATCAGTTCATCAGTTACATTGGAATTTCATTTTCGCCACAATTCTTAGAACTCCTACAGAATTAATCTATTAGGTTAAATGCTGACATCCACACCCAGCTGCCACCAACTGGGTCAACAACATGTTATTGTCACTGCTCAATATTTAGAGGAACTAGGCAAGACAAGCCACTCTCACCACTTCTATCCACATTATATAAAGGTACGTGTGGAGCATTTTTACAAAATACTTGCAACACAACTCTAAAATTAACCCTGGAAATGTGGAAACAAAAATCACTTCATATGCTGATTATAATTTACACTGCACACCAGCATTAAAGAACTACAAAAGGAGACCAAAGGATTGTGTCAACTATCTGGTTATGTATTGAATTCAACCAAGAGGTAGCTGATTGGACCACCCATAATAACGTACTTTTCATCACTGCTAAAACATAGGGTTTGTCAATTCTTTCACACATCTGGAACAACATTCTGGAAACATTGTTAGAAAATACATTGCCAATCAGAAAGGAGGATTTCTGAAAACATTCCTGGCACTATCAGCTCATATTTGCTTGTAATTCTTCCTCATTTACCAGCTAGGCCGATCATGAGGTTCATGGTGCCTACACGTCTCCTCTGCCTTACCTTCTGCTGCTTGCCTCTGTGGTTGCTTCCCACTCTGTCTACCCGCTTGTCTCATTTGTCCACGTCTGAGGTGGGCGGAATGCTCCTCCTGCATAAAGCTCCTGTGCAATATAGTGGGGACACTGTGGGTCCCTACTCATCTGTTTCTTTTTTTATCATCCGCAGGCACCCTTGGGTACCTAAAGCCTTACTGTCTGGGGGGGAGATTGGATTACCATGCATTAGGTGCCAGAACCCATTCTTAATGCCTTTGCTTCCATCAGAATGTTTAATGGGGCTTCCAGTCACGTAATGGCAAGGAATTCCAGCTACTTGGGTGCTAAGGCTTAATTATTATTTACAGGTCCAACAGACTTAATACAGATGAAAACCTTATCCTCACACCTTTTCCATGGAAGCCTCTGCACCTTTTCCATGGATGACCATGCTAAATGATAAACAATTTGCAAGCACTGCGATTGAAACATAATTAATTCAAAAGCCCAAGTTGGCTTTCCTAAAAATAAATGAAATCACAAAGTCGCCCTCTTTTTTAAACTTTGGAATGATGACTAGGCTATGATGTTGGCTTGTTCAAAGAACATAAACAGGTTCTCCTGTGGGATGTTTTTACCCATGCATCCAAGCCCTACCATAAAACTGTGCATTATTGGCATTGAAAACAGCATGATGGCCAGAACTCCCCAGAGAGTGCACAGGGAAAACATGAAGAATAGGCTGCCACCCATTTTTGCCTATGTTGTGAGCACAGGAGGGCACTGCCTAAAACCACCATTGGGCTACACACACAGTAGCCTGAAACCATTGGGAATGGCAATGCCGATTGCCAAAAGCAACCCAGAACTGTGGGGAATTCATTTTCTTAATGTCAAAAATGGATGCAATACTGGTGCTCACCACTATCAGAAAGCCGGCGTTTTAAAACCACCAGACTTTTGTGTAAAACTGAACAAATGAACCCAAACCAGGCCAAGGAAAGACTTGCTAAGAGGTGGATACAATGTAAAACTATATTCTGAAATGACTTGAAGGAAGTAATTAATTAATGTATATATAAAAAAAGGTAGCTGGGGATGTCAGCAGATTAAGTGAATTTGGGTTTAAAGCCACTAAAATCGAAATGTTTAGAATAAATGAGTGATCTACTTGTGAGTGTCACGTAGGTTGCAATTGTTTAAATGTCATAGTTTTGAACTTAGAATCAGCATTCTAGCTGCATGTGCAAAAGTTGTAAGTTGGATTTGAATGTAGAAAACTGGGAACTAAAGTGACATTTAGCTGAATTCTGCCTGACAACTACCCCCGACAGGAGAAACCTGCTCAGCCACTCTTCCCAGGCCTAGCTGCATCCTGCTGCCCCTGCCAAAAGAAGATGACACCTCTCTGATTGGAAAAAGGGAGGAGCACCTGGGGACTGCAGGAAGTTGAACAAAGCCCTGTCCTGGACTCAGGCAAATGTTATATTGGGGGGGTCGTAAAATGGCTTCCTCTTGGGAAAAACTGGGAGGGGCAGTGCCTGTGAGAGCCAGCTGAGCTTGGGGGAAGTGGATAGACCAGAAATTCCACTACGTGCTTTGGAAAACCACACCCCTTTGGGGCCAGAGCATGATTTTAAAAAGATGGATAATTCACAGTGCAGACTTGTCAAAATTATATAAATAACATCATCATTTTTGTGATTTTTCTGTGCACATTTTAAGAGGTGTTAGGACCCTGTGGTATCTTCTTGGGGATAGTAGCGGATAAAAGGGTTGTTACTCCAAATGTATGCATGTTAAAAATCTGACACTTTATCATCTGAAACCCATATCCCTGGTGCACATTTGTGTAAAATCTGGAAAGGTTTAGAGGTCGTTATCTGGATGAAAAGGGGAGAATTCTGTCATAGGTGGACACGACATCATACAAAGACAGGTATCGGATGGTTTGGTGCTACAGAAAATATGTTAACTGGACCTCTAATATTAGAAAAATGGTACATAGATAAATATGTATTTGGATCAGAAATAGATTTGTGTGCAATTTGACAAGGGGACGTTCCTCTGACCATAAAACTTACAGCATCACTCTGACACTCCATTTCTTTCCCCCAATCAAGGGAGAGAGGAAAGCTTGGCCAATGAAAAGTGAGAGGGGCAGGCTTAGCTAGGCCCAGGCACACACCCATTTTCAAAACACATAAAAGGAACATTGAGACCCAGGTTAAACATTCACTTTCCACTTTCTTGCAGGACGCTTTGCCGGGAGACTTCAGACTTCACATCCAGAGATCCAGACTTCAAATCCATCAATCTCCAGAGACCAGAAATTAACTCCAGAATTTGTAGCAGAGAGGCCTGAATCCACAAGCTGAATCCTCTTCAGCAGGCCTCAAAACCAACCAAACTATTCAACAGCCGGGCGAGCTGTTTGAATTCTTTTCCAAGAACTTTTGCAAGAACCTGTAGCAGTATCCAGAAAGCAGTGCTGTATCCGGAACCAGAGAGAACCAGAGACCAGATCGCTGTGAAGAACTGCTAGCAGAGGTCCAGCCAATCCTGACCCGATCGGTGACGAAGTTGCATTCCTGTCAAAAATCTAGTGTGAGTACTCAGCTAGCACTGTGCCAAAACCAATCTCTTAGTTTAAAATAATCTAATCCAAAACTATTTTAGCCTATTAGAACTGCCTCCTAAAATCATGTCATTCTGTCATTTTTAAAACTGAAAACTGTCATTTGTCATTCTGAGCTTTATTATTTCGAATCCGAAAAACTACCTTTACTAAATCGGCCGTATCTCCGGAACCGTTTGTGGAGCAAGTTTTAACTGTAATCTTAAAGCTAAGATTGTAAGCTTTCCAACGAGCCTAGAACCGACCTCCTACTCCTTATAGTGCCTCCGTAAGTGTGCTCGACGCACACGACTAAATTTGCCAAGATTTGACATTTTGCTTAATTTCAGCCACATGTAAAAATATTTGTCCTTGCTTTCCTTGCTGAAATTCGTGTGCAACCTGACAATCATTCATAGAGCATTGCTAAAGTGATCCTGAATTGAGTTAAGTATCCCTCACTCACCCTGAACCTCCTATAGGGAATTAAAAGAAATTTGAGTATATTTGTCACTTCATTGCCACCACATTTAAAAGGATTTGGCCTGTGTTTAAAACTCCTACCTGTTTTCCTCTAAGCTTGCAAGGGGGTAACTGAATTACATTTGATTGCATTCCTGAGAACTGTGTGCTTTCTTCCATCTCTTTACCTTGAATAAAGGAGGGGGGGGTGAATTGTCAAAGAAAAGTGATTACATTGTCTTTTGTTGAAGTCATATCAAGTGTATTTTCTGTACTGCATTTTCATTCATCATTGCATTGTCCTTGAAGCCATAAAAGCATTCTCAGCTACTTTATCCTCTCTATATCACTTCTAAGCCATCAAAAAGAGTGTACAACTGTAACATTATCCATTGTTGATCACTATCATCTTCACAAGTGTGCTATCAAACATTAATTTATTATAAAAGTGATATATATATATATATATATATATATATATATATATATATATATATATATATATATATATATATATATATATATATATAGTTTAATTGTCAAATAAACTTTTTAATTTGCAAAACAAATCTACTTCTTGGCCCAGTGGGGTCAGGGGGATTCTCAGAGAGGGGTGTTATATAACGGTTGTCATCCAGAGTAAATGAACTGGACATAAAAATACATCAATAAGGGCTTCCATCAGCATCCCAGACTAGGCATTGACTTAGCTGTAGTGTTGAATTGAAGTTGCTTACAAAGTGGGGGCTCGTAGCCAGGATATTCTGGATTAGAGTTACCACTTGTGCAGCTTAATACAGTGTGTCAACTGACCGGATACACATATCCAGTTAGATCACCACGCTGTTTTACACTGTGAAAGCACCCCTCAAAGGAACGCTCTAAGGAAACGGTCTGTTTTGCAAAATAAAATACAAACTTCTGTAAATCAGGAAGGAACTCAAATTCCAGAATGACGACACTGGTAGACATCAAAATAGCCAGAGAGCACTTCTTACATAAGCTATTTGTGGGAGGTGAATGGACTGAGCAGGGCCAGGATGCGTGGTTGCAGGCAATCACACGACAGGTCACTGTAACTGGGTTAGATATCTGGAGAGATCAGGGTCCCTTAAATGTGGCCCTGAGTGAACTATACATGGCTCCTAAAGCTAAAGATGAACACGACAAGATGGTTAGGATAGCGGCATATTTGTATCTATATATGGGAGCCATGCAGGACAAATGTGCTGAAGGCCAAGATCTGGCAAATAGGCAACAGATCGCGTTAGAGAAGGCCCAATCTGACCTGGTCTCTTCTGAGCAGAGGATGCACAGAAGCCAGGAGTCAGAAAATGAGAGCAGACAGCATCTCATTAAAATCAAAGAGGACATGTGTATCCTGCAACAGGAAAAGTCTGACCAGGATACCAGATTTCTGGCCTTGCAGAAGGAGTACCAAGAAGGTTTGGACTCCCTACTGCAGTGCCAGAAAAAGTTGGAGCAACAATTAGATTTCAATAGGGCATGTGCTCAGCAGGTAGTCACCCTGCAAAGCCACCTAGATAGGGAAAAGGCAGAGAGCAATAAACTGATCCTGAAAGACCTGGGTACCCAGGCAGAGTTTGATCAGGAGCGCCAGAAAGCTGGTGCCCTTCAAAGGCAAAGGGACGACCTGGCGGCCAGATGCAGACTCTTAGTCAGGAAAGGGACACCTTAGGCCAGGAAGTCTGCCATTTAAAAAGAAAAACTGAAGAAAATCACTTGGCCCGACAGGGGCTGGGTGACCTCCAAAAAGAGCATCAGAACCTGTTAGAGCCTCTTCCACACCAGGAGTGTGGAAGAGGCTCTGGCAAGAAAGGAGCAGGCCAGTAGGGATAGGCCTCAGGAGGTAACCCTCCTGCAGCAAAGACTGGCCCAGTACTCCAGGACCAATCAGGAGGCACAGAGAGAGAATGAGGCTCTCTGCCAGCACAATGATAGGCTCCAGCAACAGGTAGCCATGCAGGAGAGACTGATAGAGTCTAGTAAGGCCTTAACTGAGGTACTGAAAGCGCAGGCTCTTGCATTGCAACAGGGAGCAGGGGCGGATAGAGATGAGGTTTGCTGGGAAAGGGAAACGCCTGAGCATAACCTCAGGAGCCCTAGTACCAGAGGCCTTCATCTCTCCCAGTCCCTGGACTCTGCCACCCCCATGTCCCCTAGCGCACATGAGCACAGGGTCATAGGGATGGCAGATTACTATCCAGCCAAAAGGATGGGGCTCATAGGCCAGTACCACCCAGGAATGGATGGGCGGGCATCCGGGTATGGGCACCTAAGTACAGTGCAATTTAGTGGGGAACCCCAGGAGAGTAGGCCCACTAAGGGCATCCTGAAAACCTCTTCCCAGTTAGGTCAGTGGGGGGTACCCATTAAATCCTGGTAGCAAGGAGGGATCTGAAGACTCCTCTGAGCATCGCAGGACACAGGAGACCAGGTCCCCACATTCTGCCAGCTATTCCCAGGCTCGCAGAATCTGGGAAAACCTGGAAGATCAGACGGGCACCTCTGGGAGCAGTGCTTCTGAATCAGAGGATGAATGGACCAGGGTGACCCAAACCAAAAAGGCCAATAAGGTGAAAAGGGCCTTGCTGAAGGAGCCCTTAAAACAGATTAAGGCAATCCGGAGTGTTATCACGCCTTATCATAAGAACGCCAAGTATTCTGTTTCGGAACACTTGGAGCTCTATGAGCAAATGATGGAGACTTTCCATTTGAAGGACAGCAGTAGCTGCATCCAGTACATCAAATGGACATTCTCCCCTGAATACTCCAGTTTCTTTGTGGGGCTGGAGGACCGAAACCATTCAAGATGGTCCACATATAGGGCGGCCATCTTGAATCATTTTTCTGTACATAGAAATCCCCAAGAGACTCGCAAGGCAGCCTACAATTTGCAATGTGGGGAGGATCAGGCCCCACAAGAATTTGTGCAAGAATTGAAGCGTGCCTTTGCGCAGACCACCAGAAGGGTGCGCACGGACAGCAGAGAATTCATCAACACATTTTTCCATGCTCTTCCCAAGTACATAATGACCCAGCTCGTGAGAGATTTTCACGAGAAAAGATCTTTAGACTGGGTCATTGAGCAAGCCACCCGGATCTATGAGGTGCAGAAGCCCATAGAAAATAAAAGTAATGCGCAGAAAAACCCCAAAACCAACAGCACCCCTGCTGCTGCCAAGGTGGCAGAGGTAAAGGTTGCCCCCCGTTTTAGATTTGGAGATGGGGGGGCCTAAAAACCTGCCTGCACAAAATAATTCACAGCCCAGAAGGCCCTCGGGCCAGTCACAGGCAGGGAGTCGAGGAGGTAGTCCCACAAATGGGGTCCCCCGCTCCCCTGAGTATGTAAGTCCCTGCTACAAGGGAATCCGACCAATCCTGGGTTATGTGTGGACTCCTCCAGCCCAAGGGGGGGATCCAGCCAAGCACCTGACCCAGGTAACTTCCCTCCTAACTTCCCACAGGAGGGCAGAAATTCCCCAAACACTGGGCAGAACTTTTTTCCCAGGTATCCACAAGGTTTCCAGCCCCAAAACCATCCATCCTTCTTTCCCCAATTCCCTGAGCCCAGACAACCTAATCCGGGAGAGGGGAGGCCAATGGTGGAGGGGTACCCAAATCTTCACAACCCAGGGTATTACCAGAGAAGGGATAGCTACCTTTCCCGGGATCAGCCCAGGGGAGAAAACAGGACCCTGTATCATCCTGAGCGGGTTTCACAGTTAGAGCGCCAGGTCCTAAATATGGGACGGGATCTGGGTCACATACTGAGGGCTCAACAGAACCCTCCGATGAGCATGCCACCGCAGAATGTCCCAAACTCTGGACCTGGTGCTCCAGAACAATGACGGGGGCAGCACCCTGATAACCCACTGGTTCCCAGGGAGGAGGCACAAGGGGAAGGAGGGTGTAAAGCCTTGGAGAAAGCTTCCTTCCCAACTTGTAAACAGCCCCTGGAAAACCAGGAACCGGAAACAAAATCTCCTGCCCCTGAAAGCCTGCCTCCCAAGGAGCAGAGGGGGGGTAGGAGAAACAAAGGACCCAAACAGACCCACTTTGTGGAGGAGGTACAGGTCTTCCAATTTGAGGGAGAGGGATCCTCAGAAGATCCTGGGAAAAGGATCTTCTCCTTCAGAGATGGGGGAACTCCTCCCAAGGAAAAATGGGTCCCAAGAGATTCCAATCCAGACTGGGTAGATGTGGGGATTGAGCTGTCGCCGCCCATCACCCTATCCCAGAACCAACAATACCAAAAACCCCTGGTTCAAACCCATCCTGGTGACTGCCTCCAAAAAGGCAGGGGCGGCCCAGAACCGGAACCAGGGGACTAAAACCGAATCAACACACTGGGTAGATGTGGGGATTGAGCTGTCGCTGCCCATCATTCTATCCCAGAACCAACAATACCAAAATCCAAGGGGTCAAACCCATCCTGATGACTGCCTCCAAAAAGGGGGGGGGGACCGCCCAGAACCCGAAACCATTTCCAGTTGCCAACTTTTTCTTTCAGATTCCCCGGGCTCTTCACAGAATTCTGCCCAAATCTCTTCTCTCGCCATGTCCAAAACCAGAAAGTTAGCCCACCAGTTGTCCAAAAATGTGCACTATCTGTGCCCCCTTGAGGAGAAGGAGGGAGGATACTATGCCCCGGTAGAAGGACAGGGGCAGGGTACAATTTGGGCACTGGTGGACACTGGATCCCAAGCTACCCTTCTGTCCAAAAGGGCCTTTGATGAACTAAATGCAGGAAGGGGGGAGAATTACCGAATTCCTCTCACCTCTCTTCCTGGACAACTGCAGAACTTTGATGGGAAGGAAATTCCCTTCGAGGGGACTGCAGACTTGGACATTAAAATTGGGCGACACAAGGTGAAACACCCGGTCATAGTAGTAACTCAAGAGGGCACCCCTTGTTTACTAGGGAATGACCTCCTGAGAAGGTTGTCACCCCTAATAGATTGTGTAAACAAGGTTCTCTGGACCCTGAATAGCCGACCAATAAAATTAAAACAGAGTGTCAACCATGTTAGTTTAAACGGCACCTGCCACATGGTTGAACAAAAATCTGACCAAGTAGAATTTCACTTCCAGAACAACCACATTCCAGACGTGACAGTAATAGCAGTAGGGCAACAGACTGGTGATGGGGGGTCCTTTCTATTTCTGAAAATCAACCTTCCTTCCAGTTTAAGGTGGTATTCCACACTGGAAGGAAACACTCTGAAATTCTTTACCAATCCACAATCAGACAATCCCACTCCTATAGTACAGAAATATGTGAAATCAGCTCAGAGGCTGGCTGATATTCAGCAAATTGGAGAGCAGTTGTTTATCCCTGTTCAGTTAAATGATGGGAAGGACTCTGTTCTCGCTCGAGTGTGTGTGAACAACGTAAGAGCTTCAACAGCGAAGCCATGTTCCGCCAACTCCCAAAAGATCCAGCCATTCCCACATTCAAACTGATAGACAAATGGGAAATGGACCTGGAAGCACCTAATTCCAAACATCTCCTGCCAAGCAGGTGTATGCACAAAATCTCCATTGGCAACAAGAGCATAGTCCATAATTGTTGGGTCGTGCGAGACGTCACTGCCGCCTTTTACTTAGGCAGTGACATTCTCAATCGCTTTGCCATTAGTTTGGATCTAATAAACTTCAAGGCTTGGTCCCGATTAGCGGATAATCCCATGGGCTTTGATGATCCAGAAAAAGCATTTAGGTCAGCTCAATTGCTACCTTATGCAGTTGAAATTCAGATTAAAGAGGAAGTCGCCATCCCAGAAAGGACCCGACAATTCTCCCTGGAAGTGAAAGTTAAAAGAGGACAAAAATTGAAAAACACTGATGCTTATATTCATCTAAATGCGTTTCTCCAACAGCAAGGGTTAGGGGTAAACCCAACACCATTAGTCAACATAGAACATGACACCATTCCAATAGAGGTGGACAACAGCGACTTAAAGAGTATTACTCTAGCCGCAGGCACCATTATTGGAATGGCGGTTGATGACCGACATTTCTCCATTGATTTAGGAAATGAACTGTTAGGACCAATCCCGAAGGACTGTTTTGACAGTGACAGTGATGACAATACAACACCATACAGGATCTTTACCCGGCATGGGGGGAACTTCCTGGTGTACACTTCTTGCCCTTATGGTAAGGAAGACGTGACTTGTGACTTTAGAAGGGATGAGGTGATTTTCCAGGTACATGAGGGCTGCCTTTCCCACCTGAAGCCTCCAGTCCAAATCAGCACTCTGACCAGGGACTTCTCCATCCAGCTAGCGGAGATCCGTTATGTTCTGACACAGTTGAGGGCCGCCAGAGCAAAACTTTCCTTTCAGAAAGCACAGTGGTGTAGAACCCGTGTTGATTTCTTGGGCCATGAGATTACTCCTCAGGGTCTCTGTCCCCAGGAAAAGAAAGTGGAAGCACTTCAGAAACTGAAGGATCCCACAACTTTGCAGGAACTAAGGAGCCTCCGTGGACTGACTAATTACAGCAGAAAGTTCATTGAGGGCTACGCAGAGATCACCAGACCCCTGATTCATCTCTTGAAGGGGGGGTCAAGTGGGAATGGGGTCCAGAACAATCTGAGGCAGTAAGACAACTCAAGAGAAGTCTTTCCAGGCTTCAGGCAGATGGTGGAAGAGGAAGTCAACCTAGCTGATGCCTGTGTGACTCTGGAACAGAAGCAAAAGTTGAAACAAGTTTTCTTGGATTTCCAAGATCTCTTTGCGGTAGACTCATATGACTGTGGTCGCACCGACATCCACACAACAACAATTCCCACGGACCCGGGCATGACTCCAGTGTTTGTGAAGCAATATCGCGTGCCTCTCGCATCCATGGAATCCCTTACTGAAATGATTAAGAACCTTGAGTCCCGGGGAATAATCCGTCCAGTCCACAGCACTTTCAATAATCCGGTGCTGGGAATATTGAAGCCAAACAGCCAGTGGAGACTCTGCACCACCCTTAGGGATCTCAACAAACGGGTCCATACTTCCCGATGGCCTCTGCCCTACATTGACCAAGGGCTGGCCCAGATCCAGGGGTCACAGGTATTCACAGCAATAGACCTGACCAATGGATACTGGACCGTGCCTGTCAGTAGGGAGGACCAATACAAACTGGCTTTTACCTTTGGGCGCCAGCAATACATATGACCCGGACTCCCTTCGGATACCTCA
The DNA here is from genome assembly GCF_040938575.1 of Ambystoma mexicanum. Lineage (NCBI taxonomy): Eukaryota > Metazoa > Chordata > Amphibia > Caudata > Ambystomatidae > Ambystoma > Ambystoma mexicanum. Next base: position 1,318,358,600 of record NC_090931.1, on the reverse strand, counting down.
ACTCTGGCAATGAATTCAACATTTTCCTACATAAGGCCATGCCCGACCTGGGTGCGAGGGGTAACCTGGCTTATGTAGATGATGTCCTCATCAAAAGTTCATCTGTGGAAGAACACATAGCGGAGATCCGTTATGTTCTGACACAGTTGAGGGCCGCCGGAGCAAAACTTTCCTTTCAGAAAGCACAGTGGTGTAGAACCCGTGTTGATTTCTTGGGACATGAGATTACTCCTCAGGGTCTCTGTCCCCAGGAAAAGAAAGTGGAAGCACTTCAGAAACTGAAGGATCCCACAACTTTGCAGGAACTAAGGAGCCTCCGTGGACTGACTAATTACAGCAGAAAGTTCATTGAGGGCTACGCAGAGATCACCAGACCCCTGATTCATCTCTTGAAGGGTGGGTCAAGTGGGAATGGGGTCCAGAACAATCTGAGGCAGTAAGACAACTCAAGAGAAGCCTCTCACAAGCGCCTTGCCTAGCTTACCCTGTCAGAAACAAGGAGTTCTTCCTGGGGACAGGGTTCTCTAATACGTGCTTGACGGCAGTATTATACCAAAAGCATGACAAGGTCAATAAAGTAATCTCCTATGCGAGCAAAACTTTATCCTCTGTGGAGGAAAAATTCAACGATTGTGAGAAGGCACTCCTGGCAACGGTGTGGGCATTGAAGAATTACCGCCCGTTTATCCAGGGGGAACACACCATAGTGGAGACTTCACACCAGCCTCTGCAATATCTCCAAAGTGACAGAATCCGGGCCGGAAATGTGAGTAATTCCCAAATTACTTCCTGGATTCTGTCAATGCAAGGCTTTCCTGTGGAGGTCAGATATGGCCAAAACAAGAAGAGTCCCCTCGCGCAAGGTCTGGCTGACTTGCATGATTGTGCCAGAGAAAACTGTCTCAAGGACGAAAGTCTAAAAATCAAGGACAACATGGAGGCATACCTTAATTCCCCACACAAAGTCTTTGAAGAAGACAAGTGTGAGGGAATGCCCACTGTCTATGTGGATGGATGCTCTTACCATGTTGACAACAACGGGGAGAAAGAACTGGTGGCCGGCGTAGGGAATGCATGAGTGAAGGAGTCCCCAGAACCCTCTGCTGGATACAAAATTGGTCCCCGAAGTAGTCAGGTGGCAGAATTGATGGCTGTGCATCAGGCCATCCTCACTGCTGTCCAACATCAACTCCACAAACTGGTCATAATCACAGATTTGGATTATGTACGGAACGGGTTCGTGGAGCACCTGGTTAATTGGAAAACCAGAGGCATGTTATGTGCTAATAACAAACCCCTGAAACATGGGAAGTTAATCCAAAATGTTGATGATCTGGTCACATCTAAGGGGATGACCATCTACTGGAAAAAGATCAAGGGTCATTCCAATGTAGAGGGACCAGACAAAACTGGAAATGACTTAGCTGATCAGCTGGCCAAAACCGGGGCCATCCGAGGGGATCTAATAGAAATAGAGTCCCTGTTGGTGGAAATCCAGGTCACTGCTATCACTAGATCCCAGACAAATACTCACAATGATCTTTGAACTGCACAATGGAGTAAGGAGACCCCTGATGCTGATTTGATTACAGCTCAGAAGGGGGATCCAATAATTGGTATGTTTTACCAACACATTGAGGACCCTGAGAACTTTCCCCTGACGGATACCGATTACATTGGGAAAGAGGACCTAAGAGTGTTGATGAAATGTCCAAAGATGTTCCGAATCCAAGACGGTTTGTTGGTAAGGAAATCCCAAGCTGACCATGATCAGTTGGTGGTTCCCACCTCATTCCGAAGCCTGATGTTAAGTCACGCCCATGATGCGGCCACCGCCGGTCATAGGGGGTTTCACACCACACTGGAAATCTTAAGAGAGGTTGCATACTGGCCACATATGGGCCAGGACCTCAACCAATACTTGAAGGGGTGTCTTGTGTGTGCACAATTTCAGCCAACATCCCTCACACACCGGGCGCCTCTCCAAAAGAGGGGGATGACACTGCCATGGTCAGATTTGCAAATCGACTTTGTAGGCCCTGTAATTCGCTCGTCTAGAGGAAACAAGTACATGTTGACCGTCACATGCTTGTTTACCAAGTGGGTGGAATGTCTCCTGGCACCAAATTGCAAGGCAGAAACAGCAGCTGCCCTGATGATTAACCACATGTTTTCCCGTTTTGGTCTACCTCAAAGGATTGAGTCAGACAGGGGTAGCCACTTCACCAGTGAAGTGATGACAAAGATGTGGGAGATACTGGGGACAAAAGGAAGCTACATATTGCTTACAGGCCAGCTTCTTCTGGGGCAGTGGAGAGATACAATCGAACCATTGTGAGCATCTTAAAAATGTTTGTGGCAGATTCTGGGCCAAGTTGGGATATCCGATTACCTCTGGTCCTAATGGCCATCAGATCTACCCCTTCATCTGCAACTAAAATGTCACCATTTGAGTTGATGACCGGACGCAAGATGGTGCTTCCTGAGCATCTGCTCTACAGGACCCAAGAGCAGACACTGATAAATGCCTCCACAACTCATGAGTATGTGGAGAATTTAAGGAAACTCCTCCAACATGCTTTTGCCTATGCTCAGCGGAATCTAGAAAGATCAGCTGATAGCATGAAAACCCACTACGACCTGAAGACCACCAGGAAGGAATATACTGTGGGAGACCGGGTCTATTTATGCAATTTCCAAAGAAACCCGGCCAAACAGCGAAAATGTTTGCCTACATGGAAGGGACCGTTTGAAATTATAGACAAAATCTCCCCTGTAGCGTATAAGATCCGCATCCCCAAAGGTAGTCTGGCGGAAGGGGAAGACAAGTGGGTCCATATTAATCAGCTAAAGTGTTGCCATCCCAGGCACACTCTGCAGCAACTGGAGGAATCCTCTGGAATCCCAGAGGGGGCCGCCCCAGATCAATAAAAGCGCCAACCCTAAAATATTCCACATACCAAAAATATAGTAACCTAATGTCAAAATTTCCTGTTATATCCTGTTTTTCCAAAACAAGACTGAAAAATGTAACCGGATGTATAAAATGTATGTGTTCGCCACACCATTAATAGTGGTGTAGAAATGTCTACGAATAGGTATTGCCGCTTTTGCTTCATCATCCTAGGAGAGATGAAACCACGGAGACTGACCAAGGAGAACGACCCGGAGACCGGGAGCAAAGATCCGAGGGGCCCGGGTAGCGCCCAATATTCCCATCAGGACAGGCGAGGAGAACCGATCGATCCAAACAGATGGAGGAAAAGATGCTGAACTGTGCCATCTGGGGAACTGGAAGAAGATGAGGCGAACATCCCAGAACTTGCGAGTTCCATCAATGAAAGATCAGAATGGCCATCGCAAGAGGGGGGGCTTGTGGGATGTTTTTACCCATGCATCCAAGCCCTACCATAAAACTGTGCATTACTGGCATTGAAAACAGCATGATGGCCAGAACTCCCCAGAGAGTGCACAGGGAAAACATGAAGAATAGGCTGCCACCCATTTTTGCCTATGTTGTGAGCACAGGAGGGCACTGCCTAAAACCACCATTGGGCTACACACACAGTAGCCTGAAACCATTGGGAATGGCAATGCTGATTGCCAAAAGCAACCCAGAACTGTGGGGAATTCATTTTCTTAATATAAAAAATGGATGCAATACTGGTGCTCACCACTATCAGAAAGCCGGCGTTTTAAAACCACCAGACTTTTGTGTAAAACTGAACAAATGAACCCAAACCAGGCCAAGGAAAGACTTGCTAAGAGGTGGATAAAATGTAAAACCATATTCTGAAATGACTTGAAGGAAGTAATTAATTAATGTATATATAAAAAAAATAGCTGGGGATGTCAGCAGCTTAAGTGAATTTGGGTTTAAAGCCACTAAAATCGAAATGTTTAGAATAAATGAGTGACCTACTTGTGAGTGTCACGTCGGTTGCAATTGTTTAAATGTCATATTTTTGAACTTAGAATCAGCATTCTAGCTGCATGTGCAAAAATTGTAAGTTGGATTTGAATGTAGAAAACTGGGAACTAATGTGACATTTAGCTGAATTCTGCCTGACAACTACCCCCGACAGGAGAAACCTGCTCAGCCACTCTTCCCACGCCTAGCTGCATCCTGCTGCCCCTGCCAAAAGGAGATGCCACCTCTCTGATTGGAAAAGGGGGGGAGGAGCACCTGGGGACTGCAGGAAGTTGAACAAAGCCCTATCCTGGACTCAGGCAAATGTTATTTTGGGGGGGTCATAAAATGGCTTCCTCTTGGGAGAAACTGGGAGGGGCAGTGCCTGTGAGAGCAGGCTGAGCTTGGGGGAAGTGGATAAACCAGAAATTCCACCATGTGCTTTGGAATACCACACCCCTTTGGGGCCAGAGCATGATTTTAAAAAGATGGATAATTCACAGTGCGGACGTGTCAAAATTATATAAATAACATCATCATTTTTGTGATTTTTCTGTGCACATTTTAAGAGGTGTTAGGACCCTGTGGTATCTTCTTGGGGATAGTAGCGGAAAAAAGGGTTCTTACTCCAAATGTATGCATGTTAAAAATCTGACACTTTATCATCTGAAACCCATATCCCTGGTGCACATTTGTGTAAAATATGGAAAGGTTTAGAGGTCGTTATCTGGATGAAAAGGGGAGAATTCTGTCATAAGTGGACACGACATCGTACAAAGACAGGGATCGGATGGTTTGGTGCTACAGAAAATATGTTAACTGGACCTCTAATATTAGAAAAATGGTACATAGATAAATATGTATTTGGATCAGAAATAGATTTGTGTGCAATTTGACAAGGGGAGGTTCCTCTGACCATAAAACTTACAGCATCACTCTGACACTCCATTTCTTTCCCTAATCAAGGGAGAGAGGAAAGCTTGGCCAATGATAAGTGAGAGGGGCAGGCTTAGCTAGGCCCAGGCACACACCCATTTTCAAAACACATAAAAGGAACATTGAGACCCAGGTAGAACATTCACTTTCCACTTTCTTGCGGGACGCTTTGCCGGGAGACTTCAGACTTCACATCCAGAGATCCAGACTTCAAATCCGTCAATCTCCAGAGACCAGAAATTAACTCCAGAGTTTGTAGCAGAGAGGCCTGAATCCACAAGCTGAATCCACTTCAGCAGGCCTAAAAACCAACCAAACTATTCAGCCGCCGGGCGAGTTGTTTGAATTCTTTGCCAAGAACTTTTGCAAGAACCTGTAGCAGTATCCAGAAAGCAGTGCTGTATCCGGAACCAGAGAGAACCAGAGACCAGATCGCTGTGAAGAACTGCTAGCAGAAGTCCAGCCAATCCTGTCCCGATCAGTGACAAAGTCGCATTCCTGTCCAAAATCTAGTATGAGTACTCAGCTAGCACTGTGCCAAAACCAATCTCTTAGTTTAAAATAATCTAATCCAAAACTATTTTAGCCTATTAGAACTGCCTCCTAAAATCATGTCATTCTGTCATTTTTAAAACTGAAAACTTTCATCTGTCATTCTGAGCTTTAAAATTTCGAATCCGAAAAACTACCTTTACTAAATCGGCCGTATCTCCGGAACCGTTTGTGGAGCGAGGTTTAACTGTCATCTTAAAGCTAAGATTGTAAGCTTTCCAACGAGCCTAGAACCGACTTCCTACTCCTTATAGTGCCTCCGTAAGTGTGCTCGACTCACGTGACTGAATTTGACGCGATTTGACATTTTGCTTAATATCAGCCACGTGTAAAAATATTTGTCCTTGCTTTCCTTGCTGAAATTCGTGTGCAACCTGACAATCATTCATAGAGCATTGCTAAAGTGATCCTGAATTGATTTAAGTATCCCTCACTCACCATGAACCTCCTATAGGAAATTAAAAGCAATTTGAGTATATTTGTCACTTCATTGCCACCACATTTAAAATGATTTGGCCTGTGTTTAAAACTCCTACCTTTTTTCCTCTAAGCTTGCTAGGGGGGAACTGAATTACATTTGATTGCATTCCTGAGAACTGTGTGCTTTTCTTCCATCTCTTTACCTTGCATGTAGGGGAGGGTGAATTGTCAAAGAAAAGTGATTACATTGTCTTTTGTTGAAGTCATATCAAGTTTATTTTCTGTACTGCATTTTCATTCATAATTGCATTGTCCTTGAAGCCATAAAAGCATTCTCAGCTACTTTATCCTCTCTATATCACTTCTAAGCCATCAAAAAGAGTGTACCGCTGTAACATTATCCATTGTTGATCACTATCACCTTCACAAGTGTGCTATCAAACATTAATTTATTATAAAAGTTTGATATATATATATATATATATATATATATTGTTTAATTGTCAAAAAAACGTTTTAATTTGCAAAACAAACCTACTTCTTTTCCCAGTGGGGTCAGGGGGATTCTCAGAGAGGGGTGTTATATAAGGGTTGTCATCCAGAGTAAATGAACTGGACATAAAAATACATCAATAAGGGCTTCCATCAGCATCCCAGACTAGGCATTGACTTAGCTGTAGTGTTGAATTGAAGTTGCTTACACTCCTTTTAGTGGTACTTTACATTTCTTCTACATCATGCGTAGCAACAAATTGCAAGCCTGTGTCAAACAATGGCTAAACTCAAGCAACTTTGTCACACATGTTCTTCTGGGTTGTGTCTTTACATCTTGAAACTAGAATAACTCATAGGGTAGCTTACAGTAATCTAATGCTTAAAGCTGTTTCTTTTCTGGATTCTGGGCTCCCTTCCCACTGTATTCTGGTTCCTGTAGTCTTGAATGGATAATTTGAAAAGGTTACAAGTATTGGATTGTACAAGAATGCAAAGACATGCTGAAAAAGGTAGGACTGCAGAATATAACTTGCAAAAACTACTGTGAGTAGTTACATCACTACTGCTTTTTGCTGGTGATGTTAGGTGGCAAAAGCAGGCAGTGGTTTGACAGCTATACTAGCATATAAAGGGATTTTGAGTGTGTACACTCAGCAGCTATGTGATGCTACTTCACATGCAGATTACTGTTGCGTGACCACACATGGACATATTAATGTGTACCCTAAATACATGGTGGTACATGGGAATGTGGGACATTGGTAAATGAGGGTACCTATTGAAATATGTTCAGTTGGTGTTTGTGGACACTCATAAAGGGCATTGTTTGATCAATCTGGAACACCATACTGAGTTGTCAAGTAAGCCCCCAAAAATGAGTGCCTGATTCCACCCCGGTACCACGACACACCATAGTGGCAATGTGTGATGGCAATAACAACTCATGGACATAAACTGTGCAGATTGGCAGTGACTTTAAGATTGTTCAAAACAAGCACGCTTTTCCTTGGATTGCCAGTACTGGCCTTGCTATGTATCTATTTGCCAGTCTGTCTCTGTGGCACAACCAATTTATGCATTTGGCTGTTCCCTCAAAGGTTGGAGTTTCAACCCCATTCCCTCATAGTGTAAAATAACAAATCTAGTATTATGTTTATTTATCTTATACTTGAACCAGGACGGGGTCTCTAGATAAAATGTATATATACTCTTGGGATGGGGGGGACACAGGGCCAATTCCAGGACAGCCTTGGCTAAACTGAGACCTTTAACCACCATTACAAATGTCTGCTTGCAAACTACCGGTGAATAATTCTAAACGCAGTGAGAAGGGGTTGGCTTTCATCCTTCCAGGGCTGATGTTATGCCTGATTACTTACTGGTAATCTTCATTACTCTGAGTTCAGATCTTCCCGATCACAGTCCTTTTCATAGACACCCACCCTCCCTAGTTGGACAAACTTAGCATGAATTTAGCCAGGTGGATGGTTGAACGGGTCTTTGTGGAAAGGGTAAAGTACCGAATTTAACATCACCATGGAGGAAAGGCTTTGCTCGGTCATTAAGGTCTTCATGAGTGAAGGAAAGGGTAGTTTGTGTCTTTTTTTCTGGAGACTCTGCCTCAATTATGTAAGGCCTGTGACAAGGAAGCCGGACGAGGGGGGAATTCCCAGTGGTGGCGCTTAAAGCTGCGTGGTACGCATCCTCGTCCATGAAAACAAGGAAATTGGTGCTCTTTTGAAGTGTAAAACACAGAGATCTGCCTCTGTGAAATCCTAACAAATGTTATTTTATTTTGTCTATACTGCAGGTCGGCACCTATCAAGGGTATTGACATCATGTGATGGTGAAGACATAGCCGGGCTTCACAGGCCCCAGGTAATACCCGAGGTCTGTTTATTTCCAGTCTTTTCTTTTGCTAATGGGTTGGGGCAGACACAAGTGTTAAATGGAGACTGCTAATGCCCCCCTTCTCTATGCAGTCCAAGCTCACTGTAAGCAACAATTAGCAATTCCAAAGCACCTCATCATGTGTATACTCCATAGTGAATACTTCCACCACATAAACCTGTTTTATTTTTAATTTATCAATGCTGACTAGTCTGTGATGTGTCTAATTTGTTGACATGTAAACTGTGTGTTAACAATACATTGCATGCTTGCATATTTGACATTGCATGCTTGCATATTTGATTCACACGATACTTGTGTGAAACAGTGACTTCTGTTTTGTGAATAGAATAAGGTAGTATACAGAGATGTCTGGGTAGCTCTTCGAAGGTATGACATTATCAAGCGTTAGTATGGTGCAATTGTTTGACTGAATACGCGGTGTTTAAAATGAATGTTGTAAACAAGGAAGGGGGATGTTTTAAAAAAAATGGAGATGGACATGGGTAACTTTAGGCAGAGTGACACCTATTGTGGCTGTGTGGACTTTAGCAGGAGATTCATTTACATGCGTTAGTTCCCAGCCACACTGTGGGCTGTCTGTGGCACGTCCTGCGTCAGCATCGTTCCTGGGCCATTCACTCTTTCGGAAGGCCTTGCCTCCTTGCGTTTTCCTTACCGCACAGATGTCTTCCAGCTGTAGAGTCTTCATTATCGCATCCATGGCAGATGCTCTCACTTCTGCATGCTCATTGGATCGCCCCACTTCAAGGATTCTAGACATTATTATGCCTGGCTCCCTAAAGATATGTCTCTGCGTTTTGGTGGAGTTGCATGCAAAGATTATTTGTTGCATGATCTCTTCCTCCTCATTTCCTAGTGCACAGGACAATGTAAGATGTCTTAATCTCCCATGAAATGTATCTAGGTTCTCATCCTCATTCTGTCTCGCCGACCTCGGCCAGAAGCGCTCGTAGTTGAGATTAACCATGGCTGTAAAATATTCATTTAGCACCTCAATGGCAGCAGTGTAGGAGTTGTCTCTGGGCCAAAGTGTTTTGAATAGCTTATGGACTGCTGGGCCTGTAGAGTACAGCATGGTAGGTCGCTTGGCACGTTCATTGATCTCACCAGCTTCGAAGTACATCTCTAGTCTTTCAACCCATGAGGTCCACTGATGTCCAAGGCTGGATGGGACCCCAGATACGTCAAACTCAACTAACGGGGCAAGTGATCCCTGTTGGCGGGGTGTCCTGCCCGCCGCTGTCTCCTCCTCATTGTTATCTGCCATGGGGTTGATGTGGGAGGCTCTGATAGGGTTATTAGTAGGGTGTAGATGTGCACAGTATTTACTTATAATGTTGATACAATCTTGTTATGTTTTGTATTTTTTCATCAAAATGTATTTCTAGGTGCTCCTTGTTAAATCTGGGCTAACGGATCTGAAGTTTAGAAAGAGAATGGGTCCCTCGATGAACACAAGGGGTAAACAAGAGCACACTTACACAACGAAGACGTTGTGCTGTTTTTTGAAATATTGACACAAGATTCACCTAGATTCATGAAAAGATGTTTTATAACCAAATGTAATGTAATACAATAAAGATTCAGATTGATTATACTTTCATCAATTGAAGCACATTGCGATTCCTAACATTTGTCAATATGAATTAAAGCAATAACATAAATTCAATCGGTGAAAACAGAAAGAAAAACCTTTCTCAAAATATTATATACAAAATTCATTAACAATTTCATAAATCAAAACATAATTTTCTGGATATTTTTAGAGGAGTTGTTAATCTTTGTGAGGGCCATTGGGGCCACCTATCTGATACGTATGCGTTTTGGGCTCTTTGGCCCTTCTTCAGGTATAAATATCTGGAATGGGTTGACTCTGAAAATATAATAAAAGAAAAACCTTTAATTAGGACAAACTTTTCCAATCTATTTCTATATAGCTTCTGAAAAGGAGAAATGTGTGCAACTGCACTAACCTGCAAAGGGGCCTATCCAGTGATGGCGTCCCTTCACTCTTCCTGTTTAGATCATTTTCTTCTTCTGTGAAGAGAAGCCTAAATTACTTGAATGTCAAATTTTCTGGTGGACGTGCCATCTCCAGTGGGACAAGTCGCTTGAAGGGCGCTTTGTCCCACCATGAGACCCGCTGTGTATTACAATTGTACGATACTATAACGACCTATAGTGGTTTAAGGTTAACTCACCAAATATCAATTCGGTATCTTTTGTCTGGATGAAGCTTTTGGATTATCTGTTACGATGTGAAATGGTAACAGTCCTGAACTTTGTGATTTGAAATGCTCTAAGAGTGTATGGGATAGGTATTAGATATAACCTCTAGATGTAATCACATCACTAATATCGTATCACTGTATGTCTGCATAAAGTGGAAATAACGTACTTCAACTAGACGTGTCCCTGTGGGTGTCAATTATGGATGCAACTAGTCTTGGTAGAATTCTCACTTCGATGGTGAATGGCGATTTTAAGAAATCACGGTTTACTGTCTGTACTCTGAAATCCACGATCCTGAGGTAGCCATCCATTATTGACGCCCTTAAACCACTATAGGCCGTTAGGCAGTCACACCATTCCAGATATCTATACCTGAAGAAGGGCCAAAGAGCCCGAAACGAGTAGTATCAGATAGGTGGCCCGAATGGCCCTCACAATGATTAACAACTCCTATCAAAATATCCAGAAAATGATCATCTGATTTATCAAATTGTTAATGAATTTTGTATATAATATATTGAGAAAGGTTGGTTCTCTCTGTTTTCACAGATGGAATTTAAGATATTGCTTTAATTCATATTGGAAAATGTTAGGAATCGCAATGTGCTTCAATTGATGAAAGTATAATCAATCTGAATCTTTATTGTATTACATTATATTTGGTTATAAAACATATTTTCATGAATCTAGGCTGTGTTGGGGCCCTTACTCCGTGAGCATCACACAGGGAATATGAGGTCTTCAGTGGTGCAGTCACAGGTGGGCTACACTTTTCCTGCAGGCTGTATATGGATTGTCAATAGATGTCTTCCCAAATTGGGGCTCTGTGAGCGTCTAGGCGAGGCTCTCTGGCCCTGATAAATGTTCTTTTGTGTCCTCCTTTCCCTTCCACCAGGTGCCCCCCAACCATCTAGTGCACACAAGCACTCCTCCACTATGGATCTGCAACCCTTATCTGATATCTAGTACCTGCAACTGTGGACATGCCAGTGTGTGGCAGGTCCTGATCATCTGAGGTCACCTCCTTTTTAAGGCTTGACTTGTGGGCTACAGGTGCTGTGTGCCACACTGTGCATGCTGCTCAGAGGGCGCACAAGCACTCACAGGGAGCCGCAACCTTCAAACTCTCTTATACCATGCATGTACTGGATCTCTTTACCATCCGTGCCATGGAAACACTTGTTAAATTATTTTCTTTCATGCATCTCCGACCACAACAGGAATCTCTTTCCCTTTTTTTCTAGCTCTGTTCACAGAGCCCACATAATACATACGTTTTTTTTTCTGCGCCGATCACAGAGCACCCCGAAACACTTATGTTCCCTCTTTTATTTGTTGCACAGCCCTGCTCATGGAGCTCACAGAGAAGAAAAGTCTCTCTGTCTTCGTCACAAAAATCACTGCCGTCGCGGCCCAGGAAAAACCCTGGAGGAGCACGAGCACGGGCTCGGCAAAGTGCAGCCACTGGGGTTGGGCTTCAAATGACAAGTGCGGGCAGCCATGCAATGATGACCTGCTCACCGGTATTTGCTGGTCACACTTGTCACGAGGAGCAAGGCAGCGCGCAGTGATCGAGTGGCGGCAGCCACGTAAACCCTCTGCGTCACAGTGTTCTGGCAGTCTCCATGATCACACAGACCAGCAGACACGATGCCGTGGGCACATAGCAGTACTACAAGCAGTGCTGTGATCACAAGGCTATACATTAATAACTGTGTCCGACACAGGTACACGACACGGGTACATCATTCATGGAGTCCGCCAACACACTGCCGCATGTGTCGGTAGGAGGCTCCTTTTATAGGGAGCACACCATGACGTGGTCATGACTCACAGCCTTAAAGCGGACATCAAAGGATGACCAGAAACAACAAAAACAACGGGACAGGCATAGACATAGAAGTAGGACTGTGATAACACAGTAGTCCTACTTCTATGTCGCTGGCCTGTTGCGGGGGGCGTGGTGGGGGTGTGCTCACAGGCGCACTCCTCTCATTGGAGCAGAGCCCCGGGGAGGGGAAGGGAATGGAAATGAGGGTGTGAAAAGCATTCACGCCCCCATTTACGTGCAGGAAGAGTGGAGTCGGGACCCGATTTCGGGATTTCAAAATCGGGTCTTGGCAAAAACCAGGAACGTAGGCAGCTAGCCTTCCAATTCCCGGACGGGGTTTGGAAAATGAAAAAACTTCTGGGACCCAGGAACGGAGGGTGATTTCCCCAGACTGTTCCGGGAAAGCCAGGACATCTGGTCACCCTAGGATATCAACACCCCACCACCAAGGGGAGGGGGTGTCTCATGATGTCACTGACAGGTAAGAGAGCTGAACTCATGAAATATATAAATACAAAGGCCTTGATTCATGGAATTATTTGCGTGTAAAATGAGAATCTTCGCGAAATTCTGCCCGCAAATCATTGTTTGACAAATGGGGATTTGCAGGAGTATGGCAAATTCCATGAATCAGAGGCAAAATGCGAAAGAATCACCAGCTTGTGTCAAATGCGCAGCTCTTTGTTTCTCAAGGAAGAGTTTTTACTTTGATCGAAGCAGCTGGGCGCATAGCCCGTAAATCCGCCGTTATTCCAGCTGCAGTGCAACCCGTGACTCTGTTACGAACAAGGGCCACGTTCAAGGGGCCTCCAAGCACGCGCCGTGTCCCGGGCCAAAGGTCAAGCTGCTCACACGCTGTCTTGCCCAAGTACTTATTTGTTCAATGTTATTATTTTTTTTTTTTTTGGGAGGCTCGAAAAGAAAGTGTCATCATGCTCTGTGATGCGGCCAAACCCGAAGCAGCCATTGTGCGCCGAAGTAACACATTAACCGGTGATTACATGACGTGGGCTGGCCGGGAGAGAAGATGCGGAGTGACCCAGAACTTCTCCTCAGTGCTGGAGACTATCCGCAGAGCCGAGGGCGACGGAACGCAGCGCGCAGACCATGGGCTCCGGGAACGAAAACACGGTGACACACAAAGCCAAGAAGGGTAATGACGGGATTCGCTAGCTCGCCTGCTTTCCCAAAGCGCTCTTTGGGCTGCACATATGCAAAACTTGTTTTTGTTTTTTCATCGCCTATTTAAAGTCGCTCAGTACGGGTGTGGCTACAGATTAAGCAGGAGCACTGAAATGGCTCTATATTTTGAACTGCAGATGTACAGACCTATTGCTGAAAACACATGGGCAGCAAGTGGATCCAGTGACACCCATGTGTAATTGTTGGGCTGGGATTTCCAACAGGGACCCTGAATGACTGGCAGACATTGATGTTCTGTATGATTTATATATGTATAGAATGACACAGCACCCTTTATATAATCCTCATTTTTTTTAAAACCACACCCTAAATCTACTTGTTCGTTCACCATAACTGCAAATATTTATATTAACTCGCACAATGTCCCGTGCCTCTTTTCACCAGAGCCAATACATTTGGCACTGATGTGTACAGAGGACAGGTACACACCGCCATCGTCGCACTGTTTACTTTGCAATGTTAACCCTGCTCGGTTGTTCGCATGCTGTGGCAAAATCTTTCTGCCAAGTTGCTCAGCACCGTTTCAGAATTGCCTGGCACTGGGGTAATCTATTGCAGTCTGCCCGATGGTCTTTTGTGCCAGGGCTGGGCTTTGTTCTAGACCAAACGGAGGGGTCATGCTCGTGGTACAATATGCGAGCAAGTTGGGGAAGGACCATTATGCCAAACGATAATGACCTCTCCAGAGGTCCGTAAGGCAATGAGTACACAGTGGCAAGGGCAAAACAGCTTTGGAATTGTACTGGTGTAGGAACATATGCTCATTTAATATTCACTGAGGCAAATGGACAAAACATGTTAGTAAATTAAATGTGGTTTTCATTTTGTAGTATTTAAAGAACAAAGTTGTTGTTATAAGGTAAGCATTTGAATTGTAAACTCGGTAGAACGGGAGAGGTTTTCAGATAAACATGGATTGGTGTAAACGAGTTCTCTATATGAAAGTGGGCGCACATTTTAGTTTTCACTTTGGTGTTTTAAATCGGACGTGGCCTGGCGTGGCGTGGAGGGGGGGTTCAGTGGTACCTGCTGAGAAGGAGTGTCTTCTTGAAAGAAATCCTGCTGAGAAACTGCACTGGTGTGTTTTTTTTCGATGCAGAGGATTGTTGTCCGCAGTTTCCCAGTCTGCATATGAAATCAGAATGATCGGAATGCAGTCAATAACCCGGGTTATTGACTGCATTCGGAACATTCCGAGCATCATTGCCTCTTAGGAGGTCAATAATGTGACCTTCCGTGGGCTATTCGTTATTGCTTCCACACTTCATATCACACACAGGCATTCTCCCGAGACTGATTCCAGGGACACATTGCAACTGATACCACACGCAGGTCACACTGTGTATCCCCTCCTGCTCGTGTTCCTCATTGCGAACATGCACACTGCTATGCTGCCCAATACGTGCCTGCTGTAAAGTCCTATGTGTAACCTAAAAGCTTTGCTAACATTGCTGACTCCGAATTTTAGCGATTCCAGGGCAGCAATAGTCGTTCCATTGAGCAGGGGCTAACAATAGCAACAATGGCAACTTTAAGCACACACAGATAATTGTGTGCACCGTGAATAGTCAATATCGGAAAAGATGATTCAGTTTTGAGAAGATTTGGGGTGTTTTCATGCATTTAACCATTTCCTGGGAGATTGTGTGCAGCTGGTTCTATTTCAGGAAGTTGATGGGCGTAGTGCCATAACTGGGGAGAGTGCCTCGAGGTCCCTGAGATGTCAGGTGTCTGTGTGACCACATTAATGATTGAACATTTGAAACCCTTGTGGGCCCTCAGGAAGTATGCTTACCTATGTCTTAAGTAAGTGGTTCCATTTTGCCCCCAGTGCGCATGCCTACTTTCTAATTTGCATTGGGGAACACTGGTGTGCTGGCAATCAGGGCCTATGAGGTCATGCACACCTTAACCTCTTGCCTGTGGCTTAAGTTCATACTCATCTGATGCACTAAGGTTATGAATTTCTGACCTGCAAAACAACCCCTCACGTAAATACAAAATGAAGTTTGCAATCATTTGACTGATGCTTACCAGGGGTTGGGGAGGAGGGGTTCCTGCTAGGTCTGCTTTTCAATTTGTTTGTTGTGCAGTGCCGTTGAACTTGGGGTCATAGTTGGGGAGGGGGCAAAGAGATAACAATTAAACATGTTAGACCTATGCTCAGTGGTGGAAATTGAAAATATGTAAAGGGGGGTTCACACAACGGCCAAGGCGGAGTTCAGAGGAGGAGGAGCTCGCAGTTGAACTCCGCTCAAAGGAAATGTTCAAAATAATAGTTTAAAAATGGTGCAATTTTTTTCATGCTGCTTCTTTCCAAACTCCACACTGTACCTCAATTCCACTTTAAATCACTTCCATGGCAGTGGTTTAACCAAAATACTGTTGCTAATGCAGTAGTTTTTCCATAGAAATGCTCTACAGTGGAAGGTTACCAGGGTAGCTCATCAGCTTGAGATACCATTGCTGAGATGTTTGTTAATCATATGACTTATTGCAAACTATATATATCTATATAAGAGGAATAAACTGGTGTGGATTCGAACAAAATATGCTATGCGCTATTGACCACTCCTTGGGTATGCCTCATCACGAGTTGGGCTGTAGCCCTTAAATGCTGTGGTAACGGTATTACAGCCGCATTTAAGGGCTGGCCCTATCACGAGTTGGGCGGTAAATGGGCTGTTTTACCTCCAGCCTTTCTCTGGAGGTGAAAATCCCCTGTTTTCGGCTGTATTACCGCCGGCTGTATTAGCCCGCATAATTAGCGCTGAAAATGCCCCATTGAATCCAATGGTCCCAATGGGGAATGGGGATTTACCGTGAACACCCAACCCGTGATCCGGCGGTAATACAGCCGGACCGGTCGGTGCTAGGGCTATTACAGTCGGCGGTATTACAGCCGGGAATACAGCCCAACTCGTGTTGAGGCCCGAATCAAGCAGGCAGTGTGATCCTCAACCCTCCAGCTCATCCACCAAGGGCTGGAAAATTATAACAGACAGAAAAAAAGGGGTTTATGGGTATGGACTACGCGCTCATGCCAGCATGAATTATTGATTCTAAATATCTAAAATTCACCAAGTTGCTGCAGAAACATATGTGATCTTGAAAAACTTGATTTTATTCAAGGATTGGACAGCCGACACGTGTTTCGATGAACAGGTTCGTTTTCAAGGCCAAGCAGGTAATATCAATCTCAATATATATCTGCACGACTGAAATGAGTCCCTCAATCGGTGCAGTCAGTTCGAAAAGCTGTATTGCTAAGTGCTTGTATAGCCCTCAAAAGGGTGCACTACAAATCCATAGATCAGTAAGATGGGTTATCCCAAAAGTCGGGTATTGTAGTAGTATATAGGGGTTAAATCCTCGTTATGAGAAACGTTTAATGTGCTCTTTGAATTTAAGCCAAACTCGGGGATCAAACCGCAGTAGTCGGGTTTTCAGGCCGGACAATTCACCACTGCACTATGTAACCTGATGAAGAATAACAAACAACTAAAGGTGAACTGTCCCATTTCGGTACTGAAAGTCCCATGGAAAACATTTGTATTGGTTCTTGGAGTTTAAAACATGCACACATTTTAACGTTTTCAAAAACACTATTAGAAGAAAATATCCTCTCTTGATTTTGTGTGTGTGTGTTGATTTTATGAAAGGCAAATGCCATTCGTCCAGTGCAATTTGGGTGGTTACGCAAAGCCAATTTAATGAAATTTGCCTATTTTACCTTGATATGGTAAGTTCTGGCTACGTCACATTTCATTCGTTTGTTGATGAGTCCCCCCACTTTAATTTTTAGGACTTGACCCCTGAGCGCTGCCCATGCTGCCTTTTTTTACGAGATTTTGTGTAGATTGGAACCAAGAAATTCAGGATCACACGTCCACTGTTGGAAGGACTGTGGATTTGTTATAATAAATACTTTCTACGATTCTGATATCCCTGCACACGCACACTTGCACACTTGCACACACTACTGTTTCTCTTTCTCACCATTCTGCACACTCATGCGCTTGCATGCATGAGTGTGCCTTGTGTCTCTATCCCATTTTTCATACATGTAGACACATGCATGCATCGTCAGACACTGAATCTCCTCCTCTACCCCTACTTCCACACATGCATTCTTGAGCAGGGGGGTCATGGCTGTTATACCGAAGAGGCAATGCCTGTTGAGCAAGTTGCATCAGCTTTTCCCGGACTGGAACTCCTGCTGATCTTCGAATGAGTGCATACTGAGGGCTCCTGTAGAGCGCTTCGATCTACTGGGGGTTCCTAAGCGCTAGAAAACCACAGCAAACATTTGAGCTTTACCCTTTCCTTCCAGACTGGGAAATGACGAGGGTAGTTAAGGAGACCAGTGGAGGTGTGTAAGTATTTCCTCCGTTTATTTCACATGCAGTCTGAGACAGGGTAGGACTGGGCCATAAAAGTGTCTCGGGCACCAATGAGAAAGTGGCCCACAGTTGCAACTGGCTATTCATTCCTTTTATGACACTATGAAAAGTACCCAAGGGGGAGTTTTTTGATAATAAAATGATGTAAATTGTGCATTTTACAGAATATTTATTCAGCAACATTGGTCAAGACTATTAGCTGCATAGTGAAGTAACTCATCATACTGGCCAACATTGGCCATTTTGCATTTTTGGTTTGGCCATGGGCCTATTGCCCTATATGCCAGTCCGGGCCTGTTTGAGAACACAGCGCCAAGAAGTAGCTAAAAGCGACGCTTTTGTTTAGTGGTTGATTTGCGCACAGTGGAGCTAATGGTGGCGCTTTCTCCTTATGCGCTTCTTGCCCTGGCCACTAGGGGCATCCCAATCCACCACTGTACTCAGGGGTTACTTTCTTTTCTTTTCTCCTCCATCCCCTCAAACTCATGTGTATCGCCCTAGCACAGGGAAACTTCCACCACTTTTTAAACAACTTCATGGTTTGCCCCAATGAGAGCAGCACACTACTTCCATTTTTTTATTATTGTTGTTATTTGGGTATTTATTGAGCGCAGACCCAGCTTCAGGAAACAAAACACTTTACAATCATAGAGGAAAGAACCTGGCGAGGGAAGCACAGAAACAAGGGAACAGGAAGCTAGCAACAGGGGAGGGGAAGGCTTGACAAGGGGTTTACAAGTATTTCCCACATTTCTTTTCTTATTTTGTTTTCTCTTTGTGACTGTGCCTATCACTCTTGACTCTCTCTGGGCGAGTACGTTTTACACAATAGAGGGCTGGGCACGTGCCTATATTTAGCCTGCAAATATAATAGCACCATGCTGTGTTGTGGCATCATGTAGTTGGCGCCTTGCAGTGGAGTATCCAGTATTGCAAGAGAGGGGGGGTGCGCAAAAAAAGTCCAGCTACTGCCCCCCAAAGGAAATGCGCGCAATTCCATATGGTCTCATTCGGGCCCCCAAAGCGCCCGCCCCAATCTACTTTGTTGGTAACGTTAGTGACAGATGACATTTTAACACATAACAAACAAAATAAAACTGTAGAATAATTACAGATGCAGGAAATTCATCTGTTAGAGCTCTGCCCAGGCACTCTTGGGCAAAATACATGCAAACCTCCTAATTAGCATATGGACTGCACCAACAGAAATGCCTTCACAGAACGGACATCGCAAGGAGCATCATCATTTGTTGCTACTTGGAGGCACCATGCAAACTGACTTTAGAATAAGTTGCCATAAGTAAACCCAGTGGCAAATAACTTTGCCGTGCAAAATACCGAAATTGCCCTATTATTATATATGGGGCAACTCTATAGGCATTAGGCTTTTATTAAATAACAGCATGATATATTAACCTGAGCTATGAAGTGAATCACATATGGAGCTGCAGATAAGACACAGGGCGATTAAATGATGTGCCCAGGGTCACACACTTTATATATTTATTAAGGTTTTGCTTTGCATTTCTTGTACTTAAATAATACTTTATTTATAGCAATGCCTTGGAAGCAAACCACATGATAAACTAGCCTTTCATAGTAAAGTAACTATACAGTATATACATTTTCATAGAAATATGTTCAGCAATAACATTATGGCTTTAGTTTTATCCTCCCCATCCTGCATGCCAAGTCACAATACCATTACACAGATTAATGTGAGCCTAGCCAATCCCCCTTGGGTTTTAAAGCCATAGTCATTATTTCATAAAGCATGCAGCATTCTGCACCCTTCTCACTTCTAATCACTCTCCCATTCACATTTCTAAAGGGACACAAGTCCCTGCTAAGAGTCCCCCCTCCCTCCCATCAGTGCCTAATGGCTCACATTGAAATGCTCTGTTGACACAACACAGAGCAACGTGAGAGGCCCTTTGATCCCCGGAGCTCCTTGGGACATTGTCCTGGCAACGGGACACCTCTCCCGTTCGGAACACGCAAGGTGTCCTGCTGCCAGGACAATGAGATTGCTGAGCAGGAGTTGCTCAGCACACATTGTACTGCCAGTGGGACACCTTTATCGTTGGGCACCTTCATTGAGGTGCCGTACGTCCGCTCTGACTCTCAAAAGAGCCTGTCGGGGGTGCAGCTTGCCCGCCATGCCCACCTGCCTGGTACGCCACTTGTGCTCTGGATCCCAATGGTCGTAATTAAGAGGCGGGTCCATGAAGGCTTTGCTGCCCTGCGGATTGCAGCTTTGGTGGAGACAGAGCAAGGCAATCAGTAACTGCAAAGAGTTGGTCCAGTGAAATAGGTTACAAGAGTCAACCAGACCCTAGCAACGAGTTAACGTGAGAAAACGGTTCTATGTGACATTACCGCATTTGAAAGACCGAAAACAAAAAAGACCAATTTTCTTAAACCTTTTTTGTGTCGGCTTTAAAATGCAGCAATACGACATGCTCCAACCCCCCTTCTTACCCGCCCACCAACCCTTCCCAGCAAAACACATACCAGGTCCAAACACATCCATACACGTAAACACTCATGCAGACGCAGACACACACACACAGACACTTACCTGTCAGCCTGTCTGCCCCTGCACACACGTGTGTGGCAGAGGCTGACAGTTTGATTTAGAATGAGCGCTCTGCGGAGTCACAGAGCGCTCATTCTAAATCGATCTTTTTAGTTTTCGGTCAACTTAGTACCAAGAAAACATTGCCTCCAACCTCAAGTGTCAGACACACAATCCATCGATTGAGGGAAGCAGGGAAAACGATCTAGGATTCCATGAAAGCGCCAAACATTAGACACTATACGAACAGGGGTTCTCGGTTAAGGGGCATACACCTCCACAATGTGAAGGGTGGTTTTAGAAAACAAATCAGTCCCTCTGTTTTTTCTAAAGGTGATCCACTGGCCTCGAGAAATACCTGTTTTGACAAAAACCTCAACATATGAAAAAACCGACTGAAATGATGCGCTTTTGCATGGGAAATGCTGCGCCAACTTGAAGTGAATCACATTGGAGTGGAAACGTGTTGGGTTGGTCAAATCTGGACAGTAGACATGCTGTGGCTAAAATTGAGGGTATAGGTTGTACTCTCTTAATGAGGGTCCCCTGAGACGTATGCTTAGGTTTAACTATTTATATTTGCACTCGAGGAAGGGGGCTCAGCCAATCAGATGGCTGCAAACACGGGCGGGAACGCAGAGTGTACCGCCAGCGTTTTCCAGACACCCGAGGCCCTTCCCCAAGTGCTGCCTTATTGATTGTGGGGCAGCAATAGGGAGCCTCTACCTGTTGCCGCCCCACGCCTGCAGCCTCCCACCACACCTTCAACTCATTCCACACACTTCCACCAGTCCCTCTCCCCATGTACCTGCTGTGGACCAGAGTACAACGCTGCGGTCCCGGGGCTCTGACGCGGCCACTTTGCACTGGGATCCCTAGGTCAGGGCTGGCGGGCTGTTACCGGCTCTGTGTGCCCCACTATGTGGGGGTGATCGCTATAAAGATTGTAAGAGGATTCATTCAACACTACAGCTAAGACAAAGCCTAGTCTGGGATACTGAATGGAAAACCCTTATGGATATATCTTTATGTCCAGTTCATGCGTTCTGGATGACTACCCCTATATAACACCCCTCTCTTGGAATCCCCCTGACCCCACTGAGCCAAGAAGTAGTTCTGTTTTGCAAGTTTAAAGGTCTATTTGATAATTTAAACAATATATATATATATATCACGCTTTATAATAAATTAATAATTGGATATCACACTGAATCTGAGCAGTAATCAATAATGGATAGTCTGGCACTAGCACACTTCTTTATAATCAATGATGGGTGGTTATAGGATGGATAAGATAGCAACACTGGTAAATAGGTACAGAAGAATAAGGTGGTAGAGAATGCTTTATATAAGTTCAGATGGATGCAATGTTGAATGAAAATGCAGTACAGAAAATACTCAAAATGATTTCAACAAAACAATGTAATCACTTTTCTCTGGCAATCCCCTCCCCCCTTTATGCAATGCAAGGAAATGGAAGGAAAGCACACAGTTCTCAGAAATGCAATCAAATGTAATTCAGTTCACCCCAGCAAGCTTAGACTACAGAAGTTGGAAACACAGGCCCAAAATGCTTTTATATGTGCTGGCAATGAAGTGAAAAATATGCTAAAATGCTTTTAATTCCCTCTAGAGGTTCCGGGTGAGTGGTATCTAGTTAATATTAGTCCCGGCTCACTCTAGCAATGATTCCAGGATGGTTCTTAAGAGGCAAACGAATTTTTAGCAAGGAAACTGCTGTTTTCACACGTAGAGAAATTTGCAAATCGCGGTAAATGTCGCGATTGCGGCAAAAGTATCGGGGGTAGGAATGCGGTTCTAGGTTCGTAGGAAAGCTAAGATTCTAAGCTTTCAGAGGAAAGTTACTGCAAGTCTCTAGGACAAACGGTCACGGAGATATGAGCGATTAAATAAAGGTCGTTTTTCAGATTTGAAATTTTAAAGTTCAAAGTGACAATTGACAGCTAGCAACTAGAAATGACAGGTGACAGCTTTACAAATGACAGGTGACAGTTAGGAGGCAGTTCTACTTAGATTAAAATAGATTGAATTATATTATTTTAACTAAGAGATTGGTTCTGCACAGTCTGCTAGGTACTCACAATATATTTTTGAAATAAATGGGCCTCGCCACGGATCTGGTCAGGTTTTAGACTGGACTCTGGTCTGGTCTCTGCACTTCACAGTGATCTGGGTCAGCTCTCTGGTTCTGCTAACAGTGGTCTGGGTCAGCTCTGCTCTCTCTGGATCTTTCTGCACAGCTTTCCCTGGAGATTGATGGATTTGAAGTCTGGATCTCTGGATGTGGTATGGTCCGGCAGAGCGCGTTGCAGCAAATGGAATTGAATGTCCCTATCTGTCCTGACTGTCTGCTTTTATGTGTTTTGAAAATGGGTGTGTGTGCAGCATCACTAGGCTCTACCCCTCTCCACTTGTCATTGGCCACTTCCCCCTCTTCCCCTTGATTGGGGGAATGAAATGAAGTGTCATCATGATGAGGTCTGTTTATGGTACAGAGAACCCACCCCTGTCAAATTACACACAATCTATATTTTGACCCAAAAGACATATTTGCACAGGTACACATTTGTTTAAAATGACATGCACCCATCACATATCACAGGAGGTATACCCTGTCCAAATCTGCTCTTCCTGGGAGCTTGCATTCAGAAATGGCAACATATTTCACTTTTTGGTCAGGTTACCAATATCAGATTCTTACTCAAATTTATACACATGTGCGCAAGGAGTATGGACATTACTTGATGAAGTGTCCGATTTTTCACATGCAGACATTTTAAGTAATACCCTCTTAACTGCTAGTTTGCCCCCAGATCATGCCACCGGTTCTAAAAACCTCTTAAAATGTGGGCAGAAAAATCACAAGAATTATGGTATCATTTAAATAATTATGACAAGTCCGTACTATGAGTTATTCATCTTTTTCTAAAACCATATTCTGGCTACAGAGGGGTGTGGTTTCAGGTCACATGGTACAGAAACCAGTTTTTCCACTTTCTTCAAGCTCAGCCTCTGTCTCCAGTTTCTCCCCCTCCCAGTTTCTGCCAAGCCAGCTTGCTCTCACATGCAGTGCTCCTCCCCTTTCCTTCCAGGAGGAAGCCCCTTTTACGGCCCCCATAATAAAACATTTGCCTGGGCCCTGGAAGGCCCATTGTTCAAGAGGAAGCCATTTATTGCCACTTCAATAAACCCTCTGCCTGGGTCCTATGTTTAGCCTCTAGCAGTCCCTTGATAATTCAATCAGAGAAGTGTCAGATCCCTTTTGGTGGGAGCAGCAAAAAGGCAGCTAGGCCTGGGAACACAGCAGTTGTGCAAGTCTCATCTCCTGTCGGGGGTAGCTGGTGGGCAGAATTCAGTTCCTTAAGCCAGGCCCCAGCTAATGTCACTTTTAGTTACCCAGTTTTCTGCATTCAAATAAAATGAACCATTTTTACATATGCAGCTAGAATGCTGATTCTAAGTTTAAAACTATGACATTTAAACAATTGCAACCTATGTGACACTCAAAAGTAGGTCACTCATTTCTTTTAAACATTTAGATTTTTAGTGTCTTTCAGTCCAAATTTACTTAAACTGCTGAAATCCACAACTCAGCCAGTCTTGTTATAAACCTTCAAGTCACTTCAGAATATAACTTTAGATTGTATCCACCTCTCAGTAAGTCTTTCTTTGGCCTGCCTTGGGTTCATTTATTCAGTTTTACACCAAAAAAGAAAAAAAATCTGGTGTTGTTTTAAACCGCCGGCTTTCTGATAGTGGTGAGTACTGGTAATGCACCCATCTTTGGGATTTAAGAAAATGAATTCCCCACAATTCTAGGTTGCTTTTGGCAATCAGCATTGCCATTCCCAATGGTTTCAGGCTACTGTGTGGGTAGTCCAATGGTGGTTTTAGGCAGTGCCCTTCTGTGCCCATAACATCGGCAAAAATGAGTGGCAGCCTATTCTTCATGCACTTCCCTGTGCATTTTCTGGGAAGCTCTGGCCATCATGATGTTTTCCATGTCAGTACTGCACAGTTTTGAGGTAGGGCTCGGATGCATGGATAAAAACATCCCACAAGATGCACCAGATTTAAAGGTTGTGAAGCAGTAGGAATTATCAAGAACACATTTCCATTCATAGATGTATATTTTTGAAGCACTAAAGTAATCACCAGTTGAACTGTAAAGAACAGCAAAAAATCCCTTGCTTCCGTTGTGTGCAGACCTTTTTCAATGGATCCCTTCAACTGTTCCTTGTTATCTGTTGTTACAATGTTACAATGTTGAAACATTAGACTTCCCCCCTATGGGAACACATTTATCAGCTCTGCACTCTGAGCGTCTATCCTTGTAGTGAAACTTTGCAACAAAAGCGCAGCCTGAATTTGACAGTTTAGCATAGCTCAAGCTATTCATTGCAAATAACGCCCTGATTTAGGCAAATTCCATGACTCATATTTGGGCGTGAAATAAGATTGTTATTATCATTATTATTATTTGGGTAATAATTGGGGATAGGGAGATTACATCGATTCATTTTTTAGACGCATTTGGCCGCAAATATATGTGGGGCAGTGGGTAATAGTAATAATAAAGAAAGGGGGAGTTCGGGGTGGGTGCGGGGGTCTCCCCGCATATATTTTGGGCAGATTTTAAAATAATTATTTTTTGGATGAAATCGAATTTAACAGAAAAACCTGAACCAAATCACATAGAACCCTTCATTGAGCGCAGACCCAGCTTCCAGAAGAAACAGAGCGCCTTGCAACAGTTTAGTTTATTCAATATTTATAAAAGTCTGTTGATGGTCTCTAAGCTCTAATTTGTGATTAATTCGACGTGTACAAAGAACGTATGCAGGGGCAGGGCCCTGTATATAATGTGGCCTAACATTAGCACAGCAACTTGCTTCTGCTTGACCAATTGCAGGCAGGGCAGGCTGGCCTGAAGAGCGAGGGATACAAATGAGCAGGCCTTGCCCAATACACGGATTGCCACTGCCATAGTAGCAATTGGTTGTGGATGGTTAATCATCAGGGCCTGTTTCAGGAAAAACAGGGTAGAGCAAAAGACTAAGCTGAGGATTTGCAAATTCAGGTTGGAACCGCATCCTCACTCATCATAGTTGTGTAACTCGGACCCATATTACGTTGTGAGCTGGCACTGGTACTCAGCATTTTTGTATGCAGTGCCCTCAGTACATGTGTTTTGTATATACCTTCTATGCTCTGACTATTTCTGTCCACAACAGCTTGTATTTATGTTCTATATCCTGTATCGATAACTATGTAAATATCATAAAATGGCTGTAAAATGCCTGTAACCATGCCAAGTACAACGATAACTATGTACATGCCTGTAACCATGCCAAGTACAACGATAACTATGTAAATGTAATAAAATGTCTGTAACCATGCCAAGCGCCCAGGTGCCTTAGGGCCAGGCTGCGCTATAAAAATAACAAACTAAACTAAAATCAGTCATTTGCATGTGGCTCAGACTAGGCTTCTTGACCCACTGAATACAGGGATGGAGCAGCTCCTGGGTATCAGACAAGAGCTACCTGTGGGGAAGGAGGCTATAGTACATGGTTGACCAACTCCAGGCTGCGAGGGACTGTTCCATGTCGGGTTTTTTAAGATGCCCCTCATTCACGAGATATATTTGCATACAATGATTCTTAATGTATGTGCATTTTCCTCATGAATATTAATGAGGGATATCCTGAAAACCCAGGATCCCAGCCTTCAAGGCCTGGAGTTAGACAACCCTGCTCTAGTACATAGTGAATCACAATTGTAACTTCCACCAAGGTGTAAACTATAGCTAAGTGTCCATTGTATAGGACTCATTATGCTTTGAATGTCTTCCTCGTTTGTCGAAATGCCCCTTTAGACACAGTTCCCAACATGTAGAGTTGACACATAGGTATTATGGCATCCATTGGCCTGCACAGTCTAACTTTGCTCCTGGTAACAAACAGTAGGTGCCAAGCGAACTGGGCTCTTCCAGGCTGCAAGCAGGAGCTTGGGGCCTGGAAGAGCCTAGTTAGCTTGGCTAAAAAGTTAGCAGGAGCTAAAAAGGGCCCAGCGGATCCCTCGCATGTAAAATCCAGTCCTGTTCTTGGAAGGACCTGGAAGATGCAAGAAATCACCAATGAAACGAGATGGAAATGCGTGTCCTATGGATTGTGGATTCTTTGGAAATATCCTTCAGGATTTTAATGTTCAGTGTGAGTGCTACTTTTCACTAGTGGTGTAGGGCCAGGTGAACATTCACCTCATCACGTGCACATATGAAAGGCATGCGGCTACAAGCCATAAGTGCATGCACTCATGCTGTACAGCACAACATCACCTTTAGCTGGCAAAGGGGCTAAATCAAAACCAATGGGTAAAGGGAACAAGAAAAGAAAAGAAATTAATGTTTGGTGATACAATTCATTAAAAAGTACAAACCTGAGCACTCGAAATACAGGGCATTTGAGAAAGAGCTCTTTTGGGTTTGCACAAATTGTTTAATTCGCACTTTGTCTGGCGAACGTTCCCTCCAGCAAGTGCGGATGTGTTGCTATTGCACAGAATGATTATAGTAGAAAAAGTGTGTTCACATGTTGTGCTTTCTTAGTTAATCTGATACTTAAATGGAGTGTTACACATAAGCATTTAATAAGTTCAATGCAATTGTAATGGCTACATTGCAAAAGACCTTTGAAGTGATACACTGATTTGTAAAATTTGAGTAGCTCATATACCTGAGTGCACTGTTACGGAAAACGTTCATATGGTTTGTTTAACCTGCAATCATAGTAGTGAAGACATTGCAATTCAAGCTGAATTCAAACACTTTTAAATCTTCAATAAATTCTCTGTTCTTGCATTCAGTCCAACCCCCAGCTGGAAATAGGACCGCGACCCTCTGATGGGGGCTTACGCCACAAGGGTCTTGCCAGTGGCATTCACTGTAGCCATAAACTGGGGTCCAGCTCCCTCAGAGCTTTTGTCCCTCCTCCCCAGTAAGCAAACTAAGCTCCTCTCCGTAAAGCATAGGTAGATAAACCTATGTATACCCGAGATATATCTATGTACAGCCGAGATATACCTTTGCCTAAATATATCTAAACCATAGATACATATACCTATGTATAGCCTATATATACCCATGGCTAAATATACCTAGATATACCTAAAATATAGGTAGGTATACCCATGTATAGCCTAGCTATACCTATGCTTAGATATACCTACAATATAGATAGATATACCCATATATAGCCTAGCTATACCTATGCCTAGGTATACCTACAATATAGATAGATATACCCATGTATAGCCTAGCTATACCTATGCCTAGGTATACCTACAATATAGATAGATATACCCATGTATAGCCTAGATATACCTATGCCTAGATACACCTAAAATATAAGTAGATATACCCATGTATAGCATCGATATACTCATGCCTAGATATTCCTAAAACATAGGTAGATATACTCATGTATAGCCTAGCTATACCTATGCCTAGATATACCTACAATATAGGTAGATAAACCCCGTATAGCCGAGATATACCTCTGCCTAAATATACCTAAACCATTGCCTGATCTACCCATGTATAGCATAGATATACCAATTCCTAGATATCCCTAAAATAGAGGTAGATATGCCCATTTATAGCCTAGCTATACCTATGCCTAGATATACCTACAATATAGGTAGATATACCACGTATAGTCTAGATATACCCATGCCTAGATATACCTAAAATGTATGTATGTACCTAAATACCAATGTATGGCCTAGATATACCTATGTATGGCAGAGAAACACCTATGCCTAGATATACCTAAACCATAGATAGATATACCTAAGTATAGCCTATGTACCTTTGTATAGCTTAGATATACCTATATCTAGATGCACCTAAACCATAGGTAGATATACCCATGTATACCCTAGATATACCTATGCCTAGATGCACCTAAACCATAGGTAGATATACCCACGTATAGCCTAGATAGTCCTAAACCAGGCAAAGTCCCTGCATTTCACTTGTGTCTTCTTTATCATATACCCATATTTCAATATGTCTGTGCGCCTCCCCTGAATTCTTTCATAATATGTGCTCATGTTCATTGTTTTGACTATCAAGGTGGCATATTTCCCATTCTCAATGTTTGTTAGTATACTTGTTCACCACACCAGCCTTCTTTCTTCCTCCTTAGATCCCTTCTTGAGTCTTGCACCTTATTTCCCGGTATAGTAACTTAGAAAATGCATATGCAGTGTTTTTTATTTATACATAGAATTTTAAGGTAGCAGCTGGGCTTCTTGCTAGGTTCAGTTATTTTGTTTGCCATTAAATGGATTGCACTTGTGCCAGGGAATGCAAGCTTTGGCTGTCCAGGTGGTTTGGACTGCAAATCCAATCAGTACTAGCTAGCATGCTTAACAGTGAAGGATCATGGGTAGTACACAACATCAAGAGAGCCTCAGGTTGAAGACCTCTGCGACTAGTGGAAGGTCTTCAAATCCCATTCAACTCCTAGACGAGCGTGAGGCAACGTTTCCACATCTACACAAAAAAGCAAGCCCAATGCCCCATTGAAAGAAGCCAAAAACAAATAAACAGCCATGCTGTAGGAGACCAGTTGGCACAGTTTCTTGCCACCCTAGATCTGCTCCCGTGATTGGCCAGATGTTCCCATATCGGGCTGTATGATTATCTGGGAATTGGCTCAATTTCCAGCAGCTGCTGGCACTAACAGCTGGGCAGGGGTGGACTGGCCTATAGGGAAGTCGGGTGATTTCCTTGTGGGCCTCTGCACCCTGGCCTTCTTTTGTGTGGTGACTTCTTTTATTTCCAAGTGTTCTCATAGGAAAAAGGTTGGGCTTGCTGAAAATATGTAATATGGGGTCACTTTGTAAATTACTTCTAGGGCCTCTTTTGGTCCCCGGTCCACCCCTGCAGCTGAGAATCAGGATTGAGACAAGTGTAAGATGCCAGACCAATGAAGCCACAAATACAAAGAGAAAAACAAGCTACTTCCCAAATGTATACGAAGTATTGTACATCATAAACCTAATGTTGCTTTTAATAGGCAGGTCTGGCTAATTGGTGGGTGGAAGATGATGGGCGTGATAGGAGGGTGGCATCTTTGTGTTAAGCCTTTTTGTTACCACCTGGTCAGGATACTGTAGTAGAGTCTACTTGTCACTGGCAAAGCTAATAGTCCATTTCAAGGAACACACTAGCAGTTTAAAATAGCCATCCATGTTGGCTTCCTATACGCCTTTAAATGTGTTGGCCTTGGTGTCCAAAACGCAAATTATCCTGGAGTCTTTATTGTAGTGCATAGATGATAAAGTCAATTTAAGTACTACAAAAATTCCATGATTTGTTGATCTTGTTCTAAGAATAGTTGGATTTGGTTATTAATATTTTGGATTTGGTTATTATTTCATATATGTGTAAAGTTGATTAACTCATAGGAAGAGCACTTTTTGGGTGGCTTATAGCTTTGCTCCCCCTGGACGAATGCTTACCAAACTTTGCAAAAAAAGTATATGGCCCTGAATGTTTTTGGCAAGTATGATGAGTCTTTCATCAAGTGGGGGGTAAAGTTATAAGGGGGGTTCCACATTTTTGTTTCTCCAATAGACATAATTTATCCTTATTTGGGGATATCAATTATGAATAAACCGCCTTGTAGCTTTAACTACGAGATGGTAGAATCCAAAGTGATCAAGAAATGGAATGAAAAAATGTATGGCAAGTAAAGGTGGATATTCCACAGAAGGTTACTTGGAAGGCCACAAGAGCTGCATCATCCCAGGAGCTTTATATGCACTAGAATCGGTGGGTGGTAAAGATATGGAAAACCTTGGGAAACTAGAGGGGAACGTGTGGAGACCATTATTAGGATTACCAAGGTCGACGCCGATTGAAGCTATTAGGTGTGAACTGAGGTTAACGACTTTAAAAATGCTGTGAAAAATAAGATGCTGTAAACTCTACGTAAAGATTGTGCTAGGGGAAGGGGACGGTGAGACTCTAATGAGCCTTATAGGCAAAAACATGTATAAGAGATAAACTGAATACATATATGACTAATTTGAAAGATATAGCACTTTCCTTCCTCAAAGAAATAAATATGAAGCTACCTGTCGATAAAGGCGAAATTAATACTATGTATAAACACCTTAAAAAGAAAGCTCTCGAATGGGATGTGAGTGAAAACCTGACTTACCTCTCTAAAAAGAAGAGATATGAGGTTTACGCGCTCCAAGGACTAAAACCTGCGAACCCTTGGTGCTATTTGTTAAAGACCGAAAATAGAAATTTGGTGAGATTCATTGCTCTCCTTCGGTTTAATATACTACCCTATAATGATTATATAGGTGCCTGGTCTTGAACACCCAGGGAGGAAAGACTGTGTAGGCATTGCCTCAAGGAGGTAGAATCAAGCAGACATGTACTTACGGGTTGTGAGAATCTGCAAGAATGGTATTATAAGGGTTATGGTAAGTTAGTGAGTGACCTAAGAATGATTTTGTCTGACCAGTTCTGGTTAATTATCTACGAGCCGGAAATTATGGTATATGTTGGTGCAGCCTTTTACATATGGACGAGAGCAATTCCTAACTCTTAAAATGTTTTCATATACTACTAAATGCGGCAGAATAGTATCTGAATATGAGCAGGAGGGCCTTAAATATAATTAACGTACCTCCTGGGTTGATATATGATGTAACATAATATGCTTTGGTTTACCGTGTCTAACTGTTTTATTACGTCTATGTAGTTCTATCATGGTTTTTGTTCCTATTTGATTGTTATTATACAGTGTATAAGGTTTAAATTAACCAATGTGCACTTTAAATTGAATTTAAACAAATAATAGACATAATGGAAAACCTTTTTGCCCACGCCTACGGCCCAAACAGCTGGACGGATTTTCACCAAATTTGCGCCAGGAGGAGCGGTTTGGTCCGAAAGCGTGCTTTTGTAAATCTGGTGTAAATCCGTCCAGTAGTTTATTTTAAAAGGACCAAAAAGTAGGTCCAAAAAAATGTGTGATATCTGGCTCCGCTTTGCGGACCCACGTGTGCAGACAGGAATCCAATCGCCCCATAGGGTGCCGTGCTGTCTGCAGACATCGGACGCGCCCACTGATTGGATGGTGAAAAGTGTGAAGTGCGTCAGATTTTTGGAAGCACCCGCCATGTTGGATTTGCGGGCACCGCGGTAGAAACATATAAAAAAACACAACATTGCACTTGTCAAACTTATCAAACAATCTCTGGGGAGGTGAGGGGTGATGAGGATGGGATGGGATATGGCCGTAAGAAGCCAAAATACCAGTGTTTTTCACCACAGAAGTCCATGTTCAAGGCAGTCCTGTGATGTTCACAAATACTTCAGATGTTCAGGGCATATATGCCTATTTCTGCATTACAGGGTTGGTGAAAAGCAGTTCTTTG
Source organism: Ambystoma mexicanum (assembly GCF_040938575.1). Taxonomy (NCBI): domain Eukaryota; kingdom Metazoa; phylum Chordata; class Amphibia; order Caudata; family Ambystomatidae; genus Ambystoma; species Ambystoma mexicanum. The sequence continues at coordinate 1,318,326,636 of NC_090931.1, read as the reverse complement.
ATGCCTTATAACTTTGGCGCCACTCAATGAAACTGCATACAATTTTGGAATTTTATTCTAGACTTGATTCTGAATGGTTATGGAAAGTGTGGAGCTTTTTTACCTTGAGGGAACACATTTAGAGGGGGGGTCCCAACATATAAATATTGTAAAGGCTTATAAATGTGATGCCACTTGACGAATCTGCACAAAAGTTTGCAAAACAATTAAATCTAGCTATAAATGTTTTTGTAAAGTTTGGTGGGATTTGCTTATAACTTTGTTGCCATTTGACGAATGTGGACAAAAGGCTTTCAGAAAGATTATAAACCCAACCTTCTATGTTTGTGTAAGACTGAATGGATTTTGCCAAGTGGGTGCTAACTTATAATACTATTGTATGTACATACATTTTGGAAAAATTAAATATGGATGGATGTCAAGCAAACTCATGTAAGGAGCATTGGCAAGGATCTTCAAATCCCTGACAATAGTCCATCACTGCTTATATGGGGTAGCCCCTGCATACCTAAAAAAGTAATTTACCCTGTATGAGCCGAGTCGCAGCCTTAGATCCATAAACCAAGGCCTTCTGAAAGTTGCCATGTCAAAAAAAGCCAAGGGCCTTGGCAGAGCTTTCTCTTCCAAAGCTATCATGAAATGGAATGAGCTACCGGACGACTTGAGATTGGAAGTTAATGACTTAACTCTTAGAAAGAAACTTAAAACCCTTCTCTTTAAGTAAAGCACCAGAGCAATATACTCACCTAGTTCCACTCGCCCGGATTTGGAACCGCACTATGTTGTCCCATCACCAAATGTTTTTGTGTTTGTGTTGAGGGCCCTGATGCCCACGGCGCTATATAAATACATAAAATCAAAATAAAAAATGAAAGCATGGTTTTGCAAATGTGCCTGTGTTTTATTGTTTGACAAGTGTCATGTGGGATGTTTTAATCCACTCTGCTCTGCCCTGCGGCATCACTGTGTGCTGGTGGCACCAGAATCAGCAAAATGGCTGCGAAAACCCCATGCGCGCCAAAACCTAAGGAAATTGAGCTCTACCCAGCACAAAAAGATGGCTGCCAAATCTACCTTGCCTGTGTCAGTGGTGGAACGGAGACCTCACTGTTGAAACATGCCACTGGGCTGCCCACCAAGTAAAAATGGAAACTGCATGAAAGGCAGTTCTTTACTGAAGAAAACCCAGAAATTGTTCTTAAATCCCTTTTTCTTGGTTGCTGAAAATACAAAATACCAGTCCAAAACACCACAAAACATCCAATATCCTTGCTGGGTGTTAACCATCACTCCTTTATAAGAAATCATTATGAACCTACAATGTCATGGAAAACGTAATCTATCATCAAAATATCCAAAGTAAAAAGTGTGCCTGCCTGTGAAAATATGGGCGCAGTACCAGCGGCCGCCTGTATGACAGCTGTCATTAGTTTGCATCAGAAGTTTAAACTTGTACAATTGAAATCAAATATCTGGAAATTAAGTAACCTGTTATTAAGAGGAACCTAGGTTGTAACTATTTAATCTCCATGGTTTAGAAGCTGGAATAGGAGTTCTAGCTGCTTGTTTGAAAATTGCAAGTTTTGTTTTAAACCAAGAAAAATGTAAGAAAATGACATTGAATTAAAGCTAACTCAAAGCCACCAAACCAGTTCCACAGCTTTCCCCCAACAATAGGCATCTCTCTCCTGCTTCCCACCAAGGCCAGGAAGTCATAGCTTTGTGAGAATTAAATCAGGGGAGGAGATCTTGGGCTGCACCAGAAAGAGAGAATGGGTGAAAGGATATGCAGATTGTGAAGTGTCAAGAGTGGCCTCTCCCAGAAGGAAGGGGGCGGATTGCTTCAGACCTGCTAGCAGGAAAAGGAGGGGGGCAGACGACCACTTGTGGATTCACAAGCACAGAAAGCATATTTTTGAAAAAGACTGAAAAATTACTGTGTGAATTTGTAAAAATTATAGAATTAATAGCATTGTTAATGTGATTTTTGGGTGCACATTTTAAAAGATGCCAGAGATGCGATGTTCAGGGAAGACACAGTGAAAATTCTGGTTTTGCAGCAAATGTATTTATGTCAGAAGCATGAAACTTCACACACTTATGCCCATAGACAATGCACACATATGTACCAATTGTTGGACAAATTAGATATAGTGTCCCAGACAAAAAGTGCAAAAGTCTGTCAAATTCAGATCCAAGATACCACAGCCACGAAGCTTGGAAGAGGGTTTGCTCCACAAAATATGTGATTTATGTATGTTATTGGTATAAAGATTGCACACATGTAAATAGGTATTATACCAAAAGTAGTTTTCATGTTCAAAAGGCAAAGGGGAGGATGTTTTGCCTCATAAAACCACATCATCATGGTGACAGACTGTTTCTCCTCCAATCAAGGGAGGGAGCGGATTCCAGCCAATAGACTACCTAGGGGGTGCACCTAGGATAATTCAGCATACCCACCCCTTTATTAAATGCATAAATAGAGACAGCTGAGGGCTTGGGGAAACACACAGATTCACCCACCAACTGATTGCTGGCAGAGCACCCTGCCAGAGGACCTGACATCTCCCTTGCTCCAGACACCAGAAACTTGGCAAGCAGAAAGCCCATTTCCAGAGCTGAACAATTCTCAGCTTGGCCTTGAAAATTCCAGAAACCAGAATTTACCCCAGACCTCTAACCAAAGAACAGCCTGTCTGTGCTGTAACTGCTTTCCTGCTAAGAATCATTGCCAGAATCCAAAGATCCAGTCCAGTCCTACAGTGCAGTGACCAGAGCATCTTGCTGATTGCAGACCCGAGCGCCTTGCTGTCCAGTCCAGTGTGTCCAGCCGAAATCCTGTCCAGAAATCTTGACTGACCTGCATCCCTGGCGGTTCTGTTCAAACCTATGTAGTGAGCATCCTTAGTATAGGACTGTCACTAGCCTATGTATTGTCCATAGTCATCCCTATACAAACCCATCCTCTCTGATATCCAGAACTGCATTGTTAGAATATTTTTTAACTGCCTGAACTCTTTATCTCATCCCTATTATCTTCTGTAATAGTAGTGTTAAACTGATCTTTGCGCTGATATATATTACATCTGAAGAAGGCGAGCGTCTCGGCAGGCAAAAAACATCCAGAGATGTCCTGTCCTGGGCTGGTGGCTGTGCTGTCGTGTAGTTTGCATCTTCATAGTCCATCCCTAGTGTAAGAAATCCTATCTGTCTTTTTAAAAGCGCATCCTTGTTTTACAATTTGTCTCTATCTGAAAAAAATGACCTCCACGAAAACGTCCATAACTTCTTCAATTTTCATGCTAGAAACGAAGAAGCTAATATCCTGGGCTTTCCAGACAACCTAAAATCGCATCCCAAATCCTTATAGTTTTCCCGCAAACGCGACTACCGCACATGGAGAAGTTTGCCGCAAATCTTTCGTTTGGGCAAATTCTATAACGTGTAAAATAGCTTTTCATTGCACCCGACCTCAAAATTAAGTTTTCCCATTGCTTATTACTCTCAAATCATTGCTAGTGTTTGTTTGCAACCAGATAAAGTGGCTCTCATTAGAATTTCAACAATTTCAGTGATTTAGCCAATTATCCTGAAGAAACCTTCTGCGAACCCTCTTGTTGCCTCCAACTTCCCACCAATCTCCCTTCTCCCCTTTATTTCTAAGCTCCTCGAGCGCCTTGCTTACTTTCAACTTTCTGCTTTCGTCTCATCCCACTCCCTCCTCCCCTGCCTTTCTTACTCTCAACTTTCTGCTTTCGTCTCATACCACTCCCCCCCCTCTCAATCTGGTTTCCGCCCTAAACACTCCACTGAGACAGCCCTCACCTATGTCCTCAACTCTCTCCTCACTGCTCGCTACGCTAAGCAATCTTCAATTCTCATCCTCCTTGATCTTTCTGCAGCTTTTGATACCGTAGATCACCCCTTACTTCTTAGCACTCTGTCCTCCTTAGGCTTCAAAGATTCTGTTCTCTCCTGGCTCACCTCTTACCCCTCCAATCAATCCTTCACTGTCTCCTGGGGCGGCCGCACCTCCTCCAGCCTCCTCCTGAACTATGGCATCCCTCAGGGTTCCGTGCTGGGACCCTTTCTTTTCTCTCTCTATACCTCCCTTCTCTCCCCAGTCATTTCTTCTTTTGGCATTTCCCACCACTTCTATGCTGACACCCAACTCTTTCTTTCCTTCTCTTCCTTCACATCTGACCTCCACCTCACACTTTCGTCCTAAAAGATTGGATGTCATCCCACTTTCTTTCCCTCAACTCTGACAAGACTGAGGTGCTTTTCTTCCCTCCTAATACTCTCTCCCCTTCTCCCCCTCCCTTCATCCACTTTCCACCTTCCAACCTCCCCATATCTTCCCATGCCCGCAATCTCAGCCTCCACCTCGACTCCTCTCTCTCCTTCTCCAACCACATCTCTCTAACTTCTCGAGCCTGTCGGTACCACCTCTATAACATCCGCAAGATCTGCACCTATCTCACATTCCATGCTTCCAAACTCCTAATCTCCTCCCTCATTTTCTCCCGCCTCTTCTACTGCTCCTCTCTCCTCTTAGGACTCCCTGTCTCTCACCTAACTCCCCTAAAATCCATCTACCACTCCTCTATCCATACTCTATGCCTCCTCGGCCCTCAAGACTCTATTTCTTCTTCTCTCACTCAACTTGGCTGGCTTCCCTTCCTCTCACAACTGAAATTGCAATTCCTCTGTCTTGTCTACAAATCTCTCCATGACCTAGCGCCCCGCTACCTTTCCTCCCTCCTCTCATTTTACTCCCCCTCCCACTCTCTCTGCTCAGCAAACCTCTTCCTCCTCACTGTACCCCCAGCCCCATGTGCCTCCTCACGCTTCCGCTCCTTCCAACTCTTGGCCCCCCTACACTGGAACTCCCTCCCACTCTCCATCCGCTCCACCCCTACCTACTCATCCTTCCACCACTCCCTGAAAGCTCATCTTCTACACTCCCCCCTGACTTCCCTTCCCTACTCCTCCTCCCCTTCCCTTGCCCCCCTCCTTCTCCCATCCTCTCTCCTTCCCCTCTGACCTTAAATTAGTAACACATACTACTTAAAGGTAATGAGGACACCAGCTCACTCTCCCTTCCCTTCCTCTCCCTATTCCATCCCCCCACCTCAAATCCTACAACATAACTCCCTTCTCCTACCCCCTCCTCTACCCTATCCCCACTCTCCCTCCCCCTTGTAAATAGTTCTACTTATTGTTCTAATTACCTGTTCATGCCTGTATATATGCTTCCCCTTCCCCTCCCCCCGCCCTCCTCCCACCTCAAATCCTACACCGTTACTCCCTTCTCCTACCCCCTCCTCTACCCTATCCCCACCCCCTCTTGTAAATAGTTCTACTTATTGTTCTAATTACCTGTTCGTGCTTGTATATAGGTTTCTCTCACTTTTGTACCTGTTGTTATATTGTAAAGCGTTTTGGCTTAAAGCGCTATATAAATTCAATAAACATAAACATAAACATTCGAAGACAACTTTAAAACCATTTTGACAGTTTGCCAATTAGTTCTGTTTCTCTCTTGTGTTTGGTGGGGGGAAATTGGGATTGATATATTTGCTTGAATTCTGCATTCCTGAAACCTGTTCTCTCTCCTCCTATCTCTCTGCATTGCATATTGGGGCAGGGGGGATTGAGGGGTGTGCAGGAGAAAATAGTAACCACACTGCTATTTGATTTGAATATACACCCAAAAGTATTATTTCTGTTGCATTGTTTTTGCTCATTATTACTCCTTATGATTAAAGAGACTATTTAGTGTGACATCACCCCATTGGTGATTATTGCATAACCATTAAAAAAATAGTTTGATTATATTGTGAATATCTATAAATAAATACTTTAACTTTGCAAACCAGCCGGCTTTCTGGTTCAGTGTGACCGGGGGGGTTAAAAGAGAGATGCGTGATATAAGTGGTACATCGTTCAGAATAAAAGAACTTTTAGACACAGATAAATAAATAAGGGTTTCAGTTGTGCATTCCACGCTAGGCATTGATTTGGGTGAAGTGCCGGATTGAAATCACTTACAAGATTGGGGGCTCGTGCTGGGATTTCTGAATTAGACATACCACTTGTGACAGTTTAATACAGCGTGCTAACTGACGGGGTACATAAACCCTGTTGGGCTACCACACTGTGCTACACTGTGAAAGCACCCTTCAATAGGAACACTCTAAGGAATTTGGTCTGTTTGCAAAAACAAAATTACTTCTGTAAGTCAGAAAAGAAATTCATATTTCCGGAATGGCGACCCTAGTAGAAATTAATATGGCAAGGCAACACCTACTGCACAAATTATTTGCCAGGGGTGAATGGACAGAACAGGATCAGAATGTTTGGTTGCAGGAAATAAAAGAACAGGCCACTGCCACAGGATTAGATGTATGGCAGGATCAAGGTCCATTACACATGGCACTGAGTAATTTGTACATGGCTCCTAAGGTAAAAGAAGAGCAAAGTAAAATTGCCAGAATAGCGACACATCTGTACCTCCATATTGGAGCAATACAGGAAAAATATGCCGAAAACCTAGATCTGGCAAATAGGCGTGTACAATCACTAGAAAAGGCCCAAACTGATCTGGACTCTGCAGAGCAAAGGCTACAAAAGAGCCTAGAATCAGAAAATGAAACCAGACAGTACCTGGTAAAAATAAAAGGAGAGCTAGATATCCTGCAGCAGGAAAAGGTAGAGCAGGATACCAAAGTACTGGCACTGCAGAAAGAGTTTGGACTCCCTACTACGGAGCCAACAAAAGCTGGAGCAGCAACTGAACTACAATAGAGTACGTGCAGAGCAGATAGTCACCCTGCAAAACCGCCTAGACCAAGAAAAATAAGAAAATAATAAATTAATTCTCAAAGACCTTGACACCCAGTCAGAATTCGATGAAGAGTGCCAGAAAGCTGGTGCACTCCAAAAACAAAGAGACGACCTGGCTGCACAGAGGGGTACTCTCATTCAGGAAAGGGACACCCTAGGCCAGGAGGCCAGTCATTCAAAAGCTAAGATGGAAGAAAATCACCTGGCCCTTCAGGGACTGGGTGAGCTCCAAAAAGACTACGGAAAACTGTTAGAGCAGACCAGGAGGGTGGAAGATGCTCTAGCAAGGAAGGACCAGGCCAGTAAGGACAGGACTCAGGAGGTAACCCTCCTGCAGCAACAATTGGCCCAATATTCGAAATTTACCCAGGAAGCACAGAGAGACAATGAGGCTCTCTGTGAGAAAAATGACAGGCTCCACAGACAGGTAGCTATGCAGGAACAACTAATAGAGACTAGTAATGCATTGATAGAAGAGCAAAAGGGCCAGATTATTGCATGGCAACAGAGAATAGGGCCTGAGAGAGATGAGGTCTGCTGGGAGAGGGAAACACCTAAGCATAACCTCAGGAACCCTAGTACCAGAGGCTTTCACCTCTTCAACTCCATGGACTCTACCACCCCCATGTCCACTGGTGCGCATGAGCCAAGGGCCACAGGGATGACAGACTTCAATCCAATGAGGAATATGGGGCTCATAGATCAGCACCTCCCAGGAATGGATGGCCGGGCATCCGTGTATGGGTTCCCAAGTGCTAGGGCCATCTTCTCTGATCAGGGAGACTCCAATGAGGGGAGGGTCAGAGAAATGGATCCTCAAAAATACAATTTACCCAGAGACCAGATGGTAAAATTTAGTGGGGAAATCCATGAGAGTAGGCCCACTAAGGGCATCCTGAAAACCTCTTCCCAGTTAAAACAGTGGGGGGTACTCAGCCAATCCTGGGAGCAAGGAAGAATCAGAAGATTCTTCTGAGTGCCACAGGACCCAAGAAACTAGGCCCCCACATTCTGCCAGCCATTCCCAAGCTCGCAGAATCCGGAAGAGCCTAGAAGACCAGACAGGCACCTCTGGTAGCAGTGCCTCTGAGTCGGAGGATGAGTGGACCAGGGTCACCCGAACCAAAAAAGCCAACAAGGTCAAGAGGGCCTTTCTCAAGGATCCCCTAAAACAAATAAAAGCCATTAGGAGCGTCATCACGCCCTATCATAAGAATGTGAAGTATTCGGTTTGGGAGCACCTTGAGCTATTTGAACAAATGATGGCCACTTTCCATTTGAAGGACAGCCAAAGCTGTATTCAATATGTAAAGTGGACCTTTTCTCATGAGTACTCCAGCTTCTTGGCGGGGCTGGAGGATCAGAATCATTCCAGATGGTCCATCTATAGGGCGGCCATCTTGAAAAACCTTTCTATTCACAGGAATCCTCAGGAGGCTCGCAAGGCAGCCTATAACTTGCAATGTGGGGAAGATCAGGCCCCACAAGAATTTGTTCAAGAGTTAAAATGTGCCTTTGCGCAGACCACTAGAAGGGTGCGCACTGACAGCAAAGAGTTTGTAAATACTTTCTTTCACGCTCTTCCTAAGTACATCATGACCCAGTTAGTGAGGGAGAAAAGATCACTAGACTGGGTCATTGAACAAGCCACATGCATTTATGAGGTGCAAAAGCCGGTGGAAAATAAAAATAATCCCAAAAGCCCCAAAACAACTAACACCCCTGCTTCTGCTAAAGTAGCGGAGGTGAAGGTTGCCCCCATTTTAGATTTAGAGATGGGGGGCCTAAAAACCTGCATGCACAGAATCAAAACAACCCCAAACCCAGAAGGCCCGCGGGCCAATTACAAACAGGGAGCCACGGAGGCAACCCCACAAATGGGACCCCTAACTCCCCTGACTACATCAGCCCCTGCTACAAGGGGAATAGACCCATCCTGGGTTATGTGTGGACTCCTTCAGCCCAAGAGGGGGGGGGTCCAACCAAACAGCAGCTAACCCAGGGAACTTCGCTCCTCACTTCCCCCAGGAGGGCAGTAATCCCCCAAATACTGGACAGAATTTCTTCCCAAGGAACCCGCCAAACTTTAACCCCCAAAACAATCCATCCTTCTTTCTCTACTTTCCTGAGCCCAGACTACCCAATCCGGGAGAGGGGAGGCCAATGGTGGAGGGGTACCCAAACTTACCCGACCCAGGGTATTTTAGCTACCCTTCCTGGGATCAGCCCAAGGGAGACATGAGGACCCCATACCAGCCAGAGCGGGTGTCCCAACTAGAGCCCCAGGTCCAAAACATGGCACAGGATCTGGGTTGCATGCTGAGGGCTCAACAGAACCCTCAGATGAGCATATCAGCGCAGAATGCCTCAAATCCAGGACCTTGTGCTCCAGAGCAATGACAGGGGAAGAACCCCGACAACCCACCGGTTCCTAGGGAGGAGGCACAAGGGGAAGGGGGGTGTAAAGCCTTGTAGGAAGCTTCCTTACCCATTTGTAAAAAGCCCCTGGAAACCCAGGAACCGGAACCAAAATCTCCCGCCCCTGAAAGTCTGCAACCCAAGGAGCAGGGGGGTGGGGGGTAGGAGAAATGAAGAGCCCAAAAAGACCCATTCTGAGGAGGAGGTACAAGTCTTCCAGTTTGAAGGAGAGGGATCCTCAGAGGATCCTGGGAAAAGGATCTTCTCCTTCAGAAATGGGGGAACTCCTCCCAAAGAAAAATGGGTCCCAAAGGATCCAAATCCAGACTGGGTAGATGTGGGGACTGAGTTAGCACCGCCCATCATCAAACCCCAGAATCAACAGCTTGAAAATCCCCTGGTTCAAACCCATCCTGGTGACTGCCTCCAAAAAGGAGGGGCAGCCCAGAAGCAGAACCAAGGGAACCCAAAACTTCCCCCATAACTAGCTGTCACCTTTTTCTTTCAGATTCCCAAGACTCCAAACAGAATCCCGCCCAAATCACCTCACTATCAGTGTCCAAAACCAAGAAACTAACCCACCAGTTGTCCAAAAATCTACATTATCTTTGCCCCCTTGAGGAGAAGGAGGGAAGATTGTATGCCCCGGTCCAAATACAGGGGCAATGTACAATTTTGGCACTGGTGGACACTGGATCCCAAGCTACCCTTCTGTCAAAAAGGGCCTTTGAACAACTGAATTCGGGAAGGGGTGAGAAATACCAAATTCCTCTCACCCCTCTTCCTGGACAACTTCAGAACTTCGACGGGAAGGAAATTCCCATCAAGGGGACTGTGGATTTGGACATTAAAATTGGGCGACACAAGGTGAAGCACCCGAACATAGTTGTGACTCCAGAGGGCACCTCTTGTTTACTAGGGAATGACATCCTGCGTAGATTGCCACCCCTCATAGATTTTGTAAACAAGGTCCCCTGGACCCAGACTAACCGACCAATAAAATTGAAACATAGTGGCTACCATATTAGCTTAAACGGCACATGCCACGTGGTTGAGCCTGACCTGACCAAATAGAATTTCACTTCCAGAACAATCAAATCCCAGATGTGACAGTAATTGCAGTAGGCCAACAGACTGGTGATGGCGGGTCCCCTCTATTTCTGAAAATCAACCTTCCTTCCAGTCTAAGGTGGCATTCCACATTGGAAGGAAACACTCTGTAATTCTTTACAAATTCACAATCAGAAAATCCCACTCCTGTAGTCCAGAAAGATGAAAAATCAGCTAAAAGCCTGGCTGATATTCAGAAAATTGGAGAGCAGTTGAATGAAGGGAAAGACTCTGTTCTCGCTCAAGTGTGTGTGAACAACAGTAAGAGCTTCATCAGCGAGGCCATGTTCCGCAAACTCCCAAAAGATCCAGCCATTCCCACATTTAAACTAATAGACAAATGGGAAATGGACCTGGAAACACCCAATTCTAAACATCTCCTGCCTAGCAGGTGTATGCTCAGAATTTCCATAGGCAACAAGAGCATAGTCCATAATTGTTGGGTCGTGCGAGATGTCCCTGCTGCATTTTACTTAGGCAGTGACCTTCTCAATTGCTTTGCCATTAGTTTGGACCTAATAAACTTCAAAGCCTGGTCCCGATTTGCGGGTAATGCCATGGGCTTTGATGACCCAGAGAAAGCATTTAGGTCAGCCTTATGCAGTTGAAATTCAGATTGGAGAGGAAGTCACCATCCCAGAAAGGACCTGACAATTCCCACTGGAAGTGAAAGTCCAAAGAGGACAGAACCTAAAAAACCCTGATGCCTATATTCATCTTAAGGGTTGGGGGTAAACCCAACACCACTAGTCAACATAGAACATGACACCATTCCAATAGAGGTGGTTAACAGCGACTTAAAGAGTATTACTCTAGCCGCAGGCACCATTATTGGAATGGCGGTTGATGACCGACATTTTTCCATAGATTTAGGTAATTAACTGTTAGGACCAATCCCCAAGGACTGTTTTGACAGTGGTAGCGACACTGACGCAACACCAGACAGGATCTTCACCCAGAATGGGGGGAATTTCCTGGTGTACACTTCCTGCCCTTATGGTAAGGAAGATGTGACCTGTGACTTCAGGAGGGATGAGGTGATATTCCAGGTCCGTGAGGACTGCCTTCCCCACCTGAAGCCACCAGTCCAAATCAGCACTTTGACCAGGGGCTTCTTCACCCGGCTGGAGGAGGCCGCTGAGATAGCAAAACCAGAAGTCTTTCCAGGCTTCAGGCAGATGGTTGAAGAGAGAGTCAACCTAGCTGATGCCTGTGAGACTCTGGAGCAAAAGCAAAAATTGAAACAAGTTTTCTTAGATTTTCAAGATCTCTTTGCAGTGGACTCATATGACTGTGGTTGCACCGACATCCACACAACAACAATTCCCACAGACCCTGGCATGACTCCAGTGTTTGTGAAGCAATATCGCTTGCCTCTCGCATCAATGGAGTCCCTTACTGAAATAATTAAGAACCTGGAGTCCCGTGGGATAATTCGTCCAGTCCACAGCACTTTCAATAATCCGGTGCTGGGGATTTTGAAGCCAAACGGCCAGTGGAGACTCTGCACCGACCTAAGGGATCTCAACAAACAGGGCCATACTTCCCGATGGCCTCTTCCCTACATTGAACAAGGGCTGGCCCAGATCCAGGGGTCACAGGGATTCACTGCAATAGACCTGACCAATGGGTACTGGACTGTACCTGTCAGTAGGAAGGACCAATACAAGCTGGCTTTCACCTTCGGGGGGCAGCAGTACACATGGACCCGGACTCCCTTCGGATACATCAACTCCGGCAATGAATTCAACATCTTTCTACACAAGGCCATGCCCGACCTGGGTGAAAGGGGTAACTTGTCCTATGTAGATGATGTTTTAGTCAAAAGCTCAACTGTGGAGGAACACATAGCGGAGATCCGTTATGTTCTGACACAGTTGAGGGCTGCCGGAGCAAAACTCTCCTTTGAAAAGGCACAGTGGTGCAGAACCCGTGTCAATTTCTTGGGGCATGAGATTACTCCTCAGGGTCTCTGTCCCCAGGAAAAAGAAAGTGGAAGCACTCCAGAAATTAAAAGACCCCACAACTCTGCGTGAACTAAGGAGCCTCCTTGGACTAACTAATTACAGTAGAAAGTTCATTGAGGACAATGTAGAGATCACAAGACCCCTGATCCATCTTTTGAATGGTGGGTCAAGTGGGAGTGGGGTCCAGAACAAGCCGAGGCAGTAAGACAACTCAAAAGAAGCCTCTCACAAGCACCTTGCCTAGCTTACCCTGTCAAAAACAAGGAGTTCTTCTTGGAGACAGGGTTCTCAAATACATGCTTGACTGCAGTATTATATCAAAAGCCCGACAAGGTCAAAAACGTAATCACCTATGCGAGTATGACTTTATCCTCTGTTGAGGAAAAATTCAACGATTGTGAGAAGGCACTCCTGGCAACGGCGTGGGCATTGAAGAATTACCACCCGTTTATCCAGGGGGAACACATCATAGTGGAGACTCCACACCAGCCTCTGCGATATCTCCAAAGTGACAGAATCTGGGCCGGAAATGTGAGTAATTCCCAAATTACATCCTGGATTCTGTCAATGTAAGGCTTTCCTGTGGAGGTCAGGTATGGCCAAAACAAGAAGAGTCCCCTCGCACAAGGTCTGGCTGACTTGCATGATTGTGCCAGAGAAAACTGTCTCGAGGACGAAAGTCTTAAAACCAAGGACAGCATGGAGGCATACCTTAATTCCCCACACAAAGTCTATGAAGAAGACCAGTGTGAGGGAATGCCCACTGATTATGTGGATGGATGCTCCTACCATGTTGACAACAACGGGGAAAAAGAACTTGTGGCCGGCGTAGGGAATACATGGGTGATTGATGCCCCAGAACCCTCCGCTGCGTACAAAATCGGTCCCCGAAGTAATCAAGTGGCAGAGTTGATGGCTGTGCATCAAGCCATCCTCACTGCTGTCCAACACCAACTCCACGAACTGGTCAAAATCACAGATTTGGATTATGTACGGAACAGGTTTGTGGAGCACCTGGTTAACTGGAAAACCCGAGCAATGTTATGTGCTAATAACAATGTAATATTTGACTGGTTAATTGTGACCAGTCTACTGGAAGGACTCGTGTGGATATCCCACTAAATTTCTTTTGATTTATTTTGTATAGAAATTTTTGATTTCTTCAATAATTCTTGAGAAAATGTTGATAATTCCGATGAATTTATGGTAAAAATGTTTTTATTCAATCATTTGTATTTTTGTGAGGCCTTTAGCAAACATTATACTGTTCAATGCATTTCGGTCAATAATAGACCTTCATCAGGAACTGTTAATAGTAAAGAAAAGAATAAATAAATGATTAACTAGGGTTTTTGTGTAATTTTGCATTAACAAAAGAAATAATCATATATTCTGAATTGTGACTATACATATTATAAAAAGAGTACCTGTGTAAAACGTTGCTTCAAATCCTTGGCCTGATTTACTATATTTCCTTATTGGTAATTCCAATTTTTCTTCACTCAAGCACGTCTGTTTATGTTAACCGTTGCATGTCTTTTAATGTCACTTCTTTAAGCTTCCTGGTAATGTAAATAGTGACCAAAATATGTTCAAATTCTAACAAATATCATGTATAAATTATTCTGTCGGTTAAAGTTCACCCTCCCCACAGGGGGAGTCTTACCTGTTGTGTAAATCAAAGTAATAGCATCCGGGCACCTTGCTCGCGTGAAAACGCGTTGCTGGTTGTCCCGTTTGCTTTTATGTTAAAAAATGGCGCCGGCACGCAATGCGGTGACGTCATCAACGTGATGACGTCATCGCGCGCCGGCGGCCATTTTGAATTAGTCAGAAATCGTTGTTGGATCATTGTAAATAGTTATGTACATATGTAAAGTTCTTTAAAAGAAACCTTCTCATTGTTAAACTCCAAGGAAACCTCCTGAGATTCAACATACTTGATAGTTCGATATAAGAATAAACCCAAATTAAAGGCATGATTTAGTGGCTATATAGACTATAGTTACTCCATTTAGAGTGTTACATATATTTTCTAAGTTATTAGAGCACAACAATATACATTTGATCTTTTTCAATATGGACTGCTAATGATATAAGTGAGTTACTTGCTTATTAGAGCTCTATTACCATGAGATTCAGCTTTCTACACACATTATTAAACATGTTATAGTTAACAGCATACTTACGTTCTGAAATGTATAATGCATAAAGTATAATTTCAACTTTATAATTGCTTTTGAAGAAAACATGTAAAATTACATTCCCCGTTGAGACCATCCGGCTGCATGGAGTTGAGTTTTTCAATCCAGAGAGTTTCTTTCTGGTTTAAAAGTCTGTTAATATCCACTCTCTGTCCTTGAGGAACTTCCAGTACATCCAAAATTTGAAATTTCAATTGTGCTATCTGGTGCTGAGCTTCTTTGAAATGTCTCGCTACTGGGGATTTGATGTTGCCTGTGCGAATGTTAGAACGATGTTCATTCCATCTAATTTTCGCTTTGTGAGCAGTCTGTCCCACATAAAATTTGCCACATGGGCACTTAATACTATATATGACGTTCATGGTGTCACATGTTGCATATTTTTTCAAGTAGATTTTACGACCTGTTTTTGGGTGGAATACAACATCCCCCTTCTGGACCATATTACAATTTGAACAATTTAAACATGGATAAGTTCCCTTCTTTGTTGTTCTTTGTTTTTGTTCTTGAGAGTCACTACGTATAAGCATATCCTTAATGTTCTTACTTCTGGTATAAGCAAACATTGGTGGAGTAGTGTAAAGATATCCCAATGTTCTGTCTTCTGATAAAAAATGCCAATGTTTCAGGACAATTTTCTTGACTTTGTTGCTTTCTAAAGAGTATTTAGTAACATAGATAAGCGGAGTTTCTTTGGTTATTGGTGTTTTTGCAAGAATCTCTTGTCTATTGATTGTGGTCACTTTAGAAATGGATTTGTTAATCTCTTGTGTTGAATACCCTCTTTGTGCAAATCTCATTGCCATCTCTTTAATTTGTTTTTCACATTCCGCTTCATCTTGCACTATCTTCTTAACTCTTAACATTTGGCTGTAAGGAAGACTGGTAAGAGTGTTCTGAGGGTGAAAACTTAAACGATGTAATAAGTTATTACGATCACTGGATTTACGATATAAAGTAGTGACAAGCTTAGAATCTTGATTTGACACAGTAACGTCCAAAAAACTCACTTCCTTTGTGCTATGAGTTGTCGTAAATTGTATATGTGTGTCAATGGTGTTGAGAAATCCTGTGAATTGTATGAACTGTTCTTCACTTCCCTGCCAGATTCCGAATACATCGTCGATGTATCTTCCCCAGTATTGAAGATGTTGTTTCCAGATATCATGATTTAATATATGTTCTGTTTCAAATTTATACATGAAGCAATTAGCATAGCTTGGCGCCATTGTGGCTCCCAATGAGGTACCACTTGTCTGCAAATAATATTGATCACGATATCTGAAGTATGAGTTTTGTGAGATGAAATCCAGAAGGATCATTAGAAATTCTTTTGATGCTTCTACCCCTCTGGTGTTTAATAAAAGCCATTCCACTGCTTCTTGTCCTTGGTTATGTGGAATTGAGGTATATAAGCTACGTACATCTGCAGTAAATAAGATGATGTTGTCATTCGTGGATATGTTGGTAAGAATATTCAGAAAATGAGTAGTGTCCTTGATATAAGTATTAGTATTTTGTATTATCGGTTGCAAAAAATAATCCAGGTATGTTCCTAGAGGTTGTAAAATACTGTTGGTGGCTGATACGATTGGTCTACCTGGTGGTTTTATTAGTGTTTTATGGATCTTAGGGATAGTGTAAAACACTGGTGTTCTTGGACTTGTAATGGTTAAGAAACGTCTAGTCTTTTCTGTAATCCATTTGTTACTCTCCGCTAGATCTAATATATATTCCAAGTTCTGTTGAATCTCATCAATTGGATCTTTATCTATAGGTTGGTATACTGACCTATCCATAAGTTGTTGCATACATTCCTGATGATAATCTTCCGTGTCTTGGATTACCATCGCTCCTCCTTTGTCAGCAGGTTTAAATGTTATGTTTTTGTTTGAAAATAATCTACGAATGGTGCTCAAGTCTCGTTTACTAAAGTTACCGTGTCGTGGTGGTTTATATGAAAGCTTCTTCAAATCAGTAGTAACCATTCTTTGAAACAGATCGATTATGGGATAATTAACAGGAGGTATGAAAGTGCTCTTGGGTTTGAATTCTTTGTACTCAATTTCTGGTGTTGACTGTTCTATGTTATCCTCTTCAATTGTTGCAAAAAATGCTTTTAGTCTAAGTTTTCTTGAAAATTTAAAGAGTTCTATTTTCTTTTCAAACAAAGTCGAATGATACGTTGGGACAAAGTTAAGTCCTTTCTGTAGTAGAGTATTTTCTTCTTTAGACAAATGATATTTGGACAAATTGACTACTAGGTTTTCCTGGGGTTCAGTCGTGTATGTGGACGTTGTCGAATTCTGTCTGCGTCCCCTCCTTGTCCTCTTCCGCGTTGGTCTCTGTCTAAAAAAGTACCTCTAAAATTAATGCCTCTTCCTGTTGGGCGTTGATCGCCTGTACTAGTACCTTCTCCTGCGTCTTGTCGCTCAGCGTTCGACAACTCTGGTCCACTTGGATCTGGATCTGATGAACTTGTGGAATTTCTTGGAGTTGATCTCTGATTAAATTTGTTCATCCAAGTGTAAACCTCATCGTTCAAATAATCGTACGTGTCTCTACGATATTTTCGCAGTTTCTTAGTTTCTAATTCCGTTCGATATTCAGCAAGATTGTTGTTAATATCTTCTAAAATCTTGTCTAAATCGGTAACACTTAATGCTTCAGTCAATTCTGTTTGAATTTCTTGAATTTCTGATGCTAATTTATCAAGTTCTTTGGAAAGCTCCTGTATTGTTAATAATATTAGATCTAAGGAGCATCTGTTCAAAATTTGTTCCCACTTTTTTACAAATTCATGACTCTCCTTACATAGGGTGGGTCTCAGAGGAATCCTCAAACCTCTCGGAATTCTTTGTGCTTTATAGTACTTGGTAAGTGTAACAGCATGTAATTTCCTATTTATCTCTTTCCGTATAAGCCGTTCCAGTGTTTTAATTCTTGTATTAGGATCTATTGTATTAGAACTTCCTCCAGTATCTTTTATAGAATTGAGAATAGCATTGGCCTCTTCGGGAGTAAAACCCAATATTTCTGCTTTCTTGTTCGTTAAACCACTTAATTCTTCATATGACATTCTTATTCACGCTTTGAAAATTTAGTGTGCCTCTCACTCGTTATGCAAATCAAATTGACAATGTCCAAATAATCCAACAACGATTTCTGACTAATTCAAAATGGCCGCCGGCGCGCGATGACGTCATCACGTTGATGACGTCACCGCATTGCGTGCCGGCGCCATTTTTTAACATAAAAGCAAACGGGACAACCAGCAACGCGTGTTCACACGAGCAAGGTGCCCGGATGCTATTACTTTGATTTACACAACAGGTAAGACTCCCCCTGTGGGGAGGGTGAACTTTAACCGACAGAATAATTTATACATGATATTTGTTAGAATTTGAACATATTTTGGTCACTATTTACATTACCAGGAAGCTTAAAGAAGTGACATTAAAAGACATGCAACGGTTAACATAAACAGACGTGCTTGAGTGAAGAAAAATTGGAATTACCAATAAGGAAATATAGTAAATCAGGCCAAGGATTTGAAGCAACGTTTTACACAGGTACTCTTTTTATAATATGTATAGTCACAATTCAGAATATATGATTATTTCTTTTGTTAATGCAAAATTACACAAAAACCCTAGTTAATCATTTATTTATTCTTTTCTTTACTATTAACAGTTCCTGATGAAGGTCTATTATTGACCGAAATGCATTGAACAGTATAATGTTTGCTAAAGGCCTCACAAAAATACAAATGATTGAATAAAAACATTTTTACCATAAATTCATCGGAATTATCAACATTTTCTCAAGAATTATTGAAGAAATCAAAACTTTCTATACAAAATAAATCAAAAGAAATTTAGTGGGATATCCACACGAGTCCTTCCAGTAGACTGGTGACAATTAACCAGTCAAATATTACATTAACATTTTTTACCTCCCTAAGCAACGGGGAGGAATCTGGCGACAGGACTAAATACCTCATCAAGTGCAGATTACCTTATTAAATAACAAGTAGTGCCCACTCTTTCTCTTATTTGGACATCGTCAATTTGATTTGCATAACGAGTGAGAGGCACACTAAATTTTCAAAGCGTGAATAAGAATGTCATATGAAGAATTAAGTGGTTTAACGAACAAGAAAGCAGAAATATTGGGTTTTACTCCCGAAGAGGCCAATGCTATTCTCAATTCTATAAAAGGTACTGGAGGAAGTTCTAATACAATAGATCCTAATACAAGAATTAAAACACTGGAACGCCTTATACGGAAAGAGATAAATAGGAAATTACATGCTGTTACACTTACCAAGTACTATAAAGCACAAAGAATTCCGAGAGGTTTGAGGATTCCTCTGAGACCCACCCTATGTAAGGAGAGTCATGAATTTGTAAAAAAGTGGGAACAAATTTTGAACAGATGCTCCTTAGATCTAATATTATTAACAATACAGGAGCTTTCCAAAGAACTTGATAAATTAGCATCAGAAATTCAAGAAATTCAAACAGAATTGACTGAAGCATTAAGTGTTACCGATTTAGACAAGATTTTAGAAGATATTAACAACAATCTTGCTGAATATAGAACGGAATTAGAAACTAAGAAACTGCGAAAATATCGTAGAGACACGTACGATTATTTGAACGATGAGGTTTACAC
This sequence comes from Ambystoma mexicanum, assembly GCF_040938575.1. Taxonomy (NCBI): domain Eukaryota; kingdom Metazoa; phylum Chordata; class Amphibia; order Caudata; family Ambystomatidae; genus Ambystoma; species Ambystoma mexicanum. Next base: position 1,318,307,408 of record NC_090931.1, on the reverse strand, counting down.
TTGGATGAACAAATTTAATCAGAGATCAACTCCAAGAAATTCCACAAGTTCATCAGATCCAGATACAAGTGGACCAGAGTTGTCGAACGCTGAGCGACAAGACGCAGGAGAAGGTACTAGTACAGGCGATCAACGCCCAACAGGAAGAGGCATTAATTTTAGAGGTACTTTTTTAGACAGAGACCAACGCGGAAGAGGACAAGGAGGGGACGCAGACAGAATTCGACAACGTCCACATACACGACTGAACCCCAGGAAAACCTAGTAGTCAATTTGTCCAAATATCATTTGTCTAAAGAAGAAAATACTCTACTACAGAAAGGACTTAACTTTGTCCCAACGTATCATTCGACTTTGTTTGAAAAGAAAATAGAACTCTTTAAATTTTCAAGAAAACTTAGACTAAAAGCATTTTTTGCAACAATTGAAGAGGATAACATAGAACAGTCAACACCAGAAATTGAGTACAAAGAATTCAAACCCAAGAGCACTTTCATACCTCCTGTTAATTATCCCATAATCGATCTGTTTCAAAGAATGGTTACTACTGATTTGAAGAAGCTTTCATATAAACCACCACGACACGGTAACTTTAGTAAACGAGACTTGAGCACCATTCGTAGATTATTTTCAAACAAAAACATAACATTTAAACCTGCTGACAAAGGAGGAGCGATGGTAATCCAAGACACGGAAGATTATCATCAGGAATGTATGCAACAACTTATGGATAGGTCAGTATACCAACCTATAGATAAAGATCCAATTGATGAGATTCAACAGAACTTGGAATATATATTAGATCTAGCGGAGAGTAACAAATGGATTACAGAAAAGACTAGACGTTTCTTAACCATTACAAGTCCAAGAACACCAGTGTTTTACACTATCCCTAAGATCCATAAAACACTAATAAAACCACCAGGTAGACCAATCGTATCAGCCACCAACAGTATTTTACAACCTCTAGGAACATACCTGGATTATTTTTTGCAACCGATAATACAAAATACTAATACTTATATCAAGGACACTACTCATTTTCTGAATATTCTTACCAACATATCCACGAATGACAACATCATCTTATTTACTGCAGATGTACGTAGCTTATATACCTCAATTCCACATAACCAAGGACAAGAAGCAGTGGAATGGCTTTTATTAAACACCAGAGGGGTAGAAGCATCAAAAGAATTTCTAATGATCCTTCTGGATTTCATCTCACAAAACTCATACTTCAGATATCGTGAACAATATTATTTGCAGACAAGCGGTACCTCCATGGGAGCCACAATGGCGCCAAGCTATGCTAATTGCTTCATGTATAAATTTGAAACAGAACATATATTAAATCATGATATCTGGAAACAACATCTTCAATACTGGGGAAGATACATCGACGATGTATTCGGAATCTGGCAGGGAAGTGAAGAACAGTTCATACAATTCACAGGATTTCTCAACACCATTGACACACATATACCATTTACGACAACTCATAGCACAAAGGAAGTGAGTTTTTTGGACGTTACTGTGTCAAATCAAGATTCTAAGCTTGTCACTACTTTATATCGTAAATCCAGTGATCGTAATAACTTATTACATCGTTTAAGTTTTCACCCTCAGAACACTCTTACCAGTCTTCCTTACAGCCAAATGTTGAGAGTTAAGAAGATAGCGCAAGATGAAGCGGAATGTGAAAAACAAATTAAAGAGATGGCAATGAGATTTGCACAAAGAGGGTATTCAACACAAGAGATTAACAAATCCATTTCTAAAGTGACCACAATCAATAGACAAGAGATCCTTGCAAAAACACCAATAACCAAAGAAACTCCGCTTATCTATGTTACTAAATACTCTTTAGAAAGCAACAAAGTCAAGAAAATTGTCCTGAAACATTGGCATTTTTTATCAGAAGACAGAACATTGGGATATCTTTACACTACTCCACCAATGTTTGCTTATACCAGAAGTAAGAACATTAAGGATATGCTTATACGTAGTGACTCTCAAGAACAAAAACAAAGAACAACAAAGAAGGGAACTTATCCATGTTTAAATTGTTCAAATTGTAATATGGTCCAGAAGGGGGATGTTGTATTCCACCCAAAAACAGGTCGTAAAATCTACTTGAAAAAATATGCAACATGTGACACCATGAACGTCATATATAGTATTAAGTGCCCATGTGGCAAATTTTATGTGGGACAGACTGCTCGCAAAGCGAAAATTAGATGGAATGAACATCGTTCTAACATTCGCAGAGGCAACATCAAATCCCCAGTAGCGAGACATTTCAAAGAAGCTCAGCACCAGATAGCACAATTGAAATTTCAAATTTTGGATGTACTGGAAGTTCCTCAAGGACAGAGAGTGGATATTAACAGACTTTTAAACCAGAAAGAAACTCTCTGGATTGAAAAACTCAACTCCATGCAGCCGGATGGTCTCAACGAGGAATGTAATTTTACATGTTTTCTTTAAAAGCAATTATAAAGTTGAAATTATACTTTATGCATTATGCATTTCAGAACGTAAGTATGCTGTTAACTATAACATGTTTAATAATGTGTGTAGAAAGCTGAATCACATGGTAATAGAGCTCTAATAAGCAAGTAACTCACTTATATCATTAGCAGTCCATATTGAAAAAGATCAAATGTATATTGTTGTGCTCTAATAACTTAGAAAATATATGTAACACTCTAAATGGAGTAACTATAGTCTATATAGCCACTAAATCATGCCTTTAATTTGGGTTTATTCTTATATCGAACTATCAAGTATGTTGAATCTCAGGAGGTTTCCTTGGAGTTTAACAATGAGAAGGTTTCTTTTAAAGAGCTTTACATATGTACATAACTATTTACAATGATCCAACAACGATTTCTGACTAATTCAAAATGGCCGCCGGCGCGCGATGACGTCATCACGTTGATGACGTCACCGCGTTGCGTGCCGGCGCCATTTTTTAACATAAAAGCAAACGGGACAACCAGCAACGCGTTTTCACGCGAGCAAGGTGCCCGGATGCTATTACTTTGATTTACACAACAGGTAAGACTCCCCCTGTGGGGAGGGTGAACTTTAACCGACAGAATAATTTATACATGATATTTGTTAGAATTTGAACATATTTTGGTCACTATTTACATTACCAGGAAGCTTAAAGAAGTGACATTAAAAGACATGCAACGGTTAACATAAACAGACGTGCTTGAGTGAAGAAAAATTGGAATTACCAATAAGGAAATATAGTAAATCAGGCCAAGGATTTGAAGCAACGTTTTACACAGGTACTCTTTTTATAATATGTATAGTCACAATTCAGAATATATGATTATTTCTTTTGTTAATGCAAAATTACACAAAAACCCTAGTTAATCATTTATTTATTCTTTTCTTTACTATTAACAGTTCCTGATGAAGGTCTATTATTGACCGAAATGCATTGAACAGTATAATGTTTGCTAAAGGCCTCACAAAAATACAAATGATTGAATAAAAACATTTTTACCATAAATTCATCGGAATTATCAACATTTTCTCAAGAATTATTGAAGAAATCAAAAATTTCTATACAAAATAAATCAAAAGAAATTTAGTGGGATATCCACACGAGTCCTTCCAGTAGACTGGTGACAATTAACCAGTCAAATATTACATTAACATTTTTTACCTCCCTAAGCAACGGGGAGGAATCTGGCGACAGGACTAAATACCTCATCAAGTGCAGATTACCTTATTAAATAACAAGTAGTGCCCACTCTTTCTCTTATTTGGACATGTGCTAATAACAAACCATTGAAACATGGAAAATTAATCCAAAATATTGATGATATGGTCACCTCGAATGGGATGGCCATCTACTGCAAAAAGATCAAGGCTCATTCTAAAGTAGAGGGACCAGACAAAACTGGAAATTATCTAGCTGATCAGCTGGCCAAGACCAGAGCCATCCAAGGGGATCTACTTGAGATCGAGTCTCTGTTGGGGGAAATCCAGGTCACTGCTATCACTAGGTCCCAGACAAGTGCTCACAATTAACTCTCAAATGCACAATGGAGTAAGGAGACCCCAGATGCTCACTAATTACGGCTCAAAAAGGGGATCCAAAAATTGGTAAGTTTTATCAACACATTGAGGACCCTGAGAACTTTCCCCTGACGGATACCGATTACATAGGGAAAGAGGACCTCAGAGTTTTGATGAAATGTCCAAAAATGTTCCGAATCCAAGACGGTTTGTTGGTGAGGAGATCCCTAGCTGGCCATGATCAGTGGGTGGTCCCTACCTCATTCTGAAGCCTGATGCTAAGTCACGCCCATGATGCGGCCACAGCTGGTCATAGGGGGTTTCATACCACACTTGAAATCTTAAGAGAGGTTGCATACTGGCCACACATGGGGCAGGACCTCTACCAATACTTGAAGGGGTGTCTTGTGTGTGAACAATTTCAGCCAACATCCCTCACACACTGTGCGCCTCTCAAAAAGAGAGGGATGACACTGCCTTGGTCAGATTTACAAGTTGATTTTATCGGCCCCGTGATTCGCTCCTATAGGGGGAACAAGTACATGTTGACCTTGACATGCTTGTTCACTAAATGGGTGGAAAGTCTCCCAGCCCCAAATTGCAAGGCAGAAGTAGGCAGCTGCCCTGATGATCAATCACATCTTCTTGCGTTTTGGACTCTCCCAAAGGATCGATTCAGACCGAGGTAGCCACTTCACTAGCGAAGTGATGACAAAGATGTGGGAGATACTTGGGGTCAAAAGGAAACTACACATTGCCTACTGGCAGCCTCTAGTGTGGAGTTGAGAGATACAACAAGACAATTGTGAGCTTATTAAAAACATTTGTGGCAGATTCTGGGCCAAGTTCGGACATTCGATTACCTTTTGTCCTGATGGCCATCAGATCTACCCCTTCTTCTGCAACTAAAATGTCACCTTTTGAGCTGATCACTGGATGAAGGCTGGTGCTTCCCTAGCATCTGCTCTACAGAACCCAAGAGCAGACCTTGATCAATGCCTCCACAACTCATGAGTATGTTGAAAATCTGAGAAAACACCTTCAACATGCTTTTGCCTATGCTCAGCGAAATCTAGAAAGATCAGCAGACAGTATGAAGACCCACTATGACCTTAAGACTACTAGAAAAGAATACCAAGTAGGAGACCGGGTCTACTTGTACAATTTCCAAAGGAACCAGGCCAAACAGCGCAAATTTCTTCCTAGCTAGCGGGGACCTTTTGAAATTGTAGACAGAATCTCACCAGTCGCCTACAAAATCTGTATCCCCAAAGGCAGTTTGGCAGAGGGGGAAGATAAGTGGGTCCACATCAACCAGCTGAAGTGTTGCCATCCTCAGCACACTCTGCAGCAACTAGATGATTCATCTGGGAACCCAGAGGGGGACATCCCAGCTCCCTAGAAAATTCCGATTGTAAAAACCATTCCATCGGCTATAATTAGTAATAAGTATAAGCGGTTAGGATTGTCATGTGTCTATCAAATGAAGGCGTCTGCCCCACTACATAAATAGTGGTGGGGAAATGTCTACAAATATGCTCTGTTTTGTCATCCTAGGACTGAAACAATGGATCCTAAGCCCAAGGAGGACGACTCGGGGACCAGGAGGAAAGACCCAAGGGGCTCGGGGTATCGCTCCAAACACTTCCATCTGGAACCCACGAGGAGAACCTGTCGATCCACCACTGAAGAAGTGGACACATTTTTTCCACTTGGACCAAAAAGAAAACTGAACATCCCAATCTCCTGACTTCCCCTTGACGGGTGGTCAAAAGTCAAGTCGCGAGGATGGACTTTGTGGGAACTTTTAACCCACTCTGCTCTGCAGCATCACTGTGTGCTGTGGCACCAGAATCAGCAAAATGGCTGCGAAAACCCCATGCGTGCCAAAACCTAAGGAAATTGCGCTCTACCAAGCACAAAAAGATGGCTGCCAAATCTACCTTGCCTGTGTCAGTGGTGGAACGGAGACCTCACTGCTGAAACATGCCACTGGGCTGCCAACCAAGTAAAAATGGAAACTGCATGAAAGGCAGTGCTTTACTGAAGAAAACCCAGACATTGTTCTTAAATCCCTTTTTCTTGGTTGCTGAAAATACAAAATATCAGTCCAAAGCACCACAAAACATCCAATATCCTTGCTGGGTGTTACCCGTCATCTCCTTTAAGAAATCATTATGAACCTACAATGTCATGGAAAGCGGAATCTGTCATCAAAATATCCACAGTCAAAAGTGTGCCTGCCTGTGAAAATCTGTCAAAATATGGGCGCAGTACCAGCGGCCGCCTGTATAACGGCTGTCATTAGTTTGCATCAGAAGTTTAAACTTGTGCAATTGAAATCAAATGTCTGGAAATTAAGTAACCTGTTATTAAGAGGAACCTAGGTTGTAACTATTTCATCTCCATGGTTTAGAAGCTGGAACAGGAGTTCTAGCTGTTTGTGTGAAAATTGCAAGTTTTGTTTTAAACCAAGAAAAATGTAAGAAAATGGCATTGAATTTAAGCTAAATCAAAGCCACCGAACCAGTTCCACAGCTTTCCCCCAACAAAAGGCATCTCTCTCCTGCTTCCCACCAAGGCCAGGAAGTCATACCTCTGTGAGAATTAAATCAGGGGAGGAGATCTTGGGCTGCACCAGAAAGAGATAATGGACCTTCCTTGGCTGAAAGGATATGCAGATTGTGAAGTGTCAAGAGTGGCATCTCCAAGGAGGAATGGGGCGGATTGCTTCAGACCTGCCAGCAGGAAAAGGAGGCGGGGACAGATGACCATTTGTGGATTCACAAGCTCAGAAAGCATATTTTTGAAAAAGACTGATCAATGACTGTGCGAAATGCAAAAATTATGGAATTAATAGCATTAATTGCATCCAGAAATCATTTTTTACTTGATTATGTGCATGAAATGTCCCAGACGTGGTTACTATGTTGGGTAAACTAGTCAAACTCTACATAAACTCATGATCCTCCATCGTCAAAGCATGAATCGATGTACTAATGTGAGTCCAGTGGGTGAACATTTTCCAGAAGCTAATCATACCCTTGATAATCTCAAGATTTCCGTACTACGGGGTAATTTCAGGACTGACAAAGCAGAAAGACCTATGAATTCAAATGCATGCACATTTTCAACACACTGGCAGGGGGCTTGAACAGACATCGTGGTTTCATGAGTCACTATTCCATCTAACAGACTTTCACCTTTTTCACTCAGAGATACAGGGATCAAAACATCCAGACCTGGCATTTTCCATCATTTTTTCCAAAGCCATTCAAAGACATTCAACTGCCACTGCACCAGGCCCACCAGCCTCTCTAAGGCAATGAATTGGTGTCAAACTCTCTCCAACCGAGCCCCATTTGCCAAAAGCTTTCCAATGCCCTTGTCCCTAGTCAAACCCCACCCTTTCCTCTTTATTGGGATGTAACACAATCCTGATACTGTATTGGACACAAAGTTACCACACTGGGCTCCATGTGTCACAGGCCTAACACATAAACTGGCTGTATATCCCCTCTTTCAGAAATCTAGAGGCACGAACCTGATATGTTGATGATTATTCTACCACTGATCTTGTAAAGGGACTGGCCTGACATACCGAGCTTCAATTGGACTGCACATACAGTGACTGACACCTAACCAACACTTCCTGCCTTCCTGAGAGCACACCAACAGGGTGGGCTGTTTTGTCATTTCTTTCCCTGCTCTCCATTTCACCCTATTTAACATAGTGTACTATTTAGGCCTTGAAGAATTCAATGTGTGTGGGAGCTGAACATCCACATGCCTTTCTGAGCAAAACTACAATCAGGTACAGACAGGCATAGATAACGGGATATCTGCAGGAGGGGCTATGAAAGCTGTAATGTTGTGATGTTTTTCAAATGCTTCATTTCATCTCTGCCTGAGAAAGTTGAGCCATTCCACGAAATCTTGCAAATATGGAAAATAATTGACTTTGTTAGCCTAATTAAGGTACTGACTGGTTTTCTTCTGGATCAAAATTTTATATATATTATATATATATTTAAGGTGAGTCAGACTCCCATGGGAACCCCTTAAATTTCTATTGTTAATAACCTTTGATTCGAGTAACAGATTTTACAGAGATTACGAAGTAATTAGGGACTCGTGGACCACCCCAGACTGCAAAGGTTCGTAAAGATCCGTTAAAAATAAAAAAGTTATGAAGACGACAACACATTCGGCCTATATACCATTCATTTTCTAACAGATAAGCAAGGACAATACTTGACAAAGCTCACGGCCCAAACCGCTGGAAGGATTTGAACCAGAGCCAAACAACTTGGGCACGAAGTGTAAACCTCCGATCCATGCTTGGTTTGGGGTTATTTCATGCAGTAATATTATAAATATTTGACAGAGAAGGGGGTGGACCCTTTTCAAAAATAGATAGCTATATCTCAGGGATTTACCCAAAACTGGGTGTTTTTAGAAATGAAACAGCCTCCATCTTGTTTTTCTCTCGGGATGAGAGATATTCAAGGGTGTAGCCGAGGTTATGGGGGAATTAAACTTAGGAAAAAAGCCATTCGTAAGTCATGAAAGATGCAATTGCCATCAGGCTACAGGTGGAGGGTGACTAGAGGGATCCAAGTGAAATTTGGGAGCTGGAGGGGTTCTGGGGACTGAGTTTGCAACACAAAGCCTTCTGTAGCTCCAGCAATAGCCTAGAATACCCGGTGGGTCAAAGAAAATTGCGTCACAGAAACAGCATGTAGAGGAGCAGGTGCACAAGTCATCCCTAACTCCCGCCCCCTTACCTCCATTATATTGGATTAGCAGGAGAAGAACACTATGTGGGACACCAGGTATTGTCCCAATACCGCATTGAGTGTATGAGAGATGATATGCCCTCATACTGAAAGGGTGGAAGGATGCCTGCACACACAATTGGACATCAAAGTGAAATCTGACGGGAGCAGAGTGACACCATGAGGGAAAGACACAAAAATGCACTGAAACAATTTAAAAATATTTAAAGGATAAAGACATAACTTTAAGTGATAAGTGAAACATAATCAATGAAGAAGAAATCATATGAATCAAAGAAATAAGTAAGGAGAGATGAAGTGAATGTACATACGCAGAAATGCAAGGTAGCTGAGACATATAGAAACTTGCTGAGGAAGAAAACATAACTTGGCTAAGGTGGCCATGAGAAAAAGATGGACGCCGGATTTGTGATCCTGTAAACGCTTTGTGTAAGGAATACAGAGAAGTTGATTGGCGTGGGAGCAAGGATGCCACATCAAGGAGTAATTGCAAGGCACAAAGGGAGTCAAGAGGATGGGCGATGTGCGTAAGTCATATGTCTCTTAGAGTAGGCAAAGAAGAAAACATCTGCAAGAGCCACGTATTGGACAATCAAAGATGCAAAAAGACTATGCAAGGTGGAGTGGGCAAGTCTCCAGAGACCAAGAGGAGTAATGACACTGAGCTTAATTAAATAAAATTGCAATCATTAAAAGTACAAAATTGATAAAATGATTGTCTCCTCAAACGTGACTCAGAAGTTGAAAACAAGAGATATTCATTAAGCTCCAGATGAAGATAATGGTGTACCTACACTCCTTTGAAATCCCAGAACAGAGAGCAGGCAGCAAGGTCAACTATAAAGAAGAGCTTTGGCTTGGGGCCTGACTAATGAGTGGGAATAGACTAATTGGACAAATGGGGTAGTCTGATAAGAGCAAGTACTGTAAGGATAGAAACGTAGTAGTCTGACGTTGCTCTCTGCACCTGAGTTTCGTTTTGCTTACGTGCTGCTAACGAGCTGAAAGTTCAAGGTTGGAAGAGAATGCCAACCAATCAGAAGGTCTATGTAACAACATGCAACACAATGTTGCAAAGGCCAACCCGCTGCTGTTATTCTGCTGTAATCTGTATTATACGTATTTAGAGGTGGTTTAAGGTGTGCCTATTTGATAAGGGGCATCCAGTAGTTTAACTAATACTTATATGATATATAGGCAACCAATCCCTCCCTTCAATAGGTTTTACAGTTTGCCATGTAGGATGAGGTCATAGCTGATGTACACTAAGGTATAAAACCTTTGTATAATCAAAATTGAAGTGTGAATGCATGGACTACAGTTTATTGTTCGTCAGATAGCCCTACTTTATTTTAAGTTGATAATATAGTAGTACTTCACTATATTCTTTGAGTCTTTGCAGTTATTTGGGTCTGAGATCATTATTGGTAATTCCATCTAGCACACGAGATGCTTCAAGGTGCAAGAGCACAAGCGTGTGTTGTGGGGGGAGAAGAAGAGGGCAGGGGAGGTGGGGATGCCATCTGAGGAGTGGGGGGAGCTGGTATAGATAAGGGGGCCATTGGTGTGAAGGAAAGCATTTTTATTGCCATTTTTAAGGACTACAGATAGCCAATGCTATGTGTAGTTTTTAACTGCTATTGAAATATATTTTTACAGTTATAGTGACATGGGGGTGAAAAATCACTAGCCATGGCCAGTGACACGATAGCCATCCAGGACTCCCATCCATGTAGTTACCAGGACAGACCTTGCTTAGCTTCAAAGTGAGGAAGGGGCCAGCCCCCTCAGGCCATTGTGCCTGATAAATGAGCCAAAGTTTCAAGACCACTTAAAGAAATGGGCCGGCCCTTTCCTTGCTTTGAAGCTAAGCAGGGTCAGTACGACTTGAAAGCTACGCAGCGTCAGTCCCAGTTACTGCATGGATGGGTGACCGAATGGGCATCAACATTTTTCTTTTTTTTAAACCATGCTTCTGTCAGTCCTTGAATGTTTTGCACTCAGTGCCCCCTGAGGGCATGTTACCTAATACATGAACCCACTGTGCAAGACCACTTAGAGCAACGTTGCCTAAGGGGGCTGGCTTCTTTCTTGCTTTGAACCTAAGCAGGGATGGTCTCAGTTACTGGATGGATGAGAGACGGTCCACAATCCGGAATGCTGTGTGTTTTATTAGTTTTAAATATCTCATAACACACAACGCACGGCAGCCACATTGTTTTTTTTTAAACCGTGGTTAGTTCTTGGATGTTTTGCACTCAGAGACACGTTTTTTGTCTTTTGCTGAATTGCATTCCGATATTAGTAGTCTCCCAGTCAAGATGGGGGGGGGGGGCAAATGCCACAATTCTATACTTTTTGCCTAACATAGTTCTATACGGATTTATATATTTGAGTGACACTATGGTATGTTTACTTTTCACATTATCTTTATAAAGCAGAGTATTGTTGAAATCCAGACATGGGGGTGAGGAGGGGAAATGATAAGAGGGCAAGTAAGTCATACGATTTTGCCCATGATGTGGCAAGAGAGTTTGCAATCCTGGACACTGGTGCAGTTATTTTCCCCTGATTGTGGCTGCTTTCAAGGCCAATGTAAAGGACACATGTGGGTGGATAGTGTAACTTTTTTCAGAGGGCAGACGCAGCCCCTTGGTTTTTTGAGGTTACATGCTTACTGTGCAGACCCTCAAGACCACAAGCACTTGTTTCATATTGGGATTTAGTATTCCACAGCTTTCATGACTGATTGCTGGGTTTAAAAGCTGAGCACATTTTATACTTTGCCAGAACATTTATTGTGAGATTTCCTCTCTCAGGTTATTTTTCTGATGTTCATTACTTTTTTAAAAAAAGTTCAATGCTATTTTGTCTTGTGCCCTTTCTACTGAGAAGGTCAATTGAACTACATTTGTATATTTGACTTTAAATTATATGTTCACTTACTGTGCATATATTCATGTGTGCCAGCTTTTGATTCTCGCTATGGGGCAAAAGTACCTGGGCATATGTTATTCTTGCAGCTGGTCATTTTTTTCCGTTTTCTGTGCTGCTTCAATGCGGTTAGTTGGGGTTGTGTGATGTATCACACCAGTCACCAAGAGTCCAGCATCAAACAAGGGACTTGTAGCATGCCGATTAACCAAAGTGTGTGATCCTCTACAAATAATTGAATCTCACTGCACACTGCCTAAAAACCGTTCTCAAAGCCTGCAATATTTATACATGTTAATACCACTGTCTAAACAGCTCAAAATCAGTTTATGATTGATGAACATCTTTGAGTGATGGCTTGCAAGTGTTTTAAAATATAGAGTG